>NC_138176.1:21146292-22568792 GCF_964165515.1 Mesoplodon bidens
TGGTGCTAACCCTGGTAAAAATAGTAAGTTCAAGATCAACATCACATTTCGTCCAATTCCCAGAGACTCTAAACCACAGATGGCAAGGTGACTGGGTCCAGGAGAACCAAGACAAACACAGGCGGATCTTAGCAATCCAAACAGGAGAATCTGAAGTCTGGAGATCAGTGCATTGGGAAAATAAGTACTGCCTGGTCAACAGGGGGTACTCAAGCTAAATCCAGAGCCATCTTGAGAGGCTGCTGAACCAGCCCTATGATTACTTCTCGCTGAGTAGAATGAGGCAGTCAGGGGCATCTAGATGACTGCCTATCCCTGACTGGGACAAAGCTGGACCCACAAAAGGCCCTCACACGGAGAAGAAGTTGAGTTAGATACACAGGTGGCAGGCATTTCTATGACTGCGTGGGGGTCTCTTGGACTCCAGAGAGTTTTATACTCCAGAGCAATTCAGACATCAGTACCAATGCTCAGGCCTAAAGGAACCAATGGAAGGATAAATGAAAGACTTGTTTCCAGTGTGAGTGATGGGATGCCAGGGCTTTTATGGTGACACCAAAGATTGCCTATAGACACATGGTCCAGGCCCAGGAAAGATCTTTTATCTTCTTTCCCTCTATAGTTAAAAATAAACAAATGAACAAACCATCCCAAGCTGCACTCCAGGGATTCATTCCACCTTACATTTCAAGGGAAGTTAAAGCCCTTGCTTTTGTATTCTGTGCTTGATACGTTTCATGTTTCTTGCACTCACTGCTCTGATTTCTTTGCAGAACAGATGTCACCCTTGACAGAGGACAGACATCATCTTTATAAAGTATTTCTAAACAAGGGAGGCTCCCAGCTAATGGCTCCTGCATACAGCAGGCAGCTATACCCCTCTCAACCTGCTCAGAAAGGAAAACACCAATCCTCATTTTTTATGGCCGCTAGCTGCCCATGAACGAAAGGCCAACTGATTTCAGAATCATCCCTAAACTTCAAACCCAAATGAAAGTTTAAGAGCCACTGCCTCTGTGAGCTACTGTCAATGATTTAGCACTGCTAGGTACGCTGATGGGAGACTGGATGCTCTGTGCTGGGGGAATAAGGGGAGCCAGTTTCCTGCTCCAGCTCTTTCACAGACTGTGGGGTGTTGCTGTTTAACCCATCTGGGTTTGTGTGTTCTCATCTGCACAATGTGAGGCTTAGAGCTAATCCTCCTGCAACAGGCTGTAAAGCTATAAAGTATCAATTAACACACATGTGCCTATTTTCAAAGCATTTAGAATCACGGATGTTGAAAATATTAGTAATGTGTAGCCACCATTTTTTTGTTCCAGATGTCTAATAGGTATTTAATGAAAGAGTCATATTTTTTCTACCATAAACGACTTCTGGGCTTTCTGCATGCCATTTAATGACAATGGACATCTTTGGAATTATGACTCAAATAATATGTATGTATATCATTCCTTATTTAGTTTACTGGTATTACTGTCACCAGCATCACACAGGTTACAAGAAAAAAACACTGCACGTTATTTTCTTTCCCTTGGAATTGACAGAACACTGCCCCATCTTCCGGCCTTGCTCGGTTTCTGGTATCGTGTAATGTCTGGTACATCCCCCACCCAGTTCCCCACAAATGATTGTAACAAGGACAGCTGAGCCCTCCTACAATGCATTCCTTGGTTCTTTTGTGAGCGAGAGCACAAAAGAGGGCTGTAGTCTGAACCAATATGTTCTGATATTAAGTAGTCTTGGGGAAAAATAGCTTCAAACTGCTCTTCAAACACAAGGCATTAGAATGACTAATGAATGTACCCCTATCATTGTTACACTTCTACGCCAAGAATCATGACACGTATGTTGAAAGAGAAGCACACACAAATCACCCTCTGTGCAGAATTTGTTTGAAACAGCTCAGGCGCCTGAGTGGGACAACTTGCCAGGATGATGGGTATCACTGCATCCTGGGAAGAAGAGCCAGGAATCCTATGTGAGTTTTGTGTCCTGTGACCGTGGAGCTAGGTTTGCTTTCCTCCCATGATCGCCCTCATCTTTAGCCACATGCCCGGGAGGCAGGTTCTCTGTGTACTTTTGGCCCAAGCTGTATCTTCCTTTTCGACTCAGACTCCTTCACTGTAAAAGGAAGGAGGCTTACCCTGTGGTCTAAGTTTCCCTGTGTGTCTCTTTATCCTGATGAGACCTTTGGGGTCAGTGACTATCTTTTTTACTTTTCTCATTTTCCTCTTTGACTTTAAAGGCGTGCCTGGCACAAAGCAGATGCTCATAAATACCTACTGAATGAATGAACATATGGATGGAAGGATAAGTGAGTAAATCTTACTCTTATTTTTTCAATTAACTTTTTAAAAAACTGCATAAAAGACTGGATATACAAAAAGGTATAAGGACTAATACGATGAATGGTATTATCATAGTGATTCACCTATGAATGTCTCATGCTTCTACCTGTTCAAATCTTCCCCCATCTCTTCTCAGGGAGGTTACTGAACTTGTTCATCATTCCTGTTTTTACTCTTTATATCTTTAATACATATATATGGATCCCTAACAAAAAACTACAGTATTTTTTGTCTGTTTAAAAAATTTACAAAATATTATCATACTGTATTCTTCTGAAACTTGCATTTATAATCAAAAGTATATTTGTGAGACACATGCATGTTGATACACATCCTTCTGGTCCAGGCGTCTTCTCTGTTCTGCAAATGTATCATAATTTAGGTATCCATTCTTGTGTTGACGGAATTACAAACAATGCTGCTAGCAACAATCTTATCCGTGTGCTGTGGGCACCTGTGGGCAGGATTCTATAGGGCACAAGCCCAGGAGAGGAACTGCTGGGTCACAAGGGATGCATATCCTCAACTTTACCAGGATTGCTGGATAATGATCCAAAGCAGTTGTACCAATTTACATTCTCATAAATCCGCATTTATAAGACATCAGTTTTCTAACACTAATGCTTGTCTTTTTAGGTGCTGACTTCTGCTGGAGAATATGCTTTGTTGCCAAGCCTGCCTGAGGGCTGCCTCTGAAATACGCTGATTCAAGGGCTGGCATTCTGTCCCACAGTGGTCGGAGTGATTCCCATTCCTCTGCTGTTGTTTCATAAGCTGAAGCCGCTGTGCTGCCTCAGTGTCTGAAGTATCGGAGTTCCTTCCTCCTAACCCTCAACTGTTTACACCCTATTCATTGCAAACTCAGGCTACACGAAAATAAAAGGTGGCTTTTAATGGTAAAGAAAGGGTTACCTTCATCTAAGTGTGATCTGTGTTCACAGGACTGATGGTCATCCCTTTCCCACACTCCTGGTGTCCCCATGTCCTGACACCCTTTAAGTCTCATTATATTGCATTGTGGGATCATAGAACCATAGGGTAACAATGTTGCTGCTGGAATTCTGTGGTTTTGCTAACAGCAGGTTTCACCTTAATGCCTCCTACTTCAACTTATTAAATATCATAATGCTTCAGAACAGGGGGTATTAAAACAAATCAGACTATGTAGTATTCAGATCATATTTCAAAAGGAAAATCTGTGATAGGTGACCATGTAAATGATGATTTGCTGTCCAAACTATCCTATCATGATTTGGAGCCGAGGTATTTTTTTTTTCCTTTCTAATAGTTACTTATCTCTTCAAATGAGATGAAGATTCATAGGGGGTTTAAACACTTTAAAAAACATTTTTCTATGTTTATACTTGACCTTTTTTTCCAATTAGGATTTAAAGTGACTAGAGTATTTTTTGGTTTGTTTGTTTCTAATGTAAGCTTTCTTCTTGAAGAATAAAGTACATATAGAAAGTGCACCAAGAGTAAGCTTACAGACTGATGATGTTTCACGAAGTAAACGCTTTCTTGGAACAGCAGTCAGGTCAAGATTACCAGAACCTCAAACCTCCCCCCCTCACGCTCTTTTCAGTCATTACACCTCCTACTCCCAGGGTAATCACTATCAATTTATTTATTTTTCTCCAATAGATGTAACATATCCCCTAAACCAAACTGCTCCGTTTACAGATGAGTTCAGAGAGAGCCAGAGAGATAAAATGACTCACCCGAGGCCACACAAAGAGGAACTGAAGAACTGGGGCTGGAACTCTTGGCCCGATCCACTGTCCATTCTGTCATGATTCACTCTGACTGTTCTTATTTTCTCTTTTACTGAAATGTGGCAAGAAATACTGGGACCCACTGTGTGATGCACGTTCTCTGTGCACTGCAGAGGCTGTAGGTCCTCCACCCACACTGTGTTCCCTCCTCTACTAGCATCTTTCTACTCCTAAGGCTTTTTGCTTTTCAGCAAAAATAAACAAATGGGACTTAATCGAACTTATAAGCTTTTGCACAGCAAAGGAAACCATAAACAAAACGAAAAGACAACCTACAGACTAGAAGAAAACATTTGCAAATGATGCGATGGACAGGTAAAGGGCTTAATTTCCAAGATATACAAACAGCTCCTACAATTTAATAACAAGAAATTAAACAACCCAATTGAAAAATGGGCAGAAGACCTAAATAGACATTTTTCCAAAGAAGACATACAGATGGCCAATAGGCACATGAAAAGATAGTCATCATTGCTGATTATTAGAGAAATGCAAACCAAAATCACAATGTACCACCTCACACCTGTCAGAATGGCCATTAAAGAGTCTACAAATAATAAGTGCTGGAGAGGGTGTGGAGAAAAGGGAACCTTCTTACACTGTTGGTGGGCATGTAAATTGGTACAGCCACTATGGAAAACAGTATGGAGGTTCCTCAAAAAAACAAAAATAGAGTTACCATATGATCCTGCAGTCCCACTCCTGAGCATATATCCAGACAAAACTATAATTTGAAAAGATACATGCACCCCTATGTTCATAGCAACACTATTTACAATAGCCAAGACATGGAAACAACCTAAATGTCCATCAACAGAGGAACGGATAAAGAAGGTGAGATATCTATATCTATATCTATATCTATATCTATATCTATATATATGCAATGGAATATTACTCAGCCATTAAAAAGAATTAAACAATGCCATTTGCAGCAACATAGATGGACCTAGAGATTATCATACTAAGCGAAGTCAGGAAGAGAAAGACAAATACCATATGATATCACTTATATGTGGAATCTAAAATATGACATAAATGAACATATCTACAAAACAAAAACAGACTCACAGATATAGAAAACAGACTTGTGGTTGCCAAGGGGGAGGGTGTCTGGGGGAGGGAAGTATTGGGAGTTTGGGATTAGCAGGTGCAAGCTATTTTACATAGGATGGATAAACAACAAGGTCCTATTGTATAGCACAGGGAAATATAGTCAATATCCTGTAATAAACAATAATGGAAAAGAATATGAAAAAGAATATATATCTATAACTGAATCACTTCACTATACAGCAGAAATTGAACACAACATTGTAAATCAATTATAATTCAATAAAATTTTTTCAAAGACTTTTTGTTTTTCACACAAGGGGAGCAGACCCTTGTACACATGTGTAAGTTTCATTCTATGAATGAAGGTAGGATTTGAAAAACAATGCAAGTAGGGTTTACTAGCCAGCACTCTTCTGATGGAAATAACCAATTATTCAGCGTATTAGCTACCTTTGTCCTCTCTCTAAGGGAGAAAGCAATGACAACAGACAGGTCCACATCAGTAATGTAATCCAACACTTAAAAACTGGTCACCTTCAACACACACTAATTTCTACATCTAGATTGAAAGCCCTTTCCATCACAACACTCCCTGAACGTTCTGATTAACTGAGGCTTCAGAGTGGTGTGGAGCAGCAGATAAACTGTGAAATGTGGAGACAGATAAATCAGTCTTACTCCCAGTTTGCCTGTGTATGAGCAGTGTGGCCTTGGCCAAGTCACCTTGGCTCTCTAAGCCTGTTTCTCATTTGTAAAACAGAGAGAATAAGGTTCCCATAGCGTTTGTGATAATGTATACAAATCATTTAGCACAGTGTCTGGCACCCAAAGAGCTCTTAACAGATGGTAACCGACTCCTACTCTAATCTTAGCTAGGGGTCAGCATTCTCCATTTTAGCATCTATCTTGCTGATGACAGTATTATTTGGTGTTGGGTTGACACTAATGGTCCTTCAAAAGTATATGGCAAGGACTTACCTGGTGGCGCAGTGGTTAAGAACCCGCCTGCTAATGCAGGGGACAGAAGTTCGAGCCCTCGTCTGGGAAGATCTCACATGCCGTGGAGCAACTAAGCCCATGCGCCACAACTACTAAGCCTGCGCTCTAGAGCTTGTGAGCCACAACTACTGAGCCTGCATGCCACCAACTACTGAAGCCTGCATGCCTAGATCCTGTGCTCCACAACAAGAGAAGCCACTGCAATGAGAAGCCCGCTCACCGCAACGAGCACAACTAAAGTCCACGCGCAGCTACAAAAACCCAACGCAGCCAAAAAATAAATATATAAATAAAATTTATAAAAATAAAAAAGTATATGGCAGGGACCATTTCTCATATTCAGGAGACAGCTTAGCTGAACTTTCACATAAAGAAGAAAGATTATGTATGGCTTCCTAAAAAGGTTCTGCACTCAATTCCAATTGGAATTCTCTGAACACCAGCTGGGTGTCCCACAGTCCAACTCAATTCTGACACTGTCTACCAGAAGACAGTAACAGATTCCACAATTTGAAGATTCAGTCCTATAAGACTGCTCCCCTACCCTACCCCATTTCAGATGCCAATCCCATCTGAAGATAATTACCAGATAAAATAATAAATATGATAAAGGGAGAACAGAGGATGGTGCCTAATATAATTTGGGGAGTGGGAGACTGAAGAGGTGGCTGCGGGAGACTTTTTAGAAAAAAATGATATAAATCTGAGGCTTGAGGCTAAGTAAGAGTAAGCCAAGAGAAAACGGATGTGATATGTAAATAAGCAAGGTGAAGGCAGGAAGGGAGAAGAGAAAAAGGGAGAGAGAAGGAGAAAGAGAAAAAGAGAGAGAGGGAGGGAGAGAAGGAGAGAGATCTTGAGGTGGGAAAGGAGACGAGAGGGAGGGGGGGAAGGGGAGGGGGAGGGGGAGAGAAGGGGAGAAGGGGAGAGGGAGAGAGGGAGAGAGGGAGAGAGGGAAAGAGGGAGAGAGAGACAGAATCTCTACCCAGGGCTTTTCTCTTGTATCCTAATTAGTCTGGGGGAGCTAGTGGGGTATCCCTAAGGGGACATAGAGGTTTGAAGATTATCTGCACATCTTCTAAAGAATGTCAAGCCTGTTCCTACTAGGGAAGATAGTCCTGGGTCTGACTCTGCCTGAGCCATAAGAAAGAAAAATTCTGGAGTGGTGAGGAGTGTCAAGCTAAGCCTTGAAGACTGTCCACAGGACCAAAAATCATGTCGAATTTTAATGCATGATTTAAGAAACAGAATGGGTCCCCAGAAATTTGCGGAGTTGACCAGTTAACCAAGTGGGTCTCTGGTTACCTGTACTAGAGTGTGAACTAAGAATGCCGCCTGCCACATCAGTAAACAAAGGATGTGGCAGCCATCAAGCCACCACATTACAGCTGCCCTGAAGGGGAGCCCTGAGGGAACTCAGGATGGAAACAGAATGCTTGCCATCAAGCAGCCACCTGACGCAGCCACTCCCAACACTGCACCCTGAGGAGCCTCAGGGTGTGAAAACACAGGATACTGCCCCCAGATAGCTGAGGTGCACATCAAAGGAATGATTTCAGTGAGTCCAGCCTTTGCAGTTCCCATGCATAGAAAAGCACTAGTTTCATTAATTTGAGGTGTCTGGTTTTCTTTCATTAACAGTAATCTTCCCGATGTTCCGACCACCTGGTCTTTGTTGCAAAAACTCCTATATATCCTGGCCCGCCCCTTGCCTCTTCAGAGCAGTCCCTCAGAGGGATCTGAGAGTCCTGTCTCCTCAGAATGTCCACCGAATAAACATAGCTCTCAACTTTTAGGCTGCACATTTTTTTCTCAGTCTACAAGAATTGCTACCTAATTAGTGCCCAGGGCACTGTTCATCAGGTGCCCTGAAAAGCCCAGGTCTCAATTCATGATTCCAACATGTCCTCCAGCAAAGCTCCCATTACCCATGGAATCCAGCTGCGGGAGAATACAGAGTATCTGATAATTACACTTTCACTGAATCAGTAGTGGCTGACTAAAACATCCTATACCTGTCTAGGGAGTTAGCTACAAAACATACATTTCAGGTGTTGTCCTAGAGAGGCAGAGAGAAATCTTTCAGTGGGGGTGGGTGGGGATTTGCCACACAGGCACTTACTTCAACTCCCAGCCACTGGGACTGAAAATGAGCCTCTTGTTTAAAGACACCTATTCTTTAATGATCATCCGTCGGTACACACATATGCATGTGCACACGCAGTGCATTTATGTGAAAACACACACACACATGTGCACATGCACATGCACACACACCCTCCACAGGAAACCAGGGCCTCACTCACAGATGCTCATTAATCCTTCTCATTTCATAGTGATAAATTCTCTCGATTTCTGCCAGGGAGATCAGGTCTAAAGTTACATACTTCAGTTTTCAGCCCCATTTGTTTTCTTTCCAACCCTTAGATAATTATTTGAAAGAAAATTATAACACACATTAAGTACATAATTGATTTTCTAGGCAAATTTCAGACCTGAAGCATTTTTTTGAAGCATTTTTAAGTTGGGAAGTTTAAGAAAGTAACTGTGGTATTAGGGAAACATTCTCACTAGTCATTAATCATTTTTTCTTAGAGCACATAAAATTGATTTAAAAAGAGGGACATAAAAAAGAGGTTATTAAGAATTTTACTGGGTCAAAAGAACATTTCAAGTTTTCTTGGAGAAGAATAAAGAGACCCTAATAGGACTTGTTTTATGTGCCTTCATGTTCATTTTAAACAGGGGCAGATAATGAATTTGGGGAAAAGCCTCATCTGGTTGGAGTCTCACTAACACCCCTTGTGCTTGGACTGCCTTGCAACAATAAACAGGTGACCTGTATTCACATCAAAGTCTGAGAAGCAGTGTTGTGTATCAGGATGACTTGGCTCACACCGTTCCCACTAGCTGCAGGTGACCTCCACCCATCCCTGCCTGTGGAGTTCTACACGCTTCATAACAAAAAGGAAAGAGAGAAGACTGTTACAGTCTTCTGCCTCCACGAAGCCTTCTTTGATTAACCATGTCCCTTTTCTGAAGCACATATTTGCAAACCATTTGGGTAGCACTGAGCAAAGGGTGATCATGCCTGTGCCTGTCATATCCCCTCTCCCACAGGAGAGCTGGTAGAGTGCAGTGGCTGGTCTCCTGAGCACTGAATCCAGATTGTTGGGGTTCAAAGCCCAGCAACTCCAATCACTAGGTAGTGACCTTGAGCAAGTTACTTAAACTCTCTGTGTCTCAGTTTCCTCAATGTATAGGGATGATAATAATAGCATCCTCCTCTTTTTTTTTAATTGAAGTAGAGTTGATTTACAATGTTGTGTTAGTTTCAGGTGTATAGCAAAGTGGTTCAGTTACATACATATTTTTTCAGATTTTTTTCCATTATAGGTTATTATAAGATGTTGAATATAGTTCCCTGTGCTATACAGTAAATCCATGTTGCTTATCTATTTTAGGTATAGTAGTTTGTATCTGTTAACCCCATACTCCTAATTTATCCCTTGACCCCTCCCTTTCCCTTTTGGTAACCATAAGTTTGTTTCCTATGTCTGTGAGTCTGTTTCTAAATAAGTTCATTTGCATTAGTTTTTAGATTCCCCATATAAGTGATATCATGTATTTGTCTTCTTCTGACTTACTTCACTTAGTATGATCATCTCTAGGTCCATCCATGTTGGTGCAAATGACAATATTTCATTCTTTTTTATGGCTGAGTAATAATCCACTATCTATCTATCTATCTACCATCTATCTATCTATTCCACATCTTCTTAAACTAATTGTCTGTTGATGGGCACTTGGGTTGTTTCTACTTCTTGGCTATTGTAAACAGTGCTGCTGTGAATACTGGGGTGCATATATCTTTTTGAGTAAGAGTTTTCAGCTTTTCTGGATATATGCCCAGGAGTTGAATTGCTGGATCATACGGTAGTTCTATCTTTAGTTTTCTGAGAAACCTCCATACTGTTCTCCATAGTGGCTGCACCAATTTACATTCCCACCAACAGCGTAGGAGGGTTCCTGTTTCCCACACCCTCTCCAGCATTTATTATTTGTAAACTTTTTGAATAGCATCCACCTCTCGGACTGCTAATGAGGATCTATTCACAAATACATATAGGATACTTACAACAGTGCCCAGCAACCCTGGCACTCAAGAAATGGCAGCTTGGTATTATTGAGGGTAGAAAGTATATTATTCCCCTTAAAATCCCAGCTAGCACCCTATACGGTACCTGGCAAACAAGATGTGCTCAGTTAACAAAATGGAGGATGTGCTCACCAGCTACCGTAGTGGCCTGGACTTCTCCACCTGCAGCTTCACTCCGGAGCCGCTGCAGCACGATGATGCCGCGGTCCGGGAGCTTCTCCGGTTCACGGGGTCCATGTGGTCCTTGCGAACCGGCTTTTCCATGCGTTCCAGGGTGACCACGGCTCCAGCGGACCGCAGCCCAGCGCTCTGCGAAGCGCTGCTCAGGCTCGCGGGTCCTGGTGCACAGGCAGCGCTCGCTGAGCGTGACAAGCCCCACGCGGCCCACCGAGCTGTGGAGCGGCCTGAAGCACACGAGCGTCAGGTGGGACGTGCGGACATGCGCAGTGCTTCCCGAGCGTGGGGCAGGTCACGAGGCGCGACGGCTTCTCCTGATTCGTGGCCTTGTCCTCAGGGGTCAGCGGCGGGATCCAGACGCTGGGCAGCGCTTTGTCCTTGTCCTTGCGTGCGGGGCCCGCACTGGGCCCCGTGGGGCATCGCCTGGGTAGTTCCCCGAGGCGGCCTTGGGCGTGAAGGGGTCGAGGGGCCGGCTCTCGGTGGCCGCCTCCTTCTCCGGGAAGCCCCCCTCCGGGTCCTGCGCCGCTGCCCTCTGCAGCTCCTTGTGTTTCTCATGCCCGGCGCCCCGCTGCTTCTCGTAGTAGCCTTCACCTGCCGGGCAGTCTCCTTCTTTTAGTTCTTACGTTATCTTCACCAATGATCGACAAGACCGCGCATTCTATTGGCCCCAGCTGGGCCCCGTCCCTTTTGGAAGTTGTTAGTGGGTGTTTGTGTTGGAGAAACTTCCACTTATTACACGGTAGATATTACCTTCTGGGGAAAGAAAACAAAGACAACAACAACAAAGTGGGTTTATTTAGCTCCTGCTCCTGGGAGCCCACATTTTAAATCTATATGTGGGCACATCAGTTCAGCAGTAGTTGAACAAAGCCATTCAATCCTCTGGTTCTTTAACTAACTGGCATGTTATTACTGTCTTGTCTCCTGATCAACACTGAGGTCCTTTGAAATACCCACACATGGAATGAAATGTGCATTTTAAGTTATCTTTTCATCCATGGGGTTTACGACTGCACCCGACACCATAATCCTGACATGGGGAATTACATCAGAAGGAGAGCAAATAATTTCACTCTCTTCCCCTTTCCCTGTGGGAAAGACTATTTTTCCATCTGTTGAAATGAGGACTTCAGGTCAGGAGCCAATCACTCAAGGCCCTGTAGGGGTAGGACAGTCTGCACAGATTTTCCTACAGATCACATGGCCCAGCAACTCTTCTACATCCTGTCCTGGAATTGAGACACAGGTGTGCGTGGAGACAGCTGAAAAGTGCTGATGCTTTGCTTGAAAATTGTGAACATCCATATGGATAAATTTCTATTAAACTTACTCTTTATTATTATTACTAGTCAATAGTGTTTATTTTATGTAAAGTGCTTAGAACAGTGTCTGGCACAAGATAAAGACTTAGGTATTGGCTAATTTCTCTCTATATTATACAACTACTTGGTATGTACTCATTATTTTTAAACATTCCATGTTTATAATAACTTTTCTTTTGCTTTTTATTTTCTTCTCAAAACCCTTTATGAGGAGGGGAAAAAGAAGATATTGGCTCCATGTATTCAAGGAGAAAACTGAGACTCAGGTATTTGTGGAATTTGGAGCATAATGCAGAAACTGGTTTTCTGACTTTGAAGCTGGTACTTTCCATATGTAAATCCTCTCCCAAGGGCTGGATGGATAGGGGACTGGATGGATCCAATGATTAATTTTCCTATTTTTCTGAGAATGGTATTTTCCTGAACTGAGGAAATAGCATGTCCATAACAGACCAGGGAATCAACCAGTTGGAGGCAAAAACTTCCCTCTCAAAAATGTTAATGCTGGGCTTCCCTGGTGGCGCAGTGGTTGAGAGTCCGCCTGCTGATGCAGGGGACACGGGCTCGTGCCCCGGTCCGGGAGGATCCCACATGCCACGGAGCAGCTGGGCCCGTGAGGCACGGCCGCTGGGCCTGCGCATCCGGAGCCTGTGCTCCGCAACGGGAGAGGCCACAACAGTGAGAGGCCCGCATACCGCAAAAAAAAAAAAAAAAAAGTTAATGCTAATTCCATGCTAATAATGATACTACTACTACTAATAAATCCAATGCATTAGAGCAACAAATATGAACACTGAAAGTCAGTTTGCTCCAAAGTCAGAGTCTCAGGTGGGAGGTCTAACTACACATTTATGGCACATGGGGGAGTCCTCAGTGGGTCACATTAGTGATGGAAGTGGTGGCAGAGGCCCTACGTGGCTGAGCTGCTCATCTGACAACATCCACTTATGTTTTGTACACAAGTCTTCCTATCAATTGTTCCTAGAATATTTCAGAAATCTTCAAAGGTATAATGTAGTTTTACAAAACACTATTTTGTGGACACCACAGAGGCAGTTTGGTTGCCACACATTTAATGGACAAAAATCCTGATGGACTTGGGTGAAGTTTATCTTTCATGATTTACTATGGCTATTACTACTGCTACCATTTCTACAACAATGATTCCAGTGGTTTGCAAGGATGTAGCACTGTTGAGTTTAAAAGCTTCTTTGTCTGACCACTGACCTGCATTCTGTTTGCACAACAGCATTATGCATTAAGACATCTGGCCTCTTGCAGCTGTGGCACCGAGGCTACTGGGATTAAGTGATTTGGCTGCACAGTGGACTGGTGAGAGAGCACGGACTCCCAGTTTACTCTTTTCCTCCTAGACTATGAGGACCAAGTGACCAGGATGTGGGAACACTGTGGCAGCATGCTGGGTTCAGGAGGAGCATGCCACTGCAAGCCTGGCGGTGTACATCTTGGCCCCAGACTGATTCCTTTTTGCTGCGGGATCTTAAGTTACTTTGCTCCCTGGATTTTAGATTAATTCCCTGAAAAGTGATCAGGATGGATAAAGAATCTTTAAGTTGCACGCCAGTCCTCTGGTCTTATCAGTCTTAGGCTCAGAAGAAACACACTGAGAGTGCTGGTGCATGCATCTTCCTTTGCCCAGCCAGTACAGAGCAGAGATTTAGAAAAATGAAGGAAGAATGGAAAGAAAGCCAGAATGCCTAGTGAAACCACCCCCAATGACACAGTTTCACCCACTTCCAAGTCCCCCAGAGGTGTTTCTTAGGAATCCAGATGTATCTGTGTTGCAGAGAAGCATGGCTGCCAATCAGCCAGTCATGTTTGGTTGGAGGCCACAAGAAACAATGGTATAGATCTTGGAGAGCATCTGGTCGAAAGCCCAGATAACGAACCTGAGGCTCAGAGGGCAAGAGAGTTTCCCAAGGTCACATGGTAAAACAGAGACAGAGTTGGTGACTATCCCCTGCCCTTCTAGGATGGATGACGTTTCCAATGAAGTTCAGTCTTGGTCTACTACCAGGTCTTACCTTCATGAGAGCAGGACCCGGGCTGTCTTTCTCACTCCCATATCCCCAGTCTCCAGCACAGGGCCCAGCACAGGTGGGTACTCAAGAAATAGCTGTTGAATAGTTGAATAAATGAATGAACTGATGAAAAAAATGGCTGAACAGAAGGATGCAAAATTTAGATCATTCTTCTCATTACATGGGCACAGACGGCCTATACTTCAGTCCCTGTCCCAGACTCTTTACAGAGACTTGGATGTTGAAGTGATCCAAGCAAAAGAGTGTGGCTAGGTCTCTACAGGTCCATTCTTGTCATAGGAAAACAAGCTCACGAGACCGTGAATGTCCCACACTATTAGAAACCTCGTTCTCGTAACATAAAGACAATCAACTTCTGAGTGAAGTAAGTCAGACAGAGAAAGAGAAATATCATATGCTATCGCTTATATGAGGAATCTAAAAAGAAATGATACAAATGAACGTATTTACAAAACAGAAACGGACTCCCAGACTTAGAGAATGAACTTATGGTTAAGGGTGGAGGGAAGGGATAGTTAGGGAGTTTGGGATTGACATGTACACACTGCTATATTTAAAGAGGATTACCAACAAGGACCTAGTGTATAGCACAGGGAACTCTGCTCAGTGTTATGGGGCAGCCTGGATGGGAGGGGAGTCTGGGGGAGAATGGATACGTGTATATGTATGGCTGAGTCGCTTTGCTGTGCACCTGAAACCATCACAACATTGTTAATTGGCTATACTCCAATATAAAATAAAAAGTTAAAAAAAAGGCAATCAACTTCTGGGGCACTGGGCTGGGCCAAGACAAGCCTGTCCAAGTGGGCAGAAATAAAGCCCAACTTTCATATATGATTTGGTTAGGAGTCAGGGCTGGCCTCTGAAAAGTTGTAAAATTGAAAATCTGGTCTTTGGTTACTGTTCCCCCAACCAACAGCATAGTAGTGCCCAGTATTCTAGATATTTCCATCGTGGTGCCTGGAAGTGCAATTTATGATTTGAACATATCCTTCATCAAAACTCCCATGGCCTCAATGCTTTATTCTCAGCTATTGGAGAAGATATGTATGTTTCCAATGAGTCATTAATATCTGATCAAAGTTCCCTATTTCATCTCTCTGAGGGGTATTTGCCTTTAACATTTAGAAGTTTCAGGCTCTTTTCTGACATAGAAATTTCAGAGGAATATTTTAGTGATGGAGGTGGGAGAGGGTTCATATCACATAGACATTTCTTATCTTTCATGGCAAACTTCTCTGTATACACACACATATGCGCACATATACATAAACATGCATATACAAATACAGGCAGAATAATACTTCAAAGGAAACAGGAACCCCAGCCTTAAAGCCTAATAAATCCTGTTTCGTCTTACTTACATTGGTCATTTCTGACTCATTTGCACCAGGAAGATCAGGTCTCTCAGCCCAATTCCTGTAAATAAAATAATTTATTTCCCAACTGATCTCAGACTTTTTAAGCTGTTAATAAGTAATAAAATAGTTGTTTAACTAGGAATGTATTTATCACTACTAAATAATTGTTATATTTGTATCATGTAAAAATGGCTTTTTAAAGGGGCAAATAAAAAGATGTTGTTAAGAATTTACTGAATCAAATGAAAGTTTTAAGTTTTATTGGAGAGGAATAAAGACCCCTAATTGGAATTGGTTTTATGGGCCTCTAGGACCATTAGAAATAGGGGCAGGAGAGGAATTTGAGGGAAATGCAATCTAGCTGGATTCTCGCTAACTGCCCTCGTGCAGCACTAGGTTGGATCTGGGCTAACACAAAGCCAGTGCCTGTCCTGCCCACGTCACCCCCAGCTTCAGCTTGTTCATGATGGTTTGCATATCCCCATCTCCATGACAACTCTAGTCAAAGTCATTCTTGTCTCCTGCTTGGGCTAGTCCTACAGCCTCCTAGCCAGTTCCCACACCTGCTCTTGCACCTCCAACCCTTTATCTACATTGTGGTTACATCAGAGGAAGAGCTCTTCTAAGGCCTTTCAATGACTGCTGTAATTCTTAGGATAAAATCCCGTGTCATGACCATGGCAGTGAGTTGGACATGGCCAATGATTAATCTCCCACTTTGCTGAGAACAGTTTGTCTTCCTTGGTTAATGTCCATGCCCAGAGTACATGGCAGGGGAAAACCATGGTGAGCCTCCAATCTCCCTCTCAAAAACATCAATGGAAAAGCTTAATACATTTAGAGTAACAGAGCCAATAGTCAAAGGTCAGTGTGTGTCAAGTCAGTATTTCCAGGTGAATGTTAATTCCATTACATGGTACTTATAACACAGGATGGTACCCACATAGCGAGCCAGGTTAGTGATGAAGATGAGGGCAGATGCTCTCCATGGAGGACCTGATGTTCTTCTGAAAACACTTGTTTTATATTTTATATATAAATGATCTAATTAGTTCTGAAATATTCCTGGATCTGTTAAAATTGTCACTTGGTTCTGCAAAAACATGTTACTGTGAACAATAGTGAGGTAGGTGAGGTGATCTCAAATCAAGCAATACATCATGTAGATGCCACCTATTAAACAAAGTCAATTTTTTTAAAGTCTTTATTGAATTTGTTACACTATGGCTTCTGTTTTATGTTTTGGCTTTTTGGACTGGAGGCATGTGGGATCTTAGCTCCCCGGGACTGAACCCACACCCCCTGCATTGGAAGGCAAAGCCTTAACCGCTGGACCGCCAGGGAAGTCCCAAACAAAGAAAATTTTAATTGCCTTTATTGCAAATGATACTTCATGATTTACTATTGCTACTATTGTTGTCAATAGCAATGATTTTTAAAATGTGGATATAGCACTTTGTAGATGAAAAGAATCCTTGCATACATTAGATTCATACAACTGTACTACACATAGGTTAGATTGAGAGTCAAGAAATTTTTTTCTGCAAAGGGCCAAATAGTAAATATTTTTGCCTGTGGATCATATGGTCTCTGTTAACTGTTACTCAACTCTTCCATTATAGGTATTTACCATAGGTAAATTAACGGGTATGCCAGTAAAACTTTATTTACCAAAACAAGTGTGTACTAGATTTGGCCTGTGGGCTGTAGTTTGCTGAACTCTGAGTTAGATCATGCAGAATTACCATCTTTCCTCCTGAAGCTGTGAAGCCTGAGGCCAAAGGATTAAATGATTTTCCCAAGGCCATAGAATGAATTAGTGAAAGAACAAGGATGTGGCCCCATGCCATCTAGCTCCCAGTCTGTCTTCTCTCTACTGAACTGTGATGACCAACTTAAAAGTAGAGTGTAACCCTGGGGCATCGCGCTGTGTATCAGAAAGGGTACATCACTAGACGTCTGCAGATCTGGGCCCTGGCCCTAATTGGCTTCTAGTTAGATGTGTGACCTTAATCAAGTCACGTCACCTTCTTAAGCTTCAGTCAATTCATCTAAAGAATGAGGAGATTGGTTGAGGAATCTTCCCTCTGTCTTTAAAATGCTGTATTTTTAAGGTGAGGGATGGGGAAGAAATATTTTATTGTGAAGTATTTGAATTGATCATTTGTTACAAATTTTGCAGTATTTATTTACACAGAAGTCATTATTAACCAACTAGCAAATATTTACTGGGCCTGTTATGCTGTGAAAAGATGGAAAACACATCTGACATAGTCTTTGTATTTAAATAGTTAATAGTTGTGAAGAAAAGCAACTCCTAGCATTTACAGAAAATGAGTAAATAATCAGTGTGTAAGAAGCGTTGCTCAGAAGGCATGGTAAGTTCCTTTGGGTTTCTGAAGACAGACGTCAGTGAGAGCAGCAGCTCTCAGAGAAAACCGCATGGAAGGGCTAGACAATGCTCTGGGATTAGAGGATGGGCAGTGGGGTGGCAGTGAAGAGAAGCATTCCAAGAGGCAGGTGTGAAGACCTATGTACACAAGTTGTTTATGTGGGTTGCAGCAAGTCAACGGGTTTGATTAGGCTAGATGGTGTACATTGGGGAAGGTAGGAATTATTGATTTTGCATCACTTTTTTATTAGTTGGAATATAGCACCATTAAAAAAATATACAGCACAAAAACCTTAGCTTTGCCATTTGTTACAGAAAAGGTTTTGCTCCAATTAGTGCACATCTGGGAGGTTTGCCTATTTTGAGGCTCATCGTGAGGCACCTCTTGTGGAACAGCTGAACATTCATGATCATTCACTCAGGTCTCTTATCTCAAATCCCCAGAAGAAAACTAGCCGTTCCAGCTTCCTATTGGGTGGTGTGATGAGGGGAGGGCTTCATTCCTTCCACCCCTGAAGACCTGAAGATAGGAAAGAGGCCCTTTTCTTCAATCTTTTCAAGCTCTTTTTCTCAAACAGAGAGGCAATTTAGACGAGGGTATTTTGATAATTAAAGCCAATTCTCTTCAACAACCAAAGGTACTTGGATTGCAATGTGTGAGGTTGGCTGTTTCTTAACCGATGTGTTTCACCACAAGGTTCTCTGATCTGGATGTCCCCTATTTTTCCCCACCAGGCTTCTGAGATGACCCACAGAGAGTCAAGTGGAAACCTTTGAGAGTAAAACCCTGGGACACATGTGCTATGTCCATTTAGTCAACACATTATACAGCTAAATGGATGCTCTCCAATGGTGGAGCTAACATTTGTGGAGCCCTTCTAAAGACCAATTATTGTCCTAGGTTTTATTTTTCAAACGTTATGAGAAATCCCATCCAATCCTCCTAATAGTCTTCTATTTCTGTCCTCATTGTAGAGATGAGGAAGGAAGCTGAACCTCACTAAGGCTAGGTTGCTCATGTTTGACAAGCTGCATAGCATGGGTTTGAAAAAGGGCAGTTTGATTCCCAGGATTTCATGATTCACTAAGCTAATTCAAAATTGAGCTGGAAACCATCATGTTTTGACACACTTAGGTTAACAAGCTTAACCTTAAGATAGATAGAAAGGCAGACAAACATATCCTCAAGGTTGTGGATGCATTCCTAGTTGCCATGGAGATAATACCAAGAGTGAGAGACGTATTGGAGGAGAGGGATGGACTGTATCATAGAGTTATCACTCAGGCTCAGAAAACAAAGGCTTTACTGATTGTGTCAAGGTATACTTGGTCCTGTCTCCCTCTACACACAGGGCAATTGGAGACAGCACGGAAAAACTGGAGCCCCAGTGAAGCCTCCCCCAATGCCATGGTCTCACCCAGCCTCTACAACCCTTTGGATGTGTTCTTCGAGATTTCACGTGGGTCATGGTTATTAGTCTTCAGGTTATATGTGTTTAGGGTCCTGATGCTGGAAGACTTCTACCAGGGCCCCAAAAGTCCCTCCAATTGAAAAGGCTCTGTGTATGCTGAGATGAATTGGGAGTTACCATTAGAAGAAACAAGAAAAGTTTAACTTCCAGAAAATGATCAAAAGGAAACACTCTTTAATGTACTGAGACTTATATTTCAATATAGAGTTAAAAATTAGGTAATGGGAGCAGTGTTTATGGACAAGTTGTTGATCTCTATAATCCTCAGTTGCCTCATACATAAAATGAGAATGTAAAGATCTACCTCTTTTTTTTTGTTTGTTTTGTTTTGTTGGTGAGGATCAACTAAGAAAATGTTTACCATGGGGCCCTTTGGCATGTACTTAATTGCAGCTATTGTACATGCATAGGTTGTAGCTTGGCATGTACTGAATTGTAGGTGGTAGTTGTTGCTAGGAACCAGTAAAGTGTAGTAGTTACAATACCTATGACTCATACTAGCTGTGAGATCTGAGCCAAGCTAAACTCTGTGCCTCAGCTTTCAAATCTGTAAAATGGGGTTAACAATATTACCCATTGAGTGGTACTTAAGGAAATTAAGCAGCATGTGTAAAGTACTTTGGACAGTGACTGCCATGCGGTGAGCACTCAGTCAACTTAATTGCCACTACTATAATCATCACATCAAAAATGCATTTCCCTTATGAATGAGCTTCAGCCCAAAGACTAAGGTTTTTGCAACAACAACATCTTTTATTTAAGTTTTAAAGTAAAAGATAAGGCTACTGCTGGATAGGCAAGGTCTCTTTACCAAATAAAGGTCACAGCATCCTCCTAAACCATACCAGTGCTGATGCTGACTCTGGTCTCTAATTACTGGGAGTGCCTCTTTATTGGCTGCCCCCTTCTCTCTGATGCCCTATGTTAATGATGCCGACTGAAGCAATCACACAAAACTCGCAGGGTGAGAGGGCTCTCTGGTTATGGCATCCCATGCATTTGCTGTATTAGCCTTTTAACAAATGTGTAGACGTTCCTAAATTATTAATTTTTTCCAAAATGATATCTGATGGCAAAAGTAATGTCTGTGTGGAGTATTAAGTGACTTTTAAGAAAAAAGCTGAATAATTTGACAGTGTTAAAATTATGCTGTCAAAGATTCCATTTTCTTGGAGACATCTTTATCCTGGCCTCAATTGCACAGACTATCCTCATGATGGTGAGATTTATTTTTCCTCAAATTGCAACATGGTAGCCAGTTTTATAGGGAGTGAAGCTATGGTGCCCACTTTTCAGAAAGGTGCAAGATACATGGCATCACTAAATTAGGCGATGATGTCCATGATTAGGAGAAGGCTTGAAACAAAGAGATCAGAGAACACAGGCTTTGTGGATCCCTGTTTAGATGGTTAACAATATTTGATAACCAGTGATTCATTTATTGGCAGGAAGACAGAAAGATCTCTTGTTGCAGGGAATGGGAGTTTGACCTCTCTTGCGCAATTTTCTGCATTTTGCATTCTCATGCATTAAATATAGAGCATGCATTATTCACCCTTGAAAGCTATTTCAAGGACTGTGTGTGGTTTCTCCTTATAACCTCAGGAATTTCACACATAATTCTTTAGAGACAGATAATGATCTAGTGCTTAGGACCAGGAGGTAGAGTCAGTCTTGGCTTTTCTCCTTCAAACTGCTACTTGTGTGCTGTAAGGCAGTGTGATCAATCTGCATTTAGTGGGCTTCCCAGATGTTCATTTGTGTTCGATATCATGAATTGAATGATTTTAAAGAGTGCTTGTTTTGTGCTAGGTCCTGGGGGCCATGCTCAGGAAACATAAGCTATGTCTCAGGTATTACAAGGGTACTGGAGAATTAAGACTTGTATATATGAAAACTTGGAGGACAAAACAAAACTCTGTACTATCAGGTGTGTGAATGGAATATAATTAGATGAATCAGTGAGTAGCCAGCAGAGATGAGCTACTAAGAGTGCAGACTTCAGCATGAGCAAATTTAGGCCTGAATCTCAGCTCCACCACTAACTAGCTGTGTGACCTTGGTAGCTATGAGAGGCGATACGAAGGATAGCAAACCTGGTCTGATGTTCAGGAAAGGCCTCCATAGGGAAGTGACATCTCAGTTGAAACGTCAAGGTTAAATAGGGATTTTGCTTTTACAAATGACGCTGCATGCCTTATTTCTTATGTTGCGAGTATATCTTGGCTGTTTCTTTATATTTACTCTAGTGATTTTTGGCTAACACCATTTACTCTTTATTATGCACTATGGTGAAATCAGTACATTTCAGCTTCCTCTCAACTTGCCTCTTTCTCATGCACTTCCTGATTACAGTGATTATATGAGTTTTCTTAGTGCTTACCTTTAAACATTTAAGTATTTTATATGGTTGGGTGACAATAATTGTCTATGGGTCTCTTGTGTTTCTGCAGGACTTGTATCAACTTTTGTTGGGGACAATCTTTTCAATAATATTTATATAGCAAAGGACCTTGGAATACATAATGTCACCCTCCAAGACAGGGGAAAGATTTGTTTGCTGCCCAAGATAATAAAGATAATGTCTCCCTATGGGGCAAAGTTTGGGCAGGTTTTCTAACAGACCCCTTATAAAAGATCGGGGTTTCCTAAACTCTGGTTCCTCAGCTATGATGCAGACCCACTGTGTGCACAGCATCAATTCAGGCTGCTCTGCATTGTCCCCATAGGGCTTGGGGGACGAGGGGAATTGATGTGAGCATGAGGTTCATGCTGCTTTGCCTCTGATCCAGGAGTCCTGGGCTTTCTGTAAGCATCACTGGAACCGTGGCAGAATAACTTGCTAGCTTGCAAGCAAAGTAAAAGCTCACTCTTCACGGTTCTTGACATAGAATTCTATTACTTGATTTACCTGCTGTGAAGGTGCTTATGCTACTTTCCATTTTTTTCTCCCAACTTTGTCCTATCATTTACACTTTGTCAGGGCTTGTAAAACCTTTACACTCTGTTCTGTAACTATAATCCCCACGTTTATTTTAGTCTTATCCCCTCACTTAACCAGATTAAGTTTAGCCATAGGTTCTCTATTCAGCTCTTAATTGGCTGAAATTTGCCCTTGAGAATCTTCTAGAAAGTCACCTTCTAGAAAGACTCATGGGGATTATATTCCCAGAGTCCTTGCATGCTCGGAGATGTTTATGGCCTTTATACTAGAATGCTAATTTGGCTGGAAGTAAAAGTTGCGGTCCCATTCTTTCTTTCCATGAAGACGTTTAGGCTTTGCTCTATTGTTTTCTAGATTGACTCTCACCGGGGAAGAGTCTGAGGTGGGTCGATTCATTTAATTATTTTGCCTGGTTGCACAGAGAATTCTTAATATTTGAAATCCCGTATTTTGTTTGAATTTCATTTTTATAATTGGCACATGAATCGTGTCAGGTTAAGGTGTACAATGGGTTGATTTGACGCATTTATCAATTGCAATATAATTACCATATGGTAGCATTAGCTAGCACCTCTATCACCTCACATAATCATTATTTCTTTTTGGTGGTGAGGGTAATTAAGATCTAATCTCTTACCAACTCTGAAGTTTCTAATACAGTGTGGTCGACTGTAATCACTATGCTGTGCATTACATCTCCAGAACTTATTTATCTACTAGTTGCAAGTTTGAACCCTCAAACAACATCTCCCCAGTTCCTCCCACCCTCAGCCCCTGGTAACAACCATTTTACTCTCTGTTTTCATGAGTTCAGCTTTTTAAGGTTCCACATATAAGGGATATTACACAGGATGTATTTGTCTTTTTCTGTCTGACCTCTCACTTAGCATAATGCCCTCAAGGTCCATCCCTGTTGTCACAAATGGCAGGATTGTCTTCTTTCTCATGGCTGAATATATTCCACTGTGTATATACATATATACACATATATATGTATGCATATGTGTGTGTGTGTGTATATATATATATATATATATATATATACACACACACACACACACACACACATACCACATCTTCTTTATCCATTTATACCTTGGCAGACACTTGTTTGAATTTCATTTTGGCAATGACCATAAATTTCATTTTGACGAGGACCATTCTCAAAATTTCCAGGGACATGTTATGACTTTTTGATCTATATATGCAATGCTTCTTTTGTTTCTGAAAAAATTTGTGTACACACACAGCTATATCTATTTAAATATTATTTATATGTCAGTGTAAGAATAATTTCAATGATTCTGTATTCTTCAGGAACACTAATTTTAAATATGTTGGATTTTTTTCATCTTTCCATTTTTTATTTTATCTTTATCCTGTTAATTTTGTGTATTTCTATTTACATTTGCTTATTTTTTTCTTAAGCCTAATGCCCACATTTTTAGTGAACTTTCAGCCATGTCTAGTCTCCTTTGTGCTGCTCCCAACCTGACCTACATTTCTGTAATGTGTGCTATTTCTCTTCCACTTCTCTCCTGAGAGCAGTATTTCAATTCTTCCTGTGGTCTCATCTTCCCTGAGCCCTTTTAGCTCTCTTTTCTGAGTTTTTGTTTTACTGAACAATTGCTTGAGTTTTATTTTAAATAAATTCCAGGCAATATGCTTATTAAAAAATTCTAAATTTGATCCATGGTAACATTTATCTGGTGAGTGAACTTCCATCTTCTACTTGTGTCTTCCTGTCCCTGTCTTCCCCTTATTCTTTCCTTTTGATATATTTTTATAGATACTTTCTGGGTTGACATTTATTTATATTACTCAGCTTTGAAAGAGATGAGTTCTCCTTGGATTTTCTATTGATAGGAATTTTATGTGATAGAGGAGCCAGGCAGTGTTATGGGTTAGCTGAACTGTCCACGGTTCACAGTGGGTTTTCTTAAGACCCAGAGCTGTGAGTATAAGTTGGCTCTGCTTCCACTTCTCCCAGGACAATAGAGATGAGTTGCTGAAGGATGTCACCAATGCTTCCTCTATCTTCTCTGTCTCACCAAGAGAATCCTTCTTGTAAATATCGCACATTGGTGTGATACTTCACTCAGCCTCCCAACCCTGCTCCTTTCTTTTTTTTTTTTTTTGCGGTACGTGGGCCTCTCACTGTTGTGGCCTCTCCCGTTGCAGAGCACAGGCTCCGGACGCGCAGGCTCAGCGGCCATGGCTCACCGGCCCAGCCACTCCGCGGCATGTGGGATCCTCCCGGACCGGGGCATGAACCCGTGTCCCCTGCATCGGCAGGCGGACTCTTAACCACTGGCCACCAGGGAAGCCCCACTCTGCTCCTTTCTGACACTTAACTGGGTCCAAGGATGCTGCTGACTCCTACTGGAGCACAACATTCTCAGTATTCCCAGCAAAGAATTATTGGTTTTCTGCTAGGGTGTGGCATGTGCTCCACAGAACCTTGCTCTGCCAGTTTTCTGTGCCCTGTGGCTGTAAGCATTCTCTCTCCACATACCTCCCTTGACTCTGTTTAAGTGTAACTGCTTTGGTGGCTGTTTCTCATATATTGTGGTTCAGGGGTCCAGATGTCATTGAGCTTGTCAGTGTTAGAGCTTGCATTTCTTGTTCTTCTTATTGTTCTGAGTTGATTTCTGAGAGGAGAAGGGGGCAATGCTAGTAGATATCCAACAATCAACATTGATTACATTGATTACAACCCAACCTTTGTCAGATTCTGTTAGCCATTCAATATACTAAGATTATGCAACTCAGGTTGTGCTAGACGTCCCTTTACTTCTCTCTCCAGCACGCACATTTTCTGATCCTATGATTAACTGTGGAAATCCTTAAATTTTAGAAAGGGGCATTCTAGCGTATTCCAAATGGCAGGGGAACCTTCTTGAGTTGGGCTCTGAACTGAGGGAAGGTAGGCAATGGGAATCAATGCTACCCACCTATCCCATATGACAGCTCAGATTTACAAACGTGAGTGAACATTCTTAAGAAATAATGTCTATTACCCAGTGTGGAGCTTTATGCTTTGGCCTCAGTTAAAACCATTCCCGTATTACTGTGAGTCAGACCAGCTGCTAGTTGCCAGGATGTTGCTTCTTATCCCCAAATCTACAACTGGAAAGAAGCACCAGTCAACGCCACCACTATTTTTTGAGTGCCTCTTTTGTGCTGAACACTTAATTTCCATATTTAATATCTATAACAATCCTGGGTGGTAGATACTGTAAGGTAACTGGGGCTCAGAAAGCATCAGCCATCTGCTCAAAGATGAGAAGCCGGTAAATGGGATAACTAGAATTCGAATCCACATCTGGTTGACTCCACAGTCCTGGTCCTTTCTGGCACTCTATGTGGCTTACTAAGAAAGGTCAAGGAGGTCACCCTCACCACCCAATGGTAGCTCCACTTGCAAGGTCATCGTACACTTTTATTTTTCCCAGAGACACCAAGTGGTCCCCAGAATAAGTCAGACTTAGTGAACATGGTTTTCTAATAAAAAAAAGACATTTGTTTTAATGAGGAGGACATAACTCTTTAACAGAGAGTGCACAGACTCAGGCCAAAAATCATAGTTGAAAGGCAGAAAGGAGAAGACATCAATTTCTCTTTTTTTCCCAAACAAAAGATCTCATGGATTTATTATGGAACCAAACTACTAGCGAAGAAGTGGCTTGGTTCCATATCTCTTCTTGGAATTGTACCTGATTTTATTATGAGTTTCATCTGAATCCATTTGAGAATGGGACAATTGTGCTTTTGCTTCTTGGCCAGGAATTGCTTGATCCTGAAAGTCCAGTAGAAGACGTGACCAAGAAGGGAGTCAACTGCACACATCACAATGGCAGAGAAAGTGTGAGAAGGTACCAATTTCTAAATTTCTTTTTCTTTTTTTTGTCATTCATTGGCTTTCATTCACAAATATAGAACATAGTCTAGCAATTCCTTTCTTTTCCAGTTATTTTACATTCATGTTCCATTCTCTAATAGCCTATAAGCTACCCGAGAGCTAGGACAATACCCATCATCTCTATTACCACAAAGTCTGGCACAGACTGAACACATTACAATCATTTCAACCAGTTCATCAAATGAACACATTGGTGGTAGCATGTCTTTCTGAAAGGGTGGCAGGATTTGAAGTTAGATAGGTCTGAGTTTACTCCATCATTTCTCTGCCATTTACTAACTGGGTGTCATATATTTTTCGTATTTTATTTTATTTTTTATTATTTAAAGCTGTCATTTGTTATTTATAAATTTGTGATAATGTATATTTAAAGTAAAATATAACACAAATTGGGTCTAACGTAGTGACTGACTTAGAGCAGGTATTCAGATGCATATGACACAAGCAACGTTTTCATGTCAGGTTCAGGAATTACAAAAAGGTGTTAAGAATTCTACCACTTGTATTTTGCTCTATTGTAATACAGCTATTACTAATTATGGTATATTGAAAATGGTCACTTTCAGCATAGATTGAGTAACAGGGGCTGGATGTACCCTGAAACAACAACAAAAAGACTGAACACAAATTTAAAGCAGCAATTTTCAAGATATTGAACATTGGACATTGGACAATGAAGAAGAGTGATCCCTGAGAGACAGGAAACAAATAAGATGAGTCCTATGATGGACTCAAGTTATTGCCTGGAGAGAGTTTCCAGGCATTGTAGGCAGAGGAGACCCTCAGGTAGGGCACTGTGGTCTCCCTGAATTGAGAAGATGAAGTTGAGAAACAAGGAGGGCCAAAGTGACTAGAGTTTGCCAAGCAGAGAGCTTGGTTAGAGAGAGCGTCACAGAGAAAGAACTCCAGAGAGCTCTGTAGGGATCTGTAGAGTCCCCTGGCTTCTTCACCTGAGCCCCAATCAGCATGTGTGTGTAAAGAAACTACTAGAGGCCAGGGCAAAAGGTGTCCAAAAGGATTAAAGGTAATAATGTCCAGAGGTCACACAGAGCCAGGAATAGTTCTTGCTCTCATTAGTCAAATGGAAAAACATCAAAATTTATAGGGCATTGGTTAGAGTACTCAAGAGATTTTCCCCCCAGTAGCAGGACAAAATTCGCCCCAGACTATACATTGCCCTGGTCCTACCTAGCAAAGATTAACGGCAAGATCCAAAAGGCTCAAACTGTTTCCAATAATGTAAATGTATCTCAGAACAAAGCTCAGGAATATTTATAGGAATACAAAACTATCTAGCACCCAGCAAGGGGAAACTCACAAGGTCAGAATCCAGCCAAACATAACTAGATATGCAAAGGAGCATGAAAATAAAATTTATAGTGAGGAGAAAATTCTATCTATCAAAACTGACTTAGAAATGATTAGATGACAGAATTAGCAGTCATGATCATTAAAACAGTTACTGTAACTGTACTCCACAAGAAGCTGGAGAAAAGATTAATCATGTTAAGTAGTGATGTGAAAGATATAAAAAGATGTAAATCAAGTTTCTAGAGATGAAACCTACAATGTCTGAGATGAAAAATACATTGGGTGGGATTAACAGTGGATCATAAGCTTCAGAAATAATGATTCGTAAACTGGAAGACATAGGAAAGTATTCAAAATAAAACACAGAGAAGAGTGCAAAAGCAAATAAACAGAACATGAGGGAGCTGTGGGATAACTTCAAGTGGCAGAAAATACATGTAATTGGATTCTTCGAAATAGGGGGAGAAATGGACAAAAAATATTTGAAGAAATAATGACTAAAATTTTTCCAAATTTGATAAAAATTGTAAATCAACAGATACAAGTTCAATAAACCCCAAGCGCAAACGATATGAAGAAAACAATACAATGGCACATTATAATCATATTTCTCAAAAACAATGACAAAGAGAAAAATCTTAAAAGCAGCTAGAGGATTAACAAAGTGGGTATACAGGGAATGTACCTCAAGATAACTAAGGCCATATACAATAAGGCCACATCTAACATCGTATTCAATGGTGAAAAGCTGAAAGCTTTTCCTCTAAGATCAGGAACAAGACAAAGATGCCTGCTCTCATTACTTGTATTTGACAGAGTATTGGAAATACTAGCCAGAGAAAATCAGGGGGAAAAAAAAGAAATGTTAGAATTAATAAATGAATTCAGTAAAATTGCAGGATACAAAATCAAAATACAAAAATCTGTTGCATTTTTATGCACTAATTATGAACTATCAGAGAAATTAAGAAAACAATCCCATTTACAACTGCATCAAAAAGAATAAAATATGCAGGAATAAATTTAACAAGGATGTGAAAGATCTGTACACTGAAAACTATTAGACATTGATGAAAGAAATTAAAGACAGAAATAAAAGGAAAGATATTCTGTGCTCATAGATTGGAAGAATTAATACTGTTAAAATGTCCACACCAACCAAAGAAACCTATAGATTCAATGCAATCCTCATCAAAATTCCAATGGCAGGGACTTCCCTGGTGCTCCAGTGGTTAAGAAACCACCTTGCAATGCAGTGGATGTTGGTTCGATCCTTGCTGGGGGAACTAAGATCCCATATGTTGCAGGGCAACTAAGCCCACGTGCCATAACTAGAGAGTCCATGTGCCACAACTACAGAGCCCACGAGCTCTGGATCCCGCACACCACAACTAGAGAGAAGCCACGCACTGCAACGAAGAGCCCGTGCGCCTCAATGAAAGATCCCGTGTGCTGCAACTAAGACCCGATGAAGCCAAAAAAAAAATATATGTATATGTATATATATATATATATATGTATATATATATATATATATATATATATATATATATATATATATATATATATAATTCCAATGGCATTTTTCAAAGAAATAGAACAAACAATCCTAAAACTTGTATGGAACTACAAAAGACTCCAAATAGCTCCAGCAATCTTGAGAAAGAAGAGGAAAGCTAGAGACATCATGTTTCCTGATTTCAAACTATATTGCAGCCATAGTAATGAAAACAGTATGGTACTGGCATAAAACAGACACATAGATCAATAGAACAGAATAAAAAGCCCAGAAATGACCCACACATATGTAGTCAATTGATTTATGACAAAGGAGCCAAGAATATACAATGGGGAAAGGATAGTCTTTTCAATAAATGGTGTTGGGAAAACTGGACACCACATGCAAAAGAATGAAACTAGACCCCTCTTACACCATACACAAAAATTAACTCAAAATGGATTAAAGACTTGAATCTAAGACCTGAAACTATAAAACTCCTGGAAGAAAACATAGGCAGTAATATCCTTGACATTGGTCTTGGCAATGCTTTTTTTGGATTTGACACCAAAATCAAAGGCAACAAAAGCAAAAGTAAACAAGCAGGACTACATCAAACTAAAAAGCTCCTGCACAGCAAAGGAAACCATCCACAAAATGAAATGGCAACCTACTGAATGGGAGAAAATATTTGCAAATCATATATCTGATAATGGGTTAACATCCAAAATATATAAAGAACTCATACAAGTCAATAGTGAAAAAACAAACAATCCAATTTAAAAATGGGCAGAGGGGGCCTCCCTGGTGGCGCAGTGGTTGAGAGTCCGCCTGCTGATGCAGGGGACACGGGTTCGTGTCCTGGTCTGCGGGGATACCACATGCCGCGGAGCGGCTGGGCCCGTGAACCATGGCCACTGAGCCTGAGCATCCGGAGCCTGTGCTCCGCAACGGGAGAGGCCACAACAGTGACAGGCCCGCGTACCGCAAAAAAAAAAAAAAAAAAAAAAAAAAAAAAAATGGGCAGAGGATCTGGATAGACATTTTCCCAAAGAAACCACACAAATGGCTAATAGGTGCATGAAAAGGTGTTCAACATCACTAATCATTAGGGAAATGCAAATCAAAACCACAATGAGATATTATCTTGTACCTGTTAGAATGATTATTATCAAAAAGACAAGAGATGATAAGAACTGGTGAGGATGTGGAAAAAAGGGAACACTTGTGCACTGTTGGTGGAAATGTGAATTAGTACAGCCACTATAGAAAATAGTAAGGAACTTCCTCAAAAAATTAAAAACAGAGCTACCATATGATCCAGGAATTCCACTTCTGGGTATATATCCAAAGGAAATAATATCACTCTATTGAAGAGATATCTGCAACCTCCCTCATGTTCATTGCAGCATTATTTATAATTGCCCAGACATGGAAACCACTTAAGTATCCATCGATAGATGAATGGATAAAGAAAATGTGGTATATATATATACAGCGAATGTTATTAAGCCATAAAGAAGAAGGAAACCCTGACATTTGAGACAACATAGATGTACCTTGAGTGCATTATTCTAAGTGAAATAAGTCACAGAGAAAGGCAAATACTGTATGATCTCACTTATATGCAGAATCTTAAAGAACTGAACTCAAAGAAGCAGAGAACAGATTGATGGTTGCCAGTGGCAGAGGGTGGGGAAAATGAATGAAGATGAACTCACAAAGTTGTAACTATGTGAGGTGATGGATGTGTTAACTAACCTTATCGTGGGAATCATTTTGCTATATATACATATATCAAATTATTATGCTGTACACCTTAAACTTACAGAATGTCGTATGTCAATTACATCTCGATAAAATTGGAAAAGAGGGTGGGGGTGAAGATCTGAATAGACACTTCACCAAAGAGAATATATTGATGTAAAGTATGGACATTAAAAGATGCTCAATATGATTAGTCATTAGGGAAATGTACATTAAAACCACTGTGAGATACCACCTAGTAGAACAGCTAAAATAAAAAATACTGACTATATCAAGTGCTGCTGAGGATGCGGGGGATGGGAAGTCTCAGGCACTGCTGTTGGTAATGTACACATACTATGGAAAATAGTTTGGCAGTTTCTTAATAAATTAAATGTATTCCTGTTATAGGATCCATGACACTCCTAGGTATGAAAGCATCTAACCATACAACCACTTGCATATATGCAATTTTATTTGTCATATCCCCAAACTGGAAACCTAAGATAGACACCTAAGTGTCTATCAACAGATGAATGGATAAAAAACTTTGTTAAAGTCCTATAATGGAATAGTCAGCAATAAAAAGGAATGAACTATTGATACATACCTCAACACGGATGAATCTCAAAACAATTACACCAAAGGAAAGAGGTCACAGAAAAAGAGTATATTCCTTATAATTTCACCTACATGAAATTCTCGAAAATGCAAATATAGCCATAGGAAGCTGATCAGTGGTTAGCTAGGGGAAGGGTGCAGGGAAAACATGAGCAGGAGAATCACAAAGGGGGACTAGAGGGTTTTTGGGTGATGGATATGCTCATTATCTTGATCGTGTTGATGGTTTTCATGGGCGAATGCATATGTCAAAACATTTTGAATGCTATAATTTAAATATGTACAGTGTATGCCTTATTATATTTCAATTATGCTGTTAAAATAAAAAAGAACAAAATGGGAACTAGGGGGTCACAAAGTATTCTCCATTGCAGTTTTACCAGTGATAAAGTTGGCACAGAAATCAATTTCATGTTTATTTGTTTTTAACTTTCTGTTATCAGTTGACTAGAACTGAGGGGAGAGGATGGGTGTGTGATTAGTGCAGCTAAAACTTCAAGAAGGTTTACTGGATATTTCAACTTCACAATGATTGTGGCACAAACTGTGTTTTCTATTCTTTAAACAGCATGGACCATCTTTAAAGCTTCTGCTCTGTCACTACAGGGTTACAAACCACAGTTCAGGCAATTTCTAGGTAGGAAGGCCAATGAGAATGGCAGTGTTAATTCTGGAGAGGAGTAGAGAATTCACCCAGTCCAAACTCTTCATTTTGTAGATGTGAAACTCAGAAAAAGTTACTTTACCTTTCTGGTTCCAAGTCATGTAGTTCATTTGTAGCCACGTGTGAGAAAAAGTCCAGATCTCTTTATTTCTCATCCAGTCCCTGACACAATTGTTAAAAGCCTTGTTCTCATGAGTCAGATGCACCTGGATTTAAAATCTGTCTCTAAAACTTGAAGTTAGCTTTGTGACCTTAGTCATCCTTCTAATTTCTATTTTGAGGATTTATAAACTGAAGTTCAGAGCAGTTGGTTTCTTTGAACAGCTCATGAGATTGCTGTAATGACCCCATGAGATCATCTGGCAAAGCCCTTGGCACAGTACATGGGACACACTATGTGGCACTTGATAAATGGGTTCTACTATCAATATTATGATTATTAGTTTATTCTTATCACTCCTGTGGCATTAGTTGCCCCTTTTTACTCTAATATGCATAAATGACCTGCCTTTAAAGTTCCCTTCTTGTATTCCTTCCCAGGCACACTCAGGCGCCTGTTTTCTCAGCCTTATTTCCATGTCTGAGCCACATTTGTTCCCTTTATAAAGTCTCTCCCATTTGCGCCCCCAGCATTAGTTTCTGAGCTTCTGCACTGCCTGGGGCACGAGTTGTGAGTTTTGCTCATTAGATGCTAAATTATTGCCACCAAAAAGTGACAAAAGACAGTTTGCAACTTTTTACCACCATTAAAGCTCATGCATTAAAGCAAAAAGGAGCTATAGAGAAATCTGGTTTGTGAGATCACAAGGAATATATGTCTGCTTCCGGCACTTTATTTGAGTGGCAGAATTCCGTGAGTTAATGATTCAAGAAGGAGACAGCTTCAGTTAATAAAGTTTAGTATTTAGCAACACAGATCTATCACCATCGCTTGCCATGTCAAACAGTCGATTTGTTACTTGCCAGTGTACCTACGTTAGCAGAAACATTTGCTCATATTGAAACCTTACCCAAGGCAGCAATTTTCTTAATAAAGAAACAGGCTGTCAAACGTTTTCTTCTCATCCTTAGAACCCTTCCAAATAGCTTCCTGACTGTGGGCCATGGCCTTCCTGGGGCCTTATTTCATGGGGTGATTTGACAAATGCAGTGTGTTCAACTGTATTTCAGAGCCAGAGTGGATATTCTGAGCCGAGCCCTAAGGATCCCCCTGTGACACTTGAGGTCTGAGTGCATTTGCTTTTTGTGAAGCAGGGAATATAGAGGTAGAAATCTTAGACTGTCAGAGCCAAAGCAAAGCTGTGCATTGTAGGAGGAAAATCATCTAGGTACCCACCCCGCTTCTTCAGAGCCAAAGCTCTCTAGATAATTTTCTCTACTTCCTCACCTCCCCCTCACTTTTCTTCCCACTCCCATTGGGCGACGGTCCCTTCACTCTAATAGTTCTCACTAATGTAATCAACGATCTCCATGTTACGGATCAAGTGATTTTTTTTCAGTTTTCCTCTTACTTTAGCCATCAGTGGAATTTTCCACAATTGATCAATTCCTGCTGCTCTTGGTTTCCATGGCTTGACACTATCCTAAGTTTTTCTATTTTTATCTCTCTTCTTACTGTTTTTTTGACTCCCTATCAGGTTTCATCTTCCTCTAACCTCAGCCATTAAGAGCTAGTTGCCCTTTGAGGGTCAGCCCCAGGCACTATTCTTTTCTCACACTTTGCTCTCGCCCTGAAGGATCTCACCGCACCTGTGGCTTCTACCACCATCCTTATGTGGGACTCACACACCTCCCCTCTGAGCTGTGGACTCTCTTAACCTGCTGTCCCACTGATATCTCCCCAAGATATCTCAAAGGTATTGCAAACGCAAAATGTCCAGGTCCAAATGCTCACTCTTCTTCCCCAAACATGGGCCCCCTCCAGCTCCACCATCCGTTCTGTATCTGATGAGTCAAGGACTTAGACATTATTTTCAGCGCTCTCTCTTCTCGCAGTCCATGTCCGATTCATCAGCATGTCTTGTCAATTTTATCTCAAATCTTTCCACCTCTGTTCATCTCTAGTCCCAGCACAGGAATGGCATACAGAGGCACTCAATAGATATTTGATGAATGAATGAATCTTCACAATGGCATCCTAGGACAGGCTACTGTGGTGTCTGGCCAGAACAGCTGCCAGAGCTTCCTAATAGGGGTCTCACTAATCTATGTTTCCCCAATCTAAACAGTATTCCATATTACAACCAAAGGGATCTACCCAAAAAAGCAAATCTTATTACATCATCTTCTTTCCCTGGCTTAAAACACTTAAATGGTTTCTTATTGCTCCTAGGATAAAATAAAAATTTATAACATGACTTATAAGGGCCTGTGTAGTTTTTCTACTGCCTGTTTATCCAGCCTCATCTTACACCAGAAGGCACCCTCCTTTTTTGCTCCAAGCACGCCAAACACACCCTTCTACTCTAGACCCCCCACACTTCCTGTGCCCCCTCCTGCCATAGAAACTTCTACCTGACCCACTTTTCTTTCTCTTCTCCAATCATTTCTTAGTTAACTAGTTCTCATCCTCCAGATCTTGCCTCACATGTCACTTATGTCATCAGGGTCACCCACCTCAAACTCCTATCACACCATATACCTCTGAAAGTATTGGGTTGGCCAAAAAGCTCATTCCAGTTTTTCCATTAGATGTTATGGAAAACACGAACGAACTTTTTGGCCAACCCAGCCCAATAACTATTTCATTAAAAAATGTGGGGCTTCCCTGGTGGCGCAGTGGTTGAGAGTCCGCCTGCCGATGCAGGGGACACGGGTTCGTGCCCCTATCCCGGAAGATCCCACATGCTGCGCAGCAGCTGGGCCCGCGAGCCATGGCCGCGGAGCCTGTGTGTCCGGAGCCTGTGCTCCGCAACGGGAGAGGCCGCGGCTGTGAGAGGCCCGCGTACAGCAAAAAAAAAAAAAAAAAAAAAAAAAAATGTGTATAATTATTTGTTCAATATCTGTCCTCCAAGAGTAGAAGCTCCATGATGACAGGAACAGTATCTGGCTATGTTCTTGCTGAATGCTTGGAACTCAGCACAGCTGATGCTCAATACTGTTTATTAGATACATTGAATAACTGTAAACCAGAAGGCCTGGGACTAGGCCCTGGCTCTGCCTTGGATGGATGCATGGCCTTGGAGATAAAGGACTTGCATGGATCAAAGAAATTCTGTCCTTTATTATTGAAATTTATTTGTTCAAGGTAAAGGTCCTGCCCTGGGGGATCAAATCCATTCACTGATGAATCCTTTAAGCGGAGGTATCAGTTAGAAGGAACTTGGGCCCAGGCAATTGGCAGCACTCAATCACCTCAATCTAATTTCCAAAGTTCCCTGCATCAGCAGTGGTAAGAGCCCTAGGGTGCACAGTTTACCCGACTGAACTTCATATTAGGAACCTGTTTGGATAGAAGCAGCAGCTTGTGTTCTTTTGGGGCTGCAGAGATACAGAAAGTGCACAGCTGGTGACACTCTGCGATGCCCAGAGCTTGCCCTGGTTGCTCTATGGATTGAGGCACCCCTGGAGTCTGTTGCCTCCTTTTGAATCCTTCACTTGTGTAGCACTTACTTCCAGAACCAGTGGGCCCATAATTTAATATAATTGAAGGCTATTAACGATTATAATGCATTTTCACATGCTTTGTCACATTTTCAGTTTCATAACAACTCTGATTTTTTTTTTTTTTTTTTTTTTTTTGGTACACAGGCCTCTCACTGTTGTGGCCTCTCCTGTTGCGGAGCACAGGCTCCGGATGTGCAGGCCCAGTGGCCATGGCTCACGGGCCCAGCTGCTCCACGGCATGTGGGATCTTCCCAGACCGGGGCACGAACCCGCATCCCCTGCATCGGCAGGTGGACTCTCAACCACTGCGCCACCAGGGAAGCCCACAACTCTGATTTATAGGCATTGTTTTTATTCTCATTTTTTATATTAGGAAACAAATTAGAGAAGGCAAGTGACTTCCTCTCTTATTTTTTGTGACCCCTCTAGTAATCTTGGTTTCAAACTTAGCTTTTCTCACTCCAAAACTAGTGATTTTTCTACTACGTTATTTAAATTATTTGTGCTATGTTTCCACATTGTTATGGACTAAATTGTGTCCCTCTAAAATCCATATGTTGAAACCCTAACCCCTAATGTTACTATATTTGGAGATAGGGTCTTTAAGGAGGTAATTAAGGTTAAACAAGGTCATAAGGGAAGGACCCTAATCCAACTGGGCTGGTACCCTTATAGGAGGAAGGGACACCAGAGATCTCTCTCTTTCTCCCCACGCAGGATCAGAGGGAAGGCTATGTGAGAATACAGCAAGAAGGTGGCCATCTGCAATACAAACAAGAGAGACCTTACCAGTACCAACCCCGATCGCACCTTGACCTTTCAGCCTCCAGAAGTGTGAGAAAATAAATATCTGTAGTTTAAGTCACACAGTCTGTGGTATTTTGTTATGGCAGCCCAAGCTGACTAAGATACATGTCATATCAGACTGCTGCACAAGAGGGTCAAGTGGGTATAAAGCTGGTGACAAGGCAAGTGGACCCAAATGCCCCATGTCTTAGGAGAGACAACCCCAGACAGTGATCACAGAACATGACTTGCCTCTCATTCCAGGGCAGAGATATTTATTCATTGCTGGGTGCAGTGGCCTTGGGTCCACAGGAATTAACTGAATCCGGGGTGCAGTCAGAGGTTTCTGGACCATCAAAGTTCCCTGCATTCTGTATCCTCCACGATCCAGCACTGGTGGGCCTAAATAAAATATGGGACATAATTAAATTGGAGAGAATCATAAAGAAGTGGTAAAGATAAAATCTGCTATTTAAAAATCATGGTATTAACTGAAACCAATCTTTCCTTGGAAATATAATAGAAAGGTCTGTTGACTCCTCACCTACAGAGATAAGAAGATGGATTGTCAGACGCACAGGTTTAACCTTCTATGAGGCCAGGCTGTGACAGCTGCTCCGCTATCCCTGGTCTTCTCCACCCTTGCTCTGCTAGTGGGAGCATCCTGTCTTTCCAGAGGGACAGTGGCCTGATCTGAAAGCTGTATAGTCTGTCATACAGAGTGAAGTAAGTCAGAAAGAGAAAAACAAATACCGTATGCTAACACATATATATGGAATCTAAGAAAAAAAAAAAGCTCATGAAGAACCTAGGGGTAAGATGGGAATAAAGACACAGACCTACTAGAGCATGGACTTGAGGATATGGGGAGGGGGAAGGGTAAGCTGTGACAAAGTGAGAGAGTGGCATGGACATATATACACTACCAAATGTAAAATTGATAGCTAGTGGGAAGTAGCCACATAGCACAGGGAGATGAGCTAGGTGGTTTGTGACCACTTAGAGGGGTGGGATAGGGAGGGTGGGAGGGAGGGAGACGCAAGAGGGAAGAGATATGAGAACATATGTATATGTATAACTGATTCACTTTGTTATAAAGCAGAAACTAACACACCATTGTAAAGCAATTATACTCCAATAAAGATGTTAAAAAAAAAAGAATTTGATGAGCAATATCCTCCATCATTTTCAGGGAATGGCAGTCAAATAAAGAAAATAAATCTTGAAGGGAGGGGATATGGAGATATATGTATACATATAGCTGATTCACTTTGTTATACAGCAGAAACACAACATTGTAAAGCAATTATACTCCAATAAAGATGTTAAAAATTAAAAAAGAAAAGAAATCTTGAGAAGACTCAGAGAACACACTCTTGGGTGGATGGAAGGCCTTTCCTGGCCTCGGGGATGCTTTGGATTTTATTTGCCGTGTTCACTGATTTCACCTCTGTCAAGAGCCATTACAGGTGAAACAGCAGCTATAAAAGATTGGCTCTCAGGGAGGAATTGGAAGGCATCTTTCTGGAGCTACACATTAGCCTCACGCCACAAGGCTTGTGGATAAAATAGTGCTTACAGGTCTATGGGACTTTTCTTGGAGACTAGACCCCACTGGGTCACAGGTGGCAACTACAATCCCCCCAATTCTCTCTAGCTTTTCACCGGATAATCAGCAGCATTCTTACAAAGTCAAGTGCTTAAATTAAAAAAAAAAAAAAAACCTCTTTTTTTTTTTTGGCCGTACCATGCGGCATGAGGAACTTTCCTGACCAGGGATCGAACCTGCGACCCCTGAAGTGGAAGCATGGTGTCTTAATCACTGGACCACCAGGGAAGTCCAAAAAAATACTCTTTATTTTTTAGAACAGTTTTAGACTAGGAGAAAAATTGCAAAGATAGTGTGGCAAGTTCCCATATATCCCATACCCAGTATCTTCTATTAATAACATCTTAGATCAGTATGTACATTTGCTGCAGTTAGTGAACCAGTATTGATACTATTATTAACTAAATGCCATACTTTATTCAGATTTCCTTAGTTTTTACCTGATATCCTTTTTCTCTATTTCAGGATCCCATTGAGCACACTACTCTACCTTTAGTTGTCATGTCTCCAGGGGTTCCTCTTGGCTGGGCAGTTTCTCAGACTTCCAATGCTTTTGATGACTTTGACAGTTTTGAGGAGTACTGGTCATTAATTCTGTAGACTAACCCCCAGCTGGGTTTTATCTGATGTTTCTTTTATAATCTGCCATGTTTCTTCACTGTAAAGTTACTCTTTTCCCCCCTTTCCATACTGTATATTTTGGAAGGGAGTCACTTTGCACAGCACACCCTTAAGTGTGAGACTCCCTCCGCTCATGAGGGTGCAATGGTTTACTCATTTTTTTTTTTTTTTTGGCCTTGTGGCATGCAAGATCTTAGTTCCCCGACTAGGGATCGAACACGTGACCCCTGCTGTGAAAGCTCAGAGTTCTAACCACTGGACCTCCAGGGAATTCCCAGTGGTTTACTTCTTATAAGCTGAGTTCTACTTTAATCCAGGGCAGTTTGCTGTTTGAGAGAGGCCAGAAGTGAATCACCTGGAAACTCAGAGACCACCCCCCAACCCCACTTATTCTGTGAGTAGCCGTAGCTCTCAGAAAGGCATTGAATAAGTAGAATAAATTTAGATTTTCATTTTGGAGTTGGGCGGGAGTTCACAGTTTCCCCTCAGAACAGTTCTCTTCATTCTTATGCATGTGCTTCTTTATTTTAAATGATGAGTGTGTTTTGTTTTGGGGTCAACATTTTTTTTCCCTGATTCACTATTTTCTTATAAATGATGAATCCTTTTAGAAAAAAGGAAAATCCATTAGAAGCTATCTCAGTAAACTCCCACTACTTTACTACTTTTAATATTTAATGTCTTTTTGTACAATTATTTATTATATTGTGCAACATTATATTTAATAAAAGCAATATTCTAAAATAGAGATAGAAATAATCTAGGTGTGGGTCTGATGCACTGAAAATTATACCCTAAATTTAATTGTGGTGTGTGTTGAAGAATTACAGACTAAGCTGAATTCACAGTCTCACTAAGTCAAGACAGGGCACTGATTTGGAAAGACTAAGAGCCTGAAAGTTGGAATGGAGATATTTGGGTGGACACATACGAAGCTGAGAATCTCAGTCCCCTGCGTCTCTCTGAGCCTCCCTTCCTAGAAGATGTGGCCTTCCTTCCTGTGTCTTAGAAGGCTAGCTTTCCCTTACTTGAAGATCTTGTGATAACCTTACTAATATTCTCTGTTAAATTCATTCTGTTGAAACAGAATATGAGTTTTATTTTCCCACCTGGTCTCTGAATGATACACCATCCTAAAACATCATTTTATTCTCCTTGAAAATATTTCCAGGGCCTGGGGAAAAATTGATAATAATGATTATCCATTAGTCTACATAACCATTGGATTTCCACTTTACACTTTTAAAAGAGCTTAGTATATTAAACATTTCCCCCCAAATTTCTTAAATATGGAAACTATATTTAGATGTTATAATGACATCTCCTCAAAAGTAGCTGGTTGATGTTATAATGACATCTCATTATATATATACATATATACATACATATATGTATCTTTTTTCCCCTTTGATTTGCAGCAATAATAGCTATCGGTGAATCCAACTAGTTAAAATGAAGCCTTGGTCTCCACCTACCCCTAAACCTGAATTTTCCCTGTGTCTCTTACTATTAATATTATAGTCATGTAAACTGTGAACTTAAAATTAGCTTTAACCTCTTTATCCTGTGAGCTGTCAAATTCTAAGCAGTTTAGCAAATGTTTGTGGAACCGTTATTCAATAAGCTCTCATTACCTTATTAAAAAAATGTTTGGGTCTTCCCTGGTGGTGCAGTGGTTAAGAATCTGCCTGTCAATGCAGGAGACACAGGTTTGAGCCCTGGTCCGGGAAGATCCCACATGCTGAGGAGCAACTAAGCCCGTGTGCCACAACTACTGAACCTGTGCTCTAGAGCCTGTGAGCCACAACTACTGAAGCCCGCGCACCTAAAGCCTGTGCTCTGCAACAAGAGAAGCCACCGCAATAAGCCTGTGCACCACAACAAAGAGTAGCCCCCACTTGCTGCCACTAGAGAAAAGCCCACGTGCAGCCATGAAGACCCAATGCAGCCAAAAATAAATAAAAATTAGAAAAAATTTTAATCTTAAAAAAAAAAAAGGTCACTCATTCCTGATCCTGCCATGGTGCTATGCATAAAACCTGTCTCTGAAACATGCTACATCCTTATTCACGTCTTTCAGTTCTACCATTGTATTCCATCACTGCAGCATTTTTACTGGTCTCCCTGACTCCTTCTCTTCCCTCTCCAGCTTATATTTGTTGACAGAATGTTAAGTCAATTTCTCTGGAGATGCCACACATATTTTGTGACATTAAGAGAATATCAATATAGCTCAGGACTTTGGTAAAGAGAGAAGTAGCACAGCCTGTCTCATCTGACTTCTTTTGTTAATACTCCTGTATCTGAAGGACACAAAGTAGTTGAGTCAGAAGAATTGGACAACACAATGGTTTCATTGTTCTTTACAGAGTCATTTTCTCTGGTCTTAATAGTATGAAATTTATCAAGGATAAATATATTTGCCATGCTTTTAATATGAAAAAATATATGCATTCACATAAGTAATAACTGGCTCTTGCCTCAGCTGTTCATGATTTTGGTAAGGTAATGCATGCTTCACTGGCATCTCCTGGTATCTCTGATAAAAGACCTGGAAGTTACAATGGTGCATTGATTTTTTGCTAATGAAGAAAAAGATCCAAGGCTGAACTGGTCTTTGCTTATCCAGAGCCCATTTTAGTTTACCAAAATTCAATTCACTTGAGATGAAAAGAGAATTGACTTTCTTATTTTCATTGTCCTATCCTGCAGGGAAAAATAAACTAAAGAGGTGAACGGAGCTGCCTCATCATCACAAAGGGCTGGCTCTGCCCTTCTACAGCTAGGGAGGCATCAGAAGTTGAAATTTACAACATCATGGGCACTTCCCCTCCTCTGAAATAGGTCACTCTGGCTGTGTTTGTATCTTTGGGTTTGCTTTACATAGTCATCACATTTCTGCCTAACCAGTTTCTTATAGAAAACTCTGTGTGTCTCTGAGATCAGATTTTCACTGAACATGAGCAGGCAGCATAAGGCATGAATCAGATATTATTCCATTTGGAAAATATATTTCATTCAGGCTTTCTCTACCCTCCTCCCCTCCCCCTTATGCCTGTCCTTTGAATTAGTTACACTTCTATACTCACAGAAGCCATCTCACAGCTCAAGGGTGAGGCAGGAGACTGTCAATCACAAATTTTCCATTTAAGACTTTACCTGAGATGGTGCTCAAAGACCTGGAGCAATTCAGTTCTCTTCCTGGGGGCACTTCTTTCGTGTCTTGCCAGTACTCTTGATCCTAAGAATGGATGTTATTTGTAGGCAAGAAACACTTTGTGGCTCTGTGTACATGTAGTGGTTAAGAAGCTTTGGGGTACTCTCACCACTATTATTCAACATAGTTTTGGAAGTTTTAGCCACAGCAATCAGAGAAGAAAAAGAAATAAAAAGAATCCAAATCGGAAAAGAAGAAGTAAAACGGTCACTGTTTGCAGATGACATGATACTATACACAGAGAATCCTAAAGATGCTACCAGAAAACTACTAGAGCTAATCAATGAATTTGGTAAAGTAGCAGGATACAAAATTAATGCACAGAAATCTCTTGCATTCTTATATACTAATGATGAAAAATCTGAAATAGAAATTAAGGAAACACTCCCATTTACCATTGCAACAAAAAGAATCAAATACCTAGGAATAAACCTAACTAAGGAGACAAAAGACCTGTATGCAGAAAACTATAAGACATTGATGAAAGAAATTAAAGATGATACAAACAGATGGAGAGATATACCATGTTCTTGGATTGCAAGAATCAACATTGTGAAAATGACTCTGCTACCCAAAGCAATCTACAGATTCAATGCAATCCCTATCAAACTACCAATGGCATTTTTCACAGAACTAGAAGAAAAAATTTCACAATTTGTATGGAAACACAAAAGACCCCGAATAACCAAAGCAATCTTGAGAAAAAAAAAAACAGAGCTGGAGGAATCAGGCTCCCTGACGTTAGACTATACTACAAAGCTACAATAATCAAGACATTATGGTACTGGCACAAAAACAGAAATATAGATCAATGGAACAGGATAGAAAGCCCAGAGATAAACCCACACACATATGGTCACCTTATCTTTAATAAAGGAGGCAAGAATATACAATGAGAAAAGGCAGCCTCTTCAATAAGTGATGATGGGAAAACTGGACAGCTACATGTAAAAGAATGAAATTAGAACACTCCCTAACACCATACACAAAAATAAACTCAAAATGGATTAAAGACATAAATGTAAGGCCAGACACTATAAAACTCTTAGAGGAAAACATAGGCAGAACACCCTATGACATAAATCACAGCAAGTTCCTTTTTGACCCACCTCCTAGAGAAATGGAAATAAAAACAAAAATAAACAAATGGGACCTAATGAAACTTAAATGCTTTTGCACAGCAAAGGAAACTATAAACAAGATGAAAAAACAACCCTCAGAATGGGAGAAAATATTTGCAGATGAAGCAACTGACAAAGGATTAATCTCCAAAATATACAAGAAGCTCATGCAGCTCAATATCAAACAAACAACCCAATCCAAAAATGGGCAGAAGACCTAAACAGACATTTCTCCAAAGAAGACATACAGATGGCCAAGAAACACATGAAAAAATGCTCAACATCACCCATCATTAGAGAAATGCAAATCAAAACTACAATGAGGTATCACCTCACACCAGTCAGAATGGCCATCACCAAAAAATATACAAACAATAAATGCTGGAGAGGGTGTGGAGAAAAGGGAACCCTCTTGCATTGTTGGTGGGAATATAAATTGGTACAGCCACTATGGAGAACAGTATGGAGGTTCCTTAAAAAACTAAAAATAGAACTACCATATGACCCAGCAATCCCACTACTGGGCATATACCCTAAGAAAACTGTAATTCAAAAAGAGTCATGTACCACAATGTTCACTGCAGCACTATTTACAATAGCCAGGACATGGAGGCAACCTAAGTGTCCATCAACAGATGAATGGATAAAGAAGATGTGGTACATATATACAATAGAATATTACTTAGTCATAAAAATGAGTGAAATTGAGTTATTTGCAGTGAGGTGGATGCACCTAGAGACTGTCATACAGAGTGAAGTAAGTCAGAAAGAGAAAAACAAATACCGTATGCTAACACATATATATGGAATCAAAAAAAAAAAAGGTTCTGAAGAACCTAGGAGCAGGACAGGAATAAAGATGCAGATGTAGAGAATGGACCTAAGGACACGGGGAGGGGGAAGGGTAAGCTGGGACAAAGTGAGAGAGTAGCATTAACATATATACACTACCAAAGGTAAAACAGATAGCTAGTGGGAAGCAGCTGCATAGCACAGAGAAATCAGCTCTCAGTGCCTTGTCTCCCCCTAGAGGGATGGTATAGGGAGAGTGGGAGGGAGACACAAGAGGGAGGGGATATAGGGATATATATATATACATATAGCTGATTCACTTTGTTATACAGCAGCAACTAACACAACATTGTAAAGCAATTATACTCCAATAAATATGTTAAAAAATAAATAAAAGTAAGGAGAAAAAAATAGAAGCTTTGCAGTAAAACATATCTGACAGTTCTGCTCTATCACTCACTGGCTACATGACCTCTCAAAGTGTCAGTTTACTCATGTGTGAATTCACATATGCTACATAGGGATGGTTGAGAATGTAACAAGATAAGCAAACTGAAAAGAAATCACAGAGTACCTGCAGGCAGGTGGCTCCAACAACATCATTTTGGATTGTTTGCTGAAAACAGACATTCCTAGGTGCTCTCTTGACCTGGTGGATCAGGATCACTCTGCTTAATCCATGTGAATTAACTTCCCAGGTGGTTTTCATGGGCAGTCAGGCTTGGGAGCTGGATGGACTTGGATGAAGTAGATATAGATATATAAATATTATTCAGCCATTAAAAAGGAAGGGAACCCTGACATTTGTGACAACATGGATGAATCTTTAGGGCATTATGTTAAGTGAAATAAATCAGACAGAGAATGACAAATACTGTATGATCTCACTTACATGTGGAATCTAAAAAAACCAACTAACAGAAACAAAGAATAGATTGATGATTGCGAGGGGTCAGGGATGGGAGGTGGGGAAAATGAGTGAAGGTCGTCAAATGGTACAAACTTCCAGTTATAAGATGAATAAGTTCTGGGAATGGAATGTACAGCATGGTGACTATAGTTAACAATACTGTATTGTATATCTGAAAGTTGCTTATAGAGTAGATTTTGAAAGTTCTCACCACACACAAAAAATTATAACTTTGAGAGATGATGGATATATTAACTAACCTTATTGTGGTATTCTGCAACATATATCAGATCATTAAGTTGTACATCTTAAATATTATATGTCAATTATATCTCAATAAAGCTAGAAAAAAATAGAAAATGGAGGGACTGGGAATTTAGCTGAATTATCCAAGTGTGTTTGTACCCTATCTCCTCATACAAAGCATTCTTTCAACAATTAGACCTTCTATTTATGTATGTATATATCTTAAGCTAGGGTCCTCCAGACCTGTTTTATTGATCTGCAAAGCCTTTTTTTTTTAAATGGACCAGTATTTAAAAAGTTGAAAGATTTCAAATAAATATACAGATTTAGGGCTTCTTTTGGAATATTGGAAATCTTGCATTGCTGCATAGCAACAATGAGTTTGACCTCCATGGAGCCTGGTACCCTTAGATGAAGCTCACATTCTTTACATTGTCAGACTGTCCTCTGTAGATATTTACATTTTCTATGATACAGTTGGCATAGGGACACATACTTTATAAGCACTTCTATATCTACCCTTTCACCTGAACCCTCAGGTCAATCCTATGCAATAAAGAGAGCTGGTATAATCCTACTTATACAGCTTAGATGCATGGAGAAGGGATGCCTGAGTCCCTAACATGGCTTAGGCAGGGGCAGTATAGTGAGGTCCTTTCTGGACCTCTGGAATCAAACTCCTTGGCTTCAAACCTCAATTTTGTCACTTAAAGTTGTATAACAATGGGTAAGAAACACTTCTGAGACTTGATTTCTTTAACTTTAAAGTGAAGATGTTGATATTGGCAGAGTCTACCTCGTAGCATTGTTTAGCAGAGTAAATGAGAAAAAGTAAGAAACCTTTTGGCAGCACGCTTAGCAAATGTTAGCTATTAATATTCCTTGCAGACTAGGAATAAGAATCTAGACTTTCAGACATTGAATTTGAGGCTCTTCCCTTTGTGTTACATTGCCACACGCATGCTGGTTCACATGCCTTCTTTGTCCCCAGTTCCTGGAATGTCACAAACTTAGGGTCTTATGGGGACCACTGATGAGGATTGTCTCATGCAGCTGCTGATGAGCACTAGATAAGCCACTGAACTTCTCAGCATCCTGCCCCAACTGAATGAAGGAAATCACATTTCATGCTTTACTAGATAAATCAATGGCCATCGGATTCCAGCTGATCTCCTTTTTACATGCTGTTGAGAGCCTTGAACAGTTTGGCTACACAGATTGTGGCTTTACTTCTGTTGAATCATCAAACTGGAAGTTTTAACAGTGCCAGAAACTTAGACCAATAAATCACCCCCAGAGGCAGAAGCATTCACATGTGGCATAACTCATTCTTTGAGATAATGCTTCCTGATGTCTGAGGATCCCCTTGGATAGAACTGGAAAGCTTTTCTGGAAGCGTTTCTCAGAATTTGGTCCTTGGCTCACCTGTCTCAGAATAAGGTGGGGCAACTTTACAAAGGCAGATTGCTGAATCTATCAAAAATCTACTGAAATACAATCTCTTGAGGTAGGGCCCAGAACTCTTCCTTTTAACAAGCACCCTTGATACACTGAAGTTTGAGGACTACTGAACAGATGGATCCAGAAATCAAGGTTTGGAGAAATATGACAACTTGAGAACTGTTGTAGAGTTGAGAGAAGAATTGGGGTCATTTCAGCAACAGGTATTAGTATGAATCAGGTATCAGGGCAGATACTAAATAATGGGTCCAGCCCTTTAGGAGTAGGCAATTTAGACCCATTTTCTTATAAAATATGAGAAATATATAGGAAAACAAGTAATTGCATGATTAAGTATTAATATGGGTCCTGGTGATAAATGCAGGAAGGTGTCAGGAAATAGGCGACTAGTAGAGAAAAGAACGATCTTGGAAAGAGGTGATATGATTGAGAAGGAGGTAATATGTCCCAAATTTTAATCATGGCTGGGAATAAAAAGAGAATCTTCTTGTTTGAGGGCAATATGGGTAAATGTGAGGAAATGGTAACAAAAATGGTTTAGCGGTGTTTGATGCAGAATTGAATGGATGAACTTGGGATTAAGAATTCACAATTTTGTGTTGCTGCTTCTAAGAAGGATCAAGGCAAGACTGAGATCTTAAGTGTCGAAGCTGCATTCTGTCTTAGGTAAAGATTTCTTGATTTGTCTTCAGGGGTACCCAAGTCTTTCTAGGATGGTGTCATTTACTGGACGTTTGGCAGTGAGTCTCTTCTTCCCGTCAAAGGCTTTGGCCTGGGAGTGTGTGGACCGGCTCTACTTTAGCAGAAGAAGATGATAAAGTGAGCTAAAACTAAACGCAGCATTTGTGAGAAGAACTAAACTCTGTACAAAGAGAAGGAAGAAGTGAAAAGGAGGGAAGACAAAAGCTAGAGATCTACCTGCCTCCATCGATGTTTCTCCCCTCTTCTCTGGGAAACCAAGTCGTACCTTTGCAGTAATCCACACATGCAGCAGGATTCACCCACGAAATTTAGCTTCCTGAAATACTTCCGTTGAAATGGGAACTGGTGGCCTCATTCACTTTAAATAAGACTAAAACTTAGAATCACATTCTTTTTCCTGGTTGCATTGAATTATTGAATTGGATTGCTCTTATGCTAAATCCCAGACACTTGGAAAATCCATGCAAGATTGATTTGTGCTCTTTGTTCTCTCTATCTTGGAACATTAAAAAAATAAAGTTTGCACTTCCTCTTTATATTTTCTAACCAGATCAATATTGTTCATTTGTACTTCTCAGGGATGGCACTAGATGGCAAGGTAACACCATAGGCAGGTATGTGTAGATACAGAGATTTAGCCTGCAAAGAATGTGCTTGGAAGTCTCTGTGGAAGATGCCCGTGGCAAGTGGAAGTATATGCTATATGTGAGAGTCTCCTGGTGGCTGTATTGTAGCAAGGCCAAACATTCCAGCTAGTGGAAGGCACAAAAGCATTTGTCCCAGGTATGGGTGTGAGAATCCTGCTTGGTTCTAGCTTTATACCGAAACTGTAACCCAGTAAGTTCATGTATGTGCTGAGCACAGTGAACCCTTGTTCTTTTTTTTTTAGTTCCCCAACTTTCATTTTTCCTTCTTTTGGTAAAGAATCTCTCCATTTGTCTCTAGAGATCCCAAGCGGCCCTACTCTCAGAGAGTGTGTTTTGGATGAAGCTGACCTCACCTCCTGCTCCAGACGTGGGCATGTGACCTTAGACCTGAGCCAATCAGCACACTGTTCCCTTGGCCACAAAAAAAGTGAATGCAGGGATAGTCACAGAACCAAACTGAACCACTGAGAACTAATCTTAGGACTTGACTGAGGTAACTGGGAGACAGACATGCTACTTCTTTTCTCCTGGAATAAACAGATGCTGCCTGGAACTCTCATAGCCATGACAAGATAAGAAAGGGGCCACCACAGAGAAGAGAGACTGCAAGGTTGTCATTTGAGTCTAGAGGCAAGCCATATGGTGAGATAAATATTACCATTACCCTTGGAGTTTTTATTTTCATAAGAAAATAAAATCTTATTATGCTTAAGCCATCTGTGGTTGGGTTGCATGCCGAGTTCTTATAAGTCAAGAGCATTTGCTTCTTTTGACATTAATCAACCACTTTAGAAATACTATCCCTTTGTTTTATATTGATTCTCAGTGGTCATTATAATTACAAATTAGTTCTAAGCTCTTTTAAGCTCCCTCAGATTCTTCTCTAGCTAATGTGTTATTAATAAACACTTAGAGACATGAGGAAAGCTGCCCACTTAAAGAACCTCACAGTTAAATCCCATCTTATTAAATCAGGGCATCCTCTTGTAAATTATTAACCACACTCTAACATAAGAGCTTTGTAGTTTCTGTTTTCCATCTGCTTGAGCAGGTACCAGTCCTAAGACTTGCCCATGTCTGAACTTTGGCTGGTGGTTCTCCAGTCTCCCCGCCATCAGTCACCCTCTGAAGGAACTATGGAATGCTACTTACTGATTGAAACCTATAACACCCATTTCCCTAATCCTCAGTGCTCCTTGCAGAATTTCAACCTTTAGGTATCAGATTGATTTTTCATGTCAAACCATGTCAAAGAGGCTCTATGTTTGTGAATCTCAAGGCCACAGCCATAAACCAGATTATAAAATGGGAAAAAAAATGCTCACGATGATGATGTCCTTTTCTTCCTCTGGTGAAATGTAATTATGGTGAGTGCTCAATAAATGTTAGGGATTTGTAGCCACTTTCTAGACATTGTTGCCTTTTGAAGTTTGTGTCACAGAAGCCAATGGGGGGGTGAAAGGATTTAAAAAGAAAGAACTCATAAGTCCTGTCTTAATGAGGTGTCACCTCACACCAGTTAGAATGGGCATCATCAGAAAATCTACAGACAACAAATGCTGGAGAGGGTGTGGAGAAAAGGGAACCCTCTTGCACTGTTGGTGGTAATGTAAATTGGTACAGCCACTATGGAGAACAGTATGGAGGTTCCTTAAAAAACTAAAAATAGAATTACCATATGACCCAGCAATCCTACTACTGGACACATACCCAGAGAAAACAATAATTCAAAAAGATGTACATAATTCAAAAAGACACCTCAATGTTCATTGCAGCACTATTTACAATAGCCAGGTCATGGATGCAACCTAAATGCCCATCAACAAAAGGAATGGATAAAGAAGATGTGGTACATATATACAATGGAATATTACTCAGCCATAAAAAGGAACGAAATTGGGTCACGTGCAGAGATGTGGATGAATCTAGAGACTGTCATACAGAGTGAAGTAAGTTAGAAGGAGAAAAACAAATATCGTATATTAACGCATATACGTGGAACCTAGAAAAATGGTACAGATGAACTGGTTTGCAGGGCAGAAATTGAGACACAGATGTAGAGAACACACGTATGGACACCAAGGGGGAAAGCGGCAGGGGGGTGGGGGTGGGTGGTGGGTGGAGGTGCTGTGATGAATTGGGAGATTGGGACTGACATGTATACACTGATGTGTATAAAATGGATGACTAATAAGAACCTGCTGTATAAAAAAATAAATAAAATAAAATTCAAAAAAAAAAAGTCCTGTCTTATGCTGCAGAGGGGACCAGCCACAATAGAACTGTAAAGTGTCCTCAGAATTTGGCAAACTGGAGGTCATAGTGGCCTCTCCAAGAGCTGGCTCAGGAATGTGGCCAAGGCTTGACTAAAAAGGGGTAAGAAGGAGTCAATGTGGGTGACTCATGAAGTTTTGTTCGTAGGAGGAGGGAGGTGAGGTGCTCGCTGGAGAAGGATGTAAAATATCTGGAGAGAAATTTCTTTGCTTTAAATTTCTGAATAGAAGTAGTTGGGACTTATTTATAGGTTAAGAGTCAAGAAAGATACTTGATAATAAAGGGATTATGAAGATGAAAAAGAAAACATGAAGAGATGTCTGTCAGGCAGGGATAAAGAAGAATGACCAGAGGAAGGCTCCAAGGAAGGATGGACAGGGTAAATCAATCTATGAGAAGTTTGTGCTGAGTGGGCACCAGGGAGAGCAGAAGAGGACCAGAAGGCCATGAAAACACAGAACTTAGTTATAATTGAGATACGGGCAGCCATCAAAAGTTTGGCAGGACATCAAGAGTAAAAGTAACAAAAGACAAATAGACAAGTTGAACTTTATCAAAATTAAAAACATTTGTGAAGCAAAAGGCATTATCAAGGAACTGAAAAAATACCCTACAGAATGGGAGAAAATATTTGCTAATCATGTATCTGTTAAAGGTCTAATTATTCAGAATATGTAAAGACCTCTTAACAACAGAAAGATAAATAATCCAATTTAAAAATGGTCAAAGGACCTGAATAAATATTCTCTAAGGAAGATATACAAATGGACAACAAGCACATGAAAAGATGCTCAGCATCATTAGTCATTAGGGAAATGCAAATCAAAACCATGAGATACCACTTCACGTCTACTAGGATGGCCATCATCATCATCATCATCACCAAGAGATGAAAAATAACGAGTGTTCATAAGGTTGTGGAGAAAGTGTAAAATGGTGCAGCCACTGGGAAAAAAACAGTTCAGCATGTCCTCAATAAATTAAACATTATCATATGTTTAATAGAACTATCACATGATCTAGCAATTCCACCCCTAGGTATATACCCCAAATAACTGAAAACAGGAACTCAAACAAATTCTTGTGCATGAATGTTTATAGTAGCAATATTCACAATAGCCAAAAAGTGAAAACAACCCAAATGTCCATCCATGAAAGACTGAATAAACAAAATGTGGTATATATCGTCATTGGAATATGTATTACTCAGCTATGAAAAGGAATGAAGTACTGATACATACTACAATGTTGATGAACTTGTAAACATTATGTTCAGTGAAAGAAGCCAGATACAAAGGGTCACATGATTCCATTTATGTGAACAATCCAGAATAGGTAAATTCATAGAGACAGAAAGCAGATTGGTGGTTGTCAGGGGTTGTGGGGAAGGAGGGAGGCATGAGGCATGATTACTTAATGGGTATGGGATTTCTTTGGGGGTGAGGAAATGTTTCGGACCTTGATAGAGGTAATAGTTACACAACATTGTTCTAAATGTCACCGAATTGTTCGCTTTAAAACAGTGAATTTTATGTTATGTGAATTTCACCTCAATAAAAGGGTTTGTGAAGTCAGTGCTCCTGAATCCTTCATGTTTCCAGCATCCATGGGATGGAAAACTTTTGATGCAGCTCCCACTTCCTGCGGTAGTCGGCTGGGCTGTGGTTTCCTTCTTCACTCTCTTTGCTTTCCACATTTTGGGGATGCCTAATGGTTTCTCCTCCATGGATGTCCCCTTTTTCTTATATTCAAGAATTGTAATTTTCTTCAATATAATTTCAGGAATGGTTAGGGACTTGGAATAGAAGAGAGAGGCTGTAGCTTATGTTTATTTTTTTTGGATCGAATAAAAAAATCTCAAATGCCATCCTCAAATGGCTCCATCTCTTTTAGCTCAAACCCCTTTCTAAGAAGATGATTTTACTCAGGATTTGCTTCTAAAATGACTTAACTGCTTTCTTATAAAGTGCCTTGCATATTAAGGTTTTTTTGGCAATTTCCCCCACTGCTAGAAAGAGACTCTCATCTTTTTATCATGACCCAATGTCTTGATTAACCAGCTCCTTTGAAATGGGGCTCCTAAGGGATGCACTTTCAAATAAACCAGAGATAACTGAGCAGAAAAGAAATGAGACATAATGAATTATAAATGCAAGTGAGTTCCATAAAATAGTTACCTGTAATGAAGTGGAATTTGATGCTATCTGAACATAAAGAATCAAGCTTAGTTCACCACTACATGCAGATTTTCTTTAGCATGCCACAATTTTGCATTTTTATTGAACGGTCCCACCATTGGGAATGAATAGGGACCTACACATGTTTTTTCTACTTGTCTCTCTAATGTGGGCTTCCAAATACTGATCTTCTAAATGTAGTTGTAAGAGTTACTTGGCATTATTGCCTCTTGGAGTTATGCCTACAGTACTCAGTTTTGGCCACTTGCTTGCAACCCTACAGGTGCATGTTTAGGAATAATCACAGCAATCCTATAGGTTTCTTTGGATGAGGTAGTACATGGAAAGTGCCTAGACAAGAATGAATCAAATTAACTGTGAGGCTGGTGTGAAGGAGCACATTATGCAGCTACTGAGGGTCCCTAACTGACTTTTGGCGTCCACGGCTCAGTTAGAGTTAGTTCCCTGCACTCTGGAGCCCATACAGCACAGGGGTTAAGAGCTCTGGACTGAGACTGCCTGACATGGATTGCCAGCCACACCCTCCCTAGGGCTGTAATCATGGGCATATCACTTAACTTCTCTATATCTGTTTCCTCTTCTGTAAAAGGGAGATAATAGTGCCTACTTCATAAGAGTGTTGTGAAAATTACAAAGAAAAACACATGTAAAAGCATGTAGAATAATGCCTGGCTCATATATATGTTTAATACTATGATTAGTTCTGAGATGGTGGGTTTGAAAATTCTCTCTCTCTCTCAAGAATATCAAGATTGAACCATATTCCACATATGTCAATGCCAGCATAGTAGCAGCAGCACTCTTCCAGACACCAGGCTCCATGAAATTTGATCTCTATTTTGGGATATAAACTTTTATTTGCCCCCTGGTCTCTTTTGAAAGATACAGGAATAGGAAACATCTGGCATGTTTACTGATACTCTTCCTTCCTATACCCATGGCCGTCGTTGCTAATCAACCCAAGTACTCTCTCCAACTGACCCCAGGCCAGACCTCAGAGCTCTTCTCAACATGGAGCTTGGACAATACTGTTAACTAGAGTGAGCTCATAAGAGGTAACCTATTGGCAATCTTTATTCTAGAAACTTAATCCAATACTATTACTACCCTTCGGGAAGGAAATTGAATGGGGGAGGGGGCTAAGGCAATCAGGAAGAGGACAAAGAATGACTGATGTTCCCCATGTCATCTGCTAAGTCATTCCCTGTCATGAACACTCATTCTTCATTACCCCCAGCATGATGATTTGCAAGAACATAAAATGAGCTAATTTTGAAAATTTGCCAATGCAAAATCTCAAATAATAAAATATCCAGATTTATACAAGAGCTGCTATAAAAATGACAGTGGAATTTATCTGTGCAACTGGGTTGGGGGGGTGAGGGGTGGGTGCTGCAGAGAGTGTCAGTTGCTTTATGTGTGGAGAAATATTTTTGCATTCTGTATTCCAGTTACAGGAAGGCTGATAAACTCAATGCAGAGGTTATAGAGAGAAAAGATTTATTAATTGATGCATGATTTACTTTCATAGCATTGTAGTCTGGGTCACGAGATTTGTGCATGAACTTTGATTAGAAACATTCTTATCCAAATTAAAGATAGAATGCTCTAAGGGGTGAAATGAAAATACGGAATGAGAGATGGAAAAGATTCCATTGGTCTAATGGTGAGTGGAGCATGGTTCTGTTATTGCCTTCCTTTAACTACTTCCTGTTTAACTTTTCCTGTGTCCAGCATTGCCACCTTGGCTCCATTTCACTTGACCCGGGAACATTTTCTTTTATTTCATTTCCTTTTGTCGGGTCTCCTCACTGGCACTGGCTCCCTGATGCAGAAGGGTCAGCTGGCAACTGGTTGTGACCCTGATCCTCTGGCCAGAGTGGACTGGCCGATCCTTGATTCAGGTTGAGTCAATCACTTTCTTTCTCCCAGGAATTTGGAATTGAAATTTAGAGATTTGTACAGAGCCAGTCTTTGCCTGTGTATGTACTTATAAAATAACAATATCAGAGTTGAGGGGCCACGGTCTTCTACTACCATGTGGGTTCAGTAGCATTGAAGAGATGGAGATGTCAGGAGAAAGAGGGAGACAGTGAGAGAAAGAGAGAGAGAGAGAGAAACAGAGAGAAATAGCAATGAGCAACAAAGAAATGCTATATCCTGGGTTCCTTCATAGTTTTGTTTGCCAGGTCTAGTCTATTTCTGGGGACTGGCTATACTCTGGGTCAGCAAGGTGGGTTAAATGAAGCTGGCCAGGGGGAACCACAGCCTGTTAAGTCCACTATTTTTCTAGTTCTTTTCAAGTCCATCTCACCTTTTTATGACCACTGCGTTGGTGGGTCTTAACATGGTTCTTTATTCTTAATAAAACATCTCATCATCTCCAGCCTTCAGATCATAATCCCATCCCCCAATGAAAGATGTTCCTCACACTTCAACTGACAGGTTAAGGCATGGATAGCCACATTCAAGAGAATGAAACTGGACCATTATCTTACACCATGCACAAGAATCAACTCAAAATGTATTAAAGACTTGAACATAAGATCTGAAACCATAAAAATCCTAGAAGAAAATACAGGCAGTAAGCTCCTTGACATCAATCTTGGTGATGAGTTTTTGGATTTGATACCAAAAGCAAATGCAACAAAAGCAAAAATAAACAAGTGGGATTACATCAAACAAAAAAGATTTGCGGGCTTCCCTGGTGGCGCAGTGGTTGAGAATCCGCCTGCCGATGCAGGGGACACGGGTTTGTGCCCCGGTCTGGGAAGATCCCACATGCCGCGGAGTGGCTGGGCCCGTGAGCCATGGCCGCTGAGCCTGCGCATCTGGAGCCTGTGCTCCGCAACAGGAGAGGCCACAACAGTGAGAGGCCCGTGTACCAAAAAAGAAGAAAAAAAAAGAAAAAAAGAAAAAAAAAAAGATTTGCACAACAAATCTTTGAAACCATCAACACAATGAAAAGGCAATTTACCAAATGGAAGGAAATATTTGCAAATCATATACCTGATAAGGGGTTAATATTCAAAATATATAAAGAGCTCACACAACTCTATAGCAAAACCCCCAAACGATCCAATTATAAAACAGGCAGAAGATCTGAATAGACATTTTCCCAAAGAAGACATAAAGATGGCCAACAGGTACATGAAAAGGGGCTCAAAATCACAAATCATCAGGGATATGAAAAGCAAAACCACAATAAGATATCACTTCATACCTGTTAGAATGGCTATTATCCAAAAGACAAGTGATAACAAGTATTAATGAGGGTGTGGAGAAAAGGGAAACATTATGTACTACTGGTGGGAATGTAAATTGTTGCAGCCACTATGGAAAACAGTATGGAAATTCCTCAAAAAATTAAAAATAGAACTATCATATGATCCGGCAATTCCACTTCTGGGTATTTATTCAAAGGAAATGAGGACATTAACTCAAAAATAGATATGCCCTGTCCCCGCAATGTTCATTGCAACATTATTTACAATGGCCAAGATGTGGAAGCAACCTAAGTGTTCATCAGTAAGTGAATGGATAAAGAAAAGGTGATTTTATATATATACATAAAATTCAGCCATAATAAAGAATGAAATCTTGCATTTGTGACAATGTGGGTGAACCTTGAGGTGATTATGCTAAATAAAATAAGCCAGATAAAGACAAATACCATATAATCTCATTTATATGTGAAATCTAAAAACAAAGCAAAACAAAAAAACTGAACTCATAGATACAGAGAACAGATTGGTGGTTACCAGGGGTGGTGGGTGGGTAAAATGGGTGAAAATGGTCAAAAGGTACAAACATCCAGTTATAAAATAAATAAGTCATGGGGATGTAATGTACAGCTTGGTAACTATAGTTAATATTACTGAATTGTATGTTTGTAAGTTGTTAAGAGAATAGATCTTAAAAGTTCTCATCACAAGAAAAAAATTGTGGGACTTCCCTGGTGATCCAGTGGTAAAGAATCTGCCTTCCAATGCAAGGGATGGGGGTTTGATCCCTGGTCGGGGAACTATGATCCCACATGCTGCAGGGCAACTAAGCCCGCACGTCACAACTACTGAGCTTGCGCACCTCAACAAGAGAGCTTGTGTACTGCAAACTACAGAGCCCACGTGCCCTGGAACCTGCGTGCCAGGTTCAACTACAGAGAGAAAACCTGCACTCCACAACTAGAGAGAAGCCCGCACACCACAGCAAAAGATCCCGCATGCTGCAATGAAGACCCCATGTGCTGCAACTAAGACCCAACACAGCCAAAAAAAAAAAAAAAAAGAAAGAAAAAGATTGTGTGGTGATGCATGTTAACTAGATTTATTATGGTGATCATTTCACAATATATACAAGTATTGAATCACTATGTTGTACAACTGAAACTAATATAATGTTATATGTCAATCATATCTCTAAAAACAAACAAATAAGTCAAGGCACTTTACATAGCATATGATTTGGATGCCAGCATCTGAGTTGATATTTTCCTCCTAGACTGGCATGCCATCACCTTGAACTTTCTCTGCCACAGTCAAGAGTGGCCATGAGATGGTCAAGTGTTTTCCCTTGGCTACCTTCCATAATCCATTCCACTGGGAATGCCTCTTTTATGCCTCTTTTTCCTGACTGAACATTATGACTAATCCTTAAAACAGCATCAAGATAGGTGTTATTATTTCTCTTTTACAGATGAGACTATTGAAGCTCACAGAAGATCATGTAATGGGACAAATACCAAATACTGTATAAGTGGTAGGGTTGGAATTTTAACCTTAGGTTGTCTGGCTCAGTTTAAAGCTCAGTCACTCTTGGGTCATTTGCTTCCTTATGCCCAGGGAAGCTGAAGATGGGTTTACTTCTTCCACAGTGGGGAAAACTGCTCCCTCATCTCAGTCCTTGTGACTCCAGATCTATACTCTCTCTTATATTTTTGACTTTCAATGGAGTGTGTTAAAGTGGGGTGGGTTGGCTCAGCCCTGTGATGCTCTGGAGAATGGGTGGTTAGATGCACTGATACATGAAAGGAAAAGGCAAGAAAGAGGAAGCCAGTACTACCCAATAGTGCCAAAACAGACCAGAGAATTCATGGAAAAGGCAAGTAACCTCCAGCTTCCCAGACATGTCCCTGACTTGGAGGAGGACTATGACAGGTGGACTTGGAGGAATACCTCCTCCCAGCTTCCATACTTTCCCATCCCTGGGCTGCAGGTTGATGTTCTGTGGTGCCTCTTCCTTGTCCTTTTCCCTTCAAGTCTGTAGATGTGAATTCAACCCTGATTTCACTGGACACCTTCCGTCTTGCAGGGAGGTTGAGTTATGCACGCACGTGCTCTAAGTCTCCCTGTTGTCTCGCCTCTCTCTGGCCCATTCATTCCCGTTCTTGATAGCTCCCTCTTCCTTCCTCATTATGGCCAGAAGAAGGAAATTACCGGTTCCAGTCTGTGTCTTTCTCTAAATCACACGCTTCAAAACCCTATAATCTGTGAAGAGAAGAAATCTTGTGATTTCATTGGAGGAGATTTCATCCTAATCGAGAATCTTTCTGAGTAGATCTTTTATTACCCTTTTGAAAGTTTCATCTGGCCAGAAGACTTCCCTGCTGCCGGCCTATCACCTTCTCAGTGCATGGCTCAGACCTCAGCAACTTTTTTTTTTTTTTTTGTGGTACGTGGGCCTCCCACTGCAGCGGCCTCCCCTGTCGCGGAGCACAGGCTCTGGACTCACAGGCCCAGCGGCCATGGCCCACGGGCCCAGCCGCTCCACGGCATGTGGGATCCTCCCAGACCAGGGCACGAACCTGTATCCCCTGCATTGGCAGGCGGACTCTCAACCACTGCACCCCCAGGGAAGCCCCTCAGCAACTTTTAAGGACCACTGTTTATTCTTCACATTCTGTCACCTCCACTGTGTTTACTCCTCTCCTGACTCTTGAACTGGCCCAGGTGGTCCTGGTGTCTATGCCTTTCTCAGGGACCCATTCCAGCTAAACTGAAGGAGGTTTGGTAGCTCCCTCTAAGTCCTCTCCATGTTTCTATGCCTACTGGGGGGCAGAGATGCCCACTGACAGGGACCCCACCATTGTACTCAACCTTTCCCATCCGGGTGATTTCTGAAAAAGCTTAACAAAGTCTATGAGAGTATTCTCAACTCAGTCCAGACTACAATAAAAAAGTCCTAGCTACAATAAAGAGTTTTACTAGAAATCTTATTTATGTTTTTATGGTTTCTGAAACTCTTCTTTAATTACTGCCTACACAGAGCTCAAGATCTGTCAGGAATGATAAAGAATCATTCTCATTATTACCTTAAATTTACTTCCCTTCCATCCAATACATTAACCTTTATTGCTATAAGTTATGGCTGTCGGGAGCCAGAGCTAAAGAATAAACTTTACTTTCATTTAATATGTGAAGGCAGGCAAGTCACGGCTTTCTGGGTGAGAGCAGGATGAGGAATGGAGAGTGTGTCATTTAGTGGATACATAAAAAATGCATTATATTCCTCTTAGAAGATAATTATCTAGGAGTCATTTGCCTAGTTCAGTTAGAAGTTACTTTCTGAGGTGGGAAATGGGGGGAGAGAAAAGAGAAAAGAGAGAAAGATGGATTGGCTGACAAATGGACTAATTAAGTGATAAGAGACAGAAGAAATGAGAGGGTTATAGACCTGGAAGACAGCAGCTCTCTCGAAAGCAGCAGGATGTGAAATGTCGCCTAAAAAAGAAATCATAAAACAGATGGCTTAAGTTAAATAAATGATGTTTGGTCCTTGAAAAGTGCATTTCTTCCTACTTTCTAACACACTCAAATGTGTCTAAATAAGAAAAAAATGGAACAACACTTATTTTGGATGCTTAATAATAAATATTAGTCTTTTACTGCTTTATCTTTGGTTCAGAGATCTCAAAGTCCTTTTCTCAGCTTTGTTAGAACTTTGCAAGTTCTCCTTTATGGGGGTAAAGGCATAACTATTTTAATTGATTGGACAGTGGAAAATCATAGGAGTTGTCCCTCAAAAACTGATGCAGGAACAAGGGACTACTTCCCGGCAATTTCTCCAGTCCCTCTGCTTCAGGACCCCTGTGCATGACTTCTCGTTCCGAATCTTATTCCATCCATTCTTCCATTCTGTGTTAATCAGGATTGTGTTGGTTATAAGTATAAAGAAACCTAAGTCAAACTAATTTAATCAAAGCAAGCAAGCAAGTAAGCAAGCAAGCAAGCAAACAAAACTGGGAAGCTCAACTACTACCTTCAGGTCAGTTTCCATCCAGGCATTCTCAGGACTGTCATCTCTGACCACTGATATATGAGCCTGGCTTAGGTTATTCTCTGCCGTGCTCTGTCTCCTGCCAGTGGCAAGCTGATCTGCAGAGTTACGGCCCTAAATGGTCCTCAGAACTCATGATGCCCCAGAAAGAAGACCCATGTTAGTCTCTAGGAAGAATTCTGTTTGGCTAGCTGGCATATATTCTCACTCATTTCTCAGGTATGAATGGTGATCCCCTTGACTGGTTACTGTACATGAGTCACATGGACAAAGGTTTTCATTAGGAAGAAAGAGACCAAAAATATAATAGATGCCAACTACACATTCAATTCTATACAAAGTTTCCACAGATTCAGACACTTTGGTTTCCATCTTATCTTCCTAACATCCATGTTGGATAGAAAGCGCTAATTGGAAAATTTGCTGTGTGGATGCTTCTGTTTCGCACATTAAGTTTCTGTTCTTAAGTTGTTCCCCTGATGAAAGCCCACCCCTTAGCTTGCCTCTATCCTTCCTGATGCCCTCTCACTGCTTTCTTCTTAACCTTCCACAACAGTTTACATCACCCAACCTGATGCTTAATAGTAACCATCCTTGGGCTTCCCTGGTGGTGCAGTGGTTGAGAGTCCACCTGCCGATGCAGGCGACACGGGTTCGTGCCCCAGTCTGGGAAGATCCCACATGCTGTGGAGCGGCTGGGCCCGTGAGCCATGGCCGCTGAGCCTGCGCGTCTGGAGCCTGTGCTCCGCAACGGGAGAGGCCACAACAGTGAGAGGCCCGCGTACCGCAAAAAAAAAAAAAAAAAAAAGTAGCCATCCTTGTGGTCTTTTCTGAAATTTCATTTGTGTTAGTCTCAGTTTCCCAACCAGACGGTAAAGAACCATAAGGAACACATCTGGCTTTATGTACTGCCCATCCTACCTCACCTGGCACCCAGTGCATACCCAATACTAGGACTGAATATTCAGAATTATATACCTTTTGTGCCTATTGTATAGTTCAGTCATTTGTAAAACGAAGATGATAATGTCAACCACATAGGGCTCATATGAAGAATAAGATGGTGTCTCTGAGATTCCTACCACACAGTAAGTATCCAATAATGTATCTATTATTTACCCACATATGTATGCAATAAATAATGGATATATATACATATGCACATATGTATGTATAATTTAGATGATACATTTCCTGAGGACAGAGCCCGTGTTTCTTCTTTTTTCTTTCTTGTTATGCCAGAGGTAGCATAGCACAGACACTCAATATGAGTCTGTGACCATCTGATTCTAACACTCAGATTCTTATTTTGCCATCTCCCAGTGATGTCATGTTAATGAAAACAATTGATGCCATCAATGTACCCTTTCAGAATTTCCTTCTTGTCATAGGGAAACATCTGAAAGCACAATACACACACATATGCAAGTAGCTGAGCACATGTGGATTCTCCACAGAAATCCTCCATATGCTTCTGGTCTATGAAGTCTTTGTAAACTGGCACAAAGGGTTGGAGTGGGAAAAGGGAGTGGTGGGGAGTCCAGTATCCTCTGGCAACTCTCTGGTGAATAATTCTCCCCTCTTCCCTCTGGGTGGTGCTTGGAAAAATGACCATCTCCAGTTTTGTTAAAGAAATACAACAAAAGCTAATACATCTCATTTCATTTTTAGTTTTCAAACTAAGGACATCAGCACATTTGTAATTAGGCTTTTAGTTATGCATAGCTCTGGTTATGTATTTTCATGCTTTTATGAGTCACTGGGGCATTCATAGTCTGGCAAATCCATAAGAATTAAATTTAACAAAATAAAAACATTTATAGCATAGACAAGGACAGAGCCAGTAGCTTCTTAATGAAAAAGATTTAAAACAAACGAGCATCCAAAGGAAACAGCAGGATTGAAATTGAAGACTGAAACCTTGGAATGGGAATGGTATTGCTCACAGGCCTCTGCGCATATTCTCCTGGGGTGAGGGTGAGAGATCCTGGTTTGCTTTCAATGAGAACTGAAGATGTATATGGATGGCAGCACAAGTCAGAGAATAGAAAACCAAGCTCCTGTAGGACCTTTGGATCTCATAAAGGGCCTTGAAAAACTCCAAACAATTTATTGCTCTTTTGGTGCCCATATGGGAGTGACTATAGCACCATGGGAAAGATCATTCATTGGCTTTGAACCAGACAGACCTGAGGTTGACACCTGGTTCTATCATCTCTTAGCTTCTAAGAGTCAGTTTTACCATCTACACAAATCCAGGTAATAGTAATATTCTCTCACTGACTTCTCTGACTCATAGATGAGAGTGTATGATCAGCATTCTGCAGCATGTCTGGCACTGAGTTAGCACTCAATATGCTGGTAATTTGATAATACTAAATATTGCACCTGCAATATGGCCCGCCCCTCAGATATATTTTTGGGAAAAGTACATTTCATAGGTACTCTAAAATCTGGAAAACAAACTTTATAATGGATGCTAAAACCAGCTAACCAACCAACAAACCACAACTCATAAGGAACTATATGTAGGCATGGAATCCTATGATTAACCATTAGAATTTAATTTTTCTAGTGTGACACTGGGCCACAGAACTAGAATGCAGCAAAGTCTAGATTAGTTCTCACAACTCTATAGCCCTAGTTCAGTTGTCTTGGAATAGCATAACTCCATAACTGTTTACTTCCCCCCAAAACACTGCTACGAACCCACTGAGAGACCTTCTTAACAGAGCTGTCCCCCTGCCAGTTCCGACAGAAATAGCTGATAGGAAAAGAGACCAGCTATACACTAACAGGCGATGAGCTGTCCAGCAGGCTCTCTGTCCCGTGTAAAGAGTGAGGACCTCTTAGCTTCACACTCCCTGTAAGGCTATAGGCCCCCCAGTTTTATTTCTGAGTTGTTTCTGAACCAGGCAAGATATTTTATGGGCTACTAAATGCTTTATACATCAAAGTTTATAAGAAAATTTCAGTACATACCATTTAAAAAATTCACCTTCTCAAGGGAAATCTCCTCTCTACTGAAGAATACTAGATAAAAGAAATAGAAATTATGAAATTAGAAAATCACCATCTTGCAATTATAATAATTACTCAGCCAAGAATCACCAAATGCTGCCAAAACAATTACGTGGAAGTATACTGGGAAACAGGAGTTCACATAATCTCAGTGTACCAGCTCATAGATTACTTATCAATTTCAAAGGGAGAAATTCTTACAATAAAGAATTCTGGCCAACATGAATTTAAATAAGTGATCAAACTTGACATCATCTAATAGTGAAATAAATTGACATTATGTAATTTCTTTTTTTTAAGTGGACGTCATATAACTCTCGATGTGGTGCCAGTGCTACGAAGGACAAAAAAAGATGGGGGAATTCTAGGTTAAAAAGATAAAGAATGATGACTAAATCCTTTTTTAGATAGTTTGTTATTAGTGTGTGGTAACGTAAGTGATTCTTATATGTTGATTTTATATCCTGCAACTTTACAGAATTTGTTTATTAGTTGTAACAATACCAGTTTTTTGGTGGAGTCTTAAGAGTTTTTAATATGTAAGATCATATCATCTGCAAACAGAAACAGTTTTCTTCTTCCTCTCTGATTTGTATGCTTTTTCTTCCCTCCCTCCCTCCTTTTTTTCCCCCCTAATTGCTGTGCCTAGAACTTCCAGTACGATGTTGAATAAAAGTGGTGAGAGTGGACACCCTTGTCTTGTGATTTTAGAGGAAAAGCTTTTTTTAGCTTTTCACTGTTGAACTTGATGTTAGCTGTGGGCTTGTCATATACGGCCTTTATTATGTTGAGGTACATTCCCTCTATACCCAGTTTGTTGAGACTTTTATCATGAAAGGATTTTGTATTTTGTCAAATGCTCTTACTGTATCTATTGAAATGATCCTAAGATTTTTACCTTCACTCTCTCAATGTGGTGTATCACATTGACTGATTTGCAGATGTTGAATCATTCTTGCACCGCAGGGATAAATCTCACTTGATCATGGTGTATGATATCTTTAAAGTGCTGTGGAATATAGTTTGCTATTTTCTGTTGAGATTTTTTGCACTAATGTTCGTTAGGATTTTGGCCTGTAATTTTCTTTTCTCATAATGTCCTTGTTTAACTTTGGTATGAGGGTAATGGTGGCCTTGTAAAAAGAGTTTCAAAATGTCACCTCTTTGTTAATTTTTTGGAAAAGTTTGAATAGGTTTGGTGTGAATTTTTCCTTAAATGTTTGGTAGATTTACCCATGAAACCATTTGCTTCTGGACTTTCCTTTGTTGGGAGGTTTTTGATTACTAATTCAGTGTCTTTACTTATTATTGGTCTGTTCAGTTTTTCTATTTCTTCATGATTCAGTTTCGGTAGGGTGTATGCTTCTAAAAATTTATTTATTTCTTCTAAGTTTTCAAGTTTGTTGGTGTATAATTGTTCATAGTAGTGTTTCACGAACCTTTGCATAACTAGGGTACTAGTTGTAGTGTCTTCTATTTCATTTCTGATTTTGAGTCTTATCACTTTTATTCTAGGTCTACTTAAAGGCTTGTCAATTTTGTTTATCTTTTCAAAAGTCAGCTCTTAGTTTTATTGATTATTTCTATTTTTTCTGACCTCTATTTAATTTATTTCTGCTCTGATCTTTTTATTTCCTTCATTCTGCTAATTTTGGGCTTAGTTTGTTGTTACATTTATAGTTCCTTATGTGTATAGTTAGGTTGTTTGAGAACTTTCTTTTTTCCTAATGTAGGCATTTATTGCTTTAAACGTCCCTTTTAGAATTGCTCTTGCTGTATCCCTTAAGATTTGGTATGCTGTGTTTCCATTTTCACTTGTCTCAAGATATTTTTTGTTTTCCCTTTTAATTTTTCTTTGACCCAATGTTTGTCCAAGAGTATGTTGTTTAATTTCCACATTTATTGGTGAATTTTCAGCTTTTCTTCTTTTCTTGACTTCTAGTTTCATATGATTGTGGTCAGAAAAGATACATAATAGAACTTCAATATTCTTGAATTTGTTGAAACTTGTTTTATGGCCTAATATATTATCTATTCTGGAGAATGATCCATGTGTACTTGGGAAGACTGAATATTCTGCTGCAGTTGAATGGAATATTCTGTGTAGGTTTTTTATGTCTATTTTGGTCTAGAGTGTTATTCAGGTCATTTGAGAAAGCAGAAACGAGATGAGCCTTATCCTAGATCAAAGAATAATTGTTCTTGTGTACTTTTATATGGTAAGTAATGTAATTTGCAGAACTAACATGTAAGGTTTAAATTATTCCCAATGGATTGTATCTTTTTTGAGGCATCAATTTGAATACAAAATGTCACATATTGATATGAGAGTTACTAAGCTAATGAGTAAGGCTAGCCTACTTCTCAACATCCACATTACAACAAATGACCATACTGCCCAGTGAGCATGGGCAGCTTTGTTCTTCCAGCATTTATAGATTTCAAATGATTACAGAATGAGAGTTAGAGATTGTGGTGGTGATGAACTGACAATGAACTGACAATGTCTCCCTGGAATCTTGTGTTCAGAGGGATTCTGAGCTCATACCTATAGAAGAATTCTGTGACTAATTAATGGGTAATTGAAAACATCAGCACACATGCCTTGTAAATACTTAAAACAGTAGGAGGGAGATTTTCTTAACCCTTAAATAAAGGCTGCATTAAGGGGATTTTGGGGAATGTGATCCCAGGGTGCAACTGTGAGGGCAAAGACAGTGAACAGGGAATGAAGGAAAAGCAATACAAGAGTGCACTGTTGAGTTGGCTATTGCTACTGGTGACTAGCACTTTATTCCAGGGTACCTTCTGGGGAGCCTTACAAAATGTACTCCACAATTATTTGCCTAGGGAAAAAAAGAAGGAAATATTTATGCAAAGTTTCCCTCCACTGTCAGTCAAGGGAGACTCTACAGACATTAACTCCTCTGAATTTCCAAATTGCATACCTGAGTGCTGAGTGGGTCCTGGGGATATCAGTGGCCAGTTTCAGAGAAGTCCCAGGGCAGGAGGCAAGAGCAGGTCTTGAGGTGAAGCGATGTCAGGCTGTCCCTGTGCAAAGCTGATCAAAGTCACCACAGCAGTGACTAGAAGCAGAGGTGGGACTAGAAGGAGATGAAATCACGCTTAAAAGGTGTGACCAATAGTTACTTTTTTTTTGGCCGCTCCACACGGCTTGCGGGATCTTACTTCCCAGACCAGGGATTGAACCCAAGCCCTCGGTAGTGAAAGCACAGAGTCCTAACCACTGGACAGCCAGGGAACTCCCCAATACAGTTATTCCATGTTCACTCTGTTGGGTCTTATTCTCATAATGGCATATGCTCAGTGGTTGAACAAAACTCCATAGAATCTCACCCATTTAAGGGAGAATACATTCAAGCTATGATCTTCTCAGAAACCATATTGCCTGGACCCACATCTAACCAGTTACTTCAGATGTAAATTTGTTTGCTAAACACAGCGAATCATGTTGCCCAGCCTTTGAACACAGCTGCTATAGAGGCAACAATTTCAATGAAAAAATTATAGTGCAATATACTAATAAAAGGAGGAATTCTCATCATTCACCATACAATATTAGCCTGACCCATATTAATTATTATTTCTGTGAAGATTAATACTTCTCACAAACTTTTGAGAAATACGCCAACACTAATGAAGCATAAAATTGAAAAGCATTAAGAAATTTAGGTGCTCTATGGTGGAGTACCTCTTTTTGTCCATGTATTGTGAGGAGCTTGCAAAGTTTTAGACTTTTTTTAAATTTTGAGAGACATCAATTTTTTTCTTTGACAGTAATAATAATTTACACTTGTATCATTAGAATGTTTTAAACCTTTTATTAATCAACACATCATAAAGCATAAAGTAATTTCTGTATCCATTTCAATCATTCATTGCAGCTTGCTTTGGAAAGGAAAACAGCTGTTTTCTGCTAACTATAAATTTAACTTAAGGTTAGGAGATCCATGAGCCATGGTGATTATAGGGGCAAGATTTAGAGATAGATGGAGCTGGTAAGGTTGCCATCTCTTCCTTGACATGATTAAGATTATGGCCACAAGCAGCAGAACACATATGAATACATCAGGGATTTTGACATCATGGCAGAATGGACGTCTGATGCTGGAAACCTGCTGTGTTGCCTCCAGGGCACAGGCAGTGGGTGTCCTCATCAGATATGCGGGAGGCCTCTAAAGGCAGTCACTTCAACACTTGCCCTTCCCAGTGGTGCACAGACATTGGCCAAACAGGTGGGCCAGGCTGAACAATAGAGTTTAAGACAAAGCGGATGAAGTTTCAGCCATTTTTCTTTATGAGCCTCACCCAGGTTCTCAGTTCATTAGTCTCCTTAATAATTAATTCAGAATGTTCTATCTTTCTTCCACACAGAATTGACAGATTCATATTCTAAGTGTGCCAGAGAGAGGGAAGAGACAACATTTACAATATCATAGCATTGAGTTGGTCAGATGCTGATTGATGTGGGCTGTAATGGGACGTCATCTGAGATGATTTTCTAAGGGTCGTACAGTATGAAGGAGAGAGAATACTATGGAGAAAGGGACGCTGATGAGCTGGTCAACTAACAGAATTAAAAATAGCTCAGGAGAAGGATGTACACATTGTGCATCAAGAAGAAAACTGAGCCTTAAGCCCCTATCGTCACCCGGAAATTTTGGGAATGGTGGCTCCAGCTGTCCTGTGAAATGGAGTGAGTGCTAGTGCTAAGGACCCAGGACTGAAAACTTGGGGAAAAGAAGTGGAGCAAAAGAATCAAAGGGATAAAACTAATCTGACAGGAATGGAAAACATGCACTATTCTCATCTTCCACTCATAGCAGACATCATTAATCTCTTATGATTCCTTTCCTGATGAGCACTGAGATATCCTAAAACTCTCATTAACCCACCCTTTTAGGTAGTTGAATCATCCCATTTCTTTTTTTGAAGAAATCAATGTGTCGTCCTTGATCTATGACCATATCTAGTGTTATTCTAAACATCTCAAATATCCGAATCTATGAGAAGTTAAGAACAGATAGTTTGCATAAACTACCAAGAATCTTTCTCTTTCTTCATAGCTGTAACTTAAATTACTTATTTATAATGTTCTATCTTGTGCTTTTCCTTTTCATAGTAATAATAGTAATAATACTATTACTAATACATAGTAATAATACTATACTAATACATAGTAGTAATACTACTACTACCTTAGATGTATATGTTTTTTATTATTTACAAAATACTCTCCAATGTTAATTTGTCTGATTCTAAAGCAATTATCAACATAAGGTAGGCAAAGCAAGCACTATTATTTCCATTCTAAGATTAAGAATACCAAAAACAAAACGTAGGGCTCAGAGAAGGAAAGTGATTTCTTAATTTCATATATTTAGGAGCTGAAGGGGCTAAGATGAGAGTTCAGATCTTCAACCACAGTGCTTGCCATTTGTCCATTATATACATAGAGGAATTGTCCATGATTAATTTTAAGAAGGTCAATTGTTAAAATAAATGTTTGGAAACCATGAGAGTAAATTGTACCCAACGTCCTTTGATGACTAGCACTCAGAGCTTCTGTGGCCAAGGCTGGAGAGAGACATGCCAGTTTTGCTGAGGTCTTGAACATGCTCTATTTGGAGTTGAAAGCTGTCCTATCCTGTCCTGCAATTTTATCCCTAAAATTAACAATATCTCCCAAGTACAATATCAGAAGCAATGTGGCTATTATGCAATAATGTATCATTATTTTATGATCCGCCAGGTATTTGTTTTATGTGCTGACACAAGAGCATTTGATCACTCTCTTAGGTGTCTTATGGGGAATGGCTATAAATGATAATATGCATCCGGGTGTTACCTGGCCTTGCTATAACCGTGGGAACAAGTTTCATGAAATCATGGCCTGTGAGCAAGCATTTTGTATCATTGAAAGGCACCACATTGCTGATGGTCACACTGGTCTTAGTCCAGGAAGAAACTGGGGTTAAAATTTATAAGTTGCAGTCTGTCCTCAGAGTCATAGTTTACTCCTCAAATTGTTTGTTTAAATTTCTTGGCAAATGAAAACAACATAAAAAGTTTTTCTTACAAGAGGCAAAATATTCCAGGAGAAAAAAAAATCTTAAAATTTAATGTAGGAGGGGCTAAGGGAAATAGCGCGGTGAGTCCTTCTGGGATGATGAACGTGGGTTCCCTTAGATTGTCATGGCAGAAACAGAGTCATGCTGAGATGGGTCTCTGCTTATCAAAGCTTCCTGAGACTTGATTATTCAACAAGTATTTACTGAGCACCTGCCTTGTGCCTGGCTCTGTATTAGACACTTTGTACAAATGATCTGGAGATCTTCACAACCACACTATGATACAGTCACTTTGGGTGGCTCAGATTAGTCCTTCCACAAGACAATCGCTTTGAGACATCACAAACATTTTTCCTTATTAATTTATTTATAGAATACCACTCTGTCTCCAAAATGCAAAATAAATCTGAAGTCAGTATAATATTGTGAAAAGAGTTCACACAGGACACACTGTCTGCCCCTAGGGCTGCTGACTGTCTCTTGCTGGTACAAGAAGTCATCACCTACCAACGCTGAGACTACTGCCTATTTCTACTGCTCTCTAAGAGCTTCTGCTCATATGCTTCTGTTCTGTCCTTCAACAGTGAACTTAGCTTATGGTGTTCTCTTTTTTTTTTTTTTCAATTTTTTCCTACTACCTGCAGATCTTCAACTAAGTGAGGCATGTGGGACTCTCAGCTGACCCATCTGAAAATGGTTTTGTGTGATCTGAGACCATTTCATCATTGATTTGTTTATTCAGCCATGCATTTGACAACAGATGGCTAACTGACCACCTATACCCGTGGAGTGTGGGGTGGGCAGCAGAGATAAGGCACTGAGAGAGGTACAGCCTTGACCTTAAAGACCCTGTAGTCTAGAGGGGGAGACAGATAAACAAATGGGCAATTGCTATATAATATGGTAAGAGCTACAATGGGATAAATGTGGGGTTCTTTGCAAGTGCCTTATCAGGACTTAGGGGGATGCTCCAGGGAGGTCATCCAACTGCAGTTTTTCCAAACACTCTATATTGCACTTAATATGTGTCAGGAAGCCTGTATAAGAAACCCTTGGAATTTTTTTAAAAATAGAGATTCCAAGATCTAAATGAATCTCTGGGGTTAGGGCTGAGTAATCTCCATTTTCACAAAGTACTCCAGGTGATTCTTATGCCCAGTGAAATGCAAGAACCACCGACTTAGATCAATTGACTAGTTCAATGCTTGTTCCTTCTCCAACATCTACGTAATAACCAGAAACCCATATCAGAAGGTACCAGCAAGAGTGTTGTCATAGAGATAATCTTGACTCAAACGTAACTCATTGACTTGTTGTAAAAGTATTGTTAGTCACAAATTACTTGCAACCCACCTATTAACTGGTCAGTAGACAGGAGGTTGTGTATTCTAGTAGTTAACGTTCAGGCTCTGGGTAGCTTTGGGCAAGTTATCTGTGCCTTAGTTTCCTCATTGGGAAAACAGGATGATGATAAGATTCCTTGCGTATAGGGCTGCTATGAGGACTAAATAAATTTATCTGCACAAAGTATTTAGAAGAGTCCCTGGCATATCCACTCTACACCTAATCTGGACTCGGCCATCATTCTAGGTCAGTTCCCATCAGTTCCCATCCCTTTCCTTGCACATAGCTGCCCTCTTGTCTTTTCTGGGGGTGGGGGTGGGGGTGGGAATACTGAATGGTAAATCTTGTCCTAAAAATGTACATGAGATGAAAGGAAATAATCTTCCTCTGAGGAAGTCCCCTGCAAGCAATTTGCTTCTTGGAGTGTTGTCTCATCTTTGCTTTATACAGTGTAATAGGCAGAATAATGGCACCCAAAGATGTCCTGCCCTAATCTCCAGAACATGTGAATGTTACCTTGCATGGCAAATGGGATTTTTCCAGATGTAATTAAGGACCTTGAGATGGGGAGAGTATCCTGGAATATCCAGGTAAACTCAATGTAATCACATGAGTCCTTATAAGTGGGGAACCTTTCCAAGCTTAGGTCAGATGGAGATGTAACATTGCTAGCTTTGAAGATGGCAGAAGGGATTTTGAGCCAAGAAATGAGGGCAGCTTATAGAAGCTGGAAAAGGCAACAAAATGAATCCTTACCTAGAACCTCCAGAAGGGAGTGAAGTCCTGCCAACATGTGGATTTTAGACCTGTGAGATCCATGTGAGAATTCTGATTTACAGAAATTCAAGATAATAAATTTGCATTGTTTAAGCCACTGGGTTTGTGGTAATTTGTTACAGTGGCAAGAGAAAACTAATATCTATAATCTTTAGACATCTGCTTTTTCCTTAGAATAATATGTATCTGATCTTTCAATTTTATCTTTTATACCCAGAAAATAATTCCTTCGCATTTTACGGGCACACCCCCTAGTCCTTCAAAATGAAGTCACTGGAAGTGATGATTGGCTTTAAATTTAAGAATCTGAAGGCTGATATTTAATTTCAGCAGATCATCCATCCTCCAGGGTGCTGTGTACAAATCAGAATTTCTCCTGCTGTTCTCTACATCACGTCCCTGACTTCTTCGTATTTAATCATATTTATCTCTCTTCCCTTAACTTTTAGAAATTTGTATCTGTGAAATTTTCATCAGGTGATTTCTTGAAGACTCTTGTTCTTGTTAAACTCCCTGTTATTTCATAGATTCTTCTGATAATGTGCCTGGAAATATGGCCTGTGTAATCGGCAATTACATCATATGCCGCACCACTCTAAAACTTCATAAAATTATAGTGCAGTTAAATGAACCTAAAATAAATAATGCAAGTGGACTATTTAAAGACCCTGACAAGAGATTTTTGCATGTATTTTAAAAATATGCCATTACTTTAAACTTTGGTTACATAGTGAAGATAATTTTAAAGCTATGATTAAAAATATATTTAAATTAAAATGTAGTTAAAAGGTAGAACAGAATCACTTATAAAAATCTCATCTGGCTCAAAACCCCAGTGGAAGTAAATGTCTTCTGCATACTTAGATATAGTTTATGGCATCTATATTGTGCAGGAGGAACAATAACAAAGTTCGCAGCTCAATGAGAACACCGAAATTGATTTAAGCTTCTTTTCACTGGAGCATACATTTATGACAGCCACCATCAGCAAGAAAGAGCTTAATTTTCTAACTTAGTTAAGCATTCACAAAGCTGTTTGCCTTCTCCTCCAAGGAAACTTGCCAGTAGTTTATATTGACCACAACATGTTTTTCCTTGGAAAAGTTTAAAGCCACTGGAAATTGCTTATCCTGGGGGTGGAAGGGCTGAGGATTATTTGAGGTGAAAGAAAATAAGTCCCGATGAAAGTTTTCAGTGAGACGTGGTCGTCAGAAATGTTGATGGGATCCATAAAAGAATGAACTCCATTCTCCGTTTTATTCTTTGGTGCTCTTCTAACCACATCTGGAGTATTAATTTCAGGCCACCCTTGATGAGGGGCTGAGATGTGTCAAAGTGTACTCGGAAGACAGGACAGGGATATCTCTATACCATCCACGTAAGGAACAGTGAGGGGCATTAGGCTATTTCACCTCGAGAAGAAAGATCTGGTGGAATATGGTGACCAGATTTAAACACCTGAAGGATGGCATGCAGAGAAAGAATTTGACTTACTTCTGTCTTTCTGAAAGGGGTAGATGTGGGGCCAGTGGATAGGAGTTACACTGAGGTTGATCTAAGTTCTTTATGAGGAAGACATTTATCAGAACTCCCTGAAGATGAAGATGATGTGTTCTCCATCCCTAGAGGTGCTCAAGCATAGCCAAGAAACTTATAACCGTGTCAGGATCTCTAATTTACTTTGCTCCCCATCATACTCTCTGCCAGATGGAGTGAGATGGGGCATCTACTGCTGCTGAGAAGGAGTTCAGGTCTCTGTCTCCAGAGACTGATACCCACAAGGTGCATGGGACAATTAGGTGGCTCTAGTCCAGAAATGACAACTCTATGCCACCATGCTCTCCTTCTGCCCATGGAAGATATTCTAAATGATTACAGGGCTCTCTTCTGTTGCATAAGTATAACCTCAGCATCCTACTCAACACAATATGCTGCCATTATTAGAACTGGTACACAGATGAAATCTATTCGTCATCCCTGCTTTAGGACAGACTTGGTGTGCTATTTATTTATTTTTAAATTTTTTTGCGGTATGCGGGCCTCTCACTGTTGTGGCCTCTCCCATTGCAGAGCACAGGCTCCAGACGCGCAGGCCCAGCGGCCATGGCTCACGGGCCCAGCCGCTCTGCGGCATGTGGGATCTACCCAGACTGGGGCACGAACCTGCATCGGCAGGCGGACTCTCAACCACTGTGCCACCAGGGAAGCCCTGGCGTGCTATTTATTATCCCTTTAGTTCCAAACAGCTCTCCATGCTCCTCTTTGTGATAGTTGTGATAGTTGATTCTGTAAGTTATGTTTCTGCTTTGCCAGCTGGACCACTGTTAGTCTAGATGGACACTGCAAGGCTGGAGGAAGAAGGGACTTTCTCTTTCCTTCGTGTTTTCTGCGGCTTCCTGCTGCCTTTCCATAGTAGCAGATGAATCTAGTTGGCAGGTTTTCCAACACTCTCAGAAACAGCCTTGCGGTATCTCCCTCAGGAACAATAGCGCCTTCCAGCCCATTCTGCCTCCTCAGAGGTCTGAATTTCAACTGCATGGGCCTCTCCTCCAGCTTTTCCTTTTATTCCAACCCTTTTCCTTTTATTCCCCATAACTAAGGGTGGTAGCTCTTCCTACAATTGCCACTTCTATGATACTTGTCTTTTTCTGCCTTTTTTGTTACCTTCAACTTTATATCTAATTGAAAATTCTTCAATTTCCCTGTTTAAATACCTGATAATGATTTTTGTCCCTTGACTGTACCCTTTTGATACATCTCCTATCAGCACTATTGTCCATCTTCTGACATTCTCTTCTTCTCTCACTGGTGACCCTGTGATCCTGCTAATTCCTGTCTACATTTTAGCTAACGAATGGCATGTAGAACTGGGCATCACAGGTGGCAGTATAAGTTGTGAAAAACTCTAGGGGGTGCCATTTACATTTGTAATCAACACTGATCTACACATTCTGAAAATTTTCTAGCAGTTGAGGAACAGAAGGCATTTTATTTTATTTTATTTTATTTTTTTCAGAAGGCGTTTTAAAATGCACACTAAGCTAGTGATGTTTTAGCCTGTAATGGATTAAGGGGTAATTGTGTTTAATTTTTGATATGATTATAGGCAATTTGAGTGGTCAAGGACTTTTACATCATCCAGCCTCATTTTTTAAAAATTGAAGTATAGTTGATTTACAATATTATATTAGTTTCAGGTGTACAGCATAGTGATTCTAAAAAATAATACAACTGAATATATGTGCAAAACAGAAACAGACTTAGATATAGAAAACAAACTTGTGGTTACCAAAGGGGGAAGGAGAGGGGGGAAGGACAAATTAGGGGTACGGGATGAACAGATATAAACTAATATGTATAAAATAGATAAGCAACAAGGATATACTGTATAGCACAGGGAATACCCTCATTTAAAGATAGGAGGTTTAAGTCTCAGAAATGACGATAGAACTGACACTGGGCCTCTGGGTAAACTTGGAATTGGAATTAGGACTTGAGGTATCAGACTCAGATAGCAAAGCTACAGGACAGAAATAACAGAACAGAAGTTCTCCCTTTAACATAAGAGGCCAGTCCTAAGGGAGGTCCCAACAAAGCACTGTAGCTCTGCAGTCCTCCGAGTCCTCTCTTGCATTCTTTGGCTGGAAAGGTTAATAATGAGACCAGACTGTTGGTAGGAGAGAGAGAGAGGGAGAAAGCTGTCTTAGAAAGAAGGCTCCAGAAGATATTGTGGGTACTGCTGATAGAATGGGACTTACAAACACCTTGGTCATTAAAATGCCCTTTTGAGAGTGTTAGAAAGATAAGAAAAAGGACAGAGAGGGGTAGATACAGAGCATGTTAGCTCATGACTTGATGGGTTTTATGGTGAATAAAATTGTTAATGTCTGCATGTGATATCAATGTCCTATAATAGTATAATACAGTAAAATGCAGTATAAAAGTTAATACAGGTGGCGCAGTGGTTGGGGGTCTGCCTGCCGATGCAGGGGACACGAGTTTGTGCCCCAGTCCGGGAAGATCCCACATGCCACGGAGCGGCTGGGCCCCTGAGCCATGGCCGCTGAGCCTGCGCGTCTGGAGCCTGTGCTCCGCAATGGGAGAGGCCACAATGGTGAGAGGCCTGCGTACCACAAAAAAAAAAAAAAAAAAAAATTAATACAGAAATTATAAAGCAACTATAAATTTCAACAGGATACTTTATGGATGAAAAAGTCTGTAGAAAATGAGATGCAAAATTCAGCAACGGAGGGCTTCCCTGGTGGCGCAGTGGTTGAGAGTCTGCCTGCCGATGCAGGGAACACGGGTTCGTGCCCCAGTCTGGGAGGATCCCACATGCCGCGGAGCGGCTAGGCCCGTGAGCCATGGCCGCTAAGCCTGTGCGTCCGGAGCCTGTGCTCCGCAATGGGAGAGGCCACAACGGTGAGAGGGCCGCGTACTGAAAAAAAAAAAACAATTCATCAATGGAAATGTTGTTGAGGAATAACCAAAAGCATCACAAATCAAGGCGTTTGTGAAAATGAGGTAGAAAATGAGTCTCCAGCTCTGCAGCCAGAATCAGGTTTCAGTGTCCAACTTGTCCCCCTGCTCCACATAGAGATTCTCATTCATAATTCACCCTGTAGGTCAGGGTGTGAGTTAATTAAGAATACAGAAGCCTCTAACAAAGCTTGTAAATATTATTGAAATTATTCATTCTAATAAAAGATGAAATTGCTGGCATTTTGAATCCTGATGGTTTGTTTGTGTGGCTGAAATCTCTCAATATTGTTTGTTGCTTCACTCTAGAGACTGGCTAGAATCTTCCATGTGCATATATATACACATAGATTTCTCATTTTCTGAGATGTAACTGATCATTCCAGGGCAGTGGTTCTCAGCTGGGGATAACTTTGGCCCCTGCCCCCTGCCCCCCAGCCCTGGACACTTGGCAATGTCTGGAGGTATTTTTAGTTGTCACAACGGGCGGGGGGAGCTGCTGGTATCTAACTGGTAAAGGCCAAGGATGCGGCTTAACATCCTGCATTATTGCACAGACAGCCTCTTCCACCCCTAGCAAAGAATTACCTGGTCCCAAACGTCAAGAGTGAGAAACTCCGTTCTGGTTAACTGTGCATTTTCTTAATTTATTACCATTCTCTGTCACATTCAGGAGGCAGAAAACATGAGTATTTTCACACAGGTTGTGAGCTAAATTTGCCCTTACATATACTGAAGTAGGAGAAACCCAGGATCTTGAGAGTAAATATCCAAACTTCTGATTACTTAGAATCAGGATGCCAAAATAAAGTTCTAAGAGGGATTTTAAAGACAGAGAACAAGAGCAAGGAGCATAACATCCTTACCCAATATAAATTTGGGTGGAACTCCTCCAATGGGGACCCTCCACTAAATTCCTGGAGCAAAAGGTGGTGCTTTTCTTTTTTCTCAGGTCTTGGAGAATGACCACATCTCTGAAACAGCCTTGGAACTGTTATCGACATTTTAAGTATGTGTCTCTTTCCCCCAGCTAGGTTAGAAACCCCTTGAGGACAAGGATTCCACTTACCATCTCTCCAATTCCCAGTCTACATGGTGCCTTGAATTTGGTTAAGTTCTCAATAAACAGCTGTTGTAAACTGTGAGGCGAGTGAAACAGAACATAGCTTCTTTAGTGAATTCTGACTCATCTGGACAAAAACTCTAGTGATTTGGGAGCTGTAAAAAAAAAGGAAATAAATGTTAGTTATTTAATATCTTTTTCATATATTTCATTAAAAACACAGTCATAAAATAAGAAGTAAATCATTTATTTGGATTATAAGCAACCTACTGCAAACAAAATGTATTCTAAGGTGAGGCAGTTCCTTCTTTGAGCAGGCTGCTGGCTAGAGAAGTCAGGCTTTGATTTCTCCTTTCTCTGCCACAAATATTGACAATTTTGTAAAAAAAAAAAAAAACCAACCAAAACACAAAACCAGATTAATAATTTATGAAAAATGAGCTGAATATTTTCTTTTTTTATTTCCCAGCTAGGCAGCAGTGCCGTCTTACTTTAACATCAATCTTAACCTTATTTTATGTTGTGTACTTCCTGTTCTAAAACAAAACTGATTTTATTCTATGTAAACCACTGAGCAGTCATCACTAAAATAAGACTGTTTCTGAACCTTTCCCTTAGAAAAAAATCAATGTTAATAAAACCACAGTGTCCTGTTACAGTTTAAGATTATTGTCCACATGGAAATTTTTAGACAATAAAATAGTCCATTCAATTTTGTAACACAGGTTAGAGTGAGGATTCTTTTCTATGATAATTTTGTAAAATAAGTATTATGAAGAGCAACTTGAAAAGAGGGCTGCATTACTTCCTGCCACATAAACCCTCTAATGAATAGACAATAATAGCTTCCCTTGAAGGACTTCTTGGTAATTTTTGGGGGTACACAAAACTACTGTAAAATGGAACAAAGTTATGGGAATAATTGTAATTTTTTTCTCCTGCACATTTTATAGAAACTTCTTTATAGATCATATTTGCTTTTAAATAAAATTGCAAGATCATTATATTTTGCTTATGCCCAATGAACTTCTGAACCTTAAAAGTGTTCCACAACAAATGTCCAGTTATAAGATAAATAAGTACTAAAGAGGTAATGTACAACATGGTTAATATAATGAGCACTGCTGTATGTCATACCTGAAAGTTGCTATAGAGTAAATCCTAAGAGCTCTCATCACAAGGAGAATTTTTTTCTTTTATTTTGTACCTATGGGAGATGATGGATGTTCACTGAACTTACTGTGGTCATCATTTCATGATGTATCTAAGTCAGATCATTAGGCTGTACACCTTAAACTTATGCAGTGCTCTATGTCAATTATATCTTAATAAAACTGGAAGAAAAAAGTGTTCCACATACCACATAGCAACAGACGGATAGATGGCATTTGTCATTCAATCACTTTTCATCAAATATTTATTAAGTCCATACCACATGCTAGGCACTGTTCTGAATGTTGTTTACCTTTACAGTCATGTTTATTTTTATAACCTTCTATTTTAAACCAAATGAAAGTCAGTCTATTCCCCAACCTGGCTGGTGGTACCTTTAATTAGCCCTCAACCATAAAATAAGATCATACTCTTTTGCATGTTTATAACATATCATAAACGACTAGTTGGTATAATTCCTGCTTTACCACAAAAATTCTGAAATCTAGTGGAAAAGATGACCTGTAGACACTGAGTAAAATGTAACATTTGTCCTTAATGTTAGTAAGTAAATGAGTATTCTTTAACCATATAAGATCAGTATCCTGGATCTGTTTGAAGTGAATTTATTCAGTTTGTTTCTGAGTATATTTCTGTATGGTCACAATAAATTTATCACAATATAGTAGTTTCCATGCATTGCTATTTGGAGTTTATTTTGTCAAAATTTACCATCTCAGAATTGTGTTTTGTAAAAGTAAACTTACACAATCTAGGATTTATCTTTATTTGGAGTTCATCTCTCCTTCTCTGTGGCTCCAGCGCACTTGGGCTGAATAATACCATTATTTTTCTTGGAGAGAGAGAGAGAGAGAGAGAGAGAGAGAGAGAGAGAGAGAGAGAGAGTGTGTGTGTATGCGTGTGTGTGGTGTACATAGAAACATACAGTAGTTAGGATCATGGTGTGGAGTAAGGCAGACCTACATTTGAATCCATCACTTCCAGAGGGTGATATTCAGCAAGTTACTGAATTTCTCTGGACCTCACCTTTCACATGATGGGTTTAAAAATCTACTCTATAGTGTAATTGTGAGGATTAAAAAGAATACATTTTAAGCACCTTTTACAAAATGGTCCCTCAGTAAATAGTAGGTATTTTTATCCTTCAATTAGAAATGTTTTTTAGCCTAAGCTTTTTGGCAGTTTTTGGCGGGGGAGGAGGGATAGTGTGGAGGAGGGGTTCTTATGAACCCCTCCTCTTATGAACCCAGAGCATCCATGGTGAATATATATAGAATTGAATCCCTTGGCTCAATTTCTGTGTAAGGAATCCTTCAATATTCTCCATATCAGAAATAATCCCAATTTGTTTTCAAATTGCTGATGAATATAGAAAACATGCCCCCACTCAAGACCACTCCTTTCCAGAACACACTCAAATCCAATGTCCCACACTGACACTTCATTTTTCATGTCTTTTCCTGGGGAGAAGGCATTCCAACTACTTGAGTAGCATCCATACAGGTTCAGCATTTAGACTTCATTTTCACAATTCATTAATGACAGAGTAAGAGTATTAAAATGTCAACAATAAAACCAGTTGCTTGCCTTAATTTTTAAATTATACAAAGTTACACACATCATTCTATGTTTTTAAAACATTACCATTCTTAAAGTTTAAAAAAAGTATTATCCAGTACTGACTCAGTATAAGATTTGAAGCATACTAATCTGTCTTCATTAATTAAGATGAGGCATTTTGTAATAAGCTATTTGTTTTCCAAACCCAAGTCTGACACACCCTCATTGTCCATCTGACATGTGATTGGAGCTCCTGGCAAGATGCAGCCCAGCCAGCGGGATGCTCAGGCACCTGTGGAGAACAACCCACTTCTACATTCCACTACTTTGCCTTTCATCTGGTTATGTTGTCAGAAAAAAGTCATTCTTTAAATCATATCATTTTACGAAAGAAAATTATCTTTTGCCTTGAAAAGTTATCAATCTAATGATCCCAACTGCGTGTCCCAAAAGGTGCCCCATAGCTTCTAGGGGATTCGTAGAAAGGTACCAGATGGATAATGGGGACAGGCGAGTGACACAAATGCCAAAATTTAAAAAACACACATTCTTTCACAAACTGAACATCTGTCTGTAGTGATACGTGATAAACTGATGTGCCTTTTTTTTTTTCTTTCGGTACGCGGGCCTCTCACTGTTGTGGTCTCTCCCATTGCAGAGCACAGGCTCCGGACGCGCAGGCTCAGCGGCCGTGGCTCACGGGCCCAGCCGCTCCGTGGCAGGTGGGATCTTCCCGGACCAGGGCACGAACCCGTGTCCCCTGCATCGGCAGGCGGACTCTCAACCACTGCGCCACCAGGAAAGCCCGATGTGCCATCTTTAAAGACAGATTTCACACACAGGAACTGGTGTCATGGTGTCATTTTTGAACTTATTCAGAGGAAGATAACTTTTTCATTATAGCGTTTTCTTGAAGATTTAAGCACATTGCAAAACTATATTTAGATTCATGCCAAGAAGGAAAATAGCTACTATCTTTCAGCCAATCTCTGAGAATCACGAATACAATCTGCAAGGAATGATTTTTAAGCAGAAAGTAAATAAATCAGAACTCAAAGCCATAATTTGAATAAATAACTAATACTGCTTTATTGTATTCTTTAGCTTTCTGTGCTCTGGTGGAGAAAGCCAAGAATGAGAAGTAGTGCTTTCCAGTGTTTCTATCTTACCCATGTCCCACCTCCACAGCTATCCACGGGCAAGTCACTGCCTGACTCAAAAAAGTGGGGATGCAGTGTTGCTCACCTTGGTCCTGATAGCATTTATTTTAAAATAGGGCGGGAGAGCTGGGCTAGAATTACCCAACACCTATTAACTTCCAGGTTTGTGCTTTTCCCAACATTTATGTCTAAAACAGTACAGGGGAGTAGTTAATACCTTGAGCTTTAAGGACAGGAAGACTTAGGTGATAATGACAGCTCTGGGCTTCACTGGCAGTGTAACCTTGAACAAGGACCTTAATTTTTCTGAGCCTCGGTCCCTTCATCTATCAAATGTGAATAAAACACATTTGATAGATGAAAGGACTGAGGACCCGCCTTGCAGGGCAGTTGTAAAACAAAATCTACAGGGCATAGAATTTGGTAGGTGGCCACGAGGTAGGTGGTCACAAATAACTTGTTATTACTAGTGCCGGGACCCCATTTCAAGGACATATGGGTGGTTGTTGGGGGGGGCAGCCAGACTAATGAATCTTATAAGGCTTTACCGAGATCATGGTGCCCTGTATAAAATTGTGAAGTCAGGCTTCTTTAACCACTTACTAGCTGTGTGACTTTAGGCAAGTCACTTAACCTTTCTGTGCTTTAGTTTCTGCAACTATAAAATGTGAATTATAATCTTGTTCACTTTATGGGACTGTACTCAGGATTAAATGAGTTTATATTTCTAAAGTGCTTAGTATAATATCTGCATGTATTAAGTCATATGAGTGTAATTGTTTGTATTTGTTATGGAAGTCAGGTCATTGGTTGATATCTTTAGTCTAGTACCAGAATGGACCTTCTGAACATGGCTTCTGTAAGAGAGAGGGGAAAAAAAGCTCTTCACTACTATACAATCATCCTTAGTCAAATCTTCTCTAGTCTACGTAAGGATTCACATTATATAGTAAGAGAGTATTAACTCAGAGATATCATTTCTGTGAGGTTTCCTTCTCGATACTTCTTGGAGCTCTCAGCACCTGTGACCCATGAACCTGTAGGATTTGGGCCCTAGCAGGTAAATGGGTCTTTAGGTCCCTCCTTCATGTCCATCAGCCTTCAGTCAGACAATTATCTATGCTGACAAATCCCTACCTCCACTGGAGCAATGCAAAACATTTTCAGAAAAAGAATGCAGGCAATCATCAAATGACTCATTTTAAGGGATTAGGAAATACTAGAAAGAGAGTTTTGTGACAGGTCTTAGCCCAGAGGAACTAGGGACTTTAAAACTCTGTAAATTAAGTGAGGAACCTAGAATACATTCTCAATCTTGAGTTAAGACACTCTCTAGCCATAGTTCCTTCCCTTTCCTTTCTTTCCCCTTTAGCTTTGCTGAATATTCACTATGACCTGATTTCTCTCTATACTGGGCAGTGGAGCACTAGCTAGTATATTTTCTCCCAGGCTTTCTCTTCCTAAAAGTCAGTCTGTCTGAGTGTGAGCAGCCTCCCGTGACCAGAGTCGGGCTTAGAAGCCACAGAGACAGCATATCTTCCAGGTTGGAGCCAATAAGCTTCCTTCTGAGACCACCAACATTTTCTACCAAGCTGGAGATTTTCCATATTCAGGTCAATTTCAAGTAACAGTCAATTTTTTCCAGATTTTCAATATTTTGAATGTACACTTAGCTAGATAATATATTCCTCTTAGACTTTGGTATTGATTTAAAATATATATATATATATATATATATATATACATATATATACACACATATATATAGAAAAATTCATATCCTTTGATTCAGAAAGTCTAGTTCTAAGAACACATAAAAGGAAATAATTGGACAAGTGTAAGGAGAAATATACATTCAGAGATGTTCATTGCAGTGCTGTTCACAGTAGCAAGAAGGAAAGGAAAATAACTTGTACGATATTTAAAAGAGGAAAGGTATATCTATTTAGAAGGACCGGGCTTCCCTGGTGGCGCAGTGGTTAAGAATCTGCCTGCCAATGCAGGGGACACGGGTTCAAGCCCTGATTCAGAAGGATCCCACATGTTGCGGAGCCACTATGCTCGTGTGCCACAACTACTGAGCCTGCGCTCTAGAGCCCGTGCTCAGCAACAAGAGAAGCCACTGCGATGAGAAGCCCGCGCACCGCAACGAAGAGTAGCCCCTGCTCGCCGCAACTGGAGAAAGCCCGCGTGCAGCAGCAAAGACCCAAGCCAAAAATAAAATAAAAAATAAAGAAATAAACTAGAAGGACCATGGTATTATCCGTGATAATCTTAGCAAAAGCTAACTCCTGTTGACTGCATATCCAGCGTCAGGTACTGTGCTAAGCTCTTTACAGGTCAACACACTTAATCCTCACAACTGCCCTATCAAGTAGGCATTATTATTTGATTGTTATCAATTCACAGAAGAATATACTGAGGTTTAGAAAGATGGTCTACTCAAAGCCAAGCAGGCTCAAAGTGGGGAAGCCAAGATTTGAACCCTGATCAGCCTACCTCCAGAGACAGAGTTGTTAACTTGCCCTAACAGCTTCTGCAAGAGTCCCTGGTCAATTCAAAAGAGTGTCCACTGCCCCAGAAACAACTGCCTCCAGTGCAGAAACACTGACGAAGGTTACTTTAAAAGAATCAAAATTTATAACCACCATAGAGCAACCAAGTGTAGGGAAGAAATACATGGGCAATAAGGCCCTGGCATGGCCATTTTGTTGATGGCTGCTGAAAGCACTGATCAGAGAAATAACACTGGGAGCAATGCCATTGGCAAAGGGAGCAGTAATTAAGACTGGAACTATGGGAGAGAAGAGTACAGTGTTTCCAAGCTTACAACAAAGAAGAATGCATTTCACATAAAACAGGACTTGAACATTTCTGACTCCAGAGACTGTGCTCTATAGAGGTGGCTGGACAGCCCACAAGTTCCAAAATAAGACCCATTGTGTGAGTGTACACTTTTCAGTTAAAATGGGTCAATAAAAACCATATTGTGAAGAAACATTATTACTAAGAACTCTATTTTTGTTTTTAATAGTTGGCAAGCCTTTACGCATAGATATACTAGCAATTAGAAAAATATCCTTTGTTAGATCATATGCTCTGTCTTAGCTCAGGCTGCTATAACACAATACCAGAGACTGAGTGCCTTACACAGCAGACATTCATTTCTGACATTCTGGAGGCTGGGAAGTCCAAGATCAAGGTGCCAGCCAATTCAGTTCCTGGTGATCACTCTCTCTCTGGCTAGCAGGCAGCACCTTCTATGTTTTTAAATGGCAGAGAGAAAGAAAGAGAGCTGGCAAGCTCTCTGGTCTCTCCTTAGGAGGGTACAAATCCTACCATGAAGACTCCACCCTCATGACTTTATCTAAACCTAATTACCTACTGAAGGCCTCATCTCCTTATACAATCACTTTGGGATCTGGACTTTAGTTTGTGAATTTGGGGGGACACAAAGATTCAGTCCATACCATCCTCCATTTTTGGTTGGGAGATATAGTTTTTGTAACTTGGTGACTTGGGTTTGTCAACCTTCTTATTCTAAGAATTAAAACAAATCTGAAGGTTTCTAAATCACTGAACATCTGCTATTAAAATTTACCCAGTGCTCCATGTACATTACCTGATAGAAACGCAAAGAATTCTTAATAATAATCATAGTCATAAGCATAATCATAATCATAATAGTAAGACTTTTATTTGGAAATGTTTGCTTGGCTCTGTGATAATCACTTTCTATATATTCTGTCATGCAGTTCTCAGGTAACCTTAGGAAATGGCCAATTTATTTCCCCTTTCTGGAACAGAAAACTTGCTTAGAGAGGTTAAATAAACTGCACAATGAAACTAGCTATTAAAAATTTGAGCAGAGACTGAAACCCTGGTCTACCTGACTCTGGAGCCCCTGTGTCTAATCACTTTACTGCACTGCCTTCTCATGCTGCTCAAAGGACAAGGGGAGACGTTTGTAAATATACTATGGTAATAATAACTAAGGACAAGTACCAAAAAAAAAGCAAGAGGGTGTTCCATTAGTTCTCCTAGGGTTTCAGTCTCTTATTTTGAAAGAGAAATTGCAGATATTGTCAAGTTATAATCTGTTGTCTAGGAAGCAGTATAGAGCATGAGCATTAGGTCTTGGCTCTGAAAAAACCAGATGAATCCTGGAGGATGATGGACCACAGTGGACCACAGTAAACCAAACTAAGTAAAAGTCCCAGATGCAGCTGTTATGATATCTTTGCTAGAGCAAACTAACAGAGCCCTAGTTACATGTTAGTAGGTGACCATTAATAGAGAATGCATAGAGATTAGGAAGGACCATACATTCCTCAGAACTTTAAGGATAGTGTTAATCTCTGCCATTCCTTCCAAGATGGGATACAGCTTTTGATTTACTACTTTGGCTGGGGCAGGAGTGGAGTTTTAGAGGCTTCTACCTGGTCTTCCTCACTATCTTGAGCTCAGCTACTCTTTAAGTCCTATGCCTGATCCTTTGCCCTTTCTGCCCTCAGGTTGTAGGAGAGGAGTTTCTTTACGTGTTGCCAAGAAGGCCCTCTGGCTTTTACATGTCCCCTTTTTGTCTTTAGTTGTATTTTTTTTCTCATATTTATTGGCTTCATCAACAGCTCTCCAGACCCAAAGTCCTTATAGTTACTATTTCCTATGAAACTTTCAAATGTGTGAGACACTGCACCCACCAGTGCATTCCCGTCAAGTGTGCTTAACATTACTGCACCTACATGTCAGGGGCTTTCATTGCTCTGCCTACCACCAGTGAAGGGGTCCTCACCGCTACCCTGCTGTTCTGTTAGTAATCCAGCACCAGCATTTCATTTTGGAATCTGCCCACTTGGATCAGTTCCGGTTTCAACTGTTGTAGGTTAGGTGACCCAGGATATAGATGTTAAAATTCTCAGATTTGCATGCAATAGCATTATTGGGGGAATGCTTTCAGGAACAATACCTGGGATGGGAGAGGGAAGCAAGATTGGGCAGGGGGGTAAGTTGCATTGTACAATGAAATCATATAGAGTACTGATTCTATAAGGATCTCTGAAACTGGTTGTCCTTTCAGAGCTGTTCCTCTTTGAAGCAAGGAGGCTGGCTTTTACTTCCCTCCCCCAGTAAATAGTCGTTGCATGAGGGCTGTCCCTGGGGAGGGAACGTGACCTTGATAAGGCAGCTCACTTTGGCCTAGATCAGTTACTGGAGGGCCATCAGTCACCCACACCAAGTCCTGATACTAGTAAATACTAAAAACGATGATGATCACTGTCTTTTTTCTTGAAGATCTGCCCAATCCTGACATATGGAATTTGCCAGGTAATTGAGTGAGTATAGCCTGGGAGGTGAATAGTATGGGATTTGGGTATGAATAAAGGTCAAGGAGCACTGCGTTTGTGCAGGAACTGCGCTGAAATAATTGCAATGATGTCTGACCTGCATTATTGCTTCTGCAATTACAGACAAGAATTCCACGGGAGACTTGACTATTCTGATCTCTCCTCCACAGCACAGTGTGTTCTTCTCTTTCCTCCAAGAGTTCAACTCTCTTAAGGCTTGAAATAACTTCTACCTAAATGCAAGAAAAAGCTGTGCCCATCAGTAAAATTTTTAGTGAAGTGGCAAAAGCAAATTTATTAGATGCATCTTCCCTTTGTTTGGAATTAAATGAAAAACCCAGGACTTTCTTTGCTTGTGGACAGGTTGTTAATACAGTATTTGAGCTAAAATCAGTCATCTGCTTAGTTAATCATGGTAAATCATGATCTTCACTTATTCTCAGGGAGGGATGTCATTAACGTCTCAGGTCAGAACAAATTCAAGTGCAAGCAGATGGCACCTTTGTCCCCCCAAAAACAAAATGTTCCCAATGTACAGCCAATAAACTCTACTTAAAAATGAGATTTTAAAGCTATTCCGATAGACAGTTTGGCAAAACCTTTCATTCCCAGGTACAGCAGGGCAATTATGGTACTCTAAAGGTTTATAAAATATAATGACTTCTTTGCAAAGAACTCCTGGAGCAAAGTTCTCAAGATTCTGATGCTAGGATTTTTATTTGGTCTTTTCTAAAGGGAGGCCTGCTGGGCTCTTTAATGAATTAGCTCATGTAAACTCCTTGCTGATTTTCCAGTCTCTGCCCTGTAAAAGTAAGTGTGAATCAACTAACTCTGGGACATTTTTACATGGAGCCTGAAAAATTGAATATTGCAAAAGCCAACTTCCACAAACCCCATAGGCTGTTCTTTCCCTACGAACAATATTGAAGTGAATGAGAGCATTTGCAGTGAAACAGATTAAACGTTCTTTCATGTTGGAAGCCCAGGAAGATTTATAAGCATATGTCTGAGTGTCTCAATGGACACATTATGATTTAATGTTTTATATTTTGCTTTTCCCATAGACTTCTTTGAATTTTTCATTGGGATGGGTGAACACAGTACATTTACTGATGGGATTTTAAGGGGATTAAAATTGGCCTCAAGGAGGCCAAGGAGATGTGGCTTTGGAACTGCACAGTATTATGCAGGGGCTAGTTATTTTAAAGACAAGGTCTGATGCCTTTATGAGTTATAATTAAGAAGAGAGAACAAACATATATCCCGATAGGACAAATATATACACACATAAAATGATAACCATAATGTAAGGTAATTTAAGATGTGTCTGAAGAAGTGTACCCTTATTTGTTCTCTAAGAAATAAGACCAGCACAATTCCTGCGAGTTGAGGTAGTCAGGGGAGTCTACGTGGAACAGATGTACTCTAAAGAACAGGTGGGATTCAAACTGACAGAGAGGAGGCTGCCTGTGCTTTGTTGTGGAGCTCCTGGGTCCTGCAGTGCAACCTGAATTTACAGCATACATGGTTTACAGTCTCAAATGGTGTCTTGACCAATGTATGTGCAGTGATGAGGATAGAAGGACTGCTAGAAGTGAAAAATAAAAACAGGACTCCTTTCAGAAAATGACAGTCATCTCTATCATTAAGGAAGCTGAAAGGCAGTTGAGGTGAGGGTGAGGATGTGGAGACAAGAAGAGGTGGGTGCTGGAGAAATGGAGCCCTGAAATAGAACCAAGGTTGTCCTCTGCATCCCAAGTCCTGCACTCTAACTCCAGAGAGCTCCCCTCCCCACCTGCACTTTCTCTCTTTTTTTTTTTTGAGTTAATTAATTAATTAATTAATTTTTGCTGTGTTGGGTCTTCGTTTCTGTGTGAAGGCTTCCCCTAGTTGTGGCAAGCAGGGACCATTCTTCATCGCGGTGTGCGGGCCTCTCACTATCGCGGCCTCTCTTGTTGTGGAGCACAAGCTCCAGACGCTCAGGCTCAGTAGTTGTGGCTCACGGGCCTAGTTGTTCCGTGGCACGTGGGATCTTCCCAGACCAGGGCTCGAACCTGTGTCCCCTGCATTGGCAGGCAGATTCTCAACCACTGCGCCACCAGGGAAGCCCTGTACTTTCTCTTAAAGACTGTTTCTGACTCTTGGTTTTGTTGACTCAGCAGGCTGTGGTACAGTGATTCCGCTCTCCCTCCTCTCTTAGGAGTGCACCTACCCATTCTGAACAGTGACGGATTTGCTGAGCTATTTGGCCAGGCATTTGCGTGTGCGTAGCAAGCCAAAGCTGCCTTGACAGAACTGTTGCATTAAAGTGAGTTTCCCTACTACCCAATGTAATAAAAAATAAATTAGGGGCTGGAATCAGGTCCCATGACCAGGAACTGAGTGTGATTTTCGTTAGGTGGTTTTATTGAACGTGCAGAGTTCCTCTGTAACAACCGACTGATTCACATTAAGACTGCATCCAAATCCCTCCAGTTCACAATCCTCCAATTACAGACACAGAGGTGCTTTTCTATTGCTAGTTTATTGGTGTGACATGGCAATCTTTCATTTAGAAAACCCACCATCTGTATACCTAACAAGCAGATCCAAAACTCCTTGGGTTTTTTTTTCCACTCCCAGTAATGTTCTTCCCTGAAGAGGCCTTGGCCTTGGCAGTCACTTGCCCACAGACCCAAATAATTGAATAAATATGTACTTTAAAGAGAAGCTATGTCTCAAAGAAGAACTAAACTAAATCACTACCTAGAAATAGGATCATATATCATAGGTTTGTGCATTTCCCTTTTTGACTGAATTCAATAAAATTGGCACAAAAATTCAACAAAAAGTTAAGTTTTAAACTCAAGGCAAGTGGGCTTCTCAGGGACTGAGAGCCCAGAATTTGCACACGTGGTACTTCTGAGAATCTTCAAGTGAGCGGCCGTTTTCTTTACACATTGATTGGCAGGAGACAGAGATGTCATCTGTGCATGACATAGCCAGAGATGGAGACTGGTGTGACTAACTTTCCTGGGTGGCCCTCGTAAGCAAAGCAACTCTCTTTCCCCAGAGTTCCCCACCTGCGTCTACAAAGTCCATACCTATAACCAAATGACATATTCTAGGCACCTAACTAAAGATATGTAAGAAAAAATTATGTAACCAGGATGTTAGTAAGAGCCCCTTGACCATGGATATCTAGGTAGATGGCTTTGAACATGTGCTCTCCCTTAAAAAACACATATAACAACAATGAGAAGACAAGTCAGAGACTGAGAGAAAATATTTGTAAAAGATATCTGATAAAGGACTGTTATTCAAAAAATACAAAGAGCTCTTAAAACTCAACAATAAGAAAACAAAACTATGATTTAAAAAATGGGCCAAAGACCTTAACAGATACCTCACCAAAGAAGATATACAGATGGGAAATAAACATGTGAAAAGATGCTCCACATCATATGCCATCATATGTCATCAGGGAAATGCAAATTAAAATGAGATACCACTACACACTTATTAGAATGGCCAAAATCTGGAACACTGACAACAACAAATGCTGGTGAGGAAGTGGAGCAATGGGAACCCTCATTCATTGCTGGTGGGAATGCAGCCACTTTGGAAGACAGTTTGGTGATTCACAAAACGAAATGTACTCTTCCCATATCATCCAGCAATCATGCTCCTTGGTATTTATCCCTCAAAGTTGAAAACTTACATCCACACAAAAACCTGCACATGGGTGTTTATAGCAGCTTTATTAATGATTGCCAAAATTTGGAAGCAACCAAGATGTCCTTTAGTATGTGAACGGATAAATAAACTATGGTACATCCAGACAATAGAATAGTATTCAGGGCTAAAATAATGAACTATCAAGCCATGAAAAGACATGGAAGCAACTTAGTGCATATTACTAAGTGAAAAAGCCAATCTGAAAATGCTACACACTACATGGTTTCAACTATATGACATTCTGGAAAAGGTAAAACTATGGAGACAGTAAAAAGATCAGCTGTTGTTAAGGGTTAGTGGGGAGGGAAGGATAAATAGGCAGAGCACAGGGGATTTTTAGCTCAGTAAAAACACTCTGTATAATACCATAGTGTTGGATACATGTCATTATACATTTGTCCAAACACACAATGTATAACACCAGGAGTGAACTGTAATGTAAACTATGGATGTCACTGCACATCATCAACTGTAACAAAGGTACCACTCTGGTGCGGGATGTTGATAGTGGGGGAGGCTATGCATGTGTGGGGACAGCATGCATACAGGAAATCTCTATACCTTCCCTTCAATTTTGCTATGAATCTAAAACTGCTATAAAAAATACAGTCTTAATAAAAACCAACCAACCATCCAAACAAAAAACACATACACAATCCCATGGCTTGTGGGAGTCCAAAGCCCTTCTCGCTATTTCTGAGAACCCCCCAGGGACTGACAGTCTTGTGGCCTCCTCTATGTCTTAGGCTCCAGATTTGCCATTTGATACTCTTGTTCCTCACACTGATCCAGACTTAAAGTTTAGCCCCTTCATTGATTTCTCATCCACCTCCCACCCACACTTACAACTCCCATGAAACATGTATGGCTTCATAGAGTGGGTGTCACTTCGACATCCACATCACAGAGCAAACAAGGTGGATGATTTCTCCTCTCCAGAGAACTTTTTGGCAACTTCATCGCTCAGGACCCAGCCCCATATCCATTTTCTCCTCTGATTTCTTCTCTTGTTCATCCTCTTCCTGCCTGTGTCCAGACAGTGGCACATGGGCCTTTTCTTTGAAATCCTTGATGCCATCTGATTCCCAGGTCCCTGAGTCCCACTGGCCACCAAACACTTGATTTTCCATGTGTCTTTCCCTCCCTAAATGGAAACCTGGTTCCTGGTAGAATAAAACATGCTCCCCCATGTTTTACTCCAGCATTGCTGCAGAGAGGGGGTTAGGAGCCACCTCACAGCCCCTGTGATGATTCCAAACTGGATTTGCCACCTTGCCTCACCCCTGACTGAAGGAAGGACTTGCCGCAGCAGAGGCAAGCAAGAACCGAGCTGTGCTATTGTCTCGTCACACGGTAGATGGGACCTGATCTTAGTCCACGAGGAACTGCAACTTTATAGTCTCATGAATCAATGGCTGCACCTACCTTCCATTCAAAGAGCCACTGGCGTCATTAGCGGTAAATGGCCACACTGCAGTAACTGGCTGCTTTTCTTTACACACTGAGAGACAATAGGGATGTGTGAAAACAGGCTGTGCACAGACAGAGTAGAACAGACATTCCTGGAACAGATGCAAATGAGCAGAAAGGCATATTCAAACTGTTGAAATCCAGGAATCTGAGCACTCAAATACCTTACCAACATTTTGAGTGTAGGTCCAGTTGGTTACTTACTTGCCAGGTGACCTCAGGTAAATGGCTGAACTGTCTTTTCTTTGTGCAATGAGGCCCATGTTACCAGTTCCACATTCACTGAAAGTACTTAACACCGTGCTTAGCATAGTAAGTGCTCCAGAAATGGTAGCTATCTCAGAGACAATTCCCATGCAAAAGGAGCTGGTGCAAAGTCAAGCCCCTGATTTTGCTAAAGTACAGTTAGTGGATATTTGTCTTGTGCAGTTTTGCCCTTCATGCACAGCAGCCCATCCTTAACCTCATTTACAGCAAAGCAAGTCTTAGTCTAGCAGCACCCCAAACCTACCATTCCGTGACACTAACCCTCTTTCTTGCTTTCTTCTTTGAAACATGTTGAAAGCAAAATCAAATGGGCTCAGATTTTCTATTCTTTATCTATCTGCGGCCAGTGCCATTTCTTTCCTTCATATTTTGCTTACAAACAGTATTTTCTTCTTTCTGGACTCTTCACCAGGCAGTCAACCTGAAGCCTGCTGAGAGGAGAACATGGCAGCCAGAATATCAACATGCCCCAACCAGAAATCCTGGATAGGGAGTGTTAGTGCAGAAAGCTCCCTGTCTACAGCAGACTGCCAATTGTCCTAAAAAATCACAGCACAGTGCCCAAATTTCAATATGCTCGTGTCCAAACTACATTCTGTAGATTGCCTAGAAATGACTCCAAAATCCTTTTCACACCATAAGTCCTTATGCCTGGTGTGGAGAATACTGTCACTAAATTTACCCATCAACTAGTCCTACCAACACATCTCATAGAAGCCTGGGTCCCCATAAAACAGTAACTGACATCTGTGTAGCCCTCTCAGCACACCATGGAGGAGATCAAGGGCATTGAACTCATGCCCCACCAGAGAGATGTGTGTCATGGACATGCCAGTCCTCTTCCCACACACAATCATGAGTGCAAATGTCCTGCTCTAAGGCAAGCTTCTGTCTCAAACTACCAACACAATGGCACTGAGAAATAGTGTATTCAGATGACACAGAATTTCTTCTCTCTACAGAAGACTGCTGCTTTTTCCTCAAAATAAAATGTCCTTGTATTTATTAAAGATCATAAGAAAATGCAATATAACTATTTGACTCTATAGCCATGTAACGTTAATATAATATACAGATAATAATGTATTTAGGCATATTATGTGTTAAACTCCTTGGGAAGTGCTTTGCAGGAAATGTTTCATTTACTATCCCAATCCCATGAGATAAGGGTTCTTATTAGCCCCATATTTCAGATGTAGAAGCTGATTCCTGGAAGAGTTTAGATAAATCATCCAAAACCAGGCAGGTAAAGATCTGGCATTTGAACCTAGATCTGTCTGAGGCCAGTACCTAAGCCCTTAGCATTGCATAAAATTCAGTTTACTTTGGATTTTTCAAAGACATAGCTTTTGAATAAAGGCGGCCACTGGACAGATAGTGAAGGATACACCAGCCTAGGGATGTATGGATGGATGGGGTAGAGCAGATGTATGAGCTATAGTGATGCTGTTTAGAAAGCAAGTAGCACTTCACTCTCTACAAGTCCTTGTTAGCATATAGTACTTAAAGATAGGACAAATTTCTAAGATTCAGCTGAGAAAATAGTCAGCAGTCAATAAATATATGCTATTTGATGAGATGATTCAGTATGTCCCCTACCTTCCTTCACCCCTTCCCACTCTAACAGGGGTAACCTATGAGAATACATAATAGTCCAGCTGTTAATCTTGAGAATAAAGACCTCTCTTATAATTCAATGGATGAAGATTTCCAAAATTTAAGCACACTCATACACACACGAGTACAAAAATGCTGGGGAAATCTGAAAAATCAGTCAATAAATAATTGAATAGGACTAATGTTAGTATCCTGGTTGTGATATCATGCTACAGTTCTGCACGTCACCATTGGAGAGACTAGGCAAAGTATACAAGAATCTATGTACTATTTCTGACATCTACATGTGAATCTACAATTATTTCAATAAAAGTTTCAGTTAAAAAATTTTTAATGACAGCACTGGAGGTTGGCTCAGATCTCTCTCCGTCAGCTCTATGGCACTGCAAGTTTGCACAGAGAGTCTGAAATGGGTGTAATAAACTTTATTATACATTGGCAAGCTGGATGATAGTTTGCCATATGTATTTGTCGCTGGGAAACACCCAGATTACTAAACTGGACTTCATCTATCTGAAAAAGAAACTTCCCAACCATTAATAGCCCCTGTCTAAAGGCAACTAACCGTCCTCTGCTGCACCCACCTCCTGGCGCCTACAGCCTCCACCCACACAGGCCCACCCTGGTTGGGCCAACATTCTTCCTTCCTGGGGTTCCATTCAGGGCATATATTTTGTGCGTGGGCTGTTTTTATTTTTGTTTTTTATGACATGCTGCCCTAATGAAATAACGTATTTATTTATTATAAGAAACAGCTGGATAGATGGATGACTTGCAGATTTTTGCACTCAATGTGTCACCTGTAATTGAAAAATAATTAGATGATCCATCTTGCTTCCTGTCATGCATGACTCAATTTTCTTCACTATCTGTGATATATGAGTCATCGGCATTTTTAGTACTAATTACTCACTAAGAAAAACTCTTTAGAGAAACACTGACCTTGCAGTAGAATTTTGCCAACACTTAATATACTGTTGTTCTTTAATATATTTGTCTGACTATGATAAACTTTATTCTTATTAATAATTTTCATTTTATCATGCCAACACTATTGAGATTTCTCTTTATTTGTATTTTATAGACACTGCTGAAATCATATATCATATAATAGGTGTAACAATTACCTAATATATTATCCCTGTAGTAATTCTTGATAAGAAGGCAAAAAGTTCACACAGGTTACATCTGTCTGCTAATTTTATTCAGAGGTAAAGGTTGAAATAGACAACAACCTTTGGAACCAATTAAATATAATTGTACCATTTTCTCTCCATGACTTGTGTTAATTATCCCACCATGAGATACACGTCATTGCAGAAAAAATCTTATTTTTTTATTTTTATTTTTTTTGTGGTACGCGGGCCTCTCACTGTTGTGGCCTCTCCTGTTGTGGAGCACAGGCTCTGGACGCGCAGGCTCAGCGGCCATGGCTCACCGGCCCAGCCACTCTGCAGCATGTGGGATCTTCCTGGACTTGGGCACGAACCCGTATCCCCTGCATCGGCAGGCGGACTCTCAACCACTGCGCCAGCAGGGAAGCCCCAAATCTTATTTTTTATTTTTCAAGAATTTTTATTTTAATCCTTTCCTACTCAGGAATATTTGGCTTTTCTTCAGTCCTTCAATCCAGGACAATACTTGCATCACTTTGGGAGAGGGAGGGATAACATTTTTTAAGAAAATGCTTATTGACTATGCTTTTAAATACACAAGACATCTATTTTTGCTGTTAAAAATATAAGATATAGATTTAAAAAATCACAACACTCATCACCTAGAGATAAACATCACTAATACTTTGTTTTTCCTACCAGACTTTAAAAATATGCATTACACCAATGCAGTGTCATGCATTTTAAACCAGTGCAACATCATAATACTGTCTATTTTATTTTTTACTTATTGTTTTCTCAATTAACACTATGTGGAGCGAGCATCTCTCCATGTCAAAAAACATAGATAGGGACCTCCCTGGTGGCGCAGTGGTTAAGAATCTGCCTGCCGGGCTTCCCTGGTGGCGCAGTGGTTGAGAGTCCGCCTGCCGATGCAGGGGACACGAGTTCGTGCCCTGGTCTGGGAAGATCCCACATGCCGCGGAGCGGCTAGGCCCATGAGCCATGGCTGCTGAGCCTGTGCGTCCGGAGCCTGTGCTCCGCAACGGGAGAGGCCACAACAGTGAGAGGCCCGCATACCGCAAAAACAACAACAACAACAACAACAAAAACCAGATAAAGGGCTTGGCTGACCATTGGTCTGGCCACTGACTTTCATCAGTGGATTATTCTGGGGTAACTATCTGCTGGTGATGTAGCACCTGCAACTCCAAGGAGGGAAATGAAGGAGCATTTATTGAGAGCCAGTTACAGGCCAGACTTTTTCATGCTTTACCTCATGTAATAAAATTCAAGAGCATCCAACAAGGTTTAAGGTAGTTGTTATTATTCCCATAGTTGTAAATAAGGCAGTTGACATTCAGAAAAGTTAAGTAGCTCCCCTGAATTGCCATGAGACCATATCAAACTAGCTGTAGTCAAGATCAGAATCTCTCTTTTTGGGGCCTTGAGTTTTGTAGCTCTTATAGACAGAGAGTAATACAGGTCCCTACAGGCAAGAATAGAAGTCTACAGGCAAGAAGCATATTGGTGGTTAGCAGCAATGTCCTAAAATAATCAGACAGAATGCTAGGAAGAACAGTGTACATGCTGATGGCTGTGAATTTGAATCATTTGTCTTAAGACAACTATTAGACTCCAAGAAGTGAATGTGGGGCTGGGGAGAGGGGTTCTAATGTGTTCCTATTTCTCTGCAGAGTTTAGGCTTTAGTTTTTATATTAAACCACCGTGATCTTTATTTTAGTAGTCCTTTCCCTCAAAAAACTTACATTCTATCTGTGATCTGAGGGCAGCTAATAAAAAGAAAGTGCAGTAAGAGAGTACAGCGGCTATGTTGAGGCAAATACTATCCTGGAGTATACAATGGGAGCATCTGACCTTAGGGGGTGGCCAAGGAGGCTTCTTAGAAGAAGGGAATGAACACATTCTGCACATTCTTCATTGGAGAGGCAGAGAAAAGAGCCAAGGAAACAAGGGAATGAAGGGAAATAGCCCTTGGAGAACGTCATCACTAAAGAATTCGCCTCTTTATCTGTCTCCTCTTTCTTTGCCTGTGGAGGTGGGATTCGAAACTTGAAATTCTGAAATACTGTGGAATCCAGGACAGAGATATTCATACTCAGTAAGCAGGAAAGCAGCAGGGTACTACTTAGCCCTTGGAAAAACAACATCTGAATCAACCACTCCATTCACTAGTCATTCCCCATCTATTCTAACTAATTGACTTTATTTTTAAATTTATTTTATTTACTTATTTATTTTTTTGCGGTACGCGGGCCTCTCACTGTTGTGGCCTCTCCCATTGTGGAGCACAGGCTCCGGACGCGCAGGCTCAGCGGCCATGGCTCACGGGCCCAGCCGCTCCGCGGCATGTGGGATCTTCCCAGACCGGGGCACAAACCCGTGTTCCCTGCATCGGCAGGCGGACTCTCAACCACTGCGCCACCAGGGAAGCCCCATGACTTTAAGTTGCACTTTTCACTTTAACATTTGTTGTAAGCACAAAGTCATTACTGAAAATATGTGAATCTTGAAAAAAGAGAAAGAAAATAAAATTAAATGAAAACAGGGAGTAATATCTAAGTTAGAAGTAATTGAAAAATCTTCAGACTTGGCTGTGTAAAATTTAAAATCTTACTTAATTTAATTACAAGGCAGACTGGGAAAAATATTTCCAGTAAACATGTCAAAAGATTATTACACTTTTATCACAAGAGCTCATACAAATAAATAAGACGTTAATAAATAGAATGATTAAAAATTAGAAAGAGGATATTAAATTGTAAAATAACCATGTGAAAGAATGTTCAATTTTTAAAGAAATATTAATTAAAGCAATCAGGAGATATCACTGTCACCTGTCAAACTGGCCAAGACTATTTTAAAAATGAAAATGGCCAGTGTTGGCAAGGATGCAGCTGACACTCACACATTGCTGAGAGTGTACCCCTCTTCGAGGAAGCTCTTAGACAATTTGAATCCAAGTGTTAAAAGTGTCCAAAGCCTTTAACTTGATTATCTGCTAATTTATTTATTTATTTATTTATTTATTTTTTATTTTTTATTTTTGCGGTGTGTGGGCCTCTCACTGTTGTGGCCTCTCCCGTTGCGGAGCACAGGCTCCGGACGCACAGGCCCAGCAGCCATGGCTCACGGGCCCAGCCGCTCCGCGGCATGTGGGATCCTCCCAGACTGGGGCACGAACCCGTTTCCCCTGCATCGGCAGGCGGACTCTCAACCACTGTGCCACCAGGGAAGCCCTGATTATCTGCTAATTTATTCAGAAAAAAAAAGTCCTGCAAGTGCAGGATAGTCCTTAAGCACAAGGATATTTTCAGCCCAAATTTTCAAATATAGAAATTTGTTTAATAGAGAATACATAATAACTTAAAAGTTGTTCTTATGGAGCATATGTTCTTTTTGTAATGTCAAGATAGTAACTAAATGCAAGAGAATATGAAAATATAAGGTGCCATACCAAGAGACTGCCTTGTCTTTAAGGAGCTTGCCAGCCAAGTGACTGGGGCAAACACACATGGACACAACACTGAGAGTAACAGAAATGCAAAAGGTTAACAGGGGAGGTGTGACAGAGTGAAAACACATCACTTATGGGGATACATTAGGGAGGCAAATTAGATAGCTGGCATTAATCATGAATCTTCCTTTTCTCATTTATTTATATTTTTAAATTGGAAAATGAATGCAAGTTTGTTGCAGAAAAATCAGAAAATACAGAGAAAGTAAAAATTACTTGTCATATTCCAGACCATAGTTAACCTCTTGGCAAGTTCCCTTCTTTTTTTTTTTTCAGCAAAGATGTCTAGGATTAGGAAGAATGAGATCTGAGAAAGAATTGCTGGATATTCTTGGGAGTAAAAGCAAGCAGGTCTTTTAAACGTACGGCACTCATTTAGACATTGTACTAGTGAAATTCAAGGCCCAGTTTTTTCATCAGTGAAAGTAGGTGATAACAATAATGCCATTCTCATCGAAGAGTCATTGTGGGGATTAAATGACATAGTATCTTGTATTAATTTGCTAGGGCTGACATAATGAAACACCAGACTGGGTGGCTTAAACAACAGAAATTTATTTTTACAGTTCCGGAGGCTAGGAGATGTTGGGATGTTTATTTCTTTGAGGCCTCTCCCCTTGGCTTGTAGATGTCCACCTTGTTGCTATGTCCTCACATGGTCATCTCTTGGTCTGTGTTGTCTGTGAAATAATCTCATCTCTTTAGAAGGACATCAATCATATTGGATTAGGGTCCACTTCATTTTACCTTAACTACGTCTTTTTTTTTTAACATCTTTATTGGAGTATAATTGCTTTACAATGTGGTGTTAGTTTCTGCTGTAACAAAGTGAATCAGCTATATGTATACATATATCCCCATATCCCCTCCCTCTTGCGTCTCCCTCCCACCCTCCCTATCCCACCCCTCTAGGTGGTCACAAAGCACCGAGCTGATCTCCCTGTGCTACGTGGCTGCTTCCCACTAGCTATCTATTTTATACTTGGTAGTGTATATACGTCCATGCCACTCTCTCACTTCATCACAGCTTACCCTTCCTCCTCCCCGTGTGCTCAAGTCCATTCTCTACGTCTGTGTCTTTATTCCTGTCCTGCCCCTAGGTTCTTCAGAACGATTTTTTTTTCAGATTCCATATATATGTGTTAGCATATGGTATTGGTTTTTATCTTTCTGACTTACTTCACTCTGTATGACAGACTCTAGGTCCATCCACCTTACTACAAATGACTCAATTTCATTTCTTTTTATGGCTGAGCAATATTCCATTGTAAATAGGTAGGTGCCACATCTTCTTTATCCATCCATTCATTTGTCAATGGATACTTAGGTTGCTTCCATGTCTTGGCTATTGTGAATAGTGCTGTAGTGAACATTGTGGTACATGACTCTTTTTGAATTATGGTTTCCTCAGGGTATATGCCCAGTAGTGGGATAGCTGGGTCATATGGTGGTTCTAGTTTTAGTTTTCTAAGGAACCTCCATACTGTTCTCCATAGTGGCTGTATCAATTTACATTCCCACCAACAGTACAAGAGGGTTCCCTTTTCTTCACACCCTCTCCAGCATTTATTGTTTGTAGATTTTTTGATGATGGCCATTCTGACCAGTGTGAGGTGATATCTCACTGTAGTTTTGATTTGCATTTCTCTAATGATTAGTGATGTTGAGCATGCCTTCATGTGTTTATTGGCAATCTGTATATCTTCTTTGGAGAAATGTGTATTTAGGTCTTTTGCACATTTTTGGGTTGGGTTGTTTGTTTTCCTGATATGGAGCTGCATGAGCTGCTTGTATATTTTGGAGGTTAATCCTGCATCACTTGCTTCATTTGCAAATGTTTTCTCCCATTCCTAGGGTTGCTTTTTCATCTTCTTTATGGTTTCCTTTGTTGTGCAAAAGCTTTTAAGTTTCATTACATCCCATTTGTTTATTTTTGTTTTTATTTCCATTTCTCTAGAAGGTGGGTCCAAAAGGATCTTGCTGTGATTTATGTCATAGAGTGTTCTGCCTATATTTTCCTCTAAGAGTTGTATAGTGTCTGGCCTTACATTTAGGTCTTTAATCTATTTTGAGTTTATTTTTGTATGCAGTGTTAGGAAGGGTTCTAATTTCATTCTTTTACATATAGCTGTCCAGTTTTCCCAGAACCACTTATTGAAGAGGCTGTCTTTTCTCCATTATATACTCTTGCCTCCTTTATCAAAGATAAGGTGACCATATGCATGTCGGTTTATCTCTGGGCTTCCTATCCTGTTCCATTGATCTATAGTTCTATTTTTGTGCCAGTCCATACTGTCCTGATAACAATAGCTTTGTAGTATAGTCTGAAGTCAGGGAGCCGGATTCCTCACACTCCGTTTTTCTTTCTCAAGATTGCTTTGGCTATTTGGGGTCTTTTGTGTTTCCATACAAATTGTGAAATTTTTGCTCTAGTTCTGTGAAAAATGCCAGTGGTAGTTTGATAGGGATTGCATTGAATCTGTAGATTGCTTTGGGTAGCAGAGTCATTTTCACAATGTTGATTATTCCAATCCAAGAACATGGTATATCTCTCCATCTGTTTGTATCGTCTTTAATGTCTTTCATCAGTGTCTTATAGTTTTCTGCCTACAGGTCTTTGGTCTCCTTGGGTAGGTTTATTCCTACGTATTTGATTCTTTTTGTTGCAATGGTAAATGGGAGTGTTTCTTTAATTTCTGTTTCATATTTTTCATCATTAGTGTATAGGAATGCAAGACAGTTCTGTGCATTAATTTTGTATCCTGTTACTTTATCAAATTCATTGATTAGCTCTAGTAGTTTTCTGGTTTCATTTTTAGGATTCTCTGTGTATAGTATCATGTCATCTAAAAACAGTGACAGTTTTACTTCTTTTCCGATTTGGATTCCTTTTATTTCTTTTTCTTCTCTGATTGCTGTGGCTAAAACTTCCAAAAGTATGTTGAATAATAGTGGTGAGAGTGGGCAACCTTGTCTTGTTCCTGATCTTAGAGGAAATGGTTTCAGTTTTTCACCACTGAGAATGATGTTGGTTGTGGGTTTGTCATATATGGCCTTTATTATGTTTAGGTAGGTTCCCTCTATGCCTACTTTCTGGAGAGTTTTTATCATAAATTGCTGTTGACTTTTGTTGACAGTTTTTTCTGCACCTGTTGAGATGATCATATGGTTTTTATCCTTCAATTTGTTAATATGGTGTATCACAGTGATTGATTTGCACATATTGAAAAATCCTTGCATTCCTGGGATAAACCTCACTTGATCATGTGTATGATCCTTTTAACGTGCTGCTGGATTCTGTTTGCTACTATTTTCTTGAGGATTTTTGTATCTATGGTCATCAGTGATATTGGCCTGTAGTTTACTTTTTTGTGACATCTTTGTCTGGCTTTGTTATCAGGGTGCTGGTGGCCTCCTAGAATGAGTTTGTGAGTGTTCTTCCCTCTGCTATATTTTGGAAGAGTTTGAGAAGGATAGGTGTTAGCTCCTTTCTAAATGTGTGATAGAATTCCCCTGTGAAACCATCTGGTCCTGGGCTTTTGTTTGTTGGAGGATTTTTAATCACAGTTTCAATTTCAGTGCTTGTGATTGCTCTGTTTATATTTTCTCTTTCTTCCTGATTCAGTCTTGGCAGGTTGTGCATTTCTAAGAATTTGTCCATTTCTTCCAGGTTGTCCATTTTATTGGAATAGAGTTGCTTGTAGTAATCTCTCATGATCTTTTGTATTTCTGCAGTGTCAGTTGTTACTTCTCCTTTTTCATTTCTAATTCTATTGATTTGAGTCTTCTCCCTTTTTTTCTTGATGAGTCTGGCTAATGGTTTATCAATTTTGTTTATCTTCTCAAGGAACCAGCTTTTAGTTTTATTGATCTTTCCTATCATTTCCTTCATTTCTTTTTCGTTTATTTCTGATCTGATCTTTATGATTTCTTTCCTTCTGCTAACTTTGCAGTATTTTTGTTCTTGTTTCTATAATTGCTTTAAGCGTAAGGTTAGGTTGTTTATTTGAAATGTTTCTTGTTTCCTGAGGTAGGATTGTATTGCTATAAACTTCCCTCTTAAAACTGCTTTTGCTGCATCCCATAGGTTTTGGGTCATCGTATTTTCATTGTCATTCGTTTCTAGGTATTTTTTGATTTACTCTTTGATTTCTTCAGTGATCTCTTGGTTATTAAGTAGTGTATTGTTTAGCCTCCATGTGTTTGTATTTTTTACAGTTTTTTTTCCTGTAATTGATATCTAGTCTCATAGCGTTTTGGTCAGAGAAGATACTTGATACAATTTCAGTTTTCTTAAATTTACCAAGGTTTGATTTGTGACCCAAGATATAATCTATCCTGGAGAATGTTTCTTCAGCACTTGAGAAGAAAGTGTATTCTGTTGTTTTGGGATGGAATGTCCTATAAATATCAATTAAGTCCATCTGGTCTAATGTGTCATTTAAAGCTTGTGTTTCCTTATTTATTTTCATTTTTGATGATCTGTCCATTGGTGAAAGTGGGGTGTTACAGTCCCCTATGATTGTGTTACTGTTGATTTCCCCTTTTATGGGTGTTAGCCTTTTCCTTCTGTACTGAGGTGCTCCTATGTTGGGTGCATACATATTTACAATTGTTATATCTTCTTCTTGGATTGATCCCTTGATCATTATGTAGTGTCCTTCTTTGTCTCTTCTGATAGTCTTTATTTTAAAGTCTATTTTGTCTGATATGAGAATTGCTATTCCAGCTTTCTTTTGGTTTCCATTTGCATGGAATATCTTTTTCCATCCCCTCACTTTCAGTCTGTATGTGTCCCTAGGTCTGAAGTGGGTCTCTTGTAGACAGAATATATACAGGTCTTGATTTTGTATCCATTCAGCCAGTCTATGTCTTTTGGTTGGAGCATTTAATTCTTTTACATTTAAGATAATTATCGATATGCATGTTCCTATTACCATTTTCTTAATTATTTTGGGTTTGTTATTGGAGGCCTTTTCCTTCTCTTGTGTTTCCTCCCTAGAGAAGTTCCTTTAGCATTTGTTGTAAAGCTGGTTTGGTCGTGCTGAATTCTCATAGCTTTTGCTTGTCTGTAAAGGTTTTAATTTCTCCATTGAATCTGAATGAGATCCTTTCTGGGTAGAGTCATCTTGGTTGTAGCTTTTTCCCTTTTATCACTTTAAATATGTCCTGCCACTCCCTTCTGGCTTGCAGAGTTTCTGCTGAAAGACTAGCTGTTAACCTTATGGGGATTCCCTTGTATGTTATTTGTTGCTTTTCCCTTGCTGTTTTTAACATGTTTTCTTTGCATTGAATTTTTGATAGTTTGATTAATATGTGTCTTGGCATGTTTCTCCTTGGATTTATCCTGTATCGAACTCTTTGCACTTCCTGGACTTGACTGACTATTTCCTTTCCCATGTTAGGGAAGTTTTCAACTATAATCTCTTCAAATATTTATCAGACCCTTTCTTTTTCTCTTCTTTTTCTGGGACCCCTAAGTTCGTACATTGGTGCCTTTAATGTCGTCCCAGAGGTCTCTGAGACTGTCCTCAATTCTTTTCATTCTTTTTTCTTTATTCTGTTCTGCAGTAGTTATTTCCACTATTTTATCTTCCAGATCACTTATCCGTTCTTCTGCCTCTGGTATTCTGCTATTGATTCCTTCTACATAATTTTTAATTTCATTTATTGTGTTGTTCATCATTGTTTGTTTGCTCTTTAGTTTTTCTAGGTGCTTGTTAGATGTTTCTTGTATTTTCTCGATTCTACTTCCAAGATTTTGATCATCTTTATTGTCATTACTCTGAATTATTTTTCAGGTAGACTGCCTATTTCCTCCTCTTCTGTTTGGTTTGGTGGGTTTTTACCTTGCTCTTTAATCTGCTGCATATTTCTCTGTCTTCTCATTTTGCTTAACTTACTGTGTTTGGGGTCCCCTTTTCACAGTCTGCAGGTTTGTCATTCCTATTATTTTTGGTGTCTGCACCCAGTGGGTGAGGTTGGTTCAGTGGCTTGTGTAGGCTTTCTGGTGGAGGGGACTTGTGCCTGTGTTCTGGTGGGTGGGGCTGGATCTTGTCTTTCTGGTGGGCAGGTCCACTTCCTGTGGTGTGTTTTGGAGTGTCTGTGAACTTAGTATGATTTGGGGCAGCCTCTCTGCTAATGGGTGGGGTTGTGTTCCTGTCTTGCTAGTTTTTTGGTATGGGGTGTCCAGCACTGGAGCTTGCTGGCTGTTGGGTGGAGTTGGGTCTTAGTGTTGAGACAGAGATCTCTGGGAGAGCTCTCGCTGATTGATATTATGTGGGGCTGGGAGGTCTGTCGTGATCCAGTGTCCTGAACTCAGCTCTCCCACCTCAGAGGCTCAGGCCTGACACCAGGCTGGAGCACCAAGACCCTGTCAGCCACATGGCTCAGAAGAAAAAAGAGAAAAAAAGAAAGAAAAATAAATAAATAAAATTACTAAAATTAAAAAAAAATAATTAAAAATAAGAGAGCAACCAAACCAATAAACAAATCCACCAATGATAACAAGCGCTTAAAACTAAACTAAGATAAACATAAAAATTAGAAACAGATCAGTCATAGACAGCAAAGCCCGTCTACAGTTGCTCCCAACGTCCCCTGCCTCAATTTTGGGATGATTCGTTGTCTATTCAGGTATTCCACAGATGCAGGGAACATAAAGTTGATTGGGGGGATTTAATCCACTGCTCCTGAGGCTGCATGGAGAAATTTCCCTTTCTCTTCTTTGTTCACACAGCTCCTGGGGTTCAGCTTTCGTTTTGGCCCCACGTCTGCATGTAGGCCACCCTCCAGCATCTGTTTCCACCCAGATAGGACAGAGTTAAAGTAGTGGCTGATTAGGGGGTTTTTGCTCATTCATGGTGGGGGGAGGGAGGGGTATGGTAGTTATAATTGGAATGCGGGGTGAGCCTGTGGTGGCAGAGGGCAGCATGACGTTGCAACAGCCTGAGGTGTGCCGCGTGTTCTCCCACAGAAGTTGTCCCTGGATCACGGGAACCTGGCAGTGGTAGGCTGTACAGGCTCCTGGGGGGTAGGGGGTGGGTGGGTGTGGATAGTGATCTGTGCTTGCACACAGGATTCTTGGTGGCTGCAGCAGCAGCGTTAGCATTTCATGCCCGTCTCTGGGGTCCAGGCTGATAGCCACAGCTCATGCCCATCTCTGGAGTTCATTTAGGCAGTGCTATGCCTTCTTTGGGCAGACAGGGAAGGAATCCCCTCTCCTTGTGCACCCCAAAACAATGGTCTCCTGCCTCTTAGGTAGGTCCAGTCTTTGTCCTGGACTCCCTCCCGGCTAGCTGTGGTGCACTAGCCCCCTCAGGCTTTGTTCACGCAGCCACCCTCAGTCCTCTCCCTGGGATCTGACCTCTGAAGCTTGAGCCTCAGCTCCCAGCCTCCACCTGCCCTGGTGGGTGAGCAGATAAGCCTCTCAGACTGGTGAATGCTGGTTGGCACTGATCCTCTGTGCGGGAATCTCTCCACTTTGCCCTCTGCACCCCTGTTGCTGCGCTCTCCTCCGTGGCTCCGAAGCTTCCCCCCTGCCCGCCTCCACCAGTGAGGGGCTTCCTAGTGTGTGGAAACTTTTCCTCCTTCACAGCTCCCTCCCAGAGGTGCAGGTCCTGTCCCTATTGTTTTGTCTCTGTTTTTTCTTTTTTCTTTTGTCCTACCAATGTACATGGGGATTTTCTTGGCTTTGGGGAAGTCTGAGGTCTTCTGCTAGCATTCAGTAGGTGTTCTGTAGGAGTTGTTCCACATGTAGATGTATTTCTGATGTATTTGTGGGGAGGAAGGTGATCTCCACAGCTTACTCCTCCGCCATCTTGAAGGTCCCCCTACCTTAACTACCTCTTTAAAGTTTTTTGTCCAAATACAGTCACATTCTGAAGTACTGGGGGTGAGGACTTCAACATATGAATGAATTTTGTGGTGATATGATTCAGCCTAGCTGTTGTATATGCATTTATCCCATTTCCTGGCCTACAACAGGATTTTTAAATCGGCTATTATTTTTATTAGATAAATCCATGTTTTTCAACCATGTGGCATTTCATAGAACGTGTAGAGAGGTTAATTTTCCTTTTTATAAGCAGCAAAATTCCTGCTGTGTGCACATCCTTTTACCTTTGGGAAACCTTGGATTGAACCAACTCATTTAATGTTAGAAACCACTTTTCAATTAACATCTATTAATTAGTGTCTAAAGAATTTATATATGGCAGAAAATTCTTGGGAAGTGTTGATCTGTACTAATAATACAGACCAAAAATTTTAGATTGAAAAAAATACATCTGTACTTGGTTATGATAAATGTTTAATTTCAACTTGGTTGTCACTGGAGAAACTTCACTGTAATGGAAAGGGAGCAATTATTTGCCTGCCCTGTTCCACTCCACTTCCCCAGCTCATCCACTTCCTCCTCCCCTTTCCACTGTGAAGGAGCTGATCATCTATATATAGATGTTAAATGAATTTCCTAAAGTAGAGTTAGCATCTCTCTTTAAATCTACTTATATATATACATATGCCTTTCTTGCACTAGTCAAGCATAAATTTTCATTTTAATATCCTTCCTCTCTAGTCCCTGCTGATCAAAGGATTCTATTTCAGAGAGGTGGGAGGGGAGACTACTAATGAGATTATTTGAAAATTTCAATCATATTTAGAAATCCAACTCATTTCATAGACAAACAATAGGAATTACTGAATCTATCTCCTCACCTAATGCCCTCAGTCTCAGTTTATTTAGATAAATAAAGTAGAAACCTGATATTCTTTCTATTTCAATATACAAATAATCATAGAGACCTAAATTAATTCACTGTGGGCTGTGTTTTATAATTATAAATTGTTTAACATTCAGTATTTTGTTGGTTTGAGGTTAAAGTCCAATTTAAAATTTTTTGCCTATCACTTTGGGCCATGTTAATTTGTTTGCATTTACCTTGGCATTAGCTCTCTAAAATCAGTTCGACTCAGGTGGGAATGGAACAGGCACAAACTAACTTTGCAGAACACTTGGGTGCTGGTGTGGAGTGTGCCTGGCCTACAGTCTCTATTCTGAACACACCTGATCACTTGTCAAAGCAATTTGTGTTTAGAGTGTTTGAGTGGCTGCCTGTTGCCTTCAGTGAATATGTTGACATTTGTTTACTCTCTGAAATGCCTAATAAAAGAAATATAACCACTGCCCTTGTCCCTAGCACACTCTCCACCAAAGAGCAGTTCAGTCCTTGAAGTAGGCATGTCCTTACTCTCGTTTATAAACACAGCTACTTTAAACCACAGCTGATAGCTGTGTCTCTCATATTACCATTATCTTTCATCCCAGGTAAAGGCTTTCTCCCTACTTAAATAAGACAAACATGTTTCGACTTTACAGCTGGGAGCTACCTGACATTAAAAACCAATTGTAATGAATTGCTTGTGGCTGATAAAGAAGTGGGGTAGGTCATCTTAGATGCTGAAATACATTAAAATTATAAAAAGGAGAAGTAGAGAGAAAGAGAGAGAGATAGACTGACTGCCTGATGTCATTTGGGTCCCATGTTGTAGCACAGAGGGAGGGAAGATTCCAGCCTCCCCCACCAGTCACGGTTCCTGGACTGAGCTGGGCAGGGACTGTGCCTTAACCAGTGGGATGCGTGGGCCAAGGGAGGACAGAGCACCTACAACATCAAGACAATTTCATGCCCAGATTAATCTCCAAAATATACAAACAGCTCATACAACTCAACAACAAAAAAACAAACAACCCAATGGAAAAATGGGCAGAAGAACTAAATAGACATTTCTCCAAAGAAGACATACAGATGGCCAACGAGCACATGAAAAGATGCTCAGCATCACTAACTATTAGAGAAATGCAAATAAAACTACAATGAGATATCACCTCACACCAGTCAGAATGGCCATCATCAGAAAGTCTATAAATAACAAATGCTGGAAAGGGTATGGAGAAAGGGAACCCTACTGCACTGCTGGTGTGAATGTAAATTGGTGCAACCACTATGGAGAACAGAATGGACGTTCCTTATAAAACTAAAAATAGAACTACCATATGACCCAGCAATCCCACTCCTGGGCGTATATCCAGACAAAACTATAATTCATAAAGTTACATGCACCCCTATGTTCACAGCAGCACTATTCACGATAGCCAAGACATGGAAACAACTTAAATGTCCATCGACAGATGAACGGATAAGGAAGATGTGGTACATATATACTATGGAATACTACTCAGCCATAAAAAAGAATGAAATAATGCCATTTGCAGCAACATGGATGGACCTAGAGATTATCTAGGTGAAGTAAGTCAGACAAAGACAAATATGATATCACTTATATGTGGAGTCTAAAATATGACACAAATGAACTTATCTACAAAACAGAAACAGACTCACAGCCATAGAGAACAAACTTGTGGTTGCCAAGGGGGTGGGTGGTGAGGGAGGGATGGACTGGGAGTTTGGGATTAGCAGATGTGAACTATTATACATAGGATGGATAAACAACAAGGTCCTACTGTCTAGCACAGTGAACTATATTCAGTATCCTGTGCTAAATCATAATGGAAAAGAATACAAAAAAAGAATGTATATATATATATATATATATATATATATATATATATATATATATACATATATATATATATATATATATATATATAACTGAATCACTTTTCTGTACAGCAGAAATTAGCATAACATTATAAGTCAACTACACTTCAATTAAAAAAATAAAGACAATTTCATGCCCAAGACATTTGACACTATGAATTATTGATCCTCATTTCATTTATTCAGTGAATACAATTCAGTGTCTACATTGTGGAAGTGCTGGGATAGAGTCAGGCATATAAGAATATAAGAACTATTTTGTAGATGGGGAGAAAGAGTTTCATAAAAACTGTGTAAAAAGGCACAGAGGCAAAACAGATATTTAAAACGAATGGGATCTCAGAAGATCAGAATTAAATCAGGCATCACGTACTCTTTAGCCCAATCCCTGCCTCACACTCAGATTTCTGCTCTAACCCCACATGTGTCAGAAATGCTGGAACATCCGTGGTGGTGGAAAGCTTACTGCTTCCATGACTAGACAGGTCCAACCATCGCGTAGTTACGCTCCTACTCAAACACTTCTTAAAACTACTTTATTAGGCAGTGGAAACACAGTAGTGAATTAAAAAAAATGTGATCCCAACTTCAGTGACCTTAGAACTGAGTGGAAGATAAGACGAAACCAGCAACTACAATATTGGATTCTTCCTTATTAAACTCTCATGCCTGCAGATACCACTCAAAAGTGGTAAGTCTAAGCCATCGCCGTTAGGACAAATCCATCTGGTATTTGAAGACAATGATCATAATTCCTTTGAAGAACTAAAAATGCTCATCTTCCTTCCTCTCTCCCTTCTTCCTTCTCTAAGGTGAATTAGCTAAACCTCAGAAGTTAGCATAAGTAACAAACTATACCCTTCAATGTACGCTTTGCCAGGATATTATAGATTATATAAATAAAGGCAAGCCAGCCAATACTTGGTTTCTCTTTTTGCCTTCTGAAAGTAAAACAAAACTGAATTTGTAAAGAAAAGAGGGTGAAGATACTTTTGTAGAAAGGCTTCTTACCTTACCTAGTCTTATTTGGCTCCCTCTTCCATACCTCCCCTCAGGCACTTATTATACTTTCCATATCCTCAAACTTTTCAGTAAGAAACATAAAATCTAACCAAAAAACCTAAACAAATTAAATGGAACCTATTTTTTTCACACGCAAAATGGATTTTAGTTTTGCCTTATGAAGGTCTTATGTTTCATTATTATTAAAAATACCATGAATATTTTGCCTGCCAGGAGCACAGTTTTTCTTCCTATTTTTCAATCTTCCTCAAAATCCCTTATTGCATATTTTATGAGTTACAGCAGATCTTAGTTGTTGCTTTTTAAAATTACAAACTCTAAAGCCTATGTTGGCATTCTGCTAACGGTCTTTGCATATACGTGTTGTTGAGCATTTACAGAGAAAAATGTAATAAGAGAAATATTTGTGGGATGAATATATACTTGTAATATACTTGTGTGACTTTTATAAACAGAAATAGGACTATGTTGAGCAAGCAAGCTGAGTTTCTCTAGATGCCAATTTCCTGAGAACTTCTTCCAACTTAAGCGGCTTAGATCATAGGCTAATTTATTATCCTCTCACTTTATTATCATCTCACTTTTCCTCTCCCCTTGACAATTTTGGGAAATCTATAATTAGGGACATGTACAGAGCTGAAAGCTGCATTGGGTGCCTTGAAGCCTTTTGCTTTCTCCTTGCCTTGCCTGCTAGGGTACTGTGAGCTTCTTGAGCTTTCATGGTGTGTCTGCAGTATGAACTGTTCCTCTTGCAGTTGGGAAGAGTTGAAGATGTTCATGGGAAATGGAGCAAAACTATTGTGAGAAGTAGTTGATTTGGGGAACTTTGGGATTTCAGGAATGAATTTTTGAATTTTTAGAGAGTTTTTTTTTTTTCAAAAAGACATTTCTAGAAAGACTAAAGAGGGTGATTATGAAAATTAAATGGTATAAGGCCTAGGAAGTGCTTAGCACAGGATCTGGGCACCTGAAAAGTGCTCAATAAATGCTTTTTATTATTATTGTTATTGTTATTATTATTAAGTTGCAGGCACACTCATCTTGTATGTGATTCATTGTAAACCCCTCAAAGGGATTTGGGAAACAACTTTTTAAAGGGGGCTTTAACTGCATCAGGAAAGTTGCAGGAAAGGACACCTTATATGGCCTGCATCTAGGATCCAGGACCAACAACAAAGCCCAAGAACAAATAAAGGTGGCCCGAAGTGAGCTGGTGATGCTGTAGGCAGTACAAAGGAGTATGAGTTCCATGAGGATTTGACCACTCCCTGTCTGTTGCATCTTGAGACAGTCCTGCTCAAAAGTGAACTTTGGAGGCCAATAAGCCTCATGACCTCTCCAAATCGATTTGGTTTTGGTCTCCCCCAAATAGATCACCATAGAGAAACTGATGCATCTCTATGGGGGTCAGAGCAGTGGACATACAGGGTCAAGAGGGAGAGCTAAAACTTAGTTCTAACAATGTTTGTGTCTTTATTTTTCCCTTACCCCTCAGGACCGCATCCCAGTGCCATGGTTTATCTGAGTAAAGGGGTTCACTCTCTCACCATCCCCAGCCCCACCCGTGCATACACCAAATGTGGCATTCATGTGGTGATGCACTCATGTGTAACCTGGCTCTTTCTAGCGAAGCTGGAATGGAGCAAGTATTTTTTTACTTCTGCCTCTCACTCCTTCCATTGCTCTCTTCATTCCCCCTGGTGCTACTTTTCGAGGCCTTAACCCTGTTCTTTCACTTTTCCCTGGACCCCCTACTAGGTGGTGTCACTTGGGCAACTCGACTGAACTACTGTATATTTTATTTCTTTTAGGACAATCCCTCTGCCAAGACAGTGTTGCCTCAAATTCTGGAATCAAAGGTGATTTTTATTTTATACAAAGACAAAAGCAAATACTCACTGAACATTTATTGTATACTGGACATGGTTCTTGATGTTTTGTATGTGTTTATCTCATTTAATTCTCATACCAACCCTGATGTTTATTTAATATAATTTAATATAAATATATTTAATAAACATAAATATTAATATTTAATATAACAATTATTTAACATTACCCCTCATTGCAGGAAGTATCGACATAAAGGCTATTCCTACTCATGAGAAGTGGAATACAAGTTTAATTTTCAGCTTTCTTCTAGATTCTGTAAAGAGATACTGAGACAACTGCCCATCAACAGACGATTGGCTACATATATACCCCACATCTTCTTAAGCATATAACACACACACACACACAATGGAATATTACTCAGCCATTAAAAAGAATGAAATATTGCCATTTGCAACAATGTGGATGGATCTAGAGAATATTATGTTAGTGAAATAAGTCAGATAGGGAGAGACAAATACTATATGATATCACTTATATGTGGAATCTGAAAAATAATATAAATCAATCTATACACAAAACAGAAACAAACTCACAGCCAAAGAAAACAAACTTATGGTTACCAAAGCGGGTAGGGGGTGGGACAAATGAGGAGTATGGGATTAACAGATACATAAAATAGATACCTGAAACTAGCACAATATTGTAAATCAACTCTACTTCAATAAAACAAAGAGGTCCTGAGCCACTTACCAGTCCAGGATACTGAACCACTGTGATAGTTGCTCTCCCCTCTAATTTTTTTTTCCTGAAATGCCTACAGTCCATCAGAATGGACTATGGTTGCTTGACTTGTTGCATTTCTATCTAAACAGATGAAGGGTGAGAGCAGACAAAAGAGAAGCAACACTTTAAAGGTATGCCTTCGCCTATAACGTGGAGGCCAAGTTGGAGACAAGTAGGAAATCAAAGCAGTAATTAGGCCAATACAATATGAAAGTAAGAGGTATGGGGCAGCTGACTCTGAACATGTGTTTTGGGCCCAACAGGAGTCTAAATGTCAAAGTTGGTTACAGCAAAGCCTGTTTAGCAGCAGCTCTGGCTACAGAGAGCGATGTGAAAAGATCAGGTGAACACCCACCAGACATCACAGTTACATCTGCTCACACAGATGGCAACACCATCAGAGGCATCATCCTTAAACAGGAAGGCCAGTGACAAGACAGGAAGGCCAGTGACAAGTGCATCACAAACTAGTATCATAAGAAGAGACCAATGGCTCTCTTAAATCCAGAGCAGAGAAGAATAAGGAGCACGTTTACTAGTCATATTTTTATTGGTCAAAATCAATCTTTTTTATTGATTGACTGTCTATTATTAATTTAAGCTGCAAGTTTTTATTATTGAATTAAAATGTGTGCATGTTCCCACATTTGTGTATTAATCTTATGCATTGTATCATTTCATAGCAGGAGCCCACTTAGGTTATATTTCCGTAATTAACTCAAACATAAGATGAATGAATTACCTTTCACAGCAGAAGTCAAAGCAGTCTGTTCATTCATGAATTTACTCAATGTTTTCACCTGCTCAGTTTGTCAGTTTACTGAATGTTCTACCCTTGTATAGATATTAGCTACTGTTTCATCATTAGCTGTAATATTTTTGTGAGTCAAAGACCAGTGTTGAACAGGATAATCTATCTTTGAATCAAACTGCTGAAAGTAACTCAAATTGTCCATCCCTAGAATATAAAAATGAAGTAAATCTGATGGACATGCTTAGATCTATTCTATATCCTTCTCCGGACACGCAGGCTCAGCGGCCATGGCTCACGGGCCCAGCTGCTTCGTGGCATGTGGGATCTTCCCAGACCAGGGCACGAACCCATGTCCCCTGCATCGGCAGGTGGACTCTCAACCACTGCGCCACCAGGGAAGCCCTCTATATCCTTCTTAAGTAGCATTTAAAGTGTTTCAGGCAACGCTCACACTCAAGCCCACTGGTGCTTCTCTTTGTACAGTATTTTCAAAAGCAAAGGCTCCTGTTGCATTGCGAGCTGGAACGCCTTTGAAGCACAAACAATGCATTTCACTATCTTATATAACAGCTTATAACAGCTGTTATCTCCCCTCTTTGTGGAGATGTATTTCTTTTCAGAGGCAAACACAAGGACATCTCCTTAGTTGAGTATTAGCAGTAACCGAAGTGCAGAGGATCACAGAATTCTTGATAAGTACAACACCTCGTTCCCGAGGACCCTGTAGGCTGTCACCTCGCCAGGCTTTCTCCTTAGCATCGTTGTCACATATACTGAGTGAAGCTTCTCATCTGCCTTCACTCCCATCAGGCAAGTATTGTCTAGGCGTAGTGCTGATGACTGAATTCTGGTTTACATGCAAACACAAGGAGTCAATGTCATTGGATAGTGAGGTTGTGATGAGGTTAACTTCAACCACCATCCCTGAGGACACTCTAGTCCCACCTTCACTGAGTTCACTGCCAGCAGGACCCCCAGTGCTTTGCATACAAATATAATACCACACTATTTCTGTGGGACAGAAATCCCAGAAAGATATGATGTAACTTCTGCCTGTCTATAAACTTTCCCACTGGACAATGCAAAAGTGTGTAAAATTATATTTCTATTTCCTTGCCTTTCCATTTTAAGGATGAAATTTATATTCACCATCAGAGAGAAGAAACACTTCCAGAACAAAAAAAAAAATCTCCCTTTTCTTCTTTTTCCTTTTCACAGCTTGATGGCATGCATTAAAAACTAAGCCCTAGGTTATAATATAACTTCCTGCCTTTCACTGCACTTATGACTTTTTTCAGAATTTACACTTCTTAATATACTAAGATGGTAGTACTACCCTCTGATGGATACCAACCTGGAATATGAAACCACTGCGATGTTTGTTCTCCCCTTTAATTTCCTAAAATGCCTACGTTCATTTTCATGGCCATAATCTTATAATGTGCTCATTGTTCAAACAGCTATCTTCCAAGATCACATTTTCAAGGTAACAGTATTACTCAGAGGAGTTATTTAATTAGGGCACAGGGCAGTATCTCAACTCCTGTAGCTCTTTCTGTTAAGTTTCCTCAAGCTTTGCTTCCAGTTATGCACATCCATTCTGAGAGTTCACCATGAGCTGAGAAAACCGAGACAAGGTGGGACAGAATTTGGAACTATTTGTTGTAGCTAACTTGCCATGTTGTGCAACCATCACCATAAATCAGTTTTAGAACAGTTCCATCACCCCAGTAAGATCACTAATGCACATCTACAATTAATCCCTATTCCCACACCCACTCCCTAGGCAACCACTAAGCTACTTTCTGTCTCTCATAGCTTTGCCTTTTCTGGATATTTCATATAAATGGAATCATACAATACGTATTCGTTGCATCTGATTTCTTTCACTGAGCATCATGTTTTTGAAGTTCTTCCATGTCATAACATGTATTTGTAGTTCATTCCCTTAATTGCTAAATAGTATTCCCTTGTATGGACATATGACATTTTGTCTACCTGTTTGCCAATTGATGGACATTTTGGTTGTTTCCCATGTTTGGTGATTATGAATAATGCTAAGAACATTTGTTTACAAGTCTTTGTGAGGACATAGGTTTTCATTTTTCTTGGAAAGGTATGGCACTTTTTTAAAAATGGCTTTATTGAATTACAATTGACATGTAATAAAATGAATATAATTAAAGTACACAATTTAATCTGTTTTGACATATGTATACACCTGTCAAACCATCACCACAACCAAGGTAATGAACATATCCTTTATCCCCAAACAATCTTTCATGTTGCTTTGTATCTTGCTTTCTGTCCTTTTAGATTAGTTTTCATTTTCTAGATTTTATGTCAGTGGAATTATAAAGCATGTGCTATTTTTTTTTGGTCTTACTTCCTTCACTCAGAATAATTATTTTCTCATTTTTCTATGTTGTAGTGTATATCAATAGCTCATTTCTTTATTTTTTATTTTTTTTTTTGCGGTATGTGGGTCTCTCACTGCCATGGCCTCTCCCATTGCAGAGCACAGGCTCTGGAAGTGCAGGCCCAGTGGTCATGGTTCACGGGCCCAGCCGCTCCGCGGCATGTGGGATCCCCCCGGACCGGGACACGAACCCATGTCCCCCGCATTGGCAGGCGGACTCTCAACCACTGAGCCACCAGGGAAGCCCTCATTTCTTTTTTTAAATTGCTGAGTAATAGTTTATCTGCATATACCTCAGTTTATCATTCATCTGTTGGTGGGTATTTAGGTTGTTTCCATTTTTTTTTGCTATTACTACAAACAAAGCTGCTTTGAACACTTACATTTGTATGAACATATGCTTTTTTCTTTTGGGTAAAGTCTCAGGAATGGAACAGCTTCATTACATTGTAGGCATATGATTAACTTTGTAGGAAATTGCCAAATCGTTTTCCAAAGCGGTTGTTTCATTTTACATTCTCACTAGCAGTGCACTGAGAATTTCTGTTCTCCCAGATTCTTGACACCTTGATATAGTCAGTCTTTTTAATTTTAGACATTCTAATATGTGTGAAGTGAGACTGCACTGTGGTTTTAATTTGCATTTTCCTAATGACCAATGATGTCGAATATCTTTTCATGTGCATATTTGTCATCTGTGTCTTCTGTGGTGAAGTACCTGTTAAAACTTTTTTACCATTTAAAAAAATTAGCTTGTTTGCTTTCTTCATATTGAATTTTGAGAGTTCTTTATAAATTCTAGATACAAGTCCTTTATCAGATATATGCTTTGCAAATATCTTCTTCCATATGTGGCTTGTCATTCCATGAATCAAAAGAAAGTTGGAACATCTATATTAATATCAGACAAAATAGATTTCACAGCAAAGAATATTACCAGGGATAAAGAAGTTCATTTCATAATGGTAATAGGGTCAATTTAGCAAGAGGACATAGCAATTCTAAACATTTATGCAGCTAATAACAGAGATTCAAAATACATGAAGCAAAAATTGCTAGAATGGTGAGAAGAAATAGGCACAATGGTATTCGAAGATTTTAATATCCCTATCTCAATAATTCATAGAATAAAATGGCAGAAAATCATGAAGGATATAGTAGACTTGACTGACAGCGTTAACATACTTCACCTGAAATTTTGTGTTCTCCCCAGATTTATATATTGAAGCCCTAAGCCCCAATATGATGATATTTGGAGGTGGGGCCTTTGGGAGGTAACTAGGTTTAGATGAGGTCATGAGAGTAGGGCCCCCGTGATGGGATCAGCGTTGTTACTAAAAAAAAGGAAGAGAAACTAGGGCTCTCTCTCTTTCTCTGCCACGTGAGGACACAGTGAGAAGGCAGCTATCAACAAGCCAAGAAGGTTCTCACCAGGAACTGAATTCGGGCACCTTGATCTTGGTCTTCCCAGACTCCAGGATGGTGAGAAATAAAAGCCTGTTGTTCAAGCCATCCAGTCTGTGCTATTTTATTATGGTGTACTAAACTATAACAAAAGCAGACTAAGATAGTCCAATTCCTAATTCAGCTGTGAATTTGCTAAAGTATAACAATGACTCTCTTGGTTGCAGGTGGAGAAAGTAAAGACTTGAATTATCTTAAGTGAAAAGAGAAACTTACTTAAAGAAAATACTAGGTATATGGATAGGGACTTGAGTTATACAGATGTATGCATTTGCCAAAACTCACTGAATGCTACACTTAAAGTCTGTGCATCTTACTATGTGTAAATTTTACCTCAATAAGAAAACAATAATTGAACTCTGCTTAATGAAATGTATGCTAAAGTGTTCAGGGTTTTAGTGAAGTGATGTTTGCAACTCAAGCTAAAATGCATGAAAAATAAGATGATTTTATGGATAAGGGATGGATAGAGAGATATGTGATAAGGCAAATACAGCAAAATGTTCATTGTAGAATCTAGGTGGTAGATACAAGTGTTCACTGTAAAATTATTTCAACATTTATATATGTGAACATTTCCATCAGAAAATGTTGGGTCAAGAACCCAAGAACAAGGCTATGGTTGGACCTCTATAATAATAGAAACATCGGGATGTTCTTCCTCTCTCATTTATTTCCCTCTTTGGGTCATCTCAGCCTCCTTTCTCTCTATGGCAGAGTAGCTTTCTCTATGTGGCCAAAAACACGACCACCAAGACCTCCCCAAATGTATATCTTATGGATTCAGTACCAGAGAGAGACTGGCCAAATATTCCTCCTGTTTCCAAATCCAAATATCCATGAGGAAAGACTCATTGACCCAGCTTGGGTCAAGCACTCATTTTTGGGCCAATCAATGTGGCCAGGAGGACAGGGCTGTATGAATAAATGGTATCTGTTTAGAAAATATGAGATAAATGACAGAGTTTAAGGGTGTGGAGAGAGAGAGAGCCTTCAACAATAGGCTTTTACTGGAAGAAGGCAGTCTGGAATCAGACCAAACAATAGGTGCCAATTCCAGCAACATAAAAATGAGAAGGACCCACATCACTGACATCACTGAGTTTACCTCCAAGCAAAGAAAAAATAAAAAAGAGTAGCAAACTACATACACTCAGCCAAAGTCGTCAACAAAATTTGTTCCTGCAGTTATCTCCCTCAAGCCCAATCTGAACAATGTTCTGATTTTTTTCCCTGACACATAAATAAGGTTCTAGGCATTGAGTAATATGTTAATGAAGGATCTCAAGATGAAAGCTCAAATCCAAAGTGTAGAATATGTGACGGTGCTTTTTGCTGTGAAAAGCATTGAACTAATAATGAGTAAGGACACAGTTACTCCAACCTCTGCTTAGGGAAGTCTCAAAAAAAAAAAAAAGAAAAAAGAAGTTCAGAAGATGTATATAGAGACACATTCTTTCCAGAAGGTGGTGGAAATATTTGCTTAATACAAATTTCCAAATCTGTGGCTTGCCAACTAATGCTTATTAATTAACACCAACTGAATGATGATTAATTTGAATTTGTGAAAAGTAAGGATCACATAGTATGTGAATTACGTGGTATAATTAAAAGGCAAAACACTGATTAACAAAGTGTTATCAGAAAATGTCCCACTGAGAGCACCTTCTTTAGTGGAAGAATCTTGAAAACTTTTCATTTTAAGATATATGTGTTTTCTATGTGCTCTTGTTGAATTCAATCTCCACATGAGTTGCTGACATCTTAGTAATACTTTCAGTCTAGAAGTCCATTCTCATTTAGCTGTCTGGACCTCATGAGGTAAGCAGGTTTCAAGGCTTGACAGACAGATTGGGAGCCCACTGAGTGGCAGGAGGAACTAAAAATCAATATACTTGATTTCTAATATACCAAGCAACTAGTAAGCGCTGATTTAAATTGGACCAGTTCTTAATCACTAAATTTTAAGATTTTTTTTTTTTTTGCCATGGGGCAAAAATTACATGGAATTTAGGCTCGTAGGGATAATGGTGATGAGGGGCTGGGGGCAGGGAACACAGTGATCCCAACCTGCTGATTTTGGCTTAGTTCAACTCCAATGTAAAATTTATAATTTTTTAATTTTTGACTGTTTCAATTGGAAAAGTGTCTATCTCTCTACCTATCTATCTTACAAACACACACACACACACACACACACACAAACAGATATATTTAAGTAAATTATTATTTTTGTTTTGTTTATCTAGCAAGAACAGATAACTAAACTGAGTTAAAGCTCTGCTCAGAATACTCCCTCCTTCCCTTCCATTTGCCCTGCTTCTGCAACAATGTTTTCAGAGTAAATTAGCTTCACTGTATGTTTAAACCAATGTGTTTAACTGTTGACTCTGCAGGTCCAATTAACTCCTCTACAGTTTGGGTGGAAAGAGATTATTATATTATGTTTCTAGCCAATTAGGGTTGTTCTAGTTGAATACTCCCTCTTGTAAACAAACTTAGTTAAAGTTAATAAAACATGGTACTGAAACATATTTCTTGGGAGCAGAAGTCTGGAGGGGAAACAGAAGAAAAATGTTGAGTACAAAGTGTTTTGAAGGTATTTTATTATTATTTTTGCCATTATTATTATTATTACACACATGAAGTATCTTTAATGGGACACAACATGGTAAAGTTGAAGCACTGGGAACACAGCGTTGGGAAAGAACAGTCCAAACCCTAATGTCAGTTCTGTGGATGCTGAATCACAAACTCTTGAACTTAATATTCCCTAATCTGGGAAGTAGAAATAATAATCCTGTTGCCCTGAGGACCCAATGATACAGTGAATACAGTGTGCTTTGAAAAGCATGAATTGTGAGTTAGAGATTATAAAATAGAGTTAAGATACTATGTGGTCTTTCTGAAAGTATTTTAAAATCTACAAGGAGAATTAGTCTTCTCAACATATATGTTCCCAAGGAAATATTTATAAGCAGAAGTTTTTGTAAACAAAACCTGGGTTTAATTGAGCCAAAGGTATATAATCAGCCCTCTCCCTCCCTGGTCTAATTATAACATAAGTGAAAACTGGGTTTATAAAAGGCAAAGGCAAAGTAAAATCATTTCTGCAAAAGCAAACAGTTTTTCACAGTAGTTGGGATGGATCTTCAGGACAAGTAGAGAAGGATCTTTAAGAAAACTGCAGCCAAATGAGACAGGGCTGCTTTGAGCCACTATCTGTAGAAGGTCCAGTGAGCTCATAACTTTGAGCACCAGGACCAATCAAGAAGCCCCATGGATTGGGAGTTTGGGATTAGCAGATGCAAACTATTATATATAGAATGGATAAACAACAAGGTCCTACTGTATAGCACAAGGAACTATAATCAATATCCTGTGATAAACCATAATGTAAAAGAATACAAAAAAGAATGTATATATATGTGTAACTGAATCACTTTGCTATACAGCAGAAATTAACACAACATTGTAAGTCAACTATACTTCAATTAAAAAAACAAAGACAATTTCATGCCCAAGACATTTGACATTGAATTATTGACCCTCACTTCATTTATTCAGTGAAAATAATTCAGTGTCTACATTGTGATAGTGTTGGGAAAGAGTCAGCCAGACAAGAATGCTTACGTCATAAAGTTGATGTGAGAGGGAGAGAGAGAGAGAGAATAAACAGACACAAGGTAGACTAAACCTGAGGATCTCAAATCAAAAGAGGCTGAAGACATCTGAAATGATCTGATCTTTATTTTCCCTACCATTGCTCTAGACAAAGAAGGTGTTTTATTTCCCAAGAAAGAGAGGATCAGATAATTTTTAAAATTTGCTGTACAGCAGAAATTAACACAACATTGTAAATCAACTATACTTCAATAAAATAAGTTAAAAAAAAGAAGGCGGGGCTTCCCTGGTGGCACAGTGGTTGAGAGTCCGCCTGCCGATGCAGGGGATATGGGTTCGTGCCCCGGTCCGGGAGGATCCCACATGCCGCCGAGCGGCTGGGCCCGTGAGCCATGGCTGCTGAGGCTGCGTGTCCGGAGCCTGTGCTCCACAACAGGAGAGGCCACAACAGTGAGAGGCCCGCATACCGCAAAAAAAAAAAAAAAAAAAAAAAAGAAGAAGGCCCAGACCTTGGCCAACAGTCCAAGGGCCAACAATGGTGATGGACAATCCTCCCAGCAACACTTCAAAGTAGATGCTATTATCCACAATTCTCAGATAAGGAATACATGCCAAGGATGCACTGCTGGAAAGTGAAGAAAAATAAATTTGACCCAGGTTCTACCTGGGGAATCCACAGTCTATGTTCTTTTGAACCCCAAAGTAGGCATTCTTCCTCAGAGGAGAGTCGGCCTTCCTCTGACTCTCTGGGGGGCTTTCTCCCCCTTTCCCACCCAGCCTTAACCCAAAGGCTGCTTCCTTGCCTGGGCTCTTGTTTTCGGAAAAGTATCCACAAGTTCTTGATCACAAGCTGCAAAGATCAAAATGTTCCATGAAGACCCTTAGAAACCTAACAAAATTATGCAAGTCAATATGTAAAGCATTATATAATTTACTATTATTATTTCCTGAACTGTGATTTTTCCCCCAAAGTAATTACATGTTTATGAAGGAAATTCTTATGCTGTAATTTGGTCCAAAGAAAATCTAAAGAGTGTAATCAGTGTACCGAGTGCTTAACGGCTCCTCAAATGATTTAAGAGCACTACTTTAAATAATTCCCCAGATTGCAGTTCTCAAGAACATGCAAGGCTCTCTTGATGGTCTTCTTCAAGTGCCATCTGTGTCAGCGAAGCCACAGAACTCCAGCATTTGTGTGAGTACTATCTCAGGCTTTCAGTTAAAGAGCCAGCAGCAGATATGGAAAGTCTGACTTCCCCCTTTTATTATTTTTTTAACATCATTATTGGAGTATAATTGCTTTACAATGCTGTGTTAGGTTCCGCTGTATAACAAAGTGAAATAGCTATGTGCATACATATATCCCCATACATATGTTTAGTTTTCTCAGGGTATATGCCCAGTAGTGGGATAGCTGGGTCATATGGTAGTTCTAGTTTTTTAAGGACCTCCATACTGTTCTCCACAGTGGTCGTATCAATTTACATTCCCACCAACAGTGCAAGAGGGTTCCCTTTTCTCCACACCCTCTCCAGAATTTATTGTTTGTAGATTTTTTTAAGATGGCCATTCTGACTGGTGTGAGGTGATACCTCATTGTAGTTTTGATTTGCATTTCTCTAATGATTAGTGATGTTGAACATCCTTTCATGTGTTTCTTGGCCATCTGTATGTCTTCTTTGGAGAAATGTCTATTTAGGTCTTCTGCCCATTTTTGGATTGGGTTGTTTGTTTTTTGATATTGAGCTGCACGAGCTGCTTGTATATTTTGGAGATTAATCCTGTCAGTTGCTTTGTTTACAAATATTTTCTCCCATTCTTAGGGTTGTCTTTTCATCTTGTTTATGGTTTCCTTTGCTGTGCAAAAGCTTTTAAGTTTCATTAGGTTCCATTTATTTATTTTTGTTTTTATTTCCATTACTCTAGGAGGTGGGTCAAAAAGGATCCTCCTGTGATTTATGTCATAGAGTGCCCTGCCTATGTTTTCCTTGAAGAGTTTTATAGTGTCTGGCCTTACATTTATGTCTTTAACCATTTTGAGTTTATGTTTGTGGATGGTGTTGGGGAGGGTTCTAATTTCATTCTTTTACATGTAGCTGTCCAGTTTTCCCAGAACCATTTATTGAAGAGGCTGTCTTTTCTCCATTGTATACTCTTGCCTCCTTTATCAAAAATAAGGTGACCAAATGTGCGTGGGTTTATCTCTGGGCTTTCTATCCTGTTCCATTGATCTATATTTCTGTTTTTGTGCCAGTACCATACTGTCTTGATTACTGTAGCTTTGTAGTATAGTCTGAAGTCAGGGAGCCTGATTGCTCCACCTGCATGTTTCTTTCTCAAGATTGCTTTGGCTATTCAGGTTGTTTTGTTTTTCCTTACAAATCGTGAAATTTTTTGTTCTAGTTCTGTGAAAAATGCCATTGGTAGTTTGATAGGGATTTCACTGAATCTGTACATTGCTTTGGGTAGTATGGTCATTTTCACAATGTTGATGCTTCCAATCCAAGAACATGGTATATCTCTCTGACTGTTTGTATTGTCTTTCTTTCATCAGTGTCTTATAGTTTTCTGCATACAGGTCTTTTGTCTCCTTAGGTAGGTTTATTCCTAAGTATTTTATTCTTTCTGTTGCAATGGTAAATGGGAGTGTTTCCTTAATCTCTGTTTCAGATTTTTCATCATTAGTGTATAGGAATGCAAGAAATTTCTGTGCATTAATTTTGTATCCTGCAAATTTACTGAATTCATTGATTAGCTCTAGTAGTTTTCTGGTAGCATCTTTAGGATTCTCTATGTATAGTATAATGTCATCTGAAAAGAGTGACAGTTTTACTTCTTCTTTTCCAATTTGGATTCCTTTTATTTCTTTTTCTTCTCTGATTGCTGTGGCTAAAACTTCCAAAACTATGTTGAATAATAGCTGTGAGAGTGGGCAGCCTTGTCTTGTTCCTGATCTTAGAGGAAACGGTTTCAGTTTTTCACATTGAGGATGACGTTGGCTGTGGGTTTGTCATATATGACCTTTATTATGTTGAGGTAGGTTCCCCCTATGCTCACTTTCTAGAGAGTTTTATCATAAATGGGTGTTGAATTTTGTCAAAAGCTTTTTCTGCACCTGTTGAGATTATCATATGGTTTTTATCCTTCAATGTGTTAATATGGTGTATCACATTGATTGATTTGCATATATTGAAGAACCCTTGCATTCCTGGATAAACCGCACTTGATCATGGTGTATGATCCTTTTAATGTGCTGTTGGATTCTGGTTGCTAGTATTTTCTTGAGGATTTTTGCATCTATGTTTATCAGTGATATTGGCCTGTAGTTTTCTTTTTTTGTGATATCGTTGTCTGGCTTTGGTATCAGGGTGATGGTGGCCTCATAGAATGAGTTTGGGAGTGCCAGACTTCATAAGTATGTTTTATCTCATTTAATCATCACAATAACCTTGTTAGGTAGCTATTATTACCATCCCCATTTTCCTTTCTTTCTTGTTTTTTTTGGGGGTTTTTTGGATGAGGAAGATGGGGGTAACAACTGGTAAGTGATTTGACCAAAGCCATATCCACATGGACAAGGTACTAAGATTTAAGCCCTAGTATGTCTTATTCTAAGTAGACAGAGTTAGAAATTCCACATGTGAGTGTGTGTGGGTGTGTGCAGACACACACACTTACATATATTTATGACTATGTCTGTCTGTCTATTGAATATCATGAGTCCATACTAATACCAATATTTCCAACCCTACAGCACAGGGTACATCCTAATCTTCCCTCTCTCCACATTCTAACTCTACCTTGTGCAACATTTGTGCAGATTAAATATAACGGTGTATATAAACAACCAGTGACTCATGTGAATTGGAGAAAGATGCCCCTTCCTCAAGGTGAGTAACTTGGCAAGTGGAGTGTGGCTGGCTTCTAGCTCCTACTCACTCCTCAGCTGGGTGCCTCTGTCTCATTACAGAACCAGAATAAGACAGGGTGGAAGTCCTGCAGAGTCAGCATGCAATAAGTTGTAAATTATTTACACTTAAGGTCAAGTCTTTCAGGAAAACAGCATAGATATATCTAAAGAACTTATGACTAACATAATTTTTCCTTAGAGAATTTTTCACAACTAACAGGGTAGTGGGATGAAAAAGAAAAGTGTCCCAAGGTTTTTCACTCCAATGGGAAGATCAATGCAATCCAGTGTGTTGTCAATATCACCAATTACATCCCATTAAGCATAATTGAAAATGGGTTGACTGACCTCTAACAGATGATTTTTTTAACCTGATGCCTGACTATATGTCACCCTAAACTCTGAATCAGAAACAGGTTGATATAAAAATAAAATCTGTCCCTGTCTTCCAGAAGCCTGGCTAGCAGTCAAGAAGAAGATGATCTCTCCATAAGGCAGAGTACATCATTCAAAATGATATTGGAGGTAAGGAAAAAAAAAGGGCTTGCTTAATTTCCTGCATGCAGTCAGTAAAGTTTACTGACAGATTTATGAGCTTCAACCTGCTGAACACTCCTCTGTTGAACTTTTTCACTAACTTATCTTTGAAGAGAGGTAAATGAGCTCATCTTTGGGCTCTTCAGATGCTCTTTCCCCAGGACTTGATGGACTTTAAATCTGTCACATTTGACTAAATTTGACTCCATGCTACAAATGTCTGATGCTACAAAAGTCTGAGGCCCTGAGATGGAGGCTCTGAAAGTGACACAGACCTCGCCAACTGGCACTTTCCACAGAGGACAGCAAGGTGCTTATGATCATCTCATCTGCATTCAGGATGGGGTGGAGAGAGTGCGGGCAGCCCCTTTCTTCTTTAAGGGTCCACACTACACAACGTTACAGTGACACAAACTCCAAGCCTCTGCAGCACCTGCTCAGCCACACTGTGTTCTTTTTAACTTTTCAATGGGGGTAGAATTGGAAGAACTCAGAACCATGTGGCCTCTCACCTCTTGAGCTGGGTGACAGTGACACCTAGAGAGTGCCTAGAGGGATGCTGGGAATTAAAGAATGACACCCAAGACACAAAGCAGAGGCAGCACTGTTACTCCCTGGGTTGGCAGCTCCCATCTGAGTGCTTTTGAGAGTTTCAAAATTTTCAGGCTGAAACAGATGACACATTATAGGTATAGATAGACAGATTTATTCTCAAGGAATTGGCTCATGTTATTGTGGAAGCTGCAATCTGTAGGTCAGGCTGGAAACTCAGGCAGGAGTTGATATTGCAGTCTTGAGGCAGAATTTCTTCTCTGGGAAATCTCAGTTTTTGTTCTTAATGCCTTCAACTGATTGGATGAGGCCCACCCACATTGTTAAGGTAATTTCCTTTATTCAAAATCAACTGACTGTAAATGTTAACCACATCTAAAAAAATACCTTTGGTGCAATACCTGATAGTGTTTGATTTAACAATGGAATTATAGCTCAGCCAAGTTGGTGCATAAAAACTAACCAATGCACAGACTTTGATCTAATGTCTTATCCTGTATGATGAAAACTATGCAAAAGCCAAGCCAAATGAGTTCTCTGTGATTTATTTTGCAGGCATCTGCTCCATCAAAACAATGTTTAGTCAACAGATCTCTATGAAGAAAAGGAGGATTGAGCTCTCCATGAGATAAGTCTGAAAGAGCCTAGCATAGAGTGTGCATCCAGTAGATGCTCAATAAATGGGTCCTCTCTCCTTCCTTGTATAGGATCCCCTCCTCTCCTACTGAGGATGGAAGAAGGAAAGAGGTTAATTCTGTCCAAAGGAGAGCTGGGTCTGAGGATTCCCTGGGTTGATTCATCAGCCATACCCCGGGTTCAGGAATCACCCTCACTGTCACCCTCTGCCACCTGGTAAATTCCCACCAAAGATGGGAGGGAAACATCATCACTGTGGATGTGAGAGGGGACCTCAGCTAATCCTTTGTCAGGATCAGCCTGTGTGCAGGCAGAGTGGGGGGCACCTCTGTCTGGTCATCATGGGGAAGGGTCTCCTGCTCACACCTGTGTCCTTCATCGGGGTGGACCACAGAGGTTAGGTGTGGTTTTAGAATGAAACAGATCAGCATTTGAATTCATTTCCTCCATTTACCAGCTGGGACACATGAGGCAGACTATTTGTCATTTCTCCATTAGTAATATGGAATCATGTACCTGTTGTATAAAGTTGACATAAGAACGAAATGAGATAATATGGGAAGAACTTGATGGAACTAAATAAGAACATGATACCTGTTAACTGTTATTGTTTCAACTTTAAATTCTACCACTTGAGAAACATTCTTTTAGCTTAAGTCTTCCACATACTATCATATATTTTAGTGCCACCTGACAGAGGTACCACATTATGTTACCAACACGCAGTGTGGATCAATAGCCACACTTTCCTACATGAAAGGAGTGATCTGGGGACACTGGAAAGGCCAGAGGTGAGAGTACAAAAGAAATTTAAGTAAAGTTTGTTATATTTTGCAGAATTTCCCTGGCCTCAGAGATTCATATTTCTCAACAAGAAAAACTGGGTCTTTTGGTCAGATGCTAATTTACTGTCACCAATATGTGGACCAACAGCAATCCCCAAAGCCCACAATACTGCTGTTAGGACATGGAGTAGAAGGTGTTAGATTGTAAAATGAAGAAAATTCAACTCTATTCTAAAAAAAAAAAACCCATATAGCTGAGACTCAGGCCATCATTCTGGAAAGGGAAAAACAGATAAAGAGGAGAGGCAACACAGAGGAGCATGAAGGGTTGAGAATAATTCTCTGACTTTTAGCTTTCAACATCCAGGCAACCTGAGTACACAGAAGTTTACTTAACAAACCGTAGGTGAGACTAAGATAGATAACAGTTTAAAAAACCCAGCATAACATAACCTCAGCTTGCCAGGCTCAAGAGATCTGGAGCAAATGAGGGTTGTACAAGGGTTATGTTGGATTCAGTGCATGGGGTAGAGTCAGATAAACTGGGTGTGAGCATCAGGCTCACTGGCTGGCTTATGTGAATTGGGCCGCAGCTCCTGCCTCTGTAAAATGGGAATGATATTAATAATAACAATAATAGTAATAATAATAGCAATAATACCTCACAGGTTTCTGGCGAGGGGTAAATGTGAATGTGTAAGTGAAGTACTCAACTAAGTGCTTGACATCTCAGTACTCAATGAATTCTTTTTTGATTATCATCATCATCATCATCATCATCATCATCACCATCACCACCTAACTCATAAAACAGGAAAAGCAGTATCAGATGTGGACTTACAGTGGAAAGTGGTAGATAAATATTATCTACAGCAAATCTTAATTTACTCTGCATTATCCCAGTTAAGCCTGTAGTCAGGATTTGGTGAATTAAATCTCAGGTATCTTAAGAGTGAACCTACTTAAAGGCACTGAACTACGGAAATAGAGTCAAGAAAAGAATCTGCAGCTAAAAACGGAAACATAGTCCCAAGAATAGAAGATCTTTCAATGAGCCAGGATATCAATAAAGTCTCCACTGACAGAAGACAATTGGTTCTAGGCCTCATGACCCCAAACAGCCTGCAGAAGACTGTGATGGTCAAGGAGACTTGGGTGAGGTCCTTGGCTGGGAAGGCAAGTGTTCTATGAATAGATTAAGCATCAGACCACACGGGGCTTCCATGAGCATTAATTTAATCACAAATATTTAAATGCTGCAAATACATACAGGCATGACAAATGGGAGTGCACAAAATGACCATTAGGATTGTAATATGTGTGTGAGGAAGCCAACAAACGCTCTGCAAATAAAGGGCCATATAAATACTATATAATTCCACCCCTTATTACTATTAATAATGTGTCACCTGGCTGAAGCAATTCCTTAAGTACTTCATGTTCTCTGCTGGAATCAAGTCTTTAATTCCATTTATATAGTTAATGGGGAAGCCCTGCGTCCAAATTAGGTTCCTGAGAAGATGTATTAGAATTACAGGCAAGGGGAGATCCTTTATCCTTTTTTTCCTCCTCTGGAGATATAGTGTTGCTTTTTTTATCCTTTAACTTGACTTTGATTATTGAATAATATCCTGGAAAGAAGTGGCTATTATAGCTCTTGACGGTTTTGAGTTGGAGATGACCCATGCTTCGCTAGGACCTCAGAATAACCCTGGTCCATTAATAAGCCTCCTCTACAGCATTCACGTTCCAATCGGCCCAAGCAATCAGGTTTCTCTGTGTGCCATTAAAATAGGACAGACAGGGAGAATGCCCAGTGATGTGCCCCTCTCACGCTCTGCAAAGCAATTAGCCCAAGGACCCTCTTTCAAAATGAGGAGCGGTACAGCAAGGTGGCTAAGAGTGTGAGCTCTAGAGTCAGACGCATCTGCTTCCTATCCCAGCTCACCGTGACCTGAATCATAATTGGATAAGTTGCTTAATGTCTTTCAGAGCAAGTTGTCTCACCTTTAAAAAAAGATTAAGCCTTTAAAATGGGTATAGTAGTAGCAAATCCTTTAGGCTTATTAGATTTATTTATCTGTATTAGAAAAGGAAGGAAGGAAGGAAAATAGGAAGGAAGGGAGGGAGGAAAGAAGGAAGGCAGGCAAAGAGAGAGGACTCCCTGAAGAGTCACAGCTTCACTCAAGAGACCTGTGAGAGGACAGGCTAGAGGGACCCTCCTCAGAGTCCAGGGTCTCTCCCCAGAGTCTGCCTTTGTTCTCTGTCACTGAAAGGTTCAGGAGCAGAAAGCTGTGAACCTGAATGGAGCAGCAGCCTTGTTCTAGGAGCCGGACCAGGGCCTGTGAGCAGCCGTGAGTTTCTGCTTTCTTCTGGGGGCGGTGGGGTATGTCAACTGAGCGTGTTTAACGAATACGAAGAGGGACTTCCCTGGTGGCGCAGTGGTTAAGAATCCACCTGCCAATGCAGGGGACGAGAGTTCAAGCCCTGGTCCGAGAAGATCCCAAGTGCCATGGAGCAACTAAGCCCGTGCGCCACAGCTACTAAGCCCGTGTGCCACAACTACTGAAGCCCGCACACCTAGAGCCTGTGTTCCATAACAAGAGAAGCCACTGCAATGAGGAGTCTGCACACCGCAATGAAGAGTAGTCACCGCTAGCCACAACTAGAGAAAGCCAACACGCAGCAACGAAGACCCAAAGCAGACAAAAATAAATAAATAAATTTTAAAAAAAATAAGGAAAATGAAGAGAGGGGGGCGCTGTGGCCCCCGTCTTGTGGCCAGGCTCCCAGTAGAGGATGTTTTGGCTGAATCAATTTGTCCTTGCTCTGCAATTACAAGCTTAATTAGAGGAGGAGGTTATAGCCAAGAAGTCTAATGCAGCTTAAATGACTGTCAGCCACTCTGGCTATGTATATAAACAAATATATAGTTTGAATTGGGAACATTTCCAAAGCTACATGAAGGAGAAACCTCTTGGTTTCACGTAGATCATTTCAGGAAAATGAAAGAAGTTTCTATGGGACTCTTGGAGGAGATTCCACGTCTCTTTATTGCAACTGATCTAAATAAGCTGATAGGGTTATTCAATATATTTTCTATCCAATGCTTCCAGATTATTCTACATCAAACATTTCACAACCAGGAGAAGATCATCGTACATCATCAGCAACACATTTATTGAGTCTTTTCTAAATGCCAGGTAAAAGGCTAATGCTTTAATATATTTTCTCTTTTATTTTATAAAACAACCTCATTTTTAGGTGAGTAAACTGGGCTATGTCAAGTAATCTCTTAATTTTTAAATAAATTTATGTATTTATGTATTTATTTTTGGCTGTGTTGGGTCTTCATTACTGCGGGCGGGTTTTCTCTAGTTGCAGCGAGCGGGGGTTACTCTTTGTTGCCTTGCATGGGCTTCTCATTGTGGTGGCTTCTCTTGTTGCAGCGTACGGGCTCTAGGCACACAGGCTTCAGTAGTTGTGGCTCACAGGCTCAGTAGTTGTGGCCCACGGGCTGTAGAGCACAGGTTCAGTAGTTGTGGCTCATGGGCTTAGTTGCTCCGTAGCATGTGGGATCTTCCTGGACCAGGGCTTGAACTCTTGTCCCCTGCATTGGCAGGTGGATTCTTAACCACTGTGCCACCAGGGAAGTCTTAAGTAACCTTTTCAAGGCCATGTTGATAAGTGCCAAACTCAGATTTGAACCCATGTTTACGCAAATTTGTTTTGCATTTTTAAATCACTATGTTCTATTTTCTTTCACAAGCAAGAACACACATAGTGCATGCACACATGCACACACACACACACCCAGACCCCCACTCTAAGAAAGTTGAGAGGAAGACAGCGGGGTGAAGGAGGCAACCCCTGAATTGCTGATGGTGACACTAATGACAGCTGTCATCCTCTAGTTAGATATGATTTGATACAAAATGGAATATTTGTTAGAAATTGGGTGCCCTTTGCTCTTCAGGCAGGTGCCCTCTGAGCTCAGGGAACTGTCCAGTGCTGGATTACCTGCTCCGTTCTGCTAGGAGGGCTGGGCACAGGGCACAGGCCATCACAGAGATGGTATCTCAGTGACTGAGTACATTCCAAAACCTCCTTTGATGCACAAGTTCTGATGCAGGAGAACAAGCAGGTTTGCCTGATCGCAGAGAGCAGGAATTAGATTCTCTGGAGGTGATATGAATGAATAAATGCTGGTAAGTGGCCCTCCTCTGTATGGAAGCTCCAGGTCTGCACTCTACACAGGAGCCTCTGTGTTGAGCTGGGAATCAGAGCCCAGTCTCATGGGCAATGGAAGCCCCTGCTGAATGTGTTCTGCTCATTGGCATTTGATAAAATACTATGTTGACTAGGTAATGCCCTCACGTATTTAAAATATAATTAAGGAGCAGAATGAAAAGATTCATTTCCACTCCTGTCTTTCTGCCCTAAAGTTTACACCCTCCTCCCTTGGATAACTACTTTTCAGTAGATTTTTAAAAATGTATCCCTCTTGGACTTTGAAAATGCAAATTAAATATGAATAGATATAGTTCTTTGTTCCTTCTTTATACAGAAAGTAGCAGACTCTTCTGTACCACTTTTTCCCAATAAGCAGCCCTTCTTTTAAAGAACATGGAAAATTTTCTCATTTTTTTAATATGTGCATAATGTCTCATTGCATTTATATGCAATAATTGATTCCATCAATTTCCTATTGGACACTTGGGTTGTTTCCAATCTTTTGTTATTACTTTTTAAATTTTAATTAATTTTTATTGGAGTATAGTTGATTTACAATGTTCTGTTAGTTTCTGCTGTACAGCATAGTGAATCAATTTCAAAGGATGTTGCAGGGAACAACGCATACACACATCAGCTTATACATGTACTTCCGGAGGTAAAATTTCCAGAGGTCAGTTGCTCTGTCAAGGGTATGTGCATTTGTCATTTAGAAAAATGCTGGTATTCAATGGGTATTCTGAGAATCTGAGTCAAAACTTTAAAACTCATCCCGAGAGGTGACTTGGAGTGTGCTAGGTCACATGTGTCTTCATTTTTTAGGGGAGGAATCTCTTCATTTGAAGATCCTTACCAAGCTGTGGGTATAGAGCTACCCATTTCTTAGAAATTAAGAAATATCATGACCAGATTAATCCCCTAGAACCTGGGGATAGTCTGCCCATCACACTTTCCTTCCTGCTCAGGCACCTTCAAGCGGGTCCCCAGTGGCCACAGTCTGGAAATCCAGGCCTTTCATTCTCAGACTCCAGTGGGCATCTCCACTGCTCCTCCGTGAGCTCTGTGCCACCTGCCTGTCCACTGACAGGCACAGGTCCTGTCTCCTTCCCTTTCCCTCTGATACAGCATCTCATTTGTCCCCCTTTGGTGCTCACTCACGTTGCACTGTGTTCTGGGTACATACCTTCTCTCTCCTTCCAGACTATAAGATCTTCTGATGTAGGAGATGGTCTACATTCTCCAGGTATCCCTTTCACACCAGTAACTTGTGAGCTCAGTAACTATTTGATGTGATGCTCAGCGCCTGCTCTCTGAGGCTCTGAGCTGTGGCAACAAAGAAACTGATTGATAACCAATATAAGGCAGTGGTGCTTCTATACTTTAAAGGTAATTGTGATTTCGTAAGAATCCTAAATTTAGAGTCAAAGGTCCAAATTCTTGCTCCTACATTTGCTTAGGAGCCTCTTGGGGGCATTTTATTTTTTTTGCCCAGGAAGTAGAATTAATGCCTGCCCTGAAGAGCTCCCCCTTTCATTTGTAATGACTCATTTAGTGCCTGGCTTCCATTCGACTGTAAAACCCATGAGGGCTGAGTCCATGGCTGTCTCATTCAAGGCTGTATTCTCAGTGGCCTCCAGAACCTGACATTCAGTAGATGCTCAATAAATACTTGACATATAAATTAAATGAGTTAATACATGGTGCAAATAGAATTGGAGGAAAAGTTGATAAACCAGAATGTTACTGGTCTCGATCTCTGGGTTTCTATTAATGGAAAATCAGATTTGTGTAGAAGAGAATGTCAGGAAACTCAAATTCTAACCCCAGCTATGCTGTTAATTAGGGCTATGACCTTAGATGACCATCAAATCTCTCTGAGCCACCATTTTTTCCTCTATTAAATATGGGAACTGAATATATGGGAAGCTAAAATTGCTTCGCCGCATCTAAGTTCTGTAGTTAAGATGTCTGGCAAATCACAGTATGAGCCCCCAAATATGAGGAGTTTATATTTTAAAATGTTATTCCAAAACGACTGCTCTAGACTAGAATCACAGGCCATGGGTGTGAATCCTGACCACGGAGACTACCAGTTTCATCCTCCCTTCCTTTTTTTTTCTGTCGTGAATTCAAATAATTATTAAACACTTGCTCTGTGTGTTCTGGCTCTGTTGATGATTAAAAATTAACCTCATCAATCTACATCCTCGTCTTTATTAGGCACCCCCAGTTGGGTCCTATCAGTTCTGTCTTTGATGATGATCAAAGTCTAATCATCAAAGAGCGACCATGTGTAATTCCATAAAGTGATTAAGAGATTCTTTTCTGAGCTTGATGTATTGTTGAAATGACAAGGGTTAATCCCCTCTGAAGTACAATCTTCTGAGAATGGAACTTTGGTCTCAAAGACAGGCAAGTCCACACCAGAGAGGGATTTTTCTACTCTACCCTCCTCTACTTTGTGAATTCCTGTTTCCAAGATGAATTAATTGGGTGGCATTTAGTTTCCCAACAGATTCCCTAGTCCTCAACCATAAATCAATGACATTCTTGCCAAAATGACTTCCCTGATGATACTTTGGGAAAGGACATCACAAATCTTCAGACAATATACTTTATATCTCCCTTTTACTTTAGATATGTAGGTACTATAGCTTTCATGTGCTTATTTATTAGTTCAATCCATTAAGAGAACAATGATCAAATATAAATACCCCGGGCAGAAACATGACAAGGGCAAGGAAACAGATGACTGCTGGCACTCTTTTGTAACATGACAAATAGTATTCCAGCATGCTGTAAGTTTTTGACCTAAAGCAAAAGGAAGTTGATGACTTTAATAGAGTTTTCTTCATAAACATTTTCTTTTCTGCTTCAAAACTGCTGACATTTTTTTTTTTACCCTTAGCTCCCTTATGATTGCTTTGCAGTGCATGTCTCTAAGTTTCAAAACCGGGGTCTTCTTGGAGATGCTCGGTTCATTGTATGAGCACTCCCAGCTGATGGCAGGCAAGCAGAGGCTCTCAAAGACTAGATGAAGCACAGAATTGGAATGCTGCTCCCTGCTTCCTTCAGAGAAGGTTTCACTATAGATATGCAAGTGACACTGATTGGCTCCAACTGTTTAAGAGTTTAGCTTAATAAAAATGCTCTCTTAGTTGTACAGCAAAGAATTAAGAGATTTCTAGTCATATAGAAACCACTCTATAGACATGAAATTTGAGGCACTGACTTAACTTCTCTAAGTTTCAGTTTATTCATCTGTAGGATATAAATGACAACAGTACCTATGTCATAGGGCGGTGGTGAATATTAAAAATAACATTGGGCCTGTACAAGCCTTAGCAGGGGCAAGGCACACACCATGTGCTCTGTAAAGGGTAGTTACAGACGTGTGGGTGTCTGTGTTCTTGTTCTCCTTCTCATGCCTGCCCACTGTCACTGTGTAAGCAAAGAAATGCCTTTAGTTCTAGAGGCAAACCCAACCAACGCAGGGGAATCCTGCTGATTAACATATGATAGGATCTGTGAACATTTCCAGCCCTTTCCTGATCAGTCTGTCTCATAACCAGCTTCTTTATACTCCTAGTATCTTCTTGTCACACCTTTTTTCAGGGGACTCCTGCATTTGCTTGTTAAACAAACATTTCCATTTCTTTTATTCTGTGATCTCCCCGGTCCCTTTCCTCTGCACCCAGGGTCCATTCAAAACTACCCTGTCTCCATCAACTTCTGATGTTCTATTGAGTCTCAGAAAACAGCAGTCTTTAAATATATATGTATATATATATATATATATATATATATATATATATATATATATGTATATGTATATATATACACACACACACACACACACACACACACATATATACACATATATATATTACACACACACATAAAATCTTGATGTGGAAGAGGCCTTCTAAATATCAATTAATTTTGCATATAATCAAAATCAAAAGATAAATGACAGAATAAAAATTAAACTGTGACATATCAGAAATAGCTAATTTTCCTAATATGTAAAGAACAGTACAAATCAATAAGATAACATACCAACAGTCTAGTAAAAATTTGGGAAAAGATAGTTTACAGAAAACAAATAATATATATGTAAAGATTCTTAGTCTCACATATAAGAAAAAAATATTATTTAAAACTATACTGAGTACTATTTTTCATATATCAGGTTGGCAAAAAATTATAAAGTCATGTACAGTTTGAAAACGGTCTAATGAAATAAACACTCATGTATTACAGGTAGAAGTTTTTAAAGGAGAAAAAGTTGTAATATTTGTCAAAATTTTAAGTAAAGTTTACCTTTTGACTTAGGAATTTCGCTTTAGCCTACTGATACTTTCCCACATGTGTGAAATGATACAAGGACACAACTTTATCTTGTGCCACCATTCGTAAGAGCAAATCATTAGACACAAACCAAATGTCTGCCAGTAGAGGATTGGTTAAATTATGATAAATTCCCCCAAAGAATGAGAAAGCTCTCCATGACCTGATATGGAATGTTCTCTAAAATGTAGAGAATGATCTCCAAGATATATTATTAATTGAATAAAACAAGATACAGACCAAAGCTTATTTGTTTAAAGATGAGTAAAAGGAAATATGTATTTATAATTTTTTTGATTTTGCATAGAATATTTTGGAAGAAAGCAAAAGAAAATGACAAAGTTGCTTGCCTCTGGGGAGGAGACAGGGTGGCTGGTTATTCGGATTTGGAGAGGCAATTTTACCAAACTGTGCGTACCTTCTGAAATCTGAACTATGTGATTGAAATACCTATCTAAAAATTACATACAACCATAATTAAATACATCTTTTGTTTTCATCCCTCTTTTAGAACAATGCTTCTCTAAGTGGGACCCATGGTTATGTCCCAGATGAGTCAGTCAAAAGGCAAGAGCAAAGAACACTCTGATATTTCCAGCCAGTCCAGGAAGGAGAGAGGAGGGTTCATTCTCAGAAACTAGAAAAATTCACTTCTGGGAACTTCTCCACTGCAGCTTAGAGGCCTAAGGCCAGTTGGGATAGAATGCATTCCTAGAAAGTGTCCCGAAGGGAGCTCACATCTAATGATTGGCCTGGATTTCCCAGTTTCTTGCAACCTGTGCTCCTGCCTCAGCCAGAGATGGCGATTGCTTGGCTTAATCACCAGGTAAGCTGTTTTTCTGTTTTTGTTATAAATAGATAGAGTGACTGGTGAGGTTGAGGTCTTGTATTTTTGATGTCTTGGAAAGTTTGAAAAACCAGCGTTTTTGCTTTTTGGCTTGGTATGGATTTGAAGAAATGCCCTTCACTGATTTTCTTTTCTCTTAAGGAGGATTCCTTAACTTCCAGCAGCCTAGATTCTGTTGTCTTGAAGGGTCTAAGGTGAACACGTGCAAATTAGTACAGCCCCAGGTAAGCGGAGATCAGCAGGAAGTTTAAAGAAAAGTAAGAAAAAGTTCTGCATCAAACACCAGGGCAAATTAATGGCCTCCACAATTCCCTCCCTTGCCTTTTTTTTTTTTGGCGGTACGCGGGCCTCTCACTCTTATGGCCTCTCCCGTTGCGGAGCACAGGTTCTGGATGCGCAGGCTCAGCGGCCATGGCTCACCGGCCCAGCCGCTGCGCGGCATGTGGGATCTTCCCGGACTGGGGCACGAACCCGTGTCCCCTGCATCGGCAGGCGGACTCTCAGCCACTGTGCCACCAGGGAAGCCCCCCTCCCATGCCTTTTAAAAATCCATAGTACATTTCTAAAAAGAAGGAAGTACAACAATGACAGTTAACATATAATTTTAGGGATACCTTAAAAAAAGAAGGAAGCTCTTCTTTGGAATTTGCTTGAATAAGCTTTAATTATGCATTGGAGTCACCAAACAACTAATCAGGAAGTATACTGGTGTATTTAGACACATTCCCATCAATGCACTTTCATAAGTTGTTTTGATTTAAGGAGATCGTGTTTTGACTCGAATTGCAGCCTTAATCTTTGTTAATATAGAGTGAACAGAAATGGAGGGGTGGAGAAGAAAAACAAAATAAAGTAAATGTTTTATGGCAAAGCCTCAAAAATACAAATAAAACATCACAGTTTAATTGTGTCAGTAAACTGACAAAGTTCAGATCTCTCTAAAAGCTGTCAGGATGGTCACTGCTTGTTCTCCTGCTGGGCGATGTTTTCAAACTCATTAACTTCTATTTAACAGGAAAGAATTGCTTTCTCACTGGAATGAAAGCCCTGGAAGCCGTAAAGGACTTGGTATGGATATGATATTGTGTTCATGACTTCGTAAGTGGCTTCAGAGTCTATTATAAACCTATTTAATTGAATTTGAAGGAAAAAACCATTTGAAAGGAATAATTTTATTTCCACCCTAACGTTTTCAGGGTAGCTGCAGCTGTTCTGTCTCTTATACAATCACACCTGCCTCACTACACACTCCATGGAGACTCTAATGATACAGAGATAGTTTGGGTTTAACTCTGTACCTCCACACATTCTAGGTATTCTAGGTATTTAGAGGGGTGACTGGCAGTAACCTAATGAAATAGTCAAAGCAGATAACAAAGCATGTAATAGTAGAAATAATTACTGCTAACATTTATTAAGTGTTCAGTATATGCCAAGCACTGTACACTGAGATTTACATAGAATATTTTGTTAAATCATTCCTATTGCACTAAGAAATAAATATGATTACTAACAAAATCTTTATTTTGACTAGAACTGAAATTCTCAAAACTCTATCCTTCTCTTCAAAAGGATCTTCATAAAAAATACTGACAAATCCTTCCATGGGCTACCCCCAGGCAATTGCCAGAAATAACTGACCCAAAGCATTTCTTCCTCAGGCTGAAAAAGTCAAAAAGCACCAGTCTCTCCACAGGGACCCAGTCTCCATATGCTTGCCTGCTTGCCATCTTAGAGGTTTATGCCTGACATCAGTAACAGGCAGCACATCTGATCAGAGAGCTACTAATTAGTGGGAGGAGGGTAGTGAATTAAGAAAACTTTCTGAATTTTTAGGACTAGGTGGCTATTGTCTGCTATGTCCCTGGTCCTTTGCAAATGGCTGGCCTGTCCATAAACTGCACTGTAATGACCAATAAGAGACAGATCCAGATTATAAAGTCTATTTCCTGGTAGGTACCCAGCAGTGCATGCCAACATCACCTGCTACCCATCATCTTGCCTCCATGCTTTTCTGACTTGCAGCTCATACTCCCAGAGTTTGGTCCACTGAATTCTGGTGTCACTGGTGAACGCATTTCCACAGCTGTCAGCTCATATTGCTCCCCTGTTGCTGAGATCTTTCATGTTCTCAAGAGATCTCAAGACGGCAGACTGAGCCCATGGTGTTGCTATTTTCCAAAAAAAATTTCAACAGCAGTGCTGTAAAATAAAAGAACTGCTACTAGTGGGTGGAAAATGAAAGAATTTCTGAAAATTAGAAACTAAATGACATCACATCTAGCTCCAGTTCCTCCCCACTCCCCACATCCACCCTCAAAATTCACTAAAAAAGAGAAATATGCAAAAGAGAACTGTTCAGAAAGTGATCTGTAAACATCAAGAATCAGGAATCACCAAATATCAAGGAAAGTTAGAATCAGTATAGAGAAGTACCAGTAACATCAAACAGAAGAATTACTCCCCAAGGAAACAAACTCAATCGAATCAATGGATGGAGTATATAAATAATACAATTATAGTCTCAGAAAATACTTAAAAGGTCAATAATTGTATCCTTTAAAACCAAGTAGAAGAAAATGGACTTGAGGACACAGGGAGGGGGAAGGGTAAGCTGGGACAAAGTGAGAGAGTGGCATGGACATATATACACTACCAAAGGTAAAATAGCTAGCTAGTGGGAAGCAGCCGCATAGCACAGGGAGATCAGCTCGGTGCTTTGTGACCACCTGGATGGGTGGGATAGGGAGGGTGGGAGGAAGGGAGACATAAGAGGGAGGAGATATGGGAACATATGTATATGTCTAGCTGATTCACTTTGTTATAAAGCAGAAACTAACACACCATTGTAAAGCAATTATACTCCAATAAAGATGTTAAAAAAAAATAAAAGCACGGAAGACAGCACCAAATAAATAAATAAATAAAACCAAGTAGAGATCTTGGTATCTACAGTTTTGATTGCCAAAATTAGAAAGTGAAGAAATTTAAGGACAAAGTACTTAAAGTTAGAAAAAAATAAGCTAAAACGTATGGTAAGGTTTAAATTAATATAAAAAACACAAGAAAAATACTACACAGGTACCTGGACTGACTGAATATTGGACTTAGAGCTGCCTGGAAGCCAGAATGAAGAGGGAAATAAGAGCTATAATTACAAAATGAAAATAAATATGTTCTGGAGAAACAGAAGCAAGGCTCATAGTGAAATTGGAGAGGTTTCTTTAGCAGATTTTCGTAAAGCAAATATGTTCATGACTATTTCTACAGTACATACGACTATTTTCACAGGACTTATTGTTATGTTCCTCAATATTAAACATTACTGTATTTCCCCCTTTTTCTATTTAGGCATAACAAATATGAAGTTCATAAAATGCACTCATCTTGTATGTGCAGCTTGACAAATTTTTACATATGTAAATACTGAATAATTTTCACTCAGATCAAGATATAGAATAATTCCAGCACCTTAGGAGTGTCCCTGTGCCTCTTCTCAGTCAGTAACCTCTACTGAAATAACCACTTTTCTGACTTCAATCATCAAAAAACCCTATTAACAGACAAATGATGATTTAACATCCTTTATTAATTCTGTTGCTAAAACCATAATTTGAAAATATACATGCATCCCAATGTCCACTGCAACACTATTCACAATAGCCAAGACATGGAAGCAACCTAAACATCCATTGACAGATGAATGGATAAAGAAGATGTGTGTGTGTGTGTGTGTGTGTATACACACACACACACACACACACACACACACATGGAATATTACTCAGCCATAAAAAAGAATGCAATGAAATATTACTGAATATTACTCAGCCATAAAAAAGAATGATGGGCTTCCCTGGTGGCGCAGTGGTTGAGAGTCTGCCTGCCGATGCAGGGGACACGGGTTCGTGCCCCGGTTCGGGTAGATCCCACATGCTGCGGAGTGGCTGGGCCCATGAGCCATGGCCGCTGAGCCTGTGCGTCCGGAGCCTGTGCTCCGCAATGGGAGAGGCCACAACAGTGAGAGGCCCACGTACCGCAAAAAAAAAAAAAAAAAAAAAAAAGAACGAAATAATGCCATTTACAGCAACATGGGTGGACCTAGAGATTATCATACTAAGTGAAGTAAGTCAGAAAGAGACAGACAAGTATCATATGATATTGCTTATATGTGGAATCTAAAAAAAGGATACAAATGAACTTATTTACAAAACAGAAACAGACCCACAGACACAGAAAACAAACTTATGGTTACCAAAGGGGAAAGGTGGGGGAGGGATAAATTAGGAGTCTGTGATTAACATATACACATTACTATATATAAAATAGATAACCAACAGGGACCTACTGTATAGCACAGGGAACTATACTCAACATTTTTTAACCTATCAGGGAAAAGAATCTGAAAAAGAATCTATCTGTCTATCTGTATCTGAATCACTTTGCTGTACACCTGAAACACAACATTGTAAATCAACTACACTTCAATTAAAAATATATACATACGTACATAAATAAATAAAAATTCAAAATTCTGTCACTCAGCTGAATGCCTGCTGGAAGCTGAGCCACTGATACTAGGCAGGAGAGGAGGAGGTTTGACTCTGCATAAAGAAACTGACCAGACTGAAGGGTTGGGTCCTACTGTGTTCAACCCAATGCACTGCTGGCATTCTAATCCGTTATGTCTGAAGATTTGGCCACAGAGGTCAAAGTTCAGGCAAGTCTTTTTTTTATGGAGATCTAACCAAGAAATAGTAGTAGGAGCCTAGGAAGCAGAGCCCCCTAATTCAGGTGGGCAGAAGGGCTGTGGCTCCAGGTAATCAGTCCCTGTAACAAGATGAAGCTAGTAGCTGTTGAGTCCCAGAACAATATTCAACTCTGTGGGAGAGCGTGATGTCAACAGCAGGGTAGAATGTCAGGGATCCAACCAAATAGGTCAATTCGGGGCTTGGCTGTGGTATCAACCAGTAACCTTGGTTCAGGGTGAGAAACCAAAGGCAAAAGCCCGGTCGTAAAGACTAAAATCATCATGGCAGGAAGCTGGAGTTGAAAGGGACACTCGAGTGTCTAGTGTCTAGATTCTAAACCACAAAATCGGCATGACTGATGCCAAATCTAAAGTAGTGATATGTCATATGATATCACTTATATGTGGAATCTTAAAAAATGGTACAAATGAACCTATTTACAAAACAAATAGTCATAGATGTAGAAAACAAACTTATGGTTACCAAGCGGGAAGGTGGGGGGAGGGATAAACTGGGAGATTGGGATTGATATATACACAGCACTATATATAAAATAGATAACTAATAAGGACCTACTATATAGCACAGGGAACTCTACTCAATACTCTGTAATGACCTATGTGGGAAAATAATATAAAAAAGAGTGGATATTTGTATATGTATAACTGATTCACTTTGCTGTACAGCAGAAACTAACACAACATTGTAAATCAACTATACTCTAATAAAAATTAATTAAAAAAATAAAGTAGTGATATGCATCCCATACCCTTTGACCTGGTGGGCTGAAATTGCTGAAACAAAGTACTCTCCAGACCGGGACTGAGTGAGGAGTAAGCTGGGCAGATCCTGGGTGTAGAGACCCTCAGTTATTCCAGTTGAGAGAGGCTTGGGCATGTACAGGCTGAGACGATGTTTTGCCTGACTAGATGCTTTGACAAGGTCAAGGGATATCAAGCAAGGTACCCTCACCCCCAGTCCATAATTACTGGGTGCTTACACTCTCTCAGACACATGAGTTTTCTGATTTGATCCCTCTTGCCTAACATCATATGCTATATGTGCTACTGTTACCAAGATGAAAAAACAGGCTCAGAGAAGGTAGATGGGTCTCCGTGACACAATTAGGAAGTGACAGGAGGTATTCCAGTGTTCAAAGCCAAGAAACTTGACTCCAGAATGCATACACCCAACTGTTATGCAAACTGTTCCCTTTTATTTGTTGGGACATCCTTGGGGGGCACAGAGCAAAGAACTGCCCCCTCTTCTGGTGCTAATGAAGAACCCCCCACTGTAACAACAGCTTTACTAAAATAGAATCCATATGCCATACAATTCATCTATGTAAAGTGTACAATTCAATGGTTTTGAGTATCTTCACAGATATGTAGAAGCAGCATCACAGTCTATTTTGCAACATTTTCATCATCTCAAAAAGAAACCCTATAACCTTTAGCTCTCAGCTTCCCATCTTCCCCTCCCTACCTCCCCTCTCCTCAGCCCTAAAGCAACCACTAATTTACTTTCTATTGTCTGTATATTTACCTGTTCTGGACTTTCATATGAATGGAATCATATACTATGTAGACTTTTACCACTGGCTTCTTTCACTTAGGATAAAGTTTTCAAGGCTTATCCAAGTTGTAGCATGTATCAGTACATCACTCCTTTTTATGGCTGAATACTATCCCATTTTATGTATGTACCACCTTTTGTTGATCATTGATGGACATTGGGGTTATTGCCACCTTTTGGCTGTCATAAATAATGCTGCTATAAATATCCATGTACAAGTTTTTGCATTGACATATGTTTTCATTTCTCCTGGATATATAACTAGGAGTAGAATTGCTGGTAACTCTATGATGAATCCTTTGAGAAACTGCCAGACTGTTTTCCACAGTAGTTGCACCATTTTACTTAGCCACCAGCAGTGTGTGAGAATTTTTCCACATCCTCAATAACACTTGTTATTATCTGTCTTTTTTTTTTTTCTTGTGGTACGCGGGCCTCTCACTGTTGTGGCCTCTCCCGTTGCGGAGCACAGGCTCCGGACACGCAGGCTCAGCGGCCATGGCTCATGGGCCCAGCCGCTCTGCGACATGTGGGATCTTCCCGGACCGGGGCACGAACCCGTGTCCCCTGCATCGGCAGGCGGACTCTCAACCACTGCGCCACCAGGGAAGCCCTCTTTTTTCTTTTTAATTGAGGTAAAGTTTACCATCTTGACCACTTAAGAGTGTGCGATTGGTAGTGTTAAGTACATTCACATTGTTATGTTACCAACTTCCAGAACTTTTTTCATCTTGCAAAATTGAAATGCTATACCCATTAGACAACTCCCCACTCCCCACTGCCCCCAGCCTCTGTCAATCACCATTGTACTTTCTGTCTTTATGAGTTCAACTACTGTAGTACTTCATAGAAATAGAATCACGTGATATTAATAATTTTTTGTGACTGGATTATTTTACTTACCATAAAGTCCTCAAAGTTTATCCATGTTGTAGCATGTGTCAGAATTTCCTTTGTTTTATTTAATTTTATTAAAAATTTTAATTGAAATATAGTTGATGTGCAGTATGTTACTTTCAGGTGTACTACATAATGATTTGACATTTGCATACATTAGGAAATGATCACACTAAGTTTTGTAACCATCTGTCCCTACATGAGGTTATTAGAATATTATTGGCCATATTCCTTATGTTGTGAACTGCCATCTCCGTGACTTATTTATTATATAACTGGAAGTTTGTACCTCTCAATCCCTTTCACCTATTTCACTCCCCCCACCCCCCTCCCCTTCTGGCAACCACAGAGAACATTTGTTCTTTGTATCTGTGAACTTGTTTTCATTTTGTTTTGTTTTTTTTTGTTTTTTAGATCCCACATGTAAGTGAGCTCATGTGGTATTTGTCTTTCTCTGACTTACTTCATTTAGCATAATAGCCTCGAGATCCATCCATGTTGTTGCAAATGGCAAAATTTCATTTTTTATGGCTGAGTAATATTCCACTCTTTGTATACCACATCTTTATCCATTCATCTAATGACGGACACTTAGGTGGCTTCCATATCTTGGCTATAGTAAATAATACTGCAATGAACATTGGAGTGCACATACACCTTTTCAGACTAGTGTTTTTGTTTTCTTTGGGTGAACACCCAGAAGTAAAATTGTTGGATCATATGGCAATTCTATTTTTATTTATTTACTTTTTTGTTGTTCTTTTTTGAGGAACCTCCATACTGTTTTCCACAGTGGCTGCACCAATTTACAATCACCTCTTTTCCATATCCTCACCAACACTTGTTATTTGTTGTCTTTTTGACGATAGCCATTCTGACAGGTGTGAGGTGGTATCCCATCGTGGTTTTGAGTTGTAGGTCCCTGATGATTAGTGATGTTGAGCATCTCTTCATGATGCTTTTGTTGTGCTGGGTCTTACTACTGTAGGTGCACTGGTAGGTGGGACTGGCCCCGGCCCCGTTGGCTGTCTGCAGGCCCAGGGGGCTCTAGGGTGATGTCGGGCCCTAGAGCCCCAGGAAGCCCCCTGTGCTAACAGGCTAGAGGGAGGATTCCAAAATGGTGCTTGGCAGCACCAGTGTCCTCATGGTAGAATGAGCTCCCCAAATGGCTGCCACCAGTGTCTATATCCCCAGGGGGATTCCTAGTTGCCTCCTGCCTCTTCGGGAAGCTCTCCAAGATCAGCAAGTGGGTCTGACCCAGGTTCCTTTCAAATTACTGCCTCTGCTCTGAGACTCGAGTGTGTGAGATTTTGCATGCACCCCTTAAAAACAGAATCTTGGGCTTCCCTGTTGGTGCGGTGGTTAAGAATCCACCTGCCAATGCAGGGGACACAGGTTTGAGCCCTGGGCTGGGAAGATCCCACATGCCTCGGAGCAACCAAGCCCGTGCACCACAACTACTGAGCCTGCACTCTAGAGCCTGCGAGCTACAATGACTGAGCCCGCGTGCTTGTGTTCCGCAACAACAGAAGCCACGGCAATGAGAAGCCCGCACACCACAATGAAGAGCAGCCTCTGCTCGCTGCAACTAGAGAAAGCCCGCGTGCAGCAACGAAGACCCAACACAGCTAAAAATAAATAAATAAGTAAATTTATTTAGGGAAAAAAACAACAAATGGAATCTCTGTTTCCTACAGCCCTCCAGGTCTCCCATATGCAAGCCCTGTTGACCTTCAAAGCCAGACATTCTGGGGGCATATCTTCATGGTGAAGGATCCCCCAGGCTGGGGAGCCTGATGTAGGCTCATTCCTTGGGGAAAACCTCTGCAATTGTGCTTATCCTCCTATTAGTGGATCGCCTACCCCAGGGTGTGGGTCTTGACTATACCATGTCTTTGCCCCTCCTACCAGTCTCTTGATGGTTCCTTCTTTATATCTTTAGTTGTGGAAAATATTTTCTGGTAGTCTTCAGGTCATTCTCATAGGTAGTTTCTCTGTAAGCTGTAACTTTGGTGTGTCCATGGAGGAAGGTGAGCTCAGGGTCTTCCTACTCTAACATCTTGGCTTATTTGCATTTATTTAGAAATACACTAACAACCATTTCACTGCTGAATTCAGCATAATGGGTGTGTATGATATGTTGAAGACCTATAATAACGTTTCTTCAATGTACAGTTCAAGACATATGAACATTTAAAAATTTATTATGAGGTTTCATTTATTGTTTTTCAAACATGTCAGAGTTTTATAAATTATTTATTAAGGGCTGGATAACTAATCCAGCACCACATGCACCTAAACTGAACTTGTTTCAAATACATATATTTCTTTGATAAATAACTTCTTCCTGCATGTCTTATCAACTTAATGTGGGACAGCTCTATAATAGCAAGGTAGTAGCCCTGTTTCACAATTTTTAAAGATTTTCCACTTAGGCCGAGAGGAAGGTTTAGGGGAGTATAATTCATTTCCAAGAAGAGGTTAAGAAAAAAATGCGTTTGTTTTCAGTCAATAGTGTGTGATTCAAAGAAATGAACTAAAAAACATAAAAGGCAATAAAGACACAATAATTTTACTTAAACCTGAAATTGTGGAAATTAACTCTGTCTAGTGAAGAACTGACAGGAAATCTTTAGAGTTAACAAAGTGCCTTAAACTATAAATCACAAAAGGCTTCTCAAATTATAAACTCATTCTCAATGGCCACAGTCAGATTGGAATGTAAGGGCATCTCCACAGATTAACTGACTTCTGACTTCAGTGGGGTTTGGGAAGTGGGAAATATTATAGCTGAAAACTATACCGAGTAATGTATCTGAAACCACAAACAAGTAACATTTAAGTGGTAAAACGTAAATCCCGTGGTGAACTAGACAAAGGAGGTGAAGGAGAGATAGGGGTTAAGGATGACATCTGGGTTTCTAGTTTGCCAACTGGAATGTGGTGCCATTCCTCAAGATATGGAAGAGGACCTGTTTGGGGTAAATAGCCTTGATTTTACTTCTCATCCTTAATGGATTTGATAAGCATTTAAACATTTAAGTGGAAATTCTTGGGAGGGAGTTGATGCCAATCTGGAACTTGGAAAAGGGTTTTGGGTTGGGAATATAAATCTAAAAGTCTTAAGAAGATAAATTACCTGCAGAAAAATACAGATTGGAAAGAGAGCCTAGGGTGAGCCCTGGAAAGCTCCAATCTTTAAAAGGCAGGTAGGTAAGGAAGAGCTGGAAAAGACTTAGAAGGAGCAGCTGCCAAAGTAGAAGAAATGCCAAGGGAAAGTGGGAGAACAGAAGCCAAGGGAGATGAGAATGGGATATGGTTGCAGAAAGGAGGGAGTTCTCAACAGTGTCAAATGTTGCTGAGAACTCAAGTAAAATGAGGACCTAGAAATGCCCACTGGTTGTAAAGAGAAGGTCATTGTTGATCTAAGAGCATTCTGATAAAGCCGAACATGTCAGAGTCATACTGGAGTAAAGTGAGTAATAAATGGTAGGTGAAGAAGTGCAGATGGTGGGGTTTCTACTTTGCCCAGCTAGATGGCAATGCCATTACCCAAGGTGGGGAAGATGTACAAGTTGGGTCCTCTTCTGAGATAACTGGTTTGAAGAAAACAAGACAGAGCAGTAGCTGGAGGAGAATATGTGATTCATGTAAGTTATTTTAAAATTTTGCTTGTTTTAAAGATAGAAGTGATTTCAGCATCTTTGAATGGTACTGGGAAATGCTGGGTAGAGAAGGAGAGGTTAGAGATATAGGAGGGGATACTTAACAGCTTAAGGTTTTAATAAGGCAAGAGGTGATGGGATTCAGAGTGCAGGTGAGGAGGATAAATACTGCACAAAGGCACAATTTTTTCTTATATTTTCTTTTTACTTTTGTGTCAGAGATATACATTACCTACTCAAAATACAATAAATTCATAATGTTAAAATAATGATAAAGATCATTTCAATTTGTATAATGATAATACGTAAAAAGAGAATCCTCCAGGGTAAAGGTGATCAAAGAGAAAATACATAATTAGATGGTTCTTAAAATAAAATACGGGACTATGGTGCAAGATGTCTCTCTGATGAGGTGGAACAAATGGGTCTCACCTTCCAAGGTCAGGAGATTCTAAAACATCCAGATGGTGGCTGAGCAAGATAGAGTATGTTAGGTAGAAAATTTAAAATTTGGTTCTAGAAGAATTGGAGGGTAGAATTCATGGAAACTTGTAGTGCTGTGGATTAGTGCAGGGTGGGCTTTGATGTCTCATAGACCTGGGTGTTTAACTAATGTATCCGAATTGGATCTAAAATAATACCATGCTAGCCCCAAAGTGTTGTTGTGTGGATTCCCTTCTTTGGGTTGTGGACTGGACTTATTGACTAAATTCTTACTAATAAAATGTGGCAAAAATGATGAGATATTACTTCTTAGATTTAGTTACAAAAAGACTGTGATTTCTAGTTTGCTTGATACCTCCCTGCCTCCTTCTCCCACTTCTTTCTCTCTCTCTCTCTGTTTCTCTGTATCTATGTTGCTGTCTCTGTCTCTGTCTGTCTGTCTATCTGTCTCTCTGTGCTTGCTTTAGGGAAGCAAGCTGCCAGTGAGTAGCCATATGGAAAGGGTCTGGTGTCTCTGCCATCAAGCAGCAAGGACCTGAGGCTGCCAATAGCCATGGGAATGATTTTGGAAACGGATCTTTCCCGATTGAGCCTTGAGGTGACCGCAATCCTGGCTGATACCTTATTGCTTGTGAAAGACTGTGAACGAGAAGCACCCAGATATTTGACCCACAGAATATGAGATAATAAATATTTGTTGTTTTAAAATGTCAAGTTTTAGAGTAATTTGTCATGCAGCAATAGAAAAGCAATATATTTAAGAAACTGTTGAATAAGAAGTAATTGAAGGAACAAGGGCTTGTTAATGATGGGGTAGTGCAGACAAGTCTATCATTATCAAATGATAGCCAGGAGATGTAACACACTGGCTTTTTTGGTGTTATTGTAGAACCAACGTAAGTGATTATATATAAAGACGTTACAGATGTCACAAGGAAGCTTAGCAAGCTGAATACTTGTTAAAGCAGTGTTTCTCAACTCTGCTTACACATTAAAGTCACCTCCAGAAACTTTAAAAAATAATAATGTCAGGACTCCACCACAAATGCATAAAATAAGAAATTCTATGTATTGGTCCTGGACATTGGCCTTTATTAAAATCTCTCAAGTGATAGTAATGTGTAACCTGTTTTGCAAAGAACCACTGAGCTAGCCAATTGCATCCCTTTATTGAGAATCACAAATATATCCATTTTCCTAATTTTGTAAGAAACTGTGGCAATACCTAATTTTTGACAATTTGTGTTTATTATTGTAATTTTTTCTCATTATAGACTCGAGTCCCTGTAAACTAGACTAACCTAAATGAGATCTTTAACTGTAATTTAATTTCTTTGGCCTCAGTATCTTCAGTAATAAAATGAATGCATAGACTAAATTATTTCCTAAATGCCTACTGTATTAGTTTTCTATACTGTCGTAACAAGTAAACAAAAACTTAGTGGCTTAAAACAACACAAATTTATCATCTTATAGTTCTGGAAGTCAGAAGTCTGGCACAGCTCTCACCTGGCTAAGATGAAGATGTTGGCAGGGCTGTGTGATATTCTAGGGGTATAGGGGAGAATCTATTTCCTTGCTCATTCAGGTGTTAGAATTCAGTTCTACGTGGTTGTAGGACTGAGGTTTCTGTTTCTTTGCTGACTGTCAGCTGGGGGCAACCTCTGATTCCTAGAAACTTTCCTCTAGTCCTTGCATGTCACCTTTTACATCTCAGAACCAACAAAGGGATGAGGAATCTTTTTCACACTACTGTTTTCAGATCTTCTGCCTTCCATCTTAGATTCTCTCTGACTGCAGTTGGGAAAAATTCTTCACCTTTGATGACTCATGTGATTAGATTGGGCCAACTTGGATAATCCAGGATAATCTCATCTCAAGGTCCTTAACACTAATTTCTCTGCAAAGTCTCTTGCCATATAAGGTAACATTCACAGGTTCTGGGGATCAGGGTGTAGCTATCTTTGGGGGTCATTCTTCTTCCTTTCATACATTCCATATACGTCTAAGAACCTTAGATTAGTAGCATCATCTAGGGCAGAAGGCAGAGGTCTATCACCTTTGCCTGGATAATTTTTTCCAATGTCATATACCTATACCCCAGAAAATCCTAAAGTGCTACCCTGACCACCTGTGCTACCTCCACCATACTCCAGAAACTAGAGAAAAGCAAAAGTTGCTCTAAATCAGGAACAACAATCTACTTTTAATCCTTTAATAATACCTGTTATAAATTTGCTCACAGTGAGTGCCCAAGTGAGAATGTTGTCAGTCCTCTAAGCCGAGTTTCCAGAGATGACAAATGACAGATAGATTCATCCATCCAGGACCGTATAGCGATTAAGTCACTGGACTTTAAAGTCAGACAATCTGAGTTTTAATCTTAGCTTTTTGTGTGTTTTAGGATAAACCGTGCTCTAGTCAAGTAATCTCCTAAGTCTTAGTTTCCTGATGTGTAAAACAAGGTTGATGGTAATTCATACAGGTCTGTGGGAGGAGTAAATAAGAGAGTTGTTATAAAGCTAATAATAGCACATAGCCTGGCACAGGGGGCCAGCCCCTCATTGTCATCCAAAAACTGTTTCTTAGGTGCACTGTGCTAAGTGATATGCAGGTGGCTCTGAAGGTATGTAGGGTGGGGGTACCATGCTCATGAACCATATATTCCAGAATTCTGCATGTTCTGTGGTTGAGAAGAGGGAGAATTTCCTTTCTCCCAGGCTCATGGAAAGACTCATGGAGACAAAGCTTTTAAGACTCGGTGGGTAGTGACAGGTGGAGGTGAGGAGGTGAACATGGGTGCCTTCCGTCTTTTATGGAAAAGTGTGCTGATGTCACCAGTAATATGGATGGTACTGCTTGTCCACATAGTAACACCAGGTGGTGTACTAAGTATCAGAGAAAAGAATCAGTAAATTGTCACTATCCTTGTCCTTGAAGGGCTTACAGTCTATTTGTAATAATAATTGTTAATATTTATTGAATAATTACCTATTGCCTTGTACTATTCTAAGTGCTTTATATGTATTAACTTTTAAAATATGCCCAATAGCATTATATTATCTCCATTTTATGATTAATGAAACTGAGACACAGAGAAGTTAAATTACGTGCCCAAGTTCACACAGCTTTAAGTAGCAACTAGATTTAAGGCCAAGGCAAACTAACTCAAGTGGTTATGCATTTATCCACTACACTATACTGTCTCTGCCAAATAAAACTCTAAGAATTGATAGAACCAGGCACAGAGTGGATACTCTGACCAGTACGATGGAGATTTCACAGAAGGGGTGATACTGAGACAAAGTTTGATGGAAGAGTGGAAGTTTACCAGCCACAGTACAGTAAATACAGTAAATACCAATGATATTTGCCAGTGATGCATCAGTGGGATTATTGATTATTGAGCATGTGGCTCAGTTTGAAAGGACCCCGAGTTAGTAATTACGCCGGTTCCAAGAGGCAAATACAATTCAAACTGAATTACGGAAAACAAAGGAAGTGGCATTATTTATTGGCTCACCATCCCAGCAGGATCCACAGACTATAACAATGTGATGGACAAAAGCTCTTTGGCTCTACTTTGTTTTCTTCTGTGATGGCTTCATTCTTAGCTAGGTTTTGGGCACATTTGTAAAAAACTGACCACCAGGTACCCCAGGAACTCATCCTATGAGTAGCCACCCTGTAAAGAGAATACTACAGCAGAAGCAATGGTAGGCAGCCCGTGCATCATCTCCTATTTCTGGGCTCCCAGGAAGACTGCATTTCCTAGCCTCTCTTATAGTCGAGTTGAGGCCAAATGGCTGAGTTCTAGCCAAGAAAAGATGGGTAAGAGGGATTAGAGACACTTCAAGACCTGGCTGTTGTTCACAACTCACAGTATATTCTAGATCTCTCTCTTCCCTTTATCACGGTGCCTTAGAGGTCCCATGTTTCAGATGGAGGAGCTACAACATAGTGGGCGGCTGCCCAACATGAACTGGGCATTCTGTGAAGAAGAAATAAAGCTTTATTATCTTAAACTACTGATACATCAGGTTTTCATTTGTTCCTGCAGCATGGTCTAGCTTATCCAGATTAACACAAAGACTACTTTCCCAATTTCCACTCTAAGCCTACTCATTTTGCTCTTGTACCCACTTTTAGAATAGCTCCAGCAAAGCTAATCAAATGTGAAGAAGAGTCATTCCTCATAAGGAGATGGCAGAAAACAAAAATTACACTATGTTTTTCCATGACCATTACTGATCTTTTGGAACATAAATACTATATATCGTGGTCAATTTCTTAGATCATTGATATCACAAGTCCACCAAGAGCTACAAGGATAATCACTCTGAAAATAGGAATTTGGTCACTTTTGCCAACACACATGCATTGGAAATTTTTTACTCCAGTAACCAAATATTTCATCAGCCTGTAAATTTTCCTCTTATTCACATCTTTTTCATGTCTGGGACATTATGCTACTCAATTTAGTGTATTTGGTCAAATATAGAATGACTTTATATAAATTCCTTATTTTTCACTAACCTGTAATCTTTGTTTTTATTAAATGTTAATGAATTTATCTTTAGGAAAATTTAATTTCTTTTCCTTGCAAATCCTGCAGAATTGGAAAGTTAAACTCCAGAGATTATCATTCGTATTGTATTTTGGCAATCTCATCTATATTAATCCTATTCTGGGAACAATTTTCATTACAGAAAATCTTTCTTGCACTGAGGAAGTAGGTCAGGGAATGTTAGCACACTGAGAACACAGGAAAATCCATTCACTCTGTATGCTAGAGTTTTTATGATTCAAACAGAGAGATCTTTAATGAATAGGTTTTATCTACTTATGAATTTCAGATCTCTCTGGAACATTCTACCTCCACTATTGGGCAAAATCTAAAAGCAGCCCCTGTCAAGATGATTGTTTCTGTTAGCAATTACATATTTTTATTATGATGAGGGTACCTTACTAGTGCTGCAAAGAATAAAAAAATACATGAGACACAAATGTGCAGCATTAAACTCCCAGAAGAGTAATATGGGCAATAAGCTAGTATCGAAAATATCAAAGCCATGGAAAATTTAAAAAAGAATATAATAGATGCCTGTACATCCCTTATGTAGATTTATTACACTTAAGCTTTCCAAATAGCTCTGTCTCTGTGTGTGTGCGTGTATGTAAACACACGTACGTGTCTCTGTGTGGATATATATAAGCTAATACATCTCTGTCCCCAAATCTTCTGAAAGTAGCATAAAGACATCTTGATATTTCTCCACGAAATACTTCTTGGTCATTCATAGTCCAAGAACAAGAACACTTTTTTCCCCTACACAGACACAATATCATTGTCACACTTAGGAAAATCAACTAACTCAATAACATCATCAAACATGAAGTCCATGCACAATTTTTCAATACTGTCCCCCAAACACCCTTTATAGCTTTATTTTGAAAATAAGAATCCTATTAAGATATATACATAACATTTGCTGTTGGGTCCCTTTAGTCTCCCATAACCTAAAACTTTCCTCTCACCCCTTTTTTTCTTTATGGTATTGAATCCTTTGACAATTCCTGGCCACATGTCCTGCAGGACTTTCCACCTTCTGGATTTGTCTGACTGTTATATCTTGGTTAAATTCAGATCACACATTTCTGGCAAGAACCCAACAAAGGTGATGTGTATCTCACAATACTTATGTCAGAAGACACAGAGTATCGGGACATCTTATTATTGGCAATGGCAAGCTTGACCACTTGGTTAAGGGGGCAACTATCAGATCACTCAATTTTACAGTTTTCCCTTTGTTATTAGTAATCTGTTGGGTGATACTCTGAGATAATGTGAATGTGTCTTCCAATCCCTTTGATCCAGTGGTTTTTACATTTATTGATGTTCCTTGCTTAAATCATTATTATAGTAGGGTTAACAGAATGTTGATTTTCTAATTCCATCATTCCTTCTACTTTTACTATCTGACATTCTTTTATAAAGAAGAGATTTTCTTTGAGTTATCTTTTCTTTCTATGTATTAGATATATTTACATAACATTTATTTTTAATATTATCAATACTATGGACTCATGGATTATTTAAATATAGTGTTTGCTATACAGTATGATTTTATTTATTTATTTTTTTTGCGGTACGTGGGCCTCTCACTATTGTGGCCTCTCCCATTGCGGAGCACAGGCTCCGGACACGCAGGCTCAGTGACCATGGCTCACGGGCCCAGCTGCTCTGCGGCATGTGGGATCTTCCCGGACCGGGGCACGAACCCGTGTCCCCTGCATTGGCAGGTGGACCCTCAACCACTGCACCACCAGGAAAGCCCTGATTTTATTTTTGTTGCTCAAATTATTTCAAATCTGGCCAGTGGGCACCCCTCCAGGCCAATTCTGCATTTATTTGATAATAACACAATATTTGAGCACTTACTTTTTTTTGGTCCAACAAAATATTCAGTGCTTACAGTAGACTCCCAGCTCAGTCATGGACTCAGCCATATCTCCAAAAAATTTTAAGACAAATCAAAAACCAAAACAAAAAACAAAAGTTATTTTTTGAGATATAACTCCTATATCACACAATTCACCCATTTTAAGTGTACAATTCAAGTGTATTCACAATGCTGTGCAACCATCACCACAATCTAATTTTAGAATACTTTTGTCTTCCCCCAAAGAATCCTGTGGCCATCAGCAATACTCTTCATTCCATCTCAGCCTCTAACCCCCTCAACTCTAGGCCATCACTAATCTACTTTCTGTCTGTATAGAAGTAGCCTATTTTGGACATTTCATGTAAATGGAATGATATATGTGGTCTTTCATGATGGCGTCTTTCACTTAACATAATGTTTTCAAGGTTCATCCATGTTGTCTCATGTATCAGTGCTTCATAATATCCATCATATGGTTATACCAGATTTTATTTATCCATTCATCAATTTATAGTCATTTTATTCTATTAATATGGTAGATTAAATTAATCGATTTTCAGATGTTAAACCAACCTTGCTCTGTTGTTAGGTGCACATATGATGATGATGCCTAAGGAATTTCTGATTTTCCTCTGTGACAGCCCTTCTCATGGAAGGAAGGAGATCCTTTAAACCCTCCACCCCCTTCCCCCACCATGTATATAATGCACACTGCTCAGAATTCAGCCAACCAGCACATCCCTTTCTCTACTACCTGGTGATTTCCCTCTCTTCACCACTTAGACATTCCAGCAAATGTCCCCATTACACAATTATTTTCATATCACCAAATCTCAAGTCTGACTTTTCTTTTGCTAGACGAGGGAAAATACCATACTCTGAGAAAACAAAAGTCTCCTTGCTCTTTAACTAACGTGTAAGGGCTTCATTTTTATTTCTGAATTCTTTCCTCATTTGACTTTAAAAAAATTTGTCAGGCTCACAGTGGACACGTTTATATTTAAAAATGATGTTTAGCTTTAATTCAAACATTTTAATCATCATCTCTCTCTTTTTCTTTCTTTTTCATTTTTTAAGAAACTTTTTAGTTTATATTGGAGTATAGTTGATTAACACTGCTATATTTAAAATGGATAACCAACAAGGACCTACTGTAAAGAACAACGAATGATGGTCAATATTATGTAACAACCTAAATGGGAAAATAATTTGAAAAAGAATAGATACATGTATATGTAAAACTGAATCACTTTGCTGTACACCTGAAACTAACATCAACTCTCTCCTTTCATTCTCATATCTCTTGCTATTTAGACCAAAAGAAACCTCTGCCTTCTACCAGAGGCACTTCCTCTAAGGAAACAACTTATTTTGCTTCTTAAGAGCCCAACTCTATGAATGGCATATATATGCAACATGGTTCATCTAAACATACCAGCTCATGATATTTTAAGGTTCTCACTTCTTCTATTAGAGCTATCTAAGCACTGCTAGAGTCAACTGAGGATGACACCAGGCAAATTTAATCCTGCATTTTGACAGTGGATATAAATTCCTGAGAGAAGGAACTGCACTGATTTATAAATATCTTTAAGACTAGAAGTTAGGGTGAAGCTAATGGGAGATGGGGCTGGGAAGAACAATGAACTAATTATCTGTAGGTTCTATTATACTCTCATCACTAATCCTCACTAGTTGTTTGTTTAAATTGACATGTTTTTTCTTTGTAGTAATTTGAGAGAGCTGTGAATGATAACACATCTGGATTGTTCTGTTATCTGACAAAATCCAACAAATTACTAGCTTAATCTGATAATTACAGTTATATTTCTGAGGATAACTATGAAGAGAAATTATGACTAAAAATTTTACTAATAGTGTTTACTGGCTATGGACAGTAGCTTCTTTGTCTATTGCCTTAAAATGTAGTTCTTTCACTATGATTACAAGCCATGCAATTTTCAGTGAGCCATTTACCCTCATTAAATATCAATCTTCTCATCTGTAGAGACAGGATAATAATATAATTCAATTGTCATGAGGATTAGTTAAGCCTGACACATATCAGAGCTCAATATATGTTAGCTAAAATAATTATTATTTTTATAATCAATATATGAAGAGTTATTGGACATCCACTTAATGGCTAACACAAGGCTAAGATTGGCAAAGAAACGAGAGAGATGTTTCCAATTTTCAAGGAGTTAAACCCTCTGTGAAGGAGTAAAGACTAATTATTAACCGGACATTATGAGAACAGATACATTAAAGTCCAAAACTCTCTGCAGGTGCTCTAGGAGTTGAGAGATGGAATAGATTAGCGTGAGTTGGAGTAGAAAGAGTGATGGATGGATACTTCTATGTACCTCCCATGAAGTGTAAGACTCTAAAACTCTTAGTCCTTTTCATAAATTTATAGAAGTAAATTATATTATATACAGCAGAGAAGGTAGAGCTGGGGTTGCTGCCAAGACAAGAGAGAAAAAAATATTTAACATGAACTGGTGATCTTTCTATTGATGCTTCACTGACAGTACCGTCCAGTGTCTTTGCAAGCTCAGTCCTTTCCAACTTTATTATGAAATATACAGGTAACACTAAATTTTAGGAAAAAATTAGTGGATATTTTATGTCCAAAGCTCTTGTAGTTTCCCATCATATATATTGAAAAAGAAATCCATTGCCACTCTCTTAGAGCTATTTTAATTTTCTAAACCTATTATTTGCACACTGATTGTAAGCCATCAATAAGAGTTTTCCAGAAAGATTGTTCTCAGCAGGAAGAAAAGAGGTAGGAGTATATTTGTAATTATGGAAAGATTGTTCTCAGCAGGAATAAAAGAGATAGAAGTATATTTGTAATTATGGAAACATACACCCTATATTTTTCACACTGAAGAGACGCATGCTTTCATTCTATGTGGTAAAGGAAAGGTTGGCATAATCATCTATTTCTTATTAATAATCACTTTTTACAAGAAAGATAGATGGAGAAACTCATCTGGAGGCTATACTTTTAAATAGCTAGATTAGAAGCAGATATGAAATTACTTTTGAAGTCTGGATGCAATTGAAGCTGATTTGGCCTGGCTTTTTTTTTATCATAATAAGATTTTAGAAGTGAATGCAGAGGAATAATAGGCCCCATTACAGATAGGTCACCTGATTCAGTCCTAGAGACAAAGTGGAATCGTTCCCTAGAATAATGTCTATAGTACTTTGTTCAGACCAATCTGAAATGAATACTCAGGAAAATGCACAGATCTGCCCATCTTAGTTTTAGATTGAAAACCTATTTCATAATGGTAGTAATGACTAGCCTTCCAGCCCACTAATCATCCATTAAGGTGGAAAAGAAAGCAATATTTTAGGACCATGATGCACAGAGGAGAGTTAGCTCACTGGTCCTAGGTGATAGCAAGATGGTAGCTGAGGTTGCACAAATGTTCTGGAGCCTCTATCCAATGATGTCTGCTGCAATAAACATTATTCTAAAAGGGGGACTGGGAAAGTAAATCGGACCCTGAGAAACCTGGATAATGAGTTTTACGGACAGTTTTGTGAGTGATGAAGTTATCCTGGAGTTGCAGAGGTGTGTATCTCTCCTTGGATCTTACTTGTGGAGAAGACCGCTGATCATTGAGCAGGAAATGAAATTGTATTTGTTATAACATCCATTACGACTTCCAGGTATCAAGCAAGTTAGTGCTAAGATTCACTATCCTAAATCATATCAGAAAGGCATAAGCAGAGACAAACAGATTAATGGAACAGAAGAGTCTAGAATTGATCACAAATAAATTTAACATGAAAAAGAAAGTCTTTGTGACAAATGGTTCTGGAGCATCTACAGAGCTGGACAGGAGAATGAACTTTGTCTCCTATCTTACTCGAAAATTTAATTTGAGATGGATCACTTAAACACTACTACCAAAACCATAAGACTTCTAGAATACAAGTAGAATATTTTCATGACTTTAGGATAGGAAAGCTTTCTTAGAACACAAAAGGCATTAAAAACATAAGAAACAGTAAGTTAGATTTACTCAAAATAAAAAAATCCTAGTCATCAGAAGATGAAAAGGCAAGCCACATTCTGGTTGAGAATATCTGTAAAAACATATCTGACAAAGAACTTATACCAAGAGAATGCACAGAAAGAATTTCTAAGTGTAGAGTGACATGGTTATATTTTCATGTTAATATGTCACTTTGGCAGCTATGATAGATAAATTTTAAGGAAATAGAACTAGAAATAGTGGAAAGGTAGGACACTGAGGTAGTAGGTGATGAGGACTTAGTATGTAAGCAGCAGTTTCATATGGAAAATTCTCTGAAGTCTTTGAATGTAGTGAGAACCAGGAGAAAATCTAGTATGTATTTTTAGTTCCTTCTTATAAATAAGAAATTGGTACATACTGGTATTTGAGATTCTAGATTAAGATCTCCACCAATAAATGAGAGAAGAGAAAGCTTTATTTCTGCTATAGTAAGAGAGACCATCCAAAACTCTGACTGCACTAGACTTCTGACAGTTAGTAAGGATTTTGATTTATTAAAGACAGCAGGGGGCTTCCCTGGTGGCACAGTGGTTGAGAGTCCGCCTGCCGATGCAGGGGATACGGGTTCATGCCCCGGTCCGGGAAGATCCCACATGCCACGAAGCGGCTGGGCCCATGAGCCATGGCCGCTGAGCCTGCGTGTCCGGAGCCTGTGCTCCGCAACGGGAGAGGCCACAACAGTGAGAGGCCTGCGTACTGCAAAAAAAAAAAAAAAAAAAAAAAGCAGGAAGGGGAAATATGAAGAATGGGAATGATAAAGTAGGAATCTGATGTGAGGGCAAAGAAGATACTCTACTAAGTTATTTCCAGTTCTTGAAAAGAGGGTCTAAAGTCCAGAAAAGTGCATTTAAGAGATTAACTATTCTCAGTCCTCAAATGGTAGTCTAAAGTAAGTCCAGGAAAAGTACATTCTGCATTTTTGAATTTATCAAGAAAACTATTAGTTTAGGTCCATCAATGAAAAGCACATTCTCTTGTGTTTTTGCTACACAAGAGTTGCAAAACAGTCTAATTCTTTACACTCCTACCAATTTTAGTTTTTGACCCTTATTTCTTCAATTTTTTTCTATACCAGTGTTTTTCTTCTTTCCTTCCTCGTATTCTCAAGTGAAAAGAACACTAGATCTTTTTGATTGTTCCACAACTTCCAAAGGCTCTGTTCATTTTTTTCAACCTTTTTCTCTGTTTTTCAGATTGGAAAATTTCTATTGTTATACCTTAAATTTTAATAACTCATTCCTCTGTAGTCTTCATTATTCAATTGAACTCATTCAGTGAATATTTTATGGCAGATACTGTCATTTTCAGTTCTGAAATTCCAACTTGGTTCTTTTTTACAGTTTCTATTTCTCTATAGAGAATGCATATATCTTTCCATTAATTTCAAGCATTTTTACTTTTATTTCTGGAGCTGATACGTAATAACTGCTTTTAAAGTCTGATAATTTCAAAATCTGAGGCCTCATGTATTGGCATCTGTTGACTGTCTTTTCTCTTGAGAATCAAGCATTTTGGGGGGTTCTTTTAAAAGTAATTTTGGATTATATTCTGGACATTTTGAATGTTACGTTGTCAGACACTTGGTATTGTAAAAATCCTCCAAATAATGTTGATTTTTTTTTATTTATTTGTTTGTTTGTTTGTTTGTTTAGGCCACGTCCTGTGTCTTGCAGGATCTTAGTACCCCAACCAGGAATTGAAACTGGGACAAGGCAATGAAAGCGCTGAGTCCTAACCACTGGACCGCCAGGGAACTCTTTGTTTTAGAAGGAAATAATTCAGTCATCATCAGTCCATGAGTTCTGCTTAACTTTCTGTAGTTGAAGAATCCAATGTCTGCTTCAGTTTTCAAAGCCTTTGCTGTGCTCCTTGGGGTCTATCCTATGCATGTGTATCTTGGGGGTTGAGCCTGGAATTTGATCATGACAGAAATAGGGGATCCTCTTTTCCTGGTTTCTCCTCTGGGATTTCCTTCACATTCTCTTGTTCCTAGTGTTTTGTTTCTTAGTCATCTTACTAGAAACACAGGACTCATTATGGAATTTCATCCATCCTTATTTCTGCACAGCTGCACATGGCTGGGGCTACTCTGGAGTCAAAGCAGAGAGAGAAAAGGGAGAGAAAAATAATGGGATTTCTCCACACTCTTTGAACCACAGGTCTCTTTTTCTGAATTCTTCTGGACAGAGAGAGACAGGTTTTCTCTTGGGGTTTTAGGTTACTGTTCTGCTGCCAGAGCTGTTGCTGTGGTTAGGGCTGCCTTTGGACTAAGGATGGGAGAAAAAAGAGAAAAAAAAAACAAAACAAAAACGTTAATTCCCCCCATACTGTAAGGCTCACAGGGGCTCCTTTTCCTGGTCCTCTGGCCAGAAAGACAAGGTTTCTCTCAGAGGTTTTGCTTTGCTCACTCACTATGCAGTTAAGCACTGAGGTAGCCCTTGGGTTAACCTGGGGAATAGAGGAAAACCTTGAGAAGTTTACCCCCTACCAGTTGTCCTTAAAGTTTTGTCTCCCCTCCTCAATCTGCCTATTATTAAGTTCTCTGAGTTCTCAAGTAGTTGTTTTTTGTACTGTCCCAGAATTTTTTTTTTTTTTTTTTGCGGTACGCGGGCCTCTCACTGTTGTGGCCTCTCCCGTTGCAGAGCACAGGCTCCGGACCCGCAGGCTCAGTGGCCATGGCTCACAGGCCCAGCCGCTCCGCAGCATGTGGGATCTTCCCACACCAGGGCACGAACCCGTATCCCCTGCATTGGCAAGCGGACTCTCAACCACTGCGCCACCAGGGAAGCCCTGTCCCAGAATTTTTAGTTGCAATTAATATGAGATAGGAGGCACTGGAAATCTCTGTGCTTTTGTGACCTATATTTTAGAGTGGTCTATCCACAAAACACTATCTTTGAAAAAAATAGTTATCTTTATACATGGACAGCATGCATTCTTTTGCTTGTGACCCCAAAAGATTAACGTAAAATGACTTTGTCCTTTTATGAAAAGTCTGTTCACCTTCATGGCTTTTTAGGATCATTATGTATACATGATTTTATTAAGTTTATAATATTATGAATTTAGTTTACTGGTAAAAATCACAGCAAAGACTTGAACAATATTTAGTAAATCTAGAGAGTTAAGATGAAGTATTATGAAGCCTTTTGTGACAAACCATCTTCTCAAAGTCATTTCCATATCACAGTACCTAAAACATGGTCCCATTCTCATCTATCCTTAGTCAGTTGTCAGCAGAGCAGAGTCAGCAAATGTCCATCCAGAGCACGTTTTGATAGGAAATTGCACTGGGGTTGTGTTGATGGAAGGAAAGTAGTGTGTGATGAGCACCTAATCCTCCTACAGGCTTATACAGAGCTTATCTAGTACAATCAAGGGGGAAGAAAGTTCCAGAGCAACCTTGATTCTTATTCTCTGAAATGACTTCTCTCCCATGACAAACTTTTCCATGATGTGGAACAAAGTCATTCCCTATTTACCAAGTAAGCACAGATTGTGTACTCAGGTAAAATATTCCACTGGTTTCACAAATGCCAGGAATACCACCTGATCTGAGTATATTTTCAACTAATCCCCCAGAGGCAACATTTGGAGCTTCCCTCTCTCACCTCTGAACCCAAGTTTCTCTAATGACTCAGACCTACTCAACAGAAACATTGGGAAGAGAGAGTCTGCAGTAGCAGACTTAAGACTTCAGTCTTAAGAAACCAGAGAAGGTTCTCCCTGCCCCATCTATGATAACTTCCAGTTCCAGCCTTGCCTGAGGGGCAGGTGTGTTCTAACCAGAGGCTTGTGGCCACCTCTCTTTCTACCTGACGAGAGGGAGCTTCTGGCCACTGAATTCAGCACACAGGTGCTCTGAAGTCAGGAAACAAAGCCTTCTGAGAACTCAGTTTGGGGCTGCTTTGGTTATAGGGGGGCTCACAGATGTTTGTTTGCATGAAATCCAAACAAGAGATTAAAGAGAGGGCCTGAAGCATTTTTTAAGATAAGGAACAAAAAGAATACACAAATCAGAGAAATCATGAACTGTAGAAACACAATCCTGCTTGTCTACAAAAGGAAAGTATTTCAATACCAACTGCTTGAAGGAAACACACACACACACACACACACACACACACACACGCCGCTATGTTGAAACACAAATGTTGAAAATACTGCCTATGTAAACTTACCCAACTCAACTGAACTGTCAAACAAGGCCCAGATGAACAAGAAGGTAGTGACTATTTAGAGTCCAATGTAAATGCATGCTTTTTTTTTCAATATTCTATAAATGACTTGAAGTTTCAGCAGAGAAATATTAAATTCTTCTTTGGGTCAAAACCCAAAAAGGATGAAAAGAAGATAGACTGAGAGATAAGATAACAAAGAGCTGCAGCCTCAAGCTGCAGAATCGCCCTAAATGTACTATTTATTAAGCTATTTTTATTTTCAGGCACAGTTTGTTACCTTTTATTCATTTATTCATCTCACTTAATCCTCACCATCACATAAGAAGAGAGGAATAATTATCTACATTTTACAGGTGAGGAAACTGAGGCTCACACTATTAAGTGACAGGGCTACAGTAACACACCTCATTATTTCTGTAGTTGGGAGTCACACCCAGTTCTGCAAAATCCCGCAGTCTGTGCTCTCACTACTCTTTTTTTTTATTAAATTTTTTTTATTAGTTTCTGCTTTATAACAAAGTGAATCAGTTATACATATACATCCGTTCCCACATCCCTTCCCTCATGCATCTCCCTCCCTCCCACCCTCCCCATCCCACCCCTCCAGGCGGTCACAAAGCACCGAGCTGATGTCCCTGTGCTCTGCGGCTGCTTCCCACTATCTATCTACCTCACGTTTGGTAGTGTATACATGTCCATGCATCTCTTTTGCTTTGTCACAGCTTACACTTCCCCCTCCCCATATCCTCAAGGCCATTCTCAAGTAGGTCAGTGTCTTTATTCCCGTTTTACCCCTAGGTTCTTCATGACATTTTTTTTTAAATTCCATATATACGTGTTAGCATACGGTATTTGTCTTTCTCTTTCTGACTTACTTCACTCTGTATGACAGACTCTAGGTCTATCCACCTCATTACAAATAGCTCAGTTTCGTTTCTTTTTATGGCTGAGTAATATTCCATTGTATATATGTGCCACATCTTCTTTATCCATTCATCCGATGATGGACATTTAGGTTGTTTCCAGCTCCGGGCTATTGTGAATAGAGCTGCAATGAACATTTTGGTACATGTCTCTTTTTGAATTATGGTTTTCTCAGGGTATATACCTAGTAGTGGGATTGCTGGGTCATATGGTAGTTCTATTTTTAGTTTTTTAAGGAACCTCCATACTGTTCACCATAGTGGCTGTACCAATTCACATTCCCACCAGCAGTGCAAGAGTGTTCCCTTTTCTCCACAACCTCTCCAGCATTTATTGTTTCTAGATTTCTTGATGCTGGCCATTCTGACTGGTGTGAGATGATATCTCATTGTAGTTTTGATTTGCATTTCTCTAATGATTAATGATGTTGAGCATTCTTTCATGTGTTTGTTGGCAGTCTGTATATCTTCTTTGGAGAAACGCCTATTTAAGTCTTCTGCCCATTTTTGGATTGGGTTGTTTGTTTTTTTGCTATTGAGCTGCATGAGCTGTTTATAAATTTTGGAGATTAATCCTTTGTCAGTTGCTTCATTTGCAAATATTTTCTCCCATTCAGAGGGTTGTCTTTTGGTCTTGTTTATGGTTTCCTTTGCTGTGCAAAAGCTTTTAAGTTTCATTAGGTCCCATTTGTTTATCTTTGTTTTTATTTCCATTTCTCTAGGAGGTGGGTCAAAAAGGATCTTGCTGTGATTTATGTCATAGAGTGTTCTGCCTATGTTTTCCTCTAAGAGTTTGATAGTTTCTGGCCTTACATTTAGGTCTTTAATCCATTTTGAGTTTATTTTTGTGTATGGTGTTAGGGAATGATCTAATCTCATACTTTTACATGTCCCTGTCCAGTTTTCCCAGCACCACTTATTGAAGAGACTGTCCTTTCTCCACTGTACATTCCTGCCTCCTTTATCAAAGATAAGTTGACCATATGTCCGTGGGTTTATCAGCTGTTATTTAAAGCTTTCTATCCTGTTCCATTGATCTATCTTTCTGTTTTTATGTCAGTACCACACTGTCTTGATTACTGTAGCTTTGTAGTACAGTCTGAAGTCAGGGAGCCTGATTCCTCCAGCTCCGTTTTTCGTTCTCAAGATTGCTTTGGCTATGCGGGGTCTTTTGTTTTTCCAAACAAATTTTGAAATTTTTTGTTCTAGTTCTGTGAAAAATGCCAGTGGTAGTTTGATAGGGATTGCATTGAATCTGTAGATTGCTTTGGGTAGTAGAGTCATTTTCACAATATTGATTCTTCCAATCCAGAAGCATGGTATATCTCTCCATCTATTTGTATCATCTTTAATTTCTTTCATCAGTGTCTTATAATTTTCTGCATACAGGTCTTTTGTCTCCTTAGGTAGGTTTATTCCTAGGTATTTTATTCTTTTTGTTGCAATGGTAAATGGGAGTGTTTTCTTGATTTCATTTTCAGATTTTTCATCATTAGTGAACAGGAATGCCAGAGATTTCTGTGCATTAATTTTGTATCCTGCTACTTTACCAAATTCATTGATGAGCTCTAGTAGTTTTCTGGTAGCATCTTTAGGATTCTCTATGTATAGTATCATGTCATCTGCAAACAGTGACAGCTTTACTTCTTCTTTTCCAATTTGGATTCCTTTTATTTCCTTTTCTTCTCTGATTGCTGTGGCTAGAACTTCCAAAACTATGTTGAATAAGAGTGGTGAGAGTGGGCAGCCTTGTCTTGTTCCTGACCTTAGTGGAAATGGTTTCAGTTTTTCACCATTGAGGACAATGTTGGCTGTGGGTTTGTCATATATGGCCTTTATTATGTTGAGGAAAGTTCCCTCTATGCCTACTTTCTGCAGGGTTTTTATCATAAATGGGTGTTGAATTTTGTGGAAAGCTTTCTCTGCATCTATTGAGATGATCATATGGTTTTTCTCCTTCAACTTGTTAATATGGTATATCACATTGATTGATTTGCGTATATTGAAGAATCCTTGCATTCCTGGAATAAACCCCACTTGATCATGGTGTATGATCCTTTTAATGTGCTGTTGGATTCTGTTTGCTAGTATTTTGTTGAGGATTTTTGCATCTATGTTCATCAGTGATATTGGCCTGTAGTTTTCTTTCTTTGTGACATCCTTGCCTGTTTTTGGTATCAAGGTGATGGTGGCCTTGTAGAATGAGATTGGGAGTGTTCCTTCCTCTGATATTGTTTGGAAGAGTTTGAGAAGGATGGGTGTTAGCTCTTCTCTAAATGTTTGATAGAATTCGCCTGTGAAGCCATCTGGTCCTGGGCTTTTGTTTGTTGGAAGATTTTTTATCACAGTTTCAATTTCAGTGCTTGTGATTGGTCTATTCATATTTTCTATTTCTTCCTGATTCAGTCTTGGCAGGTTGTGCATTTCTAAGAATTTGTCCATTTCTTCCAGGTTGTCCATTTTATTGGCATAGAGTTGCTTGTAGTAATCTCTCATGATCTTTTGTATTTCTGCAGTGTCACTTGTTACTTCTCCTTTTTCATTTCTAATTCTATTGATTTGAGTCTTCTCCCTTTTTTTCTTGATGAGTCTGGTTAATGGTTTGTCAATTTTGTTTATCTTCTCAAAGAACCAGCTTTTAGTTTTATTGATCTTTGCTATCATTTCCTTCATTTCTTTTTCATTTATTTCTGATCTGATCTTTATGATTTCTTTCCTTCTGCTAGCTTTGGGGGTTTTTTGTTCTTCTTTCTCTAATTGCTTTAGGTGCAGGGTCAGGTTGTTTACTCGAGATGTTTCCTGTTTCTTAAGGTGGAATTGTATTGCTATAAACTTCCCCCTTAGAACTGCTTTTGCTTCGTCCCATAGGTTTTGGGTCGTCGTGTCTCCATTGTCATTTGTTTCTAGGTATTTTTTAATTTCCTCTTTGATTTCTTCAGTGAGCACTTCGTTATTGAGTAGTGTATTTTTTATCCTCCATGTGTTTGTATTTTTTACAGATCTTTTCCTGTAATTGATGTCTAGTCTCATAGCATTGTGGTCGGAAAAGATACTTGATACAATTTCAATTTTCTTAAATTTACCAAGGCTTGATTTGTGACCCAAGATATGATCTATCCTGGAGAATGTTCCATGAGCACTTGAGAAAAATGTGTATTCTGTTGTTTTTGGATGGAATGTCCTATAAATATCAACTAAGTCCATCTTGTTTAATGTATCATTTAAAGCTTGTGTTTCCTTATTTATTTTCATTTTGGATGATCTGTCCATTGGTGAAAGTGGGGTGTTAAAGTCCCCTACTATGATTGTGTTATTGTCGATTTCCCCTTTTATGGCTGTTAGTATTTGCCTTATGTATTGAGGTGCTCCTATGTTGGGTGCATAAATATTTACAATTGTTATATCTTCTTCTTGGATCGATCCCTTGATCGTTATGTAGTGTCCTTCTTTGTCTCTTCTAATCGTCTTTATTTTAAAGTCTATTTTGTCTGATATAAGAATTGCTACTCCAGCTTTCTTTTGGTTTCCATTTGCATGGAATATCTTTTTCCATCCCCTTACTTTCAATCTGTATGTGTCCCTAGGTCTGAAGTGGGTCTCTTTTAGACAGCATATGTATGGGTCTTGTTTTGGTATCCATTCAGCCAATCTGTGTCTTTTGGTGGGAGCATTTCGTCCATTTACATTTAAGGTAATTATTGATATGTATGTTCCTATTCCCATTTCCTTAATTGCTTTGGGTTCATTATTGTAGGTATATTCCTTCTGCTGTATTTCTTGCCTAGAGAAGTTCCTTTAGCATTTGTTGTAAAGCTGGTTTGGTGGTTCTGAACTCTCTCAGCTTTTGCTTATCTGTAAAGGTTTTAATTTCTCCATCAAATCTGAATGAGATCCTTGCTGGGTAGAGTAATCTTGGTTGCAGGTTTTTCTCCTTCATCACTTTAATTATGTCCTGCCACTCCCTTCTGGCTTGTAGAGTTTCTGCTGAGAGATCAGCTGTTATCCTGATGGGGATTCCCTTGTGTGTTATTTGTTGTTTTTGCCTTGCTGCTTTTAATATGATTTCTTTGTGTTTAATTTTTGACAGTTTGATTAATATGTGTCTTGGCATATTTCTCCTTGGATTTATTCTGTATGGGACTCTCTGTGCCTCCTTGACTTGATTAACTCTTTCCTTTCCCATATTAGGAAAGTTTTCAACTATAATCTCTTCAAATATTTTCTCAGTCCCTTTCTTTTTGTCTTCTTCTTCTGGAACCCCTAGAATTCGAATGTTGGTGCGTTTAATGTTGTCCCAGAGGTCTCTGAGACTGTCCTCTGTTCTTTTCATTCTTTTTTCTTTATTTTGCTCTGCAGCAGTTATTTCCACTATTTTATCTTCCACCTCACTTATCCGTTCTTCTGCCTCAGTTATTCTGCTATTGATCCCATCTAGAGTATTTTTCATTTCATTTACTGTGTTTTTAATCGATGCTTGATTCATCTTTAGTTCTTCTAGGTCCTTGTTAACTGTTTCTTGCATTTTGTCTATTCTATTTCCAAGATTTTGGATCTGGGAAATAGAATCTTGGATCAGCTTTACTATCATTATTCTGAATTCTTTTTCAGGTAGACTGCCTATTACCTCTTCATTTGTTAGGTCTGGTAGGTTTTTATCTTGCTCCTTCACCTGCTGTGTGTTTTTCTGCCTTCTCATTTTGCTTATCTTACTGTGTTTGGGGTCTCCTTTTTGCAGGCTGCAGATTCGTAGTTCCCGTTTTTTTGGTGTCTGTCCCCCGTGGCTAAGGTTGTTTCAGTAGGTTGTGTAGGCTTCCTGGTGGAGGGGACTAATGCCTGTGTTCTGGTGGTTGAGGCTCGATCTTGTCTTTCTGGTGGACAGGTCCACGTCTGGTGGTGTGTTTTGGGGTGCCTGTGGCCTTATTATGTTTTTAGGTAGCCTCTCTGTTAATGGGTGGGGTTGTGTTCCTGCCTTGCTAGTTGCTTGGCATAGGGTGACCAGCACTGTAGCTTGCTGGTCATTGACTGAAGCTGGGTGCTGGTGTTGAGATGGAGATCTCTGGGAGATTTTCGCTGCTTGATATTATGTGGAGCTGGGAGGTCTCTTGTGGACCCGTGTCCTGAAGTTGGCTCTCCCACTTCAGAGGCACAGCACTGACTCCTGGCTGCAGCACCAAGAGGCTTTCATCCACCCGGCTCAGAATAACAGGGAGAAAAAGTAGAAAGAAAGAATTAGTAGAAGAAAGAAAGACAGAGGGAAAGAAAGGGAGAAGGGAAGAAAGGAAGGAAGGAAGGAAGAAAGAAAGGAGGGAGGGAGGGAGGAAGGATGAAAGAAAGAAGGAAAGAAAGGAGGGAGGGAGGGAGGAATGAAAGCAAAAGGAAGAGTGAATGGAAGAAGGGAGGGAGGGAGGGAGGAAGGAAAGAAAGAAAGAAAGACAGGAGGGAGGAAGGAAAAAAAAGAAAGTGGAAAGAAGAAGGGTGGGAGGGTGGGAGGGAGGAAAGAAAAAGAAAGAAGGAAAGGAGGAGCGGAGGGAGGGAGGGAAGAAGGGAAGGTAGGAAAAAAAGAAAGAGCAGGTAAAGTAAAATAGAATAAAGTATGAAATATAGTAGCGTTATTAAAATTAAAAAGTAATTATTGAAAAAAAAACGGACAGATAGAATCCTGGGACATATGGTGGAAGCAAAGCTATACAGAGAGAATCTTACACAGAAGATTACACATACACATTTACAAAAAGAGAGCAGGGGGAAAATAAAAAATCTTGCTCTCCAAGTCCACCTCCTCAATTTGGGATAATTCGTTGTAAAAAGAGGAAAAGGGCGAGAAGTCTGAAATCTTGCTCTCTAAGTCCACCTCCTTAATTTGGGATAATTCGTTGTAAAAAGAGGAAAAGGGGGGAAAGTCTTAAATCTTGTCCTCAATGTCCACTTCCTCAATTTGGGATGATTCGCTGTCCATTTATGCACTCCACAGTTGCAGGGCACATCAAATAGGCCGTGGAGCTTTAATCCGCTGCCTCCGAGGCTGCACAGAGAGATTTCCCTGCCTCTGCTCTCACAGCTCCCGGGTCTCAGCCTTGGACCTGGCCCTGCCTCTGCGCGTAGGTCGCCAGAGGGCGTCCGTTCTTCGCTCAGACAGGACGGGTTTAAAGGAGCCGCTGATTCGGGGGCTGTGGCTCACTCAGGTAGAGGGGAGGGAGGGGCGCGCAGTGTGGGGCGGGCCTGCGGCGGCAGAGGCCGGCGTGACGTTGCAGCAGCCTGAGGCGCTCGGTGCGCTTTCCCGGGAAAGCCGTCCCCGGGTCCCGGAACCCCGGCAGTGGCGGGGTGCACAGGCCGCCCGGAAGGCGGGGCGGACAGTGACCCGCGCTCTCACACAGGCCCCGCGGCGGCAGCAGCAGCAGCAGCCCCAGCGTCCCACGCCCGTCTCTGGGGTCCGCGCCTTTAGCCGCGGCTCGCGCCCGTCTCCGGCGCTTCCCCAAGCAGCCCTCTTAATGCCCTCTCCTCGCGCACCAGGAAACAAAAGGGAAAAAAGTCTCTTGCCTCTTCGGCAGCTCCAGACCCTTTCCCCGTACTCCGTCCGGGCTAGCCGTGGTGCACTAACCCCTTCAGGCTCTCTTCCTGCCGCCAGCCCCAGTCCTCTCCCTGCGCTCCGACTGAAAGCCGATACCCGAGCCTCAGCTCCCAGCCCCGCCCGCCCCGGCGGCCAATCAGACAAGCCTCTCGGGCTGGTGTGTGCCTGAGGGCACCGATCCTCTGTGCCGGAATCTCTCCGCTTTGCCCTCCACACCCCTGTTGCTGTGCTCTCCTACGCTACTCCGAAGCTTCCCCCTCCGCCACCTGCAGTCTCTGCCCGCGAAGGGGCTTGTAGTGTGTGGAAACCTTTCCTCCTTCACGGCTCCCTCCCACTGGTGCAGGTCCCGTCCCTATCCTATTGTCTCTTTTTATTCTTTTTTTCTTTTGCCCTACCCAGGTATGTGGGGAGTTTCTTGCCTTTTGGGGGGTCTGAGGTCTTCTATCAGCGTTCAGTAGGTGTTCTATAGGAGTTGTTCCACGTGTAGATGAATTTCTGATGTATCTGTGGGGAGGAAGGTGATCTCCGCGTCTTACTCTTCCGCCATCTTCCTCCAGGGTCCTTACTACTCTTAAGAAGTCACATTTTGTTGTCACTGCTCCCTTGTGAAACTGTGTCTAGCTCTGGTGGGGGAAAGTGAGAGCGCCCACTCCAGGGAGGGGCTGCCACACTCAAACCTGAAAAACCGTGGTCCAATCTGTCGTCTTCAGCCATTTTCCAGTTTGTGGCCACATGGCTTTATGCATTGCCTGTTAAATACGTATTGTGTCTTTCTGTGGCTGAAATGGAAGTCCATTTAAACATTCATTTGAAATTTACCTTTTTTTTTTTTATTTTTAAAAATAGCTTTATTGAAATATAATCCACATACCACAAAACTCACCCATCTAACTTAAAGTGTACAATTCAGTGGTTTTCTGTGTATTCATGGATATGTGCCATCATCACCATATACATTTGAGAACATGTTCATCATCCCAGAAGAAACTCTGTACTTGTTACCAGTCACCCCTTATTTCCCTCCACCACCCCCCCCCCAACTAATCTACTTTCTGTCTTTATAGATTTGCCTATTCTGGACATTTCAAATAAATGGAATCATACAACATGTGATCTTGGAAACATGATCAACATGGAAAGAGAAGTGATTTGATGTGATTTAAATTCATATTAAGGAAGAAAAGATGACTTTCTCTCTCTCTTTTTTTTTTGCTTTATAACAAATTAAATCAGTTATACATATACATATGTTCCCATATCCCCTCCCTTTTGCGTCTCCCTCCCACCCTCCCTATCCCACCCCTCCAGGCGGTCACAAAGCACCGAGCTGATCTCCCTGTGCTATGCGGCTGCTTCCCACTAGCTATCTACCTTACGTTTGGTAGTGTATATATGTCCATGCCGCTCTTTCAATTTGTCACAGCTTACCCTTCCCCCTCCCCATATCCTCACGTCCATTCTCTAGTAGGTCTGTGTCTTTATTCCTGTCTTACCCCTATGTTCTTCATGACATTTTTTTTTCTTAAATTCCATATATATGTGTCAGCATACAGTATTTGTCTTTCTCTTTCTGACTTACTTCACTCTGTATGACAGACTCTAGGTCCATCCACCTCATTACAAATAGCTCAATTTCATTTCTTTATATGGCTGAGTAATATTCCATTGTATATATGTGCCACATCTTCTTTACCCATTCATCCGATGATGGACACTTAGGTTGTTTCCATCTCCGGGCTATTGTAAATAGGGCTGCTATGAACATTTTGGTACATGTCTCTTTTTGAATTATGGTTTTCTCAGGGTATATGCCCAGTAGTGGGATTGCTGGGTCATATGGTAGTTCTATTTGTAGTTTTTTAAGGAACCTCCATACCGTTCTCCATAGTGGCTGTACCAATTCACATTCCCACCAGCAGTGCAAGAGTGTTCCCTTTTTTCCACACCCTCTCCAGCATTTATTGTTTCTAGATTTTTTGATGATGGCCATTCTGACTGGTGTGAGATGATATCTCATTGTAGTTTTGATTTGCATTTCTCTGATGGGTAAAGATGTTGAGCATCCTTTCATGTGTTTGTTGGCAGTCTGTATATCTTCTGTGGAGAAATGTCTATTTAGGTCTTCTGCCCATTTTTGGACTGGGTTGTTTGTTTTCTTGTTATTGAGCTGCCTGAGCTGCTTATAAATTTTGGAGATTAATCCTTTGTCAGTTGCTTCATTTGCATATATTTTCTCCCATTCAGAGGGTTGTCTTTTGGTCTTGTTTATGGTTTCCTTTGCTGTGCAAAAGCTTTGAAGTTTCATTAGGTCCCATTTGTTTATTTTTGTCTTTATTTCCATTTCTCTAGGAGGTGGGTCAAAAAGGATCTTGCTGTGATTTATGTCATAGAGTGTTCTGCCTAGGTTTTCCTCTAAGAGTTTGATGGTTTCTGGCCTTACATTTAGGTCTTTAATCCATTTTGAGCTTATTTTTGTGTATGGTGTTATGGAGTGATCTAATCTCATACTTTTACATGTCCCTATCCAGTTTTCCCAGCACCACTTATTGAAGAGACTGTCCTTTCTCCACTGTACATTGCTGCCTCCTTTATCAAAGATAAGATGACCATATGTCCGTGGGTTTATCTCTGGGCTTTCTATCCTGTTCCATTGATCTATCTTTCTGTTTTTGTGCCAGTACCATACTGTCTTGATTACTGTAGCTTTGTAGTATAGTCTGAAGTCAGGGAGCCTGATTCCTCCAGCTCCATTATTCGTTCTCAAGATTGCTTTGGTTATTCAGGGTCTTTTGTGTTTCCATACAAATTGTGAAATTTTTTGCTCTAGTTCTGTGAAAAATGCCAGTGGTAGTTTGATAGGGATTGCACTGAATCTGTAGATTGCTTTGGGTAGTAGAGTCATTTTCACAATGTTGATTCTTCCAATCCAAGAGCATGGTACATCTCTCCATCTATTTGTATCATCTTTAATTTCTTTCATCAGTGTCTTATAATTTTCTGCATACAGGTCTTTTGTCTCCTTAGGTAGGTTTATTCCTAGATATTTTATTCTTTTTGTTGCAATGGTAAATGGGAGTGTTTCCTTGATTTCACTTTCAGATTTTTCATCATTAGTATATAGGAATGCCAGAGATTTCTGTGCATTAATTTTGTATCCTGCAACTTTACCAAATTCATTGATTAGCTCTAGTAGTTTTCTGGTAGCATCTTTAGGATTCTCTATGTATAGTATCATGTCATCTGCAAACAGTGACAGTTTTACTTCTTCTTTTCCGATTTGGATTCCTTTTATTTCCTTTTCTTCTCTGATTGCTGTGGCTAAAACTTCCAAAACTAGGTTGAATAAGAGTGGTGAGAGTGGGCAACCTTGTCTTGTTCCTGATCTTAGTGGAAATGGTTTCAGTTTTTCACCATTGAAGACAATGCTGGCTGTGGGTTTGTCATATATGGCCTTTATTATGTTGAGGAAAGTTCCCTCTATGCCTACTTTCTGCAGGGTTTTCATCATAAATGGGTGTTGAATTTTGTCGAAAGCGTTCTCTGCATCTATTGAGATGATCATATGTTTTTTCTCCTTCAATTTGTTAATATGGTGTATCACGTTGATTGATTTGCGTATATTGAAGAATCCTTGCATTCCTGGAATAAACCCCACTTGATCATGGTGTATGATCCTTTTAATGTGCTGTTGCATTCTGTTTGCTAGTATTTTGTTGAGGATTTTTGCATCTATGTTCATCAGTGATATTGGCCTGTAGTTTTCTTTCTTTGTGACATCCTTGTCTGGTTTTGGTATCAAGGTGATGGTGGTCTCGTAGAATGAGTTTGGGAATGTTCCCCCCCTGCTATATTTTGGAAGAGTTTGAGAAGGATAGGTGTTAGCTCTTCTCTAAATGCTTGATAGAATTCACCTGTGAAGCCATCTGGTCCTGGGCTTTTGTTTGTTGGAAGATTTTTTATCACAGTTTCAATTTCAGTGCTTGTGATTGGTCTGTTCATATTTTCTATTTCTTCCTGATTCAGTCTTGGCAGGTTGTGCATTTCTAAGAATTTGTCCATTTCTTCCAGGTTGTCCATTTTATTGGCATAGAGTTGCTTGTAGTAATCTCTCATGATCTTTTGCATTTCTGCAGTGTCAGTTGTTACTTCTCCTTTTTCATTTCTAATTCTATTGATTTGAGTCTTCTCCCTTTTTTTCTTGATGAGTCTGGCTAATGGTTTATCAATTTTGTTTATCTTCTCAAAGAACCAGCTTTTAGTTTTATTGATCTTTGCTATCGTTTCCTTCATTTCCTTTGCATTTATTTCTGATCTGATTTTTATGATTTCTTTCCTTCTGCTAACTTTGGGGTGTTTTTGTTCTTCTTTCTCTAATTGCTTTAGGTGCAAGGTTAGGTTGTTTATTCGAGATGTTTCCTGTTTCTTAAGGTGGGATTGTATTGCTATAAACTTCCCTCTTAGAACTGCTTTTGCTGCATCCCATAGGTTTTGGGTCGTCGTGTCTCCATTGTCATTTGTTTCTAGGTATTTTTAAATTTCCTCTTTGATTTCTTCAGTGATCACTTCGTTATTAAGTAGTGTATTGTTTAGCCTCCATGTGTTTGTATTTTTTACAGCTCTTTTCCTGTAATTGATATCTAGTCTCATAGCATTGTGGTCAGAAAAGACACTTGATACAATTTCAATTTTCTTAAATTTTCCAAGGCTTGATTTGTGACCCAAGATATGATCTATCCTGGAGAATGTTCCATGAGCACTTGAGAAAAATGTGTATTCTGTTGTTTTTGGATGGAATGTCCTATAAATATCAATTAAGTCCATCTTGTTTAATGTATCATTTAAAGCTTGTGTTTCCTTATTTATTTTCATTTTGGAAGATCTGTCCATTGGTGAAAGTGGGGTGTTAAAGTCCCCTACTATGATTGTGTTACTGTCGATTTCTCCTTTTATGGCTGTTAGTATTTGCCTTATGTATTGAGGTGCTCCTATGTTTGGTGCATAAATATTTACAATTGTTATATCTTCTTCTTGGATCGATCCCTTGATCATTATGTAGAGTCCTTCTTTGTCTCTTCTAGTAGTCTTTATTTTAAAGTCTATTTTGTCTGATATGAGGATTGCTACTCCAGCTTTCTTTTGGTTTCCATTTGCATGGAATATCTTTTTCCATCCCTTTACTTTCAGTTTGTATGTGTCTCTAGGTCTGAAGTGGGTCTGTTGTAGACAGCATATATATGGGTCTTGTTTTTGTATCCATTCAGCCAATCTGTGTCTTTTGGTGGGAGCATTTAGTCCATTTACATTTAAGGTAATTATCGATATGTATGTTCCTATTCCCATTTTCTTAATTGTTTTGGGTTCGTTATTGTAGGTCTTTTCCTTCTGTTGTGTTTCTTGCCTAGAGAAGTTCCTTTAGCATTTGTTGTAAAGCTGGTTTGGTGGTGCTGAACTCTCTCAGCTTTTGCTTGTCTGTAAACGTTTTAATTTCTCCATCAAATCTGAATGAGATCCTTGCTGGGTAGAGTAATCTTGGTTGCAGGTTTTTCTCCTTCATCACTTTAATTATGTCCTGCCACTCCCTTCTGGCTTGTAGAGTTTCTGCTGAGAGATCAGCTGTTATCCTGATGGGGATTCCCTTGTGTGTTATTTGTTGTTTTTGCCTTGCTGCTTTTAATATGATTTCTTTGTGTTTAGTTTTTGACAGTTTGATTAATATGTGTCTTGGCGTATTTCTCCTTGGATTTATTCTGTATGGGACTCTCTGTGCCTCCTGGACTTGATTAACTCTTTCCTTTCCCATATTAGGGAAGTTTTCAACTATAATCTCTTCAAATATTTTCTCAGTCCCTTTCTTTTTCTCTTCTTCTTCTGGAACCCCTAGAATTCGAATGTTGGTGCGTTTAATGTTGTCCCAGAGGTCTCTGAGGCTGTCCTCTGTTCTTTTCATTCTTTTTTCTTTATTTTGCTCTGCAGCAGTTATTTCCACTATTTTATCTTCCACCTCACTTATGCGTTCTTCTGCCTCAGTTATTCTGCTATTGATCCCGTCTAGAGTATTTTTTATTTCATTTATTGTGTTTTTAATCGATGCTTGATTCATCTTTAGTTCTTCTAGGTCCTTGTTAACTGTTTCTTGCATTTTGTCTATTCTATTTCCAAGATTTTCGATCTTGGAAATAGAATCTTGGATCAGCTTTACTATCATTATTCTGAATTCTTTTTCAGGTAGACTGCCTATTACCTCTTCATTTGTTAGGTCTGGTGGGTTTTTATCTTTCTCCTTCTCCTGCTGTGTGTTTTTCTGTCTTCTCATTTTGCTTATGTTACTGTGTTTGGGGTCTCCTTTTTGCAGGCTGCAGGTTCGTAGTTCCCGTTGTTTTTGGTGTCTGTCCCCAGTGGCTAAGGTTGGTTTAGTGGGTTGTGTAGGCTTCCTGGTGGAGGGGACTAGTGCCTGTGTTCTGGTGGATGAGGCTGGATCTTGTCTTTCTGGTGGGCAGGTCCACGTCTGGTGGTGTGTTTTGGGGTGTCTGCGGAATTTTTATGATTTTAGGCCACCTCTCTGCTAATGGGTGGCGTTGTGTTCCTGTCTTGCTAGTTGTTTGGCATAGGGTGTCCAGCACTGTAGCTTGCTGGTCGTTGAGTGAAGCTGGGTGCTGGTGTTGAGATGGAGATCTCTGGAAGATTTTCGCCGTTTGATATTATGTGGAGCTGGGAGGTCTCTTGTGGACCAGTGTCCTGAAGTTGGCTCTCCCACCTCAGAGGCACAGCACTGACTCCTGGCTCCTCAATTTGGGATGATTTGTTGTCTATTCATGTATTCCACAGATGCAGGGTACATCAAGTTGATTGTGGAGCTTTAATCCGCTGCTTCTGAGGCTGCTGGGAGAGGTTTCCCTTTCTCTTCTTTGTTCTCACAGCTCCTGGGTCTCAGCTTTGGATTTGGCCCCGCCTCTGCGTGTAGGTCGCCGGAGGGCGTCTGTTCTTCGCTCAGACAGGATGGGGTTAAAGGAGCAGCCTCTTCGGGGACTCTGGCTCACTCAGGCCGGGCGGGAGGGAGGGGCACGGAGTGCGGGGCGAGCCTGCAGCGGCAGAGTTCGGCGTGACGTTGCACCAGCCCGAGGCACGCCGTGTGTTCTCCCAGGGAAGCCGCCCCTGGATCCCGGGACCCCGGCAGTGGCGGGCTGCACAGGCTCCCGGAAGGGCGGTGTGGACAGTGACCTGCGCTCGCACACAGGCTTCTTGGCGGCGGCAGCAGCAGCCCCAGCGTCCCACGCCCGTCACTGGGCTCCGCGCCTTCAGTCGTGACCCGCGCCCGTCTGTGGAGCCCCTCTAAGCAGCGCTCTTAATCCCCTCTCCTCGCGCACCAGGAAACCAAGAGGGAAGAAAAAGTCTCTTGCCTCTTCGGCAGCTCCAGTGTTTTCCCGGACTCCCTGCCGGCTAGCTGTGGCACATTAGCCCCCTTCAGGCTGAGTTCTCGCCGCCAGCCCCAGTCCTCTCCCTGCGCTCTGACTGAAGCCCGAGCCTCAGCTTCCAGCACCGCCTGCCCCGGCGGGCGAGCAGACAAGCCTCTCAGGCTGGTGAGTGCCGCTCGGCACCGATCCTCTGTGCGGGAATCTCTCCGCTTTGCCCTACCCAGGTATGTGGGGAGTTTCTTGCCTTTTGGGAGGTCTGGGGTCTTCTGCCAGCGTTCAGTAGGTGTTCTGTAGGAGTTGTTCCACGTGTAGCTGTATTTCTGGTGTATCCGTGGGGAGGAAGGTGATCTCCGCGTCTTACTCTTCCGCCATCTTACCCGGAAGTCCCTGAAATTTACTTTTATTTTGTATATGTTGATCCTCTTTTTAAAGTAAAAATTTTTTTAAAGGGCAAAAATTATGGTAATAAGCTTCAGATTTTCTGAAAATGTCCATATTGGCAGGAGAATTTAACTACAGTGACCAGGCAAGAAAGCACTGCTTCCTTTGGTCAAACCTCTTCCTTGGATTATATTCCAACCCTAACTGGTGTACTGCAATTTGATTCTGGTGCTAATCATCTGGAATCAGTGTAGAACCCATAAGTTAAGGCCTCAGTCCTCTATAAGACTGTCCTCATTTCAGAAGCCAGCTTCACTTCAGGGATCCCACACTTTTGATCAACTGGTTGCAAATTCAGGGGTTCCCACAAACCCTCAGGCTCAACAATTTGCTAGAATCACTCACAGAATGCAGACAAGTGCTTTGCTTATGGTTACAGTTTTGTTATAAATGATACAGATCAGGACCAGCCAAATGAAGAGACACATGGTTTAGGAGGGTCCCAAATGCACAGCTACGATGCCCTCTCCCCATGGAATCATGGCCCATCTCCCTTCAGGCACATTGACATTGATGTGTTCAACAACAAAGAAGATCCTCTGATTTCATGTCCATACCTTTTAACTGGAGTTTCATTACATAGGCATGATTGATTGAATGTTGGCTACATGACTGAACTCTATCTCCAGCCCCCCACTCCATTTCTTGGGAGTTGGGCTGGCACAAAGAGCCAACCTTGTAATCATACGGTTGGTTTTTCTGGTGACCATCCCCATTTGCATCATCTAATATCATTAATATAAACTCAGATGTGATCCAGGGGGCTCATGCATAACAAAGACACTCCTATCACTGGGGGAAGTCCAAGGATTTTAGAAGTTTCACGCAAGGAACCTGCGTCAACGACCAGACAAATTCTTTATCATACAACAGATGGGTTGGGGTACTTTTTTTGCTTTAGGATCTTCGAAACGGAGTGGGTGCCTACAAAGATGGTCTCTTTTGGTTAAAAGTAGAGTGATAACATACTTCATTATTCTTATGCCTGAATAAGAATAAGAATATGGGTAAGAAATGAGATTTCTTTTTTGAAAGAAAGGGGTATTGCAAATTGATGGGGATGGCAGACAACAGGGACTTTGATCACCCTAGTCAATTTCTATTTCACTCCCAAGGAAGTGTGAAGGGTCTGGGACCAATTTGTAAATTCTTGGAGTATTCCCTGGCAAGCCAAGAGCTTATCTTGCCTCTGTTAGTTATATATTTGAAACTGAGGGAGAGTGTTTGCTCAAAAGGGACGATAGTATGCACAGAATTCAATCAAAATTGACATTGGTAGGCTGTCCCTATTTGAATATGTGTATAATTCCACAGCAGATGACTCAAGTTATTCTTACTCTACACAGAAGACAACATATATAACATTCTCTTCTTCACTTACTGCTTTTTCTGAAATTTCAGGGTCTGACAAGTTTTTTCAAATTCAAAGGAGTAATACCCCTCCCACCTCCCACCAATCATTACTCCACCTATGGAAGTGATCATTATGTCTTTTCCCTAAAAGCCAATCATGTTTATATACTTCAAAATTTGTTGGCCACCAACTACAAATATTGCAGGACTTCATTCTTTTCTACACATCAGTGTCTGAAAGATTCAGATACTTCATACTACGTTTTCATACCAAAAAATATCTAAAATATCCAACACTGCTCTAGTCCTATAATTCTGCATGTCTAAAAAATCATGTTTTAAAAAATAAGGCTCTTGGAAGGGAAGGCCTTATTTTAATCATAGTTTGTATGATCCCAGGGTACCTAACACACACTGGGCAATCATATATGTTATTATCAGAGTAAGTGAATTGATGACTGAGAGAAACACTAGCAAATCAAGAGGCCTGAACTGCCTACTGACACCTATTTTCTACAGAAGTATTAGAGAGCAAATCCATACCCAGATTCCTTTTGTGCTGGTTCTAGTATTGTCTAGTGTTTCTCTATAAGGGGCAGGAAATATTTAGGTGTGAAACTCCTAAAGGAGAGAAGATTGAGTTAAGACTCAGAGTCTTTTGGAACCCAGATGGGAACACTGTTTCATTTCATGGCAACGACTGAAGAGCATTCCACAATAATTTCCAATGAGTGCATTTAAGTCTCATACACGAGGTCCTCAGTCCAGTGTACTGGCCCCATCCGTTACAATGGCAGAGAGCCCAAAAGCAAGATCAGCAGTCTGGCTCAAGTAGGAGGAGGTGGCTTGGCGGAGTGCAGGTGACATAAACACTGCAGTGGAAAGCCACCAAGTCATTTCATAGCAGCCTGACCTGGCATTCATAGTCATTAATAATGGTAATAATAACATTAATAACAATAATGACTGGAAAAGGAAACACCTCTAAAGTGTGAAAGGTGGCCTATTGATAGTTTGAGGCAGGAAATGTAAAGATAAACACAATGGTTTGAAATTTCATGGACAGAGAGGTTTGAGAGCTTAAAGCAAACTTAAGAGTGCAAAATCCAAATTCTATATTTGAAGAAATGAAGGCCAAAAGAGGGAAGCAACTTTTCGATTTCTCACTCAGGATTATACAGATAAATGACAAAGATATCATACAAATCTATAAGTATATTTATTTCTTTATCTTCTCTAGAACGTAAGTTCCATGAAGGCATGGTTTTTGTTTCATTCATTCCCTAAATGTTCCCTGTTACCTAGAACAATGCCTGGTACACATCAGGCAGACGCTCAATTCCTTGAATGAGTCTCAAAGTATATACATAGTGATAAAGATCTTGAGTTTGGGGTCGCACAGATATGAATTGAAATATTGACTACCACCTATTAGATATGTTACTTTGGACATGTTACAGAACTTTTATAAACTTTTAATAAGACACCAAATAAAATAATGCACAGAAATCAATTTGATCAGCCTGGTACTACCTAGTAAGATTCAATGAATGCTAAACATAGTAATAGCATCAGCCATATTTTACGTAACTGTTGATTACATTATTATTTCTAACGGATATTATTTCATCCAATTTTCTTCCAAAGTACAGGGTTTTGAAACCTTGCTTTCATAAAAGAAATCTTAGACCATTCTCATACGCAATCATTCTTAAAATGCTTTAATTTTCTTCATGAAAATACATTAAGAAGTATGTTGAGAATTAGCATTCATATTATGACCTAATTTAACTTTCTGAGCAGCCTGTCAATTGCTGTTTTCTTTTTTTAATCATAATTGCTCCCTAATTGTTCATACATTTAAACAACCAATGCCATTAAATCAGAGAATATCCTCAGTTGAGGATATCAAGATAAAAATTATCTGATGGGAGAAGCAATATTGAGTACTATTTCTAGTTTTATAATGCGTGTGCAGCAATTTAAAATAGTGTCCCCCAGTGTTTATGTTTATTAACTCCAAGAAAAATAAGAAAGCTCCAGGGTTCTATTTACCTAGAAATCACTACAGCACTAACAAACAAGGGAAAACAATTCCAGGCCAGGATTGCCAGAAACTACATATGGAATGTATGATGAAAAGACCTGCTGGGGTAATTAACAAAAACAGTTAGATCCTTGTAATGCAAGGTGTTGTTCTTCTCTTCAGCAGCATCGGTATCACATGGGAGCTTGTTTAAAACGCAGACTGTGGCTCCACCCCAGATCATGGACAGGCAGTAGAATCAGAACCTGCATTTTATCAAGGTTTCCAGGTGATTAAAGCTTGAGAAGCACTGGTTTAGGTCATTTTAAAAGGTACACAGAATAAGAACTGCTTTCTTGTTTTAAAGCATTTTGTTTCATATAACAAATTCTTAGAAGCAATTGAAATAATATTGAACCAAGGACATAGACAAAAGTAAGAAAAATCATCATAATCCCATCATCTAGCAAAAGCCACATTATCTATGGATGTAAGTGTGCAACTTCATATGTATCAACAGCAGGCCATGTTATACATGCTACTTTGTAATATGCCTTTTTTTTTTCTCAAATAGTACATCATGCTCCTCTATCTAGGACAATAAACAGAGCTCTCTGTTATGATTTTGAAGGGCTCGGTAAGATTCATGGTTTTTATGTACTCTTATTTATCAAATGTTCTACTGATTGAAATTTTGGTTATTTTCAATTTGATGCTATTATAATCTCTAAATGGAACACCTCTGTGATATGTCTCCTTGTGCTTGTGTATTTATATTCTGTATCCAAGAATATTCATCATTTGTCACAAGTTGCACAATGTTTTAGCAGAAAAAGCACTGGATTAGGAACCAAAAGACCTAGATTCTAATCCCAGGTTTGGTTTCTACTAACTTCCCCATTGCTGTCTCAGTTTGCATATTCATGGATGAGAAGTTTGAAAATTATCTTTAAGGCACTCCATAGTTTCAAACTTTCAATGGAAATAATGAATTGTCTATCAAATTTGATATTATGATACATTTTGCAGAGAGTTTGCTTTTGTTTTTCTGTCATTGATAAACTCTGCTAACTATATTAATTTAATCTAATATCAAATGTTATTTGCATTTCTTAAGTTCACATCAACTTGACAGTGAGAAACGATGGCCTAGGGAAATCCTAGGTGCCAGAAGGAATTTAACGTGGCATTAGATATTTATTGTGAGCATTTGGGAAGTTATAGTGCTTTGCTTTTAAATCAGGCTTTGATCCCAAGATACTCACAGCAAGTATTGGTTGGTGTCAGAAAACCAAGGTTTTAGGCCTAATTCTGTTATTTACTAACCACAGGAATTATGGGCAGGTTATGAAAAACTATTTTAGCCTCACTTTCTTCATCTAAAAAAATAATTATCTTAAGAGGTTGTAGGACCTAGTGTGTGTTATTTGAAGTCCTTAGTTCAATGCTTGGCATGTATAAAATGCTCAGTATTTATTATATTTTCTAGAATTGCAAACTTCTTCTTGCTTTGGAAGCTTTGAGGACCATGAGAGGACAAATAAAAATGTCCAGATGCCACCCAAAAAACCCAAAACATGATGAGAATGTGAAAGCAGCTGAGGCTTAAGGAGATCTGGATCACACACACATTTATTCTAAATTCATCCTGAAGATGTAGAATATAGGATTTAGATTAGGACAGGGTCATCCTATCCCAAATATAAGATTATGTAGAATACAGGTTGAGGTTATTATATTTCAAATGGGGAAAATAGGGTACAGGAGAGAATTAACTTGCCCAAATGCTGTAGCAAGCCACTATCAGAGCTGTGGTTGACTTTCTGTTTTTGGTCCAAGCTTTAGCCACCAGCCTCACTACTGACTCAGGAGAAACACTGGAGTCAGCAATGTCCGGCTGCTCTAGTCCAGTGACACATTATTATCATTCTATGGAGCATGAATAAGCAGCTTAGAAAATGTCCAGATGGACAAACTGTATAATCATCCTCACTATTAATCAGAGAAAAACCATATGAAATGTTGTGTTTGACCTATCAAATTTCCTTTTTTTTTTTTTTTTTTGCGGTACATGGGCCTCTCACTGTTGTGGCCTCTCGCGTTGCAGAGCACAGGCTCCGGATGCGCAGGCTCAACGGCCATGGCTCACGGGTCCAGCCGCTCCGCGGCACGTGGGATCTTCCCGGACCGGGGCACGAACCGGTGTCCCCTGCATTGGCAGGCAGACTTTCAACCACTGCGCCACCAGGGAAGCCCCAAATTTCCATTTTTAAAAAATGTTAATACTCAGTCTTGGCAATAGACCATGGAAATAGCCCTTTGGCAGTAAGTATTGAAAGCTAAAAACGTTCATTCCATTTTATCCAATATTTCTTCACATAGGGATTTATCCTAAAAAATTAGTCATAGGCACACAAATATTTATGGACAAGTATAATGTGAACAATAGGAAACAACATAAAATCTAATAACAGGACACTGACTAAACAAATTGCAGAAACAGTGCAGCCACACACAGTCAAATTTTAAAGGAATACTTAATGGTATGAAAAATGTTCATAATGTATTAAGTAAGAAGCAAGTTACAAAATAGTAGATGCAGAATACACCCCATTTTGCACAATACAGCTAAATGAAAGCACATGCAGATATGAAAAAAACGGAAGGGTTGACATCAAAATCTGTAAGTTTTGTCTTTGGAATGAGGAATAACTAAGTAATTTTTTTCTGCTTTACTTTTCCTTTTCTGTATTTTAAAAATATCTCCATTGGATTATCCTAACATAATCACTCTGCACTAAGTATTTAGGTGCCTCTTCTCGGTAAAGAATTCCAAGCACAAGTGTTCCTAAAATTAGCAGTGATAACGAAATTGCTCTTCCTAGTCACCCCCTTTATGGACCTTCAAATTTAAAAGGCTTCTCCATCTGGGGAGTTTCTCCAGACAACAGTGGAATCAGACGACATGGGAGGCTACGTGGAGACAAAACATTTGGTTTTTATCTACACTGAACATGTGGAAAATCTATGAAAGATCCAACAAATCTGCAATGTTCAAGAAGTTCCCTAACGAGGCTCAGGGTAACAACAATTTTATCTCAAACCAAAATCTACCCCCATGTTACTCCGTCCTTTTTCTACTGCAGAAATCCTTCCCAAACTCTCTCAACACATTTCTCCAAGGAAGCAAACTGGGATTTGGACTTTATCAGCTCATACTTACTGTTGCTATGTATTCACATGGTTTTGATCATTATACTATTATTTTCAGAGGTAGGGAGTCTCTGAGAGTCATGGAGAAAAAAGCAGTTCAGCTGATTATAAATCAAAATCTAAGACTACTTAGTTTGGACCACTCTTTTGGTGCCCCCAGTGTAGGAATTCTGTAACATTTTCCTCCTATATTATGTGTTTTTCCATAGTATCCTGATGACCTGTACAGATTTTTTTCTACACGTATTAAATTCATTTATTTTGCTTATACTAACCTTGAAACTTTTTACTTTTTAAAGTACAGTGATTCCTTTATTTACTGATACTGCCCAATTTTGTTTGCCGAAGAGCAGAGTTCTCAATCACTCATTTCACACTTATTCCATATGCTTGACCAATTTTCCATTCTCTCTCCAGTAAATCACGATGACCACTAAACAAGGTGAAACATGATGTTCTCAGCAATCATCTCCCTCAAAAGATCTACCTAAAATAGATCTCTGTTCTCTAAACACTGAAACTTGCATGACTGTTTTCCCCAGTAAGAGCAGATATACTGGATGGAGTTGTGGTTTGGCACATCATAAAGAATTTTAAAGTTCTTCACTTTATTGACCAGTTAAGTGACAAACTAAAGATGTCTGGCTTAGTGAGGAACCCGGACCCCATATCATACAATTATCATTTGGACTCTTTAGGAAAAAGCATTTAGATATATTGATACTTAGGGAAAAAAAATCTATAGCAGGGATTAGATAAAGAATTCCAAAATCTGAAGAGTTTTCAGGCAAAACTTTTTGGGCTGGAGTAAACATTAAAATCACCTGATCTATCATTCTTTCTGCTATATACAAGTAGATCTTTGTGTAAATGGAGAAGACAGTCCTAAATTGAGGTCAAAGACCAATATTGACTCACATTAAGAAAAAGTGTCTTAGACACTTTCCCAAAGATCTAATTAAACAATTTACCTCCAGAAATATTAGTAAGAGACTGGTGAGAATTTATCAGAGAAATTTAGGAGATATTGGGTAGGAGTTAGCTCTGTTTCATCCCAAATCATACATCTGAGAATATTTCAGTGACAGCTGTCCCTTGAAGCCAGTAAGTAGAAGGTAAACAAGAAAAAAATTCAATCATAAGCATGCCCATCTCTTAAAGATCATTGATTTGGCACCCAAACATCTATTTTCTGTACCTTAAATGTGCTTCCTGTATCCAGAGATACAATGTGGTACTGGTAGAATGAAAAATGAACTGGACCTCAGGTAAGAAAGCCCGAGTTCTCCTGCCACTGGAAAGCTGTATGACTTTTGAGTATTAACACCATCTCTCTAAAGTTGTATTGCAAGGATTATATCCATAACCTTTTGAAAGCTGTAAGATATTTTACAGATACGGAGTAATTTTATTTACATACATTAGATGGAAGTTATTTCAATGGGAATGCTCATTTGAAGTTAATAAACTCTTTTCCAAAGTCCTAGTTTTCTAAGAAACACAAAGACCAACTACGCATCTCATAGGATTGATAAGTAGTTTCTAAGCCCCCAGAAATGCTGGGTTCTTTTTCTTTCTTGTTTGCAGTTGGCACACCAAATATATTTGTTTTTAACACTGTAAATAATTGCCTGAAACACCCTCCTCTTATTAGTTGCTACTATCCATCGTTGGCTTATATCTTGATTTCTCTACATCTGAAAAAGTAATAAGCCAATTTTATGTAAATCATCTAGAATAAGAGCAGAATAGAATAATTATGCAAAGAAAATCCCTTGAATAACTAGCTCTGGCATAGATGGCATGCATGAAGAACAACAATATTAACAAATATGAGTACTATCTTTAAGGGGATGAGGAATGATTTACATAAAGGAAATTATGGTTGTTCAATATCAGATACAACAGTCAAGTTACATGGCATTTCACTGCTGAAACAGGCTGAGCATCCATCTCCATTGTTTACCTGAGTCACAAGCCCGAGGCTTTCAGCTCACTCATCATGGGAATCAGTGGGGCCCAATGGACTGAGTGTGGGCTGTATGGGCTGTTGACTCATTTAGTCACCTTCAGCTAGATACTTATGCCCTTGGAACAATTCATTCATGAAAAGGGGAGACTCTTTTTGTTTTTTGTTTTTACCATCAACTTGCCTCAAAGGGTTACAGTGGGACTGGTAGAGACAGCAAGATTATTTCAAAGTTGAGCCTTATCATCCACTTGAGTTTGGAAAAATAAAGCAAAATCAAAATCCATAACCTAGAATCTGCCCCCAGTCATCTCAGAATGCTGTTGAACTATCTGCATTGGTTTGGATGAATAGGAAACAGTGATATTTGGTGGGTAAATGTTAATTTTTGGAATCAGACTGCCTGGTGTAGATTCTAACTCTGCTACTTCATAGCTGTTTAATACCAGGAAATCATTTACCTTCGCTGGCCTTAGTCTTTCACCTGAGAATGATGATTATCATTGTAAAATCAGCTTGTTTGGAGCTATGAAATGAAATAATTCATTTCTTGGGATGTGCCAGTAAATGTTTGGCAAGCAGCTCTTCAGGTTGAGGTGGAGAGGTCAGCACGTGCTGATTTCCATGGTGTAAGTGCCCCGCTCGGGCCATTTCAAGCTGGGAAGGTGTCCATACAATCAGCTTGCCGGCCCCAGCACACACCATTGATATAAATCACTTAGCGCTGTGCCTGGAATCTTACAGGGCTCTGTTATTGTAATTAGTTATTATTGTAAACTTCCTCATTATTTTGTTTTGAATTTTATTATTACTGAACTTCACTAAACTCCCTTGCTACCCTTCCTCCAAAATATAACAAAAGAAAGAAAAATTATAAATTAGGGAAATGATAATGACAATTTAAAAAATAAAGCGAAACAAAAAGTCTCCTTACTGTCTCTTGTTTAGAAGGAAAAGCCAAGAACTAGAAAACTTTTATTTCAGGTCTTATTCTGCACTATGGTTCATCTGGCTTGGGCAAGTCATTTAATCTCTCTTTGGCTCAGTTTTTCTGCCTGTAAAATGGGTGAAATAATTTGTGCTTTGCCCACTTTACTGGAAAGTTTGAGTATTAAAATTGGAAACTTATAGGGAAATTCTTTATAAACTTAACAAGTCTTGTTTTATATTAAGAATCATTGATTCAGTAATCCAACTTACGAGATTTATCCTAAGGAAATACAGTCAGCTGCCCCCTATATCCACTGGTTCCTTATCCCTAGATATGGAGGGCCGACTGTGCTATGCCAAAATATCCACAGATTTTGGTAGCTCTGGGGGTCCTGGAACCAATTCTCTGAAGATACTAAGGGACAGCTGTAATTATAAAGAAGTAAGAAGGCTTTTTAAAAAACCAAACAATTGAAAACAACTGAAATGTACATTATTGTATTTAACCTGTTTTAGGTAATTTATCTTAGGTAAATGCAACTGAATGTTATGTTAGTGTAAATGAATATTATGCAAATGTATATGCATATTATGCTATCATTTTAATGTTAATAAAAGATAACTTTGCCATAGAATAATAGTCTTCATGAATATAAAAACAGCATTTTTCTAAGAGAAAAATTTTATGACAGATTATATGGCAAAGAGTCACAACTGTATTATATTACAGACATAATGCAATATATGGTACAGTTGGGAAAAAAATTGGGAAAGGAATGCAAAAAGGACAAAACTGTGGTGTTACAATCATTGATTTCATGCTATAAAAGCCATGAGTAAAAATCAAAATTTAAAAAACCCATTATGAAAATAGTTACAGGGTAATAATGTATTAATGGAAATCCAATAAGTAGAAAGACATCAGCCCAGAGAGTCATCTCTTTCAAAATGACCCTCCAGGGGTGGGATAGGGAGGGAGGGAGGGAGACACTAGAGGGAGGAGATAAGGGGATATATATGTATGTATAGCTGATTCACTTTGTTATAAAGCAGAAATTAACACACTGTTGTAAAGCAATTATACTCCAATAAAGATGTTTTAAAAAAAATGACCCTCCATATTTTTTTTCCCATATCAGGCCTAGTTATTTGACTAATTACTCCAACAAAGATGATTTTTCTGAGACCTGAGAGAAAATGGAAAGGGTGGCAACTTTTTAAAACTAGAAATATAGAAATTTGAGCTGGTGACAGCTCTTCTTTTCCAGGTAAAACACATAACAAAATTGTCACATATACTGTCTCATGCCCATGGTCAACCCTCCTAGAGAGAATGGTACACTGGAGATTTCTGACAGAGGCAGACCTTGCCTCCCATTCTGGTCCACATGTTGGTGGCTCAGCTGACTTGAGTTTTGACTTGATTTACTGTAAGCCATGACTCTGGGGCCTTAGTCTTCCTTGACCTCCAGTTTGCTGCTGACTTCTTACAACCATATGTTTCTGTACAACACCCTGCATCCCCAAATCCCAGGCACACCTATGGCGCATACTCCAAAGCTCTATGGAGGCCCTGTAAATAATGACTCAGGATAAGAACCATATATTTATTCTCTCATGGGTCTGAATTACCATTACCTTTGCGGGGGTGGGGGGGCAGGGGGCAGGGGAATCTTAAAGAACACTGGAATGAAACTTGGAATGTGCAATAAAATGAAGAGCATTTTATTGACAACACTTGACAGAAACAACAGCTGTTTTCTGTGGCTATCAACAGGCTTTAACTTGAGTTTGCAAACTAAAAATCATACAGGGGCAGGCAGATGGCACAGAAGGTGATGAAGTTGCTGAATTCTGTTAAGATCTAGAGTAACACGTTGCTAGTTGTGCTATGTTTCAAAACACTGTGTGAACTAAATACACTAGCCACTCAGAACATGTCTGCAGGCTGCTGGTCTGCTCTAATTCGTGCCTGCTGCCCAACATAGTGTAGAGAATAGCAGGGATGCTCATGTGGTGATGTAGCATGTCCAGTTGAGAGAGAATGACCTCTGCCTGACCTTCCTTGCTGTGTCTCTCCCCTCGCCACAGCTGACCCCACAGATCCCTCTGTTCTACCTCTAAGACCAATCTGGGCTTAAGCCAGAAAGGATGTAAATAGTTCCTTACTGCTTTGACACAGTAATGAATACCCTCTGGTTCCCCACCTTGTTCCCAGAGTCTCTGTCCATCCCACCTTCAGGAGTCCAATCAATTCCCAGGTTCATGCACCCAAGTACCTGGCTATACTGACTGCCTTCCAATTGCACCAGTTTCCAGAACATGATTCCTATATTAGTTCTTTCAGAAATGAAAGCCAGTTCCTGCCTTCTAAATTGATAAAGCTTCCTTCCTGTGCCTTGTATCAAATGAAATGCCTTGGGACAAACACGACTGTCCTTTAAATGTAATATCTAAGCTGATGGGCTCGTAGTTTGATTACAGAAAAGGTTTTGTGGCTTAGAGATGATCAAATGCCCTTTGAATTTTATCAAAAGCTGTGGTGAATTACTAGAATGCAATTCTGATGTTTTAAAATATCCTTAACAGAGCTGAAGATGACTTTGAGTTTCCTGTCAATAAATTAATCAAAATAGTTATTATATTGATAGTTGATATATACCTCTTTACTCTATGTTCAGTACTGTGCTAGGAGCAGTAAGGGATTTAGAGGAAAAGTAAACCACAGTCTCCATCCTCAAAAAGTTTATATTTCAGATGTGGACCCTCACAATCATACTGAGAAAAAGAGTATACAATAAAAGTCAGTATATAAATAATAACAGTGAACAACTACTGAGCTTCTACTGGGCTGGGCAATTTACATAAGTGATCCTGTATCCTCACAAAAACTCGGAAAGTTGTCAGTTCTCCCTTGCCCATTTTACACATTATAAACTGAGGTGCAGAGACCTCAGCCTGAGGTCACACAGTCAGCGGAATGGTGGAGCCAAGGGTGTCTGGATGCTGCTCTTTCCCTTGAAGGAGCGATTCTCATTCTTCTCTGTGTATTTGAATCAACTGATGTACTTTAAAAAATACAGATGCCTGGGCCATGCCATCAGAGATTCTGTTTATTTGAGGCCTGGGTATTGGCATATTTAAAGAATCCTAGGTGATAAATGTCCATCAGCAAATGAATGGATAAAGAAGATGTGCTATATATACACAATGGAATACTACAGCCACAAAAAAGAATGAAATAATGTCATTTGCAGAAACATGAATGGACTTAGAGATTATCATACTAAGCGAAGTAAGTCAGATAAAGACAAATATCATATGATATCATTCATATGTAGAATCTAAAATATGATACAAATGAACTTATTTACAAAACAGAAACAGACTCACAGACAGGAGGATAAATTAGGAGTTTGAGATTAACAGATACTGACTACTATATATAAAATAGATAAACAATAAGGTCCTACTATATAGCATAGGGAACTATATTCAATACCTTTTAATAAACTATAATGGAAAATAATATGAAAAAGAATATATATATATATATATATATTTACGTAACTGAATCACTTTGCTATACACCAGAAACTGACACAACACTGTAACTTAACTATACTTCAATTAAAAAAAGAATCTTAAGTAATTCTAGCATGTTACCAAGGTGAAGAACCACTGTGCCAAATCATACTGCCACCGTGCAGCCAAATGCTAAAAACAAGTATACGGTATTCTGAAGGGAGAGTTTGGTGTGGGATGAGACAATCTGTCCCTAAATCACAGACTTACAGATTAAGCATCTTGCTCCAGCGTTGCAGCAACAGGTACCCGATTTCACTGGAATCTGTAAAAAAGAGATAAATGGATGAAATTTGTAATATGTGCATATTGCTCACTACTGATTGCACCGTGTCTTGGTACTCTTCTCATTTGAGCTTCACAACAACCTGCAGTGTGATAGGTCAGGTAATTTATGTACCAATGAGAAAACTGAGACCCAGAGTGACCAAGTGACTTACTGAACCTCACTTGGTTCGTTACTGCTCATTTCACTGCATCACTCAGCTGCTCCCACAGCATGGAACTTCGTGGCACTGCTGCAAGCTGAATGGTGAGATCAATCATTGAAGAAGCTGCTAATTGAGTGGGGAGCAGGGTATAGCTATATTACAAGTAATCGCTACTCTAGGAAGTACTTTTTAAGCTCCTATGACAGATATAGCTCAGCCTGCATTATCATAATCATCCCTCTAAATAAATTATTTAAATTAGGCTATGCATGTTCATGAGCTTGTGAAATGCAGATAAACACATTTTTTCCCAAGCCACTTGCTCAGGGCATTAGTGTGCATTTCCCTCCATCCCACATAACCCCAAATGGCTTGAAACACTTCAGACCATGATGAGAGGAAGGCGTAGGAATGCCCATTCAAACAAGGGGCAAAGCATCAAATTAGTAGCTTTCAGCAAAACTACCCTATTTGGCCTGTGCTTCCAGAAAACAAGTTGTTATAGAATAATTAATTTGGGGAGGCAGCTACACGAAGCTTCTACAACAGAGCGAGGAGCTGAAATACCAGATGGTGCTATCAATGAACAGCAGATGTTTGTCAGTGAGCTGGGACCCGGACTTTAAATTCCCAGAGTAAAAGGATTTTCTAAAACAGAGAAAAGCCCTGTTATGGGTCCCCTCTATGGAATCTCTGCACATTGTGGAACTTTCTGGAGTTGCAGACCCAGCTCATTCTGTGTCAGTGCATTCCTCTTCTTGGCCTCTTGTGGATCATTTCACTTTTCTAGAAGACCTAAGGAAAATGGGGACTTCCAGTCCTAGGACACTTGAGAAATCTGTTGACTGGTAATTAGAGAATAAGGAAGGAAAGAAAAGAAAGTTCCTAAATGATTAAGATGTATTGTCTATTAAATAAAATAATATTAGACAGCTAAAAGAGATATAAATCAGCTAATATGAAGAGGTAAATGGTACTCCCACATACATTTAATTCTTCAAAAAATGTGCCTACTGCAAATATTTTCTGAAGAATTATTATCATTAATATCTTTTCCATGTGAGCACACAGAGTTCCCATTTTGAGGTCACCAGATCTGGGTATAAATTCCAGCAGCAATTCAAGAAAGCACATTATGCTGTCTTGCTTTCAAGTAACAAATAGTTAATTAAATAGGAAATGAATGGATCCAAGAAAGAGCCAGATGACTGGGACTTGAAAAGCAGATAAGACAGTCCTTCTCCCAAGGAACTGGAAATGACTTGAACGCAGCTTGGAAACCCTATTAAGATGGAAGCTATGTGCAACTCAGGTAGGAGGAGGCCAGCAAGCCTCATACATTTACCACACAGCGTGTGTCCAAAGAGCTTCCCGAGGCCTCTCATTTCTCAACAGTGAGCTGAGAAGCACGTGCGTTTATGTGTTCCTGAAAACATCCTTGTTTGTGACCTCTATTCTCTCCAGTTATCATCCTCCTTGAAGAGTCCCTCCACCTTCTATGGAATGTAAGGGACGTCTAACAGGCAGCCCCTCCTCAACATGCAGACAAGGGAAGAGTAGGAGATAGAATGCCAGGGAGCACATTGATACTTCCCTCTGGCTCATAAAAATGATTTATTTATATCAAAAGAGAAAAATATGACTGAGGACACACCTTTACCCACTTCCAACACATCTTTTCCAAGTGCAATCACTGATTGCATGTGAAAAAGAAAATATAATTAAAAGAAATGTACCTAAAAATAAAAACTTCTCCAAATCCAGAAATCCTGTCCACAAATTTAGTAGAGAAATAAAATAATAATAGAGAAATAAAATTTAATAATGCTTATTAAATAAGCATTAACCCAGAATGGGATGCACATCACAGGCAATCCTGAGCCTTCAGTAAAGACTGACAAGCATGAAAGCCTGGCACCTCCCATCCTGGGACAGGTCAAAGTCATCCCATTCAACACAGAGAAATGAATCAATACTATGTCCTGGGCCTGTATTTAGTGAGGATTTGATTGATACTTGTCTCTCTCACCCCTGGGGACAGGAGTCCTCAGGAGAAAATAATTCTTCCAACTCCTCTATCAAGGTATCTCCCTTCTCCTCCCTCACACAACCTTTACCTGTTTGCCCAGACTCAGACTTTAAGGGCCAGAAAAATCCTTTCCAGAAGTGGTAGCCCTCAATCAACTGGCAGATGTCAGTAAATATTAAATAGTCTAAAAATTTCAAGCGTTGGCAAGGCTTATGGGAAATGGGTCCTGTCATGCATACCTAAACTTAATCTAAATTTGAAAAATCAGTTTCTCTTTCATTCATGTCTTTGGTCCTTTAATGGAAAGGTGAAAGAAAATATGTGCATTTAATACCTGATTTTTGGAATACCATAATTTCCTAGGCTTGGATGAGACATGGGTATTGTGGATATCCACTGGCCTTCAGTAGACACCTGTTATGATGCCAGTGTTACAATAATTATCACACATGGATTGCTAATTTTCAAAGATTGGGACCGCAGAAATTACACACAGTACTCATAATGGCTATGCATGGTAGCCTATTAGCTCAGAAATGTAAGAAATATAACTTTCATTCATTTAAACCAACATAATTTAGCCCCATGTATCATCCAGCTGGACTAGATAGAAAATCACTTTCAGTCATTATGGGGCCCCTTCTATCCATAGAAATATTCTAGCATCTCGAGACATAGGTAATGTCCAGAAAAGGGAAGCAGAATCCCTTCTTTCCTTGCATGCTGACTGCTGACATCCTCATTGTCCATGCCTGTAGGGGGCGCTCTTTTTATTGACTCCGTTTGCGGTATGAGAGACTCTGGGGTGAGACTAGGTCCCTGGTGCTGGTGGTGTTATCCTGGTGACCCTCGCATCTATTCTTCTCTAGAGCCTGCCTAGGTGCTGTCTCAGCACCCCCTACCCTCACCTGCCCAGGGATGTAGAGCTCGCTCTCTTCCCCCACATGGGGGCACTGCTTCCTGCCTTTGGAAAAGCTCTGCACTCTTCTTCAAGCCACTCTCCACTTTCCTGTAAAACCCTTTTTCTTTAACAGACTTGGATTTTCATTATACAAAGCAGGGCCAGAGAGGTAGGCAAAGTCTTCCTGCCTTCCAGGACAAATACATGTGCATATACATTTACCACAGATTGTTCTGAAATCACTTCATATTTTTGCAGTGCTTCAAATCACAATCATGAACCAAAACTGGCATAGATGATGAAATGATTCAAGTTATCAGAAATTTTGGAGTGGCTAGTGATTATGAAATTACCTAAGAGTTAATCTTTCATGAAGTTTCTAAAGTTACTTTTTTATTTTGTGCAGAAATCTGAGTTATTCACCTTTACAGATCTGTATTTAGATACATTTGTATCTTTATTTTGGCAATGCAGAAGATTAGTGACTCAGAGCAGTTAAGCCATTTAAGTTAGGTTGCGCAGGGACTTTCTGATTAAAGGCTAAATGCTGTTCAGAATCGCACACACGTGCACGCGTGTACACACAAACACACTCAGCCAGTTATCTCTTCACTTAAATGTGAACCACATTAGGTTTCTTTCTTTATTTTATTTAATTTTTTAATTAGTTTCTGCTTTATAACAAAGTGAATCAGTCATACATATACATCTGTTCCCACAGCCCTTCCCTCATGCATCTCCCTCCCTCCCACCCTCCCCATCCCACCCCTCCAGGCGGTCACAAAGCACCGAGCTGATCTCCCTGTGCTCTGTGGCTGATTCCCACTATCTATCTACCTTACGTTTGGTAGTGTATATATGTCCATGCCTCTCTTTCGCTTTGTCACAGCTTACCCTTCCCCTTCCCCATATCCTCAAGTCCATTCTCAAGTAGGTCTGTGCCTTTATTCCCGTTTTGCCCCTAGGTCCTTCATGACATTTTTTTTTTTTTTAAATTCCGTATATATGTGTTAGCATACGGTATTTGTCTTTCTCTTTCTGACTTACTTCACTCTGTATGACAGACTCTAGGTCTATCCACCTCATTACAAATAGCTCAGTTTCGTTTCTTTTTATGGCTGAGTAATATTCCATTGTATATATGTGCCACATCTTTATCCATTCATCCGATGATGGACACTTAGGTTGTTTCCAGCTCCGGGCTATTGTGAATAGAGCTGCGATGAACATTTTGGTACATGTCTCTTTTGGAATTATGGTTTTCTCAGGGTATATGCCTAGTAGTGGGATTGCTGGGTCATATGGTAGTTCTATTTGTAGTTTTTTAAGGAACCTCCATACCGTTCTCCATAGTGGCTGTACCAATTCACATTCCCACCAGCAGTGCAAAAGTGTTCCCTTTTTTCCACACCCTCTCCAGCATTTATTGTTTCTAGATTTCTTGATGATGGCCATTCTGACTGGTGTGAGATGATATCTCATTGTAGTTTTGATTTGCATTTCTCTAATGATTAATGATGTTGAGCATTCTTTCATGTGTTTGTTGGCAGTCTGTATATCTTCTTTGGAGAAATGCCTATTTAAGTCTTCTGCCCATTTTTGGATTGGGTTGTTTGTTTTTTTGCTATTGAGCTGCATGAGCTGTTTATAAATTTTGGAGAATAATCCTTTGTCAGTTGCTTCATTTGCAAATATTTTCTCCCATTCTGAGGGTTGTCTTTTGGTCTTGTTTATGGTTTCCTTTGCTGTGCAAAAGCTTTGAAGTTTCATTAGGTCCCATTTGTTTATCTTTGTTTTTATTCCCATTTCTCTAGGAGGTGGGTCAAAAAGGATCTTGCTGTGATTTATGTCATAGAGTGTTCTACCTATGTTTTCCTCTAAGAGTTTGATAGTTTCTGGCCTTACATTTAAGTCTTTAATCCATTTTGAGCTTATTTTTGTGTATGGTGCTAGGGAATGATCTAATCTCAAACTTTTACATGTCCCTGTCCAGTTTTCCCAGCACCACTTATTGAAGAGGCTGTCCTTTCTCCACTGTACATTCCTGCCTCCTTTATCAAAGATAAGTTGGCCATATGTGCGTGGGTTTATCTCTGGGCTTTCTATCCTGATCCACCTTTCTGTTTTTATGCCAGTACCACACTGTCTTGATTACTGTAGCTTTGTAGTATAGTCTGAAGTCAGGGAGCCTGATTCCTCCAGCTCCGTTTTTCGTTCTCAAGATTGCTTTGGCTATTCGGGGTCTTTTGTTTTTCCAAACAAATTTTGAAATTTTTTGTTCTAGTTCTGTGAAAAATGCCAGTGGTAGTTTGATAGGGATTGCATTGAATCTGTAGATTGCTTTGGGTAGTAGAGTCATTTTCACAATATTGATTCTTCCAATCCAGGAGCATGGTATATCTCTCCATCTATTTGTATCATCTTTAATTTCTTTCATCAGTGTCTTATAATTTTCTGCATACAGGTCTTTTGTCTCCTTAGGTAGGTTTATTCCTAGATATTTTATTCTTTTTGTTGCAATGGTAAATGGGAGTGTTTTCTTGATTTCATTTTCAGATTTTTCATCATTAGTGTACAGGAATGCCAGAGATTTCTGTACATTAATTTTGTATCCTGCTACATTACCAAATTCATTGATTAGTTCTAGTAGTTTTTCGGTAGCATCTTTAGGATTCTCTATGTATAGTATCATGTCATCTGCAAACAGTGACAGCTTTACTTCTTCTTTTCCAATTTGGATTCCTTTTATTTCCTTTTCTTCTCTGATTGCTGTGGCTAGAACTTCCAAAACTATGTTGAATAAGAGTGGTGAGAGTGGGCAGCCTTGTCTTGTTCCTGATCTTAGTGGAAATGGTTTCAGTTTTTCACCACTGAGGACAATGTTGGCTGTGGGTTTGTCATATATGGCCTTTATGATGTTGAGGAAAGTTCCCTCTATGCCTACTTTCTGCAGGGTTTTTAGCATAAATGGGTGTTGAATTTTGTCGAAAGCTTTCTCTGCATCTATTGAGATGATCATATGGTTTTTCTCCTTCAACTTGTTAATATGGTGTATCACATTGATTGATTTGCGTATATTGAAGAATCCTTGCATTCCTGGAATAAACCCCACTTGATCATGGTGTATGATCCTTTTAATGTGCTGTTGGATTCTGTTTGCTAGTATCTTGTTGAGGATTTTTGCATCTATGTCCATCAGTGATATTGGCCTGTAGTTTTCTTTCTTTGTGACATCCTTGCCTGGTTTTGGTATCAAGGTGATGGTGGCCTCGTAGAATGACTTTGGGAGTGTTCCTTCCTCTGATATTGTTTGGAAGAGTTTGAGAAGGATGGGTGTTAGCTCTTCTCTAAATGTTTGATAGAATTCGCCTGTGAAGCCATATGGTCCTGGGCTTTTGTTTGATGGAAGATTTTTAATCACAGTTTCAATTTCAGTGCTTGTGATTGGTCTATTCATATTTTCTATTTCTTCCTGAGTCAGTCTTGGCAGGTTGTGCATTTCTAAGAATTTGTCCATCTCTTCCAGGTTGTCCATTTTATGGGCATAGTGTTGCTTGTAGTAATCTCTCATGATCTTTTGCATTTCTGCAGTGTCAGTTGTTACTTCTCCTTTTTCATTTCTAATTCTATTGATTTGAGTCTTCTCCCTTTTTTTCTTGATGAGTCTGGCTAATGGTTTATCAATTTTGTTTATCTTCTCAAAGAACCAGCTTTTAGTTTTATTGATCTTTGCTATCGTTTCCTTCATTTCCTTTGCATTTATTTCTGATCTGATTTTTATGATTTCTTTCCTTCTGCTAACTTTGGGGTGTTTTTGTTCTTCTTTCTCTAATTGCTTTAGGTGCAAGGTTAGGTTGTTTATTCGAGATGTTTCCTGTTTCTTAAGGTGGGATTGTATTGCTATAAACTTCCCTCTTAGAACTGCTTTTGCTGCATCCCATAGGTTTTGGGTCATCGTGTCTCCATTGTCATTTGTTTCTAGGTATTTTTAAATTTCCTCTTTGATTTCTTCAGTGATCACTTCGTTATTAAGTAGTGTATTGTTTAGCCTCCATGTGTTTGTATTTTTTACAGCTCTTTTCCTGTAATTGATATCTAGTCTCATAGCATTGTGGTCAGAAAAGACACTTGATACAATTTCAATTTTCTTAAATTTTCCAAGGCTTGATTTGTGACCCAAGATATGATCTATCCTGGAGAATGTTCCATGAGCACTTGAGAAAAATGTGTATTCTGTTGTTTTTGGATGGAATGTCCTATAAATATCAATTAAGTCCATCTTGTTTAATGTATCATTTAAAGCTTGTGTTTCCTTATTTATTTTCATTTTGGAAGATCTGTCCATTGGTGAAAGTGGGGTGTTAAAGTCCCCTACTATGATTGTGTTACTGTCGATTTCTCCTTTTATGGCTGTTAGTATTTGCCTTATGTATTGAGGTGCTCCTATGTTTGGTGCATAAATATTTACAATTGTTATATCTTCTTCTTGGATCGATCCCTTGATCATTATGTAGTGTCCTTCTTTGTCTCTTCTAGTAGTCTTTATTTTAAAGTCTATTTTGTCTGATATGAGAATTGCTACTCCAGCTTTCTTTTGGTTTCCATTTGCATGGAATATCTTTTTCCATCCCCTTACTTTCAGTCTGTATGTGTCTCTAGGTCTGAAGTGGGTCTCTTGTAGACAGCATATATATGGGTCTTGTTTTTGTATCCATTCAGCCAATCTGTGTCTTTTGGTGGGAGCATTTCGTCCATTTACATTTAAGGTAATTATCAATATGTATGTTCCTATTCCCATTTTCTTAATTGTTTTGGGTTCGTTATTGTAGGTCTTTTCCTTCTGTTGTGTTTCTTGCCTAGAGAAGTTCCTTTAGCATTTGTTGTAAAGCTGGTTTGGTGGTGCTGAACTCTCTCAGCTTTTGCTTGTCTGTAAACGTTTTAATTTCTCCATCAAATCTGAATGAGATCCTTGCTGGGTAGAGTAATCTTGGTTGCAGGTTTTTCTCCTTCATCACTTTAATTATGTCCTGCCACTCCCTTCTGGCTTGTAGAGTTTCTGCTGAGAGATCAGCTGTTATCCTGATGGGGATTCCCTTGTGTGTTATTTGTTGTTTTTGCCTTGCTGCTTTTAATATGATTTCTTTGTGTTTAGTTTTTGACAGTTTGATTAATATGTGTCTTGGCGTATTTCTCCTTGGATTTATTCTGTATGGGACTCTCTGTGCCTCCTGGACTTGATTAACTCTTTCCTTTCCCATATTAGGGAAGTTTTCAACTATAATCTCTTCAAATATTTTCTCAGTCCCTTTCTTTTTCTCTTCTTCTTCTGGAACCCCTAGAATTCGAATGTTGGTGCGTTTAATGTTGTCCCAGAGGTCTCTGAGACTGTCCTCTGTTCTTTTTATTCTTTTTTCTTTATTTTGCTCTGCAGCAGTTATTTCCATTATTTTATCTTCCACCTCACTTATCCGTTCTTCTGCCTCAGTTATTCTGCTATTGATCCCATCTAGAGTATTTTTTATTTCATTTATTGTGTTTTTAATCGATGCTTGATTCATCTTTAGTTCTTCTAGGTCCTTGTTAACTGTTTCTTGCATTTTGTCTATTCTATTTCCAAGATTTTGGATCTGGGAAATAGAATCTTGGATCATCTTTACCATCATTATTCTGAATTCTTTTTCAGGTAGACTGCCTATTATCTCTTCATTTGTTAGGTCTGGTGGGTTTTTATCTTGTTCCTTCTCCTGCTGTGTGTTTTTCTGTCTTCTCATTTTGCTTATGTTACTGTGTTTGGGGTCTCCTTTTTGCAGGCTGCAGGTTCGTAGTTCCCGTTGTTTTTGGTGTCTGTCCCCAGTGGCTAAGGTTGGTTTAGTGGGTTGTGTAGGCTTCCTGGTGGAAGGTACTAGTGCCTGTGTTCTGGTGAATGAGGCTGGATCTTGTCTTTCTGGTGGGCAGGTCCACGTCTGGTGGTGTGTTTTGGGGTGTCTGCGGACTTTTTATGATTTTAGGCCACCTCTCTGCTAATGGGTGGCGTTGTGTTTCTGTCTTGCTAGTTGTTTGGCATAGGGTGTCCAGCACTGTAGCTTGCTGGTCGTTGAGTGAAGCTGGGTGCTGGTGTTGAGATGGAGATCTCTGGAAGATTTTCGCCGTTTGATATTATGTGGAGCTGGGAGGTCTCTTGTGGACCAGTGTCCTGAAGTTGGCTCTCCCACCTCAGAGGCACAGCACTGACTCCTGGCTCCTCAATTTGGGATGATTTGTTGTCTATTCATGTATTCCACAGATGCAGGGTACATCAAGTTGATTGTGGAGCTTTAATCCGCTGCTTCTGAGGCTGCTGGGAGAGGTTTCCCTTTCTCTTCTTTGTTCTCACAGCTCCTGGGTCTCAGCTTTGGATTTGGCCCCGCCTCTGCGTGTAGGTCGCCGGAGGGCGTCTGTTCTTCGCTCAGACAGGACAGGGTTAAAGGAGCAACCTCTTCGGGGACTCTGGCTCACTCAGGCCGGGCGGGAGGGAGGGGCACGGAGTGCGGGGCGAGCCTGCAGCGGCAGAGTTCGGCGTGACGTTGCACCAGCCCGAGCCGCGCCGTGCGTTCTCCCAGGGAAGCCGCCCCTGGATCCCGGGACCCCGGCAGTGGCGGGCTGCACAGGCTCCCGGAAGGGCGGTGTGGACAGTGACCTGCGCTCGCACACAGGCTTCTTGGCGGCGGCAGCAGCAGCCCCAGCGTCCCACGGCCGTCACTGGGTTCCGCGCTTTCAGTCGTGACTCGCGCCCGTCTGTGGAGCCCCTTTAAGCAGCGCTCTTAATCCCCTCTCCTCGCGCACCAGGAAACCAAGAGGGAAGAAAAAGTCTCTTGCCTCTTCGGCAGCTCCAGAGTTTTCCCGGACTCCCTGCCGGCTAGCTGTGGCACATTAGCCCCCTTCAGGCTGAGTTCTCGCCGCCAGCCCCAGTCCTTTCCCTGCGCTCTGACCGAAGCCCGAGCCTCAGCTTCCAGCGCTGCCCGCCCTGGCGGGCGAGCAGACAAGCCTCTCGGGCGGGTGAGTGCCGCTCGGCACCGATCCTCTGTGCGGGAATCTCTCTGCTTTGCCCTACCCAGGTATGTGGGGAGTTTCTTGCCTTTTGGGAGGTCTGGGGTCTTCTGCCAGCATTCAGTAGGTGTTCTGTAGGAGTTGTTCCACGTGTAGCTGTATTTCTGGTGTATCCGTGGGGAGGAAGGTGATCTCCGCATCTTACTCTTCCGCCATCTTACCCGGAAGTCCCACCTTAGGTTAATAACACTCAGAGAGGCAATCAAGTTCATACTTTATTAGAGACAAGGACTGAAATACAATATAACAAAATGCCATTGCCTTTGGGTTTATTTCATGGCCCTCATTCAGTACAAACACACCCCTAAACTGTCTTGGGATTCTGATTCTCAAGTTAAGTCTATGTAGGAAGCTCTTGAGGGGATAGCCTGCCTTGGGGCTTGAAATTCATATGATTGTCAGTTGCCATCGGTACTATCCAGGTACAGAGCCTTCTTGATAAAAAAACAAAACAAAACAAACAACTTATTCATCTGAAGATAAAATGACTAAGCAGGGACTGAATTACTTCTCACTATTCTGAGCCAAACTGAGGTTATCATGAGTTAATAATAACAAGAAAGAATGAAGATAGATTTGATGAATAAATGTATACATGAAGAAAAAAGAAAAATCTCAAATAAACAACCTAACTTTAAACCTCAAGGAAATAGAAAAAGTAGAATAAACAAAGCCCAAAGTTAGCATAGGAAGTAAATATTAAACATTAGAGCAGAAATAAGTAAAATAGAGAATAAAAAAACAATAGAGAAGATTAACAAAACTAAGAGTTGGTTATTTGAAAAGATAAATAAAATTGACAAATCTTCAGCTAGACTAACCAGGAAAAAAGAGAGAAAGATCCCCCCCAAATAAAATTTTAAATAAGAGACATTACAACTGATACCACAGAAATATAAAGGATCATGAGAGATTACTATGAACAATTATACACCAACAAACTGGACAACCTAGAAGAAATGGAAATATTTCTAGAAACATACAGGCTACCAGGACAGAATCATGAAGAAATTGAAAATAATGAGTAAGACCAAAGTTGAATAAGGATATTGAATCAGTAATAAACAAAAATCTCCCAACAAAGAAAAGCCCAGGGCCAGATGTTTTCACTGGTGAAATTCTACCAAAAATTTGAAAAAGAATTAGTACTAACCCTTTTCAAACTCTTCCAAAAAAATTGAAGAGGAAGGAACATTATCCTGATACAAAAGCCAGATAATGACTCCACAGGAAAACTATAGACCAATATCCCTTATGAATACAGGTGTAAGAATTCTCAACAAATGCTAACAAACTGAATTCAGCAGCTCATTAAAAGGATTATCAAGTGGGATTTATCCCTGGGATGCAAGGATGGTTCAACACACACAATCAATAAATATGATACATCCTATTAATAGAATGAAAGAAAAATATATGATCATCTCAATAGATACAGAAAAAGCATTTGACAAAATTCAACATCCTTCATTATAAAAACTCTCCACAAATTTGGTATAGAAGGAACATACCTCAAAATAGTAAGGCCATATATGACAAGCCCACATCTAATATTATACACATGATGAAAGGAGAAGGGTTGAAAGCTTTCCTCTAAGATCAAGAACAAGACAAGGATGCTCACTCTTACCACTCCTATTCAGCATAGTCCTGGAAGTCTTAGTCAGAACAATCAGGCAAGAAAAAGAAATGAAATGCATCCAAATCAGAAAGGTAGAAGTAAAACTGTTTCTGTTTGCCGATGACATGATCTTATATCGAGAAAATCCTGTAGGCTCCACCAAAAAACTGTTAGAACGAATAAATAAATTTAGTAAAGCTGTAGGATCCAAAACAAATGCTGGTGAGGGCGTGGGGAAAAGGGAACTCTTGTATGCTGTGAATGTTAATATAAATTGGTGCAGCCCCTATGAAAGACAATATGGACCCATCATTCACATTCTGGCCTCAGTTTCCTCATCTGAAAAATACAGACACTTACACCGGCCCCACATTTTCATGGAGTTCTCATGAGATTAAAATAGGAGAGCAAAGTGTTTTGAAAAGCTAAAAACACTATCCAAATGGAAGATTGCGTCATTATTTCTTACTATGTGCTTCCTCCTAGATATAAAATGAACAGATTTTCTTTTTCTGACAGCCCTTCTGAAATTAGAGGGGAGGTGAGACTTTGTCACAATAACAATTTTATAAACACATAGCTGAAGAGGCAAAATTTACAGCAAATAATTTATCCTTCCATTTCTATTCTGTCCCAAAATAATGCTTTTAAACTTGGATGCTCTTTTTGCTAACTCTGTAGCAGGACAATGTAAGATAAATTCTGTACTCAACAAAAAGTTTTTCTTGAAATCAAATGAAAAGTGTCTCCCTACGTTTACCTGTATTTTGGTAAGCAGAGATGTCTTGTTGGATGCCTCCTTCCTACTAATTAACTCATACTCTTATGCATTCACCTGAATGTTTTCTTCTGCAAGCTGAGCAGAAATTCCTCCTAGGAAACACTTCAAATATCCTAAGAGGTCCCTTCTTTGTAACTCCAAGTGAGAATGGAACATCACTTTAAACTAAATTGTCATTCATTGCTGTAAGGAAACAGGTGAAATGTTGCATTCTGTGAATGATTGCTTCAAAGAACAAAGCCCAAATGTGGCAGGCTAAAGCAATGACAATCATGCTTTGTCTCATTTATTTTAACAGGTGCAGTTATGCATGTTCACGTAGGTAAATAAAGTGGCAGGCAGCATGCTGGCAAAGAGGAAAGACACGTTTTTGCCAAAGAAAGTCTTACTGTAGCTTAAGATCATCAAATTTTGCCTGAGATGAGCACCAAGATACTTTGTGTGTTCTTACAAATTTTTTGTAATGCATAATACTGGGAATCTTTTTGAAATTTCATCCTACAATGAGATAAGTAAACAACCCTCTAAAAGCAGTCACACAGGGAATCCCTATTTGGCCCCCTGCTGGTGAGGGACTCAAGGCTGACTGTGGCCTCAGGGCAATGCTCCGGGAGGACACTGATTCTATGGAGCCCTGGGACTTGAGAAGGGAAGGCAGGAAGATGCCCCTTTTCCTTTCACTGTGCTCCTTTTGGATACAAGGCTGAGATAGAAAAACAACTAGAAGAATTGTGAAAAGAAGAGATGCAAAAAATACAGAAAGCAAAGGCAATGTATATATAAAGGGGATAAATGATGGTACACTGGCATGAATTTAATACTTAAGAACTATGGCTATAACAACCATCAGAAAACTGAAACCAGGAAAATGACTAAAATTGATTATTTCTAGGAAGGGAGGTTTCAGGTGAGGAGGAGTGAGATCAAAAGCTGTTGCTTTTTATGATAAAAACCCACCTTGAATTTTTATTTAACCATGAGCCTGTATTACTTTGATATAAATAATTAATGAGGGATAGTATAAATATGGCACAGACCAAAAGGAAATAAGTTGAGATACAGTGTGAACTAAATCCCAAACAAATGGTTAGGATCCATGAATCCCCATTTTAGAAAGCTTCCCAGAAAATTATGATAACTAACAAGTATTGAGTTCTTACGATGTATCGGGTATTATTTTTAGAGCTTTATGTATATTAACTTATCTAATCTTTAGGAAACATTGTGAAGTAGATACTACTGTTCCCATTTTACACAGGAGGAGACTAACAGAGCTAAGTAGGTTGATCATTTGCTCAAGTGTACATCACTAGCTCCAGGGTCAGGATTCAATCCCAGGTGCTCTGCTGGCACACACTGCCTTTGTCTGCTCTGCTACACCCAGGTGACTCCAATGCACAGGAAGGTCTGAGAACAGAGTGACAGGATGGATTTGTGGGGGCCCCTAATTTAGAAGGTCCAAGGTACAGCTTGGGAAACACTGCAGTAAATATTTAATGGTCTTCACTTTTACTCCTAAACTTAGACCTTTGGCCCAGATATTTCCATTGAACTCCATACCCCTACACCCTACAACCTATTCTGTACATTTCAAATGCACCCTACCACATCTTAGAACAAACCCACAAAATCCTGTGAGTGGTTCTTCTCTTGGTACTCTTTGTCCCAAGGAAGAGTATTATATTCCACACAGGTGAGCAAGTCTGAAACTTGGAGATCACTCCCTCATCTTCATTCCCTCATCACCCGCATCACCCTGCAGTCAATAACAGGTGCCTATCACTCTTCCCTAAGTCTCTCACAAAGCCACATGCTTTTTCCTTGACTCTTGTAATCATCCCTCCAATCCATTCCTCACACTACAGTGAGTGTGAAGAAGATACAAAGAAGTCTCTCCTTAACATTTGCCATTAATCTCTTCCTGAGCTGCACTGCCTGCCTCCTGGGCCTCAGCTTGGACTCTCCCCCATCCCCATGCTCCAGCCATAAGGCCTTCCTTTACTTCCTCCAGCTCCCCATGTTCCTTTGACCTCAGCTTCCGCACAACACAAGCCGGTCCCTTTGCCTGGAATGCCCCCCTCCACCTGGCTTAGGAAAATTACTTAATCACTCAAAGCCTTGGTTATCTCATCTGTCAAATGGGAGTGAAAGTGCCATAGATCAGAGTTGATAAAAATATGAAGTAAAATAAAGACAGAATGTTCCTGGCACAAAATAGGTGTTCACCAAATTTGTTTCCCTAAAAATATCCCAGAATCTTAAAATTTTCCCAATAACCTTCATATAAAGATAAATTCATTTAAACTTGTTCTCTAGTTGTGATTTATAAAACTTCAAAGTAGGAAAGAACCTTTAAAGATCTGTTTATCTCATTTTAGAAATTTATTAAAATCATAATGTGTCTTTCAGTGAAGCGTTTGTGCTGTAGTTTTTAACTGCTGTCAAGTTAATAATATCCCTTAGAGTGTGGAGTCTGTTAAATGTAGATGTTAGATGGCTATAATTTTCAAAATTACTGCTTTGTTCTTTAACCCATCAGCAAAAATAAGTAATGAAAAGTATGCACTTTTAGAGGTAATCACATGAAAAAGGATTTCAAATAAATGAGCAAAGAAAGTAGCATCTAATTTGTAATTAGAGATTATAATCCTTGATAACTGGCAAATGAATTGAACCTTTATGTTAATATACAGTTGACCCTTGAACAACGTGGTGGTTAGGGGAGCCAACACTTCCTGCAGTTGAAAATCTGCCTATAACTTATGGTCGGCCCTTCACATACGTGGTTTTTCTGTATCCTTACTTCCAAACTGGCAGATTTAACCAACTGTGGATCATGTAGTACTGCAGTACTTACTATTGGAAAAAATCCTTGTATAAGTGGACCTGCACAGTTCAAAGCCATGTTGTTCAAAGCCACGTTTTTCAAGGGTCAGCTGTGTCAGGTGGCAGCAGAGTCACATTCCCATTGAGGGTAAAATGACTAATAAAAATACTATCAAGTTGGGGGTGGGGAGGGATAAACAGGCTGAGCACAGAGGATTTTTAGGGTAGTGAAACTACTCTGTACGATACTATTGACATAATGATGGATACATGTCATTATACATTTGTCCAAACCCAGAGAATGTACAACACCAGGAATGAACTGTAATGTAAATTATGGACTTTGGGTGATTATGATGTTTCAATATAGGTTCATCAACTGTAGCAAATGTACCACTCTGCTGGAGGATGTGGATAATGGGCCAAGCTTGTGCAGGGGCAGGGGCTATATGGGAAATCTCTGTACCTTCCATTCAATTTTGTGATAAACTTAAAACTTCTCTAAAAAATGTCTATTAAAATACTATAAAGAAAACTGAATTATTGAAATAACAAAAGTATAATTATATAAGGAACATCACTAAAAAGATAAACTCAACTTGTTATGGTCACAAAGGGAGTATTTAAAGTACAGTATGGACATACTTGCTTTTGAATGTAAAAATTAAGGATATATAAAAACAAATTATTTTCCATCTTCTCCCACCCCCCACTGTGTCATTGTCTGGTCCTGCTGGGTGTATAAACCCACTTTGTGAATGAATTTTATACAGAAGAAATAGAGAGGGAATATCAGAGAAGCAGGGACAGTAGTGTGGAAGCTGCTAGGGTAGACATGATAAGGAGAAAGAGTTGAGATCTATTTTCATGTTTAGAGTCTTCAGATTTCTTGTAGGAACCACCTATCCATACCCACTGCCTGGCTGCTGACATCAACTTCCTCTCCCCCTCCCCCACCCACTGGAGAGCTCATCCTTCTAGCATCCCATCAATGGGATCTGTTCAAAACTCTTAAGGGAAGGGTGGATTAGAAACCACTTGATTATATTAGTTCACTTCTCTATCTGATTAGGCTATTTCTTTGGTAGTTTTGTTAAAGGAGGTGTATTTGGGGAATTTGTAGTGTTTTTTAACCACTTCCTGTTGACAGTGGGCAGAGGGGAGAAGAGATCTATGAATTAAAAGGTAGTGTAACAGTAGTAACCACACACGCACACACACACACACACGCACACAAAACCCAAGCAAACAACAAACCAACCTTGGAACTAATTTAATCTAGATCTTTCTGATTAAACCCTTCTTCAAATGGAAAACTAAAATTGGAGATGAAAAAAATGATGAAGCCTTAGTGAATTCCTCTCAAATGGATCTCAAACTTCCCCATTCCAAGGAGCTTAGGGAGGAAGTTAGTTCAGGAAGAAAGGAAATGTAACCTTTATGGGGAGAAAACTCAGCTGTATTTTCACCAAGTTTCTGCAGGAAGTACTTCAGGTTGGAAAAATAATTTAAGGCAGTAACAGTCCTAAGTTGAAATGTAAGCACATTAAGGCAAATAAGTATTGGCTCATAGCCTTCAAATATTCTGATTTCTTCTCTCCTACCCCCTTTATATATGCTTTTCCCAGTCCTATGTTTGACTGGGGATCTATCTGGGTTCTACTCTTTAATCTGCTTTTCCTCTCTTGGAGGAACTCCAGCATATTTACCCAGGTTGGAAAGGAGGTAAGCTGGGCTTGAAGAGAAGGCATTAAGAAAATGATTCTGGGACTTCCCTGGTGGCGCAGTGGTTGAGAGTCCGCCTGCCGATGCAGGGAACACGGGTTTGTGCCCCGGTCCAGGAAGATCCCACATGCCGCGGAGCGGCTGGGCCCGTGAGCCGTGGCCGCTGAGACTGCGCGTCTGGAGCCTGTGCTCCGCAACGGGAGAGGCCACAGCAGTGAGAGGCCTGCGTACCGCAAAAAAAAAAAAAAAAAGCATCCGCTTGCCAATGGAGGGGACAAGGGTTCAAGCCCTGGTCCGGGAGGTTCCCGCACGCCGCAGAGCAATGAAGCCCGTGCGCCACAACTACTGGGCCTGCTGGAGCCCGTGAGCTACAACTACGGAAGCCTGTGTGCCTAGAGCCCATGCTCCGCAACAAGAGAAACCACCGCAATGAGAAGCCAATGCCCCGCAAGGAAGAGCAGCCCCCGCTTGCCACAACTGGAGAAAGCAAGCACGCAGCAAGGAAGAGCCAACGCAGCCAAAAATAAATAAATAAAATTAATTAATTAATTAGAAAAAAAAAGAAAATGATTCTTCAAAGCTTTCTGAGTAGAAGGGAATGGCTAGCCTGGATTTCACAAAGAACACTTGTAATTTGGGGTGAGGGAGCATCTCCACTGTCCTTTCTCCTGTCTAGAGGCCACATCCCACCAGATGTTATCTTTATGGAAGGGTACAGAGCTAGGCTCCAAGGATGAGCCATTAGTCAAGGGACACAAAAGGGAAATTTGGAAGGTAATTCCAGGCTGTTTTAATGTTAGACATCCCTCCATTAAATATCAACACATTCAACCTTATTGGCTGAGAAGGCTGCCCTCCTTCTATTCCTACTTACCTTGGAGTGATCTTAAGAATTATGACCCAGGGAACTTTGTTATAATCCCGCCTTGGGAGAGTTTGTGCAAAATAAGTTTTCTTGAACTCTACTGGAAACATCAGTGAGGATCTATTATGTTGTCTTCAAGGTAGGCCTGTCATAAGACACAGGGGTCAAATTTTTAGTGATGTTACCATGAAAATAGCAATGGAAAACACACACACACACAGGAATTATTATTATTATTATTTTTGTAATAAGCATGAATTATCCTCAGATTCATTAATTTAGTCATGGATATCTATTGTCTAATTCCTATGTACAAATAGCAATGTTACAAAGTCTATGAGGACTTAGAAATTTGAAGACGTTTTAGCCCTATTTTTTTTTTGAACATCTTTATTGGAGCATAATTGCTTTACAATGTTGTGTTAATTTCTGCTGTATAACAAAGTGAATCAGCTATATGTATACATATATCGCCATATCCCCTCCCTCTTGCATCACCCTCCCACCCTTCCTACCCCTATTTTTTTTTAAATTTATTTATTTTTGGCCACATTGGGTCTTCGTTGCTGTGCGTGGGCTTTCTCTAGTTGCAGCTAGCAGGGGCTACTCTTTGTTGCAGTGCGAGGGCTTCTCACTGCGGTGGCTTCTCTTGTGGAGCACAGGCTCTAGGCACGCGGGCTTCAGTAGTTATGGCACGCGGGCTCTAGAGCTCAGGCTCAGTGTAGTTGTGGCCCACGGGCTTAGTTACTCCGCGGCATGTGGGATCTTCCCGGACTAGGGCTTGAACCCCTGTCTCCTGCACTGGCAGGCAGATTCTTAACCACTGAGCCACTAGGGAAGCCCCCTATCCCTATTTTTTAAAAAGACTGGCTTTTAAATAAAAACTTAGTAATTTAAAACATATTTTTAAAATTCACCCACCAAAGATCTTCATCTGAACCTTTAAACAGCAGTTGAGACTCTGGGCTGATATGATCCTACAATTCAAAACTTTAGATACTGGAGGGGACTTTGCCTTCTACACAACCCCTTCATTTTAAGGCTCAGTTAGCTGAGAGGTGGCTTGAATAAGGATCCTGTACAAATGAGTGGCAGAATATCCAGTACTGGAGCTGAAGTTCGCTAACTTCATTTAGGTTCATTCGGAGACCCTAAAATGCACATATCACCACCTCTGGGCTCTGCCTGAAGGTGAAAACAAGATCAATGTTGTCTGGTACCTGCGGGGGTTATCTGTGTCATCCTTGGCCTTCCGCATAGTTCTAAGTAGGGTTGCAAAGGTGAGCAAAATCCAACCCGGGGCTTTCTCTCCTGGAACTCGCGGTTTAGTCTTTCTGTCTTCAAGAAGTTTGCAGTATTTTGAGGAAGTCAAAACACACACTCACAAACCTGCGGAAGGTGGCCTGTGGGAAAGTGTTCTTTTAAATAGGATGAGGTGCACAATGAGAGAGGCGCACTTTCGGAAGGCGGGCTCCGCAGCACACACAAGATCAGTGATGAACATCATTTTCTGTCCAGGCCAGGAAACACACTCTGTGCTCCAGGTCAGGTCAAGATGCCCCCAAACAGAGAGGAGGAAGCCTCCACCTCACGATGTGGTGCTTTGAGATTGTAAAGTCCGCGGGGTTAGAGCAGCCGGCTGGCGGTGCGCCAGCTAGTGGGTGGGGGTCTTGGCGGCCGCGGTGCGCCCAGTGTGTCCACAAGCCATGCCGGCTCACTGTGGGGAGCCTGGCGCCGAGCGGGACCCCTCGCCGCTCCGGCTCTGCGCATGCGCTCCGCGGGCGGCCGCGTCCAGCTTGCGTCGCGAGGCCCCAGCTCCAGCCCGCGTGGTGGCGCCTTGCTCCTCGCCGGCGGTCGCCGCCTGCCCGCGAAGCCTCGGTCCGTCCCCACCGCTGCCCGACTTGGCTGGAGTTGGGGTTCTGAGCGACTGCCCCCTACAGCCGGCCAGCAGAGAGCCCCGCGCCGCCATCCCTGGTCCGGGATCCCCTCTCCGCTCCTCTCCGCTCTCACGATGGGAAAAGTTGGCGCCGGCGGCGGCTCCTCAGCCGGGCTGAGCGCGCTCCTCGCCTGCACGGGGCTCTGGGTTCTCCAGGTACTGGGTGCCTGCGGCGGCGGCTCCTGCTGGGTCCCTCGGGCCTAGGGTCCTCACCCCCAGGGGACTTCCACGCCTCACCAAGGCCAAGAGGCCGGGCTCCTGCCACTTCTTTGCCTCGCTCCGTGCGCTTCCTAATCTGAGGGGACCAAGGCGAGGGCCCGGACTGCGATCCCCGAGAGCCGGAGAGCAGGACCGGTACCCAGGCGAAGCCACCCGCCTGGAGCTGGAGAGCTAAGGCTAGTCAGTATCGAACTGGCTCTCGACAGGGAGACTCTAAACGCGTCTTTAGACTTGGTGCACTCTTGTGGCCACGACAGCAGCCCGAGGAGAGGAGAGGTGAAGGGTGAAAAGGGTTAAAGGTGATCTCTTGGAGCATGTGAGTAGATGGGGCTTCTAAACTCCGGAGTTGCTGCAAACTTAAAGCCTTTGAGACCATCTTCTACAGAAGTGATAGTTCCTTCTGCAAGAACTACCTCCATCCCACCCCACGTTCCTTTCCAAAGCCCAACCCTGACAGAAACTTCACAGTGAGCAGGCAGTGTGACCTGTCTCCCTGCTCACAGGGGTGTGAAGACCAGGCAAAGAATTGGGAGCAACAAAGTGTCAGGGCTATGGAGATGAAAGAGTTAAATTTCAACAGGCTGTCATTCCCTCCAGGGACTTTACTTGCTAGGCTTTCTTGTGGGCTTAAGTTAGACCCAAAACTCTCCTGTTTGTAGGGTAATTTAGATGAGGATTCCCACCCCTTCTACCTTCTTCCCTCAGAGGGGAGGAGAATGCCAGTGGACAGTCTGCCCTTAGAGATTCCCTTTTTGCGGGAACTCACCACAGGCGTTACAGGGAGGGAACTCCGTGGCATCTTCTCGTCGCATGGAGAGTGTGGTCAGACTGTCCAGCCTGTGCATGAGCCACTGTTCCCTGGTGTGATCACTCCTAGGAAAAGATATCCCAGTGACAACAACCCCCTCTTGTCCCATTGCCTCACCTCCTGTAATGAAGAGAGCAAAATCATAGTCGTCCTCCCTGCTTTAATGGAAGGAGGAAAGGGATTGCTGTATTCCTGCAGGCTGAAACTGGGGAGAGAGGCCTGAGTAGGCTTGGGCTAGACACAGACACAGAGCAGGTGGAAGCCAGTAATCTTTGATCTTTTCTGGGGAGGTTTTATGTTTTTGAGAAAATTATTCATCTTTTCAACCTGAAAGAACTGTTACAATTTAAGCTGATCCTAGAAATTTTAACTTCTTGAGAAAAAAAAATCTTGGATGCAATAGGTAAAGACTATTTTAAAGTGTTCTCCAGGCATTGAGAACATTAATACCAAATAAAGGTATCCTTCATGGTGTTTTCAGTTGTCATGTAATTGCCAGAAACATTCCCAGAGGGGTGCCACTTTTAGTTGTGACTCATTGTCAGCTGGTAATGAAATCTGTGAACACATTAAAAGTTTTTATGAATCCCTTTGGTGTCCAGGCACAGATTGCATTAAGACAAATCATAATAGCAGTTCTTACACCATCAGTTAATTTTGCCTGCTTTTGAACATCAAGTAAATATGTACTATTTTGGATCTGGCCTCTTTTGCTCAACGTTATGTTTGTGAGATTCATCTGCAGCTGTCCTTTTAGCAAGCAAGTATTGCTTGCTAAAGAGTAACATAATCCTATGAATATCTTAGTTTGGTTTTAACTTCTTGTTGTGGTACAACAGAAATAAGATGTCAAACATATTTTATCAGACTCCTACTGTGTGCCCAGGCTCTGTGCTGGGCACTAGGGAGACATAGATGACAAAGTTAGGGAAGCTGCTTCCCAAGGGTTATCAGTCTAATATGAGAGTCTTATGAACCCAAGACCATTACATTGTGACAAATGTTGCAGAACATATGTGTAAGAGTGATAGGAACACAGAGCTGATTGGGGGTCACATTCTCTAGGGCATTGTCATTGTCACAGAGGAGGCAAATATCTGCTAGTTCTTGAAGAATGAGTAACAGCTCAGCCAAGTAGAAATTTGAGATGGAAACTTGGAGGTTGTTATAGGAAGATGTCTCAGTTTGGCTCTGTCAACCAGACTTGAGATGTGGTCTCTGAATCCAGATTCCTTCTCTGTCATAGTGAGGTGTTCTGCACTGCTCACCCTCACGGGCTTCTGGGTGAGATCTAAGGAGTTGTTTTTATGATACATATACATTTCCGTATATGTTACCAAATGCAAGTCCGTGTGCCCGACGCACAGTGAGGCCAAACAATACCAAGACATCGGAGTTTGGAAGAGAGAAAGTCTTATTGCACGGCCTTTGCAAGGAGATGAGTGTCCCCGGAACTCCCCAAAAGCTTTCAGCAAAGCCCTTTTATAGGAGAGGTGAGGGAGGGGTGTGGTTAAGTTGTTGCAAACTTCTTGGTGTCGGATCCTTTGTTCTTGAGATCAGGCCACAGTCAGGTCACGGTGTTCCTGTAAATTTCCACCAAACAAATGTTATTCTGTTCTGACAAGAAAGGGCAAGGTCCCAAGGCACAACTTTCACCCTCCGAGGTCCTGGCTCTGCGGGAGCTGGTTACCCTGCCCGGGAGTGTTCATCCAGCTCCCAGTCTGCGTCCTCCCGCCAGTGCCCAGGCCCAGCTGAGGAGGCAGATCTCAGTTGGTGGTATCCTCCGGGACAGGTCCCTAGACTCTACCCAGCCATCATCACTGAGGAAACCAGGACCCCAGGACCCAGCCTCCTCAGGCTGCCCAAACGGCAGGGGCCAGGTCCCAGGGACTGAGACCCATGCAGACTGCCGCTGCCATTAGGTTGCAGAGGCGGGGATGGGGGAGAGGTTCACTGCCACTTTAAGGCCTGGGCCTGGACTGTGGGTGGCCTTGGCGAGGGCTCTGGAGCCCTGAAGTACACAGCCCCCAGCCTGTTCCCCAGGCACCCCCAGCACACCTGCTGGCCTGAGGCTGGAAGGCCTGGAGGGCCCCGGGGAGAAGGCTGCGATGTGCCTCTTACCTAACTGTCCGCTGCTGGAGGACAACCACCCACCCGACATTTGGCCTAACCTGGGCCTTCCACCTAAAGCGCTAGTGGTCTCGTAGTAACGGTTGCCTGGTAATGGTAGTGCCAGCGGGCCTGCTAACGGCTCTGCACCGCACCTCTTCTATCACACTGTCATGGTTGCCCAGTAACAATCACTCGGTAAAGGCTGCCTGCCAATAGCTGCACGCCCACCCTGTCCCTATTATATATAGAGATAGCAATCATCATTAACTATAAATAGATTCATCAATACTTATTGAACACAACCCATGTGCCAGGAATTCCTCTGATGATGGTATCAAGAATGGAAGGCTTAGCTCTCCCACCATGGGAGAGCTATTTTTATGTTATGTTATATTATGCATATGTTATGCTTTTTTTAAAATTGGGGTATAGTTGTCTTACAATGTTGTGTTAGTTTCTACTGTACAGCAACGTGGAGTTCCCTACAATATACAGCAGGTTCTCAATAGTTATCTATTTTATGCATATTAGTGTATATATGTCAATCCCAAGCTCCCAATTCATCCCACCCCCTCCCCTTTATGTTATGCTTTTTACAAGATGCCTTGAAAACTGGTAGTTTGTGTGAGGAGTGGCTGCAAAAGTGAGGAAACCACCGAGGAAGGGTGGTGAATATAGAACTGGTCAGCCTCAAAAATAAAATAGCCAGTTATTTTACCAGCAAAATGAGTTTACTTGGGAATAGCAGAGAATTGCAATTCGTGACAGGCAAGCTATGATGAATTATAGGCAAATCCAAATAGACAAAGGGAAGGTCAGCTTTTATGAGGGTTTAGGAGGAACTTGGGGAGCATTGTTTTGGATAAAAGTTCATTGGAGAGGAACAGGAATTTGAGGTTGTGGCAGTTTCTTATTGGCTGCAAGTGGTGGCTAATGCATTGTTGCTGAGGCAGGGAGATGCCTAAAAGCAAGAGATGAAATTTCCATGTGAAAAATGTCCTCCTTTGTACTAGAAGAAAAATAGTATTCTTATCATCATGGATAAGAAGTTGAGACTGAGAGAATTTTACACAAAGAATTAATTGTATCCAAACAGACCTTGTTAAAATGATTTTTATTGTTCTCCTTCCTGCTGGTTATGCAGGCAGCCACAAGTGGTACATGCATGAGAGCTTTCCCTTCAGGGCTTCCTGACTCCATTTTAAATGACGTTTTCTTTTATTTATTTTCACATTTCCCTATTTTGGTCAGGATTTTTCCTCGAAAGCATTGCTGATCAAGAGTCAGGTTGTACATATTTAGTGGTTTTTGTCGCTTTGGTACCAGGAAGGACCTTTAGTGGTTGTCATGTTTCATGTCAGAGGGAAAGCGCATAACAATTGGAAACCATTGAAACCACATTTGAGTAACAAGGAGGGGCATGAGGAAGAACTCTCAGGGATTTCCCATCTAAAGTCCATATCCCATCTAGGTTGTAAGCATTAGAGATCATCTTGAAGCACTGAGCTAGCGTCACCCTGTTGGGTATGTCGTTTCTAAAGGTTTGACAGGCAACAGGTACAGAGCTTAAAAATAACTATGCAAAAACAGTAATTATGCAAAGCAGAGTTAAAAGTAATATAAGTCCAGTTTGTATGATGTTAGCCAGCTAAACAGATCAAAAGACCATAGAGTATCAGGGGAAATTTGTTGTGATCAGTGCGCTTGTGATCATGTGTAATTGAATTTCTGCCTCTCCAGAGGTATTTATCCATGTGCAACAGGTGATATTTTCTATCATACAAATACCTCCTTGATTAGCAAGTAGATAATTAAGGGCCATGCCATTGTCTAAAACTACTTTATCCAAAGTCATGTGATCATTTTTGGCCTGCTACTGCTTTGGCCGTGGAATTGTCTTGCTCTCCTAATGTTAGGGAGAAATTTCTGATCATGTGTTCATTGGCACTTATTCTGATCCAAAGGAAAAAGGCTCTTCCTGTGGAGGCAAACTTGTAGTCATGTATGCCCCTGGGTAGTTCCTGTTTAAGGTGGCCATGGAGGCTTAATGGGGTGGACCATGGAAGGCTTCAAAAGTCTTACTTTGTAGCTGATGTCAAGGGGACACTGGGTGAAATTAGCAGCAACACTTGTGACAAGTGAAAAATTTGTTATAGGATGGACTAAATGGTCACCATTGTCAAGAATTGATTGAAATTTCTGGTGGCAAACCCAACAATTGGGTAAGTTTCCTCCTTTTGTAATAGATGGAAAAATGCAGACAAGGGTGTTTCTTTCCAAGAAAAAGAGGGAGAGGATAAGATAAGAAGTAACTATGGGGAAAAGGTATACAGGTCTGGTCCTGACATCTTGAGAAAGCTGTCTCCTTCAGCTGTCTTCTGCTTCAATTCCTGCAGGTGAATTTGATTCGGAAGTCTCCAGCGCTTGTATAGGACTAGATGTCAGGTGGAGCCTTCTTTAGCTATGAGATGTGCACCTAAGGCTTGAGTCTCTGAAGTTTGGCTGCCATCTGGGTAAAGTGAGGAGGACCTGTTATAGTCCCTTCCAAGGAAATTTAAGAGCAGTCTTTGTTCTTACTGATTCCAAATCAAAAGGGTGGGAGAAAATTGGAAACAGTTTAGAGATTTCTAGTCTGATATTTGAGGAAACCAGAAGAGTTTAGTATCCAGTCCAGCTTACAGGTGTATAACAGAGCCTTAAAGACAATTAATAGGATAAGAACCTAATATCTACAAAGATGCAAAACTAATTTCTCTCTCCATAATTAACCCCCTTTTTATCAAAGATGATCATAGTAAAACTAATTTGTTTACATTGAAATGGCCTGATTATTTACATTAATGTGGCAAGAATAATGATTGACCATATAAGCCCTTTTTAAGGTTACTTTGCTGGAACTTTACAAGCAAGGTAATAGGCTGATTTTTCCCAGCACTTCCTTAAACTTGTTTGGTCATATCTGAGTCCTTGTATATCTCTCTCCAATATGACATTCTAGTCAAATTCTTGTTATTGTAGCCAGTATTTCCGATTGTGTCCTGTTACAAGGAGAACAGGTTCTTATTGAACTCATGCAAACGACTATACTGCCATAAAAATAAGAATACTCAAATGAGAGTTTCCAAATTCTGGAGAGATAAGGCAGAGAGAAAAAGTAAATGCTTCATTTTTGTTTACAAGGTACATTTTATCAAATTGATATGAATCATAGATAGCCTAAGAGAAAAGTTTCCTTAAATATGGAAAACTAAAATGTTAAAAAATTCAGCAATGTTTCAAATAAAAAAGTCATATTATAATTATTCTCCTCAGTTCATTTAGTCCCACACAATTACTTCTTGTTGGTCTTGATCTTTTTTTTTTTTTTTTTAAGATTTATTTTTATTTATTTATTTATTTACTTTGGTTGCACCGGGTCTTAGTTGCAACACGCAGGATCTTCGTTGTGGCATGTGGGATCTTTTAGTTGCAGCATATGGGATCTAGTTCTCCAATCAGGGATCGAACCTGGGCCCCCTGCATTGGGAGCGCTGAGTCTTATCCACTGGACCACCAGGGAAGTCCCGGTCTTCATCTTTTGTTAGAAGTTTTGCAAAGCCATCAGTTTCTTCATTAGAGTTCTGTAAATTCTTACCTAGTTCAGTGGTATGATCTGAAAAGTTATCAGAAACCTGTATTCTTCAGTACTTGTCGGAGTCCTTTCCATGAATCTCTTGCAGTTTCGCAGGAACACTTTTGTAATGTTGTTTTAATATAATTTTGAGGGTGAAACTAACCAGCATGGATTCCTACTGCTTATCAGGAAAATTCTGGCTGGTTTTCCTGTTTTTAAATTTAACATTGTATCATAAGCATACTCTGCAATGTTACAAATAAGTTGGTCATTTCAAAACAAACCTGCAATGGATATATTTGTGTCTATTACTTGTTTATTCCTTGCATTATTATTATTATTATTATTATTTTGTGTGGTACGTGGGCCTCTCACTGTTGTGGCCTCTCCCATTGCGGAGCACAGGCTCCGGACGCGCAGGCTCAGCGGCCATGGCTCACGGGCCTAGCCGCTCCGCGGCACGTGGGATCTTCGTGGACCGGGGCACGAACCCGTGTCCCCTGCATCGGCAGGCGGACTCTCAACCACTGCGCCACCAGGGAAGCCCCTTGCATTATTTTTTTTATGTGAAAATTACAAGAAATATGAACACTGGGTCAAAGAGTGTGAATTCTGCATGTCATTGTGCTTTCCTGAAAAGTAGTAACAATTTATACTGTTGCGCACAGCGTATAAAAGTGCTAATCTTATTACATCTTTATTTACATGGTTGATATTATCAGTGACAAATATTTCTACTATCTTCCTAGGTGAAAAACAGTACTTTCATGTTTTAATTTTCACTTCTCTGATTACTAGTGAGAATAACATTGTTCCCTTATTTTGTTTAAGGGAAATCCCCTATTTAGTTGGGATTTCCAACTGATTTTTCTGTTCACAAGGCAGGAAGGTAAAATAGGCATATATAAACTGTAGAATGTGCTTCTTAACAGGGTTACAAATCCAAAATCGCTACATCTATTTGAGCAGAGTGGGAAAATTGATGAAGTTGTGATGCGGGGCAGGGGATTCAAGAGGTATAGATGCAATAAAGTTTTTCAGTCCTGAGGTTTTTTTTTTTATTATTCTTGGGAGGAAGGAAATGCGGAAGCATGCTGTACCTGCAGGTGCTCAATTCAGAGTAGCAGAATTACCAAGGAAAAATTCTTTCTCTTATAGGTTCTGCCTCAATGTTCTCATTTCTTTTCTTACATATTTTCTTTTGCCCATCCTAGGAAACTAATTCTTGGCATCATTCTAATGGTCACTTTCTGATTAGTACCTTTTAGAACTGACAAGTTTTAGCCTGACATTTTCTTTCCTTCATTTCAAGGGTCTTAAGATCCAACCTTTTTTCTCCAAGATGATTTCTTGCCAGGGGGTGGCAGCCTGTTGCTTTCAAAAGAAGCAGGAAGAAGCTTTTGCGTGTAGAGGGTGGGGTGGAAGGAGTATGGTGGGTCAGAGGTAACTGGAATTTGGGGGCAGATAAAAGCTGTTGAATCTACTTGATAGTAGGATCGATTTGGCAGTTTGCTTGAACAATTTTTAATGATGACTGATTTATACAAACATATTGCATAAGCTTTAGGATTACTCTTGGGAAGTTTTGGAGGGCACCTTACAGAGAAAAATGTTTGATATATATTTTTTTCTGCTTCCAAACTCCCACAAAGAGATTTGATTTCATCAGAAGATACAAGCACTTGGCCCTCCCCGCTACCTCCCCAGTAGTCCACCACCCTGAGTCAGAGGATAAGTAGCAGTGGGGTAATCTCAAACTCCTCTTGCTAAGGTTAAGGTTTGCATTATGCTTGTGACGATTTCATCCATGTTTTAAGTAGTGGGCCTGAGAGAAAAAGGAGGATTTTTCCTTAATTCCTGGAGGAGAAGCAATTATGATCATTCTATTAAAAGTTTGGGTGACTCGGGGAAGCAGAACCCCCAGAGCTATAATGGTCCATACACTGGTTAGTGAGGTCTCTCAGTTTGTCTTTGCACCTCCAAATAGCTTTGCCTAAGCCATTCTTCAGGGAGGTAAGGAGCCGGAGAGCATGGAAAGAGCAGCAAATGATGATTAACTAAGCTGGGGTTCTCTATTTTTTTTTTTTAAAGATTTTTTTGATGTGGACAATTTTTTTTTTTTTTTTTTTTTTTTTTTTTTGTGGTATGCGGGCCTCTCACTGTTGTGGCCTCTCCCATGGCGGAGCACAGGCTCCGGACACACAGGCTCAGTGGCCATGGCTCACGGGCCCAGCTGCTCCGCGGCATGTGGGATCTTCCTGGACCGGGGCATGAACCCGTGTCCCCTGCATCGGCAGGCGGACTCTCAACCACTGCGCCACCAGGGAAGCCCTGATGTGGACAATTTTTAAAGTCTTTATTGAATTTGTTACAATATTGCTTCTTTTTTTTTATGTTTTGGTTTTTTGGCTGAGAGGCATGTGGGATCTTAGCTCTCGGACCAGGATTGAACCCACACCACCTGCCCTGGAAGGCGAAGTCTTAACTACTGGACCACCGGGGAAGTCCCTAAACTGGGGTTCTTGATCACAATCCACCACCAGTTGGTTGAGGGACTAGATGGACACTTTCATGTCTCTCTGGGCACCAGCCTTTCAACTACAACAGGAGAGGACTGTGCTGGACGGTCTCCAGGGCCAACTCCTGCTCTAAAATTCTGTGAGGCTTCCATCTTTCCTGTCTTAAACTTCTTCAGGCAATCCAATCCCATCTTTTAAAATTAATATTTCCTTAAAATGGGCTCTGGATACGTAACGGGTTGTATATTTTCTTCACATTTCCCTCACTGGGGACAGTAGCATATTTCTTACCTCTCTGTGAGTATTTTGCTGCACAGGAAGGTTCTCCTGGTGAGAAAGTTAGTGAGCTCAGAAAGTATTCTTGTCAACTTTTTGTGCTTCCTTTAGTTGGCTGAGAGAGCCCTCTGAATTGCCTGTTCAGGTCCATTAGATCACGAAAGAGCAGTTCATTCATTCATTCAATCATTCATTATTCATATTCTCACAAATATTCAGTGAGATCTACTGAGTTGCAGGTACTCTGCCAGCTTCAGTAGTGCTTCCCAAGGACTGTTTGAGAGTCTACTATCTTTCTCTTGCCTAAAAACGAGTCTGTCTACATGGGTGGAAGATCCTCAGAGTCTCAGAACTTCTCTAGAGGTAGGAGTTGCAAGTGAGGGAATAGCCAGTCCCTCATTAGAACCTTCCCTACAGACTCCCACCCTTATGATTTAAATCATAAGGCACGCTGCTCTGAAGGTGAGTGGGACAATCCTGGGCAAAGGGAGCCTTTTTCTAATTTGTACAAAAGCATCTTATGGAATGTGGTGGCTCTGCTTCCAGGGTCTAAACATCTGAGATTTTATTCCTTCCCTCCCCTTCTTGGAGTCCTTCTCATCTTCATCTTTAGGTTTCCACTCCCACAAATGAGAGATTTTTACCCATGATGGACCCTTCCTTTTTTTTTTTTAATAAATAACTTTATTTATTTATTTATTTTTGGCTGCGTTGGGTCTTCATTGTTGCGGTGAGTGGGGGCTACTCTTCATTGTGGTGGCTTCTCTTGTTGTGGAGCACTGGCTCTAGTTGCGCGAACTCAGTGGTTGTGGCGCATGGGCTCAGTAGTTGTGGCTCGTGGGCTCTACGTGCATGGACTCAGTAGTTGTGGCGCACGGGCTTAGTTGCTCTGCGGCATGTGGGATCTTCCCGGACCAGGGCTCGAACCCGTGTCCCCTGCATTGGCAGGCGGATTCTTAACCACTGCACCACCAGAGAAGCCCCATGGGCCCTTCCTCTTTTAACACTTTTCCTTGGTAAAAAATTCTCAAAAATGCATTTAAATTTTTATGAAGCACTTGGTTTATTATACTAATAAATCCTCTTTTGGTTTGTGAAAGATTTTTAGTAAACACAATGAGTTTATATAGAAATTAAGGTAGTTCTACATCTTTTAATTAGACAGACATATATGTAAAATGAAACAAATGTCTACTGGAATGGAAGAAGGATTGGGCTTGAAGGAGAGTTTCTCCTCAGTTATTTTCATAGGTTAATTTGCAGACTGTTGACTCACAGGGTCCTTTGTGGTAGCGCCTCCTCCTTAGAAAGAGGGAAAGTCTGTTTTTTTTTGCCTCCTTCTCCCCCTGATATTAGTGATGTCACAGGCAAGGAAAGCAGTGTGCAGCTTTCTAGGGAGAATGGAAGAGGCCTGTCCATTTCGCTGATATAGTCTTTCTAACCATGGCTGCACATTAGAATTGCCTGGGTGCTTCACAAAGATCTCATATTTGGACTCCACTGAAGAGTAATAAATGGCAATTATAAGCTCTGCGAGTGGAGTTTGGGCATCAGTGTTTCTTTAAAAGCTCCCCAGAACCCATGCAGATAGATTCAGAACCAGTGGCCTGTGTTTTCCAAGAGTTTGACAATAGCACAGAGTAATTAAGGAGCATTGATGGGCCAAACTGAAGTTGTTCCATTCTGTCTTTTGTCACAGAAACACATGCTTGTGGCCCCTTTGGTAAGGGACATAAACAAGGAGTTTCACTGACAGACACAGCACAGAGAGAACATAGATATGTATACAACCCTGATGGGAGACTCACACATCACAGACAGAGAGGCACATGCAGCACACACACACCCATGGTCCATGGTTAGAGACTATGGCTCCTGACACACATATACACATGTATTCTGGTACAGAAGGACAATCCTAGAACTTCATATAAAAGAACACAGGTGCAGACACATACCCACATACATTCATAACATAGACTCTGGATACATATCCAGAGAAACATGCACACAAGAAGAGGTAGACATATAGTTTCATGGAGAGACAAACAGTTATACACAGAAAGAGACACACACACAAGAGTTCACGTGTATAGACGTAGCCAAGGATACACACAGAGACACAAAGAGACCTACATTCACAGAGATACGGAAGGCAACATAGAAGCCCATTTAGGCACCCTGAAGTGAAGACACACATGCTCATAAAAGCACTCTCAGGCAATGTTAGGACATTTTGTGTGTAAGATCTTGAAGCATAGAAGTGCCTTTGCCTAGATCTGTTTCCAAGTGGGCGTGAAAAGCATGCAAATTGTGTAGCCTCAGAGGAGTGAACACACTAGCTTTCAATGGAAACAGACTCTGCTGAGAAGTTCTCCTTCGCAGGACCCTGCAATCTTGGGGAAGGAACAACACCAGCACAACAGTAATGAGATGACCCCTGTGGGGTGCTGGCAGCTCTGGAGACTAGAACAAAAGATCCTGTAATAGTAATTCCTTACAGTGCACCAATTTCCCTCCCACCTTTGAACTCAAACTTATCACTTGCAGCAAGCTTTACAGGTATAATGTCATTTGATCTTTAGAACAACTTAGTGGGCTAAGTTCTATTTTTTGCCTTCATTTTGTAGGTATGGAAACTCAGGCACAAAGAGGTTAGTTAAGTAACTTTCCCTGGGTCACTCAGCTGACAGGTTCAAGTTCATGTCTGACTTGAGGCTGTGCTCATCACCTCTCCTGACACTGCTACTTATTCCACTGAGAGGTCGTTGCAAGCTGACTGTTCTTACTCTTCAGCTGAGAAGACAGAGGGTCAGAGAGGCTAGGCACCTTAGCCAGGGCTCTTGAGGGATAAACTAAAGCTTTGAATCGGAGTGTCTGGTTCCTTGGTTGGAACCTGCCTTTACTACAGAGATGGACCTTTGGTTCATTCCTTAGGCTTTTTGTGAACTTGATGGTGTGGAGCTGGTGATTCTGAGGGTCAGGACCCAGAACTATGAATGAGCAAAAATGGCCGTGCCACAACTTTACTAAGAGTCAGGATATTATTCTCCTAAAAGACAGAGGGGTTGGAAGCCTTTTCTGTTTCTCTCTACAACTCTGGTTGCCTCTCTGAGAACTGGGCATCGTCTCTTTGTACTACACAGACCACTGGAATTTAAAAGCTCTTGAATTTGAATTTGTCCTGGCAGAGTGTCCAGAATGTGACCTGGCATCCCATCCCTTGGGGACAGATGACGTTGACTTTGGGAGGATCTATTTTCTGTGCACGTGTGTCTCACTGGAATGACACTCACTGGACAGGCAGCATCTTGGTCATAGTGTCTCACTGTGGGATCCCCTCCAGACATCTCCCTAGTACTCTGTCATGGAGAGGACTGTGCCTCAGGGTATGCATATGATGTCACCTGTCCACCAACAGTCAATCAACGGTTTATCGAGCATTTATCATATGCTTTTCTGTCATGGTTACAAAGTGGGTGTTCCTGTACTCAAGGGGTTTATGATTTAATTGAAGAGAAAATTAAACTGATCAACTGATTAGTTGATCAGTTAACAATTAAACCAGAGGATAGAGATTGGAAGTGGGATGATTGAATCTGACCAGGAGCTAACTCCCCTCACCACCCCCCGAACACATACATGTAATGCTTTAAAAATGTATTTACATGAGTTGGCAATATTTAAAGGTCAAAATATTTCACATAAAAAATTTGGATTCCTAGGTTCTGTTGAAAAAAAAATTAGATCTGGCAACTCTGAGCCTTGGTACCACATAGAAATCATTGGCTAGAGCTGAGTAGCAGCTGCCCTTGAGATAAGACATGTGCTATTCCATTCCCCACTCTCTTTATAGTCTTTAATTCTGGCCCTCTTTTATTCATTAAGATGATCTGCCTGAATCCTGCATCTACCTCATTGACTGTCATGCATAGGCATCAATTACTATCAAAGTTCAGTGATAAATATCTTAGAAAGTTGAGGAGGGAAAGACTTCATGAAGGAAGTGGTAACTAAGCTGGACTATAGGGAAGGGGATGGAGAACTGGAATGTACTTGAGTGTAAGATGCATGAAAAGAGGGACAAAAGGTGAGTACAAAGTTAAATCCTGAATGGATGAAAAGCCTAAATGGGAAAAGCCAATTTTTTGGACATTAGGAAGAAAATATAGGAGACTATATTATCAGAACTGGGGAGAATTTATTTTAGTGACAGAAAACTCAAGACACAAAGTAAAACATTCAGAGGTTTGACTTCACTAAATTTAGAAGAAAGCACACAAAAAAACTCTGTTTATCTAAGAATGCAGAAAACAAAGTCAAAGGGCAAGCTGAAGATAGGAAGAATATTTGCAATGCATAAAATAGGGGATAAATATCCAAAATTCATTAAATAAAAACTCCCACAAATCAACAAGACAAACAACTCAATGGAAAAATATGTATAAATCATATGAGCATTCCTTTGACAGAAAGGAAACACAATAGCCAATAGATAATGAAAAGATGCTATACCTCAAACATTTTATCTGGGAAATGAAAACTAAAACAATCATGATATATCATTTCATAAATATCACATTGGCACAAATTTTTAAATGTGACAATTCCAATGGGTTGGTAAGGATGTTGAAAACTGGCACCTTTACGTACTGATTATAGAAGAGGGACTTGGTATAAAAGCTGTGGAGAATATGGCTTATGTTAAGTTGTTAAAATGTGTAACAACAGCATGAAGGACTAAGCAAGAAATGGAGGCTTACTGTTCCAAGGTTCTTATGTTATACATGAAGGGGTATAATATTATTTGAAGATAGACTGTGATAAGTTAAAGGTGCATGTTTTAAGCCCAGAGCAACCACTAACAAAACAGAACAAGGATGTATAATTAAGAAGCCAAAGAATGAACTTATTTACAACACAGAAGTAGAGTCACAGATGTAGAAAGCAAACTTATAGTTACCAGGGTATAAGGTGGGGGAGGGATAAATTGGGAGATTGGGACGGACATGTACACACTACTATATATAAAATAGATAACTAATAAGAACCTACTGTATAGCACAGGGAACTCTACTCAATACTCTGTAATGGCCTATATGGGAAAAGAATCTAAAAAAGGAGTGGATATACGTATATGTATAACTGATTCACTTTGTTCTACGCCTGAAGCTAATACAACATTGTAAATCAACTATACTCCAATAAAAGTTAAAAAAAACAAAAAGAGCTAAAGTGGAGCTAGAATGAAATAATGTTCCTTTAATCCAGAATGAGGCAGGAAAAAGGGACTAAGGAAAGATGGGCTGCATAGAAAATAAAAAGCTAGATAGTAGATTTAAACATAAAACTGTTGATAACCAAATGACCTAAAAACACAATTAAAAGTGAAGACTGTAAAACTGGATTTAAAAAGAAGATCCAGTTATAGTGACTTTATAAGAAACACATAAATAAAAAGACACAGAGAGGTTTAATGAAAAGGACTAAAATACATTTAAAGTATATTTAATACAATGAATAATCATGAGAGAGCTAGAGTAGCTGTGCAATATCAGAAAAAATAGTCTTCATAACTAGGAAGGTTTGCAGGTGTAAAGAAGAAAATTTCATGATGAAAGGGTTAATTCGTCAACAAAACGTAACAGTCCTAAATGTGTAAGCACAACAACATAGTTTCAAAATGCATAAAACAAAATCTGGCATTACTGAAAGGAGAAATAGATAAACCTATAATTATGATTGGATATTTCAAAACATTACTCTAAAATTTGATTTAATAATTGCCACAGAAAAACAGTAATGATGTAGAAGACTTGAATAGCACCATTAACCAGCTCAAGCTAATTGATGTTTATAGAACACAGCACTCAGTAAGAGCAGAAAACAATCCTTTCACATGGGATATTCAAGGCGGACCACATACTGAGCCATAAAACAATTTTCAGTAAATTATGAAGATTGAACTCACACAGAGTATGTTCTGTGACCACAACAGAAGTAAATCAGAAACCCGTACCAGGAAGATATCTTGGAAATCCATGAAACTTGGAATTAAATAACATACTTCTAAATAATTACCAGATCCAAGAGGAAATCACAAGGGAAAATAGTTTTAACTGAATGAAAATGAAACAAAACTTCAAAATTGTGGTCTGCAGCTGAAGCAGTGATTGTGGGAAATATATATATGATTTATAAGAATTATATCACAGTGTTAACCTTCTGGCCCAGGGGATTAGATTACAGGGCAATTACAATGTATGCCTTGAAACTTCCCATAGTTTTCAGTTTTCCACAAAGACCTTTCATTATCTTAACATTCAGAGAAAATGACGTTAATTTAAAAAACAGATTCAAAGATATTTTGTAACTTTCCCAGTCTCAAACAGCTGATCAAGGAGTGGGTCATTTCAGATTTGAATCCAACGGTGTCTCAGTTAGAAAACCCACGTCCTTATCACTATGTTGTGCTGTTTCCCTGTAATAATCTCTGGGCAAACCCTTGTCTTAGTTAAGCACACCCATAGTACACAGTTCTTTTGGTCTTGGAGCACTCCAATATGTTATCTCTTGTCCATCCACAATGAGCGGGGCAAGTGAAAGGAAACTGAGAGTAAAACTCTTCTGTCTTACGACTAATATTCATGTTCCACGTCTTCTGGACATTTGTGAACGTTTTAGTACTTCTGGATGTGTGAGCCTCAACTGATACTTATCAATAAAACCCATCCAAGTTAACATGCCTGTATTAGAAGAGTTCAGAGTGTGGATATATGAACTTCACTGAATCTTTCAGTAGAAACCACGTTGCTGTGATGGCAGAGACCAAGAGGAAAGATCTACCAAGTTGATTTGAGGAGGTCCTTGGAGTTGTCCTCGTTCTCACTCTTCGTATAACCTAGTTATTCAACTATTTATTGGATTTAGTAAGATACTCTGGTAACTTTTCCTATTTGCTTAAGTTGGTTTTTGTTACTCCAGATCAAAAGAACCCAATATTCCTAATTAAGCTCACCCAGCTATTAAATAGCTATTGGAGATTTAAATACAGACTGGTTGAACTCCAGGACAAGCAACTGTTTATATTCATGTTCAAATGGAGTAGATGATAACTGCTGTCCAACAATAAATTGTAATCTAGGCACACTTGTTTTGAAGAATAAAATCGACATTTGTGTAACTTTTCCCTTCTTCATGTTTGATTGATTTAAATGCTTTCTTTTTCCTAGATCACATTTAGCTTATTTTTAATGAAAAAAAAAAAAGAAAGAAACATGTTACTTATGCAGGAATGTTTCCTTCTCTCCTTCTCCACTCCCCAAATGCACATTTCCTGGTTCAAAAATCTTTCTGGAGTTTTCTTGACAAGATTTCCAGTTTTCAGAACTTTTCTACTAAGATCAAAGTACAGATAACAGGACAAGAAGGCAATGTGCTGGTTCCTCCCTCCTCCCTCATAAGGAACGGAGTTGGTTCTCACACCCAAATAGTTCTGCGGTGTGGTGTTCGGAGGTGACTGACAACAGTGGACTTTTTTATACACTCCAGAATCTCATGTTACTCTGGAAATTCAAACAGCAGATCCCAGCTCGCCTGCAAACATCTGCTGTTCATTGATAGCACTGCCAGTCTCTTATTTCAGCTCTTCACTCGGTTGTGAAAGCACCTGTGTAGCTGCCTTCCTGAAGTTGTTTATTCTGAAATGGCATGCTAGAAGCATAGGCCAAATAGAGTAAGTTTGCTGAAAGCTACAAGTTAATTTGATGGTTTTCCTGCTCCTGAATGAACTTTCTGGTGCCTTCACTTTCTCACAGTCTGAAGCATGTCAGTTCATTACATTTGGGAAAATACATATTAATGTGTTCAGTAAGTAACTTGGGAAGAAATGTGTTTATCTCATTCCCCCAAAAGCTGATGGGCATGCATTTCCTAATATGAATAATTTACTTAGAGGAGGGTGATTATGATCATACAGCTTGGATTGCTGGATTGCATTTGTCACAGGTACTTTTGCAGTGCTTCCTGGAGAAGTGATTATTTTTAGTACATCCATACCCTTTGCCTTATTCAATTAGTAGCTCCTTGAATTATTGATTTCATAGTTTAATTTGCAGTGGTGTCATCAGGGCCAGCTTCATGGGCATGCCACCTGTGCAGTTACTTAGAAGGGCCCCATGCTGCTTTAATGCCCTGCAGTTACTGTTTTGAAATTCCTAATACACTTTGAAATTCTTAATACACTTTGAACTCTGATTTTCATTTTGCATTGGGCCCCACAGATAGGTATCCTGTCCTGGGTGTCATCAAGCTGCAGGGACATGGGGGTGGGCTAGTCAGAGTCGAGTAATGAAGTGAGCACAGAGCTTGGTAACTGGGTAGCTGTATGACCTGCAGCAAGTTTGATCCTTGGTTTTCTCAATAGGAAACAAATAAATAAAATAACTACCCCTACTTGCTCCCAAGTTCTTGTGACACTTAAAATGAAATGATGCTTGTGAAGATACAGTGTAAGCTTTCGTGAATAATATGTATATATTAGTATTATCCATTCATTTACTTTTTCTTAGACCTGAAGTCAAGCTATGACTACGGAACAAGTTGATTAACATTTAAGTCCCAGGTGGCTGGGAAACACCTGTTATAGGGCACATTATTTCTTCCCAGCATACCTGCTAGAAATTTTCCCTTACTAAAAGCTTTTAATATGTATATTCTTTAGTACTTGGGCCATGCAATGAATTATCGTTTTAGTTCAATTCTACTCCTTGGCTTACAGTACACCACGTGACATCCTAAAAAACTATTAAATGCCAGACTGCAACTGAATAAGAATCTTAAGAGGAACTTAGGATCTTGCATTTGTTTTATGTTGCTTGGTTTTGTTTTAGGTGGAAAGAACATCAGCTTTGGTATCAGAAAGACTTGGCTCTGCCCATTTTGCTGTGAAAATAAGTGAGAACTTTCAGAATTGTGAGGCTGCAAAATCACTCTTTAGTGACTAGTTCCATAGATCCTCAAAATGTGGCAACTATTATTGTTTATTTTTATCTTTTATTGTGTACTCTTGTTTCATGAATGGTGTGTGTGTGTGTTTGTGTGTGTGTGTATCCACAACTGGATTGTAAAGTCTTTGAGGTCATAAACTGTGGTTTGCTTTTCTTTTTAGTCCCCTACAGCTTCTAGTATAGTGCTGAGCATTTAACAAATACGTTCATAAAAACTATTTTTTGATTGATTTTTTTTGACAGAACTGAAATTAAAAATCAACTCAGCTTTGTCAAATGCATTTATAAACACCAAAATTGCATTCTGGCAGACTAACCACATATTTCAATAAGATCCTAAGAGCATTTGTTCATCTGTGTCCAGGCTACAGAGACATTTTTTAATAATCAGTCTGTGAAGCCCATCAGTTTAGAAATTCCATATGGAGAACTGATAAATTTGTCCTGAGTCATTCCAGGCTATCCTGAACTTCAAGAAGCAAGCTGTGTGTAAGTTTTGAGGACGGTGCCTGTATATCATTTCTGAAAGGACTAATGCATATGCCATGTTTTACAAACTGGAGATACTGAGGGAGTATGGTAGAAAGTGTCAGGAGAGTGTCTGAGCACAGAGAACAGGACTGTGACACAGCTGGGGAACCAGAAGTCATTCAATAGTATCAGAATAACAAGGAATGTGGCTGGGGAGTGACAATGTCTAATGGTCAGCACTGAACCTTACCTTTCTGGAAATCCCAAAGAAGAATGGTTTGGCCTTAGTTAAGGTTCACTGGATTTGGGGAGGAGAGTAAGGGGAAAGGATGAAAATATACAAGTGTTTTGTGCACTAAGCCTGGACTTATCTTAGAAGTAGAGCAGAACTGAACCTATAGATGGGAGGCCAGTGGCCTCAGTGGTAGTGCACGTGATGTGTTCTTCAAGAGATGAAGAACAAGGGAGGTCAGGCAGAGGGGCTGGACTCCTGTCCCCACTGAGCTTACTGCACTACTGGGTGAGCTCCCCTGCTGTAATCTCCACTGAGATGGGAAGCAGGCAGAAGTCAGGGCAGACTGGAGGCTTATAGGCATGTTTTATGTCATTTTTAGAATAGTACACACAGTGTTTGTGCCAGATAGATCCTAGGGTAGCCTCATGATTTCTATCCCCTAATATTCATGTCCTGTGTACTCTCTTCCCCTTGAGCGTGAGCATGAATTGTGATTTGCTTCTAGCCAGTAGAACATGCCAAAGTGACAAGGGATTTTGCAGATGTATTTAAGGATCCAAATCAGCTGGTTTTTATTTCAATAGAGTGATTTATTCTGATCTATCCTGGGTGGGTCTGGAGTGAAAGCCCTTAAAAGAGAAACTGGGTCCTTCCCTAGGTGAAAGGCTGTCCTCATGGGTTTGACAAAGTAAGTGATCATGTTGGAGAAGCCCATGTGGCAAAGAGGTGGTCAACCTTGAAGACCTGAGGCAAGCTTCCAGCCAAAGCCAGTAAAAATCTGGCTTATACAGTTGCAAGGAAATGAATCTGAGTGAGCAGATTTTTCCCCAGTTAATCCTGCACCTGAGAATTCAGCCCTGCTAACGTCTCTCCTGAAGCCTTATGAGACTCTGAGCAGAAGACCCAAATAAGACATGCTCAGACTCCTGACTCACCACCACCATGACATAATATGTGTGTGTTGTTTTAAGATACTAAATTTGTGGTAGTTTGTTTGCAAAGACAGAATACTAATGCAGTGTTTTAAATAGCAATGCAATCAGGCAGGAATCACTCCAGGTCTTTGTTTTTATTTTATTTTACTTTATTTTTTTCTAGCTTTATTGAGGTATAATTGACCAAGTAAAATTGTATATATTTAAGGTGTACAACATGATGATTTGATATACATGTACATTGTGAAATGATTACCACAATCAAGCTAATTATCAGCTTATCCATCAACTCTCATAGTTAACTTTGTGTGTGTGTGTGTGTGTGTGTGTGTGTGTTTGTGTGTGTGTGTGATTAGAACACTTAAGATTTACTCTCAGGACATTTCAAGTATACAATACAGTACTATTAACTATAGTCATTGTACTGTATATTACATCCCCCAAACCTATTCATCTTAGAAGTGATCGTTTGTACCCTTTGGCCAACAGCTCCCCATTTTCCCTGCTCTCTACCCCCTGGAAACCACAGTTCTACTTTCAGTTTTATGAGTTCAACTATTTTAGATTCTACATATAAGTGAGATCATGTGTTATTTGTCTTTGTCTGGCTTATTTCACTTAGCACAATATCCTCCAGGTTCAACCATATTGTCACAAAGTGACATATATATTACATTTTCTATATCCATTCATCCATTGTTAGACATTTATGTTGTTTCTATGTCTTGGCTATTGTAAATAATGATGCAATGAACATGGGGGTACAGATATATATACCCAGAAGTGGGACTGCTGGGTCATATTGTATTTCTAGTTTTAATTTTTTGAGGAACCTCTCTACTGTTTTCCATAATGGCTGTACCAATTTACATTCCCACCAACAATGTACAAGGATTTCCTTTTCTCTATAAATTAGCCAATACTTCTTGTCTCTTATCTTTTTGATAATAGCCATACTAACAGGTGTGAAGTAATATCTCATTGTGGTTTTGATTTTTATTTACCTGATTAGTGATATTGAGCATGTTTTCATATACAAATTGGCCATTGGTATGTCTTCTTTGGAAAAATGTCTATTCGGGTCTTTTGCTCATTTTTAAATTGAGGTGTTTTTTTTTTTTTGCTGGATTTCTATGAGTTCCTTATGTATCTTGGATACTAATGCCTTATCAAATATATAGTTTGCAAATATTTTCTCCCATTCTGTAGATTATCTTTTCATTTTGTTCATTATTTTCTTTGTTGTGCATGAGCTTTTTAGTTTAATGTAGTTCTACTGTTTATTTTTACTTTGTTTCCTATGTTTTTGGTGTCATATCCAAAAAGTTGTTGCCAAGACCAATGTAAAGGTGCTTTTTCCCTATGTTTTCTTCTAGGAGTTTTATGGTTTTGGGTCTCATATGTAAGTCGTTGATCGATTTTCAAGTTAATTTTTGTGTATGGTGTGAAATAAAGGTCAAATTTCATTCTTTTGAATGTGGATATCTAGTTTTCCCAACACTATTTATGGATAAGACTATCCTTTCTCTATGTTATATTCTTGGTGCCCTTGCCAAATATTAGTTGACCATATATGGGTGGATTTATTTCTGGCATCTCTATTCTGTTCCGTTGGTTTTTGTTTCTGTTTTTATGCCAGTACTATACTGTTTTGATTACTATAGTTTTGTAATATAGTTTGAAATCAGGCAGTATAATGCCACCCCCTCAAGATTGCTTAGTCTATTTAGGGTATTTTATGGTTCCATATGAATTTTAGAATGGTTTTCTTCTATTTTTGTTAAAAGTACCATTAGAATTTTGATAGGGATTGTATTGAATCTGTAGATTGCTTTCAGTAGTGTGGACATTTTAGCAATATTAATTATTCCAATTTATATACACAAGATATCATTCCATTTATTTGTATCTTTTTAAATTTATTTCATCAAAATCATAGTTTTCAGTGTGCAGATTGTTTATCAACTTGGTTAAATTTATTCCTATTTTATTCTTTTTGAAACTATTGTAAATGGGATTGTTTTAATACAAGGACCTTGGGAGCTTCAGTCTTTCTCCTGCTGATATTTACATGCCTGATAGGCATGTACATTTGCAAACTCTTAGTTGAAGCCTTTGGATGGCTACAGGGGTTTACTGTTGTGTCTTTCAGACATTAGAATTGTTCTTCCTCATATTGCATATTCCATGACTCAGACTTTTTAATCTTTGATATTTCCTCTGCAGAGGTAATGGGAAGTCAGCCCGAGAAGAAAGCAAAGGTTGAGTTTGTATTTCCAATCATTAGCTATAAGGCACCCAAGTAATTTTGACTTGTGTGTCTTAGGTATGCATGGAGTTTGGGGAGGCAGAGAGTTGTGTGAAGGCGTATAGTTGCAAAAGATCAAAGCAAAAGTGGTCCAGTGCTCAGGCAAGTAAAGCAACCTGAATTTTCAGAGAATCCAAATCAGAGGTCAAGGAATGAAGGTTCCAAAATCTTGGCAGACAATAAATAAAACCTAGACATCTGTCATCTGAACTCCTTGTTCAATTCAATTTAGAAGAAAGGTCTATCTTTGCCTGGAATGTCTTTCCACCAGAACATTGGTGGTCCCAAGCATGAGACTGCTTGAGCCAGAGCTCTGATACGTGTTTGTTCCTGGCTGAGCAGGTCTGCTAACAGCTCATATTTAAACATATTTTCAGCTTAAGGAAGTTGCCTCCCTTTTCCTGCTTACAAGGATCAGGAAAATTACCTTTGTCAAGTAAATCATAGAATAACTGGGTCTGATATGGACACAAACACAGAGAGTCACTGTGAAAGGGATGACTGCATGAGTGAATGTCTTCCTACTTACTGGAATTCAATGAGGCTGATTTCCATTAGTACCTTATTACCACATAATAATTTATCATTTTCTGAATCCAACAACACATAAAAAGGATCATACACCATGATCAAGTTGGATTCATTCCAGGGTCACAAAGATTGTTCTACATATGCAAGTCAATCAATGTGATACACCACATCAACAAAAGAAAATACAAAAACCAAATGATCATATCAATAGATGCAGAAAAAACATTTGATAAAATTCAACATCTATTCATGATAAAAACTCTTGCCAAAGTGGGTACAGAGGGAACATATCTCAACATAATAAAAGCCATTTATGACAAACCCACAGCCAATATAATACTAAATGGTGAAAAGCTGAAACCCTTCCTGCTAAATTCTGGAACAAGACAAGGATGCCCACTCTCACCACTTCTATTTAACATAGTATTGGAAATCTTGGCCATAGCAATCAGACAAGATAAAGAAATAAAAGGTATACAAATCAGAAGTGAAGAGGTAAAATTGTCATTATATGCAGATGACATAATACTATATATAAAAAACCCTGAAGACTCCACACAAAACTATTAGAACTGATAAATGAACTCAGCAAGGTAGCAGGATGCAAGATTAATATAGAGGAACATGTTGCATTTCTTAACAGTGAAATATCAGAAAGAGAAAGTAAAAAAAAGTCCCATTTAAAATCACATCAAAAAAAAAACAAACCTAGGAATAAACCTAATCAAGGAGGTGTAAGACTTATACACCAAGAACCATAAATCATTGAAAAGGAAACTGAAGATGATTCAAATAAATAGAAATATATCCCATGCTCTTGGATTGGAAGAATTAATATAGTTAAAATGGCTATATTACCCAAAGAAATCTGCAGATTTAATGTGATCCCTATCAAATTATCCATGACATTTTTCACAGAGCCAGAACAAATAATCCTAAGATTTATATGGAACCACAAAGGACCCAGAATTGCCAAAGCAATCCTGAGGAAAAAGAACAAAGCCAGAAGCATAACCCTTCCAGACTTCAGACAATACTACAAAGCTACAGTAATCAAAACAGCATGACATTGGCACAAGAAATGACATATGGATCAATGGAACAGAATAGAGAATCTAGAAACAAACCCACACATGGTAAACTAATCTTCGACAAAGGAGGCAAGAATATACAATGGAGAAAAGACAGTCTCTTCAGCAAGTGGTGTTGGGAAATCTAGACAGCTACATGTTAATCAATGAAGTTGGACTACTTCCTCACATGATACACAAAGATAAACTCAAAATGGCTTAAAGACTTAAATATAAGACTTGACATTGTAAAACTCCTAGAAGAGAACATAGGCAAAACATTCTCTAACATAAATTGTAGCAATATTTTCTTAGGTCAGTCTCCCAAGGCAAAATAAATAAAAGCAAAAATAAACAAATGGGACTTAAACTCAAAAACTTTTGTACAGCAAAGGAAACCAGAAACAAAATGAAAAGGAAGCTTATGGAATGGGAGAAAATATTTGCAAACAACGTGACTGACAAGGGATTAATTTCCAAAATATACAAACAGTTCATACAACTCAGTATCAAAAAAACAAACAACCAATCAAGAAATGGTCAGGGGCTTCCCTGGTGGTGCAGTGGTTGAGAGTCCGCCTGCCGATGCAGGGGACACGGGTTCGTGTCCCGGTCTGGTAAGATCCCACATGCCATGGAGAGGCTGGGCCCGTGAGCCATGGCTGCTGAGCCTGTGCATCCGGAGCCTGTGCTCCGCAACGGGAGAGGCCACAACAGTGAGAGGCCCACGTACCGCAAAAAAAAAAAAAAAAAAAAAAAAAAAAAAAAGAGCAGAAAACCTAAATAGACGTTTCTCCAGAGGTGACATACAGATATCAACAGGTACATGGAAGGATGCTCAGCATCACTAATTATTAGGGAAAGGCAAATCAAAACCACAGTGAAGCACCACCTCACACCAGTCGGAATGGCCAACATCAAAAAGTCTACAAATAATAAATGCTGGAGAGGGTGTGGAGAAAAGGGAACCCTCCTACACTGTTGACAGGAATGTAAATTGGTGCAGCCACTCTGGAAAACAGTATGGAGGTTCCTTAAAAAACTAAAAATAGAGTTACCATATGATCCAGCAATCCCATTCCTGGGCATATATCTGGAAAAGATGAAAACTCTGATTTGAAAAGATAATGCACCCCAGTGTTCATAGCAGCACTATTTACAATAGCCAAGACATGGCAGCAGCCTAAGTGTTCATCAACAGAGGAATGGATAAAGAAAATGTGGTACATGTATAAAATGGAATATTAACCATAAAAAAGAATGAAATAATGCTATTTGTAGCAATATGGATGGACCTAGAGATTATCATACTAAATATGTAAGTCAGACAGAGATAGATAAATATTATATGATATTACTTATATGTGGCATCTAAAAAATAGTGCAAATGAACTTATTTACAAAACAGAAACAGACTCACAGACAGAAAACAAACTTATGGTTACCAAGGGGGAAAGTAGGGAGAGGGATAAACTAGGAGTAAGAGATTAACAGATACACACTACCATATATAAAATATATGAACAACAAGGATTTACTGTATAGCACAGGGAACTATATTTAATATCTTATAATACCCTATAATGGACTACTTTGTGTAGTCCAAAGACTTTTCCATATGATCTGTTGTCAAATTGATAAGAAAAAATTATTTATATTATTTGTAGTATCTGTAATTATGTCCCTCTTTCATTCCTGATATTGATAATATTTCTTTCCTCTTGTTTTCTTTTTGACCAGTCTACCTAGAAATTTATCAATTTTACTGATCTTTTCAAAGTACCAGCTTTTGGTTTCATTGACTTTTCTCTGTTTATTTTTAATTTTATTGATTTCCACTCATATTTATTTCCTTCTTTTTACTTAGTTTTGACTTAATTTGCTCTTCTTTTTCTTAGTTTCTTGAGGTGCAATATTAGAGCATTGACTTTAGAATTTTCTTTTTTTCTAATATGAACATTGCATCTGTAAATTTCTTTCTAATCAAGTCATTAGTTGCATCCCACCACTTTTGATACTTTAGGTTTTCATTATCATTTCATTCCAAGTATTTTCTATTTCCTTTGTGATTTCTCATTTGACCCAAGGGTTGTTTAGAAGTATTGCTTTATTTTTGCTAATTATAGTTTAGTTCTGTTGTGATCAGATAATACCTGTCTTTCACACTTTTTGGGGCTTGAAATTACAAATAACTACTAACAAATCCCATTTCACTCAGGGCACTTCATGTTTATGCTTTTTTAGCATCCCATCCACTCTCTCAAACATGTCCCCATTTGGATGATAACATGTAAGGCTCTACTATACATAACCCACAAACTGTCAGCCCATTCTCCCCTACAATTCCAAAGAATCTAAAGCAAATAAGATGCTTGTGTTCTTCCAGAAAGAGATTTGGCTAGTAAGGGAAAGTCATTGAAACTTTGTAAGCCTTGGTTTCCTCATTTGAAAATAGGGGATAATAATTTACCCTGCCTCACCACATTTTCTGAGGGATAAAGTAGAAAATGCTTTGAATATAGTAATTTCTTAATAAAAGGTGGCTAATATCAATATTTGAGTGCATTTTCTACCTAGAAACTATGCCAGCGCTTGCCTACACTACCTTATTTAATATTCCTGACATCATGGTAAGTCTAATTATCTCCATTTTACAGATGAGGAAACTGAAGATTAATAGAAATTGTACTTGTTCAAGGTCACATACTGAGTAAATAACAGAAATTAATTACATGGTCTGTCTGATTCCAAAAACTATTTTGTTTTATTTATTGATTGATTTTTCCATTGTGTGTTACATTGCATCTAAAATAAAATTAATGTCTGTATTATATTCATAACTCAAATTATGCCTACTTTATAAACAGAAACAGATATATTATAGAAATCTGAATATCTAGGAGTAACAAGGTAAGAATGTGGCAGTTGAGTAGATTTAACTCAGTCTCCAAATGTGACATCACATGCGAGTACACGTGCACGCACACACACACACACACACACACATTCAGGAAGACTGAACTTTCCAACAGATTTTATAGAGGAAGAGTCTAATATTCACTTCTCTTCCAATTGTCCTTCCTTTTAAGATGCCACAGAGATGCTGATGATTCTTGGATTTTGCTTTTGCCTTGACATTGACTGTCTAAGCCATTTGGGATAGTTTTCCCACCTTTTTGCCACAGGTGGCTATGTCCATCTGGAAGCTGGACCATTCCTCTCCAAACATTTTAGACACCTGAGAGTAGGGATGGTGACTTGTCACTGTCATGTCTTTAGTACTTGGCATAGCACTGGAGAAGATAGGTGTTACATGCCATTTGAAAACGTGGTGCCTGAGGATTTCTGCTGACTCAGATGTCATTAAACTTCTATGATAATCCTTTCCTTCTTTTCTCCTTTACTTTCCAAAGAGCCCCACAAACATTTGGCTGACGCTAAGGATACCCTGCACTTTCTTTTCTATAATATTTGCTAACTAACTCAAAGGGTTTATGAAACCTCCTTGGACAGTCTTTTCAATATTTGTTCACCCTAAATGCTATGGAGTACTTCCTTATTTCCAGCCTGAAGTTACTAGTGCTCCTCACCTTTTTCTTGCTTTAATTCTAGCATTTACTTCTCTTTACATGATGTTGGTTTCATAGGAATATACTTTATTTCAGAACTATTGTTCTTCCCTCTCCTACTTTTTCAAGATTGGAGGTATTGAGACCACCTTCTCCCAAGCCTTCTGGGGAGTAGGTTTGGGTTGTAGCAGAAACGTAAGTTTATTTAGGAGAGAAACTAAGGTTTGCTTCTGGAGGGCTGGCTGAAATACACCCACACTGGGCAGTGTCCCTGTGGCTGCTAGGTCATTGGAATAGTATACTTACTTACATGATCTGCTCTTTTATTCATGTATAGGGCTTGTCATTGCTTTCCTCCTAGAGAAGTTTGTCACAGGAGGGAAATAATAACAGAGAATGGAAAGAAAGAATCAAGTTACTTAGCAGTGCCCCCCCCTGCCCCCCATAAACACACTTTTACTTTACAAGATAAACTTATATTTAACTTGTATAAATATGAAGATTTCACCCTAAAACTATACTCACTCCATCAACCTATTCCCATTCTCCTTTCAGTTCCCCATCAGAACTTTTTCTGCATGGGCATTTTCTGACTCTCCTCACCCTTGCCTATACGTAAGTGTGGAGGAGAATATTTACGCTGATAAGATGATAACTTTGTGAAGATGATTTGTCACCAAGGGCTTTGTAACATCTCATCATGACTGTGGAGATTTACTGACTACTGTCTGAGTCTCTGCTGTAGTTTCTGCCCATAAAATAAATTCATGCTATTATTAGCTGAATAAAATGGTGCCTATGTAATGACCTTGAAAGGTCTTGAAGGTGAACAGCCTTCGAAAAAAGGGAAAAAGTCATTTTGAGTTAATATGGAGTATTAAGTACATCATTGCTGAATATACCAAAAGAAAATTATTTTAGTCAAAGAGAGATTGAAGACAGCTTGTTTAAAAAGGCAGGTCACATCGTGTACTGCAAGCTCCTGCTAACAAGGTTAGAGTTAATAGATTATTGATCCATTTAATGTTTAGTAGCAGGCTAATTTTTTTCATCAGCTATGGTGATTAGGAATTTGTCTGTTTGAGAGTCCAATTCAATAAAAATCTTTCATTTGATATTACTTTCTAGTGTCAAGTAGCATATGCCTTTGATGCACTAAACCCTGTTTATTGCTACAGTCACCCTGGGGCATTCGTATTCCTGCCATTGTGAGCACTTTTCTTTCTGTGGTTTACTTTGCTTTGTCCCTCAAGAGACTGGTAAACCCTTTCTGGTGTAGAAAGTCTTGGGCTTACAGGCCCCAAGATAAGGGTGGAATCTGATCATATCATCCAGTGCTAACACCTGCTCCACTTCACTGAAGTTCCTATTATGGGGGATTTTATTCAATATTGCTATGAGGAACTTGAAATAATGTGTTGCTAGTTATCTCCCTGATGTCCAAGAAGTAATGAAATAATGTGTTGCTAGTTATCTCCCTGGTGTCCAAGAAGTTCTAGTCTTTATATAATAACAAAAGGAAAATTGTGATAGCACTGAAGTCCCATAGTCCCTGAGTTTTGAAGAAGATGCTAGACTTGAGAAAGAACAGAGATCAAACTCCAAATTACACGTGGGGTGTGTGTGTGTGTGTTTACTTTTCCAGGCTTTAGTGAAATTGGAGCTGTGTGATATTTTCTGATTTATTTAACAAAGAACTGAAAATCTTTTTTAGTAAACACAGTAAAGATGTGTAGTCTGCTTCACCTCCTATGGAGATTCAATACATTTGTGAAGCAGCAAAGAGCAGAGGTTGAGAGTCTAAACCCTGCAGCCAGGAGGTCTGGGTTCAAATCCCCTTTACCAAGGGGAAACCTTGTAAAAAGATGCCAGATAACTTTGGTTCTATGCTCTTTTCTAAAAAAAAAAATATGGATATTAATAGCACTTTCTTCATGGAGTTTTTAGAGAATTAAATGAGGTAAAACATGTAAAATGTTTAAAACAGTGTCTGGATAAACAGTGTTTTGGAAAATGCCTGGCTTTGCTTCTAGAACTACGTTTTTATTGTTTCCAGACTGACACTTACATTTTAACAATTAATAAACTTTATTTTTAGAGGAGATTTAGTTTCATAACAATATGTAGTAGAAAGTACAGAGAGTTCCCATATACCCCCCGTCCCCACGCATGCACAACTTCCTCCAACATTGACAGCCAAGCACCACGGTGGTACACCTGTTACAATCCATGAACTTACATTGGCATATTATTATCACCCAGAGACAATTACTTCTTTTAAACATATCCTCTTTGACTGAAATGATTTTACCTTTTTTGCGTTCCAAACTTACTGTTTTCTTGCCTGAGTTCAGTGAGCATTGGGAACAGGTGATTGTTACCCTTAGAATGTAGCAGAAAAGAATGAAGACACAGTTACAAGTGGAGACTGTCCTTCTAGTTTGTACGATAGGCAGGTGTGCATTTTTTAATATTCAGTATGTAGATATTCATCCACTCAACTAACATTTTCTTTAGGTTCAGGGGATATAATAATGAATGACACGATGTTTAAATTCAGAGTTTATACTCTAGTTTGAGAGATAGTGACTGATTTGTTACCATTCACAAGAGGCATTGGGGACAAATGAGGCCACACTAATGTTTAATGTTGAAATCACAATGATGGCAAATACACACTTTCTTGCTGGCTTTCAGCCCTCACTCCCTGGCCCTAAAACCTCTTCAGTTAATTTTAGAAGTCCAAATGGGGTCTATCACATGTGTATCTACATATTTCTGCATTTCTAACTACACTCTCCACTGAACCACGGCACCATTCCAGGCAATGCTTCCTTGTTTTATCTAAACAATTTACACTCAGAATATAGGATACATTGTTTGTAAATAAGGATACCCATAATGGATGCCGTCTAACCTGTTTATGACAAAGACTCCTAACACTTCTGCCCAGATCTCACTACTTTCAAATTTGTTTCTATTTTCCTTAAGTGTCTGATGAAGTGCTGAGGAGGGCAGGGTCTGTTTATCTTATACAGAGGGCGGTGGTCCCTGGAGGTTTGAGAAAGCAAGAGTGTAAAATCAACAGGCTTCCATGGAATCAAGGGAACCCAGCTGATCTTCCCTGGAGGTGGCAACACCAAGTGTTAAATAACATAAAAATGTCAAGGAAAATGCCTTGACCATTGCTGGCCCTGTTGCATTCCTGCTGGAAGACATTGTTATCAGGCCTCAATGATTTTCTTCATAGTGCCATCTGAGTTTTATTTTCCCCGTGACTTAGTTACCATGCAGTAGTAGAACAATTAGGATATGATTTATGACACTGAATATCGACTGATTAATTTGACATCTGGAATTCATGGTGCAGAACATCGATGTCTATTTCCTGCTGAAGGAGCAGTAGTCTTCGCTACAGATGAGACTTAAGGGGAGAGGTACATATCTCTGCAATTCGAGGTACCTTCATCCCCCTTGAAACAACCCATGCAATTCACTTCCATGTTCTTCAGGCTCCTCTTTTTCTCAGGCTCTCTCTGGGATAAAGCTTATTCTACCAAATGCCAGATGAGCTGGGGCTTAAAAAGCACATGATGTAACCTTTTTATCACCAAGGTCCTGTGAGCAACACTCCCTCATGCCTCGTGGTTGCAAAATACTGTTTTCATTTACATCTTTAATGGAAGATGAATGGGTAGGCCAGCTAGTCATTAAGAATTAGGCTTTCAAGCTGAAAATAAAAGAGGGGGATTATCAGAACTGTGCATTTTTCTGAGTATCCATTTCAGACTAGTCTGGATAAAGCACTGCAGACATTACTGTATGGAACAATTTCATATTATCTCTAGGGCTGAATCAGGTGACCTGTCAGTAATGGGAGCTTTTTTCCCTATGCAGTCACTTCAAAAATCCTATTGTGATGGAAATGGCCTGGCCAAATCTGCTTCAATTGCATCCAGACTTCAAAAGTCATTTCATAACTGCTTTTAATATAGCTATTTAAAGGTATAACCTCCAGATGAATTTCTCCATCTATCTCCTTTATAGAAATAGCAATTTTTAATAAGAAAGAGATAATTATTTCAATATATCTCTTATCACTTGGCATTTTGAAATTATACCTACATTGGGTTTTTCAAGTACATTGTGCATGTTTCCATAATTACAAATACATTCCTGTCTCTTTTCTTCCTGCTAAGAAAAAATCTTTTGGAAAGGACTTATTGATGGCTTACAATCAAATGTGCAAATAATGTGCTTAGATAACATTAGAACATCTCTGATAGGGTGAAAATTTATTTCCTTTTCAATGCATATGATGAAAAACTTCAAAAGCACATGTACTTAATGATTTCACCATGAAGAATGGAATTCCACACTGATGTAATTCTAAAATTTAGTATTGCTTGTACATTGCATAAGAAGGATGGACAGAAGAGCAGTAACTTAGGAGAGGGCCTGGGCTCAGTAAGACATGAGCGATTAGACTATCAGCTCTTATGAAATTTCTTTTAGAGTTTGCGGAGACCAAGATCCTGCATCTGTCCTAGAATTAATATATATTATTTCTTTAAAATAGTGAGTCTGAAAATATCACTCAACAGCTACCTCCATTGAAGTGTCTGTAGGACTCTTGATTTTGGATAGAGCCATATCCCTTTGACCATCTGGGTCACCATGCCAAGTTTTAATGGTCTTATAAATGTGTTGAGCCAGGTAATGAGGTCTCTGGAGTCCCAGAAGCCATAAATTTGGTTCTGGCTCTTTCTCAACTGGGCATGATCTTCCATGTTGGCAGCATCCAAATTAGCCCTGGTATCATGTAGGGTAGCACATAGTAGCACGTAGAGTACCATGTAGAGAGTCCTCCCTTTTGAAGAAGTGAGGGCTATTATTGTACAGAATAATGAGAACAGGGCAAAATAGCACTGGGTTCCATCTCTTTGATGAAAGCAATAGAGGAGTCCAGGGAATATTTAGCAAATCCTCATCATGTTTACTCTTGAAACTGTAGTTTGATGATCTCTACTGCTTTTCTTAGATGGGAGATTTTTGTTACACTACGCAATATTGTTGCTAATGAACATTTTAGATGAATAATGCTAAGTAAGAAAAGGTCCTACCCTCTCTTAAGAAATCCTTTAAGGCCCAGGCTCATACTTTGGTAATTAAACCTTATATCAAGTATGCATAATAGTGACAATTTCTTCATTACATTTGCCAATGACTCTATGAATTATCTGTTGATACCCAGGGGTTGGATTATTCTAGTTAATTATTGTGATTTTATGCTAACATAACACCTTGGGAATCCCAAGGAATTATGTTAGGATGGTGAAAACTTCATCCCCATCAGTAATTATGAATCTCTTGTTAAGTGAGAAGGCAGCCTGAGATAAATTACCCTGGGTAATTTTAATCAAAAGCTTAATTTTAATGATCACCTGCTGCACAAATAAAATAAGAGAAGCAATAAAACCACCGTTATCAAGGTAAGTCATATGTGTCTCTGAGGGATGTTATTTGTAGCAAAGTTCATTAAGTATTTCTGTAAACTCTGAATGGACTAACAGGATGGTAGAACAAAACCACAAAGATAGCATAAATATGTAACTAAGTAATAGAAAGTATCTTATTTTGCATTTGATGATTGCTTTGGGAGTGTCCTTTAGTTTAACAGCTACATGTCTTGTTCTACAACCAGGTTGAATATTTCTCTGAGACAGTATAAAGACACTGGACTGCTACAGTAATAGCTTACCACATTGTCACTTGGCTCTAGTGCCTCTGCTAAGGAGGAAATAGAAAACCTGGTGTTTCCTAGTGGACACTCAGCTAGAAAGAAAAACATCTGAAGGGCCTAGAGAAAAATGACGGACCTCTTTAGCTTTTCTGTTCACAGTTACCCTTTAAAATACTTCTGCAACTGCTAGCTAGGATGTATTGTCTGTCACCCCCATCACCCCCTGTCATGTTTTTGTGGGAGCTCTCAAGATACCGGCAAAAACTAAGCACATTATCATTCACTTATAATTCTCTCCAATTACTATAAAAACAAAAGACTTAAGTTTTAGACAAATAACCAAAGAGAGTTAGCAAGGGAAATGTAAACAGAATGAGAATAATAAATGTTTTTTTTCTGTTCAATTCTTTCTCATTCATTCACTCTAACTTCTTGTTTTTAAAAATATTTATGAAATAAGAGGCAATGCTGTTCCTTCTCTCAGGAATATATATTTTACAGTTAAGATGGAGGATTGAGTTTTCCTGAGGCCATCTGCAGTTTACTCTAGTGGGACTTAGCCAGCTCTAAGAGAAGTGGGATTCTTAAAATATCATGAGCTTGTACCTTTAGATGAACCATGTGTTGTTCCCTTATAGGAAACTGCCTCTGGTGGAAGGGAGCAATTTCTTTTGTTGTAAATAGAATGAAAAGAGAGGCTGATACTTGAAATGTTTGAATGAGGGCTAAACATTGTTTCTGAATAGGGAATTATCCACTATAAGGCTGAAAATTTAAAAAGTCAAATGGGAAAATAATTCAGGAATAAAAATGAAGACCTTGCATGTTAGTTAAAGAGCGAGGAGACTTGTGCTTTCTGAGTATGGTGTTTTCTCCCTGCTCTATCAAAAGAAATTCAGACCTGTGACTTAGTGATAGAAGATAATTGGGAAATGTGGCACTTGCTGAATTCACATGATGAAGAAGGGGAAATCACCCCCAGTAAATAAATGGATATGCTGATTGGGCTGAATTCCGAGCAGTGTGAGTTGGGAGGGTGTGGGTGGGTGGAAGGAGCTCAGTAAGGGCAGTCACAGAGCAAAAAATGAGATTCTTTAGGCACTCAATGGTTTCTAGTGACCCTCAGGGAAGGCTGTCAAAGAAAAACCAGAGCTGAGCAGTAGTTAAAGTGGTAAAAACAGATTTTATTCAGGACGACTGCAATAGAAGAAATGAGACCTCAGTATAGAACCGGCTTAAGTCCAAATATAGCATGGGCAAATGGGAATTTATAGCCACGGAGCAAAGTGATGTTCAGTAAATGGAAAATTACTAAAAAGAAACATCAGGGGTAAGGAGAATTCTGGCTGAAATGACCTAATAGCATTCTTGTCTTCTTGCTGAAGACAGACCAGGGTGATCAGATATCGCCTGGGAGATGATGGAGGATGATGAACCTAATTAGATATCAAGAGTGATCAGAAAAGATGAACCAAGATGGCGGAGAAGAAGGACATGCTCTCACTCCCTCTTGTGAGAACGCCAGACTCATGGCTATCTGCTGGACAATAACCTAGTCATGGCTACCTAGTCATGGCTAGCTGCTGGACAGGAGGACACTGGAGCCCACCAGAAAGGGTACTCCACATCCAAAGACAAAGGAGAAGCCACAATGAGACGGTAGGAGGGGCACAATCACAGTAAAGTCAAATCCCATAACTGCTGGGTGGGTGACTCACAGACTAGAGAACATTTATACCACAGAAGTCCACCCACTGGAGTGAAGGTTCTAAGCCCCACATCAGGCTTCCCAACCTAGGGGTCTGGCAATGGGAGGAGGAATTCCTAGAGAATCAGACTTTGAAGCCTAATGGGGTTTGATTGCAGAACTTTGACAGGACTGGGGGAAACAGACTCCACTCTTGGAGGGCACACACAAAGTAGTGTGCACATCGGGACCCAGGGGAAGGAGCAGTGACCCCAAGGGAGCCTGAGCCAGACCTACCTGCTAGTGTTGGAGGGTCTCCTGTGGAGGCAAGGGGTGGCTGTGGCTCACCATGGGGATGAGGACACTGGCGGCAGAGGTTCTGGGGGTGCTCCTTGGCGTGAGCCTTCCCGGAGTCTGTCATTGGCCCCACCAAAGAGCCCAGGTAGGCTCCAGTGTTGGGTTGCCTCAGGCCAAACAACCAACAGGGAGGAAACCCAGCCCCACCCATCAACAGTCAAGCAGATTGAAGTTTTACTGAGTTCGGCCCACCAGAGCAACAGTCACCTCTACCCACCACCAGTCCCCCCCATTAGGAAACTTACAAAAGCCTCTGAGATAGCCTCATCCACCAGAGAGCAGACAGCAGAAGCAAGAAGAACTACAATCCTGCAGCCGGTGGAACAAAAACCACATTCACAGAAAGATAGACAAGATGAAAAGGCAGAAGGCTATGTACCAGATGAGGGAACAAGATAAAACCCCAGAAGAACAACTAAATGAAGTGGAGATAGGCAACCTTCCAGAAAAAGAATTCAGAATAATGATAGTGAAGATGATCCAGGACCTCAGAAAAAGAATGGAGGCAAAGATCGAGAAGATGCAAGAAATGATTAACAAAGACCTAGAAGAACTAAAGAACAAACAAACAGAGATGAACAATACAATAACTGAAATGAAAAATACACTAGAAGGAATCAATAGCAGAATAACTGAGACAGAAGAACAGATAAGTGACCTGGATGACAGAATGGTGGAATTCATGCTGCAGAAAAGAATAAAGAAAAAAGAATGAAAAGAAGTGAAGACAGCCTAAGAGACCTCTGGGACAACATTAAATGCAACAACATTCGCACTATAGGGGTCCCAGAAGGAGAAGAGAGAGAGAAAGGACCAGAGAAAATATTTGAAGAGATTATAGTAGAAATTTCCCTAATATGGGAAAGGAAATAGCCACCCAAGTCCAGGAAGCACAGAGAGTCCCATACAGGATAAACCCAAGGAGAAACATGCCAAGGCACATAGTAATCAAATTGGCAAAAATTAAAGACAAAGAAAAATTATTGAAAGCAGCAAGGGAAAAACGACAAATAACATACAAGGGAACTCCCATAAGGTTAACAGCTGATTTCTCAGCAGAAACTCTACAAGCCAGAAGGGAGTGGTATGATATACTTAGAGTGATAAAAGGGAAGAACCAACAACCAAGATTACTCTACCCAGCAAGGATCTCATTCAGATTCGATGGAGAAATAAAAATCTTTACAGAGAAGCAAAAGCTAAGAGAATTCAGCACCACCAAACCAGCTCTACAACAAATGCTAAAGGAACTTCTCTAAGTGGGAAACACAAGAGAAGAAAAGGACCTACAAAAGCAAACCCAAAACAATTAAGAAAATGGTGATAGGAACATACATATCGATAAATACCTTAAATGTGAATAGATTAAATGCTCCACCCAAAAGACACAGGCTTTCTGAATGGATACAAAAACAAGACCCATATATATGCTGTCTACAAGAGACCCACTTCAGACCTAGGGACATATACAGACTGAAAGTGAGGATGGAAAAAGATATTCCATGCAAATGGAAATCAAAAGCTGGAGTAGCAATACTCATATCAGATAAAATAGACTTTAAAATAAAAATGTTACAAGAGACAAGGAAGGACACTACATAATGATCAAGGGATAAATCCAAGAATAAGATATAACAATTATAAATATATATGCACCCAACATAGGAGCACCTCAATAGATAAGGGAACTGCTAAAAGCTATAAAAGAAGAAATCGGCAGTAACACAATAATAGTGGGGGACTTTAACACCTCACTTACACCAAATGACAGATCATCCAAAGTGAAAATAAATAAGGAAACAGAAGCTTTAAATGACACAATAGACCAGGTAGATTTAATTGATATTTATAAGATATTCCATCCAAAAACAACAGATTACACTTTCTTCTCAAGTGTGCACGGAACATTCTCCAGGATAGATCACATCTTGGGTCACAAATCAAGCCTCAGTAAATTTAAGAAAATTGAAATCATATCAAGCATCTTTTCTGACCACAATGCTATGAGATTAGAAATGAATTACAGGGAAAAGAAGGTAAAGAACACAAACACATGGAGGCTAAACAATACTTTACTAAATAACCAAGAGATCACTGAAGAAATCAAAGAGGAAATCAAAAAATACCTAGAGACAAATAACAATGAAAACATGATGATACAAAGCCTGTGGGATGCAGCAAAAGCAGTTCTAAGAGGGAAGTTTATACCTATACAAGCCTACCTCAAGAAACAAGAAAAATCTCAAATAAACAATCTAACCTTACATCTAAAGGAACTAGAGAAAGAAGAACAAACAAGACCCAAAGTTAGCAGAAGGACAGAAATCATAAATATCAGAGCAGAAATAAATGAAATAGAAACAAAGAATATGAGAGAAAAGATCAATAAAGCTAAAAGCTGGTACTTTGAGAAGATAAACAAAATGATAAACCATTAGCCAGACTCATCAAGAAAAAGACGGAGAGGACTCAAATCAATAAAATTAGAGATGAAAAAGGAGAAGTTACAAAAGACACCGCAGAAATACAAAGCATCCTAAGAGACTACTACAAGCAACTCTATGCCAATAAAATGAACAACCTGGAAGAAATGGAGAAATTCTTAGAAAGGTATAACCTTCCAAGACTGAACCAGGAAGAAATAGAAAATATGTACAGACCAATCACAAGTAATGTAATTGAAACTGTGATTTTAAATCTTCCAACAAACAAAAGTCCAGGACCAGATGGCTCCACAGGTGAATTATATCAAACATTTAGAGAAGAGTTAACACCCATCTTTCTCTAACCCTTCCCAAAAATTGCAGAGGAAGGAACACTTCCAAACTCATTCTATGAGGCCACCATCACCCTGATACCAAAACCAGACAAAGATACTAGAAACACAGAAAATTAGAGACCAATATCCCTGATGAATATAGATGCAAAAATCCTCAACAAAATTTTAGCAAACAGAATCCAACAACACATTAAAAGGATCATACACCATGATCAAGTGGGATTTATCCCAGGGATGCAAGGATTCTTCAATATATGCTAATCAATCAATGTGATACACCATATTAACAAATTGAAAAATAAAAACCATAAGATCATCATTTGAGTAGATGCAGAAAAAGCTTTTGATAAAATTCAACACCCATTCATGTTAAAAACTCTCCAGAAAGTGGGCATAGATGGAACCTACCTCAACATAATAAAGGCCATATATGACAAACCCACAGCAAACATCATTGTCAATGGTGAAAAACAGAAAGCATTTCCTTCAAGATCAGGAATAAGACAAGGATGTTCACTCTCACCACTATTATTCAACATAGTTTTGGAAGTCCTAGCCATGGCAATCAGAGAAGAAAAAGAAATAAAAGGAATACAAATTGGAAAAGAAGTAAAACTGTCATTGTTTGCAGATGACATGATACCATACATAGAGAATCCTTAAAATGCCACCAGAAAACTACTAGAGCTAATCAATGAATTTGGTAAAGTTGCAGGATACAAAATTAATGTACAGAAATCTCTTGCATTCCTATAACCTAATGATGAAAAATCTGAAAGAGAAATTAGGAAACACTCCCATTTACCATTGCAACAAAAAGAATCAAATACCTAGGAATAAACCTACCTATGGAGACAAAAGACCTGTATGCAGAAAATTATAAGACACTGATGAAAGAAATTAAAGATGATACCAACAGATGGAGAGATGTACCATGTTCTTGGATTGGAAGAATCAATATTATGAAAATGACTATACTACCCAAAGCAACCTACAGGTTCAATGCAATCCCTATCAAAATACCAATGGCATTTTTTTTAAAGAACTAGAACAAAAAATCTTAAAATCTGTATGGAGACACAGAAGTCCCCAAATAGCCAAAGCAGTCTTGAGGGAAAAAAAACGGAGCTGGAGGAATCAGACTGCCTGACTTCAGGCTATACTACAAAGCTACAGTAATCAAGACAATAGAGTACTGGCACAAAAACAGAAATGTAGATCAATGGAACAGGATAGAAAGCCCAGAGGTAAACCCACGCACCTATGGTTAACTAATCTATGACAAAGGAGGCAAGGATATACAATGGAGAAAAGACAGTGTCTTCAATGAGTGGTGCTGGGAAAATGGGACAGCTACATGTAAAAGAATGAAATTAGAACACTCCCTAACACCAAACACAAAAATAAACTCAAAATGGATTCAAGACCTAAATGTAAGACCAGACACTATAAAACTCTTAGAGGAAAAATCGGAAGAACACTCTTTGACATAAATCACAGCAAGATCTTTTTTCATCCACCTCCTACAGTAATGGAAATAAAAACAAAAATAAACAAATGGGACCTAATGAAACTTCAAAGCTTTTGCACAGCAAAGGAAACCATAAACAAGACAAAAAGACAACCCTCAGAATGGGAGAAAATATTTGCAAACGAATCAACGGACAAAGGATTAATCTCCAAAATATATAAACAGCTCATGCAGCTCAACATTAAAAAAAACCCAAACAACCCAATCCAAAAATGGGCAGAAGACCTAAATAGACATTTCTCCAAAAAAGACATACAGATGGCCAAGAAGCACATGAAAAGCTGCTCAACATCACTAACTATTAGAGAAATGCAAATCAAAACTACAATGAGGTACCACCTCATACCTGTTAGAATGGGCATCATCAGAAAATGTACAAGCAACAAATGCTGGAGAGGGTGTGGAGAAAAGGGAACCCTCTTGCACTGTTGGTGGGAATGTAAATTGATACAGCCACTATGGAGAACATATGGAGGTTACTTAAATAACTAAAAATAGAATTACCATATGACCCAGCAATCCCATTTCTGGGCATATACCCAGAGAAAACCATAATTCAAAAAGACACATGCACCCCAATGTTTATTGCAGCACTATTTACAATAGCCAGGTCATGGAAGCAACCTAAATGCCCATCGACAGACAAATAGGTAAAGAAGAAGTGGTACATATATACAATGGAATATTACTCATCCATAAAAAGGAACGAAACTGGGTCTTTTGTTGAGACGTGGATGGATCTAGAGTCTGTCATACAGAGTGAAGTAAGTCAGAAAGAGAAAAACAAATATCGTATCTTAACGCATGTATGTGGAACCTAGAAAGATGGTACAGATGATCTGGTTTTCAGGGCAGAAGTTGAGACACAGATGTAGAGAACAAACATATGGACACGAAGGAAGGAAGCCACAGGGGTTGGGGATGGTGGTGTGATGAATTGGGCAATTGGGATTGACATGTATACACTGATGTGTATAAAATTGATGACTAATAAGAACCTATTGTATAAAAAAGTAAATAAAATAAAATCCAAAAATTCAAAAAAAGAAAAACAAACAGAGAAAAACTAATACTAAACTTTCTTTGGGTTATTTGTATGGAAATATGTTAATATAAATGTTTCAGACATTACATGAAATTCCTAAAAATCTTATATGTTCTGGTATAATGTTATAAGTCTTAATTCTAGTTATTATTTTAAAATATATATCTCAGAAATAACTAAATTTCCTTGTCAATTGCATTATTATGAACTTTCATCAAATCTTTAAAAAAAAAGAGTGATCAGATAGAGAGGATTAGGGATTCTTACTAAACTAACTTAGCAGGGTTATTGCTAAAACTGAATTTTATGAGGAAGTGTACAGGTGGGTTGGGAGATGGTTCGTGAGGCTGATTAAAGTTTGGTCAAGCAAAGAACCTTTGTCAAAGCTTCATATAAGTGAGTACCTGCGTATGGGTGGCTGGGCTAGGAGAATGGTACTGGGTGTCACCATCTTCATTGTTGGAGTTGAAAGACTGAGTTAAAAGGGTGTGAGGAACTTAAGTGCTGGTTTGTCATGACCAAAATTTGTTATTGTTGATATTTAACCAGGAGGAGGGTTGAGGGATTTCTTTAGCCAAATATTCCATAGAGAACGTCTGCTTCTCTCCTTTAAACATACCTCACCAGGAGCTGCCAGTTCACAAGTGCTTCTTAAATATTTTCTGAGGATCTCTAAGAACAAGAGCACGGTTGGTGTTGGAGACTGAGAAGAGTTGCCCTGTGGTGGCAGAGGTGGATTGCTCTTTGGCATAAAAGTTGTGCTTGACAACCGTGCATTCTTCAGTATGCTGCTTCGAAATTGGTTCATGAAATCTAGGTACTAGTCTGACACTTTGGTTTAAAAATCCTGCAATCCATTAGTATGTGTACTTGACACAGCATATTCTCTGTGTTCCTTGAATAACCATGTGCAAGTTGAATCATATTTTAAAGTTTTCTAATGAATCTCACTTTTTAAAAGCCTTATATCATTATATTTGAATAATCTGAATATTGGTTAGCTTTAGCTAAAGGAAGAAACATGACATTATATGGAAATAATCATAACCACAATTATTATATTGTCAATAATAAGAGTTAATGTAGTAAGCATCTATAAGTCATTGTGCTGGATAATAAAGTCACATTCATTTTCTCATTATATTATTTGGGTTCCAGGGTAATATACTTGTGTAAGTACTGCATCAAACAAGTGTCACCTTGTAAAGAGATTTTATTTTGTCACTAAACTGTCCCCTAAGTTAGTTGAAAATTGTAGGTCCTAAGATATAAATAGCCTCGTGATACCTTGTTATGAGGCAGTAATTTGAATTTTGGTGCAGGTGATGAGTTTGAAAAACGTGTGTGTGTTCAGCTTCTTGCAATATAATTTGGAGGAATGGCTGGGTTAATTGTGTGTAGGTAAATAGACCTTGCATGCTAGCCACTCTTGAGAGTCAAGATTGTAACGAGCTATTCCCATAGGAGAGAAAGCTTCTTGGCCCTTTATACAGGGCAGTTTGAGGCATGGGGACTTGCCTTCTGGTCTGTTTTGATGTCACAAACCTATACATGAATTGTTGACCCTCTTTTATCACATGAGGCTGACCAAGCCGCCTTTGATTCCCAGAAGCTTGGAACCTCTCTCTTTTGTCTGCCATCCCTCATGCTCAACAACTTGCCAAAGTAACATCTTTCTCTGAGGTCCATTGCACTTCTAAGTACATTTTAGAATCAGCTCACCAATTAAAAAATAAAGGAAAGTTTTTTTTGTTGTAGTTGCTTTGCTTTTATAGATCAATTTAAAATTTGGGGAGCATTGATAACGTAATGATATCATGTCCTGAAATTCATGAACTTAGAATCTCACTCTATCTAGATATTTTAAAATTTCTCTAAGCAATAATTCATAGTAATTTTTTTGTGCCATGGTCTTTCACATCTTTTGTTAGATTGATTGCTATATATATTAATAATTTTTGATGCTGTTGTAAATCATATTGCTTTTCTAATTTTATTTTCATATTGTTTATTGCAATGTGATTTCAGAGACAACACCATGCTGATAGCTGTTTGACTCTGAGACTAGCCAGAGTGAAGAGACCTTTTTAACACGCCAGACATTCACTTGGGACTCAAGAAAAAGAACAAAGAGTAAAGTAAGCGATTATGGAATATTCATCTTGTATATAGCACCTTTCTAAATTCACTTACTAATTTCAGATTTTCTATATCCAACATCATGTTATCTGTGGAAAAGACTATGTCACTTCTTTCCTTCTAATTATTATGCTCTTCATTTCTTTATCTTGCTTTATTGTGCAGGCTAGAAGTTCCAGTAAAATATTGAATGGCAGTGATTATAGTGGACATCTTTGTCTTATTCCTGACATTAGGGGAAAATGATAGCAATAGTTTACCTTTAAGTATGATGTTAATTATAGGTCTGTTGTAGATACTTTTATCAGGTTAAATATTTCTACCTTCCTCTAGTGTGCTGAAAGCTTTTATCATAAATATATAATAAAACTTATCAAATTCTCTTTCAACAATAAATGTTCTTGTTCATCTCTTGTAATATTTCTTACCTTAGAGTCTAGTTTACTGATATTAGTGGAGGCAGAATATTTTATGTAGTATTTATATGGTATAATTTATTCTATCATTTTACTTTCAACCTATTTGTGTCTTTATGTTAAAGTGTATTTCTTACAAATAGTAAAGTTGGATCTGATTGATACTAGTCTGACAATCTCTGTCTTTAAATTGGACTGTTTCATTTATACTTAACATATTTGGAGTTAATTGCAGCATCTTGCTATTTGTTTTTTGTTGGTCTCATTGGTTATTTGATCTTTCTTTCCTAACTTCTTTTATGTTGATCATTATTTTTATTAATCCATTTTATTTCTTTTATAATCTTTCCCTCATTTATTTAATAATATTATTTTATTGGTTACCCTAGAAGTGAAAAATAAATGCATCCTAAACTACTGTGTAATGTTAAATAGTACTGTTGAGTTCTTAGTCTCTGTGGTACCTAGATCATTATTTCTATATAATATTCCTCACTAAAGTAAATTAAGTCTCTTGGGAATGGCTTACTATGGGTTTGAGTCGGGGGTAGAAAACGAGCCTAGAACATCCTGTTGAAACAGAAAACAAGGATGTACTCAAACAAATTAATGGGGGGTGGGAGTTCATATCAAATGGATTAAGAATTGGCTTGATCCTCAGCAAAATGATAGCAAACCAACTCCAACAATACATTAAAAGGATCATACACCATGATCAAATGGGATTTATTCCAGGAATGCAAGGATTTTCAATATCCGCAAATCAATCAATGTGATACACAATATTAACAAATTGAAGAATAAAAACGATATAATCATCTCAACAGATGCAGAAAAAGCTTTTGATAAAATTCAACATCCTCTTATGATAAAAACTCTTCAGAAGGTGGGCAAAGAGGGAACATACCTCAACATAATAAAGTCCATGTATGACAAACCCACAGCTAACATCATACTCAACAGTGAAAAACTGAAAGTATTTCCTTTAAGATCAAGAACAAGACAAGGATGCCCACTCTTGCCACTTTTGATTATTTTAGGCCTCACCATGCGGCATGCGGGGTCTTATTTCCCCAAGCAGGGATCGAACCTGTGCCCCCTGTTTTGGGAGCTCTGAGTCTTAACCACTGGACTGCCAGGGAAGTCCCTCTTGCCACTTTTATTCAACATAGTTTTGGAAGTCCTAGCCACAGCAATCAGAGAAGAAAAAGAAATACCAGAAAGAGAAATTAAGGAAGTGACCCCACCCTTAATATTCATAGCAGCACTATTTACAATAGCCAAGACGTGGAAGCAACCTAAACGTCCACGAACAGATGAATGGATAAAGGAGGTGTGGTATATATACACAATGGAATATTACTCAGCTATAAAAAAAGAATAAAATAATGCTATTTGCAGCAACATGGATGGACCTAGAATTTATCATATTAAGTGAAGTAAGCCAGATAAATACAGATATCATATGATATCACTTATATATGGAATCTTAAAAAAATGATTCAAAGGAACTTATTTACCAAACAGAAATAGACTCACAGACATAGAAAACAAACATGAGTACCAAAGAGGGTAGCAGGGGTGGGGCAGAGGGGAGAGATAAATTAGGAATTTGGGATGACATATACACATTACTATATATAAAGGTAAATAAGGACCTGCTATATAACATGGGGAGCTATATTCAATATCTTGTAATAACCTATAATGGAAAAGAATCTGAAAAAGTATATATATATATATATATACATATACATATACATATAATATATGTATATACATATGTATATATATATATATAATTTTGTTGTGAGCATGAACAACTTCAATACCATCTTATTGTTTGTCTCACTAATCAGGGCATAAAATTCTGTACATCTTACCTTCCAGGTCTTATATTATATATAATATATATATAATATATATATTCTTTTTTTTTTTTTTTTTTTTTTGCGGTTCGCGGGCCTCTCACCGTTGTAGCCTCTCCCGTTGTGGGGCACAGGCTCCGGACGCGCAGGCTCAGCAGCCATGGCTCACGGGCCTAGCCACTCCACGGCATGTGGGATCTTCGTGGACCGGGGCATGAACCCGCATCCCCTGCATCGGCAGGCAGACTCTCAACCACTGCGCCACCAGGGAAGCCCTATATATATATTCTTTAGGGCACCATAATGGTCCCCATTCCATAAAATTTAAATCATAAAGAAAATGTACCTGCAGTCAATAGGAAGAACTGGTGCTATGACAGAAGCTGTTCTTTAAGATTATGCACAATTGTGAAAGCAGAAATTTTCTAAAAAATATGAAATTTCAAAATGAGAGAAACAATTTGCTTTCAAAGATCTCTCTGATATCATTTCAAAATGCTTAGTATATGTTTTCGTTGTGGTTTCAGAATAGGAACATTTCCTGCTCTATTTACAAAGAGAAATAAGATTTTTTATAATGAAAATTGGCCCCCATATGGGTCTAATGCTGATGAGTTACCAGCCTAAAACTACCAGTCATAACTTTCCAATTCTCCAGGATTTTCAAAGAAAAAATTAATTTTATCCAAAGACAAATGTGTTACTATTTAATGAAACTAAGCCAGATGACTGTGTCAGTGAAAAATGAGGAATTTACATAGAGCCCTTCTCTGTTTGAATAGGACCACTGAATTGAATAGTGCTAACTCCCAGACCTGAAAGGTGATGTGAATGAGAGAAAAAATTTTTGACTGAAGAAATATGTGGCTACTAAACTATAAAATATCCAGTGAATTTGAGTTAGCAAGAGAAAAAACTTGTGTTCTTAGAATGATTGTCCTTGCAGCTGCTGCTGAACTGTGGACATGTGTTATACCAAATAATCCAGGAATTTGGCAGCATTATATAATAATTTATTTACCAAAATGTCACTAAGGCCATGGAACATATAATGCAACCAGTTGGTTTTTCCTGTGTTGGTCCTCTTGGGGAGTGTTTCTGTAGTAGGTACATGACTCAAACCAGTAGAATTAGGATTAGGCCTGAGCTTTGTGCTAAAAAATGGGAAAGTAGTGGTTTTAGCAATCAGAATAGACTGGACTCTGCTGCAGAAAAAAATACTCTTTGACAGCTTAATTTCTTGCTCATATTAAGTCTAATTCAGGATGGGCAGCCCTCTGCTATATTGTAGATCTTCTGTATGAAACATGGGGCCTCTAATAGGATGCAGGCCTTTTTGTATTTTATGAACACCCTTCAAACAAGATGATTTATTGAGCTGTTTTGCAGGATTTTGCCAGTTACCAACACCCCTGCCAGCTGCAGCATCTTTTTTGACAAGTTCAGTCTGTTCTCTCTTATTGCAGCAAACTCTCAGTCCTGATATTTTCATACAGATTAGTCTTGTCATATCAACTAGATTGCACATTAGTTGAAATAAAGTCCTGTATCCCCCGGTCATAAGTACAGTTTAGAGGACATAATAGTTTTTCAAATAAGATTTCTTGGTTTTTGATTCATCAGTTCTCAGAGGTATCTGACATTGCAGCTCTTTTCACTTTATGTACTCAGACATTTTATACGAAGGGAACAACAAAAATCTTGAATTGTGTCTATAAATCTTGCTATTCTTTTCATCTTTGTTACTAGCCAGTAAAGGAGCAAGGGGCTGAGATATAATGTTTCAAGTCATGGACCTTCTTTGACCCCACAATCAATCTCTCCCTAGGTACCTTCAGAGTTGAACATTTGTAGCTGATGGATGCTTCCCATCTTGCCTGTTTACACTGCTGCTCGTAACACAAGTTGTGTTGAATATTTTATACTTTTCTACATTTCCACTCACTGCTTTGACACCGTTGTAGGTTGAGTGCTAGTGTGCCTAAATGAGTAATAGAATGGTTTATTGTTCTAGCGCCATCTCTGGTTCTAGCACCATCATCTAAGGTCTAAGGCTTTTGGGAGATATCAAACTGTTACCTGGTACATAATCTGCTAGTTAAGGAACAACAGTTAGCAAATGAATAGCAATGAGCTATCATGTAAAAACCAATTTTGGTCTACTTAGCATACCTCCTAGAACCATCTTTCAGCAAGGAATTTCTAATCTATATTAAATTTGCATTTAAAAAATGGAAATGGAGGCCCATGGATCAAGATAAACAAGAGAAGAACTGACTCAAAATCATTTTCACTTTTTAACCTGAAATGTGCTCTCAGATTCAGTATGTTATTGGTATTTACTTCATCTTCAAGGAATTTTATCATTAGACATCTTGATAGCATGAGAAAAGTGTCAAAGGCCAATATTTTTCCTGCTGAGTCATCTAGGTACCTCTTTGGAGGCCTTTGTATTACATTCTGGGCAAAGAAAAACCTGGTTCTGAGAAGCTATTATGTGGAACTGGGGTCTGTTTTGCTTGGCACGAATGATGTCCTAAAGTGGCAGTCAACCAAGTGGTCAAATGGAGCAGCCTTGCCTTTCCAAAAAAAAAAAATACATGAGGAGCAGCCTATGAGGTAGGGCTACTGAGAAGCAGGTCTCTTTAAAAGGTCAAGATTTCTAGGTGAGTGAAAACTTGTCTGCTAAAAAGCCTCTGAGTAACGGTTCTCCTTAAACTCACCCTAGATTGTATCTTTTTATTTTACCCAAATAAAAAATGAATTTACCCAACTGAGACATATGGAATCACATCTTAAAGTTCTCAGGACTTTAAGTCCTTTGTCCTTTGCCTGATCCCAGCAGTCCTGTTCTGCAGCCAGTCCATTGCTTTCCTTCACTAAGGCCCTATTTGCACAGCTCTGTTGCTGCCAGGAGTCCTTGTCAGCACTGCTTCTTGGCAGGTCTTCCTGGGAGCTAGTGATACTCTGATAAATTTGAGAATGCAGATACCTGACACAATCCATTAGTTTTGGTGTCACACATTCTCCTGGCTTGGCCAGTACGGTCTGAGTCATCTGCCTCTAAAGTCAAGGTGAAGAAGAACTCAGGCATGAGGGTCAGAAAATGAGGAGGGAGGAAAGGAGGAAGATGAAGAAGAGGAAAAGGACATCCTCTGTAGTTGAAAAGCAGAGCAGAGAGTTGAATATTTTAAGACCAAAAGAGGTTAGAATTTAGGTGTAAAGAAGTGTCCAGAAATCCAGGCTTACCATGCTATTTAATACAAAGGACAATTCTGGCCCAGGAAAGCATGATGATTTTGATGATGATGCTGATGGTGAGGATAACAATAATTGACATTTATTAAGTGGTCATTGTAGTCAAGGCGTAGTTTTAAATTGTTTTGCATATATTTCTAATCTGCATCTTATAACAAGCTTAGAAAGTATATGCTATTAACGTGTCACATGTAATGAAGTTGAGGCTCAGGAATGAGAAATAGCTTGCCTAGGGCAGCACAGGTAAGGGGCACAGAGCTGAGATTCTGACTTAATTCTAACTGATCCATGGTATGTGTCTTTTTTTTTCAATTATTTAAAATATTGTAGTAGATACTGTAGGTACACTGCTCAGATACTCCCGATCACTTTTACCTGCTCTGGGTGCATAGCTACTAATTTCTGTGTGCCTCTCCTAAGAACTCACATCCACAACTTTCTTTTGAGGGCTATCCTTGGGCTACTGGAGCCTCTTTGACCAGAGCAGGAAGTGTTTAGTAATTTACAGCCCCCTGTAGGACCCCAAACCAGTGACTGACTGGTGTAGCGGCCTGAAAGCCTAGCAACTTTACATCAGGTTGGGACAGACAACTGTGATAAACTACAGAGGCGTTGATCTCCAGAGCTCCTTATTGGATCAGGCAGAGAATGGGACTTCACCTGATATCATACCTTTGTTTGGCCTCATATCCCTATGCCTCTTGCAACTCCCACTCCTTTACTGGTTTCTCCTGGTGGCATTTATTAATAAATCACTGGGACACTAATCTTTGTCTCAGTGTCTGTTTCTGGGGAATCTGAATTAAGACAAACATGGTTTGCTCTTGCTCCAAATTTGACCTTGGAAAAAGAAGAATTTTTATAATGGGGTTTATATAATAATAATCTCTACATCTAATGAAGAAACCTTAGAAATTATCTCAGTATTTAAAATTTTTTTAAATTTATTAAAGTACAGTTGACATACAATATTAGTTTCAGGTGTACAACATAGTGATTTGACATTTATATACATTACAAATTGATGACAGTGATAAGTCTAGTGATCATCTGTCACCATAAAAGGTTATGACAATATTATTGACTATATTCTCTACTCAGTACGTTAGATCCCCATGACTTTATTTATTTTATAACTGAAAGATTGTATCTCTTCATCCCCTTCACCTATTTTGCCCAAACACTTACCCCCTTCCTCTCTGGTGACCACCGGTTTGTTCTCTGTATCTATGAGTTTGTTTCTCTTCTCTCTTATTTGTTCATTTGTTTTGTATTTTTAGATTTCACATGTAAATGAAATTATACAATATTTGTCTTCCTCTGTATGACTTATTTCACTTAGCATAATCCCCTCTAAGTATATCCATGCTGTTGCAAATGGCAAGATTTCGTTGTTTTTTTTTTTAACTTATTTAATTTATTTATTTTTGGCTGCATTGGGTCTTTGCTGCCACACGTGGGCTTTCTCTAGTTGCGGCGAGTGGGGGATGCTCTTCGTCATGGTGCGCGGGCTCCTCATTTCGATGGCTTCTCTTGTTGCAGAGCACGGGCTCTAGGCATGCGGGCTTCAGTAGTTGTGGCTCATGGTCTCTAGGGGGCAGACTCATTAGCTGTGGCACACGGGCCCAATTGCTCCGCGGCATGTGAGATCTTCCCGGACCAGGGCCTCGAACCCGTGTCTCCTTCATTGGTGGGAGGATTCTTAACCACTGCGCCACCAGGGAAGCCCAAGATTTCATTTTTTAATAGTTATATTCCATTATATGTATCATATCTTCTTTATCCATTCACCTATCAATGAGCACTTAGGTTGCTTTCATATCTTGGCTATTATAAATAATGCTGCAATGAAAAGTTAGAGTGCATATATCTTTTCAAATTAGTGCCTTCATTTTCTTTGGATAAATACCTAGAAATAGAGTTGCTGGATCATATGATAGTGCTATATTTAATTTTTTGAAGAACCTCCACACTTTTTCCAAAGTGGCTGCACAAATTTACATTCTCTACCAACAGTGCACGAGGGTCCCCTTTTCACCATATCCTCACCAACACTTGTTATTTCCTGTCTTTTTGGTGATGGCCATTTTGACAGGCATGAGGTAATATCTCGCTGTGGTTTTGATATGTATGTCCCTGATGATTTGTGATGTTGAGCATGTTTTCATTGTCTGTTGGCCATCTGTATGTTTTCCTTGGAAAAATGTCTATTCAGGTCCTCTGTCCATTTTTTAATTACATTGTTTGGTTTTTGATATTGAGTTGGGTGAGTTCTTCATATATTCTGGATATTAACCCCTTACCTGATATATGATTTGTGAATATCTTTTCCTATTCAGTAGGTTGCCTTTTTATTTTGCTAATGGTTTTCTTTGCTGTGAAAAAGCTTTTTAGTTTGATGCAATCCCATTTGTTTATTTTTGCTTTTTTTGGCCTTGCCCGAGGAGACAGGTCCAAAGAAATGTTGCTCAGACTGATGTCAAAGAATGTACTCTCTCTTTTTATTGTCTGATTGCTGTGGCTAGGACTTCCAGTACTATTTTGAATAAAAGTGGCAATAGTGGTTATACTTGCCTTGTTCCTGATCTTAGAGGAAGTGCTTTCAGCTTACTACCACTGAGTATGTTGTTGGCTGTAGGTTTGTCATATGTGACCTTTATTATGTTGAGGTGTGTTCCCTCTGTACCAACTTTGTTGAGAGTTTTTATGATGAGTGGATGTTGAATTTTGTCAAACGCTTTTTCTGTTTTTATTGAGATGACCATGTGATTTTTATCCTTCATTTTGTTAATTTGGTGTATGATGTTGATTGATTTGCAGATATCAAGGCATCCTTGCATCCCACTTGATCATGGTGTATAATCCTCTTAATGTATAATTGAATTTGGTTTGCCAATATTTTGTTGAGAATATTTTCATCTATGTTCACTGGTGATATTGGCCTGTAATTTTTTTTGTGTGGTATCTTTTTCTGGTTTTAGTATCAGTGTGATGCTGGCTTCATGGAATAAGTTCAGAAGCATTCTTTCCTCTTCAATTTTTGGGAATAGTTTGAGAAGTGCAGGTGTCAACTCTTCTTTAAATGTTTGCTAGAATTCATTTGTGAATGCATCTGGTCTTAGATGTTGTTTATTGGAAGGTTTTTGATTACTGATCCAATTTCATTACTGGTAATCAGTCTGTTCAGATTTTCTACTTCTTTTTAATATCGATTAATACCCCAGTTAACCCTAATTCATTCATTCATAATTCATTCATTTATTCATCGGTCAGGCATATATATCTATCAAGCATGTGGCATCTTTCCAGATGCTCACAAATGCCCTTCATGTAGAGGGGAAAAGAGCAACCTCCACTGCATGTGCTAACTGAATATACCTGCTGAGAGAAGGGAAAACAGGTAAAGAAGATTTAGTGAAACGAACCTCTTTAAGCCTCTGTGAAACCTTTCTATTATGCCCAGTCTAATTTTCCCCAGGATCTGCTCCAGAGGTTAGAGCTCTTTTTCATGGCTGAATTTGTATATAAGTTATAGAGTCTGGGGCTGGGAGTGGTGGTGGCAGGATTCAGGATAGAAACTGACATCAGTGAAGTTTGTTACATGTGTTACATATAATAGGTACACTGGCCTCTGTAATCCTTATGAGGTGATCATGGGATGGAGGGAAAATCAGAGAAGCAAAATATCGTGGGATGAAACTAAGAAGATTAAATGGGGGAATGAGATTTAATCTGTGTTGGAATACCTCCATGAGATAGAATTCTTGGAGTAAAGTGCATGATGAGCCCAAGATTTCGAACTTAGGTCTCTTCAAGCCCATAAACATTCCTCCAATCCAGTTATTATTATTTTTTACTAATTTTTTACTTTGTTTACCTCACTTGTCCCATTTTCTCCTTATACAAGAATTGTGTATTATCTGCATATTCTATCATCTCTCTCTCTCATTCATACAGTACAGTCTCTCTCATTCAGTAACCCTTGGCTGTTTTCCAGAGTCAGAGATGTAGTACCTATTTTAGCTTTATTATGCTGTACTTTTTTCCTAATGACATTCTCAATCTTCTAATCCAGAATATGAACATATGCAGTATTTCATGAGGAATATAAAAATGAAATTCCAGACAATGTCATCACTATGTTTATTTAAATATAGTATCAAATATGGTTTTGATATATATATATATATATACATATTTAAAGGAACCAATGTATAAAAGAGAAACTGAAATTTTGTGTCTGTGTAAGACAGCAAATGTTTTAACTTTTGTAGAAATATTGAATTTAGAAATACTACACAAAATATCTGGCATGAATCCTGGCACCCAGGGCAGAATGAAAGTTAGTATAGAAGACCCTTCAGCTGAGAAGACTCACAAATTCAGATCCCCTGAACTGAGTCAAATAGATTTGCTCTGTTTTGTGTCTGGTAGAAAATCTGGGTGAGTAGGAATTTTTGTTTTTTCTTTTTCTCCCTTTTTATTTCAGTGGCTAAAATAAGACTAGCTTTTGCAAATAGGTGTAGACTGTCAAAAACATGTTAAGTCAAGCTGCATCTGTTATGAAATAGCAATTGTCATGGTTCTATTTGTTCTGTGATTGTGTAGAAAATCATAAACTCAATAGCATAACTATAAATATGAATAAAGGCTATGAATGCCCTCTCATGGAGAAACCATACCAAAGTACATACTCCACATTGAATTGAATATAAATCACATACTATACAATTTATCTACTTAAAGTATAAAATTCAGTGCTTTTTGGTATATTCACAGGATTGTGTAACCATCACAAAAATGTAAGTTTAGACATTTGTGTCCCCTTTAAAATAAACATTGTACCCATTAGCAATCAATCCCCATTCTCCTCTACAACAGCCTCCCAGGCCCTAAGCAGTCACTGATATAATTTGTGTCTCTAAAATATGCCTATTCAAGTTTCATATAAATGGAATCACAGAAAATGTCTTCTGTTATTGGCTTCTTTTACTTTCACTTAGCATAATGTTTTCAAGGTTCATCAATGATGTAGCATATATCCGTATTCCATTCCTTTTTATTGCCAAATAGTATTTTATTACATGGTTATGCCATATTTTGTTTATCTATTCATCAATTGATGGACATTTGGATTTTTCTACTCTTTAGAAATTATGAGTAATGCTGCTGTGAACATTCATGTACAGGTTTCTGTGTGGACAAGTTTTCATTTCTTATGAATATATACATAAGAGTAGAGTTGCTGGGCCATATGTAACTCTATGTTTAACATTTTGAAGAACTGTCAAACTGTTTTCCAAAATGGCTGTACCATTTTGCATTTCCACAAGTAATGCATGAAAGTGCTAATTTCTCTGTATCCTCACCAGCACTTGCTATTGTCTCTCTTTTTTATTATAGTTTCCTAGTGGTTGTAAACTGGTATTGTGTTGTGGTTTTGATTTGTATTTCTCTAATGATTAATGATGTTTAATTTCTTTTCATTTACTTACTAGCCATTTGTATATGTTCTTTGGAGAAATATCTATTCAAATTCCTTGCTCACTTTTTAAATGGGTTCTGTGCCTCCTTATTATTGAGTTGTTTATAGATTCTGGAAACAAGTCTCTATCAGATATATAATTTGAAAATATTTTCTCCTATTCTGTGGATTATACTTTCACTTTGTTGATGATAGATTTCAGTATTAAATATTTAGCTTTTGATGTAATCCAATATATTTTTTCTTTTGTTGCTTATGCTGTTTGTATTGTATCTAAGAAATTATTACCCAAACAAGGTCAAGAAAATTTATGTCTGCTTTCTCCTAAGTGTTTTTCAGTTTTAGCTCTTACATTTAGGCATCAGAACTATTATGAGCTCATTTTTGAATATGTTGTGAGGTACAGGTCCACCTTTGTTCTTTTAGTGGGGCTACCAGTCGTACCAGCACCATTTGTTAAAAAGACTATTCATTCCCCATTGAATTGTTTTGGCAGCCTTGTAAAAAAAATCAGTTGACCATAAATGCATGGGTTTATATCTGGACTCTAAATTCTATTCCATTGACCTATCTGTCTATTTTATGCCTGTATTACACTATCTTGATTACTGTAGTTTTGTAGTAGGTTTTGAAATCAAGAAATGCGAGTCATCCAAATTTATTCTTTTTTCAAGATTGATTTGGCTCTTCTGTAATTTTTTTTTGTATTTTTGTATGAATGTTTTGATCAGCTTGTCAATTTTTGCAAACTTGATGGCTGAAATTTTGATAGGAATTGTGTTGAATCTGTAGATCAATTTGGGGAGTACTGACATTTTAACAATACTTTCTTCCAATTCATGAACATGGAATGTCTTTCCATTTATTTAAACCTTTCTAAATTACTTTCAACAATGTTTTGTAGTGTTTAGTGTACAAGTCTTGCACTTCTTTTGTTGAATTTGTACCTGAGTATTTTATTCTTTTTGATACTATTGTAAATGGAATTGTTTTCTTAAATTCATTTTCAAAATGTTCATTGCCAGTGTGTAGAAATACAGTAGATTTTTATATATTGATCTTGTATCCTGAAACCTTTCTGGACCTATTAGTTTATTAATATTACTTAGCTTATACTATTAATTATTTTACTATTATTAGTATTAATTTTTAGTTGATTTAAACATATATGTTTATACATATATACATATATGATCATATCATATGCAAACAGGGATAGTTTTACTTCTGTCTTCTTGTTTCTTTTTATTGCCTAATTTCCCTGGTAGAAGCTCTAACACAATATTAAATAAAAATGGTAAAAGTTGACATCCTTGAATAGTTTCTGATCATAGGGAGAAAGTATTAAGTCATTAACCATTAAATACTATAGTCATTGTTTAACACAGGTGTTCCTTTGCCATGTTGAAGAAGTTCCTTCATATTCCTAGTTCACTGAATATTTGTGAAATGGGGTTAGATATTATAAAAATATTTTTGCATCAATTAATAATGGTCATGTAGTTTTTGTCATTTATACTATCAGTAAGCTGTATTACATTATTTGATTTATACATGTTAAGCCAACTATGCATTACTGGGATAAATCCCATTTAGACATGGTGGATAAGCCTTTTTTTAAATATAGTCTACCTATAGCACAAAAATAATTTATTCTATTAGATAGTTGTTTTTTTTGTAATTCTTCAATTTTATTTTATTTATTTTTTTGTACAGCAAGTCCTTATTAGTCATCAATTTTATACACATCAGTGTATACATGTCAATCCCAATTGCCCAATTCATCACACCACCACCACCACCTGCCACTTTCACCCCTTCATCTCCATACATTTGTTCTCTACATCTGTGTCTCAATTTCTGCACTGCAAACAGGTGCATCTGTACCATTTTTCTACGTTCCACATATATGCATTAATATATGATATTTGTTTTTCTCTTTCTGACTTACTTCTCTCTGTATGACAGTCTCTAGATCCATCCATGTCTCAACAAATGACCCAATTTCATTCCTTTTTATGGCTGAGTAATATTCCATTGTATATATGTACCACATCTTCTTTATCCATTCATCTGTCGATGGGCATTTAGGTGGCTTCCATGACCTGGCTGCTGTAAACAGTGCTGCAATGAACATTGGGGTGCATGTGTCTTTTTGAATTATGGTTTTCTCTGGGTATATGCCCAGTAGTGGGACTGCTGGGTCATATGGTAATTCTACTTTTAGTTTTTTAAGGAACCTCCATACTGTTCTCCATAGTGGCTGTATCAATTTACATTCCCACCAATAGTCAAGAGGGTTCCCTTTTCTCCACACCCTCTCCAGCATTTGTTGTTTGTAGATTTTCTGATGATGCCCATTCTAACTTGTGTAAGATGATACCTAATTGTAGTTTTAATTTGCATTTCACTAATAATTAGAGATGTTGAGCAGATTTTCATGTGCTTCTTGGCCATCTGTATGTCTTCTTTGGAGAAATGTCTATTTAGGTCTTTTGCCCATTTTTGGATTGGGTTGTTTGTTTTTTAAATTTTGAGCTGCATGAGCTGTTTATATATTTTGGAGATTAATCCTGTGTCAGTTGCTTCATTTGCAAATATTTTCTCCCATTCTGAAGGTTGTCTTTTCGTCTTGTTTATGGTTTCCTTTGCTGTGCAAAAGCTTTGAAATTTCATTAGGTCCCATTTGTTTATTTTTGTTTTTATTTCCATTACTGTAGGAGGTGGATGAAAAAAGATCTTGCTGTGATTTATGTCAAAGAATGTTCTTCCGATTTTTCCTCTAAGAGTTTTATAGTGTCTGGTCTTACATTTAGGTCTTGAATCAATTTTGAGTTTATTTTTGTGTATGGCGTTAGGGAATGTTCTAATTTCATTCTTTTACATGTAGCTGTCCCATTTTCCCAGCACCACTTATTGAAGACACTGTCTTTTCTCCATTGTATATCCTTGCCTCCTTTGTCATAGATTAGTTGACCATAGGTGCATGGGTTTACCTCTGGGCTTTCTAACTTGTTCCATTGATCTATGCTTCTGTTTTTGTGCCAGTACCATATTGTCTTGATTACTGTAGCTTTGTAGTATAGTCTTAAGTCAGGCAGTCTGATTCCTCCAGCTCCGTTTTTTTCCCTCAAGACTGCTTTGACTATTTGGAAGCTTTTGTGTCTCCATACAACTTTTAAGATTTTTTGTTCTAGTTCTGTAAAAATTGCCATTGGTAATTTGATAAGGATTGCATTGAATCTGTAGATTGCTTTGGGTAGTATAGTCATTTTCATAATATTGATTCTTCCAATTCAGAAACATGGCATATCTCTCCATCTGTTGGTATCATCTATAATTTCTTTCATCAGTGTGTTATAGTTTTCTGCATACAGGTCTTTTGTCTCCCTAGGTAGGTTTATTCCTAGGTATTTGATTCTTTTTGTTGCAATGGTAAATGGGACTGTTTCCTTAATTTCTCTTCAGATTTTTCACCATTAGTGTATAGGAATGCAAGAGATTTCTGTGCATTAATCTTGTATCCTGCAACTTTACCAAATTCATCGATTAGCTCTAGTAGTTTTCTGGTGGCATCTTTAGGCTTCTCTATGTGTAGTATCATGTCATCTGCAAACAGTGACACTTTTACTTCTTCTTTTCCAATTTGTATTCCTTTTTCTTCTCTGATAGCCATGGCTAGGGCTTCCAAAATTATGCTGAATAATAGTGGTGAGAGTGGATATCCTTGTTTTGTTCCTGATCTTAGAGCAAATGCTTTCAGTTTTTCACCACTGAGACGAAGTTTGCTGTGGGTTTGTCGTATATGACCTTTATTATATTGAGGTAGGTTCCCTCTGTGCCCACTTTCTGGAGAGTTTTTATCATTAATGGGTGTTAAATTTTGTCAAAAGCTTCTTCTGCATCTATTGAGATGAACATATGGTTTTTATTCTTCAGTTTGTAACGTGGTTTATCACACTGATTGATTTGCGTATATTGAAGAATCCTTGCATCCCTGGGATAGATCCCACTAGATCATGGTGTATGATCTTTTTAATGTGCTGGTGGATTCTGTTTGCTAGTATTTTGTTGAGGATTTCTGCATCTATATTCATCAGTGATATTGGTGTGTAATTTTCTTTTTTTGTAGTATATTTCTCTGGTTTTGGTATCAGGGTGGTGGTGACCTCATTGAATGAGTTTGGGAGTCTTCCTTCCTCCACAATTTTTTGGAAGAGTTTGAGAAGGATGGGTGTTAGCTCTTCTCTAAATGTTTTATAGAATTCATGTGTGAGGCCATCTAGTCCTGGACTTTTGTTTGTTGGAAGCTTTTAAATCATAGTTTCAATTCATTACTTGTGATTGGTTTGTTCATATTTTTTATTTCTTCCTTGTTCAGTCTTGGAAGATTATACCTTTCTAAGTATTTGTCCATTTCTTCCAGGTTGTCCATTTTATTGGCATAGAGTTGCTTGTAGTAGTCTCTTAGGATGCTTTGTATTTCTGCAGTGTCTGTTGTAACTTCTCCTTTTTCATTTCCAATTTTATTGATTTGAGTCCTCTCCCTCTTTTTCTTGATGAGTCTGGCTAATGGTTTAACAATTTTGTTTATCTTCTCAATGAACCAGGTTTTAGTTTTATTGATCTTTGCTATCATCTTCCTTGTTTCTATTTCATTTATTTCTGCTCTGATCTTTATTATTTCTTTCCTTCTGCTAACTTTGAGGTTTTTTTGTTCTTCTTTCTCTAGTTTCTTTAGGTGTAAGGTTAGATTGTTTATTTGAGATTTTTCTTGTTTCTTGAGGCAGGTTTGTATAGCTATAAACTTCCCTCTTGGAAATGCTTTTGCTGCATCCCATAGGTTTTGGATCCTCGTGTTTTCATTGTCATTTGTCTCTCTGTATTTTTTAATTTCCTCTTTGATTTTTTCAGTGATCTCTTGGTTATTTAGTAATGTACTGTTTAGCTTCCATGTGTTTGTATTTTTTATGTTTTTCCCCTGTAATTCATTTCTAATCTCATAGCGTTGTGATCAGAAAGGATGCTTGATATAATTTCAATTTTCTTAAATTTACTGAGGCTTGATTTGTGACCCAGATGTGATCTATCCTTGAGAATATTCCAGGCGCACTTGAGAAGAACATGTAATCTGCTGTTTTTGGATGGAATATCCTATAAATATCAATTAAATCTATCTGGTCTATTGTGTCATTTAAAGCTTCTGTTTCCTTATTTATTTTCATTTTGAATGATCTGTCCATTGGTATAAGTGAGGTGTTAAAGTCCCCCACTATTTTTGTGTTACTGTCGATTTTCTCTTTTATAGTTGTTAGCAGTTGCCTTATGTATTGAGGTGCTCCTATTTTGGGTGCATATATATTTATAATTGCTATATCTTCTTCTTGGATTGATTCCTTGATCATTATGTAGTTCCCTTCCTTGTCTCTTGTAACATTCTTTATTTTAAAGTCTATTTTATCTAATATGAGTATTGCTACTCCAGCTTTCTTTTGATTTCTATTTGCATGGATTATCTTTTTCCATCCCCTCATTTTCAGTCTGTATGTGTCCCTAAGTCTGAAGTGGGTCTCTTGTAGAAAGCATATATATAGGTCTTCTTTTTTTATCCATTCAGCAAGCCTGTGTCTTTTGGTTGGAGTATTTAATCCATTCACATTTAAGGTAATTATCGATATGTATGTTCCTATGACTATTTTCTTAATTTTGTTGAGTTTGTTTTTGTACCTCCTTTTCTTCTCTTGTGTTTCCCACTTAGAGAAGTTCCTTTAGCATTTGTTGTAGAGCTGGGTTAGTGATGCTGAATTCTCTTAGCTTTTGCTTGTCTGTAAGCTTTTGATTTCTCCATCAAATTTGAATGAGATCCTTGCAGGGTAGAGTAATCTTGGTTGTAGGTTCTTCCCTTTTATCACTCTAAGTATATCATGCCACTCCCTCTGGCTTGTAGAGTTTCTGCTGAGAAATCAGCTGTTAACCTTATGGGAGTTCCCTTGTATGTTATTTGTCATTTTTCCCTTGCTGCTTTCAAGAATTTTTCTTTGTCTTTAGTTTTTCCCAATTTGAGTAGTGTATGTCTCGGCGTGTTTCTCCTTGGGTTTATCCTGTATGGGACTCTCTGTGCTTCCTGGACTTGGGTGGCTATTTCCTTTCCCATGTTAGGGAAGTTTTCGACTATAATCTCTTCCAATATTTTCTCTGGTCCTTTCTCTCTCTCTTCTCCTTCTGGGACCCATATAATGTGAATGTTGTTGCATTTAATGTTGTGCCAGAGGTCTCTTAGGCTGTCTTCATATCTTTTCATTCTTTTTTCTATATTGTGCTCCGCAGCAGTGAATTCCACCATTCTGTCTTCCAGGTCATTTATCCATTCTTCTGCCTCAGTTATTCTGATATTGATCCCTTCTAGTGCAGTTTTCATTTCAGTTATTGTATTGTTCATCTCTCTTTGTCTGTTCTTTAATTCTTCTAGGTCTTTGTTAAACATTTCTTGCATCTTCTCAATCTTTGCCTCCATTTTTTTCCGAGGTCCTGGATCATCTTCACTATCATTATTCTGAATTCTTTTTCTGGAAGGTTGCCTATCTCCACTTCATTTAGTTGTTTTTCAGGGGTTTTATCTTGTTCCTTCATCTGGTACATAGCCTTCTGCCTTTTCATCTTGTCTATCTTTCTGTGAATGTGGTTTTTGTTCCACAGGCTGCAGGACTATTGTCCTTCTTGCTCCTGCTGTCTGCCCTCTATTGTATGAGGCTATCTAAGAGGCTTGTGCAAGTTTTCTGATCGATAATCCTTTTTATATCTTGCTAGATTTGGTTTTCTAGTACTTTGCTGAGAATTTTTGATTTTGTGTTTGTAGGGTATATTGGTTTGTATTTTTTTTCTTCTTGTGGTATGTTTGTCTTGTGTTGGTATGAAGATAATTCTGGCCTCATAGAATGAGTTGGGAAGTGTTTCTTCTGTTTTCTTTTCTTGGGAACAGTTTTTGAAATATTGGCATCAATTCTTCTATGAACATCTGATATAATTCATCAGTGAAGCCATGTAGGCCTGGACTTTCTTTGTGATAAGTTCTTAAATCACTAAGTTGATCTCTTTGCTTTTTTTTTTTTTTTTTTTTTTTTAGTACGCGGGCCTCTCACTGTTGTGGCCTCTCCCATTGCAGAGCACAGGCTCCGGATGCACAGGCTCAGTGGTCATGGCTCACGGGCCTAGCCGCTCCATGGCATGTGGGATCTTCCCAGACTGGGGCACAAACCCGTGTCCCCTGCATTGGCAGGTGGACTCTCAACTACTGCACCACCAGGGAAGCCCAATCTCTTTGCTTTTATAGGTCAGTTCAGATTGTCTGAATCTTCTTGAGCCAGATTCAGTAATTTGTGTCATAATTTATCAGTTTTATCCAAGTTACCTAATTTATTAACATACCGTTGTTCATAGTATTCCCTTATTATATATTTTATTTCTGTGTACTCAGTTGTGATGTCCTCTCTTGATTCCTGAATTTTGTAGTTTGACCCCTCTCTCTCCAGTCTACCTGAAATGTTTGTCAATTTTGTTGATGTCTTCAATGAACCAGTTTTTGGTTTTGTTGATTTTTCTCTGTCATTTTTCTACTCTCTATTTTGTTTATTTCTCTTCTAGTTTTCATTATTTCCTTGCTTTTGTATTCTTTGGATTTAGTCTACTTTGAATCAGGGATGGTTTAGATCTCCTTTCCCCTCAACTTGACTTCTTTCTTTGAGCTTTGGACTCCCTTTGATTTAGGTCTTCTGATGAATTCCATGAGATCAAGTCTGTAAGAAAGAAGTGTGTTGGACTGGGCATCAGATTCCAGCATTGACAGATATTTCCCATTAAATTTGCCACAGTGGGATTTCATTACTCAATATGTTTTTATATATCTTTTAAAATATAATATTAAGATTAATAGCTGAATGAGATTGCTAAACTCAAAAATGTTTGAGAATAATGAAGGATAAAAAGAAATCAATTTATAGAGATATTGTTCACTGTGGTAAGAAATGAGACTCACGTAATAAATGATTTCATGGGTCCTTCTTTCAATATTTGCTTGTTGAGAGTTTGATAATGTGTCAGGCACTGAGTTGGGTACTATAGGAGCTAGGAAGAAGAATGAGATTAAATGCCATTTAGATCAAGAGAATGGACACATTATAATAATCACAATCACACTGGGTGTATGTTATGAAGGTGATGTACAATATTCAGAAAGAAGGAAACCTGTAGCTGCCTGGAGAATTCAGGAAGCTTTTTTCTTGTAAATACATCTTGAAGAATGACTGGGGACTTCCCTGGTGGCACAGTGGTTAAGAATCCACCTGCCAATGCAGGGGACACTGGTTCAATCCCTGGTCGGGGAAGATCCCACATGCTGTGGAACAAGTAGCCCCTGCTCACCGCAACTAGAGAAAGTCTGTGCACAGCAACGAAGACCCAACACAGCCAAAAAATAAAAATAAATAAATAAATAAATATAAAAACAGAATTTATAAAAAAAAAAAAGCCTTGGAATTTAGAGAAAGAGATTTGAAGTTTCTGGCAGAGGCAATAACATTTCCAAGGATGCATAATGAACTTTCATCAGTTGAGAACTTGGAGTACCTTTCGGGAACAAGTTATGGTATCTGGTATAGTTTGTTATAATTTGGCTATCTTAAGAATATATCATAAGAGGAAGAATTCTGCAGATGGTTGTGATCAAGAAGTAAGCTCTCAAACTGGAGTTCAGTTTCCTGGTACAGAGATCTCATTGCTGGCTCTCCAGATATGTTCATTATTACGTTTATTCAGCTTCCTATCTGATTTGCTCTTTCTGTTTAGAAGCTTTTTCCCATTCCTTCCCAGGTTTAATTTTGGTATTTATTTCCTGTTTTGGCTTTAATCTTCTCTCCTTCTGGAGTAGAAGTTTCTCAGATGCAAAACAACTAACTGAGGCCTGAGTCCAGCACCCAGCATACCAACATTGCACCCCTAAGGACAGCTCAATGAGAGTCAATTTAAAATATGATCAGTGAAGCTGAGAAGGTAGGTATGTGTGATTTGGGGAAGGATTGGGGGAAAGAGTATACTGGATTTTTCTGCAAAGTTTAAAATATTTATTTGTTTTTATGTTTTGAAATTGTATGCTTTAGAGAACCAGGGATCCTTAGAGGTGTCTCTGGGTTCATTACCTGGGAAATGGGGAAGTTGAGTGAGTGCAGTTTTACTGCCCTCTTTTCTATTGCCTTCTTCTTTCTTTCTGCATTCATTTATATGCCTTGAGATTTGCATAATATTTTGGTTTTATACACTGAAGGTCTACATAATACTTGATTTTAAAAAATTTAAAAGATCCCTGCTGGAGAAAGAGATAAAATTATAATTGTCAGCAATGAAGATCCCTAAGTATTTTTGAGGGAAACAAATGATTTAATTTAGGTTTTAGAAGATAATACTGGTGACAGGATGGAGGATACCCTGGAGGAGAAAGAAAGAACTAGATGTGGGGTGGGGGGGAGGTTGTTGAAAGAGTCTGTGCAGGGAGGACACAGACCTGAACTAAGGCTTTAGAAGTTAGAATGGAGAGTAATGTGACACAGTCAAGAGGCACTTGAGAGGTAGTGCAGATAGGATTTTATAACAAATTGATTAGATTTAGGGCCAGCAATGGAAGGCTGTCATTTTTAGCTTTGGCTTTCATAACTGGGAAGTCCAATGGGTGGATTTGTCTTCAGGTGCAGCTATTTTAGATAATGCCTTTAGGTTCTTATCTTTCTTCATCTCTTGAATTTTCATCCTTCTAAGCTGGTTTCCTTCTTGAGAAGGCTTCCTACTATGCAGTGAGATGATCCCTAGAATATATAGGCTTACAAGTTTATTATTTCAGTGGAAGAGTACAACTCTTTTCCCATCCAGAATCCATGTCAATCCAAATAAGGGACTCTTATTGACCCTGCTTGGGTCATGTGCCCACCAGTACCAATTACTGAATCAGAAAGGTATATATTTCCCTTTAACTTCGGATGTTTTTGAAGGGTGTTTGCACTTTTACATTACTAGTTACCTTAAGACACTGGTGGGATGTAATGGCTCTATTTTATACTCCCCACTTTCCCTCATTTTCACATAGTCCCTGTAAGGATAGAGGATGATGTAAATAAGTGCCAATGGAGAGCTCTTGAATTTAGGCAGTACTGAACATTTCTAAGTTTCAGAGGAAAATTAGAATCTATTCTCCTTTGGGCATTTCTACATGAGAGCTGAAGTGATGACCAGACCTGTATTGGGCTGTGGGTGAGGGGAGGGACAGGGTGGAACCCCACAAAGGGGTTGGCCTCATGGTTGCCTTCTTACTCCTTGCAGCCTTCAGTCTCACCAAAACAGGCTCTTATCTGGACAGATAGGAGACATGGAGTTTATACTAGCAGTTAAATCCTGGGCAGCCACAGACTAATGAGAACAGAGAGAAGAAAGGAAGGAAATCACAATAGGCAGGAGAGAAGGAAAGAACTTGTCCATACTTTTCTTCAAGAGGTTTTCCATATTTTAGGATATTATAGGTCAGGACTTTCACAGTGGGCTTTCACTCTTTTAAGGCACTTTCCAAAAATGGGTGTGAGGTAGAAAGATGGGAGTGAGCAATGGTGGGCCCTGAGTATAGATACTAGATCACAGAAGAAGATTCAATATAGACAAAGAATTATGCAAATAAAAATAAAGAAATGATTTTGTAGAATATTTTTAAAAATCCTTCCATTTATATCTGTGCTGGTCTTTTGAGACCATCTAGTCCAATGGATCCAAGTCCTGGCTGTCCTTTAGAGTCGTCTGTGGAACTTGATAAAGATACAGAAGCCTGGATCTTTTCTGGACCTACTGAATTGGAATATTTGGAGTTGGGTATTAGACATTTGCCATTTTACAAACACTGCCCCAGACATTCTGTGTCTCAGGCTGTTGAAATCTACCCTGCATGCAGCCCAGGCTCCCCTGAAACTGTACCAGCCTACAGGTTGAGTTGGGTTAAAACCACACATATCACTGTCTCTCATCCCTGCTTCTCTTATAGACTTAAGTTTGCTGAAAGTTCCCTAAAATACTTTGGTGTCCCTAGGGGGAATCTTACATGAGCTTATGAACAGGTCTGGGCAGATGCCATGTAATGTTCACTGGGCCCTGATGCTCCAGCAATCACTACTACGGCTTCCTCAGAAGGATCCAGTCTTGCCCCAGTGCTCAAAATCTCCCTCTGGGCCTCTTCCCTGGTACGTTGGATCCTCAGAGCTTTGTGGATGGCCTATACTGGGCCATTGTGAGTCCTCTTCCAGGAGTTCTCTTTCTAGCCCATCTTTCACAAGACCTATAAAATAACTGTGGTTCTCATCAGCAGACCAAGGCACTTATAAAAGAAGAAACTGAGTATCAGAGAGCTTGTGGGACTGGCGCAAATGAGCCAGGGTGTGAGGAACACAGCTGACTCAGCACCAAGGGGCTCAGGTCCAGCTCTAAGCCCCATCCACAGCATGTTTGCTTAGACCTGCAATGAGCTTGCTTTGCTTCCATGTCATGTGTCTCTGGTCCAGGCTGGTTAAAAATTTGGAAACTTGGATAAAAGATGCAAAATATCAAATGCTCGGATTATCAGAGTGAAAATTATGCATCTTCCAGAGAAAGAAATTATGCTTCATTCAGGTGTGAACTAAGTTTTATTTTAGCCCCAGAGATATTGCTCACTTTCCAGATGTCAGGGACAATTCAAGTTAGGACAAAGAAAGAATTAGGTTTATTCTAGATATGGATAAGGAGCACAAATGGGCAGCAGCAAGAGAGGAGAGGTTAATGCAGAGTTTAATGCTTGAGAACTTGCTGATCACTTTCCAGGAGAAACCTGTCAGACCAGGGCCACATAGGCAGATAATATATCTGCTTACCTTTGTTGTTCTGAGAGCTAGTGGAAAAATCAAACGGAGTGTACAGGACACAGCATGAAGTTTTGACCTCGTTCCAAGTCAAGGAAACTGGAATTACATTATCTATTTTTTAAAGTTTACTCTGGATGTTATATGTCGAGCTGGGAGACCATAGTACTCATCGCTGTGAGAGCTCCCTGCCACCATGGACCTTTGGAACCCAGAGGTGTTCATGTGTATATCTAGGTATTTGGGGTAGAGAGTCTATTTAATGAAAGCACTCACCCCAGCTCCTGGAAATAACTGGACTCTAATAGTGTTGTAGCATTAAAGAATCAGCAGTTGGTGGCTTTGGTTTTTTAAATTTGATTTAATCCCTCACATAATAAGGCAACACCACGCCAAAGGCGTTGAGCTTCCACTGTCCCGTCAGGCATGGTTGCAAGGGGTAGTCGAGGTGACCACCATCAGCAGCATACTCCCGAAGTGGCTTACTTGATTGTGGCTAGGAAGAGAGGTTGGAGGACTGTGACATAATCACTCTACTCAGAACTCACATGGCTTCCTCATTTCCTCCACCAGGCTCAGATTTATAAATATGCATCCTTTATCCATGAGGGCTGCTTTGACTTTTGAAGATCAACAGAGACACTCATATACATTTCCTTTTATTTACTATGAACAAAATAGCATTCCCAGAGGAAATGGGACATGCAGTAACAGAGACCCTTTCGGGACAAATAGAATTTGGGCTACGTTTATAGTAATGTAGCTAAAGCTCCAACCTCTTCTCCCTTCAGTGAAAGAGGGAGACACATTTGACTTTTTGCCGTGTTATCTACTAGCTCATGATCTGAGAGATAGCAAGATGTAAAAATAGGGGCTCGGGCTTCCCTGGTGGCGCAGTGGTTGAGAGTCCGCCTGCCGATGCAGGGGACACGGGTTCGTGCCCCTATCCCGGAAGATCCCACATGCCGCGGAGCGGCTGGGCCCGCGAGCCATGGCCGCTGGGCCTGTGTGTCCGGAGCCTGTGCTCCGCAACGGGAGAGGCCACAGCAGTGAGAGGCCCGCGTACAGCAAAAAAAAAAAAAAAAAAAAAAAAAAAATAGGGGCTCCCCTGGTGGCGCAGTGCTTGAGAGTCCGCCTGCCGATGCAGGGGATATGGGTTCATGCCCCGGTCCGGGAGGATCCCACATGCCGCGGAGCCGCTGGGCTCGTGAGCCATGGCTGCTGAGCCTGTGCGTCCGGAGCCTGTGCTCCGCAATGGGAGAGGCCACAACAGTGAGAGGCCTGCGTACCGCAAAAAAAAAAAAAAGATGTAAAAATAGAAGTGAAGGGCTACATCTTTTGGAATAAAGAAACCTTAGAGAGAAAGCAAGTGATTTAAAGAGAACCAACACTGGAAAATCACAAAAGCACACTGGGGCTAGAGATTTATGGATTTAGAACAAGGGAGCAATGAATATGTGAGTGGTTTTATATTTTGAACTCTTCGAGATGCACATATAATAAATTTCCAACCTCTTTTTGGTGTCATGCAAATCCAAGGGCTTCTTGACAGAGTGGAGAAAAATGTGATAGGGAAGAAACAGAGAGCAAAAGAGGACAAGTGATGCTGGACACATTTTTATGCACAAGAGGATGACTTTTCCTGGGTAATGTTGATTACCAGATAGAGAAGACTTGATGTCATTAATAATGTCACAGAACCTCAGAAGCTAGTAACCATGGGACATCCTGATGCTGGTGATTGAAATCTACTAAGTTGTGTTTCACATTGCCTTTCAGACACAACTTATCCCAGGCTACATGGACATGTTGATGTTCACAGGGACATTGGCCTCATGGTTGCCTTCTTACTCCTTGCAGCCTTCAGTCTCACCAAAACAGGCTCTTATCTGGACAGATAGGAGACATGGAGTTTATACTAGTGGTTAAATCCTGGGCAGCCACAGACTAATGAGAATGGAGAGAAGAAAGGAAGGAAATCATAATAGGCAGGAGAGAAGGAAAGAACTTGTCCATACTTTTCTTCAAGAGGTTTTCCATATTTTAGGATATTATAGGTCAGGACTTTCACAGTGGGCTTTCACTCTTTTAAGGCTTATTGGATTATTGGAATAGTTTGTGGACTGTCATGTGCGGAGAGAGTGGGCTGGCTTAACTCATATCTAAAAGCCCTGTCCAATGATTTTTACAATTAGGTATTATTATGGCAATATATTTTAAAAATATAGTATTTTCTCAATATTATAATTAAGATATACAGCCCTCTCCAAGTGAAATCAGAGGAGGTTTTATGCAGAGACACTATTATAGATCCTGTAAGTCACACCATCATATAGGTAGTAAATATTTATACTTTTATACAAATATTGATCGATACACTGCCATCATTTTTATATTCACAGTCCCTTCTTATTCCATCATCCTCCAAACAAATTTTTTACTTCTTTCCCTCGATGGTATGATTTTTGCTCCTTTGGCCATTTGAAAAGACTGTTTAATTTTTCTTCAGTGTTATCAGATAGATCAATACTCCTAGGTTGGTGACTGAAGTTTCTTTGTATTGTGCAGTCTTACACTTTTTGTGTGGTGAGGAATTTTAAAACACTTTTATTTTCTTAATGGGCTTTTTTCATGGGGATCACAGAGTAATAGAAATAAAGAAAGATGAATTAGAAAACAAATGTATATTCCCATTGGATGGAGGTGTGAGGTGAAAAGGCTCCAGGAACATCAGGAGGCTGGTTATGAGCCAGAGTGAGTCTCAGGTGGAGACCGCATTAGTCACACAGCAAGATTCCCTTGTTTTGATTGAATTTGCCTCTAGAGCTAAAGGCATTTCTATGCTTACACAGTGACAGGAGGCACGGATGAGGAGGAGAGCAAGAAAACATCCACACGTCTGTAACCACCATTTACAGAGCACGTGGTTTGGCCCAGGCCCCTGCTAGCCTTGTACAAGCCCAGTGTTATTTAATATTCCCACTTCCCTAGGAGGTGGGTACTGTTGTCACTTACATCCTATGGATGAAGAAACTGAAGCTTAAAGAAACTAAGTCAGTTCCTCAATTTCACAGCTCTAGAATGGCAGGGGTGGGATTTGGTTTTATGTGATTAGAAAGACCTTAATTCTTATGATGTATATCTAAGAGATTATTATCATTGAGCTAACTTCTTAGAGTTGGAGCACCTCAGTGCCTTTTGGCCTTTACAGGGTGAAGACTTTCTGCAGGGAGCAGACAGCAATGTTTCAGTCTTTGAGAGCCTCTGCTTGCCATCAGCTGTGAGTGCCCACCCAATAAACAGAGCATCCTCCAGGTGGACCCTGGCTTTGAAATTTAGAGCTGTGTGCAATAGTGAGAGAGCCAGGGGTTTGAAAAAATCAGCAGTTTTGAAACAGAAAGGGAGAAAAAGGTTCATAAAGATAGCTCTATTAAAGACATCAAAATGTCTCTTGTTTAAGGTTAAAAAACTTACAGCATGCCAGAATACTATATTACAAATGACTGTCCGTAGTCCTCCTTTTTCTTTTTTTGTCATGTTTATGCCTGGGGATAAAATATTTGATCATTTTTCTTTTAATGGTCTTAAATAAGTGGACAAGCTTTGAGAGCCACAATACCTGCAGATGTAAAATTTTAAAAAGAGAGTGAGGTAAGTTTAGGGTCTAGATATTTTTTTCCCTTTTTTCCCATGCATACTACATCATCTAAGTCAATCTGGCAGAAAAGAGATTTATCGTTGAGGACGGAAATCTGTCAAGAAGGTAATTGTGCCCATGAATCCATCTTGGAAGAAGAAAGTCACAAAGGAGGAGAAGTTTCCAAAGGGAAGCCCCTCTCCAGGATGCATGCTTGTGAGTCAGGAGAGTTTTGGGGTCAGGTTTATCCAGTACACACTTAATTGGGCTGGCAGAGATACTTCAAAGATAATCGGGTGTAAATCTTTGGGTGGTGGGAGAAGGATTATGGATCGTATTTGCTATTCTCCTTTCCTTTTCTGAGATTCTTATCATCAATCACCTCCAATAACTAGATCATTGAGTCTCAGAATCCTCCAGGTGATTCTGATGGATGGTCTTTGAACCATATTTTGAGGACAGTGAAATCAAATCACATCATTTTGTTAACCCCCCACTTCCTCCTTAATCTCAGAGCAGCAGTTAGAATTTAATTTGCCCACCTAGGAAAACTCTATGCTCAGCAGAGTGGCTTCTGCTCGGTGACTTGGAGAGGTGTCACTTTCCTTCACAGAGGGAGTGATTTGGGACTGTCACTAAGTCTGTTATTAGAGGTTGGAAACTGTGAGACTATTTGGGGACGTCTCTGTAACCCCAAGAGTATAGGGATAGGTCCTTTCTTATTGGTCTGAGAGCTCAACCAAACCAAAGTAGAGACAAGGTCCTCTGTCCCTGTGGGGCACAGGAGAAAGGAGCTGAGGGGGCAAATGACAGGGGGCCTAGAACCAGAGCTCAGAAAGGCCAATTGCAGCATAGTATCAATTCTTATTGGGCTCTCATTAGAGCTGCACAGCTTTGGATAAGCCCAAGAGCTGTTTGAAAGAGACTGCTCTTTCATGTATTTCTAGGTCTTACAATTTAAATGAATGTTCTTTATATAAATTGTAAGCACTTCTTCAATAAATTATAGTTACTCCCTTGACAAGTTCTGCATATATGAGCAAATGCATGAATAAGTTGCATTTTCTTACATTAAACATATATTGATCAAGGCTTCACTCTGCACCAGGTACTGCATTAGGCAAGTTCACGTGCGTCATTGCACGTGGAAGTGGAAGACCCCACTCTAGGATCTTAAGGGGCTTCTTTAGGGCAGAGGGACCATCTTTGTATTCCCCAGGTTCACGGCCAAGGCTGTGTTCTTTTCGTAGCTGGAAACTAGCTTCTCTTTAATCCACGTTATTTCTATAGGGGATTGGAGTCATGTCAGAAGGAGGTCAAGTGTGCAGTGTTGTAGGGACCTGGGAAGTTTGGATATAGCATCGTTCTTGTAACAAAGAAGTATTTGTGTGAGGTTCAACATTTTCCTTTGTTTCATTTCACTTTCCGTTTTTGTGTTTTGTGTAAAATTAAATTCAACTCCTTTTATTAAAAGTATCTAGTTGTAGTATGATTCCTTTTTCATAAAATTATTTTGTCTTTCTATCCATCCTTTCATTTATTTATTCTTTACCTATGGAAGTGTGGAAAAAATGATTTTCACCAAATGATGATACTCTCTCCCTTTCCCCACTACACCTGTGGTATTTTCAGTATTTTTTGTCCTTTTCTGTTTTGCTTACTTCTATATTAATAGTTTTAATATATTTTATTTTAAAATGTTATCATTATTTTTATTTATTTATTCATTTATTGGAAGGGGGAAAACAATTTAGATAGTTTTCAGAGGGAGAAGGCTAACCAGCACGAAGTCTTCCTCCTTGAGAGGGTTCCTGCGGTGTGAAGCCTAACTAGAATAGCTTAGGATGATCTCATATCCTTGTTTGCTTAGAACAGTCTCAGGTTATGCCTCTTGTCTCACTGGTAATTATTACCAGTGCCTTCTTTCACTCTCAACAATGTGTTGTCTTGGACAATAAATCACATGGTCGTTCTACTTATAACAAAGCATGTGGCCCTGAAGCAAGGGCTCAGGCCTCCTATTTTATGTTTAAGGACACAGGGAGCCTGGGGCCTGAGAGCCTCTCTGTGGATAAGGTGTGGTCCTCCTGTTCACACACTGGGCACAGAATAGGGAGAGAAGCTGCCTCTAAATGCACTTGCCTGTTGATGCGGAGAAGGAATCCTTCAGTGCTTCCCCTGGAGGTTACATGTGGGCAGAATGGCTAATGACTGCCACTCAGCTCCGTTAGCTCTTTGCTGTAACCTCCTCCTATAATAAGGATTGTAATTGCAGAGTAAGGATGCAGTGGTTCAGCAGAGATGTTCTCTGTTGGGAGTATGGCAATAAGACAGACTTAACGTCTCCCTCTCTTTGTGTTCTTTAAACACGCTCACAGCACATACCCCACCACCCAAATCAGAAAGTAAGAGCTGCCACTGCTGCTAGAAGAGCTCTCAGATCTGGATCCTAGAAGGAGCTTGGTTCAGGTTCACAGCTTTCCTGCTCTTGAACCTTTCAGTGACAGAGAACAAGGGCAGATTCTGGGAGGAGAGACCCTGGATTTTGGGGAGGGTCCCTCTAGCCTGTCCTCTGACAGGTCTCTTGAGTGACACTGTGACTCTTCAGGGAGTCCTCTCTCTTTGCCTGCCTTCTTCCCTCCCTCCCTTCCTTCCTCCCTTTCCTCCTTCCTTCCTTCTTTACAGTCACGTATTACTAATGTTAATAAGCAATTGTCCAAATAATCTTAAGAGTACTTCTTCCTTCCCCATTCACTTTAGAGACAGGGAAAACTAGCCTAAAAGATGTAAACTGACCCGGGAACTTCAGATGCTGATAGAGCTGGGATATAAACCAGGTCTGTCTGATCCTGGAGTGCACTAAATCATATAACTGTTATGTACTACTACTTCTCATGTGGAGAGAGTCACAGACTAAAACTGCATCACCTTGCAGAGTTTGGGGCGAACGTGCATGGCATGGAGGGTCTCTCTCCCAGTTCACTGGCACACTGTAAAAGCTGACTCTGCTTTTGTAGGCTGATGGGAATATGGATACGCTAAGGGAGAGACATAGTAAAGGACCAGGGTTGCTGTATGGTCCTAGCAATGTTGGGTTGACCAGCTGGAAAACTATTGATGTGGGCGTATTAACTATTTCTTTCCTGGGTAGATTATTCAGTATTCAAAGTAAAGTTCATGAGCAAAAATGTGTTATTTGGCAAAGCAACCTTATAGCTGTAGAGAAAAATGATTCCCCTTTGTCATTAATTCCAGTACTTTTCTGCAGGACCTTAGTTTGGACTCAGAGCTTCCCTGTTAGCTGTATAAATGGGATTAATGACTTGGCTCTGGCAGAGAACATAAGGTACTTAAGGAACTGTTTCAGCCAGATGATGCATTATTATTGCTAGGAAAAGGTGGGAATATTAGCAGTTATATGGCCCTTTATTTGCAGAAATTATCCCAATGGCTTATTCACACATATTATAATCCTAATGGTCATTTGATTCTCCCCCATTTGTCATGCTTGTATATATTTGAACATTGAAATTTTGTGATACTAAGGACAAGTAACATCTGCAGAAGCCTGAAACTACCTGTCCTGTGTGTTGCATAGACCACTTGCCTCCCCTGCTGTGGATGCTTACTGAGTCTCCCCCTCCAAAGGCTTCTGGAGGGATGTCTGGGTTCAGGGACCATAGGACCAATTGTATTCTCTTGGTGGAGAGTTTAATATGCATTTTCTGGCTAACTAAGAGGCCTTCTATGTGGACAGCTTCTCTACCAGGCAGCAGGGAATGAGAGAGCTCAGTGACCTTTATTTCTAGTTACAAAATTTTAAATACTATTTTTGCCCTATTTCTATAGGCTTTTAGTGCACTAAAATAGGCTGAGACTATTTTTTTGAGTATTTGATTTTTAAAATTTATTTTATTGAAGTATAGTTGATTTACAATGTGTTAATTTCTACTGTACAGCAAAGTGATTCAGTTATACATAGGTATATAATTATTTTTCATATTCTTTTCCAATATGGTTTGTCACAGGATATTGAATATAGTTCCCTGTGCTGTACAGTAGGACCTTGTTTATCCATTCTATGCATAGTAGTTTGCATCTGCTAATCCCAAACTCCCAATCCATCCCTCCCCCAACCCTCTACAAGTCTGTTCTCTGAGTCTGTGAGTCTGTTTCTGTTTTGTAGATAGGTTCATTTGTGTCATATTTTAGATTACACATATAAGTGATATCATGATATTTGTCTTTCTCTGACTTCACTTAGTATGACAATCTCTAGGTCCATCCATGTTGCTGCAAATGGCATTATTTCACTCTTTTTTATGGCTGAGTAATATTCCATTGTGTGTGTGTGTGTGTGTGTGTGTATACCACATTTTCTTTATCATCTGTCAATGAACATTTAGGTTGTTTCTATGTCTTGACTATTGTAAATAGTGCTGCTCTGAACATAGGGCTACATGTATCTTTTTAAATTATACTTTTGTCCAGATATATGTCCAGGAGTAGGATTGCTGGATCATATGAGTATTTGATATTTAACTGACCACAGTAGTAGAGTTCAGCTGGGGCAGCTTGAGGTAGATGCTGGCTTTTGTTGATGATGTTTCCCACCCCTTGTCATTGTAATGTCATTTCAAGATATCTGTTTCCTGCTTAACAAGTTAGAGGACAATGATAGCAAGCACAACAATAATAAGATATTTATGGAGTATTTAAATGTCAAAAACTTAAATGTCAAAAACTTAAATATTAGCTAAATATCTTAAACGCATTATCATATTTACTCCTCACAACAATGCTATGAAATAGATCCTATTTTTATTCTCATCTTACAGAGGATGGAGCTGAGACTTAAGAGTATTAAAGGGCTGGGCTTCCCTGGCAGTGCAGTGGGTAAGAATCCACCTGCCAATGCAGGGGACACGGGTTGGATCCCTGGTCCGAGAAGATCCCACATGCCGCGGAGCAACTAAGCCTGTGCACCACAACTGCTGAGCCTGCGAGCCACAACTACTGAGCCCATGTACCACAACTACTGAAGCCTGTGCGCCTAGAGCCTGTGCTCTGCAACAATAGAAGCCACCGCAATGAGAAGCCCACGCACCGTGACGAAGAGTAGCCCCCGCTCGCCGCAACTAAAAGAAAGCCCGTGTACAACAACGAAGACCCAAAGCAGCCAAAAATAAAATAAATAAATAAAAAACCCCACAAAAAAACAATACAGTAGATGGTAAATGTACTGAATAAGCTTGAAAGGAGTTCCAGCCACCAATGTGACAGGATACTTTGCTTTTGGAGATAAACAAAGAGAAGCCCCTGCTCTGTTTGTGCATGTAGATTATCTGAAGCATTAAAATGCTGCTTGACAAAGATACAGAATAGTCAAGCTTCTTCTCCAGATTGACTTTTAAAACATATTCTAGTTGCTGGACAATTTGACTTATTCAGCAAAGTTTGATTCAAGAGCAAATTATCCTGTTCAGTGTTAGTCTGGTGCTTGCAAAATGTTGTAGTTAAAATGAAATTCTGGCTATAGGAAGGAATGGAATTCAGTAAATGAAGAGTAGCCCCCTATCGTTGCAACTAGAGAAAGCCTGCGTGCAGCAACGAAGACCTAACGCAGCCAAAAAATAAAATAAATAAATAAATGATATAAATAAATAAATAAATAAAGAGTATTAAAGGGCTTACCCAGCCAGCACTCAGCCCAGCACTCAAAACTAGCTGTCTGACTCCATTGGTAGCCGCACTGCACCTTAAATCTATTGAATCTCACAGTCTAGGACTAATTCTGTGCTGGATTTGTAAACAGTTGCCTATAGTTTAGTTCAGCTTATGGGTTGTTTAGGGATCTTCTGTGCACTCAAATTGCCTTCATGAACAGAGCTAAGATCCAGAGAATGTCCTCAGCGCTGAATGCTCCTTTGTCTTCAGTTTTGCTTTCTCTGTACCTATTTTTTTCTTTTTTTTCACTTCTAGAATGATGGTCTGAGCCCTGATTTTTGTTTTTCTGCTTGGTTTAGAAATCTGAGTTTTCTTTACTTTTGACATTCATGCAAAGTCAATCCCTCACATGACAGTGAGTTTTGGGGTATTGCTTCTTTACCACTCATTTGTGTTAATGAGGTAATATATGGCAGTGGCCTCCAATTTTCCTTCTTATGGAATAGGAATGCTTTGAGGTTTAGGAAGTCCTGCAAAATTTAACAAAGGCTGTCTTTGGAAATTCCAGCCTCATCTTTATTTGTTCATTTGTTTCTTCTGTCTTCTCCTTCCTGGCCTCTCCTGCATCCCAGACCTCTTCTCTCATTCAGGAAAGTGACACAGGAGTTGGTACCTTAACATCCTACCTCTTTCAGGAGGCAATAAAATATATGGTCTGCTAGTGGGCAGTGTTGGGGTCCTACTGATCCCAGGGTAGGCTGTGGGTTTGTGGTTTTCTTGCTGGTGTCTACCCCCTGGTGGGTGAGACTGGCCTAGAGGCTAGGGCAGGATTCCTGGAGGTCAGGGCTGGTGCCTGCCCACTCTTGGGTGGAGCTGGGTCTTGGCCCTCTGGTGGACAGGGCCATGTCTAGGGGCATGTCTAGAGGCACTTGTGGGCTCAGGAAGTCTTTAGGCAGCCTGTCTTCTGATGGGTGGGTCTGTGTCCTCTCCAGTTAGTTGTTTGTCCTGAAGTGTCCCAGCACTGGCAACTGCTGGCTATTGGGTGGGGTCAGGACTTGGCACTAAAGAGCTAGAGGGAGGGTTCCAAGATGGTGCTCAGTGTGCATGTGATGGAAAGCTCCCAAATATGGCTGCTGCCAGTATTTATGTCCCCAGGAGAGCCTCAGCCACTCCCACCCTCCCAACCTCCCCGCCTCTCCAGGAGACTCTCCAAGACCAGAAGGTAGGTCTGGCCCAGGCTCCTATCAAATTACTGCTTTTGCCCTGGGTCCTGGTGTGTGTGAGATTTTGTGTGCACCCTTTAAGAGTGAAGTCTATTTCCCCTATACCTGTGGGGCTCCTGAATTTAAGCCCTGCCGGCCTTCAAAACCAAATGTCTAGGGGCTTGTGTTCCTGGTGCAGGACCCCTGAGCTGGGGAGCCTGATGTGGGGCTCAGAACTCTCACTCCTGTGGGAGAACCTCTGCAATATAATTATTCTCCAGTTTGTGGGTTGCCCACCCAGGGGTATGGGACTTGATTATATCACGAGTCTACCCATCTTCCTGTGGTTCCTTCTTTATATCTTTAGTTGTAGATCTTTTCTGATAGGTTCCTGTCTTTTTCATTGATGGTTTTTTTGAAAATAATTGTGATTTTGGTGGGCTCGTGAGAGGAGGTGAGCTTAAGGTCTTTCTACTCCACCATCTTGGTTGATCTCTAGTTCTGAATCTTAAGATTCATGCAGCTGCATGTAATTGGCTGAATCAATAAATCTGCCTTGAAGTATACTTGTCAGCCACAAAGAGGAAGCACTTTCTGTGCCTAGTGTGCTGTTGTTCCAGTTGTGATCTATGCCTAAGGTTGGTCTCCCCACCTCAGCTACCCAGGGGTATCCATCTCTTGAGTCTTTCAGACTCAAGCCTAGCTGGGAGCGCAAAGGCAGTTCTTGAGTATTATTCTCTGTCTGGACCTTCATTGTATGCCATTTCTCAGCCACATCAAAGACAAGCTGAAATTTTGTGTTTTCTCCCCTCTCTGAGCTCCAGATTTGTTTCCAAGAAAAAGAAGGTTTGGTGTTTTTCTTCTGTACTCTAGACCCCTAAATGTCTACTGAAAATGATGGGCAACATGATATGCCTAACAAATTCTGAAGCAATTGTCCCCATTAAAAGGGTAAAATATAACTATATGGCCCATGTAAATCAACTATACTCCAATAAAAATTAATTTAAAAAATAACTATATGGCCCACTGGTCTTTTCTGGCAATCAATTTGCTTGAGGAACTTTGGTGAGAATTTAAAATATAATTGACTTGGCTGACATCTCTGCATTCACATATTCATACCTCCCACCCTCCTTGGCCAAAATAGCACTAGATAGTGAGAAAAAAAATGGCATCTTCCATTTGCCAGATTACAAACCCTGCTCTATTAAAGTTTTTCAGTGGAAAAAACCCTCAAGAATAGATTCTAATAATTTTGGCTGGCTGAATCATATGAACTCCCTTCTTTATTTCTGACTACTTCTCTCCCTTCCTCCCCTCTCAAGTCAGTCAGTCTGTTCCATGGTTTCCAAGATAGATGACATGGGGAAAATAGAGATGGCTGATCCCCATTCTGAATTCCAGCAGCTTCTCTGTCCCTACACCCATGTACCATGACCTGGGACTCGGCCGGAGCATGAGGCTCATCTACATCTCTCACCTACCACATTCACACAGCTGTGTGCATGCATGCACAGAGGTTTGTACTCTTGAAAATTCCAAATATTTTCTCAGCATCTGAGTATAAGAAGGAAATGGCTCAGAGAGAAAGAGATCAATGTTTTCTGTTTTTCCCAACCCATTGTCTTCTTCTTTTTTTTTTTTTTGCGGTATGCAGGCCTCTCACTGTTGTGGCCCCTCCCCTTTGCGGAGCACAGGCTCCGGACGCGCAGGCTCAACGGCCATGGCTCACGGGTCCCGCCGCTCCGTGGCATGTGGGATCTTCCTGGACCGGGGCACGAACCCGTGTCCCCTGCATCAGCAGGCAGACTCTCAACCACTGCGCCACCAGGGAAGCTCCCAACCTGTTGTCTTTAACGTGTCTCTTTCTGCCTATTTCATTTAAGGCATGGTGGAAAAAGCATTTGGTACAGGGGCTGGATCTGGCTCTGCTAATTACCAGCTAAGACCTCAGGTAATTTATTTTCCTTCTTAACCTCAATTTCTTTGTTTTTAAAATGGACATAATAATGCCAGCCTGACCTTTCTCTGTGTTACTCAAAAGAATTTTAGGTCCTACTGTATAGCACAGGGAACTCTGGTCAATGTTATGTGGCAGCGTGGATGGGAGGGGAGTCTGGGGGAGAATGGATACATGTATATGTATGGCTGAGTTGCTTTGCTGTGCACCTGAAACTATCACAACATTTGTTAATTGTCTGTACTCCAATATAAAATAAAAAGTTAAGAAAAGGGAATAAGGAGAAATAAAAGCTGGACAAGTGAATGAAATAGGGCAGGGGCATGTTACTCACACACACACACAAAAAAGAATCTTAGGTCCATGTCAAATATGTGGGAATGATTTTGGACCAGTGAACTCTTGGTGCTCCTATGCATGTAATGGGATAGTCATTCAACAAAGAACCCAGGTTTTCTGACACAAATTCCCTGGACTCTATTAAACTTGCACTGGTAGATTGATATAAGGGTATATTAACACACACCAGGTGTGTGGGCTTTAGATTCAGACAATCCTGGTTCTTAGCACCATTGCCGTATGGTCTTGAACAAATAATTTTACCACTGTGAGCCTCAGTTTCTTCACCTGTAAGAGGATAATGTAGAATAATAATATCACTCCCCAAAGCTGTTAGGAAATTTTAAATAGGATAGAACAATGAACACCATGCTTGACACGTAGTATGTACCCCAAACTGTAGTTATTATACCAGTACTGCTATCACTAGGACAATTTCTGAACTAAAATTGTTACAAAAATCTTTGTGTAGAACACTGAGGTGATGCCAATCTTTCAGGCAGTTGCTGATCCTTCTCTGCTTTAGTTTCTTCCTGGGCTCTGGAATTAAATATAGTCATCAAAGTCCATATGAGATTTCCCCAGGGGTCACTTTCTCTGCAGTGAGTCAGACTGAGCACAGGTGATTGTGGTAGGCATTGGATGGAAGCCTGGATGAGTAAGCGTGAATCTGATCACAGAATAACTTAGAAAGCCTGACCAACAGAGGTATAGCCTGGCTGAGCTCTGCCAGAGCATGGTCCATCTCTTTTTCTTCAAACAATAGCTTATCATAAATGATAAAATTAAAGAACACCTCCAAAATCTGCCACTTTAATAAAGTGACATGTGGTATCTGAACTGGCTAATGGTGTCAAGGCCTCTCATTTGGGGCAAGCTAATTTCTTCTGAGCATAAAAGACCACTCAAAATGAAAAGAGCATCTTTCCCTACCTGGTTCATGCAGAAAATGGTACCACAATTAATCAAAGCAGTCAGATGATGACATTTTAAGTGTTAACCTGCCCAGAAAAGATTCCCAGGGAAGCCTCTGCAAAAAGAAATACAGGCGGTTATCAAAGCTTGTGTCTCGACTCCTTGTTGGAAACCTCATCTTCCTACTCTCTTCAGACTGAATGTCTGGTTAAGCGTGAACAGGGAAGGGTGGAGTTGTTTACCTGCAGCTGACAGACCTGGGGAGAGGTAAAGTATTATTTATTTAAGAAACCTGGGACAAGACCTGGGCTTGTAAGGCTTTATATGTCATCTCTGATGGGATAGAGATTTCTTGTTGGCCAGTTCTCCTGACGAATACAATTTTGGGAATCACTTAAAGAAATGGATTTTAGATCACTGAGAAACCATTAGAAATTGTACCTGGTACACTCAATATCTCCCTTAGATTTTTCTTTGCATTAAATCAAAAGAAAATTTCTTCTGTAAATATATTATTACTCTTGAAACTAGTATGCGGCTAGAATCTTAATTTAGTGATTTATAGTAATAGTACCAGTAACAATAAATAATTAATAAGATTTTATGTATCAGTGTTCATTATTTTGTTAGTTCCCCACAAGCAGACCTCTAAGTTGATGTTGTGTTTTAATAGTGTGGTCTACAGACCTACTGCAATAAGTTCTGCAGATTGGGGATGAGACAGGGTAGTGCATGCATGTTTTAAATACAGATCATGGGTCTCTCTCAGAATCCACTGTGTTTGGACTGGGAAGCCACATTTTTAGCAAGCTTTACAAATGATTGTTGTGCGCCACTTGTGATGACAGAGTATTGCTGATGATTCTGTCCCTGGAAAGAGAGCTCATTTGGTATAGGTCTTGGCTTTTCTCCACCATTTTACTGACTGCAGCCCAAGAGAGGTGGAGAAATATTTCTGATTGGTAAATTTGTAAAGAATAATCTGGGCTTGATTGGCTTAGCTCGATTATCTTATCTCTAGAGAAGTTACTGCCGGCTGAATGGAGGCTCTTTACTCCTTCCTGCAATGTGGGCAGGTAACTACCCCACCTCGTTCACTCCGGTTAGAGAAACAACTATTTTTTGAAACAGACTCTTGTTTTTATTTTTGTTTTCTTTTTCAATGATAAAGTACAAGCTGACATATTTTTTGCTTTCCTCTGTCCATTCTTCCTACCTACCTATTCTTTCTGCCTACTCTCTATCAAATCTTCTGGACTCCTCAAGGTCAATTTTTTTTTCTAGCAGATATAAATATGTGTGGTAAGCATGAAGAATGCTTGCTTTTGCTACTAAACTTTACTTTCCAACGAATATTAATTCGTTTATTCCCATTAAGGATGTGGCCATGTGCATCAACCTCCAGGCAGCTCATTAAAACTCTCCTGCCAATCACTCTTTTCTTTGCCCACTTCCCTTTGGCCAGTCATTCATTCTTTCTTTCACCCAGCTACCAACATCTGTTACTTGCAACTTGATTGAAAGGTAATTTCATTCTGCCATAAATAAGTAGTTGTTTGCATTGTTTTCTACTCTTACTCAACTGTAAGCTCCTTAAGGAAGAGGCAACATGTTATTTTCTATTTTGTACAACTCTAGATTCTATCACGATGCTAAGCACAGAATGTGTGCTAGATAAATGTTTATGTTAAACTGAACTGCATTGAAATTATTTTTTAATTATGTAGGTAATACCTACTTTTGTAAAAAATAGGAACATTTTGGAGTAGGTAAAAAATAGGAAAATTTTGAAGTAGGTAAATGAAAAGAATTTGTAATACATCCACCAAAAGCCACCAGTTTTAATCTTTAAAAAAATAGCTTTATTAACCTAACTTACAGTAAAAGAGTATGCAATAACTTACATACAGTAAAAAGATTATGTGTAGAGTTCAATGAATTTTATTAAATTTATACAGTTTTGCAACAATCACCGCAATTCAGTTTTAGGACACATCCATCATCCCCAAAAGTTCCTTTGTACTTATTTGAATCATATTGCAATAAATACATTTAAGATACATAGCTGGCTATCAAATTCTAAGTAGAATTTTACACTTAAAGAAATAAAAAGAATTAATTTCATTAAGATAATGACTATATTTTGGCTGGTAAGAAAATTCTAATATAAACTATTTCCTCCATGGAATTAGGAACATTAGATGTAAACATTTGAATCTCTGTTTTACAATCTACTAATGATGTGCCCCAAATTACCATATGGATTCTAATTTTATTTCAATATAAACTATAATCGAGGAAACATATTTGTGTATTATTCTGAAGTAAAAACAATCTTTAATACTGATTACCATAGTCAGCATAACTGAATTTTGACTTATTACATATCATGTGATTGTTTTACAAACATTTTCCAACTTTTCCCCAAATAGCATGAGTGATTACTGTCACCTTTAAGTAATTACTTATGGTAATTAAGTAATGGTTTTTGTGCTTATATAAGCTTTTGTAAATTTGAAGGGTGATTCCAGAGCATGTGGCTGTGTATTGGGAATGGGGCTGGTATGTACAGTTTTGAGTAGTTTGTGTGATCCTTCTGGAGAGATGCTTGGGACTGAGATCAGTCTGTGTTGATCAGCCAAGCTCTACGTATAGGGCTGCATCTACCCAGGACCCTCTTCTAAACCAGGGAAAGGTACGCTCTCCTCACCAAGCCATGTACTTATCTGTTGAGGGCACTTTTGCCTAGTTAGTTCAAAGGCTCCCTGTAGGCCAGCTGGGGCTTTGATTGGGGTCTTAGAACAACTAGAGTCTTTGCTTGCTCTTTAAATACTGCTTTCTGGAAGCAGCAACGCTCAACTGTGGAGACTAGCTTGTAGAGGAGGCCAGCAAACAGAGCCGTCAGTTTGGGGAGGTTGGAAGGATCTAAACTCCGTAGTCAAAATTCTCCACAATTGACCTGTCCATCCTTATATCTCACTTCCATTCTTCTGGGTTCTTCCCTCCTGTCACCCCACACCTACTGCCATCTTCATGCCGAGTTTTCTCACTCTACTTCCATCATCTTCTCTTCCGTCCATACAAATACTCCTCATCCTTTAAGGTTTGGCTCATCATATTCTTATGATTGGAACCTTCTCTTATCACTCCAATTCTTAATTATCCCTTGTGTATTATTTTGCTAATTAATTATCCTGCCTTTCCCTTCTTTGAACACATAGGACTTTTTGTCATTGTATGATATGGTAGCTAAGTGCTCATGCTGAGGTTGACTGGGTTTGAAACCTCGCTGTTACTTAAGCAACAGAGAGGTCTTCTAATATTTCTGAATCACTCTATGCCTCAGTTTTCTTGTGTGTAGAATAGAAATAATAATAATAATGCCTACCTCTTTGGGTTGTTATGAAGCTCAACCAGATGATACTGTTTTTGGAGAAGTTCCTAGCAAGTGGTTATTTTTATCTTTTATGTGAATTACTTTGTTTTGCCAAATGTATTACAAACTCTTTGAGAGCAGCAATTGTATTTTATATTTTGTTGTATTCTCAGAGGCAGAAACTAAATGAGTGTTGTTTCTCTTTCCAGACAAGGAAAAGTAAGTTTAGTGACTCACTAGGGACATTAGTATACAGGTCTGCTGGTTCTCAGCTTTGTGCTCCTTCAACTTTTACTATTTTGTTTGACATCAATGATATTTTTCATAATACAATAGTAATGATATTGATTGACATATTAAAGATGTCTTCAAAGTGTGTTATGTGCAATATTTTTAAAAATTTGTGCAAATAAGCCTTCTCTTTATGGTTATACATAAATGAGAGGTCATGCATTTCATATCATGACAGATATTTTTCTTCCCTTTTCCCCCCAAGCATCCTCTCCCATCCCATGAAATACGTTTCAGTGCCATGTGTTCTTACTTTAAATAAGATACAGGAGGGAGTGTTTAATCAAAACAATTCTAAGTGGCTACAAACATAACTGCAACCTCATTTCACCCATATTGTTAGAAGAGTTAATTGGACCTGCAGAGCCACCAGCTAAATACATTGGTTTATGCAAACAGTAAATCTAATTTCCTCCAAAATCATCCTTCTGCAGGAGCAGTTGAAGGAGAGAAGATTCTAGTTGGAAATTCAAAAGACCAATTTGGTGTCAATTATCTGCTCTTGCTAGATAAACTTGAAAAAAAGTCATTGTTCTACTTAAGTGAAAAAATATAATAAATATGTACACACACATAATTCTTTTCAAATTGGAAGAACAAAAAGAGCAAAAGAAATAATAAATTTTACATTGCATTTGAGCTCAACCAATATTAACACAGATGGACTCCCTCCCCCTCCGCCTTTTCCCCTGTTCCTTCATAAATATAGTCTTTAAGAGTCTAGAGAATTAATCCAGAAGTGAAAAGCTTTATTTTCTTTTTTCCTTTCTTCTTCTGCTTTGTAATTTTTGCCATATGGGAATACATGTCTCTCAGGAATAAAACAAAAGCAAAGTCATACTTATTTAGACTTCACTGATTTAGAATTTGTACAGTTCAGACTAGTTACCTGATATACTTTTGGCAAGTCGGCAAACATTTTAAGACTTTTTTTTTTTTTTTAACCTCATGAAGGGGTAAAAAGTCATGTAAATGTTGAGTGAGAATCTGCTGCTGAACTGCTAAGTATTGCACAAATGTGAGAAAAAAATGTGGGAAATTAAATTTCAGAAACAATAATTTAGACAAGTATGAAAGGGGAAATTTGCCTTACTCTTTAATAAAAGGCTGTTTTCAGCCAGTCTGGGAGCATTGTTTACAACCTAACAATAAATATGCTAATATAAAATTTTCATAATGAGTTCACTAAATAAGGTGCTCTCTGTGGAGTATTTTCCTTTAATATTTAGTCATCAGATTCCAGTTATTGTGCTTTCAAATATGCCTCATAATTTTTACTTCTTATAATGTCTAAATGATGGCATTTAGTTATGCAAATTCATGAGCCCTGCTTATCACTTTCATTGCCTTAGTTAACAAGTTTCAGATTTTTGAAACTGGGAAGAATTATAAACTTCCATTGCCTTATAGACAGAATGTTCTTTTCTGTATATCTTCTGAACTTCCTTTTTATTTGGGGTTTCTTTAAGCAGAGAAAAACAAAGGTGGGGTAATTGTGTCCTCACTCCTAGCTCATTATTGGTATAGCATCTTATAGGGTACCGAGTACTACCACATATTTTACAAATACTTGAGATCTTTCCTTTGCATATCATTTGGTGGCTTGAGAGTTTTTCTTGGTATATTACATGTCTCAGGAAAGAAGCTCACCTGCCTCTCATCTGATATGCTTGCTGTGGTGCTATTGGTGTGCTTTGTGTAAGTAATGCTAAATCCCACCTTCCCAAGGTCTGTACCCAATACTGAGTGCAGAAAAAAAATTGTTAATTTTTTTTGCATAAGTACTTGTAGGATGACATTTTTTTGACTATGCATTTTCAAGAGGCACATTCAATTCAATATAAATGATATAAGGCCTTCCCTTTTTATGTAATTTTAATAGGCGTTACTGTTGTATTTGACTATCAGTTTGCCTTCCTTTGGGAAAAGGCATTTCTTTCCATCTGAAAGGCTTTCTTTCCCCATACCCCCAGCTGGCCACTTCATATATACACCTTCTAAATAGTTATCTTTTTTCATATGATCCTGCCCTCTGACCACATTTGATTTGTTCAGGGGTAGCAACATGGCTTTCTGACCCAGGCTGGACCAATAAGTCTCCTGCCCAGGAATTTGGACACAGAAACAGGAAGAATGTCAGACTTTGTAATTATTCAGGGTATCTTGGGATGCTTACCAAGATAACATACCTTTGAATCAAGTGTTTTGATTCTCAGGAAATGGTTTTTGATCACTTCTGTTCATGATAGCTTCTGTAATAACCCACATACGTGCGAACTCTTGTGAGGCATGGGGGTAAATGGAAAAGGGTAAAAATTGTTTACAGGGATAAAATAATATTGGGCAAGAAGGGAAAGTGGCTGGTTTACACTTTGCCTTGTGATTTGAACAGGAATTTCTAAAAGAACATTTAATAAGTAGAGTACAAAAAGAGAAAGCTGTAAACCAATGTTATTTATGAATATTGATGCAAAAGTACTAAATAAAATATTAGCAAACAGAATCTTATAGCACAGGAAGAAAATGACAAACCATGATCAGCAGAGATTTATTCAATGAAAGGATGATTTGCTCAATATTAGAATTAGTATTAATAAAACACCCCTTATAAGTAGATCTAAGGAAAAAAAATCATGTGATTGTCTCCCTGAAAAAAACCTCCAATAGTACACAATACCCTTTTCTTATTAAAAAACTTTAATGGATACTTTCTTAATGTGATAAAAAGTATATATATTTAGTACAAAAGCCAGCATCTTACTTAAGATCTAATAGACACTAGAGGAATTTCCACTAAGATAGGAACATGGCAAAGGTGTCCGTTATCTCTATTCATCATTGTTTTAATTTAATTAAACATGAAAATTCAATTAGAAGCTTAAGAAATGGCCAAGAAAGAGGAAGAAAAATTAAAGAAGAGCTAAATAAATGGAGGAGCATATCATTTTCATGAACTAAAAGATGATATTTTTGATGTCAATTCTTCCCAAATTGACCTAATGAGTCAATGCAATCTCAATTAAAATCCCAGCAGTTGTTTGCTATAAGTCAGAACTGTTTCTAAAATTATATGGAAACAAACAGGACTTTGAATAGCTAAACAATTTTTACAAATAAGAAAACTAGAGAACCTAAACTACTTAATTTCTAGTCTTATTTTAAAGCTATAGTAATCAAGAGAGTGTGCTATTGGCTTAGGTATAAACATATATAGATCCATGGAATTGAATTGGGAGTCTGGAAGTAGACCCTCCCATGTATGGCAATTTTGCTTTTTACAAAGTTGTCCAGTTAATTTATTTTGTCTTTATTTTATTGTGGTAAGATCGCTTAACATGAAATCTATCCTCTTAAATGTTAAGTGTATAGTACATTACTGTTGACTATATGTACAGTGTTGTACAGCAGATCTCTAAAGCTTATTCATCTTACTCAACTGAAACTTTATGCTTAGTGGTTAATAACTCTTGTGCCCACCTCCCCCTAGGCCCTGGTAAACACCTTTTCATTCTCCTGGTAACTATGATTCCAGTTTCCTGGTAACCACCATTCCAGTCTTCAGGTTATTATTTTCGGCAAATTGTGCTGAAAATGTCAGTGTATAAGTGACCTCTTAGCCCCCTCATCCCTTGTGGGGATAACTCTCAAAAAATAATTTTTACTTTGGCTCCAGTGCTTTTCCATGGAGTTAACCACCAGTTACACATGATGGGAACTTGCTTGAAGAGTCACCCTTTATCAACCTCCTTCCCTTCCCTACCTCATTTTCCTACCTCTCTCTTTGTGTTTTCTGGGGTCACCCCCAAACATCTATGTTCACTAGTTCATTCTCTTTTCAGGGTCTGTTTCTGGGGGAGCCTGTAGCTTCTAAGATGGAAGAGCATGTACAGGGACTGGAAGAAGCGAGGAGCTGCCTCTCACTGGGAAGGTAAGTTCTCCAAGTGGTGAGGGTTAAAACTGCTTTTGGATTATTTTACATTATAGGTTATTACAAGCTACCAAATATTGTTCCTTGTATTATACAGTAAATCCTTGTTGTTGCTTATCTATTTTATATATAGTAGTGTATATCTATTAATCCCATACTCCTAATTTTTCCCTCCTGCCCTTCTCCCTTTCCCCTTTGGTAACCATTAAAGTTTGATTGCAAATCAGCTATACTTCAATTTAAAAAAAACTGCTTTTGGAAATGCCTTAGGAAGACACCCCAGTGGAGGCCAACGTGCCTTCTCTAATTACTTCATCACAGCCAGATTTTCTTCTTGTGTTGGAATTGATGGCTTTATTTGTTTATTTGTTTCAGAATCCGCTAACATGGCTTAATTTTAGGAACTGTGTTGTCTGAAAAAATTAAATCTTCGAACACTGATCCAGAGTTACATCTTCGGTGCTCCTACTGCGAGGACGGGAATAGCACTGCCAGGTCCCTTCTCTTGCTCCGTTCAGGACACATGACCACTGAGCAGAACAGCAGGGAGCAGTCCTTTCACTATTTGAATAGTTATCTGGTCTCTTCTCTTTCTCTCTCTCCCCTGCCCCTGCCTCTACCCCTTTCTAACCATACGCAAATTTCTCAAATGAGTGCGGTTTGAGAATGAGGATCAGATTAACTCATACTCTATGTATAAGGGTTAACAATCACAGTGATTGCACTTGTACTTAGACATTATGACTTATTTGCCACCTAATCAAGCTACTTAAACTCTAAGCTTCAGTTTACTCATATGTCAAAAAGGAATCATGTTAAGTGAACATCTCATATGTTTATTATAAAAATAAGTAACAAATGTCAACTAATTAGCAAGTGCCCTAGCATTTATTTAACACCTGATAAAGGCTAACCATGAATATTTCTCATGATTGCTGCCCTAGCACCCTTTCCCTGGACTTTTCTCCAGTATTTTCTCTTCTTTCTTACATCACCTTAGATATTTAATTTGATTATTCACTTTGGCTACCAACACCTGAGAGTTGGCAGTCTGTGTAATGAATAATTTTCTTTCATTTAGCTTGGATTGTTGACAGAGTATTTCATTAACTTTTGCTCCAGTGTCTACAGTCTGGGATTTCAAGTAAATCATTTGTAGTCTGTGCTGGGATTTATTTTTTAGGTGGACATACTTTTTTCTAAACTGGAAACTTGTGGTAAAAATAAGGCGTGTGCTAGGAGAAAGGAAAGTCTTAAAGATGGCCTGGAGGACCTTTACCTTGCCAAGAGCCTCCCTCTCTCTCAATACATTTTGACTCAATTAAGGAGATTTACTTTTCTCTTGTCCCTAAAAAGAAATACATCTCCAGAAAGAGTGAAGGTGACATAATACAGTAGATAGAGCTTCCCTGGTGGCATAGTGGTTAAGAATCTGCCTGCCAATGTGGGGGACACGGGTTCGAGCCCTGGTCTATGAAGATCCCACATGCCATGTGGGATCTCCCAACTAAGCCTGTGCACCACAACTACTGAGCCTGTGCTCTAGAGCCCGTGAGCCACAACTACTGAGCCCACGTGCTGCAACTACTGAAGCCTGCGCACCTGGAGCCCGTGCTCTGCAATAAGAGAAGCCACCGCAATGAGAAGCCCGTGCACCATGGCAAAGGGTAGCCCCCGCTCGCTGCAACTAAAAGAAAGCCCTGCACAGCAACGAGGCCCCAGCGCAGCCAAAAAAAACCCCAAAAAACAAAAAACAAAAACCGCAAAACAATACAGTAGATGGTAAATATACTGACTAAACTTGAAAGGTGTTCCAGCCACCAATGTGACAGGATACTTTGCTTTTGGAGATAAACAAAGAGAAGCCCCTGCTTTGTTTGGGTGTGTAGATTATCTGAAGCATGAAAATGCTACTTGACAAAGATACGGAATAGTCAAGCTTCCTCTCCAGATTTACTTTTTTTTTTTTTTTTTTTGCGGTATGCGGGCCTCTCACTGTTGCGGCCTCTCCCGTTGCGGAAAACAGGCTCCGGACGCGCAGGCCCAGCAGCCATGGCTCACGGGCCCAGCTGCTCCGCGGCATGCGGGATCTTCCCGGACCAGGGCACGAACCCGTGTCCCCTGCATCGACAGGCGGACTCTCAACCACTGCACCACCAGGGAAGCCCCAGATTTACTTTTAAAACATATTCTAGTTGCTGGACAATTTGACTTATTCAGCAAAGTTTGATTTAAGAGCAAATTATCCTGTTCAGTGTTAGTCTGGTGCTTGCAAAATGTTGTAGCTAAAGATGAAATTCTGTCTATAGGAAGGAATGGCATTCAGTAAATTAATGAGTTGAGGGAGATAAAAATGTATTAATGAATTAGATTCTGCTTTGACTTATGTTGTGAAAGGTAATTAATTCATCATTGTTTTGGATTACTTATAGAAACATAACATAGTGGACTCCTATTGTGAAGTGATAAAATGTATGGAGTTAAAGGGCAAATGGGGAAAATCAACATTTTTAATTTAATATTCTACACTTAAGATTTAATTAATACAGACTATGCACTGATATCAATTGCTGGCTTTGACCGATTGTACTGTGACTAATGCATTCACTTATAGTTTTCTCTGCTCCAGACTTGAGAGGGTCACAGGATTCTTGCTGTGACACATATTTGTGATGCATTTGTCACCATTCCTTGTGTTTGAGGATGAAGCTGTTGAGGATGTGTGTAGGTGTGTGAGTATGCTGGTGGATGTCATGCATTTTTTCCATATCATTGTCATGTGACTGTCCTTTTCTGTGGTCAAAGATTTTAGGGTCTATGGTTAAAGCTGACATTGATGCTTAGATTCATGATTGGCATATGATTGTTTAGACTCGGTAGCTTCAAACATCTTGGCCAGCTCATTGCTGTGCACTCCCACACCTGTCTTCCTTCATGCTTCTATACTGGCATGTTGCATCAAGGTATTTTTAAGGTAGTCTTTCTTATTTGGCTCCTGTCCACAACACAGCTGTTTGGATTTAAATGAAATGAGAGAAGAAAGCATGGCTCATACCATGGTGACTTATGTCACACAGAAAGTGTTTCCCCTTCACTGCTTGGAAGAAGGCTAAAATCAAACTGTAACCCACCTCTCGAGAGTGTGTGCTATAAGGATGACAATTCTTTGTGGAATAAAGATGAGTATTAAGAATAGATAAGTTCCATGGTCCCATGAATTATATCTTCATGTCCTTTATGCCTTTTGGTCATTGCCTAGCTCTTTTTTCTTTCTTTTCTTTTTTTTTTTGGCCATGCTGTGCAGCATGCGGAGTCTTAGTACTCTGACCAGGGATCGAACCTGTGTCCCCTGCAGTGGAAGTGCAGAGTCTTAACCACTGGACTGCCAGGGAAGTCCCTGCATGGCTCATTGGCAACACAGCATTCACCACATTACCCCTGACGCACCACAGGTCAATAAGACACATGTGGATCTAGCAAAGGGGGCTTGTCTGCTTTGGGGAAATCCTCTATCTTAAGGTTGAAATTTTAATCACATACCATCACATACCTACCAAAGTGCTATGGATGCCCAGTAGGCTTTTTGGGAAACCTATAATGTGGTTAACAGAATACAGATGTGGCCAAGCACTGGGAAATATGACTCCCATTTTCTGTCCTTCCCCAAATTTGTATTATGATCCTTGTTCCCTCATTCTTTCTGGCCTTAAGAGAAGGTGGTCTCTCATGAGGATGTGCTTGTTTCCTAACAAAATCTCTCTGTTTTGGCATGTCTTCTGACCTCCCTCCTAACACCTTAGCCCAGGAGGGTTCAATGCAGACTCAAGACCAGGATACATTTGATTAAGGCAATTAAATGTTAATATTGGGTATGATGCTGATCATGGACATGTATCAGATTGGGACACAGATTCTCTGTGAGGCAAACTTGACAGCTGTGACCCCCATATATCTTAGTCTGTTTAGGCTGCCGTAACAAAATACCATAGACAGGGTGGCTTAAACAACAGAAATTTATTTCTTACAATTATGGAAGCTGGGAAGTCCAAGATAAAGGTGCCATCAGGGTAGGTTTCATCCTGGGGCCTGTTCTCTTGGCTTGTAGGTGTCCAAGAGAACATTTGTGCTTATATGACCTCTTCTTGTGCACAGTGAGGAGAGTGAACAAGCTCTTGAGTCTCTTCTTATAAGGCCACCAATCTCATCATGAGGGCCCCACCTTTATGACTTCATCCAAAGCTAATTACCTCCCAAAGGCTCCATCTCCAAGTATGATCACATTTTGGGTCAGGGCTTCAACATGTGAAATTCGGAAGGACATTAACATTCAGTTCACAGCACCATTGTTTGTTTAGGAAGACTTCATGGACAACTTCAGGGGCCTACAAGCTAGATTCTGCCCTGGGACTCTGTGGCTTAGATAGGGCAGAGATAGATGGGGAGTGGGAGTGGGACTTGGATTATTAAAGAAGTGACTCATGTAGCATAAAAGCAGTCATCCAAAACTTATTACACTCTTCTGTGAAACCCTGTTAGTCTGAAATACAGAATTCTAGAGAAAATCAGATTCCAATTAGAGAAAGTTAATAACTCATTCTGCCTCCAAAAAACAGAGTTCTTACAAATAACTCTTTGAAAACTTCACGACCTGATAGTTGAGAGGGAGGCTAGTGAAAAGTTTAATTGCTTCATTTGTCTCTCATTCCTCCCCTTCCCTTCCCTCCACTCTGTCCCCATCCATCTCTTCCTCCTAATTTGTCTTTCAGTGACCCTTCCCCATCTCACTTTACCTGGAAGTCTCCTCATATTCCTCATTCTTGATTTGAATAACATGCCTTGCTTTCTAGGAAGCAATGGCTGGTTTGTGGTCTAAAAGGAAACTACTTGGCGTTTCCAATTGCTGCTGCACCTTCAAGTGAAGCTTTGGCAGACTGAACATGTCCCACTAAACTCCTCTCTCAAAATTGCTTCTTCTTCCATATTTGTCATTTCAGTGGATGACATCACTTTCTCCATGGTCATTTATGCTAGAGATTTTCTTTCCAATCTCACTCTCTTTATCAGCTCCTGCATCTAACTGCTCGTGAGGTAATATCAATTTTAGATTCTAATGACTCTCTCTCCCCTTGTCAGACAACCCCCTCCTCCATTCACTGTTTAAGTCTCCCTCCCTCTATTTTTCTTGTCAGAAATAATACAATAGTGTGCTAGCTGGTCTCTCTGCTCTAGCTTTGCCAATTTCCAATCCATCTTCCACAATTTTAGTGATTTTCCGAAAATGCACATGTAATTGTGCCTCTCGTTTAAAAAGTCCCTTTAGTAGTTCTTTGACTTTCACAGGATAAAACTCAAACTCCCTAAGTTGGCATTCAGTGGTCTCTTAATGATCTAGCCAGATCAAGACTTTCCAAGCAGAAAGTCTGCTTTCTGGCTTCAGATTGTATGCCTTCACTTGTATAATCTTTGCTTTCACTGGCTTGAGCCACTTATATTTTCCCAAAGTATCATGTTTCAACAAGCTCTGTGCCTTTGCAAGTGTTGTTCACTTGGCTTAGAATACTTCTTTCTCTTTTCTTTATCCAGAAAGCTCATATTCAGGCTTTAATATTTAAACTCATATTCAGGTCAAGCATCACCTCCTTTTGGAAATGTTTCTCCCTGACTACTCCCATCCTTTTCTTCCTCCTCTTTCCATTCAAGATGAATTAACTACACCTCCTTTATGTGTTACTTATTACTTTTATAATCTGGAATTTTTTAAACAGAATTTTAATTTAATTTTTAATTGAAGTATAGTACAGTATTATATTAGTTTCAGAAATACAGCATAGTGATTCAGTGTTTTTACAGATTATACTCCATTAAAAGTTATTACAAGATAATTGGAATTTTCTTGATATTACCACAGGACTCTGAGATCATCCTTTTTTGACCTAGTTTTCCTTGGGGACTAGCTTAGTGCCTGGTACATAGTTGGTGGTAAAATATGTTTATTGAGTGGATGAATAAATGAATTAATGAAGAAAAATAAAGAAAAATATCTTTTAATAAACTGTTACTGAATTGTCAAAGATTTCTTATTTTCATTTCTTATATTTACATATTTATTCAGCAACTGATTTCTCCATGAACTTGATGAATTTTATCACTTAAAGGTTTAGAAGAGCCTGGAATTACTTTTTACTCTGAGGCATACAGGACATTAAAAACTAAGCACTTGCTTATAGGTAAAGAAGAACAGAATCGGAGGGTCTAACACTGGTTTTAGTATTTTTCCATTGGAAATCATAGTTTCACGTATCACTGTTCAATAAGAAAAATGTGTCCTGTTTCTAGACTTAAGAGGATGGAAGGATGACTGTGCAGATAAGAATCATCCACCTTTGAAATTCATTCTCCTCCACTGAGACTCTTTTCCCCCCTCACTGTGAAAACAAGTTTATTATTGTTTCTATTTATATAATCAGCACATGCTCTTTGGAATAATTTGAATAATGCACAGAAAAGTAAGAAAGATCCTAAAAACTCACTTAAAATCCTTCCATCCTGAGATGATCCCAATAGTCATTTGTTGACATTTTTACACCCACTTTAGGTACATATCCATACACATACGTTGTTTGACATATATGAGATTATTTCAGGCATGTTATTTTTCTTTGGGGATATTTTTTAAATGCATTCTTTTGTAATCTTACTTCCCTGCTTCTCTTCTGCATGTCCTTTCATCTGCATCAACCCTTCTTTCCAATCCAGATAAGCCATGGTAACCACCTTTTGATCTAGGTCCTGTTGTAGGACAGATGGGAATGAATGAATGAATAAATAAAGTCATATTGTTTCAAAAAATCTACTAGAAATTTCTCCTAGTTTCCTGAGATAGATCTAATTTCTTCTTTTATTAGTTTATTCTTTAGTGATTTGTTGTGTTTTTGTTTGTTTGTTTAGATTTTGGTGGTGATTTTGGTTGACCACTTGGACCAACTCTGCCATGAATATCGTTGAAGATCTGACCATTACATTCCCAATAACTGTTGCTTCAATTTCCATTAGATGGATTTCAAGCAGAGGTATTGAGGGGTGAAACAGTACGTGGGTTTTTTATTTTAAAAGATAGAGCAAAGTTGATCTGTTTTACTTTTCACATTTCTACGTATAACGAAAGATAACATTTTGGGGGCACCTCACCTCAACATTCTCACAATTCGTAGCTGTTTCCATTCTTTAACTTTTTGCCAGTTTGGTGGATCTAAAATGGTACCTCATAAATTTAAAACTTTGCATTTCTCTGATTATTAAGGGTGCTGGGCATACTTTCATATATAATTGGCAAACTTGTTCTTTTATAAATTGCCTATTCATAGCTTTTGCCTTTTCCCCCTCTTTCCCTTTTCAAGAACTTGTTATTTTGAAATAATTTTAGACTTATGTAAGATATCTTGATGATTTCACTGGTAATGTTAACTTTTATCACTTGGTTAAGACAGTGTCTGCAGATTTCTTTACTGCAAAGCTACTAAGTTACTATTTTTCCCTTTGAAATTAATAAATATTTTGGAGAGAAATACTTTGAGATTACACAAATATCCTATTTCTTCTTAAACATTTGCTCACTAATTTTAGTATTAATTGGTGGATCTTGCCTATAGTAATTATTACTGTGGTGCTCTAGTGGTGAGTTTCTATTTCCCTCATTCCTTCTACATTTACTAATTAGAGTTATTTTGTAAGGAGTTGTCACCTATTTATTTATTCCACAATTATTTATATCAGTATATACTCATGGAAATTTGTTTTCTTCTTTGGATTATAATCTTATAGTAACATTCTCTTTTTGCACAAATTATTACAGACTTGGCCATTGGGAGCTGTTGGATCTTACTCTGCCTGAAAAACTTCTTTAAATAATTATTAAAGAGTAGGTCTGCTGGCAGTAAATTCCCACAGTCTTTGCTTGTCTGAGAAAATATTTTTCTTTATTGTTTGAAACGCATTTTTAACATTCAGTTCTCTCATCCCCCCACTCTCTCCTTTCTCTATGGCAACTACTAATCTGTTCTTTATTTCTACAATATTGTTATTTCAAGGATATTCTATACCATGTAGACAGTAAATAATCTTTTGAGATTGCTTTATCACCCAGTAAATTTCCCTGGAAATTCATCCAGGTTGTCGTGTATGCCAAGAGTTTGTTCCTTTTTATTGCCAAGTAGTATTCCATGGTATGGATGCATCACAGATTGTTTAACCATTCACCTCGTGAAGGACATCTGCGTTGTTTCAACATTTTGGCTCTTATGAATAAAGCTTCTGTGAGCATTTGTATATAGGTTCTCGTGTGAACATAAGTTTTTAATTTCTCTGAATAAATGACCAGGAATTACAATTGCTAAGCTGAGTGGTATGAAAAACTGCCAAACTTTTCCAGAGTGGCTGTACCATTTTACATTTCCACCAGTAATGTATGAGTGGAAATGTACTTCTTTACCAGAATTTGATGGAGTTACTATTTTTTACATGAACCATTCTATTACATGTGTAGTAATATATCATTGTGGTTTGAATTTTCATTTCCCTAATAGCTCATGATGTAAAACATCTTTTCATGTGCTTATTTTCATCTGTGTATCTTCTTCAGTAAAGTGTGTCTTCATGTTTTTTGCTTTTTTTTTTTTTTTTTTTTGCGGTACGCAGGCCTCTCACTGTTGTGGCCTCTCCCATTGTGGAGCACAGCGGCCATGGCTCACGGGCCCAGCCGCTCCGCGGCATGTGGGATCCTCCCAGACCAGGGCACGAACCCATGTCCCCTGCATCGGCAGGCGGACTCTCAACCACTGTGCCACCAGGGAAGCCCTTTTGCTTGTTTATTTAATTGGAATTTTTGTTTTATTACTGTTGAACTTTGAGAGATTTTAATATATGTTACATACTAGTACTTGTTGAATATGTGATTTGAAAATATTTTCTCCCAATCTGTAGCTTGTCTTTCATTTTCTTAACAGGATCTTTTACCTTGCAAAATTTTTTAATTGTGATGAATTCCAATTTGTCAGTCTTTCCTTTTGTGGATTGTGCTTTTGGTGTCAACTCTGTAATTTTATTTTTTCTTTGAAGTACCCTCTATCTCTTTTGACTTCTTTTGGATTATCTGGATATTTTTAAGAATTCCATCCTAATTAGCTATTGGTTTTAACTCTTCTTTTTGTATTTTTAGTGGTTCTCTAAGGATAATACTACTGCCATGTCCTTTATTTTAAGTCTATTCAGAATTAACATTTTAATACTGCCTATAAAATATAAAAATGTTACCACTTCTTCTTAACATACTCCTTGCCATCCTTCAATTAATAGTTGTCAAAGGTATTATATCTACATAGAATATAAACCCATAAGAAAATATTATAATTTTGTTTTAAACAGTCATATGCATTTTAAAGAAATTAAGAGTAAAAATAATCTAATAGTAACATAGATATTTATCACCTTAAATATTCTCCATTCCTTCCTGAAGATCTGAGTGTCACTCTATTATCATTTTTTTTCAGCTTGAAGAAATTTCTTTAGCATTTCTTGTAATATTGATCTACTGGTGAAAGATTTTCTAAGTTTTATTTATGCAAAACAGTCTTTATTTTGCCTTCATTCTTTGAAGGCATATGGAGTTTTAAGTTGATATTTTATTTTTTTCCCACATTCAGTACGTTAAAGATGCACTTGCAGTGTCTTCTGGTTTCCATGATTTCCCATTTGCTCTTTTCCTTATATCATGTCTCTTGTTTCTGACTGTCTTCAAGAATTTCTCATCATTTTTTATTATCAACAGTTTGAATATAGTTTTCCTAGGTGTGGTTTTCATCATATTTATCCTATTTGAAATTTCCTGAGCTTGTTGAATCTGTAAATTTATGTATCTTATCAAATGTGGAGAGTTCTAAACCATTATTTCTTTAAGCATTCTTTATACCCATTTTTACTTCCTCTCCTTCATCAGTTTCAGTGACAGGTATGTTAAGAACTTTTTATATTGTCTAACACTTCTCTGAGTGTCTTAATTTTTAAAATATTTTTTTTTCCTTCAGGTTGGATATTTTCTATTAAAGTATTTTTAAGTTCACTGACCTTTTCCTAAGCCCTTCAAGTTATTTTTTTCAGATATTGTACTTTTCAATTCTAATATTACATTTATTCTTTTTTAATATTTTCTATTTTTATGCTGAGACAGCTTGGTTTTTCATTCATATGAAAATATTTTGCTTTACCTCATTGATCGTGGTTATTATAGTTGTTTTAAAAGTTCTTGCTGTTTATTCCAACTACTGGAATATTTTGGGATTAGACTCAATTATCTTTTCCCATGAGAATGGGTGACATTTGCCTTTCTTTTTGTGTTGGGTAATTTCAGTTTGAATCTTGAATACTGTAAGTACTATGTTTTAGAGATTCTGAATTCTGTTAATTTTATGTGAAGACTGTTGATGTTTTTATTCATGCAGACAATGAGCTTAATTAGACTCAAACTGAAAACCCTTTTGGGTAGCATGAGTAGTGAGTAACAGCCTAGATTCTAGTTCAGGCTGCTTTTAGTGGACACTACACATGAGTAATTTAATAGGCAGCCAAACATTTTGGCAGAGTTCATGCACGGTATTTGGCTTTTGCATTCTCTGGTGTTCTCCTTTCTGGGATTCACTCCATCTTTCTGGTGACCTTGGTTGCTTCAGGCAGCTTACCCTGTTTCCTCTGGCTAGAAATATCTCAGACCTTCCTGAAGAGGTTTAGTCCCTCTATATCATGCCACAACTATGAAGATTCTCATAGCAAAGTCCCATAATTGGGAAATTCATTCAATACCTGCCATTTCTTCTAAGTTTTGATGCCTCTGCAAAATTTGTCTAACTTTATTCTGTTTCCAGAGTGCTCAGGTAATTGCCTGTTGTATTTCCCCCAGAATTTAGAGCTATTATCATAGGAGGGTCAGTTTGCTAGTCTTAACTTATCCGTACCATTAGTGTGTTTAAATTAGGGTTACATTAATTTTGTTTAAGGAATGTGTTGATTTACCACTTTGAGATGGTAGCAACCCAGGTTGATTTCATTGTTCCAAGTTTCTGGGCTCAAGGATAGGGAGTTATTCCTTCATGTTTATATCTTTAAAAATTTCCAGGTTGTTCAAAGGTTACCTGGAATGAAGATATGACTAATAGCTCAGACTTTGGATTCAAGCACACTGGGTTTAAATCCTTGCTCTACTAATTTCTTAACTATTGACCTTGAGAAAGTTGTTTCATTCCTGCCAACCTCAGTTTTTATCACCTATAAAATGGGGCTAAATTCGGTATCCACCTCATAGAGTTGTTGAGTGAATTATAAAGCATTAAAATTATATACGGCAGTTATATACTTAAGGAACACTTGCTTTAGTTTTAATCATTGTATCCTTTACCACCCCAAATCACCTCCTATTTCATAATTTGATGCAACATGCTGTTGACTGAGAGTGCAGAGGAATAAAATACATGATAATTCGTAGTGCATGAAAGAGAAAAGGTATAGCTTGTAGTTGTGGGGATGCAGTGGGAGCAGGCCCAATTGGTACCTCTAGCACTGGATTCCAGGCAACATGAAGATATTGGATTCAGGAATCCCAGGAGGAACAAAGATGGTGATGGAAGGAGTGAGGGTTGACAATGAAAGGAAAATATACCTCAGTTCAGTCCTGCTAAGGTCTGAAACTAGAAAGAAGGTGGCTGATGTGACTGCGTAAATGCAACAGCTGTTTCAACTGAGACAGTGGACTTCTTTCTTTGGCTATGGGGTAGCTGGGATATGGTCCTAAGGGAAGAGGGAAAGAGAATACACAGAAGTTTGAGTTTCAGTTCTCATCACCCTGAAGATCCACAAGCCTGACACAGAGATGCTGCCATTTCCCTAAGGTGATCTGTTCAGGAAATTCCAAAGCCAAAATGTTTTTGGAGATGCCAAGAGGATGATTGACCTCATCTGTGACAAAGCACTCTTTCTAGCAGCACTGTCTCTGTGACAAAGCACTCTTTCGAGCAGTACTACCTCAAGATACACCAGACAGGAAGGAGTGAAAGCCTCATCAAATTCACATTCCTTTTTACTGGACACTGTCATCTGGGCCACCATTTTTGATCCTTTAGCATTGCTGTGGATCCCATGAGATTGTACAAGATGCTCTTCTCTGTAAATTTGCTGTTGAAATTAAGATCTTTCCTAAAGAATTTGTGTCTCCTCCCTCCCTCCTTGCAGAGTTTACAGTGCTTCCTATACAAGAGGAACGGACTTGCCCTTAAAAATACCTAGCATTTATTAAGCATTTTATGGGTACCATGTGTACTCTGTGTAGTACTTCACATGCCTTATCACATTTAATTCTCATAATCCCTCTCTCAAATCAGTCTGAGAATGTATTACACAAAACCCAGCTTTTATAAATAATTTCCAAAATCCCAGGTCACCCAATTCAGCTATTCTCTGCAACCATTTTGTTCCATTTTCCCAAGACAGCCTCTTAGTTCTTCTCAAATTAAAAAGGAATTTTTTTTCCTGACAGCTTTAGCACATGAATGACACAGTGAAAATTGATTATGACCCAAGTACCCCAGTGAGTAAGGAAAAAGAGGAAGCAGGAGGTTTCAAGACACTCACCCCAACTTTCATATCATAATTTTTCTCTGTGTTACATTTATTAATATGCCTCTCAAAACTGAGGGGTATATGAGAGAGAGGGAAGGAAGACAGAATAATAATGTAGCTTGTAGACTATGCCATTCAAGGTGAAAGAAAAGAGTGTGAAGTTAGCAAGAGCTGGAACTTGGTTGGCTACCTTCATAAAGCCTTGTTAGTTCCACTTCTGAAGGTTACTCACAAGAAAAGAATCATACCAGGAATGTTTTTCCCTCAGTGTGTGTGTATGTTTGTGTATGTGTGTGTCTGTGTTTGTGTTTTGTAAATGCTTAACAACTGTACGTGTACAAAATCCATTTAGCAAAATGCTACCTTGGGTTTCCAAATTTGTAACACTGAAAAGCAGCAATTAGACCTCCTGTGACTCATAAAATATACAATAAGAGGTTTTGAGTAAGATGGAAAAATAGGAAAATTTAGTGCTTTTTGCAGGGAAAATATTGCTGACATATTTAATAATAATGAAGTATAATACCTACTTGGGGCAAAACTAAAATCCATTGTGCAGTGAAAGAATAGGTCCATTTAATTTGTTTAGGTTTCTTTGTTCATTTTGTATTTCTTATTGAATCAGTTCAAGGTTATGACCAGTGTTACTAAAGTCTAAATGATTGAGGGGAGTCATGGTACAGAGAACTGACTTTCCCAACCAGATTTTGGAAGGTTAGGTGTTAATGCAAAAAGTGACTTTTCCCTCTTTGCTGTAAGAATTTAGTTTACTGTTCACAAGTTCAATAGCAAAATGACTTCCTTTTATAGAATCTATGTTCTTATAGGTATGCATGAATGTAAAGGTATAATTCTGTTTCTGGCCTTAATGTTTTAGGGTAATATATTTTGTCACATTTCGGGCCTATTCTCAGGAAAGATGTCACAACACACATCCCCTAATGTTGAACACTTAATGGTGTCCTCACACATTATTGGTAGGGTTGCTGGTAAAATACAAGATCCCAGTTAAAGTTGAATTTCAGATTAGCTACATATAATTTTTTAGTGTAATTATGTTCCTCACAATAGGTGAGTCATACTAATACTAAAAAAATACTTGCTGCTTATTTGAAATTCAGATTTAACTGGGCATCATATCTTCTCATTAGCTAAATCTGGCTATCCTAATTGTTGGTTATTCTTGTGCAGAGAGAGATGGTGAGACAGGGCTGGGGTTTCTAGTGAAGTCACGCTCCACAGGGCAAGCTTTAGACTTGAAGAGATACGCCATTACTTGAACTTAAGTTGACCTCACAATGATGCAATTTTTTTTTTTTTTTTTTTTTTTTTTTTTTTTGCGGTATGCGGGCCTCTCACTGTTGTGGCCTCTCCCGTTGCGGAGCACAGGCTCCGGATGCGCAGGCCCAGCGGCCATGGCTCACGGGCCCAGCCGCTCCGCGGCATATGGGATCCTCCCAGACCGGGGCACGAACCCGTATTCCCTGCATCGGCAGGCGGACTCTCAACCACTGCGCCACCAGGGAGGCCCAATGATGCAATTTTAATGGTGTTTTTAAAAGCCCTAAAGTAAAATTTTAAAATTGTGCTACATGGATGGAGAGATAGTGGAGCTGGAAGGGAATGATGATGACAGCGTATTCAGTGCTTGTTGGGGTCTAGAAAAATTTCTTTTAATTATTATTACTTATGTTAGGCAGAGGGGAAGGAAGATAAAAGCATATTATTCTAAATTTCATTTCCTGGATTGAAAAAATGGTATTAGAAGATATTCCCTCAGCAGCCACCCAGCATTGCATGTTTCCATAGAAGAGCTGCTTTGGTTTAAGGTACAACCTATTGGGGTATTTTAATCTGCTTAGAAGTTGCTGCTCATCATTTGTCCTTAGAGAATCTGCTTGTTCACTCTAAATCCCATCCACAAGTTGATGGGCTGAAGTGCAATATTTGTTGTTTACACTTATTCTCAATTTAAAAATTTTATTGGCTTTTGGGAGCAAATAGAAAGAACAGTTTATAGAAAAATTTAATTACACAATACTAAAATACCTACAGAGATGGGTACATGGAACATGTTAAAACAGGACCTCTAAAAGACAGAATAAACAGAGCACACCCCAAAGCACCCTCACACAACTCTCACAAGTTTCACAGAGGGGAGTGGGGAGCAGAATAATAATAACAGCTCATGATAATACACCCTTATTTAATTTTCATGCTTTTGAAAGAATGCCAGGAGGGAATTATGTTATTCCAACTTGATATGTGGGAAACCTGATGTGTAGAGTGGTCAAGTTAATTTCCCCAAAATGTTAGTAACTTAGGCACTGAGCTGAAAGCTGTGGTTCTTCAGCTCTTTTGGGAGGTAGACTCTTTAAAAATAATTTCATAGCTATAGCTCTTCTTCCTGTAGCAGTGGGCATTGTGCAAGTTGGCAAGTTTTTGCGATTCATTTCAGTGGATTCTCAGATCCCTGAAGTCCTTGGAGTCTGTATTAAGGACATGTCCTCTCCTGATAGTCATTTTCCAAACTCTTCACTCTGTCAAGCTTCAGGGGGTGGTGATTTCAGAACCTACCTATGTGCTATTAAAAGTAAAAAGTTGAGAGGGAATTAAATTCACTTATTTTGTATAGGTGTTTGAAGGACATTTGTTAAATGGCTTATGAACAGCATCCCAACAATGACTGACATGGTTAAGCTCTTGATCTACAATGTCCAGAGTGTAAGTCTGGAATAAAACTGGAAACCACGTCGCTGATGTCTTGGTCCTGGTCTCCTGAAGGCAGGGTGCTGGGTCTAGCAGTAGTTTTTGACAAAACCTTTACCAGGCTACAGTGAATTAAAAAAAATAAGATAAAGTGAATTCTTTATAAAAATAACTGTAAACTGACGTTATGTCCTTGTACTGATTTTCTCTTCTTTTCTTTTTGGTAATAAATAGATATTTCTTTTTTAATGATATGGTCATGTTGCATAGCATGGCAGTGTCAGGAATCCAAACTCTGGTGCCAGAATCACAGCCTGGTTCTATCATTTACTAAATGATTACAATGGACATTAGGCTCTTTTAACTTGAGGTTCCTATCTGTAAAATAGGAATAATAATGGGACCCAGGTTAAAGGCTATCATGCTTATAAAATAAGTTAATATATTTAAGACACTTAGAAAAGTTTCTAAACGTATTAAATACTCAGGAAAAGCTAGCTAATAATTACAGTGTTTGAATGTATATGTATATGTTTATAATCATAAAAAGATATATAAGTATTCTTTAATGGCAAAATTGTTAGAAAACCTGGGTGGATCCCCCCAATTCTCTTTTATTTTAACATCTTTATTAGACTATAATTGCTTTACAATGATGTGTCAGTTTCTGCTTTATAACAAAGTGAATCAGTTATACGTATACATATGTCCTCATATCTCTTCCCTCTTGCATCTCCCTCCCTCCCACCCTCCCTATCTCACCCCTCTAAGTGGTCACAAACCACCTAGCTGATCTCCCTGTGCTATGCGGCTGCTTCCCACTAGCTATCTATTTTACGTTTGGTAGTGTATACATGTCCATGCCACTCACACTTTGTCCAAGCTTACCCTTCCCCCTCCCCATATCCTCAAGTCCATTCTCTGGTAGGCCTGTGTCTTTATTCCAGTCTTGCCCCTAAGTTCTTCATGAACTTTTTTTTTTTTTTAGATTTCATATATATGTGTTAGCATATGGTATTTGTTTTTCTCTTTCTGACATACTTCACTCTCTATGACAGTCTCTAGGTCCATCCACCTCACTACAAATAACTCAGTTTCCTTCCTTTTTATGGCTGAGTAATATTCCATTGTATATATGTGCCACATCTTCTTTATCCATTCACCTGTTGATGGACACTTAGGTTGTTTCCATGACCTGGCTATTGTAAATAGAGCTGCAATAAACATTTAGGTACATGACTCTTTTTGAATTATGGCTTTCTCAGGGTATATGCCCAGTAGTGGGATTGCTGGCTCATATGGTAGTTCTATTTTTAGTTTTTTAAGGAACCTCCATACTGTTCTCCATAGTGGTTGTATCAGTTTACATTCCCACCAACAGTGCAAGAGGGATCCCCTTTCTCCACACCCTCTCCAGCATTTATTGTTTGTAGATTTTTTGATGATGGCCATTCTGACTGGTGTGAGAGGATATCGCATTGTAGTTTTGATTGGCATTTCTCTAATGATTAATGATGTTGAACATTCTTTCATGTGTTTGTTGGCAATCTGTATATCTTGTTTGGGGAAATGTCTATTTAGGTCTTCTGCCCATTTTTGGATTGGGTTGTTTTTTTCATATTGAGCTGCATGAGTTGCTTGTATGTTTTGGAGATTAATCCTTTGGCAACGGCTCCATTTGCAAACATTTTCTCCCAATCTGAGGGTTATCTTTTGGTATTCTTTATGGTTTCCTTTGCTATGCAAAAGCTTTTAAGTTTCATTAGGTCCCATTTGTTTATTTTTGTTTTTATTTCCATTTCTCCAGGAGGTGGGTCAAAAAGGATCTTGCTGTGATTTATGTGATAGAGTGTTCTGCCTAGGTTTTCTTCTAAGAGTTTGATGGTGTCTGGCCTTACATTTAGGTCTTCAATCCATTTTGAGTTTATTTTTGTGTATGGTGTTAAGGAGTGTTCTAATTTCATTCTTTTGCATGTAGCTGTGCAGTTTACCCAGCACCAGTTATTGAAGAGGCTGTCTTTTCTCCACTGTATATTCTTGCCCCCTTTATCAAAAATAAGGTGACCATATGTTCATGGGTTTATCTCTGGGCTTTCTATCCTGTTCCATTGATCTATATTTCTGTTTTTGTGCCAGTATCATACTGTCTTGATTACTGTAGCTTTGTAGTATAGTCTGAAGTCAGGGAGCCTGATTCCTCCAGCTCCATTTTTCTCTCTCAAGATTGCCTTGCTATTCAAGGGTCTTTGGTGTTTCCATACAAATTGTGAAATTTTTTGTTCTAGTTCTGTGAAAAATGCCAGTGATAGTTTGATAGGGATTGCATTGAATCTGTAGATTGCTTTGGGTAGTAGAGTCATTTTCACAATGTTGATTCTTCCTATCTAAGAACATGGTATATCTCTCCATCTCTTTGTATCATCTTTAGTTTCTTTCTTCAGTGTCTTATAATTCTCTGCATACAGGTCTTTTTTCTCCTTAGGAAGGTTTATTCGTAGATATTTTTTTCTTTTTGTTGCAATGGTAAATGGGAGTGATTTCTTAATTTCACTTTCAGATTTTTCATCATTAGTGTATAGGAATGCAAGAGATTTCTGTGCATTAATTTTGTATCCTGCTACTTTACCAAATTCATTGATTAGCTCTAGTAGTTTTCTGGTAGCATCTTTAGGATTCCTTATGTATAGTATCATGTCATCTGCAAACAGTGACAAATTTACTTCTTCTTTTCTAATTTGGATTCCTTTTATTTCTTTTTCTTCTCTGATTTCTGTGGCTAAAACTTCCAAACTATGTTGAATAAGAGTGGTGAGAGTGGGCAACCTTGTCTTGTTCCTGATCTTAGTGGAAATGGTTTCATTTTTTCACCACTGAGGATGATGTTGGCTGTGGGTTTGTCATATATGGCCTTTATTATGTTGAGGAAAGTTCCCTCTATACCTACTTCCTGGAGGGTTTTTATCATAAATGGGTGTTGAATTTTGTCAAAAGCTTTCTCTGCATCTATTGAGATGATCATATGCTTTTTTCCTTCAATTTGTTAATGTGGTGTATCACATTGACTGATTTGCATATATTGAAAAATCCTTGCATTCCTGGGATAAACCCCACTTGATCATAATGTATGATCCTTTTAATGTGCTGTTGGATTCTGTTTGCTAGTATTTTCTTGAGGATTTTTGCATCTATGTTCATCAGTGATATTGGCCTGTAGTTTTCTTTCTTTGTGACATCTTTGTCTGGTTTTGGTATCAGAGTGATGGTGGCCTTGTAGAATGAGTTTGGGAGTGTTCCTCCCTTTGCTATACTTTGGAAGAGTTTGAGAAGGATAGGCGTTAGCTCTTCTGTAAATGTTTGATAGAATTCACCTGTGAAGCCATCTGGTCCTGGGCTTTTGTTTGTTGGAAGATTTTTAATCACAGTTTCAATTTCAGTGCTGGTGACTGGTCTGTTCATATTTTCTATTTCTTCCTGGTTCAGTCTTGGTAGGTTGTGCATTTCTAAGAAGTTGTCCATTTCTTCCAGGTTGTCCATTTTATTGGCATAGAGAGTTGCTTGTAGTAATCTCTCATGATCCTTTGTATTTCTGCAGTGTAACAACAGTTACTTCTCCTTTTTCATTTCTAATTCTATTGATTTGAGTCTTCTCCCTTCTTTTCTTGATGAGTCTGGCTAATGGTTTATCAGTTTTGTTTATCTTCTCAAAGAACCAGCTTTTAGTTTTATTGATCTTTCCTATCGTTTCCTTCATTTCTTTTTCATTTATTTCTGACCTGATCTTTATGATTTCTTTCCTTCTGCTAACTTTGGGTTTTTTTTTTCTTCATTCTCTAATTGCTTTAGGTGTAAGGTTAGGTTGTTTATTTGAGATGTTTCTTGTTTCTTAAGGTAGGCTTGTATAGCTATATACCTCCCTGTTAGAACGGCTTTTGCTGCATCGCATAGGTTTTGGGTCATTGTGTTTTCATTGTCATTTGTTTGTAAGTATTTTTTGATTTACTCTTTGATTTCTTCAGTGATATCTTGGTTATTAAGTAGTGTGTTGTTTAGCCTCCATGTGTTTGTATTCCTTACAGATTTTTTCCTGTAATTGATATCTAGTCTCATAGCGTTGTGGTTGGAAAAGATACTTGATACAATTTCAATTTTCTTAAGTTTACCGAGGCTTGATTTGTGACCCAAGATATGATCTATCCTGGAGAATGTTCCATGAGCAATGAGAATAATTTGTATTCTGTTGTTTTTGGATGGAATGTCCTATAAATATCAGTTAAGTCCATCTTGTTTAATGTATCATTTAAAGTTTTTGTATCCTTATTTTCATTTTGGATGATCTGTCCATTGGTGAAAGTGGGGTGTTAAAGTCCCCTACTATGATTGTGTTACTGTCGATTTCCCCTTTTATGGCTGTTAGTATTTGCCTTATGTATTGAGGTTCTCCTATGTTGGGTACATACATATTGACAATTGTCATATCTTCTTTTTGGATTGATCCCTTGATCATTATGTAGTGTCCTTCTTTGTCTCTTGTAATAGTCTTTGTTTTAATGTCTATTTTGTCTGATATGAGAATTGCTACTCCAGCTTCTTCTGATTTCCATTTGCATGGAATATCTTTTTCCACCCCCTCACTTTCAGTCTGTATATGTCCCTAGTTCTGAAGTGGGTCTCTTGTAGACAACATAGATACTGGTCTTGTTTTTGTATCCATTCAGCAGTCTATGTCTTTTGGTTGGGGCATTTAATCCATTTACATTTAAGGTAATTATTGATATGCATGTTCCTATTACCATTTTCTTAATTGTTTTGGGTTTATTATTGTAGGTCTTTTCCTTCTCTTGTGTTTCCTGCCTAGATTAATTCCTTTAGCATTTGCTGTAAAGCTGGTTTGGTGGTGCTGAATTCTCTTAGCTTTTGCTTGTCTGTAAAACTTTTAATTTCTCCATCAAATCTGAGTGAGATCCTTGCTGGGTAGAGTAATCTTGGTTGTAGGTTTTTCTCTTTCATCACTTTAAATATGTCCTGCCACTCCCTTCTGGCTTGCAGAGTTTCTGCTGAAAGATTAACTGTTAAACTTATGGGGATTCCCTTATGTGTTACCTGTTTTTTTTCCCTTGCTGCTTTTAATATTTGTTCTTTGTATTTAGTATTTGATAGTTTGATTAATATGTTTCTTGACATGTTTCTCCTTGGATTTATCCTGTATGGGACTCTGTGTGCTTCCTGGACTTGATTAACTATTTCCTTTCCCATATTAGGGAAGTTTTCAACTATAATCTCTTCAAATATTTTCTCAGTCCCTTTCTTTTTCCCTTTTTCTTCTGGGACCCCTGTAATTTGAATGTTGGTGCATTTAATGTTGTCCCAGAGGTCTCAGAGACTGTCCTCAATTCTTTTCATTCTTTTTTCTTTATTCTGCTCTGCAGTAGTTATTTCCACTATTTTATCTTCCAGGTCATTTATCCGTTCTTCTGCCTCAGTTAGTCTGCTATTGATTCCTTCTAGAGAATTTTTAATTTCACTTACTGTGTTGTTCATCTCTCTGTGTTTGCTCTTTAGTTCTTCTAGGTCCTTGTTAAACGTTTCTTGTATTTTCTCCATTCTATTTCCAAGATTTTAGGATAATCTTTACTATCATTATCCTGAATTCATTTTCAGGTAGCTGCCTATTTCCTCTTCATTTGTTAGGTCTGGTGGGTTTTTGCCTTGCTCCTTCATCTGCTGTGTGTTTCTCTGTCTTCTCATTTTGCTTAACTTACTGTGTTTGTGGTCTCCTTTTCGCAGGCTGCATATGTGTAGTTTCCATTGTTTTTGGTGTCTGTCCCCAGTGGCTAAGGTTAGTTCAGTGGGTTGTGTAGGCTTCCTGGTGGAGGGGACTTGTGCCTGTGTTCTGGTGGATGAGGCTGGATCTTGTCTTCCTGTAGGGCAGGTCCACATCTGGTGGTGTGTTTTGGGGTGTCTGTGGCCTTAGTATGATTTTAGGCAGCCTCTGTACTAATGGATGGGGCTGTGTTCCTGTTTTGCTAGTTGTTTGGCATAAGGTGTTCTGCACTGTAGCTTGCTGGTCATTGAGTGGAGCTGGGTCTTGGCGTTGAGATGGAGATCTCTGGGAGATTTTGCCATTTGATATTATGTGGAGCTGGGAGGTCTCTTGTGGACCCATGTCCTGAACTTGCCTCTCTCACCTCAGTGGCACAGCCCTGGCGCCTGGCTGGAGCACCAAGAGCCAATCCTCCACATGGCTCAGAACAAAAGGGAGAAAAGAAAAGAAAGAAAGAAAGAAAGAAGAAGATAAAATAAAGTTGTTAAAATAAGAAATAATTAAGAAAAACTTTTTTTAAGTGATAAAAAAAAAGGACAGACAGAACGCTAGGACAAATGGTAAAAGCAATGCTATATAGACAAAATCACACACAGAAGCATACACATACACACTCACAAAAAGAAAAAAAGGGGAAAAAATATATATCATTGCTCCCAAAGTCCACCTCGTCAATTTGGGATTATTTGTTGTCTATTCAGGTATTCCACAAATGCAGGGTACATCAAGTTGATTGTGGAGATTTAATCCGCAGCTCCTGAGGCTGCTGGGAGAAATTTCCCTTTCTCTTCTTTGTTCCCACAGCTCCCGGGGTTCAGCTTTGGATGTGGACCCATCTCTGAGTGTAGGTCACCTGAGGGCGTCTGTTCTTCACTCAGACAGGACGGGGTTAAAGGAGCAGCTGATTCGGGGGCTCTGGCTTATTCAGGCTGGCGGGAATGAGGTGTATGGAGTGCGGGGCGAGGCTGTGGCAGCAGAGGCCGACGTGACGTTGCACCAGTCTGAGGCGCGCCATGTGTCCTCCCGGGGAAGTTGTCCCTGGATCACAGGACCCTGGCAGTGGTGGGCTGCACTGGCTCCTGGGAGGGGAGGTGTGGATAGTGACCTGTGCTTGCACACAGGCCTCTTGGTGGCGGCAGCAGCAGACTTAGGGTCTCATGCCTGTCTCTGGGATCTGCGCTGATAGCCGCGGCTCACGCCCGTCTCTGGAGTTTCTTTAAGCAGCGCTCTTAATCCCCTCTCCTCAAGCACCAGGAAACAAAGAGGCAAGAAAATGTCTCTTGCCTCTTAGGCAGCTCCACACTTTCTCCTGGACTCCCTCCCGGCCAGCTGTGGCACACTAGCCCCTTTCAGGCTGTGTTCACGACGCCAACCCCAGTCCTCTCACTGCGCTCTGACCTCCAAAGCCCGAGCTTCAGCTCCCAGCCCCCTCCCGCCCCGGCGGAGGAGCAGACAAGCCTCTCGGGCTGGTGTGCTGGTCGGCATGGATCCTCTCTGCGGGAATCTCTCCGATTTGCCCTCCACACCCCTGTTGCTGCACTCTCCTCTGTGGCTCCGAAGCTTTCCCCCTCTGCCACCTGCAGTCTCCGCCTGAGACGGGGCTTCCTAGTGTGTGGAAACCTTTCCTCATGCACAGCTTCCTCCCACTGGTGCAGGTCCCGTCCCTATTCTTTGTCTCTGTTGTTTCTTTTGCCCTACCCAGGTACGTGGGGAGTTTCTTGCTTTTTGGGAGGTCTGAGGTCTTCTGCCAGCGTTCAGTAGGTGTTCTGTAGGAGTTGTTCCACGTGTAGATGTATTTCTGTTGTATTTGTGGGGAGAAAAGTGATCTCCGTGTCTTACTCCTCCGCCATCTTGAAGCTCCTCTGCCCCCAATTCTGTTAAATCTAAGCATCTAAGAATTATTGTTTTAGTTTGCCAAGAAAAAAAAAAAGCGGGAGGGAAAAATGAAAGAAAAGGAGAGAAAAAAGCAGAGTGAGAAGAAAAAAGGTTTTCTGGTTGACTTTACCCAAAATAGCTTCTTTTCCTATGGCAGGGGTCGGGGTGGGGAGGGGAGGGAGACACAAACGGTAATTTTAGTTGCTTTGGACCTCAGATTTAATTTCCTTGGTGTTAATTTCCTGTTTCCCTTACTGGAATGCCAGCTTTATGAAAACAAGAATCTAGTCTGTTTTGCTTGCTGCTTCATCTTCAACATTTGGAGCAGTGCATGGGACAGAATAGGTATTTGAATTTGATGAATGAATGAATGCAAAGTTAATGAATCGAATTAACTGACAAATACCCTCAGCATGGATATGTCTTAATCACGTAGGCTCTGTGTCCTCCTTTGGCACTAAGTGTCCCCGGAGGACCCACAAGATTAGCAGTCTCTGCCCATGCCAGTCCAAAAGCCATCACTGTGTGGGTGCAGTTAGAACCTTCCCTTTAGCCTGGCTGTAACAGAGCACAAAGGACAGTTCCAGTCAGTATCTCTCCCTCCACTCCTCTCTCAGTAGAAATTCAGCAGCCAGGATGACCTAATCCAATAATTCACCAGCTGCAGGTAACTGGTTACAATTGTTTTTAAATATCAGATAGCTGCCACCTAGATATTAAAAGATATTTGTCTTTATTCAAATGGAGAGAAAAGCTTTACCTTGGATGAATATATAATAGTAAGATGAGAGACACAGCTATTGGCCTTGGCTTAAAATAGCTGTGTTTATGAAAAAGAATACTGCCATGCCCACTTTAAGGAATAAACTGCTTTTTAATGAGAAGTGAGCTGGGTATGTGGAGATTATATTTCTTTTATCATCACGAAGGAAAATACGTCTATGTCTTAAGATATTCTCTGGGGGAATGGGCAACATCCAAACACCATAAACCAAACAAATGTGATCAGTAACAGGTTTCTTCAGAGTTGAAAAGCATAGCATGTCAGCTGAGTGCATCCCACAGGATCTGCATCTAGGAGATCTTCATACTGATGGAGTTTGTGCCTATTGCCTATTCTTACCTGATGCAAACTGATTTTAAAGAGCTAAAGCCAAGGTTCACACAAACAACTACCTAAAACAATAGGGAGAAAGGATATTACCTAGATCTTAACCCCAAACCAACAAAATGCTGAACTTCTTAACCATAAAAGCTGTTAATCAGAGCCCATAGCTAATTAGCTTGTATCACTACTACTTGTATATATAGGAATAGGAGGATAGAATATAGATATAGAAGACAAAATAGAAGATATCTATTTTATCTATTTAGTATGCTGACAAAGGGCACCCACTTTGAGAGGTGTATTTGGTAAACACTATTTTTTTCCCTAGAAAAATGACACATTTCAAAATATCATTGAAATCTGCAAAAACCATTAGTAAGGGTTGTTAGCCCCTCCCTGTTAGCTTTCAGAACAAGATCTTTAGGTCAGTAGCCTAGAGAATAAGAATTTGAAAATCAAAACTCATTTGATATTTGCGGTAAAAGCATATACAAAAAGGTAGAGAGAGAGATTTTAACTCTTTTTCAGGCTTCCATTCAACATCCATTTTATAGGTGACAGAGCTCATTCACAATGGAGAGGGAAGATGGAAGTTCATATGCTCAGGAAGGGAGATAGAAAAGCCAAGCAGCTTTCTTCTTTCCTTCAACATGTGGTTTCCCCCCTTTAAATCAAATCATTAACCAAATGCAGAGGTGTTTCATTCAGTCTGAAGCTCTTAATGTGTATTATTCATACGGATTGATATTTCTAAAATATTTTCTAATATATATTAGTATAAATTATTTACATATTAATGAATGTTACTCCAAAATAGTTTCAGCTTTAAATAAGCTTGTTGAACCTATATATATTTTCCTACTTTTAAGTATATATGGTTCATAGCAGGAGTTTTTGGAATTATTATTAACTGAAGTGCATTGTGGCTTTCTAAACTGTGGAGGGTTGGTGTATTGATTTATATTTTGGTATTTGTGAGGCAAGAAGTTTTCAGAGTTCTTTATCCCAGAGGGGGAAGCCTCAGCCATTGGCAAGACCAGATGCCAGACCATTAGCAATGGCTCAAGTGTTTGGTTAAAAAAAGGTAAAGATGGTGTTAATTGCTGGCCTGTGTGTCCAGTGCTGAGATGGCTATGTACAGTTTGGCCAGTGGTGCTAACCCTTTGGTCCCATCTTTTATCAGGGATATCATTCTTAGGGAATGAAGATCAGCAACATTTCACTGAGCTCCATCATGTTGATGGTCATGATGTTGTCCATAAAGTGAGTGATCTTCAATTGCTGTTTGCTCAATTTATGCTAGGGGGCTTCCCAGGTGTCAAGGGGTCTGAGACAGGGAGAGATCTCATCAAGCACCATGTCATCTGACAAGGGACCTAAGACAGAGGAGGTCACAGGTAGGACAGAGGGTCCAGGTTTGGCTCCATCTTGTAGCAAAGAAGCCTTGGTAGATGTACAAGTTTTCAGGATACTGCTTCTATGATCCAAGGCATAATAGGCAACTGGGTACAGAAGATTACAGGCTTAGGGTCTCCATTTCCAAGACAGCCTAGTATGTGCCTAGCAGTTGCCACTCTAATGGCATATAGCATGAGGCTAAGGTGGTCATTTGTTTGCATCAGAAACCCATGGCCAATTTATGGCCATCCTGGGAGGTCTGGAGACTCTAGGAGGCATAAGAAGAGACTGTAAAAACTCTACAGTGAAGGAGTCTTTGGAGGACACTAAAGGGATTCCTGTTTTATTGCACTTTGGACAGATTTCAGAGCCTTTTGTTTTGGTAAGGGTTCCATTCAAGCTGGGTCAGTTTGTAAATAACAGCATATATTGGCTTAAGTAAAAGGAGTAAAGAAGGAATATGTTGATTCCAGAACCCCAAGAGGTCTGAGAGACTTTGGTGTTATTTTAATAGTGTGAGTACTGAAAGAATCAATAGCTGTTTCCTGACAATATCAAGAATGGAGCAGCCCTTGGTTTACCAAGTAACTTTTCAGGAATTTTATCAAGGTGGCAGGGTCTGGTATTAATACTCTATGTAGGGCAATGACCCATCACCTTTTTGTGATCTTTTTGGGAATATTTTTCCTGAATGAATATGTTAAACTAATTGTGTCCGAGGAGGATGCTATTCACATAATGTCATACCTGTGCTCCTGGAGAAAGGTGGATGTGGTTGAGACCTTGCCTGCAAACATTGTGAGTGATAGCAAGGCTGCTAAGATACCCTATGGATAGCCAGGAAAAGATGTATCATTTTCCTTTAGAGGTAAATGTAAACTATGCCTGGGAGGCTGTTGAAATAGGCACTGACAGACATATTAGTGAAATCTATAATAGCAAAAGATTGCTGATTGGATCGAGTGAGTAATTCAATAGTATCAAATATGGAGGCATTAATGGATGGGACTATAGCATTAAAGTTGTGGTAATCCACTATGCTGTGTCATTTATTCTTTCCAGGTATAACAACAGACCAAATTGGGCTGTTAGATGGAGGAGCAGTGGGCATAACCAACCCTTCTCGAAATAGGTCTTGCATGATAGAGTCCAACCCTTTAAGACCCTGTTTTCATTTAGATTGGGCCATGCTAATTATTTTAACTGTGAGGAATGGTCCATAGGATCTCATTTTGTCAAGCCAATTCATAGGTGCCCAAGACTTAATTTTAATTTATTACTCATTGAGTCAGAGTATCCATCCTCACTATGTGGTGTAATAGAGTAAGGGATGATATGTCCATGGGAAATTTAGTCCAGGCAATAGTTCTAATGGTTAAGGTGAACATCTCACCTTATCTATTTCCTTTCCTGTTTTGTGTTTAGGAAGTCCCCTAAGATTGCAGGAAGCACCTTGATTAAATTTAATGGGATGCCAAAGTGTAAGTGTAATTTGAACCCCTGTATTGATTAAGACCATAAATGTTTGCCCATTGGTGCATTTCTTCAGATGTTAAAGATAATTCAGAACCTATATTGTAGAGGCACAAAGCCACTGGTACCATTTGGTCTTGTGTTGTATTAATTCTTTTAGGAAATTTTGGATTTTAAATTGGGTCAAATTGTGGACCTTTGCTTCAGTTTTTTCTCGTTTTTATTGTTTCCTGTCCTTATACCCAGGGCTTTTTCCTTTTTTCTTTTTTGGTCAATGGGCATACTTTTTTGGGGTTGGGCTACCCAACTCATATTAATAAATTTCTTCCTCCAAAGAACCTCAAATCAGTATCATCTGGGTTAGAGACATCCTTCATGACAATGGTTGATATACAGGGTTTAAGGACCCCCCAGCTTATTTTTGAACTAACCCCCTTGTTGTGCCTCAGGAGTGCCATGGGTAATTTTGTCCTATAAGCCTGAGGATCAGAATCTTTGTTGCAACGAAGGCATAGGCAGTAGTAGCAGCAGAAGTATTTAAGAGTCCTGGTGAACAACCTGCTCTTAGGAGTGTGGACCTCAATTCACTACCTCATGACCGACTCTTTATCTCTCTCTCCCCTACTTAATGACCACTCTTTCATAGGTGACCACATTATGGGCCAATATTTCTCACGGGATGTAGTCTTTCCCCTGTGGAACATCAGATACAGCTTCATTCTGAGGCTCACACATAAGTCTGGGTTGAGGCACATGACCCAGGGTCATAGTAAGGAATGTCCCAATTCCATCCTCCAGTCCTTAAAAGCAAAAACTTGAAACTTCTGACTTAGGTTGGTTAAATCTGTAACAGTGGCTTGGTAGGAATATCCTTTCATGTGTTTGTTGGCAATCTGTATATCTTGTTTGGAGAAATGTCTGTTTAGTTCTGCTGCCCATTTTTGGATTAGGTTGTTTGTTTTTTTGATATTGCACTGCATGACCTTGTAAATTTTGCTTGTAAATTTTGGAGATTAGTCCTTTCTCAGTTGCTTCATTTGCAAACATTTTCTCCCATTCTGAGGGTTGTCTTTTCGTCTTGTTTATGGTTCCTTTGCTATGCAAAAGCTTTTAAGTTTCATTAGGTCTCATTTGTGTATTTTTGTTTTTATTTCCATTACTCTAGGATGTGGGTCAAAAAGGATCTTGTTGTGATTTATGTCATAGAGTGTTCTGCCTAGGTTTTCTTCTAAGAGTTTTATTCTGTCTGGCCTTACATTTAGGTCTTTAATCCATTTTGAGTTTATTTTTGTGTATGGTGTTAGGGAGTGTTCTAATTTCATTCTTTTGCATGTAGCTGTACAGTTTTCCCAGCACCACTTATAGAAGAGGCTGTCTTTTCTCCATGGTATATTATTGCCTCCTTTATCAAAAATAAGGTGATCATATGTGTGTGGGTTTATCTCTGGGCTTTCTATCCTGTTTCATTGATCTATATTTCTGTTTTTGTGTCAGTACCATACTGTCTTGATTACTATAGGTTTGTAGTATAGTCTGAAGTCAGGGAGCCTGATTCCTCCAGCTCCATTTTTCTTTCTCAAGATTGCTTTGGCTATTTGGGGTCTTTTGTGTTTCCATAGAAATTGTGAAACGTTTTGTTCTAGTTCTGTGAAAAATGCCAGTGATAGTTTGATAGGGATTGCATTGAATCTGTAGATTGCTTTGGGTAGTAGAGTCATTTTCACAATGTTGATTCTTCTAATCCAAGAACATGGTATATCACTCCATCTGTTTGTATCGTCTTTAATTTCTTTCATCAGTGTCTTATAGTTTTCTGCATACAGGTCTTTGGTCTCCTTAGGTAGGTTTATTCTTAGGTATTTTATTGTTTTTGTTGCAATGGTAAATGGGAGTGATTTCTTAATTTCACTTTCAGATTTTCATCATTAGTGTACAGGAATGCAAGAGATTTCTGTGCATTAATTTTGTATCCTGCTACTTTACCAAATTCATTGATTAGCTCTAGTAGTTTTCTGGTAGCATCTTTAGGATTCTTTATGTATAGTATCATGTCCTCTGCAAACAGTGACAGTTTCACTTTTTCTTTTCCAATTTGGATTCCTTCTATTTTTTTTCTTCTCTCATTGCTGTGGCTAAAACTTCCAAAACTATATTGAATAATGGTGGTGAGAGTGGGCAATCTTGTCTTGTTCCTGATCTTAGTGGAAATGTTTTCAGCTTTTCACCATTGAGAATGATGTTGGCTATGGATTTGTCATATATTGCCTTAATTATGTTGAGGAAAGTTCCCTCTAGGCCTACTTTCTGGAGGGTTTTTACCATAAATGGGTGTTGAATTTTGTCAAAACATTTTTTTGCATCTATTGAGATGATCATATGGGTTTTTTTAAATTTTTTTATTAGTTTCTGCTTTATAACAAAGTGAATCAGTCATACATATACATCTGTTCCCACATCCCTTCGCTCATGCATCTCCCTCCCTCCCACCCTCCCCATCCCACCCCTCCAGGTGGTCACAAAGCACCGAGTTGATCTCCCTGTGCTCTGTGGCTGCTTCCCACTATCTATCTACCTTACGTTTGGTAGTGTATATATGTCCATGCCTCTCTTTCGCTTTGTCACAGCTTACACTTCCCCCTCCCCATATCCTCAAGTCCATTCTCAAGTAGGTCTGTGTCTTTATTCCCGTTTTACCCCTAGGTTCTTCATGACATTTTTTTTTTAATTCCATATATATGTGTTAGCATACGGTATTTGTCTTTCTCTTTCTGACTTACTTCACTCTGTATGACAGACTCTAGGTCTATCCACCTCATTACAAATAGCTCAGTTTCATTTCTTTTTATGGCTGAGTAATATTCCATTGTATATATGTGCCACATCTTCTTTATCCATTCATCCGATGATGGACACTTAGGTTGTTTCCAGCTCTGGGCTATTGTGAATAGGGCTGCAATGAACATTTTGGTACATGTCTCTTTTTGAATTATGGTTTTCTCAGGGTATATGCCCAGTAGTGGGATTGCTGGGTCATATGGTAGTTCTATTTTTAGTTTTTTAAGGAACGTCCATACTGTTCTCCATAGTGGCTGTACCAATTCACATTCCCACCAGCAGTGCAAGAGTGTTCCCTTTTCTCCACAACCTCTCCAGCATTTATTGTTTCTAGATTTCTTGATGATGGCCATTCTGACTGGTGTGAGATGATATCTCATTGTAGTTTTGATTTGCATTTCTCTAATGATTAATGATGTTGAGCATTCTTTCATGTGTTTGTTGGCAGTCTGTATATCTTCTTTGGAGAAATGCCTATTTAAGTCTTCTGCCCATTTTTGGATTGGGTTGTTTGTTTTTTTGCTATTGAGCTGCATGAGCTGTTTATAAATTTTGGAGATTAATCCTTTGTCAGTTTCTTCATTTGCAAATATTTTCTCCCATTCTGAGGGTTGTCTTTTGGTCTTGTTTATGGTTTCCTTTGCTGTGCAAAAGCTTTGAAGTTTCATTAGGTCCCATTTGTTTATATTTGTTTTTATTTCCATTTTGGTAAGAGGTGGGTCCAAAAGGATCTTGCTGTGATTTATGTCATAGAGTGTTCTGCCTATGTTTTCCTCTAAGAGTTTGATAGTTTCTGGCCTTACATTTAGGTCTTTAATCCATTTTGAGCTTATTTTTGTGTATGGTGTTAGGGAGTGATCTAATCTCATACTTTTACATATCCCTGTCCAGTTTTCTCAGCACCACTTATTGAAGAGGCTGTCCTTTCTCCACTGTACATTCCTGCCTCCTTTATCAAAGATAAGTTGACCATATGTGTGTGGGTTTATTGTGGGCTTTCTATCCTATTCCATTGATCTATCTTTCTGTTTTTGTGCCTGTACCACACTGTCTTGATTACTGTAGCTTTGTAGTATAGTCTGAAGTAAGGGAGCCTGATTCCTCCAGTTTCGTTTTTTGTTCTCAAGATTGCTTTGGCTATTAAGGGTCTTTTGTTTTTCCAAACAAATTTTGAAATTTTTTGTTCTAGTTCTATGAAAAATGCCAGTGGTAGTTTGGTAGGGATTTCATTGAATCTGTAGATTGCTTTGGGTAGTAGCGTCATTTTCACAATATTGATTCTTCCAATCCAGGAGCATGGTATATCTCTCCATCTCTTTGTATCATCTTTAATTTCTTTCATCAGTGTCTTATAATTTTCTGCATACAGGTCTTTTGTCTACTTAGGTAGGTTTATTCCTAGATATTTTATTCTTTTTGTTGCAGTGGTAAATGGGAGTGTTTTCTTGATTTCATTTTCAGATTTTTCATCATTAGTGTACAGGAATGCCAGAGATTTCTGTGCATTAATTTTGTATCCTGCAACTTTACCAAATTCATTGATTAGCTCTAGTAGTTTTCTGGTAACATCTTTAGGATTCTTTATGTATAGTATCATGTGATCTGCAAACTGTGACAGTTTTACTTCTTCTTTTCCGATTTGGATTCCTTTTATTTCCTTTTCTTCTCTGATTGCTGTGGCTAAAACTTCCAAAACTAGGTTGAATAAGAGTGGTGAGAGTGGGCAACCTTGTCTTGTTCCTGATCTTAGTGGAAATGGTGTCAGTTTTTCACCATTGAGGATGATGCTGGCTGTGGGTTTGTCATATATGGCCTTTATTATGTTGAGGAAAGTTCCCTCTATGCCTACTTTCTGCAGGGTTTTTATCATAAATGGGTGTTGAATTTTGTCGAAAGTTTTCTCTGCATCTATTGAGATGATCATATGGTTTTTCTCCTTCAACTTGTTAATATGGTGTATCACATTGATTGATTTGCATATATTGAAGAATCCTTGCATTCCTGGAATAAACCCCACTTGATCATGGTGTATGATCCTTTTAATGTGCTGTTGGATTCTGTTTGCTAGTATTTTGTTGAGGATTTTTGCATCTATGTTCATCAGTGATATTGGCCTGTAGTTTTCTTTCTTTGTGACATCCTTGCCTGGTTTTGGTATCAAGGTGATGGTGGCCTCGTAGAATGAGTTTGGGAGTGTTCCTTCCTCTGATATTGTTTGGAAGAGTTTGAGAAGGATGGGTGTTAGCTCTTCTCTAAATGTTTGATAGAATTCACCTGTGAAGCCATCTGGTCCTGGGCTTTTGTTTGTTGGAAGATTTTTAATCACAGTTTCAATTTCAGTGCTTGTGATTGGTCTGTTCATATTTTCTATTTCTTCCTGATTCAGTCTTGGCAGGTTGTGCATTTCTAAGAATTTGTCCATTACTTCCAGGTTGTCCATTTTATTGGCATAGAGTTGCTTGTAGTAATCTCTCATGATCTTTTGTATTTCTGCAGTGTCAGTTACTTCTCCTTTTTCATTTCTAATTCTATTGATTTGAGTCTTCTCCCTTTTTTTCTTGATGAGTCTGGCTAATGGTTTATCAATTTTGTTTATCTTCTCAAAGAACCAGCTTTTAGTTTTATTGATCTTTGCTATCGTTTCCTTCATTTCTTTTTCATTTATTTCTGATCTGATCTTTATGATTTCTTTCCTTCTGCTAGCTTTAGGGGTTTTTTGTTCTTCTTTCTCTAATTGCTTTAGGTGCAGGGTCAGGTTGTTTACTCGAGATGTTTCCTGTTTCTTAAGGTGGGATTGTATTGCTATAAACTTCCCCCTTAGAACTGCTTTTGCTGCGTCCAATAGTTTTTGGGTCGTCGTGTCTCCATTGTCATTTGTTTCTAGGTATTTTTTAATTTCCTCTTTGATTTCTTCAGTTTTCACTTCGTTATTGAGTAGTGTAATGTTTATCCTCCATGTGTTTGTATTTTTTTACAGATCTTTTCCTGTAATTGATGTCTAGTCTCATAGCGTTGTGGTTGGAAAAGATACTTGATACAATTTCAATTTTCTTAAATTTACCATGGCTTGATTTGTGACCCAAGATATGATCTATCCTGGAGAATGTTCCATGAGCACTTGAGAAAAATGTGTATTCTGTTGTTTTTGAATGGAATGTCCTATAAATATCAACTAAGTCCATCTTGTTTAATGTATCATTTAAAGTTTGTGTTTCCTTATTTATTTTCATTTTGGATGATGTGTCCATTGGTGAAAGTGGGGTGTTAAAGTCCCCTACTATGATTGTGTTACTGTCGATTTCCCCTTTTATGGCTGTTAGTATTTGCCTTATGTATTGAGGTGCTCCTATGTTGGGTACATAAATATTTACAATTGTTATATCTTCTTCTTGGATCGATCCCTTGATCATTATGTAGTTGCCTTCTTTGTCTCTTGTAATAGTCTTTCTTTTAAAGTCTATTTTGTCTGATATAAGAATTGCTACTCCAGCTTTCTTTTGATTTCCATTTGCATGGAATATCCTTTTCCATCCCCTTACTTTCAGTCTGTATGTGTCTCTAGGTCTGAAGTGGGTCTCTTGTAGACAGCATATATATGGGTCTTGTTTTTGTATCCATTCAGCCAATCTGTGTCTTTTGGTGGGAGCATTTAGTCCATTTACATTTAAGGTAATTATTGATATGTATGTTCCTATTCCCATTTCCTTAATTTCTTTGGGTTCGTTATTGTAGGTATATTCCTTCTGTTGTGTTTCTTGCCTAGAGAAGTTCCTTTAGCATTTGTTGTAAAGCTCGTTTGGTGGTGCTGAACTCTCTCAGCTTTTGCTTGTCTGTAAACGTTTTAATTTCTCCATCAAATCTGAATGAGATCCTTGCTGGGTAGAGTAATCTTGGTTGCAGGTTTCTCTCCTTCATCACTTTAATTATGTCCTGCCACTCCCTTCTGGCTTGTAGAGTTTCTGCTGAGAGATCAGCTGTTAACCTGATGGGGATTCCCTTGTGTGTTATTTGTTGTTTTTGCCTTGCTGCTTTTAATATGATTTCTTTGTGTTTAATTTTTGACAGTTTGATTAATATGTGTCTTGGCGTATTTCTCCTTGGATTTATTCTGTATGGGACTCTCTGTGCCTCCTGGACTTGATTAACTATTTCCTTTCCCATATTAGGGAAGTTTTCAACTATAATCTCTTCAAATATTTTCTCAGTCCCTTTCTTTTTGTCTTCTTCTTCTGGAACCCCTAGAATTCGAATGTTGGTGCATTTAATGTTGTCCCAGAGGTCTCTGAGACTGTCCTCTGTTCTTTTCATTCTTTTTTCTTTATTTTGCTCTGCAGCAGTTATTTCCACTATTTTATCTTCCACCTCACTTATCCGTTCTTCTGCCTCAGTTATTTTGCTATTGATCTCATCTAGAGTGTTTTTCATTTCATTTATTGTGTTTTTAATCGATGCTTGATTCATCTTTAGTTCTTCTAGGTCCTTGTTAACTGTTTCTTGCATTTTGTCTATTCTATTTCCAAGATTTTGGATCTTGGAAATAGAATCTTGGATCATCTTTACTATCATTATTCTGAATTCTTTTTCAGGTAGACTGCCTATTACGTCTTCATTTGTTAGGTCTGGTAGGTTTTTATCTTGCTCCTTCACTTGCTGTGTGTTTTTCTGTCTTCTCATTTTTCTTATCTTACTGTGTTTGGGGACTCCTTTTTGCAGGCTGCAGATTCGTAGTTCCCGTTGTTTTTGGTGTCTGTCCCCAGTGGCTAAGGTTGTTTCAGTAGGTTGTGTAGGCTTCCTGGTGGGGGGGACTAGTGCCTGTGTTCTGGTGGTTGAGGCTCGATCTTGTCTTTCTGGTGGACAGGTCCACGTCTGGTGGTGGGTTTTGGGGTGCCTGTGGCCTTATTATGTTTTTAGGTAGCCTCTCTGCTAATGGGTGGGTTTGTGTTCCTGCCTTGCTAGTTGCTTGGCATAGGGTGACCAGCACTGTAGCTTGCTGGTCATTGACTGAAGCTGGGTGCTGGTGTTGAGATTGAGATCTCTTGGAGATTTTCGCTGCTTGATATTATGTGGAGCTGGGAGGTCTCTTGTGGACCCGTGTCCTGAAGTTGGCTCTCCCACTTCAGAGGCACAGCACTGACTCCTGGCTGCAGCACCAAGAGCCTTTCATCTACCCGGCTCAGAATAAAAGGGAGAAAAAGTAGAAAGAAAGAATTAGTAGAAGAAAGGAAGAGAGAGAGAAAGAAAGGAAGGAAGGAAGGAAGGAAGAAAGAAAGAAAGGAGGCAGGGAGGGAGGAAGGATGGAAAGAAAGAAAGAAAGTAAGGAGGGAGGGAGGGAGGAATGAAAGAAAAAGGAAGAGTGAATGGAAGAAGGGAGGGAGGAAGGAAAGAAAGAAAGAAAGAAAGAAATGCAGGAGGGAGGGAGGGAGGAAGGAAAAAGAAAGAGTGAAAGGAAGAAGGGAGGGAGGGAGGGAGGGAGGAAAGAAAGAGAAAGAAAGAGTGAAAGGAAGAAGGGAGGGAGGGAGGGATGAAGAAAAGAAAGAGAGAAAGAAGGAAAGGAGGAGCGCAGGGAGGGAGGGAGGAAGGGAAGGTAGGAAAAAAAGAAAGAGCAGGTAAAGTAAAATAGAATAAAGTATGAAATATAGTAGCGTTATTAAAATTAAAAAGTAATTATTGAAAAAAAACGGACAGATAGAACCCTGGGACATATGGTGGAAGCAAAGCTATACAGAGAGAATCTTACACAGAAGATTACACATACACATTCACAAAAAGAGAGCAGGGGGAAAAATAAAAAATCTTGCTCTCCAAGTCCACCTCCTCAATTTGGGATAATTCGTTGTAAAAAGAGGAAAAGGGGGGAAAGTCTTAAATCTTGTCCTCAAAGTCCACTTCCTCAATTTGGGATGATTCGCTGTCCATTTATGCACTCCACAGACGCAGGGCACATCAAATGGACCGTGGAGCTTTAATCCGCTGCCTCCGAGGCTGCACAGAGAGATTTCCCTGTCTCTTCTCTGCTCTCACAGCTCCCGGGTCTCAGCCTTGGACCTGGCCCCGCCTCTGCGCGTAGGTCGCCAGAGGGCGTCCGTTCTTCGCTCAGACAGGACGGGTTTAAAGGAGCCGCTGATTCGGGGGCTCTGGCCCACTCAGGCAGAGGGGAAGGAGGGGCGCGCAGTGTGGGGCGGGCCTGCGGCGGCAGAGGCCAGCGTGACGTTGCACCAGTCCGAGGCGCTCGGTGCGCTTTCCCGGGAAAGCCGTCCCCGGGTCCCGGGACCCCGGCAGTGGCGGGGTGCACGGGCCCCCCGGAAGGCGGGGCGGACAGTGACCCGCGCTCGCACATAGGCCCTGCGGCGGCGGCGGCAGCAGCAGCCCCAGCGTCCCATGCCCGTCTCCCGGGTCCGCGCCTTTAGCCGCGGCTCGCGCCTGTCTCCGGCGCTTCCCCAAGCAGCCCTCTTAATGCCCTCTCCTCGCGCACCAGGAAACAAAAGGGAAGAAAGTCTCTTGCCTCTTCGGCAGCTCCAGACCCTTTCCCCGGACTCCCTCTGGGCTAGCCGTGGTGCACTAACCCCTTCAGGCTCTCTTCCTGCCGCCAGCCCCAGTCCTCTCCCTGCGCTCCGACTGAAACCTGATACCCGAGCCTCGGCTCCCAGCCCCGCCCGCCCCGCGGCTGAGCAGACAAGCCTCTCGGGCTGGTGTGTGCCTGAGGGCACCGATCCTCTATGCCGGAATCTCTCCGCTTTGCCCTCCACACCCCTGTTGCTGTGCTCTCCTCCGCTACTCCAAAGCTTTCCCCCTCAGCCACCTGCAGTCTCCGCCCGCGAAGGGGCTTGTAGTGTGTGGAAACCTTTCCTCCTTCACGGCTCCCTCCCACTGGTGCAGGTCCCGTCCCTATCCTTTTGTCTCTGTTTATTCTTTTTTCTTTTGCCCTACCCAGGTATGTGGGGAGTTTCTTGCCTTTTGGGGGGTCTGAGGTCTTCTGTCAGCGTTCAGTAGGTGTTCTGTAGGAGTTGTTCCACGTGTAGATGAATTTCTGATGTATCTGTGGGGAGGAAGGTGATCTCCACGTCTTACTCTTCCCCCATCTTCCTCCGGGGTCCGATCATATGGTTTTTATCCTTCTATTTGTTAATATGGTGTATCACATTGATTGACTTGCATATATTGAAAAATCCTTGCGTTCCTGGGATAAACCCCACGTGACCACAATGTATGATCCTTTTAATGTGCTGTTGGATTCTGTTTGCTAGTGTTTTGTTGAGGATTTTTGCATCTATGTTCATCAGTGATATTGGCCTGTAGTTTTCTTCGTTTGTGACATCTTTGTCTGGTTTTGGTGTCAGGGTGATGGTGTCCTCATAGAATGAATTTGAGAGTGTTCCTCCCTCTGCTATATTTTGGAAGAGTTTGAGAAGGATAGGTGTTAGCTCTTCTCTAAATGTTTGATAGAATTACCCTGTGAAGCCATCTGGTCCTGGGCTTTTGTTTGCTGGAAGATTTTTAATCACAGTTTCAATTTCAGTGCTTGTGATTGGTCTGTTTATATTTTCTATTTTTTCCTGGTTCAGTCTCGGAAGGTTGTACTTTTCTAAATATTTGTCCATTTCTTCCTGGTTGTCCATTTTATTGGCATATAGTTGCTTGTGGTAATCTGTCATGATCCTTTGTATTTCTGCAGTGTCAGTTATTACTTCTCCTTTTTCATTTCTAATTCTATTGATTTGAGTTTTCTCCCTTTTTTTCTTGTTGAGTCTGGCTAATGGTTTATCAATTTTATTTACCTTCTCAAAGACCAGCCTTTAGTTTTATTGATCTTGGCTATCGTTTCCTTCATTTCTTTTTCATTTATTTCTGATCTGATCTTTATGATTTCTCTCCTTCTGCTAACTTTGGGTTTATTTTTAATCTTCTTTCTCTAATTGCTTTAGGTGTAAGGTTAGTTTGTTTATTTGAGATGTTTCTTGTTTCTTGAGGTAGGATTGTATTGCTATTAACTTCCCTCTTAGAACTGCTTTTGCTGCATCCCAGAGGTTTTGGGTTGTCGTGTTTTCACTGTCATTTGTTTCTACGTATTTTTTGATTTCCTCTTCGATTTCTTCAGTGATCTCTTGGTTATTAAGTAGTGTATTGTTTAGCCTTTATATGTTTGTATTTTTTATAGATTTTTTCCTGTAATTGATATCTAGTCTCATAGTGTAGTGGTTGGAGAAGATACTTGATACGATTTCAGTTTTCTTAAATTTACCAAGGCTTGATTTGTGACCCAAGATATGATCTATCCTGGAGAATGTTCCATGAGCACTTGAGAAGAAAATGTATTCTGTTGTTTTTGGATGGAGTGTCCTATAAATGTCAATTAAGTCCATATTTTTAATGCATCATTTAAAGCTTGTGTTTCCTTATTTATTTTCATTTTGGATGATCTGTCCATTTGGTGAAAGTGGTGTGGTAAAGTCTTCTACTATCACTGTGTTACTGTCAATTTCCCCTTTTCTGGTTGTTAGCATATGCCTTATGTATTGAGGTGCTCCTGTGTTGGGTGCATACATATTTACAATTGTTATATCTTCCTCTTGGATTGATCCCTTGATCATTATGTAGTGTCCTTCTTTGTCTCTTGTAATAGTGTTTATTTTAAAATCTATTTTTTCTGATATGAGAATTGCTACTCTATCTTTCTTTTGATTTCCATTTGCATGGAATATCTGTTTCCATCCCCTCACTTTCAGTCTGTATGTGTCCCTAGGCCTGAAGTGGATCTCTTGTAGACAGCATATATATGGGTCTTGTTTTCGTATCCATTCAGCCAGTCTATGTCTTTTGGTTAGAGCATATAATCCATTTATATTTAAGGTAATTATCAATATGTATATTCCTATTACCATTTTCTTAATCGTTTTTGATTTGTTATTATAGGTCTTTCCCTTGTCTTGTGTTTCCTGCCTAGAGAAGCTCCTTTAGCATTTGTTGTAAAGGTGGTTTGGTGGTGCTGAATTCTTTTAGCTTTTGCTTGTCTATAAAGTTTTTCATTTCTCCATTTAATCTGAATGAGATCCTTGCTGGGTAGAGTAATCTTGGTTGTAGGTATTTCCCTTTCATCACTTTAAATATGTCCTGCCACTCCGTTTTGGTTTGCAGAGTTTCTGCTGAATGATTAGTTTTTAACCTTATGGGGATTCCCTTGTATATTATTTGTTGTTTTTCTTTTGCTGCTTTTAATATTTTTTCTTTGTATTTAACTTTTGATGGTTTGATTAATATGTGTCTTTGAGTATTTCTCCTTGGATTTATCCTGTATGGGACTCTCTGCAGTTCCTGGACTTGATTGACTATTTCCTTTCCCATATTAGGGAAGTTTTCAACTATAATCTCTTCAAATATTTTCTCAGTCCCTTTCTTTTCTCTTCTTCTTCTGGGACCCCTATAATTCGAATGTTGGTGCATTTAATGTTGTCCCAGAGGTCTCTGAGTCCTCATTTTTTTCATTCTTTTTTCCTTATTCTGCTCTGCAGTACTTATTTCCATTATTTTATCTTCCAGATCACTTATCTGTTCTTCTGCCTCAGTTAGTCTGCTATTGATTCCTTCTAGAGAATTTTAAATTTCATTTATTGTGTTGGTCATCATTGTTTGTTTGGTCTTTATTTCATCTAGGTTCTTGTTAAATGTTTCTTGTGTTTTCTCCATTCTATTTCCAAGATTTTGGATCATCTTTACTATCATTATTCTGAATTCTTTTTCAGGTAGACTGCCTATTTCCTCTTCATTTATTTGGTCTGGTGGGTTTTTGCCTTGCTCCTTCATCTGCTGTGTGCTTCTCTGTCTTCTCATTTTGCTTAACTTACTGTGCTTGGCGTCTCCATTTCTCAGACTGCAGGTTCATAATTCCCTCTGTTTTTGGTGTCTGTCCCCCGTGGCTAAGTTTGTTTCAGTGGGTTGTGTAGGCTTCCTGGTGGAGGGGACTTGTGCCTGTGTTCTGGTGGTTGAGGCTGGATCTTGTCTTTCTGGTGGGCAGGTCCATGTCTGGTGGTTTGTTTTGGGGTGTCTGTGACCTTATTATGATTTTAGGCAGCCTCTCTGCTAATGGGTGAGGTTGTGTTCCTGTCTTGCTAGTTGTTTGGCATAGGGTGTCCAGCACTGTATCTTGCTCATTGTTGAGTGGAGCTGGGTCTTAGCATTGAGATGGAGATCTCTGGGAGAGCTTTTGCCGTTTGATATTATGTGGAGCCGGGAGGTCTCTGGTGGACCAATGTCTTGAACTTGGCTCTCCCACCTCAGAGGCACAGGCCTGACTCCTGGCCAGAGCACCAATACCCTGTCAACCACACGGCTCAGAAGAAAAGGGAGAAAAAAAGAAGGAGAGAAAAAATAAAATAAATTTATCAAAAAATTTAAAAATAATTATTGAAATAAAAAAATTAAAAAGCAATAAAAAAGAAAAAGAAAGAAAGAAAGAAAGAAGAGAGCAAAAGAACCAAAAAACAAATCCTCCAATGATATTAAGCTCTAAAATCTATACTAAAAACAAAAACAAAAACAAAAAACAGACAGAACCCTAGGACAAATGGTAAAAGCAAAGCTATACAGACAAAATCACACAAAGAATCATACACATACAGACTCACAAAAAGAGAAAAAGGAAAAAAATATATATATATATCATTGCTCCCAAAGGCCACCGCCTCAATTTGGGATGATTCGTTGTCTATTCAGGTATTCCACAGTTGTAGGGTACAAGTTGATTGTGAAGATTTAATCCGCTGCTCCTGAGGCTGCAGGGAGAGATTGCCCTTTCTCTTCTTTGTTCGCACAGCTCCTGGGGTTCAGCTTTGGATTTGGCCCTGACTCTGCGTGTAGATCGCCCGAGGGCGTGTTTTTCCCACCCAGACAGGATGGGGTTAAAGGAGCAGCTGATTCGGGGGCTCTGGCTCGCTCAGGCCGGGGGGAGGGAGGGGTACGGATGCGGGGCGAGCCTGCGGCAGCAGAGGCCAGCGTGATGTTGCAACAGCCTGAGGCGTGCTTTGTGTTTTCCCTGGGAAGTTGTTCCTGGATCACGGGACCCTGGCAGTGGTGCACTGCACAGGCTCCCGGGAGGGCAGGTATGGATAGTGACCTGTGCTTGCACACAGGCTTCTTGGTGGCGGCAGCAGCAGCTTTAGCATTTCATGCCCTTCTCTGGGGTCTGTGCTCATAGCTGTAGCTCGCGCCCATCTCTGGAGCTTGTTTAGGCGGTGCTCTGAACCCCCTCTCCTTGCACACCCTGAAACAATGGTCTCTTGCCTCTTAGGCAGTTCCAGACTTTTTCCCGGACTCCCTCCTGGCTAGCTGTGGCTCACTAGCCCCCTTCAGGCTGTGTTCATGCAGCCAACCCCAGTCCTCTCCCTGGGGTCTGACCTCCGAAGCCAGAGCCTCAGCTCCCAGCCCCCGCTCACCCCGGTGGGTGAGCAGACAAGCGTCTCAGGCTGGTGAGTGCTGGTCAGCACCGATCCTCTGTGCGGGGATATCACCGCTTTGCCCTCCGCACCCCTGTGGCTGCGCTCTCCTCCATGACTCCGAAGCTTCCCCCCTCTGCCACCCGCCGTCTCCGCCCGCGGGCTTCCTAGTGTGTGGATACTTTTCCTCCTGCACAGCTCCCTCCCACTGGTGCAGGTCCCCTCCCTATTCTTTTGTCTCTGTTTTTTCTTTTTTCTTTTGCGCTACCCAGGTACGTGGGGAGTTTCTTGCTCTTTGGGAAGTCTGAGTTCTTCTGCCAGTGTTCAGTAGATGTTCTGTAGGAGTTATTCCACAGGTAGGTGTATTTCTGATGTATTTGTGGGGAGGAAGATGATCTCCATGCCTTACTCCTCTGCCGTCTTGAAGGTGTCCCCTCTTCCCAAATATTTTTAAACATTTTTTTGACCTGATACATGGATGGGCCAGGAGGTTAAAAAAAAAAAAAAAAAAAAGGAAAGACCAAGTTTCCGAGTAGGGAAGGAGTAAAACTAAAATATTTGAAAAACACAAATGAAATTATTGTGACTTTTCCCTGTAGTGACATATGCTGTATCATTTTAGGATTATTATAACATGTGTTGGGGAAAAACAAATTGGAACAATTATGTTCAAATGGTTCCAGCGTCTGTTGGTTATTTCAGCCTTTACCTCTGAAAACTATTAGAAGGAAAAATTAGTCTTGTGGTATAATTTACATGAAATAGTCCCTCACACACACCTGGGAATCACCATTTAGAACATAGATTAGATTATTTCCCTTAATATATGATGTGTCTCTTTCATCATTGCCTCTAGGACCCTAATAGAGAGAAATCTAAATAGTATCAACATGGTAAAGGAAAACCTGTTAATAGGTAGATATAGTTCTGTTTAGTCATTAGATTTGAGTTCATTGGAAGAGCCACAATATGTTATGTTGTCAAAATTGTATTACAAGGCTGATCAACATCCATATGGAGTTTTGTGATTCTGTAATTATGTAAGTAATGCCGACTGCTCTTGAGTACCATAAGTACACAAGAAGATTGAGGAAAAGATGATGGGAGAAGATGGATTGTTCAATTTATTTCTCAGTTAAAGCTGACACTTTGGGTAGAGAAATCTGTAGCTTTTTTTATGGTTCATTTTGCAGCTGTGTTTATTGTTTTAATAAGTAAATATATGATCTCATTAAGGCAGCATTTTCATAACTATAACAACACAAGTTTTTCATATCCACTCACAACACGTATGCCCCAAATGGAACCCCAAGAAAAAGATATATTAAATCCAATAGAGTTGAAAGATAGACCTTGTGGGGTGGAGTCTGTAGGTATCATTGAGGTCACAGCAAAAAGCAAAGTGTCTTTTATGCAGGAGCTAAAATTGTTGCAAAGATTTTTTTTGTTTTGTTTTCCTGAGTCCTCCTAATAATAAAGCTATTTAGAAATGGGTGGTGGTTTCCCAGCAACAAATGTGTATGACAAACTACCTTTCAGACTGTAGATGAATAATATGTTTATTACATCCCATTTGGACACTCTGTACAACTCATAGTGCCATAGCAGCTGAGGAGGAGAGATCTGAGCCAATCTCTTGTACTGTAATCAAAGTCTTAAAAGCTCCAGCCTCTGAATTAGAGAAACATGGCCCTGATTCTCAAGCAAACAGCTGCCCTGGTTAAGTTCTAACAACAGCTCCATTAGTATGGGTGCTGGTGGACACAGATTGGGTCAGTCAATCAATTAGTATGTATTTATTGAACACCTACTATTTCCCCTAGTTTGTTAGCTGTATGACATTGGTGAAGAGTCCAAAATGAAGAGGATATTGATTCTAAGCAAAATAGGAAGGAAAGGAGTGTCACTGTCCACATATAACAGGCTGCCAATAGAAAATTGGAATCTGTTCTGTTTAAAAGTATTTCAGAGAAAGCAAGAAAGACTTAATTTAGTTAAATGGTAGGATTTTGGGTGCTAGATTTTAAAGCTGCTTTGGTTGCAAGTGAGGAACTGTGTGTGAGGTAAGAATGCACAAAAGGTTTCAATGTATGTGCTGGCTCATTTTCCATGTGACTTCTCTTTGTGACAACTGCCATTTATTGAACACTTACTAAATTCATTGTCTTACTTTGAACCTGTGTGATGAGACACGTTAGCCTCATTGTTTTAAAGAAGTAGGAAGAATTAAGCCATTTACTTGAGGATACTTAGCAAATAAACGAATAATTGGAAATTGCACCCAGATCTGCCTCCAAAACTTATGTCAGATTTAGATATTTGGATAATCTAATTGCTGGATTTCAATGGTTTGAACATGGCTTTCCACTCATTTGTGTCTGTTCCAGGAACGTCTGTTCTACTCTGTCTGTGAACGGCCTGTTTTCACACATCCCTATTGTCTCTCAGTGTTTGAAGAAAATCAGCCAGTTACTACAGTGTGTGACCATTTACCGCTAATGACGCCAGTGGCTCTTTGAATGGAAGGTAGGCGCTGCCATTGATTTATGAGACTCTAAAGTTGTGGTTCCTCGTGGACTAAGATCAGGTCCCATCTGCCGTGTGACGAGACAATAGCACAGCTCGGTTCTTGCTTGCCTCTGCTGCAGCAAGTCCTTCCTTCAGTCAGGGGTGAGGCAAGGTGGCAAATCCAGTTTGGAATCATCACAGGGGCTGTGAGGTGGCTCCTAACCCCCTCTCTGCAGCAATGCTGGAGTAAAACATGGGGGAGCATGTTTTATTCTACCAGGAACCAGGATTCCATTTAGAGAGGGAAAGACATACATGGAAAATCAAGTGTTTGGTGCCAAGTGTGGGACCCAGGGTCTTCAGAAATAAGGTCCAAGCGCCTCTGCTTTGACATAGAGAGGACTTGGAGGCTCTAGGCAGGAACAAAAGAAGAAATAGGACAGATTAGAGGGGAGAATGGATTTTGGATGGGGTCCTGAGTGATGAGATTGCCAAAAAGTTTTTTTTTTTAATCCAAGAATGGGTGAAGCTAGAAAAGAAGAAAGATTGAAAAATGGAAAGTGCATTCAAATTAGAGATGGAATTTTACATATTTACATAGCAACCATTCTTTCCCACCTCCCCAGCCTCAATCTTTCTTATTGGTAGAAGCTAAGTTTTGTTTGGGTGTTTACCATCTCCTGGACTCTAGTGACATGAACTCCAAAAAGTTCTTTAGAGAGGAAAAATAGACCATTTTGTTCACTCTGTGATGTGGGATGTGATATTCACTCTTATGAAGTCATGCATATTTCATGAGAGTTGGGAATATGGGTGGAAGGTGGATGAGAAATCAAGGAAGGGACTGAATTTTAAGTCTGGGTCAGTGTGATGAGCAACACGAACCCTGAATGAGGAATCTGGAGCCCAAGAGGCAGAGGAGGCCACAGGAGCAGCAGTACCTAGGTATTCTCAGAAATATCAAGGAGGGCTTTAGACTCCTGAAAGTCTCAATTTTTGGACCCCTGCAAGTGCCAGTTGATGTGCAGAGAGAATATCCTCTTACTCCAAGATCCTCAGAAGTATAGCCTGTATAAGCCCTGGGCTCAGAGCTCAACTTGTTGGTGAGTTTGCCTAGTCCACCACTGCCTGGATCTCTGCTCAGTGAGCGATTGGGTGAGTGATAGTGGTGGAAGGCAGGACTGGTTGGAGGACAGTGAAGGGCTGCGTAGGTTCCTTTGAAGATGCCCTGGTGGTATGGGTAGGGCAATACCACCCTTTGTAGGCAGTGTCTTGGTCGATTCAGGCTGCTCTGACAAAGTATCATTGACCGGGGTGGCTTATAAATAGCAGAATTTTATTTCTCACAGCCTTGGAGGCTGAAAGTCCAAGATCAGAGTGCCAGCATTGTCGAGCTCTGGTGAGAGCCCTTTTCCACGTGGCAGACTGCCGATGTCTCATTCTATCCTCACATATCAGAGATCAGAGGAAGCAAGCTATCTTGTGACTATTATAAGGGCACTAATTCCATTCATAAGGGCTATACCCTCATGACTTAATCTAATCCTAATTACCTCCCCAAGACACAAACTCCTAATACTATCACATTGGGGAGTAGGGTTTCAATACATGAATTTTGGGGGACCCAGACATTCAGTCCATAACATGCAGTAATTGGCAAGATAAATGGGGAAACAGTCTCAGGAATTTGCATTCTTAGCTTAGGTCACAGGCTTAAGTCACACAGATTGCAAAAGAGAATGGATTTCATGCTGTTGTTATTTCCCTGCAATGTTTGCATTTCTTAAAAATGTTTGTCTGAGACATCTGCTGGCATAAAATGACCCACCTCAACTAAGAACAGGAGGTCCAGACCCAGTTTCCCTGCTATATCCCATCTCTACTTATCCATCATAACACTTGTCAGAATCTAGAAAGCTGTGGTGTTTCTATAGTTATTTGGTAATGTCTATTTTTCCTGTTAGATTTCCATGTTCCATGATGGCAATGCTGGGTCTGCATTTATCTCTATTATATTCCAAATGCTGTTCTTGTCACTTAATGACTATGTGCTGGATGACTGAAACGAAGGGAATCCCATAATCTGAATGAGTGGCTGGTGGAAATGACATGAATTATTTCTAAGGGTAGCAGGGTCATGCTTTACAGTTTACAGTGTGCTTGACTACACTTGATCATCTCATGCTCCCTCTTGACTTTGGCAGGAAAGATTGGAATGATGACATGTTGGTTCAGAAAGGGAATATCATTACAGGTTTAACCTGAAAATCAAATGATATGTAAACCTGCCTGAACTAATTAATTGAGATGTGAGGAGTGTCGTTAGTTAAGGAGTGGGATTAAGATCTGAGGGCTGGAGATGATGAAGAAACAGTGTTTTACTAAGCGTAAGGTACAATGCCAAGACCCACAAACATGAAGATTTGCAAGAATAATAAAATTAGCTCGTTTTGGAAATCTGTCCACTTGAATCAGGTAACAGCCAGTCTACTGAGCCCTAGACCTGTGAATCAGTGAACCAGTGCCAGTGAAGAGACCAAAACAAAAGGAACTTAAAAACTACATACAGGACCATAAGCTGCAGTAGTCCCACCCTCCTTTTTTACTGTTCAAAGGACTGTCGGCACCTCCCACAAATTTTCCCACTTATTTTCTTAGGTCAGTGAAACGGACATACTATCTGCTTCCTGTGGTTGCTGGGAGAATCTCTTCTCATTAAATCAATTCTCTCTGCATAATTGTGTCAATACCCATTGTGTCTTCTACCATCGCTATGCAGATACTCCAAGATACCAGCATCTTTCTGGAAAGTACAATGAGATCGTTATGTTGCACATTTTCACTTACTCTGAAGTTTTGTGACCAGCAGGTATGAGTATTAAAAACAAAGAAATAAGGTGGCCTCCAGGCATGCTGTAATACTTCTCACTTTTTCCAAGCCTTGGGTTGTCAAGTGCTGGGAGTCTGTGAATTCAACCTAGTTTTTATTTCTGCAAGTCACACAATTGAATTTTGAGTGTGATTTTTAGTGAAATAGGATTCTTTTAGGGATGTATAGAGATTAAAGATCTTTTCTTTTTCCATCAATCGAGCTAAGGGTTTAAAGCCTTGAGCTGGTCACTTGTTTCTACATGCTCTCCAGCACAGAAGATATCCTATCCCATATGCATCAAGAGCAGACACTTGGTTCCAAAAGTGTGTTTAGATACGTTATCACAATTAACCACAGATGACAATTTAAATAATCATGATGCACAGCATGCTAAGAAGTACTGCATTCTCTTTTCCCATTGACAAGGAGCTCAGCATATTTTTCAAGGCCAAGGATACAATGAAACCAATCCATGAATCTCATTTAGTGGTTTTATAGCCTGGGACTCTGTTTGGTACCAATATAGTATCAGACTCAGGGTTCAGTTAGGAATATAGAAATCATATTAAATATGGCAACAGAAAGAATTTACTATATTGAACTGGATAAAGAGGTGTTAGAGCATGGAAAGATTAAAATAGAACACTAAGGTACCACAGAGTTATACATCTAAAGCTTGAAGCATGAAGAAAAGGGGTTGGAATTTCCAGAATCTGGAAACTTAGAGAAGATGCCCTGGAGAAATGAGGCTCAAAGCTTTGAAAAGGGGGTGCCATGCAGCTGCAGCTAATAGCACAGGAGCTTAGAGAAGGGGTATTGGAGAGCTAGACTCCAAACTCTGAAGGGGAGGCGATGCTTGGATACTCTTGGTACCTCAGGAGATCAGAGGTTGAACACCACAGAACTTGGGTCCAGATCCCTGGGAATGGCCAACTCCCAGTAAGTGTTAGTCTCTCTGAAGGAACACAGTGATGTTGGTTCCTAGAGGACCAAAATTATTGGAGACTGGGGCTAACTGTGACCCATTGCTGGAGTGAAATTGGAGTGATGCTGGCAGGAAGAGCAGGAAAACAGGAAGGGACCAACCTTTTCCTTTTCTTCCTGCCTTCCAGTTTCAATCTAGCACCCCATATTGGTGGAACTTAACAGGAAGCCATCTGAAAAGATGAGAAATAGAGTTTTCACGATTCCAACCACATCTTTGCAAAGAAGAGTATAGATGGGTTGATCTAGATATGAGTGATATAGCTTAAAATAAACTTAATGTAGCTGTTAAGTAATATTTGCATATAAAATTAAAAAGTATTCAGTTCAAGCTCAGGAAAAGGCATAAAGAATGAATAAGGTTGGGGTGTAGGAAAGAGAAAGAATGACCATAAAATATTAATATACTATATTTATCTGTAAGATACAGGCAAATGTTGTATGTTAGAAAATGTTTAATACTCTATGAATCTAATTAAGGAAAATCTGTGTGTGTGTACGTCTGTGTGTCTAGGCTTTTACCTCTTTCAATAATTAAGACTTGAGTTTAAATAGAGAATTCATCCTGTGGTTACCTTAAGTGACTTATATCCCTGATTTTTTGAAAATCACTTTTATTGAGTTAAGTGCACTCTACTGTAATACAACAAATCATCATAAAAAGAAGATATTAAACCCAACAGACATAAAGCATAAAACATAAACTATGAATTAATGAGAGCTTATTGAGAAATCCTTATGACAGCTTTTCCTTTTTTAGAAGGATTCATTATTTATAATAAAATGGTGTATTAGAACCCAAATGTAATAAGCCTTTCAATTTGTCTTTGCAAGAATAAGAGAGGAGAGGTATTTGAAATTTCTAACATGAAGTGTTTTTCCATTTAGAGTGTAGGAGCATCTAAAAAATCCTGAAAAAGGTAAAAGTTTTTTGCATAGTCAGTGGTTCCATTCTCTCTGTACAGAAAATGGAAGGAAACAGAGAAGTCTTGCTTGAGTTAAGTGTTGTATATCATCAATGTCTCTGAAATCAAGTGAAAGGTGGTAGAGGGTCATTTTGGACATGATTTAAGGAAGATGAATGGAAGCAAGGAATGAGGAAAGCTAGGCTTGAGACTTAACTGAAAACTGACAGAGCCAATTCTGAGTATTGCTCAAGTTGTGGAGTCTGGTGATAACTATTTGCTCATATTATTGCCAAGTAATCCTGAGTAGTCAGGAGAAAGGGCCATTGAAGTTGGATGTAAAAGCGAAGCATTTTGCAAATGATCTTTTGTAGACTGAAAGTTTTCTGCTAGAACATTTGGAGGCTATGCATATCTTTTAAAATTTAACCCTTCACGAGAAGTCTCTGAATGATGATAAAGGTCAGGGCATCCTGACAAGACATAGCAGAGAAAGCAAAACAACCTTCTCTTTAAGAGAACTGAACTTTAAAACTGCAGTAGTTTTTTGAGGTTAAATAGCATATTCTTAATCCTGGAGATAGTGATCTTTCTAGAAAGAGCAAAGTGGCCAAAATAGTGAAAATCTCTTCTGAAATTCTAGACGGAAAGACGGGAAATGAGCCCCACTTTGCTTTTGTCATTCTTGGAAATTTGGAAAAATTGGCAGATTCAAAAACAAGCAAACAAACAAGCAAAAAGGAGTCCTTCATATTTTTATCTTGACTTTAGTGTAAGTACTTCTCAGATTGGCCCTAAATGCCAGTTTCTTGGTGGCAAGATTTTTTTTTAATTAATTTTAATTGGACTATAGTTGATTTACAATGTTGTGTTAGTTTCTGCTGTACAGCAAAGTAAAATCAATTACATATACATATATCCACTCTTTCTAAAATCCTATTCCCATATAGGTCATTACAGAGTACTGAGTAGAGTTCCCTGTGCTATACAGTAGGCTCTTATTAGTTATCTATTTTATTTTATTTTTTATTTTTATTTTTTTTGCGGTACGTGGGCCTCTCACTGTTGTGGCCTCTCCCGTTGCGGAGCACAGGCTCTGGACGCGCAGACTTAGTGGCCATGGCTCACGGGCCTAGCCGCTCCACGGCATGTGGGATCTTCCCGGACTGGGGCACGAACCCGTGTCCCCTGCATCAGCAGGCGGACTCTCAACCACTGCGCCACCAGGGAAGCCCTATCTATTTTATTATAGTGGTGTGTATATGTCATATACACTACTATATATAAGATTTTCTTTAAACAAACAAATCAGCAGTTGGCACATTTCTGCCCATTTATGATTCATTGAGAAAGAATGGATGTGAAACCACACAAAGGAGCTAAAATCAAGGTCACCTGCTGATGGTATGATTTGGGGCTTGGATGCATCACACACATCACACTTATTTGGATCCAGAGTCCTCAGTGGGCGCCTGGTTTATGAGCTGTCATGTTGATCAGAGCTCAGCTGCCAAAATATAACTTCCAACTACTGATTTGGAGGTCAGTTGAGTGAGTAACCTCCATCAAGCCAAAAAACACCAATGCCCTGGCAACCTCCCCATCTGTGAATGCATATCTTCTGGATGCTGGCATTCTGTAGCCTCCCATGAGCAGCTCACAGGCACTGAAAGCTAGAAGTGGACAAGACTCTGGCTCTGTGGATTCTGAATCAGTGAGGCACAACCCCTGCCCTCAAGATGTTCATGGTCTTCTGAGAGGAGGCAGAAGACTGTATAATGACGGAAGAGCTAATATGAAGGTGTTCTCAGGTGATGGGAGAGCACAGTGGAAGACTGAGGAAGGGGTGGGATGGTGGAAGGCAAATCAGAGAGTATTCTTGAAGAGGTGTGGTCTGAGTCTCGAAATATGAATAGGGGCTTATGAGGCAGACAAATGGGGAAGGAATAAGATAATATGAAGAGCCATCACGTGTGAGTGCTTATTATATTCCAGGCACCTGCAAAGTGATTTGAGAACAGTACCGTATTTAAAATCTTAACTTCATTATGAGATAGACCTTATTATCCCCATTTTATGGATAAAAAAATGGAAATTCAGGGTGTAAGTGGCAAGCAGATCATTTAAACTTTTTCTGTGAAAAGCCAGGTGATAAATATTTTTAGCTTTGGGGGTCATATGGCCTCTGACAATTACTTAGCTCTGCCATTGTGGCATGAAAGCTGTCCTGGAACAATATGTAAATGAGTGAATGGGGTTGTGCTCAAATAAAACTTTATTTACAAAAACAGGCAGGAGACCAGATTTGGCAGGGCTACAAGTAGAAGTGCCCGACAGAATATGTGGGTCTGGGATTCCGATGAGAGATAAAATGGAGTTTGCTAGAGATAGTGCTGCCTTTGACTTTAGCCATGTTTCTTTATTGGAGATATTGGGGAGGGGATCTAATCACTAGTTGGATTTCCAGCTTAGATACCATAAATATTTCCTGTGTGTTTTCTAAAGGCTCAGTAGTGAGTTAGGATAATAGAGCTTATTATTATTTTATATTATGATAGTGGTGATACATGAGAAAGTGAACAATAGATACTTCTTCAGTATTCAAGCTGTGTTGAGAGTGCCACAAGAATTCAGAGAAAAAAAATCACAAGAAAATAAGATGTGAGACATTTTTAGGATTTTAAATTATATATGAATTTATAAGCCCATGAAGTTTTATGTATTATTATGCATATAACTATTTTTGAAGTACATATGCATTATTCTAGGTTTGAGTTAGTCCATGAAGAAAAAGAATGGCATTTGTAGTTTGTCTAATTAGGGGTAATTAGGAAGCTGTTTGCTGGAATTTAAAACTATTGTCACTTAGCAAGAACATTAACCATTCAGAGTCCTGTTGGCACCGCTTGTTTCCAGAATTTGCTTTCACATCTCTGGGCCTGGTTGATGAGAGTCATAAAGGTAAATGAAACATACATAGTCCCTGCAGTCCTGAGGCTTATAGACTAGTGATGGAGGTAGAATTAGCAAATTACCATGGCATTAAATGTACACTCATAAATTGTTATTTATATTACAAAGGGAAATGGTTTTATGAGAGCTTGTAAAGTGGGGATTTCACCCAGTGAAAGGTTAGGGAGTCAGGAAGGCTCACATCAATCAGAGAAGCAGGGACATTCAATGGAGCCAGCTCAGTAATTACCTGTGCCTCAAAGAAGGACTCTTTAAGGTGTCATCCTTCCCTTGCAGCTGATGATGTAAACCATGAGTGGGGGAGAGGAAGGTACATTACCAGGGGTTCATCTTCAACCAACTCCAATGCCAACTGCCTGATCTTCTCTTCTTTTGTTAGCATTGGTAAGAATTCATTGTATCTTTGGGATACAATGATAGTATATCAGACCATATAATATAATCAGACCATACAATATAATCAGATAATATATCAGACCATATATTAGTTTTTAGAAATAGGCAGTATTTTCTGCTTTGCTCAGCCTACACTGACTAACAAAAACCTTAATAGCTTCAGAACATTTCCTCAAAGTGAAAACCCAGGAAAATTCATATTACGTGAGTTGATTATGAGAACTCTCCTCCTATTAAAGTTACTAGACATTTTTCATAATGGACCCTTCATTTCCCTCAGTGTGAGCTGCAGAAATCAGGCCCATTTTAGCATAAATCCTATCAGTATGGCAACAATGTTGTAAAACAAAAGTTAAAGAAAGAAAAAACTTTTTTTCTCTGTTTTGAAAATTGCTCCATAAGTTTGTTTGAGTTTTAGACATGTGCAATAAATCGGAAGAGACAGTTTTTCTAAATGTACTTTTCTTATGTTTACTATTCTTTCATGTTATGGGTTGAGTTACATCCCCCCCCCAAATTCACATGTTGAAATCCTAACCCCTAGTACCTCAAATTTGGAGATAGTATCTTTAACGAGGTAATTAATTTAAAATGAGGTCATAAGGGTGGATCCTAATCCAGTATGACTGGTGCCCTTATAAGAAGAGGAAATCTGGACACGGAGAGTTACAGAGAAGACCACGTGAAGACATAGGGAGAGACAGCCATCTACAAGCTAAGAGAGAGAAGCCTCAGAAGAAACCAACCCTGCTGATGCCTTGATCTCAGACTTCTAGCCTCCAGAACTGTGGGAAAAGTAATTTCTTTTGTCACCCAGACTGCGATACTTTGCTACGACATCTCTAGCAAACTAATGCATTCCATAAGAAACAAATAATCTAAGACTAACCCCAAATTAGAAAGAAATGAATTTAGAAGCTCACTTTGCCTAGTTTGTAGTTTTGCACTAGTGTCTTTCCTGGGTGCAAGCACCCTTTCTTCTGCATATAGTGGACAGAAACATTTCCCATAAAATGATTGTTTTTGCTTTGTTCTCAGTATGTAACACTTTGTAATTGGATTTATTTATTCCTCCATTTACTCTGGACATAATCTAGAATAGGACATTTATCACACCCTATATTTATAATATTGGAGAAGTCAACCTAAAGGGATGCATTTCAGGAAAGAAACATGGTGACCACAAAACAAACTAATACTTTCCATATAAAATAAAGAATCACATGTGTAAGAATGAGCAGAACTGCTCTGAGGAGAAACCATAGGCATCTCCAATTCAGTATGCAAATCTAGACTTATGCTGGTTATTCAACATCTTTCTGAAAGCTGAGGCTATTTCAGAATAGGGGAGTCTGGGTTCCCAGAGGATTACCTCAGGCGTCCCTCAAATACTGAATTGCCCCATGTTAAAAGTCGAATTCAGTTTATGAACACCAGATGGTCTCTGACTTTGCAGGAATGTGACTGATAACTCTTGTGTAAAGTGAAGCCCCACACTGTGAGGATTGGGTGGTTGTAGTGGCCAAATAGGGTCTCATCTCCAAGAAAATTCCCATAAATTTGTAAGCACAATTTTACCTACAGCCCTTTCTGGTGTGAGGATGCTAAGATGTAGCCTGGGAGGATTTCTTCTAATCACCCCCCTGGGGTCATCCTTTTGAAGCTGCTGCTCCACCTGTAATGGCTCTGGACAGCAGTAGAATCAGTGCACCTGGCCAATACAATCAAAGGTAGCCCTGGGGTCCAGAAAGACCCTGGCACCAATAAGAATGTGTCTGAGACTTTTAGTGCTTAAATTTTCCTTGTCTGTCATTCCCTGAAAATGATGAAGGAAGCTGCTCATCAAACGTTGGGCCACCTTTGGATGGGGTCATTGTCCCTCTGTAGAGGTCAGGGGTGAGGGAGGTACCCTCATAGTCTGGCCTGCCATTGCTTAAGAAGGTTAAATTTGAGGTTAAATCCTGTGCATCTGACACTTCATCTTGTTTCTAATAATATGAAAGAAGTACCAAAAAACGTTCCTTTTGAGTCTCCAGGGGAAGTCTGACTTCATTTAATACTGTGATTTAAAAAACACATCTTGCCTTTTCTGCTTTATTGGCAGTCTCTCCAATTTGATTCAATACCATATTTATTTAAGGCTGCCACATGCTGTTCTTATGGGTCATGCAGAATGTAAGGACTCTGGGTGGTCCAGGAGCCTCTGACTTTGCCCTAGTTTCATTAATACGTGTGACCCGCGGCAGGGCTGGCTTCTGGACTGGGTACAGGGCTCCACACTCAGAGGAGCCCTCAGTCTTGGAGTTTAATGCTCTGCAATTGCTGTATGAAATTTTTAATAATTTTATCTTTAACTCTATGTTTTGTAAGTGAAATCTGATGGGTCAATGGAGCATACACTGGGGTCTGGGAGGCTTGTTCATAGGCTGTGCTGTCTGTGTCTCCTGGACATGTTGTCAGCCCTCTACCTTGTCCCTCTGCAGTGACAGCTGACACCCTCCATCCCCAGCAGAGGCCTGGGCATGGGCACAGGTCTGCATTCAACCTGCAAATATCCACATGGCCAACATTAAGCAGCAAATAAAAAATACCATAACAGGTGGAGAAAAAGACCATGGAAGGAAGGAGAAATATTTTCCCCTGCTTTTTGAACAAGGGACCCACATCTTTATTTTGCACAGGGCCCTTCAAATTATATAGCTGGTCCTGACCCAAGGCCATTCCACCAGCAATAAATAAATTACATGTGTCCCTTTGATGTTTTCTTCAAACTAAAGCCTCAGTAGTTGTCTCTACCCTGACATAATGGGCTTTGTGTCTGCAGCCTTCTCTGTTCCTTCTACATTTCTTGACCCAGTTCAGCAAAACTGCTTTGTGTCTGACTTGAGAATCACAGTCCACTGTTGTTGTCCCCAAGGAATTTGTAGTGCATGTGGGAAGAAGAAACACAAATTTAGGAATTAGAGAAAAATAGGGTAAGCTGGGATGAAGTGAGAGAGTGGCATGGCATATATACATTACCAAATGTAAAACAGATAGTTAGTGGGAAGCAGCCGCATAGCACAGGGAGATTAGCTCGGTGCTTTGTGATGACCTAGAGAGGTGGAATAGGGAGGGTGGGAGGGAGACGCAAGAGGGAGGGAATATGGGGATATATGTATATGTATAGCTGATTCACTTTGTTATACAGCAGAAACTAACACACCATTGTAAAGCAATTATACTCCAATTAAAAAAAAGTTTAAATTAAGGTAATGAGAAAAAAAAATGAGAAGTCTTAGAATAAAAGCAGCTGAGTTGAAACCAGGCTCACCACAGGGATAATACACTCTGGGCCATTTGGTGTCTCTAATCCTCAGTTTCCTAACCTGAAAAAAAATTAGAACAAAGACAAGATTGCCTTATAGGGTTTAATGAAGGTAAAATGCTTCTATGGATGTGAAACTGTTGTGTATTCTTAGCATCTCACAATTATAGAAAAATATGTGAACTGTTTCTAAAGTACATGGTGTAAGAGTAACATATTCAGTAGAGGAAAGCCATAGAGTTGCCAGTGAAGTTGGAATTTGGGCAGATACTAACCAGAGGTTCATTTTTTTCTCTGTCATTGTTGGGGGTCAACAATTTTCCCACATTTTCCTCCATTAATGCTGTTCCTTCAAGTTTTCCAAACCATAGATCAACTGGGGTAAGCACTGAGCACCCTCAAATGAAAATCAGCTGTGCACTTTCTACACTGAAGCCCCAGAAAGATGCAGTTATAAGGCTCAGTTATAGAAAACTGTACCTTGGGCACTTGCAGAACTAATCAAGTTAGTTTGGAAATTTGGGAGTTAGATGAAATAGAAAGTAGTATTGATTTCCTCTATCCAAGCTTCTTGAGTGTGAAAACATGCTTAAATGATTAATCAGCAAACGGATTGGGTCCTTCCAGTGGGCAGGGTTTGTACGGGGTGTTAATATCCCTCAGTGACAAGGATGGACATCTCTTTGATTTAGCCAGCAATCTTTTATGCTGGAAGTCATTAAGCTCAGCAAAGATAGAGCTAAGACAGGGACCCAGGCCTCTTGGTTTACAATTATTCAATAAATCCAACAAATTTTACTGATCAACAGTGTTAATTCTGAGGATGCACTGGAGAGCTTGGCAGGATTTGGCCCTGCCATCATGGATCTCTCACTGGGGAGGAGGTTTCCATTAATCAAGAAATTATACATATAAAATAAATTATTCCACTCAGAGGTATATTGCCTCATGAGATCACAAAGCAGAAGATAATAACTTCGGGAGGTTGGGTGACTCTGAGTGGTGACATGGGAGCGGGGATCCGGAGGAGGAGTACCAGTTAACTAGGAGGTGATGGGGGGAGGAGAGAGAGAAGTGGATCAGGTAGAAGTTGCCATAGCAGGAGGGCGTGGGGCAAATGTGAGAGGCATGAAGCAGTGTGGCATGGGTAGTGTTCTTGAAGCAAAGAGAGAAGGAGGTGTGGGGTGAGATGAGGCTGGAGACAAAAACAGTGGCTAGATTATTCAGCCGCTGAATAATCATGAATCATGTTAGTTTTTACTTTAAGCTGGGAAAATGAGAATAACTTTAGTTTTTCTTTTTTAAAAAATTCTTTCATTTTAATGCTGACCCGGACATGATAAGTATGGAATTCCTTTGAGACATCATGTGGGGATGTCAGTGGGACACCTGGGTAAGGTAGCCCACAGCTTAGAGGGGAGGCAGTTGAGTCACCTGCATATAGATGGCAGTTGAAGGCATGGGAGTGATGATTTCCTTCAGGGAGAGTGCAAAGCATGAGGAAAGAAGAACACTTAGGATGATCATCACCAGCATTTAATTATTGAATTTAGAGGCAGACAGATCTAAAATGGAATCTGATAAAGAGTGCCAAGAGAAAAAAAATATAAGAGAAAGAAAGTGCAATGTGGGTCTTGGAAACCACGGAACAGAATGTTCTGAGAAGTAGAATTGGTCATAGTGGAATATTCTTTTGATGGGTCAGGTTAGAGAATGATGAAAATATATCCCCTTTTTTTAAGTTAAAAATATTTTATTGATAAGAAATGCTAATAAAACAGTGACAGTAATGACATCAAAGATCACAGATCACCATAACAAATATAATAATAATGGAAAATTTTGAAATACTGTGAGAATTACCAAAATGTGACACAGAGACATGAAGTGAGCAAATGATGTTGGAAAAATGGTGCCTATAGTCTTGCTCAACACAGGGTTGCCACAAACCTTCTAATTTGTAAAAAACATAGTATCTGCTAAGCACAATGAAGGGAAGCACAGTAAAATGAAGTATGCCTGTATCTTCTAATTGTTATATATCCCTTGGTTTAGTGACATGGAGATTGTTGATGACTTTGGGGAGGGAGTTAGGGTGCAGTGATGGAGTGCTATCATGAGTGATCTGAGAAGTGATGAAGAGGTGTGGAAGGGAAAAACTCTCTTGAAAAGTTTTGACCATGAAAAGATGGGGTGAGAGAGGGGGTAGCCGGATGAGTTTCCCACTATGGTAAGCATCCTCACTTCTGATTCTGAGATTCTAGATTTCTACTCCTGTATTCGCTGCTTCACAAAAACACACAGGGTTAGACTTCAGGTTGTTGGAGACATCTTGGGGTTCAGCTCAGAGCATCATCTCTGGTTCTAAAAAGTCAGTGAAATCCCATATATACCATCTCATGAAATAAGCCCCCCCCCATATCCTTATGTGTCACAGTTAGATTGCTGTTGGAAGGGTTTCAAAGAGGAAAAGATAAAATTCCACAACCCACATAGGGCTTTATTTTTATAAACAAAAGTAGAGCTCTGGGAAATATCTTAATATAAACAATTGATATTTTTGTTAATACAGCTGCATTCAAAAATAATAGATTCACTACCTTCTTTGGAAAGTGATGAGAAGAATTCTGTTCTGCTAATAGCCTGTTTAATAGCTAAAGATGTTTATTTCTTAGCATTAACTCACTGCTCCTGACATTAGGAAAAACAAAGCCTGTCTAAAATATATACTTATTTATGATTCTTCCAAACCCTTATTCTCTAAGGTTTCTTTTATTTTTATTGAGTGAAATGTAGTCATCTGTCCCTTTCTGGAAGCAGTAATTTAGCAACCTGTGAATGAAGTTCACAGGTTGCTGATAAGTGTAGAACAGCAGCTAATGCTAGGGATACAAATGGGGCCCACTGATCAGGCTGAGAAAACACTCTTCAATACATCCTGGGTAAGGAAATAAAAGTAGAGACTTTTCAAGAAAAAGTGTTTATGGATGTTGAATACACTGCAGAGGGACACTTGTTATGGTAGTAGAGTTAATTTAATAAATAATCTTAAATTGATTGAAGCCTTTAGTTATCAGCTGCTGCACAATTATGATGTCATATGCTGCACTATCGGTTTTGCAAACTTGTCTCACCATCACTTACCACTGCAACAACTCTGTGAATCGGGCAAATTGTTCAGCTTCCCTGAACTTCAGCAACATGGAAATAATGATGATAACTAAGTTCATAAAGCCAATTTAAAGTGGGAAAAACAAATTTAGAAATTATCTACTTTCAGTTAAGATAGAGTAGCCAGAACCTACTTATTCTCTGACCTGAAAAGACCATACATACCAGGCAACACGGAAGAATTGGATATCCACATGCAAAAACATCAATGTATACAATTCCAATGTCTTTCTAGAATGTGACTTTCTAGAAGTTTCTAAAGGGCAAACTTAAATGGATGAAGAGATGTCTGGTGAAAGTGTGACCAGACTTAATTCAGAGAGAGTTTAAGACTAAAATAAAGGTGGGGGTTATAGTTACACAATAGAATATAAATAATCTATAACACTTGAAAAAGCAGAAATGATAGAGTAAAATTTGGAAGAGAAGGAGAAGAAAAAATCGAAGGTAGTATAGAAACCGGTATAGTTGGAAACTAAAAGCCTTTTTTTTTTTTTTAGGTTGGCAGATCAAGTAATAGAGCTATAATATAAGCATACTTAAACGTTTAAGTGTAATTACCCTGTTGTCAAGCCCCACAGATTCCCCCTGTGATTCCTGTAAGACCTGAGTGGACACCCTGGGAAACGTCCAGCAGTGTTTGGAGAGCTGGATGTCTACCTTGGGGTCTCTTTTTCCCATCAGAGAAACTGTAGGCCCAGGGGACCCTCTTGGTGTGTTGCCGTGCCAGCCCGGGGGAAGAGCAAAGTGGCCAGTGTGTAGCTGCTCCTCTTACCCTTCTAATGCCATCCTTCTCAGTACCCGTGCCCCGGGGGTCCTTCAGTTTCACCCTCAGCATCTGGGATCTCCACAGTAGTGTCTTGTCTATGGATAGCTGCTAGTTGGTCTTCTTGTGAAGGGGACTGAAGCTGGGAATGGCCTATGTCACCATCTTGCTGTTGTCACTTCTTTGGATAACAATTTTCAACTCAGTACACTTTAGGAAGATGTGGGGCTTAATTCAAAAAATATGAATCAGGCGTATGTCTATGGTCAATAAACTTATATATGTGTTTGTGCCTGTATGAATATAAATCTTGTTTTGTTCAGAAACAAGCAAACACTCCCAAAATCGCATAATCCACTAGAATCAGGTGGTGGACAGGGAGGCAAGGCAGTGGAGGAGAAATGAAAAAAAACACACCAAAACCTTACTGTTCATAGTAGGGTGTTTTAGTCAGGTACTAGCAAAAAACCAGAAGAGTAAATAGAAATATATAGTTAGACCAGAGATGTATTTGTGCAGGTGAAACTATGATAGAAGGATTTTTGTTTGTAAAAACAAAAGATTAGAAGTAATCTAAATATCCAGCCACTGGAACTGCAAAACCATACAACAGAGCCTTTGGAAAAACTCTGTGTACTTGTATGGAATGATCTCTAAGATCAATTTTATTTATTGATTTATATGAATTTGTTTATTTATTTATTTATTTATTTTTGGCTGTATTGGGTCTTCATTGCTGCACATGAGCTTTCTCTAGTTGCGGTGAGCGGGGACTACTCTTACGTGCAGTGCGCGGGCTTCTCATTGCGTCGGCTTCTCTTGTTGTGGAGCATGGGCTCTAGGCATGCAGCCTTCAGTAGTTGTAGCAAATGGGCTCAGTAGTTGTGGCTCGCGAGTTCTAGAGTGCAGGCTCAGTATTTGTGGCACACGGAATTAGTTGCTCCGCAGCATGTGGGATCTTCCCTGACCAGTGATCGAAACCGTGTCCCCTGCATTGGCAGGCGGATTCTTAACCACTGTGCCACCAGGGAAGTCCCTCTAAGACCAATTTTAAATGTCAGGAGCAAAGCACAAATCCTTGTGTATGAAATGCTACCAATTGGATAAGAAGATCAACAGCATACATACACATATCATACAAAATATATCTAGAAGGGTAACCAACAAAAATGTGCATACAACTGAGGTGTCCATGGAGAATTAAGTGTAACAAGGGGTCAGGAGTAGGAGGGAAACTATTTATTGAATAATTTTAATACTTTTTGAATTCTGTACCATCTGTGCATATATTAATTTTAAAATAATAATTAGTTTAAAATTTTATCTTGTGGTTAGGTGAAATTCACATAACATAAAATCAACAATTTTAAAGTGTATAATTCAGTGACATTAGTATGTTCACAGTGTTGTGCAACAATCTAGTTCTTAAACATTTTCATCACCCCCAAAGGACATACTGTACCCATTAAGCAGTCACTCACCATCAGTAGTTTTCAAAGGAAAAAAAAAAAAAAAAAACAACGCTGACCATGCTTGCAAAGCCATCCACAGTCTGCAGCCCCAATTCCAGCTATACTTCTACTTCCTACGTTGATTCATAAATCTCCTTTCTGTGCTCTTCAATTTGCTACATGCTTTTTCTCTCCTCACTATCTTTTCAAACACTGCTCTCTCTGACTGTAACATATAGCTCCCCAGTTTTCGTCTATCAAAATACTCATCCGTTTTGACGTTTCCCTGAATGACCAGGCCAGGTTTTCTATCCAGGTTTGCTGTCCAAACTAGGATGCTCTCTCACAGCTACAGAGATCATACAGCTAGTTAGTGGTCTAGTTGGGATTCAGACATAGAAAAGCTGATGCTAAAGCTGTGCTTTCAGTAACCCAGCTCTGCTGGCCATTCACTGGCATATCTAATTATATTTAATTCACTCCTGATAGTACAGAGTTAGTTTTTCACGAATACAAGCCTTAGTTCTCAAATACATGTGCTCTGAGTACTGGGACATGTGATGTGCTTCCTGCACAAGGCTTCAGGGATTGGCATAGAACAAGATACCCTGCAGCCTACATGATTTTGAGCTTAAATGAACATTTGGAGAGTTAGAGTAAATGGAAACCAACCAACTAGTCCTACGGTGACGCTAGTGGCAGAAGGAGAAAAACCAATACTGACTACAGTTCCTGTTCCTGAGCTCCAGACCATTATCCGCCTCTAATGAATTATGTGTGAAATTGGAGAGGTTTCAAGGGGAAGTCACACACATCTTGAAACAGACATGAGGGTTTTTAAATGCATGCTCCATATTTCAGTGCACGAGAAAGAGAACCACAGAAAATTGCACAAAAAAGGTCAAACTTGCATTCTCTGATGGGCAGTTCCTTTGGGATTGAGGTCATAAGCAAACTGTTTTGGATTTTCCCCTGAATAAATAAGTCACTGGTTGTTATACATTTTTAGACATCTGAATTGCGCCCCTAAGATTCTTCTATAAGCCTTTAATTGGGTTTCATTGGCACATAAGCCATTCTCTCCATTGTGCATGTAACTGCCTGTATGTGATGCTATGGATTTTGCACCCTTTTGAAAAGTGGATACCATAGCTATATGTCCTGTGACACTGGCTGCCATGGTGCAATTAGAGGTGAAATAAATCTCACCATCTTGATGACAGCCTGTATAAGTGAAACCAGGGCATATAGAAGGCTCTGAGAAAATGAAATCTTGTAGTCTTTAACACTGTGATTATTACCCTCTGTCAACTTGTATGTTTTTTTCACACAAAAAATCAATTATTACAGTTCATGCAGATATTAATTTTGACATCAAATGCCACTAGGAAAACATTAACAATTTCAGATCTTTTATATTAAAATTGGCTAAAATGGCTATTTCAACAAATGCAAGAGATGCCGTAACCATATAGCTGTCTCATTCTGAGAGATTTATATGATTGCTTCAGTCTCAATGTAAGGCATTGAAGAAAACATGGGGATTCAACTAATAAGGCAGTGTCTGGGATTTAGAAGCCAGGGAGCTAAACAGCAGCATTGGAAATGGTTTATGAGGGCACTGTGACTTTTCTCTTAAAGAGAGAATTTTTCTCTCAGCAATAGTTTTAACTTCTATTTTCTATATTTTAAAAACTTAAATCAAAAATCTTATTTTGCAAAGACTTAGATAGTATTTGGCTGATGTGCCCTGATAAGGGAAAAATGTATATTTGATGCAATGATGAGGATGATGACAGTAACTGACGTTGACTGAGTGCTCACAATGTGCCAGGCACTGTCCTAGGTATTTTACATATACCCCTAGTTTAATTCTCTTAACTACCAAATGAGATAAGTAGTAGTATTCCCATTTTGCAAATGTGAAAACTAAGGCGCAGATTAGTCAAGATGAGTAACTTGATTAAGGTCACACAGCTAATTAAACATATAACCACTGTGAGCACTGCGTTTTACCACTTCCCATTTAGAGCTACCAGTTAATGAGTACTTGCCCTTGCGTCTCATGTAGGTTTGTTTGTTTATTTGACTTCCACAACAAATCAGCTAGATCTTTTCATTTTATAGATAACATAACTGAGGCTTATAGAAATTAAACACAATGCCTGTAGTCATCCTGTTAATGTTACCGAATTTTCAATCTACTAGTGAAATCTGTCTCCGTGTAATAAAGTGTTTTGTTTTGGTCATTTCTCTGGTCATCAAATTTTTCTTAATATCTCCAGTGACATTGCATTTTCAAATCATCTTAGCATGGACAATACCTTGTGCAGGTAGAAGGATTTGTTGGCCTCTGGTGGAGAGTTTTCCAATCTTTAGGATTAAAGACATATATTTGGTACAAGAAAGACCTTGTCTCTATCTTGGTTTATCTCTATAATGAAAAAAAATCTCCTGCCCTGAAACTAATGGCATAGAATTAACATGTGAAGTGAATTTTTGTTTAATATGTTTCATCTTCAAGTTGCTCTTCAAGAGTTTAAATCTTTGTTCCAATAGGAAGATAAAAATAAATTTCGGTGCTAGATTGCTTATGTTAATGCCTCATCTTTTTATTTTTGGCTGCATTGGGTCTTCGTTGCTGCATGTGGGCTGTCGCTACTTGTGGCGAGTGGGGGCTACTCTTTGTTGCAGTTCGCGGGCTTCTCATTGCGGTGGCTTCTCTTGTGGAGCACGGGCTCTAGGCATGCAGCCTTCAGTAGGTGTAGCACGTGGGCTCAGTAGTTGTGGCTCGTGGGTTCTAGAGTGCAGGCTCAGTAGATGTGGCCCACAGGCTTAGTTGCTCCACAGCATGTGGGATCTTCCTGGACCAGGGCTTGAACCCATGTCCCCTGCATTGGCAGGTGGATTCTTAACCACTGCGCCACCAGGAGAGCCCTAATGCCTTATCTTGATCGCTGTAGAATTAGCAACTTTTCTTCCAGCAGATATGTCTATGGGAAAGATTTGTTGTATTTTTCAAGTGTATTTATAGTAATAATGTGCTTGGCTCTTATTCTTTAGCACTTTATGTAAGTATTTTAATTAACTCTCACTGTACTCAGGACATAGATATTGAATCCATTTTATTAAGGTACAGAAGGTGAGAAACAACCAGGAGGTCATATGGTCAGAAATATAATTGCCAAATGTCAAATAGTTAATGAGGGACAGAACCATTGACACCATAGGCACTGCTTAGTGGGCATAGCAATGACATCATTAAAATTAAAATGACATGGGAGGGGCAACTCAAAGGACATGCTAGAAGTGGAAGCAGTAGGTAGAAGATTGAGGGGGTTTCTAGTTGTCCTATGAGGACATGATAAAAAGAAGGTAGTGGTATGTGTCTGTGTGTGTGTGTGTATAGAGGATGGGGAGATCTCTGACTTAGAAAGAGAAATGCTGAGAGAGAACAGAAACCATGGCAAAGGAGAGCTTTTAGAGGTACAAAATGTCATTTGCCATATGGATTGCTCACGCGACTTAAACCAACATGTTGTTGGCCATAATGGAAAACCATGTGTAGCTCAGTTCCATCACTTACCGGTGTAAATTTGGACTGGAATAGTTGTCTAATAGGGATGAAAATACTGTCCTCCTAGTGCTACTGTGCTATGTTAATGAGAAAATGTGGAAAAGACCTTTGATAAATCTCTTACAATTTTATGTTGTTCCAAGTAAAATTAAAAAAAAAAAAAGTCAGGAAAGCAGAGTAGTGGTTGTCAAATACACAAATGCACTAATGTGGGAGAAGAATTAAATATTCTTTTGAGGTACTGGTGGATAGAAACAAATTTTGACTTAATGACAAGCCTGGTGTTGATGGAGACTGACCAGAAAGGAACAGTTTTCCTTGAGAATTTGTTAGTTTTCTGTCACTGGAAGATATGAAAACATTGTGGTCACTTAGTGTGAAGGTGATTCAAACATTAGATCAGCATAGGTAAATTATAAGATTACTTATAATCTTTAAGGTCTATGATAATAACAAAAGTCAATATTAGGAGAAAATATATTTCTCCATTAATTTTCCTATTTCTAGACTAAGGACCTGCTTCTTTAAGACAAAGTTGAAACAAATAAAAGAAAATCTCATTTCATATAACAAGTGCTTTGTCCAGGGAATTCTGTCTTATGATACACATTTTTGGAAAGCCTCTGGGGTCACTCACTATAAAATTTGTCACTTTAAGAGATGGTACAAGTAAAAATGTGGATCATTTCAAAGCAGGTGTTAATAAAAGCTTGAAAGATATTATACTGCATTTGCATTTTATTTTCATATCTCCCTTTCTAGGGCAAGGATCTGTATACTCTTTCTGTAAAGAGCCAGAGAGTAAATATTTTAGGTTTTATAAGTTGTTTCTGTGTCAGCTACTCAACTCTGCTATTGTGGCTCCAAGTCAACCATAGACCTTATGGAAATGAATGGGCCTGGCTGTGTTCCAATAAAGCTTTAAGACAGGAGGCCCATGGGCAGTAGTCTGTCTATCCTTGTTCTAGAATGTGAGTTCCATGAGGGCAGTGTGTCTGTCAAGTGTCTCAGTTGCAAGGGATGGTAATCACCTCTGTGTAATTTGAGCAGGGAAAGAATTTATTCAAGAATATTGAAGTTTGCAGAATCTCTAGGAGACTAGACAACTAGGATTGAATGCCACATACAAGAAAAATCACTCCAGCCATCTTTCAGAACAGATCCCATGAAAATGCCTCTCCTCCCAGGCACCTAAAGGTGCTTGCAGAACTGTTCTGGATACTGCCTCTGGATCACTGCTACTGGATACTGGGCATGGCTATCTCTGTTACTATTTCTGTCAGCCTCACCAGAACAAAATCTGCAACAGCCCCTGCTTCATTACCTCACCAGCTGTGGAATCTAGGTCCAGCATGGGTGCCTCTGATTGGCAGAGCTAGGTCAAAGCCCTGTATCCTAGCTGTAATGAAGGCTGGGGATGTGAGTATCCAACATTTTCACCTTACGTGGTTGATACATGAAATGGAGAATTCCCCAAACATAAGAAGGAGGTTCATTTGCTGGGCAGTAAAATATCTACTATAAGAAGGACTGAGTTTTCTTCGTATTTGTCTATGTAGTGCCTTATGTGTTGCCTAGTGTATAAGAGACTGTCAGGAGAAATATATTTAATAAACAAAAAATAGAAAAATAGTTACTGAAAGAGGCTTAACTTTTAAAGGTGATACCAGGGATGATTATTCTTTCCCCACACTATATGCCTAAGCTCTTATAGACAGGGATGTATAGTAAGAAGGCAGTGCCCTAATCTTCCTGAGAAGACATTCATTCATTAATTCGCTTATTAGTTGACTATTTGCAAATGTTCCTCTGTGGCAGGCAACACATAGGTGAAAGAGACAGAATGGCGAGCATAAACCAAAGTGGGTACTGCCCTGGATGGAATTCCTCATCTAGGTGAGGACAAAGACATTATAAAAGAGGAGATGCTGTAAAATTGCCAGCTACTTAGTTGCTACAAATAGAATCTAGAATATATAAAGAACTCTTACAACTCAACAACAAAAAGAGAAAATAGTCAATTAAAAAATGGGCAGAGGACTTGAACAGACATTTTTGGAAGGAAGATATACAAATGGCCAATATGTGTGTGAAAAGATGCTCAACATCTTTAGCCATTAGGTAAATGCAAATCAAAGCCACAATGAGATACCACTTCACACCCACTAGGATGGCAATAACAACAACAGCAACAACAAAAACAACAACAGAAAATGACCTGTTGGTGAGGATGAGAAGAAATTGGAACACTTGTTCATTGCTGATGGGAATATAAAATGGTGCAGTGGCTGTTCAAAACAGTTTGGTAGTTCCTCAAGATGTTAAACATAGAATTACCATATGACTTAGCAATTCTATTCCTAGGTATGTGTACAAAAGAATTGAAAACACATACTCAAATACATGTATGTGGATGTTCATAGAAACACTATTCATAATAGTCAAAAGGTGGGATCCTTGCAACCCAAATGTCCACCAACAGATGAATGGTTAAGCCAATTTTGGTATATACATAGTATAGAATATTCTTCACACATAAAAAGAAATGGAGTACTTATATGTGCTATGACATAGATAAACCTCGAAAATATTACATTAAGTAGAGAAGCCAGACACAAAAAGTCACATATTGTATGATCCCATTTATGTGCAATATCCAGAATAGATAAATCCATAGAGACAGAAAGCAGATTGGTAGTTGCCAGGCAATGGGACTGACTGCTTAATGGGTATGGAGTTTTCTTTTGGAGAGATAAAAATGTTTTGGAACTTGATGTAGGTGGTGGTTTTGCAGTATTGTAAGTGGCCTAATTCTACTGAATTGTGCCCTTTAAAATGGTTAATTTTGTGTTATGTGAATTTTACCTCAATAAAAGCAAATAAAACAAACATACAAAAAGACTTAATGGGGAACTGTCTAGGAGGCTATTGGAGTTCATGCAAGAGATTAGAGTGTCTTTGACTAGTGTGGAGATGAAGATGGGGAGAAGCAAATCATCAGTGACCAACTACGGTTGATGTCAGAGGAAGTGGGGGAGGAGGACACTCAACACCCAGAACAGACTTTAATGTCTGTCACGGCCAACTTAATGCTGCAAAGGGGTATTAATGAGTATTCAGCCAGATCAGATTTTCCCCCAAACTCATTATCTGACCCTTTTTAAAATGGACTTAAAGACTCATAAAACCAATTCTGGTTAGGGCCATTTATTCCTTTCCAATAAAACTTGAAGCTTTCCTTTGATCCAGTAAAAAATTCGTAATACCACCTTTTCATCTCTCTCTTTAAAAAGCAATTTTTACATGTTCTAAATATAATAATTATCTACTTGACAAATGTATTCCTAATTACACAATTAGCTTATTATATAGTATCAACTTATAAATGCCTGAAGTCTGAGATCTGTCTGGGAAAGAAATTATTTTATTTAATGTATAATGTAATTTCCTCTCAAATAATTACTTAAGGGTTGGGGGAAAAATGAGTTGGGCTGAAAAGCTCTAGTGTGTAAATTTAGAGCTGATATGCCTGACAGAAAGCAAGTAGAATAATGAAACGAGGCAGGATTGATTAGCGTCCCTGGCTGGGTTCTTACTTGCTGTGAAGTGTGAATGTACATCTACATGTGTGCATGTGTTCACATGTATGCATAACTGTGCACCTGTGTGTGTATGAGCATGAGTGTACGTGTGCTTAATGCAGCAAGAGAAAGTGTCATTGCCACTAAGTGACCTTGTTTTGCATCTAAGTGGTGAGAACTTGAAAGTGTCTGTCTATGATGTATGAATCCCATCCCATCCCAACCCCTGAAATATTCCTCTCAACATCTTTATAGCAGGGGCTATAATCCCTATATGTTAAAGGCAAATATACAGAGGTGAGGAAGGACACTTTCATCAGCTATTAAAAACCCAATAGAATAATTATCAGACATTTTACATTCTCCAGTAGCTGAAAGTAAATTATTGGGGCCATAAGAGTTTTGATAGAAAGTATGTTGAAGCCATAAATTGAAGGCCTAATGCACTTCGGGGAACTTTGAAGAACAAATGAGTCTGATGGTTGGGGAAACAGTAATCAAAGACCAACTTTCTAGTTTGACAGTTTTGCAGAGGTCATTATCAACTTTTAATGAGTTTTGCTTATATGGAATGTAATGGGATGTTAATGTAATCAGGACACAGGGAGACCAGGAGTTTATGAATAGCATCACAGTCATTCCTGCTAACACAGATCACATTTAGATAAATGCATCTCTTCCTTTGCCATTAAAGGTAATTTTTAATTATTGTCGGAATCTGTGTTTAAAATAAAAGGGCTCAAGCAGTTGAGTGTTAGAAGGAAAAAAAACTCATATACCTTGAACGCTGAGCAACCATTGTGGCTTGTGGTCAAGAAGTTGTGATGGAAGAATGGGAACCATTTACACCCCAGTAGGCTGGTATCCCTGCCTTTGAACAGGTACATGTATATCTCAGAAGCTTTGAGACACAGTCCTTGGCAAGCTCGGTAGCAAAGAGCATCCTCTCTTGAAGTCAGTGCCTAAATGGCCAGAAACTGGTGTTGCAAAACTGAAATCTTACAAAATGAAAATTTGTGAGAGAATAAATTGGTGTAGCCCTTTGGGAAAGTTATCCAGTGATCCCTAGTATAATTGAGAATGTGCATTTTATATAACCCCCAAACTCCACCCCTAGGGATATACCTTATAAAAATCCACTCATATGTGCACACAGAGACATGGATAAGAATGTTCATAACAGCTTTGTGTGTAATAATGAAAAACTGGAAACAAAACAACTTCCCTTCATGGAAGGATAAATAAATTATGGATATTCAGGCAATGAAATACAATCCAGCACTGAAAATAACTGAACTAGAATAATTTATATCAACATGAATTTATCTCATTATATTCTTTTTTTTTTTTTTTTTTGCGGTACATGGGCCTGTCACTGTTGTGGCCTCTCCTGTTGTGGAGCACAGGCTCCGGATGCTCAGGCTCAGCGGCCGTGGCTCACGGGCCCAGCCATTCTGTGGCATGTGGGATCTTCCCAGACCGGGGCATGAACCCATGTCCCCTGCATCGGCAGGCGGACTCCCAACCACTGCGCCACCAGGGAAGCCCCTACCTCATTATATTCTTGATTATAAATGCGATTTGCAGACAAATACAGAAGAATACAATATAATAATATTTTATAAAACAAACATGCAGAGATAAGATTGAAAAATACTTAGGTACCTATACATAATTAGTAAAGGTGTAAAGAGATGCATAAGAATGATAAACGCCGAGTTCACCTCTGAGGAGTGAGGGGGATGTGAACAGGGAGCGGGTCACTGGCATTTAACATTGGATGTTTGCAGCGGTTTCACAGTTATTCCTTACATTAGCAATTAAACTTTTCGAATGGCTGAAATAACTTGTAAGACAACTTTTGAAAGTTAATCTGAAAATAAAATTAGAATTCATCTACATATCAATCTATTTTTCCCCCAGTAAATATTAACTGAACTATTTTATGTAGGCGCTCTTCTAGGAGCTATGAGAGAAAAAACGGAAGTGAAAGGCATAGCCTATGCCCCACAAAGAGCTGATAGTCTAGTAGGGAGGATAGAACACAAGGAAATTTAGGCAATACTATGATAAAGGAGGAATCTAAAAGGAAGACAGAGCTTGAAGCATTGGTACACACAGAGCCTGTTCCTAGGAATGTGGTGAACAATAAGGGATACCATGAGTATGAGACAAAATCAATTAATGGTATATAAATCCACTTATTGCACTCCTGGCTCTTTCCAGGACGCAGTAGAATCCATTAACTTGGCAAGCGCTTCCACTCAGGCCTAAGTTGTTTCAAACACTTCTTACAATTGCTGAAGCTCTGTGCAAAGGATGATTTTCCTTCTATGTTTTGTGTGCTTTGTCAATGTAAGTGCCACAGCTGTCCTCCTGGAAGTGTAACACTGGCAGGGCTATATCCATTAGTCATTCTGATGTCTGGTGTCCACAGAGTTCTTTGTGACTCTGTTTTACCCTAAGAACATATTGTGTTGGACCGGAGCAGCTTCACACCCATCACAAGAGACCCAAGCGATGTAGTATAGGAGGGCTCAGCTATCCTTGTTGACAACATTTGTGTGGGAATCAGTGAAGGATGTTATGGGAAAGACTAGATCTTCTGGAAGGTCCTTATCAGCTGTGATATTTCCTGTTTCAGTTACCCAAGCAGGGGATCTTTGAGTACATGGATGCCTCTAAACCTCCTTTTAACTTGCATTTCTTTAGTTACTGCACTATCTTGAAAATAACAAGCTGCGTAAAATTATTTTCCTTGCTGGCTTATTTTTAGCTCTCCTGAAGCTATCTCTTTTGAGATTTGAAGGGAACCTTAAGTATTTCATAAATAGTGAACCAAATTAAGTTCACCTCAACTAGATTTTCCATGCTTTTTATAGCCTTTAAATTTGGTACTTCACCTTCATTTTTCTAGAATCAGAAATTATTAATTTTCTTCCATATTTTTCATATATTATTTTTAAAATTTATAATATCCTCAAAACTAAATAAGACTGATTTTATTGATTCATGTGTGTGTGTGTGTGTGTGTGTGTGTGTGTGGCTTTATATGGGAATACTAGGGGAATTAGATTGTATGCTATGCCACTTAAATTTTATCTTGTGATGGATTATGGCAGAGGGATTGGGGAAGAAAACCAGCATCAGGGCTTATTAATTCTGAGTCATAAATTAGAAAGTCTTTTATTGCATCTTCACCATATTCCTAATCATGTAAATATATGTCTGCCAAGATTTCAGAAAATATTTAAGGTCAAAAGAAACATTGGAGAGTATCATTCTTGAGGTTTCCCAAAGTGAGTCTAGGGATTCTTACTGCTGAGGTGCCATTATAAACTGCTTTTATTCAGAAATAAAGGATCCCATGGTCAATTGTTTCAAGGAAAAACTGGGTGAAGTAGTCAGGCTTCTGTTCTACAGGACTTTTCAGAGACTTCATATTGCTAATGTGATAGTAAGTCTCTGAAAGGGGATAGAGTTTCCAGCATTTTCTGAAATTCTTGTCCACAGAATTGTTTTTTGTCCTTGTTCGTATGCTGCTGCTTATGAAAAGCATTTTGGGAAACACAGATCTAACCCAACTTTATCAGTTCACCCAACAAAAATTAAGGAATAGAGAAGTTGTAGTAATTTACTAAAGTCACACAATTGGTTAGTGCTGAAATTGAGCAGGAGAAGAGGGAGGGGAATAACATTTTTCCAAATAGATGTGAATAGTATGTGGTAGATGTTTACAGTATGTATAATGCTAATGACAGAGATGTACTTTCCTTTGAACTAAACAAGGAATGATGTACCATACATATTATTGAGTCATATTACCAAAGATGTCCCTCATCATTAAACACATACAGACAACTGTTTACAGCAGCAACAATATTCTATTAAATACTTACTATGACATCCACGATAACAAAAAGAATAGGCAGTTTCACATTACTAACATCATTATCCACCCACATGTAAACGCTTTAGTGATGTGCTAATGTATATTTTTATCGCTTAATCATTTAGTAAAAGAAGGATGAACCTTCAAGATTGTTAAATTTAACCCTTTCAATTTTTAGATGAGGAAAATGAAGCCCAAATGGATTAAACAATAAGGTTACACAATTTGGTTGTGAAAGACCTGGGATAAGAATCTGGTTCTTCCTATTCTCATAGCATGGTGTTTCCAGTCCTACTAAGTGTTTGTTGCAGTGCCAAATTATTGGAGATAGCTCATGTGCTACTACATTTAATTCTTATTTAGTCTTTTATTTGTTTGTGTATGTTAAAGTATAATTGTGAAATACAAGGATTTATCATTCCTGGGAGGCTAGATCTCCTGTTCACTTAAGCCAGAGGATGAGGACCTGCAAGCAACGTGATGAATGAGAAGTAAATATTTGTCTAATTCAGGATTCATTACTTATAAATCCCCTTGCTTAGAGATATTTCATGTCCACTCATCTTCAAGGGGAGGGATGGCTCTTCTTTCTCATATAAATGCCATCTGTGCTGCAAAACATAAATAAGAGCAAAGAGTGAACATAAAGGTTGTATAACTCAGAACAAAAGAGCAGTGGCCCTTTGTAAGACACAGTAGAGGCAAACACTGGGATGCATTTGTGATTCTTTTTTTGACTATAAAGGCAAGAGAGATCTAAGATTGCTCCTCCCCAGGCCTGGAGCATGGGGAATGTCTGGCATCATCACAAGTGCTTTGCCATCACCTCCTCACTCTCCCTGGAAGCAGGTTCTATGTCCTTTCATTGGTCCCTGTTAGGTCTTGAGCACTAGAGCTAATGTCTGAATTGCTCTGGTGTGTATGACTTTCTGGAGTCCAAGCAACCCCCACTCAGTCAGAAATGCTTGCTCCCTGCGTGTCAGATCCAAGTTCTTCTGTGTGAGGACTTCCTAGGGGCCCACCATTTCTGCCTTCTCCCAGGCTGCATAGGTTCCCTCACAGGTATTTGACTGCCTGTCTGACTCTAAAAACAGGTCATTTTACTCAGTAGGCATTAATCACAAGGCTGGCTCCACAGCCTCTGACTGTGGCCCCAGTTAGCCTGGAGTGTTCTGTGTTGACTGGGCAGGCCTTGTTCTTATGAGACATTGATCCCCAGGCTTTAGGTCCTTCTGTCTAGATCATCACAATTAGCTTGTGCTTTCCTCCTTAGTTTATCTCGTTTCTTTAGGGCTAGTTCCTTTCCTATATGCTGCTGTTGGCCTCTATTTTTCCTAGACACTTGTATTAACTACCAGCTACCTACTGGCTCCTTCAACTCTATGTTTTCCTATACTTGGCCAGCCCTGTCCTATTACAGTTAAAATCCTGAAGCAACATTCTGTCTGGAAGCCTGGAGGATTTCAGTTGATTAGGGGCATACTCTAGGACATAAGTACTTGGGTGTCAATTGTGATGCTGTCCCTGCAGGTGCTGGTTCTTGGTACTTCTAAATATTCTCAAGCAGAGATTTTGTCCAGGTGCATCTTAGAGGTGGATGCTTCTTCTCTCCTGAAAAAAACTGGGAACAGCATTTTATGTGTTCTGTGGCAAGATTAGAGTCAGAAGCAGTAATAAGATCGGAAATACCTAGGGTACTTGACAGCTCAGGTCCAAATTTTTTTTATTAGTTTCTGCTTTATACTCAGGTCCAAATTGTTACAATGGTCATGCTCTTACATCTTTTTCCATCTCCACACACGGGCGTGAGTAGACCCTTATAACAGAATCCAAATGCATCTGAATGTCCCCCTGCTTGTCTAGGAAGCTTTGTCTTTGGATGAGAAACACAATGTGGCTCCCTATGCATTGAGGATCTGTATCTCCTGGGGATACTCCTCATGTTTTTGTCCCAATGAGATGAGCATTATGGGATCTTGATGGAGAAGTTGGCTGGGAGCTTTGGGAAGAGTAGGGGCCAGATTTATTCAATCCTTAATAGATAAACCAAGGCATTGGTTTACCATCAGGATATTCGGCTATTTTTCCTAAACAGCCTGGATGACTCCAGAGTTTGACCGCTTGTGGTTGATAGGCCCAGAGCACCCTCAAGAACTTGGAGATTATAGGTTGTAATATCAATAGTTTGGGTTATGGCAGATGCCTCTATGTATTCCAAATCAATTCATGATGATGGTTGTACTCTATTTGCCTTTTGCCTTGAAGAAAGACAGAATGAATGGGAAATAGACAGTAGGAAATATAGCCTAGAGGGAACTTTACTTTTATTTTAAAATAATGTATATTACTAGCATATAATCATTAATTAATTAATGTGGTAGATATTTAGTGCATAATATTTGCAAAGTACAGAAAGAAAAGCACTCAGATAAAAATAAATACCACCAAAATTCCACCAGAAAAGGATGAATACATTCTCTTGTAAATCTTTTTGGTTCTTCATATATGCATGTATACAAGAATTAATGGTATATAATAACATAAAATAACATATGAGTTTTCTAGCTAGCTAACTGACTGGATTTTTAACAACAAAAAATGAGTTTATTTTGGTTTCATAATTCTGTATAGACTTTTTTTTTGCTACAAGATCTATTGGGCACGTTCTTCTGTATTAATATGTAGCAATTCTTATTGTTTTGAGGCTACTATAACTATTTCCTCTCATGTCTTTCAAAACTTTTTCCAGTTTTTTGTTTACTTTCTACTTTGCTTAAAGATGATGTGTATTTTTGTTTATATAATTATTTTACTAGTGAGAAGAAAGAGAAAAACATAATTTTTTCTAAAATAACTATTTACAGCTTGAAAATTCAAAGTTCATATACAGACAAAAAATCTTGTTATTACAAAATGGGTTTCCACAGAATAATGTGTTTGGCATTTGATTCTTTATCTTTGCCATGTTTCTGGACAAGAGGCACACCTAATTCACAGCCTATGTTCTCTCTGCTCAGCAGTTAAGAATATTAATGTTCTTGCATGCAAACAATAAATCTATAGGGAAACCGACCATAAAGTCTCTTTAAAGATTTTTAGTGGTGTAGACTTCAGCATAAAGAGAAATTTCAACTATATTGTTTCAAAATTCTTTGAGATATCAGCAGCTGAGATTTGATTGATGGGCATTTTCCGCATCATTTATACCCAATGTCTCTGCAGTTTACTTTTGAAAACTCTTAACACATTTTCCCAGAAGAACTGCATAAAGTGCTTTTTCAGGTTATGAGATCTTTTTACTTCCTGTATCTAATGCAGACAGCAGACAGGTTGGAAAAAAGACCAAAAGAAATGTCAGGCATAGAGAAAAACAAAAAAGAAAAATAAACAACCATAAAATTAAAACAAACAAATAAAAAGACATTTCAACATTCAGCCCACAGCTATCTTTAAATGTCTTTTAAGTTCTTTTTCTTGTATCTCTACTGTACCAGATGACTTGATTCTTGCCTACTCAAAATGCAAGAACACTATCAGTTGGAGTTGACCAATCTGGGATACAGTAGAAATGTTTTGTCCTATTGTAAACTTAAGATTGAATCCATTCCTTGGCCATCATTAGAAAGTCTACAAATAACAAAAGCTGGAGAGGGTGTGGAGAAAAGGGAACCCTCCTGCCCTATTGGTCGGAATGTAGATTGGTGCAGCCTCTACGGAAAACAGTATGGGGGTTCCTTAAAAAACTAAAAATAGAGTTTTTATATGATCCAGCAATCCCACTCCTGGACATATATCTGGAGAAAACTCTAAGTCGAAAAGATACATGCACCCCAATGTTCATTGCAGCACTATTTACAATAGCCAAGACATGGAAGCAACCTAATTGTCTATCAACAGAGGAGTGGGTAAAGAAGAAGTGGTACATATATACAATGGAATATTACTCAGCCATAAAAAAGAACAAAATAATGCCATTTGCAACAACATGGATGAACCTAGAGATTGTCATACTGAGTGAAGTAAATCAGAGAAAGACAAATATCGTATGATATTGCTTATATGTGGAATCTAAAAGAAGGGTACAAATGAATTTATATTTACAAAAGAGAAGTAGAGTCACAGATGTAGAAAACAAACGTGATTATCAGGGTATGGGAGGTAGGGATAAATTGGGGGATTGGGATTGACATATACACACTAGTATATATAAAATAGGTAACTACTAAGGACCTGCTGTATAGCACAGGGAAGTCTACTCAATATTCTGTAACAGCCTATATGGAAAAGAATCAAAAAAAAAAAAAGAGTGGATATATGTATATGTATAATTGATTCACTTTGCTGTATACCTGAAACTAAAACAACATTTTAAACCAACTATACTCCGATAAAAATTTTTTAAAAAAGAGAAAGGCCTTATCCATCCCAAGATTATAAAAATAAATAGCCATATTTTCTTCTAAAAAAAAGGATGTGGTACATATATACAATAGAGTACTACTCAGCCATAAAAAAATGAAATAATGCCATTTGCAGCAACATGGATCAACCTAGAGATTATCATACTATGTGAAGTAAGTCAGACAGAGAAAGACAAATATCCTATGATATCACTTATATGTGGAATCGAAAATATGATACAAATGAACTTATTTACAAAACAGAAACAGACTCACAGACATAAAAACAAACTTATGATTTCCAAAGGGGGAAGTAGCAGGAGGGATAAATTAGGAATTGAGGATTAGCAGAGATAGACTTCCATATATAAAATACATAAACAACAAGGTCCTACTGTATAGCACAGGGAACTATACTCAGTATCCTGTAGTAAACCATAATTGAAAAGAATATGAAAAATAATATATATCATGTATATATATATATATGTATATAACTGAATCACTTTTCTGTACATGAGAAGCTAACATAACATTGTAAATCAACTATGCTTCAATTAAAAAAAAGATTGAATCCATTCTCACATAACTTCTTTCCTCAACATCTTGCACTGATATTTTAAATCATACAATCTTAGCAATATAGGGGCCTTGTAGGTCTTCTAATTAAGTGGTCCTAACAAAGAAGATCGAGACTATAGCTCTGTGCTCTTGCCCATCCCAAGTGAATGCAAAATCTTTTCGTCTTGGGACTAGAAAATAATGGATTTGCCAGATCAATGGCCACATGCTATGTACCTAAAGATCATGTTAATTTGCTTCAGCAAAGAAATCACATTTGACATAGTTAGTAGCTGCAGTTGGAGATGTTATCAAATTGAGTGTGTATAAGTTCACTGTCAACTTTTTGCTTCCAGGTGATTTTTCTAGTAACTGGACTGGTATACTAAATGGGAATATGATCAGAACTATCAACAAACACTTCATCATTTAGGTCTCTAAGGGTGATACTAATCTCTGCTTTCTCCCCAATAAGACAGTTTATGGTCCTTTCACTTGGTTTTCTCCACTATGATAGCTAGGCCAAGGAATCAGCATGGGGATTCTGTAAACTATCAAACTTGTGTATTGTCATTATAAATTCGGAGTCTTTGGCTGCTCTGGGTCTTAGTTGCAGCATGTGGGATCTTTAGTTGTGGCATGCGGGATCTAGTTCCCTGAGCAGGGATCAAACCTGGGCCCCCTGCATTGAGAGCACAGAGTTTTAACTACTGGACCGCCAGGGAAGTCCCTACACCTGCTCTCTTTGGATTGAGTGAATTCTCTGTGAACTGAACCTGGAGCATTACTCCATTTATTAACTGGTAGCTCTAATTAGATGAGGCATAATAACACTGTGGATCCCTAGATATTAATGTCAATTAGGTCCATGTATCCAGGAGTTTTGAAAGTATTTGGATAGTGCCCTTTCCCCAGTGTGTGGTGACCCAATTGTATGGTCACAATTCCTTTTGGGGAAGAAGTAGTATATCATATGTACTTACTGTCCTTTCTTGTGGGCAGTAGGCCTCTTCTTCGGTCAATTCATTCTGGTTCTAAGAACTGGCTCTGGTCTGGAAACTGGGAAAATTTCCTTCAGCCTCATAGTTATTTATCCACGGTTTCTTGGGAGCCTATAGATGTACCTTGGTATGACAGATGCTGTGTTATATGAACCATCTGCAAAGCTCTCTGAAGGTCAAGTCCCCTTGGCTTCTATTCTTACATTGCTACTAAACTTGTTATAATCATCCCCACTTTATTCTAATAGTTAAATACCATAAGCTGACCTTTATTATTTTAGGACCTTACATTTTCAATGATATAAGTGAAACTGTTTCTGTAATAACATCTCCTATTGTTAGCTCTGGCCTCCAGAGGACAGCTACTACTGACTTGGGTGTCTCTATATTTCCCCCTTCATAGCTCTCAACTTCCGTATAGTTTCACATTCAGACTCATGGTCAAGTAGATATTAAACAATTGTTGGCAAAATATACATAGGTTTATGCAGAGTTGGGGTTGGCACCTAATACAATGGAGGGAAAGGTTGACATTAATAGTGTTTGCAAGTGAGTGAGCATGAGGAACCATGGAATCTACCTGGGTGAGAAGGGAAAGATGTCTTGATTTCAGTTCCTTTGGATATGTACTCAGAAGTGAGACTGCTGAATCATATGGTAGTTCTACTTTTAATTTTTTGAAGAACCTCCATACTGTTTTCCACAGTGGTTACACCAATTGACATTTCCATCAACAGTTAAATCTCTACTGAGGTGGCACCTCTGCTGAGTCTTCCTGGTATGGGGAAAGGACTAGAAAGCATCCATGACTTTGTTATATTTACCCTCCAAAGGAAGGAACTGACAGGAACATGGTGACTACCTAAGAGAATACACTGTGGCAGCCAGGATCTTGCATGGATGATGAGCCAAGATTCAGAAGTAGAGTCCAGAAGTTAAGTGGGGTCAGAATTTAAGAAGGGCAATGTTTATGGAAAGCTTGAATAGGATGAAGCATTTTGAGAAGGATCTGCTTCCAACATTAATAACCACAACATCTCCCTGGCCATCAGAAAGCTATTATTCCCTTGTGGCATCCTGTCTCTTAAAATAGTTTAGCTTTGCCTTCAAATTTCCCCCTTGGAATTCTGGGTGGTGTGGATGTTTTGCTAGCTGTTCTTTTAGAATTGCTTTTTTAAATAGGAAAAAAAAAATGGTCTGTAGGGGAACAGAATATCTGTGGGGTCGATTGCTTTGCTGAGGAATATGCAATGTAAACCATACCACCTCCCTCCAAAGTACTCTCAGGTCTCCCCATAAAAATTTGTCTATGGGATCAATTACTCACTAATGTTTGGAAGGTGCCTTGTTTTGTATTCAAACTGACATTCAGAAAGGCCAAGCACTGGCTACAAAGCAAGTTTCATGGCCAGAATAAAACATGAGATAGTGAGTGACAGAAAATGAAATGATTAGAAGAGGGAAAAGTGGAAAAAATAACTTACTTCTATAAATCTTGATGCATTTTGTTTTAGTGGTCATTGTTCCCTGTTTTACAGATGAGAGAAAAAAACAACAAAACTAAGGACTTATCACTAAATCAAATATATCAGTACACCAGACACACATCTCTCATCTCCAAGTTCAGTGTATCATCTATGGGCTATATCAGACTACTTCTAAGAACAAGCTGATGTAGATGTAAACCTCCATATCAAGCTTATTCCAACTTTTCTTTTAACTTAGAAAAAGTGCCTGAGCCCTGATATCCACAGCAGGGTCTCCCCAGACAGCAGAACACTGATGCAGAACTATTATAGCATCTTTCTGTGCTGTTCTCTGTGCTCCAATGCCCTGTGGACCCCAAGGCTGGAGACCTGAGGTATTTTCATGTGCAGAGAATTGATTTGGAAACCTTTAGCACTGATGAGACTCATCACATTAATGCAACTCAGTTTAATCATTGCAGGGATTAAAATGGTCATATTTCCTTTGCTTTGCAATTTGGTGACCAGAGCACATTATTGTTATAAATGTGTCTCCATACCGTCTAACAATTTATATGAGCACAATGAAATGGTAAAACATTGTGTGTCATCTGTCTTAGACATCTTCTTAGTAACTTGCAGTCAACTCATTCAATTGTTCTCTGCCTCTCTCAATGATAATCTATTCAAGCTAATAAGAGGTAAGTGCCATGCAAGTTATGGTCCCTGGCTGTGCAGGACTTCCAAAGACAGTGAATGCAGCTGGGAAGCAGGTGTGTCAGGTTTCCAGGGTCAAAAATGTCATGCGCAAAACCTATAGAGGTCAATGAGTTAAGTGACAAGAGAGGATTTTAGCATCCGCCTCTAGCCCACTGACAATTATATTTGCACAATAGTGTCATAATTGACTTCCACAATCCTTTTTAGATTTGTTATTCTCTCTAGATTTAATGATGGGAACTTTGAGCTTATCGGGTGTTTTAAATCTGGTTCCCTATAAGAAGAGTATTATACAGGGATCCTTGTGTAAATGACATATTGAGGGGGTGTTCTCAGGTGAAACCAGTAAAAGAACAAAAAACAAAAACAGAAAAACAAAAAGTGCAGGAGCAGAAGCTGGGCAAATGTGTTTTAGAAGTCCAGCCTCAGCTTGATCCCACCTAGAGGTGTGGGCTGGGCTGTGATAGACCTTCATTGGTGAGTTAATGCCTGCTTGTCAGGACCATGGGAGGGAGATGGGGGTATATCCTCTTAGGAATCTCAAATTGTACAGCTTCAGTCAGGATAAGAATAAGTCTAGAGAAGAGTGAGGATACAAGCTGTTAACAGACAACATCTGCAAGAGTTGGGAGCTGAGTACATTTGCTGATAAAGTGGATGTGGTTGAACCAATATCTGCTACATCAAGATTATGTACACTTAATATTTCTAGGAGCTCTTTTCTGGTTTAAAGATCTACTGTACCACTTTCATATTTTCAGGTATCTCAACAGGGTGTAACATATCGTTGACTTTAATAGTTGGATGGAGATATAATTTACATACCGTAACAGTTACCCAATTTAAATGTACAGCTAAATACTTCTTAGTGAATTTATGGAGCTCTAAACCATCATCAAAATCCAGTTTTAATATATTTCCACATATAAAAATATCCCTGTGCCCAAATACAGTCAATTTCTGTCCTACCATCAGCCACAGGCAAACATTCATTATTTTCTGTGTTGATGGATTTGTGTTTTCTGAACATTTCACATGCATAAGGCCATGCCATTTGTTGTCTTTTGCCTCTGACTTATTTCATTTAGCATGTTTTTCATCCATGTTGTACCATGTACCAACGGTTCAATAATTTTTATTGTTGAATAGTATCCCATAATACAGATATAACATGCCTTTTTATCCATTCATTGAGCAGGCTATTTTCATTTTTTGGCCATTTCAAATAATACTGTTATAAACATTGATATACATGTACAAGTCTCGCTGTGTTTTCTGTTTTAATTTCCTTAAGCGGATTCCTAGGAGTGGGATTTGTGAATGTTATGGTATATTTATTTTTAACTTTGTAAGAAACCTACAAACTTTTTTCCAATGTCATACACCATTTTACATCATCACCAGCAATATAAGGTGCTTCTTGTTTCTCTACATCCTTGCTAGCAGTTGTTGTCATCTGACTTTTACATCATAGCTCTTGGGGTGTGTGAAATAGTTCTCACTGTGTTTCTTTTAAATAAATTTTTTATTTTAGAATAATTTTAGATTCACAGAAAATTGTGAAGATATTTCAGAGAGTTCCCATATACCCCACACCCCATCACCCATTATTAACATTTTATACTACAATGATACATTTATGTTACATGTTACATAACATGTTATGTTACAATTAATGAACCATTATTACTAACTAAAGTCCATACTTCATTTAGATTTCCTTCAGTTTCACCTAATGTCCCTTTCTGTTCCAGCATCTCATGAAGGATACTATATTACATTTTATTAATTATGTCTCTTTAAGCTACTCTTGGTTATAAGAGTTTCTTAGATTTTCCTTGTTTTTGGTGACCTTGGCAGTTTTGGAGAATACTAGTTGGTATTTTGTAGAATGTACTTCTATTTGGATTTGTCTGATGGTTTTCTCATGGTTAGACTGGGGTATGGGTTTTGGGAGGAAAACCACCATTTTAATTACATCATATCAAGGGTACCTACTATCAACAGGACTATCATTTGTAATGTTGACATGATCACCTGGTTGAGGTCATGCTTGTCAGCTTTTCCCCTGTAAAGTCACTCCTCCCACCCTTTTGCATACTGTAATTTTTGGAAAGAAATTACTATGTATGGCCTACATTTAAGGAGTGGAGAGTTATGCTCCCCATCCTTGAAGATAAAGCACCTATATAAACTGTTTGGGATCCTTCTGCATGAGAAGAATACTTGTCTATACTCCCCCATTTATTTATTTATTCAATATTTATTCAATAGTGAATCCATTCAATATGGATTCACGGATATTTGTTCCATATTTTGGGTTATAATGCAATACTAATTTATTTTGTTGCTCAGATTGTTCTAGTTTTAGCCATTAGGAACATTATCAGTTGGCTTTGATATACCCCCTTGATATACCCCCCATCTTTGTGTGTCCCTTTGATATACCCCCATCTTTGTGAGGCATCTTTTCCTTCTTCCTTTCCTTCCTTCCCTCCTTCCTCTCTTCCTTCCTAACTTCCTTCCTTCCTTCCTTATTTCATTCCATCTTTCCTTGCCACATTGTCACATAATGAGTCATTCTAAAAGTAAGTAGTTTAAAACAAGAAATATTCTTTATGCTCATGGGTCTGCAGTAAAACTGGGGTTTGGCTACTCTAATCCTCCTTGACTCTAGGCTGCAGGTTTGGTTCAGGTCTGTTCCACATACGTTCATCATAGTGCCCAGGGACAGTGGCTACCTGGAGCGTAAGCTTCTAATGGGAGATCAGGGGAACACAAGAGAACAAGCTCAACCATGCAACACACAATACATTTCAAGCCTTTGCTTGGGTCAGATTCATTAACATTCTGCTAGCCAAAGAAAGTCCTATGGCCAAACAAAAGTCGTTTGAGGTGAAGTACACTCTACCCACCATGAGGAGATACAAAGGCTGTAGATGTTTAACAGGATGGTAAATAATGGGAAGAGATAATTCAATATTCTGCAGCATCTTTTCCAAGCTGGGCTAATTAGAATCAGACTAGCTGCTTTGTCAGTCTGATCTGGGCAGCTGCAACACAGCCCTTCCTGCCGTGTAACTGACTATAAAAAGAGTGGGTCTACAGACAGAGGTGGAGGAAATAAATGCATAGAACATATCAGCCTGAAATATAAGACACACAGAGGTGGTGTCCTTGATATCTGACACCATATCTTTTCCAAATTCAGCTCCTAATCCCAAGTCTCTTCCTATCCCCAAAGACAGAATTTAGGTCCTTTCTGAGATTCAGCTGCTATCTTTTGTGTCTGTGACCCTCCCTCCCAATATCTGGGTGATAAATTTCCATTTTTGTCTTAAGCTAGCTCAATGATTATCTGTTATTTGAACTCCAATGTTACCAACTAATACAGAAGGACATGCTGTTACTGAGGTCAAAGTCATGAGTTAGATTCCCATTCAGTCCACCACCCTAGCTCCAGCTAGTCTGGAACCAGACTAGTTGGTCTTTCATATCTTTTGTAGTTATAAAGTCCTATATATGTAATCCCTATGTCATGGGGAATCTGTGCTTCAACATATTAGCAAGTGTAGCTGATGAGAGTGAAGACCAGAGAAGAGTGGGTGAATAGCTCTGCATACAGCTGCTTCACTACTCTAAACCAACTTCAACCCTCAGGCAGAACAGGAAGAAATAGTTAAACATTCACTGTGCCCTTCTTTCAGACTCCAGTGCCAACACATTGACTTTAGGATTATTTTTAGGGTATATGAAAAATAAAGGGTAAGCCATTCATTGATCAGGATGTAAAAATGTATTCTCTTTATAGATTTAAGTGGCCTTTTGCAGGTAGCAGTGACTGTGTGTGCAAATGCTGAGCTCATGCTAGTGGACCTGCCTGAAAACAGGTTGACTGAATCCTTGAGGGCCAATTTCTTCAAATGAGCAATGTGAAAATTTCCAGCTTCTATCATGAGGGGTAAAATGACTGGTTCCTGAATACAGGACCATTCAACCAACCAAATTAACCTACTATCCTATTCCAAGAACTGGTGTGGATGACAAGGTAGGAGTAGGGAAAAGGTGATATAGGGATGGATGGAAAGGGACTTGAGGATATGGCTGAGGAATGTGGCACAGATGTGCCTTAGAAATTGGCCAGCAGAAGTAGTGAAAATATCATACATCTGTCTGGCCATGAGCATGTATTGATATTTTTTTCCTACTCATGTGGAGCTATCTATTAAATGGAAAAAGGTATATTTCACTTAACTTCATACACGCCTACCAGAGACCTTCTCTAGACCTTCCTGTGCCAGGTGGGCAAGGGAGTTCCCCAGTAAACATCCATCAATCTATACATAGCCACTTACTGGAAAATATGCAATGTCCCAAAGTCTACTTTCCCCTGTAGATGGTGAGGATTTTTATAGTTTAGCTTTTGCAGACACACTGATCTTTCTGAACAGTCTAGACCCAATATGGGGGTCATGAAGTCAATGTCAGCTATAGAAGGCACTTATTGGCAAGATTGCTGTGCATCAGTTGGAGCATATATGCTTTTTCAGAATAACAGGAGCCACACTTTAATACTTGACTTTTTCTAAACTGGTCCTCCTATCATAGTCTCTTCATAATTCATTGAAAACTCTTGTCTCAGGCCTGAATGTCAGGACATCAGCATTGTCTGCATTTACCAAAGCATCAAAGGAAGGCAATTTTACAGCATGGAGGTCAGCTGTGCTCATATACCCCACTTTACATGTGATGATGATGAGGAGGCAGAAGAACTTATCCCAATGGAAGGTACATTCTTCAGTAATAATGAGGCAGATATTCCATGGAGACTAGGAAAAGGCTCTTAGAAAAGACCACTGTCCCTAGGAATCTTTTCTACCACAAATACGAGGCAATAGTTGTCTTCTCTTGCCCTTCATTAAGATCCTGCATGCCACAACTAAAGATCCTGTATGCCACAACTAAGACCTGGTGCAGCCAAATAAATATTAACTTTTTTAAAAAAAGAAAGAATCCTTCACAAAATCACTTGTATTGTTTGTAGTAAATCTAAGTCATTTTTGTTGTTATTATTTATTTGTTTGACTTTGTTTTGGTGGAGTCTGCATAGAGTGTAGGAATAGAATCATGGAATCAGAAAGAGTTAGATTTAATCTGAGATACACAATTACTAGTCATATAACTAGCAGTTTACTTTACCTCTCTAGGCATCAGTTTTCTCAACTGTAAAATGGTGATAAATGCTTATGGTAGAGGTGTCCTGAGGATTACAATAAGATGACATGTGCAGAGTACTTAACACTACTCTGCTTACTATATGGAGTAAATACATATAGAAGGAAATGAAGGCATCACTTCATGACTTTCCTATTTTATTTTTGTAATAGTCATGTCTACATCTCTCACTAGACTAGAGCAGTTACATTTTTCTCTAAGCCTTTGAAATGAGTGTGCCATGTTTTCGTAGAATGTTTGAACTACAAAATCCTTTTAGACGAGTTCATTTAGTGTAATTCTTTTATTTTATAGAAGAAGACATTGTGACCTCACAAGGTGAGGTGATTGTTCAAGGTCATTTCTCTAGGTAGTAGCAGAGTCAAAAGTTGAATCTATTCCAGTCATCTTCCATTCTGTTATCCTACTTAACAGCTGAACTTAAAGATATCATGAGTTTTTCCCCTGGGTTATCATCCTGCTAACTTTTAAATTAATGAAATATAAAAGAACCTGATTTTTCTTTCCCACTTCATCTTGGTCCAGTATTATACACCTAAGTTTTAAACCATAGGAGAACAGAACAGGTCAAATTATGTTTGTATTTTAGAGACCAGCAAGAACTAACCAATACCATATGACCCAAACATTCTTAAAAAAAACAGCCTTCTTTGAAGAGTCCACCCAGGTTCCAGTAAAGAAACACAGGAGCCCTCCCAGATCACTCACATGGCCAGGAACACACAGCAGGAGGCTGACAGCCGGTCCCAGAAAGGAGGCTAATTAAAGCACACAGCAGGGGAGTTGCCAATGCACAGCATTTGTTTAAATCAGAAGAAAGAACAAGGAGGGAAAATTCCACCATTGTAGCTGTTCCAAAAGAAGCCTGCTGTGGTCTCTTTGATGTCCCACCAGAGGGGATCTGCAACAAGCAGCTAGGCCTGAAAACAGAGCTGTTAAGTTAGGAGTCAGCATTAGGATGAGATGATATCAGGAGATATGGGCCTGATGATTTCTACGTGTGTGACTTGAATGCAGAGCAATACTGTTTTCAAGTGTGCAGCAACCACCTCTGTACCATGCACTGAGGTGGCCAAGACAGTGGCAGAAGTTGGACCATGGTCTCCTTGATGTAGCTGGAGAGACAAGGCAGCTCCACACTAAGGATTCTGACCGCTAGAAACATCAGACTTCAGTGCGCAGTGGGTGAAACAGCAGTGAGAACAGGAAGAATCCAGCTGAGAAGAGATTTCTGGGGGCGGAAGTGAAGGAGACATTACTTAGGAGGAAAGGTCCTGACTCTCTCCCCCTTCCTGATCACCTCTTCTTTGGCCTTAGTGGATCTTAGTCCTAGCAGATCAGTTGGGACCATTACAGTATCATCCACTACTGGCTTCTTCATGTTCCTACTCAGAGTTACAAAGTATTGGGAACATGAGCTCCTGCTTCTGTGCCGCCTCCTGTGTTCCCAACGCTGGCCAAGGCTGTATGGGAAATTCTTTATCAACTCAGCCTTAACACATGAAGATGAGATTGGTGTCATGGTCCTGCTTATACAATTTTCAGCCTCCATAGTTTCCTCTAAGTGAACATTATTTTCTCTCATTTCTCTAAGTCTTCATGATCTCTTTCCCCAGCAATGCCTCTGGACTAGCCTTTTCCCGAAAATGACTAGCTTATTTATGTGCTTAGGGACTCTTGCAACCACTGGGATTTCTATTCACCAGTTCCCTTTACTTGTGTCTTTAAATAATACAGCTTCTGGTTTATCAGTGATTTGTGTCTGTCTAGTAACACCACTGCATCTCTTCCCTTTATTATCCATATTTAACTTGGATTTAAAATCACAGTTAACTATCTACTATGTAAGATAAAAAAGATGCTTTAAGAACCTCTTAATTTTCCCAAGACATATGCTGTGTTTGTTATTCTTAAGTATTATTGTGTTATCTAACAGCACACTGGCTGCTGTGAAAAACAAAGATGTGTTCTTTTTCCAGCAGATCAACAATATAAACCAGAAAAATAATATACTCTTAGAAGTCAAGGAAAGTATAGTAGGAAATGGACAAAATGTCAGGAGATGGGTAATTATTATTATTATTATTTTTATTTTTTGCGGTACGCGGGCCTCTCACTGTTGTGGCCTCTCCCGTTGTGGAGCACAGGCTCCGGACGCGCAGGCTCAGTGGCCATGGCTCACGGGCCCAGCTGCTCCGTGGCATGTGGGATCTTCCCAGACCGGGGCACAACCCGTGTCCCCTGCATCGGCAGGTGGACTCTCAACCACTGCGCCACCAGGGAAGCCCCGATGGGTAATTATTTTGTAGAGATATGTGTCTCTGATCATGAGCTTAATTAACCTACTGAAAGGTACTTGTGAGGCCCTTTGAGTGATGTTTTGATGACTTAAACAGGCAACAAACTAGTTTTTAGTTGAAAAAGGTTTCCTTCACTCAGTTAAACAATCGGTGTTAATTGTTCTAATCATTTTCAAAAACAACTCACAGGTCTCTGGATTCTGGTGGTTAATCTCTGGCTATTCAGATAGGACATACCTTGCTATAAACAGGCCTGTTTCTGAGCATAGGCTGTGACCTACACAGCCATTTTTCCTACAGAAAGGAGTAAGTTTACAGCATGCACAAGGCATTAACAGACCCCAGAGATATAGTGATGAGCAAAGCAGACAAAGTCTCTGTCCTCATGGAGTTTACAATCCGGTAGAATAGACACACTTACATGTGTACGTGTGTGATTGTGTGTCTAATTGTACTTGTTCTGGAGGCAAAGTCACGACAGGGACCCGACCTAGTCTGGGAAGAGAGGTGATTGAAGAATGTTTCCCTGAAGATGGAATAATTAAGTAATGGAATGAGAGGTGTGAAGCGTGGAGGTGTGCAATGTTTTAGAAAGCTGATGATGGCCAGTGTGGACAGAATGCAGGGAAGACTGGCCAGAGGCCAGGCTGGAGAGAGAGAAACAGAAACCAGATCAGGCAGGATCTGGTGAATGGTGTTGAGGGTTTTGAATTTTGTCCGGAGAACAAGGATAGTCATTTTGGGGGGTGTGGAGTTAAACAGGAGAGTGACATGATTAGAGGTGTTCTTGGGGGTCTGGAAACTATGACATTAAATCTATATTAAATAAAACAGATTCTGATGAAAGTGTACCCTAGGCATAATGAAGAAAAACTTATATGAATACCAATCCTACTTCTGGATTTTTTTTTTTTTACAACAAAACCCTAAGACATGAAAACTTTATGACATCCATCTGGAAACTCTACTGCTGACAACTCAGACAAGTAGGATGGAAAGAGTCTGGCTCTATTTTGGCTCTAGAGACTGTAGAACCCCCTTGTGAGCTGCTCTCTATCCTTCTGTTAATTCCCTCAGATATTCACTTTGAGAACCCCAATTTCAAAAATGGATACACATGGGTGGTGGGGAAGGGGGTGAACTTGGAATACAGAGGCTGGTAGGGATCTGTGGAAAAGCAAGAGCTATGTTACAAGTTGGAGGAAAGTAAAGCTGCTCCTCTTATCCCCCTCTGCATCTCTCCTCAGGATTGGTGTCCAAGCTCTCCTATGCAGGTTAACATGGATAGCTATAGATGGATTTTTAAATGGATTAAACATCGATTTCAGGGTAACAACCAGGGAACTGACCAAATCCATAGCGATTCTTGAGGTCAATGTCTTGAAGCACAGAAAGAAGTAGAATTAGGGATGGAGTTTACTGTTGATTCTGGGCTGCTGCCACCTCATTAAATCTATTCTGAGGGAATGGATTTCCCAACTAGAACTTTCCCAACTAGAACTTGCTTTTAGCGGTGTGCCTTCCCCCAACCCCTACATGCGCAACTATTTTTTTTTAATGTGTTTGTCACTGTCTGCCTCTTCTGCCCTCTCCCATCAGCCAGCAAAACTCCCCATCCCACATTCCTTATCTTTCCCAACCACTTCCTTTTCTTCTTTCTCTCCCTCCCTCTCCTTTCCCTCCCTTCCTTCTTTCCTTCTTTATTTCTCTTTCTCTTTCTTTCTTTCTTTCTTTCTTTCTTTCTTTCTTTCTTTCTTTCTTTCTTTCTTTCTAAAATTCGCATTGATTTTTTATGGAGGTGTAATTAAATAGAAGAAAATATATGAAGAAATGTATACAATAATATTATGTCAAAAAAAAAAAAAACTTCCTAAGAGTCAATTCCTTTATAGGATGGGATGAATTCCCAGGAGAAATAATAAGAGGCCAATCACTTGAGTTATTTGAAACACAAGTGGACAAAATTACCAAGGATGTGCTGTCAGGAGACTTCTAGCTTCAGCTGTATTGTAATGAAGAGAATGATCCTAATAAGATTTTTCTCTCCTCGGCCCAGTTTTTCTCTAGGATGAGTTCTGTAATTCCTGCTGAAATTAGCTATATCTATACTAAGTAAGATTCACTGCTTTTCTCTTGGCAAATTCATCAGAAAGTAGAACAAAAGAAGGGTTGGATATATTCAGCACACTCTTGTCAAAAAGAAGCCTGTTCTTTCGGGTGAAAAATTGACTTGATATTGAGAGACCCCAGTTTTTACTGTAGTAAAACTGTGATCAGGAAGGGAAATTCTAACACTTCATGACAAAATTTCCTGGTTAATACTTCACTTCCTGAAGTATCTGAGTATAATTTTTTTCATATTGAGTAAAGCAGTAAAGCTTTCTCCCTATAAAACACCGTTGTTCTTATACAATTTTATGGCACTTTGTTTGAGGTCTACATCTTCTTTTTTATACACTAGCCCTGTAGATCATTGCATAAATCTTTTAACACAAAGTCTGTAAATACAAACATTGCTACATTGGTGCAGATCAGTGTCCTTACTGCCTAGAACTCTGGGGTAGGGCTCATGGAAAGGTGTTTCTTCATCCCTTCATCCTCCTGAAACTTAGATAAAAACCTACTTTGATTTCATAAGCCAATAGGATATTCTGCTTGGAATACATACTTTATGAATCTTTTTCATAAGTGTCCTCTCAGTTGATCTCTTTAATTTGGGTATTAATTAGGCCATTTTGTAGATGAAGATCTTAGAGCTGAAAATGGGGGAAGTAATTTGCTTAGTAACACAGAACTAGCAAATGGCAGGGCTGAAACACAATCCCAGATCTGTCTCCAAAACCCTGTAGTCTTCTCTTTGTACCACCCTGCCCTCCTCAAGCCTTTTTGGGGCCTCAGCCTAGAAACCTACAGATGATGAGCTTTATATGCTGAATATTCCCTGTGCTGTGTTATATGCCTGGCCAGATAACCACACACTCTGTTTTAATCAGTCTCAAAATCTCCTTGTCTATCTGTCATTTTTCATTCACAGGGAAACAAATGCAGATTCCTTTGGACTTTATGCCTCTGGGTTGAACAAATTAACACTACACCTGATTAGCAAAGAATTGGATCCATTCTGCCTACTCTCTCTGTAGATCCCTCTATCCCCTATCTCCTTAGCCAACCCCACCTACCCCAGCAGGCCAGGACACTGAGGGTGTTTGACTTGGCTTTGAGAAAGCAGCTTGATGGGTAACAACTTACCCTTGACTAGGTTTAACAGGAAGCTCAAGCAACCTGTGCCCTCACTATTTTATTTTATTTTATTTTTTGGAGCAAGGAGCCTATTGTCTTCGTAGCTTACTAGGTCCTACAACCAAATCCAGGGAACCATCCAAACTCAAAATTCTAACCATAAGGATGATGAGTACAATAAGTAAGCTGATGAACCTGAAATAAATTCTCTGAGTATTGTGAATATAGCACAGGAGGAAAAGGTACTTCAGTAAAGAACTTAAGGGACTTCGCTGACAGTCCAGTGGTTAAGACTTCACCTTCCAATGCAGGGGGTGTGGGTTTGATCCCTGGTCGGGGAGCTAAGATCCCACGTGCCTCGCAGCCAAAAAGCCAAAACATAAAAAAAAAAAAAAACAGAAGCAATATTGTAACAAATTCAATAAAGACTTTAAAAATGGTCCACATCAAAAAATCTTTAAAAAAAATAATAAAGAACTTAATATGACCCCCACTCAATGCTTTTCAAAGATGAACTACTCTATGTTCACTTCTCATGTTGCTCTGAAAAGCATGAATCTCTCTTTGTCACCTGCCAAAGCTGTCTGTAGCATCAGTGTCCCTGAATTAATATATAATATCTCTTCAGCTGTATATTAATTCCTGTCCTATTGGCCCCTTCTTTCTAAGTTGCAGGCTCCTGCTAACAAAACTTTAGTTTAGAAAAATAAATAAATAAAAAGAAATAATGCTTCTTCCATTGTTTGTTTTGCAGTTTCCTCTACTGTTGTGGTTCTCTGAGAAAAGGGTGGACTTTCTAGAAATTAGCTCCCTCTGTAGCCTTACCAAGATATCTGGAAACCCAAAGGCTAGAGCAGAGTTAATCATCAGGCAAACCCTTTGGTTTCTCTGGAAGGAACTAGAAGATGGAGTGCTTGAAGCTGGTACAGCAAGGCTGGACCTATTGTAGTAGTGGTAATAGTAGTAGTTGAATGAGAATAATTAGAATAATAACAACAAAGCCACTTTTTAATGCTAAGCACTGTAATAAGTACAATAACACATTGTCTCACTTTAAACTCAAAAAAGCCCTTCAGGCAGGTACTAATAGTTCTCCATTTTTCAGATGAGGAAACCAAGGCCTTGTCAGGATCTCATGATCTGCTCCACTATTCACATGTCCTTCAACACTAGGGTGAAAGGGATATCAATGGGCTGTCTATCCAGTGCCCAAAGTCAATGGTATTTATCTTCTGTTTCCTTTACTTCCTCCATACGCTGCTTCTGGATGTGTTGTGGTTGACTCATTAAACTGCTACTGTTCTTTCCAGGTGCAGGTAGAGAAAGCTGGAAATGCTATAGTGCTATTTGTCCTCTTCTAGTTTATTAAATCACACTCCTTGTCTATAGATTCTTTTTTTTTTTTTTTTTTGCACGGTACGCGGGCCTCTCACTGCTATGGCCTCTCCCCTTGTGGAGCACAGGCTCCGGACGCGCAGGCTCAGCAGCCATGGCTCATGGGCCCAGCCTCACCGCGGCATGTGGGATCCTCCCGGACTGGGGCACGAACCCATGTCCCCTGCATCAGCAGGAGGACTCTCAACCACTGTGCCACCAGGGAAGCCCATCTATAGATTCTTTATTTCCCTAGTTAGAAGAGTTAGAAGTAGTGTGAAATGGGATAGGATTTGGGATTTGGTAACCTTGACCTCCGGTCTTCCATCTTGTCACGTGATCTTAGGCAAGACACTTCACCTCCTAGATGGCAGTTTGCTTATATTACACACAAGGGATTGAGCTAGAAGATCTCTAAGATTCTTGTCTGCTATAGAATTGTGTATTTATATGAACTTACTTGCTATAATCTGAGCCTGTGCAAACTAAGCCAGGGCCAAGGTTATGAAGGACGACCAATTTATAATTACATTTAAACTGTTTCCCCTGGTGGGCCTAGACTGGATTTTTGTAAATAAGCTTCATGTAGCAATTAGCTCAGCAACTTAGTCCTTATCCCTCTCCTGAGGCTGGCTGAATACTACCATTCCTGGCCAGTGCAGATTGGTCTCATTCTGGCAGGTTTGGTAATGTTCATACTCTTGAATGGAAATATTGTCTGCCACTGACTCTCTATATAGAAAGAGAGTCAGTCTAGCTGGAAGTGGACACTACCAAAATTGTTTTGAAGCTTCTCCTTTAAGGAGTAAATGGCTCAATGAGTCTCACCCTGTTATTTACACTTCCAGGTGAATCAGTACAATTAGATTGCTTTCCTCTAGAGCTGTATTTCTCAAAGGTTAATAAGCATCAGAATCACCTGGAGGCTTGGGCCCTTTCAGGGTGTCTGATTCAAGAGACCTGAACTGGGGCCAGAAAATTTGCATTTCTAAAATCTCTTAGGTGCTGTTGTAAAAAAACTACATTTTGAGAACACTGCACCAATTCTTATCTGCTTCCATGGAGAAATGAATGACTGGCAGCTTTAGCATTCCTGGGTGTGCTCAGAGAGTGAAAGTTTTGTGGTGAGGAGGTGGAACAAAGTGGGTTAGAGAAGACCTGGAAATGGAGACGGGAAGCACTCAGTGTCAAACTTGCTCCCTGGTGACAACCGAAAGGCAGATGGGTAGTCATTTGGATTGCAGAATGAAATGCGAATCAAGTATCAATGCTAGGTGTTTCTACACCGCTGTTGCTCTGTGTGGAAAATGCCATTAACTGAAGGGCTATGTGCCAGTAATTGAAATTCATCCTTTTGACTGCTATGTGAGAATGGATCTGGGCTCTTTAAGCATTATCCCTTTGCCATCTCTGCTGAAGCTTTGTCTATAGGGGACACTGAGACTTCTAGAGCAAAGGGTTTTGCGTCTTGGCTCTAGTGTCCTGTTTGGCAGGATCCTGCAGAATTCATGATTTTCTAGCACCAGACTCCTGCACATCATGGCAGCAAGCAACACCCAGTGACCAGCAGCTTTGCTGGCACTGGCTCAGGCAATTTTATTAGCAAAGTGTCTCCAGTGAGACACCTCCCTGTGAACCCCTTTCCCTAGCACCCTATTGGGCAGGGTCCCAGAGTCTATGGGCCACAGCTGTGCCCTGTCAGCAAGGTCTGAATCTCAGCCCTGAGTGATGTGTGGTGGTGAGGGTGCTCTTTTTTGGGACCTCTATCTCAATCCTTGGGGTAGTGGCAGTTCCTTATAACTACTGTCCCTGTGTTCCTTGGATTTTTTTTTTTTTTTTTTTTTTTTACTTCTTATTAGCCAAGACCACATGATTCTAATTCCGTGTTATTGTTAATAATTCTTATCATCAAACTTTCCCTGTTCAAATTACTCTGTGGTTTCTCTCTCCTGATTGGACCCAGACTGATACAGGTGAGGAATACATGTTGTTTCCAGTTTTCCGCTTTCCTTGCCTTATTACCCTCAGAAACTCAGAAGCATTTGGAGGAAAGCCCCAAGTTTGGGCAGCATGTGCTGCTCCTGTATCTGCTTGCTCTTTTAACCCAGGCACTGTCCAAATGCGTGTTTCAATGACCTCTGTTTGAGGTCCAGGACTTGTAACCTGGTACTTGTTTACATTTGTAAACATTTGCTTCTTGCATGCAAATTCCAGCTTTTTCCATTTCCCATTCTTTGCAAGTCAATTTGCAAGCTTGGGACCTAAGAGTTTACATAGTTTACAAAACATTTGCTGAGGGCTCATTGTATGCAAGGCACTAAGCTAAATGTTTTTATATGTATTATCTTATTGAATTGAAGCTATACAACTACCCCATGGAAAGATACTTTTATATATATATATATTTTTGGAATTTTATTTTATTTCTTTTTTATACAGCAGGTTCTTATTAGTTATCCATTTTATACATATTAGTGTCTACATGTCAATCACAATCTCCCAATTCACCCCACCACCACCTCCCCAACAACCCCCTCCCCTGGCACTTTCCCCCTGGTGTCCATAAGTTTGTTCTCTACATCTGTGTTTCTATTTCTGCCCTGCAAACTGGTTCATCTGTACCACTTTTCTAGGTTCCACATATATGTGTTAATATACGATATTTGTTTTTCCCTTTCTAAACTTACTTCACTCTGTATGACAGTCTCTAGGTCCAATCACATCTCTACAAAAGACCCAATTTCGTTCCTTTTTATGGCTGAGTAATATTCCATTGTATATATGTACCACATCTTCTTTATCGATTCATCTGTCAGTGGGCATTTAGGTTGCTTCTATGACCTGGCTGTTGTAAATAGTGCTGCAATGAACATTGGGGTGAATGTGTCTTTTTGAATTATGGTTTTCTCTGGGAATATGCCAGTAGTGGTATTGATGGGTCATATGGTAATTCCATTTAAAAATTTTTAAGGAACCTCCATACTGTTCTCCATAGTGGCTGTATCAATTTACATTCCCACCAACAGTGCAAGAGGGTTTCCTTTTCTCCACATCCTCTCCAGCATTTGTTGTTTGTAGATTTTCTGATGATGCCCATTCTAACTGGTGTGAGATGATACCTCATGTTGTTTTAATTTGCATTTGTCTAATAATTAGTGATGTTGAGCAGCTTTTCATGGGCTTCTTGGCCATCTGTATGTCTTCTTTGGAGAAATGTCTGTTTAGGTCTTCTGCCCATTTTTGGATTGGGTTGTTTGTTTTTTTAACATTGAGCTGCATGAGCTGTTTATATATTTTGGAGATTAATCCTTTGTCCGATGATTCATTTGCAAATATTTTCTTCCATTCTGAGGGTTGTCTTTTCATCTTCTTTGTAGTTTGCTTTACAAAAGCTTTGAAGTTTCATTTGGTTCCATTTGTTTGTTTTTGCTTTTATTTCCATCACTCTAGGAGGTGGATCAAAAAACACCTAGCTGTGATTTATGTCAAAGAGTGTTCTTCCTATGTTTTCGTTTAAGAGTTTTATAGTGTCCAGTCTTACATTTAGGTCTCTAATCCATTTGGAGTTTATTTTTGTGTTTGGTGTTAAGGGAGTGCTCTAATTTCATTCTTTAACATGTACCTGTCCACTTTTCCCAGCACCACTTATTGAAGAGACTGTCTTTTCTCCATTTTATATCCTTGCCTCCTTTGTCATAGATTAGTTGACCATAGGTGCGTGGGTTTATCTCTGGGTGTTCTATCCTGTTCCATTGATCTATATTTCTGTTTTTGTGCCAGTACCATATTGTCTTGATTACTGTAGCTTTGTAGTATAGTCTGAAGTCAGGGAGTCTGATTCCTCTAGCTCCATTTTTTTCTCTCAAGACTGCTTTGGCTATTTGGGGTCTTTTGTGTCTCCATACAAATTTTAAGATTTTTTGTTCTAGTTCTGTAAAAAATGCCATTGGTAATTTGACAGGGATTGCATTAAATCTGTAGATTGCTTTGGGTAGTATAATCATTTTCACAATATTGATTCTTCCAATCCAAGAACATGGTATATCTCTCCATCTGTTGGTATCATCTTTAATTTCTTTCATCAGTGTCTTACAGTTTTCTGCGTAAAGGTCTTTTGTCTCCCTAGGTAGGTTTATTCCTAGGTATTTCATTCTTTTTGTTGCAGTGGTAAATGGGAGTGTTTCCTTAATTTCTCTTTCACATTTTTCATCATTAGTGTATAGGAATGCAGGAGATTTCTGTGCATTTATTTTGTATCCTGCAACTTTACCAAATTCATTGATTAGCTCTAGTAGTTTTCTGGTGCCATCTTTAGGCTTCTCTATGTATAGTATCATGTGATCTGCAAACAGTGACAGTTTTACTTCTTCTTTTCCAATTTGTATTCCTTTTATTTCTTTTTCTTCTCTGATTGCCATGGGTAGGACTTCCAAACTATGTTGAATAATAGTGGTGAGAGTGGACATCCTTGTCTTGTTCCTGATCTTAGAGGAAATGCTTTTAGTTTTTCACCATTGAGAATGATGTTTGCTGTGGGTTTGTCGTATATCGCCTTTATTATGTTGAGGTAGGTTCCCTCTATGCCTGCTTTCTTCAGTGTTTTTATCATAAATGGGTGTTGAATTTTGTCAAAACCTTTTTCTGCATCTACTGAGATGATCATATGATATTTATTCTTCAGTTTGTAACGTGGTTTATCACACTGATTGATTTGTGTATATTGAAGAATCCTTGCATCCCTGGGGTAAATCCCACTTGATCATGGTGTATGATTCTTTTAATATGTTGTTGGATTCTGTTTGCTACTATTTTGTTGAGGATTTTTGCATCGGCGTTCATCAGTGTTATTGGTCTGTAATTTTCTTTTTTTGTAGTATCTTTGTCAGATTTTGGTATCAGGATGGTGGTGGCCTCACAGAATGAGTTTGGGAGTGTTCCTTCCTCTGCATGTTTTGGAAGTGTTTGAGAAGGATGGTGTTAGCTCTTCTCTAATGTTTGATAGAATTCACCTGTGAAGCCATCTGGTCCTGAACTTTTGTTTGTTGGAAGATTTTAAATCACAGTTTCAATTTCATTACTTGTGATTGGTCTGTTCATATTTTCTATTTCTTCCTGGTTCTGTCTTGGAAGGTTATACCTTTCTAAGAATCTGTCCATTTCTTCTAGGTTGTCCATTTTATTGTCATAGAGTTGCTTGTAGTAGTCTCTTAGGATGCTTTGTATTTCTGCAATGTCCATTGTAACCTCTCGTTTTTCATTTCTAATTCTATTGATTTGAGTCTTCTCCCTTTTTTCTTGATGAGTCTGGCTAATGGTTTATCAATTTTGTTTATCTTTTCAAAGAACCAGCTTTTAGTTTTATTGATCTTTGCTATTATTTTCTTTGTTTATATTTCATTTATTTCTGCTCTGATCTTTATGATTTCTTTCCTTCTACTAACTTCGGGTTTTGTTTGTTCTTCTTTCTCTAGTTCCTTTAGGTGTAAGTTTAAATTGTTTATTTGAGATATTTCTTGTTTCTTGAGGTAGGCTTGTATTGCTATAAACTTCCCTCTTAGAACTGCTTTTGCTGCATCCCAAAGGTTTTGGATCATCGTGTTTTCATTGTAATTTGTCTCTAGATATTTTTTGAATTCCTCTTTGATTTCTTTACTGATCTCTTGGTTATTTAGTAAAGTATTGTTTAGCCCCCATGTGTTTGTGTTTTTTACTTTTTTTTTCCATGTAATTGATTTCTAATCTCATAGCGTTCTGGCTGGAAAAGATGCTTGATATGATTTCAATTTTCTTAAATTTACTGAGGCTTGATTTGTGACCCAAGATGTGACCTATCCTGGAGAATGTTCTGTGTGGACTTGAGAAGAAAGTGTAGTCTGCTGGTTTTGGATGGAATGTCCTATAAATATCAATTAAATCTATTTGGTCTATTGTGTCATTTAAAGCTTCTGCTTCCTTATTGATTTTCATTTTGGATGATCTGTCCATTGGTGTAAGTGAAGTGTGAGGTGTTAAAGTCCCCCACTATTATTGTGTTACTGTTGACTTTCTCTTTTATAGCTGTTAGCAGTTGCCTTATCTATTGAGGTGTTGGGTGCATACATATTTATAATTGTTATATCTTCTTCTTGGATTGATCCCTTGATCATTATGTAGTGTCCTTCCTTGTCTGTTGTAACATTCTTTATTTTAAAGTCTATTTTATCTGATATCAGTATAACTACTCCAGCTTTCTTTTGATTTCCATTTGCATGGAATATCTTTTTCCATCCCCTCCCTTTCAGTCTGTATGTGTCCCACGTTCTGAAGTGGGTCTTTTGTAGACAGCATATATATGGGTCTTGTTTTTGTATCCAGTCAGCAAGCCTGTGTCTTGTGGTTGCAGCATTTAATCTATTCACGTTTAAGGTAATTATTGATATGTATGTTCCTATTACCATTTTCTTAATTGTTATGGGTTTGTTTTTGTAGGTCGTTTTCTTCTCTTGTGTTTCCCACTCAGAGAAGTTCCTTTAGTATTTGTTGTAGAGCTGGTTTGGTGGTGCTGAATCCTGTTAGCTTTTGCTTGACTCTAAAGCTTTTTATTTCTCCGTTGAATCTGAATGAGATCCTTGCTGGGTAGAGTAATCTTGGTTGTAGGTTCTTCCCTTTCATCACTTTAAATATATCATGCCACTCCCTTCTGGCTTGTAGAGTTTCTGCTGATAAATCAGCTGTTAACCTTATGGGAGTTCCCTTGTATATGATTTGTCATTTTTCCGTTGTTGCTTTCAATAATTTTTCTTTGTCTTTCATTTTTGTCATTTGATTACTATGTGTCTCGATGTTTTTCTCCTTGGGTTTATCCTGCCTGAGACTCTCTGTGCTTCCTGGACTTGAGTGGCTATTTCCTTTCCCATGTTAGGGAATTTTCCGACCATGATCTCTTCAAATATTTTCTCGGGTCCTTTCTCTCTCTCTTCCCCTTATGGGACCCTTATAGTGCATATGTTGTTGCATTTAATGTTGTCCCAGAGGTCTCTTCAGCTGTCTTCATTTGATTTCATTCTCTTTTCTTTATTCTGTTCCACAGCAGTGAATTCCACCATTCTGTCTTCCAAGTCACTTACCCGTTCCTCTGCCTCAGTTATTCTGCTCTTGATTGCTTCTAGTATATTCTTCTTTCCGTTATTGTATTGTTCATCTCTGTTTGTTTGTTCTTTAATTCTTCTAGGTGTTTGTTCTTTAATTCTTCCAGGTCTTTGTTAAACATTTCTTGCGTCTTCTGGATCTTTGCTTCCATTCTCTTTCCGAGGTCCTGGATCATCTTCATTATCATTATTCTGAATTCTTTTTCTGGAAGGTTGCCTATCTCCACTTCATTTTGTTATTTTTCTGGGTTTTTTTTTTTTTGTGCCTTCATCTGGTACAAAGTCCTTGGCCTTTTCATTTTGTCTATCTTTCTGTGAATGTGTTTTTCTTTCCACAGTCTGCAGAATTGTAGTTTTTCTTGCTTCTGCTGTCTGCCCTCTGGTGGATGAGGCTATCTAAGAGGCTTGTGCAAGTTTTCTAATGGGAGGGACTGGTGGTGGGTAGAGCTGGGTGTTGTTCTGGTGGGCAGAGCCCAGTAAAACTTTAATCCACTTGTCTGCTATTGGGTGGGGCTGGGTTCCCTCCCTGTTAGTTGTTTGGTCTGAGGTGACTGAACACTGGTGCCCACCTGGCTCTTTGTGTGGCTAATGGCGGACTCCAGGAGGGCTCACACCAAGGAGCACATCCCAGAACTTCTGCTACTAGTGTCCTTGTCCCCACAGTGAGCCACGGTGATGCCCCACCTCTGCAGGAGACCCTCCAACACTAGCTGATAGGTCTGATTCAGCCTCCTATGGGGTCACTGCTCCTTCCCCTGGGTCCCAGTGCATACACTACTTTGTGTGTGCCCTCCAAGAGTGCAGTCTCTGTTTCCCCCAGTCCTGCAGAAGTCCTGTCATGAAGTCCTGCTAGCCTTCAAAGTCTGATTCTCTAGGAATTCATCCTCCTGTTGCCAGACCCCCAGGTTGGGAAGCCTGATGTGTGGCTCAGAACCTTCCCTCCAGTGGGTGGACTCCTGTGGTATAAGTGTTCTCCAGTTTGTGAGTCACTTAACCAGCAATTATGGGATTTGATTCTATTGTGATTGTGCCCCTCCTACCATCTCATTGTGGCTTCTCCTTTGTCTTTGGATGTGGGGTATCTTTTTTGGTGAGTTCCAGTTTCTTCCTGTCGATGAATGTTCAGCAATTAGTTGTGATTCTGGTGCTCTCATAAGAGGGGGTGAGTGCATGTCCTTCTACTCTGCCAACTTGAACCAAGATACTTTTATCTTCATTTAATAGATATGGAAACTACAGTTTAAAGTGGACAAATAAGTTACTCAAGGCATTACAGAATTTAAAATCCAGAGCCTAGCATATTGTAAAGACTGACTCCTTTCCATTCAAGTTTTGGGGGATGGAGCCTATTATCCTGTCAATTCATTCCCTTTTTCCAAAGTAGGGTTTAGTGTGCATGTATTTGTATATTCCTCATGTGTATCATGGAGATAATACCTCATTAGATTTTAGGACTGGTTAAGTGTACTAAGTATATAAAGTGCCCCTGGCACATAGTGAAACTCTTATAATGAACAGAATCTGATACATAAATAAAAATCGCCTCCATTTATTTACTCCTTTAAATTTACAGAGTGCACTCATATCACATCATTTCATCCTCATGACAACCCCTTCAGCTAGCAGATATTCTTATCTCTACTTGCCCATGCAGTTTATAAATAGAATGGCTCATTCAGCTGATTTATCTAGATTTACAATCCAGAGCTTCTGATCCACCAACTGGAGAAGCAAACAGAGGTTCCCTAAGTCCTGTGAGACACAGGAGATCTACTCAAATCTACTCATGTGGGAAAGTGCCCATAGAACAAGATGGCCCCTATAGAATGCCTTGAGGCTACATAAGTTCTCTTATTTAGTTTCTAATGTTAATAGGTTATAGCAGTCATTGAAGTTAAACATATTTGAAAGAAAAATAAATAATTGCAAATAATTCAATCTGCTATCTTAATTTCTTAATGAAAATTTGGAAAGCACATTATTTTTTCAATATTTAACTGTGAAACACTTTGGTCAAGCTCCTGAATGAATGACATTTTGAAACTCCCTGGTGTAAGTTGAGGTCACTGATAGAAGTTGCCTTCCAGCAGGAGAACTGTTTCCTCCATGAAGAGGAAGGGAAAGGTTGAGACCTACTGCAGTAGTCACCTGGTCTGCTCATAGATACTATGTTCTTCTCCCATTTGGCACATGCCAGGATTACTTTTCCCTCCCTCCTTTAAAGTGGGTGTAGCCATATGAATTGCTTTGGCCAATGAGATGTGTAATAGTCAAGTGCTCATAATTGCCCATAACTCACCCATTGACTTGAGTTGACCAAACTTTATTTAGTCTTCTCTCCTCCCCACAGACCCCTGAACTGTGGTTTGACCACAAGGTTAGGCAAGTATAAGATGCAGAATATATCCCCCACCCCTCTCCTCTCACCCTTAACAGCTCGTTCCGAGGATCAATCCACCACAGGGAAGAACATTTCCTGTTGAACCACCACCATCATGCTGTTTGCTGGTCACCACTGACTGCTCCCTTCCCCAGTATGTTCCTGCTATCCCTGCTTTACTTCTCTATAAAAGAAAAGACTTTTTCTGCTTAACTTTGAGATACTTGCAGATTCTGAGGTTGAAGCAGAGAATGCTCTACTGCAACAGTCATCTTGAAAAAAGTCTCTCCTCAATTAAACTTGGATTTGTTTTTCTGTTTGACAGTAACTTCCAGGTAGAAATGTTGAGACAAGGAATGATAAAGTATAAGTGATAATTAATCCTTTTGTGACACTACATTATTTTTACTTATATGATCACATATAAAATGTCTGGTGTGTGTGTGGGTGTATATTTTGAGAGAGAGAGAGAGACAGAGAGAGAATGAATATATCTTATATGTCTTGGTACTTTCTTTTTCAACTGAAAAATAACAGCAACATTTGTTATAAATTTACTACACTGAGCTGCTTAAAGGGCATCATCTCATTAAATTCTGACAAAACTGTATGACGCGTGTCCCATAAATATTTCCATTTTATAGGTCTTAAGAAACTAAGACCTAGAATATTTAAATGTATTTAGCAAGTTTTCACAATTAGTAAGTTGAAAAGGTGTTTAATAGTAAAGTTTGTGCTTTTAGTACTCATTCTGTATTGCTTTTCTCTGATTGTCTGTACCCTGTTTGTTACTAAATTACTGTTTTTTTAAATTGTATTTTTATTTAGAAAGAATGAATTGAATTAGTTTTATATACAGGATTTTAGTGGGGAGTTCAAAAAGATGAATGGACCTCAGAATGTTTCTAAGAAGTTTACCATTTGTAGAGGAGATGAGATATTTATGAGTAAGTAACTCTAAAATGAGGCAGATTATTAATAACATAGGCAAGGATAAACAAAGGACTATGGGAGTCTAGAGGAGGAAAATATTCTTCCTAGTGTTGGAAGAGAAACTTTTAATTGTGCTTTTATAGTGCATGGGATTTGGAGTGATGAAAAAAGACAACAGTATAATTGTGAAACTGAGACTCCAGGCAGAATCTTCAATATAATATTTAGAAATTAGGTGTGATTCATAAGACTGTCATTAAAAATGAACTCAAGGTAACTTATAAAATTTAATTTATAGGTGCATAATAGTTAAAAGGTTTGTGAAGATGAAATGAGCTGGTGCTGGAGAGATGACAAGAAATTAAGTACATTGCGAAGTGTACCATGCTAGATCAATGTCCTATGGGATGGCTAATTAGATGGCTGTGACAGATCCGCATCCCTGATGACATTTTTGAGGCAGATGTTTAAATTTTCCTGCTAGCTATTTTTAATACATAGATACAGAATGTAACATCTCTAAACAGTGCACAAAGAGGAAAATGTCCTCTGCAGTGTGTGATTTAAAGTGTGGCTTCTTTGGTGGTGCAGTGGTTAAGAATCCACCTGCCAATGTAGGGGACACAGGTTCGAGCCCTGGTCTGGGAAGATCCCACATGTTGTGGAGCAACTAAGCCCGTGCGCCACAAATACTGAGCCTGTACTCTAGAGCCCATGAGCCACAACTACTGAGCCCATGAGCCACAACTACTGAAGCCTAAGTGCCTAGAGCCTGTGCTCTGCAACAAGAGAAGCCACCGCAATAAGAAGCCCACGCACTGCAACGAAGAGTAACCCCCGCTTGCCGGAGCTAGAGAAAGCCTGCGTGCAGCAACAAAGACTGAACACAGCCAAAAATAAAAATAAATAAATAATAAATTTATAAATAAGCTAAAATAAAATGTGGTCTCATCCTAGGTTAGTTGCCTAGTGACTTTGGCACCCTACTCAGGGAAGGACTGGGGTTTTTCTTGCACAGGGCACTTCTATCATCTGGTGTATTCTAGAAAATGACCAGCTCCTGTTAAGAATCTAGTTTTTCAGGATGCTAAGTAAGAGAATCTGATGTCGTTGTGAAGATGAGACTTTGTATTTTGATGAAGATAGTACTTTTGACTCATTGCTTTGACTGAGCTTTAAATATAATTTGATAGAAATCCCCTGCCTGACATATAGGTTTGGAACTGCCAATGAAGCCACTGGTTGGCCTTCTCTTTGATGGAAATATTACTCCTAGTGTTCCAATTGTATTATGTATTCCCATCTCTTCTCTAGTGACCCTTCTCTCACCTCATTATGCCTTAGTGCTTTAAGTCTGAAAAAGGGTGATTGTGTTTTAGTGGATGTGATTTTTCTCCAGTCCCTGACCAATATTAGTGAGACTCTGGGTTTAGGCTTCCTGGGTTAAAAGCCCCAAGTCACCTCTTACAAGAATGAGCTACATATTATTATTTGAGGCAGTGAAAGATAAATGGGCTTTGGAGTCAGGCATACAGGCTTGTGTTAAAAACTCAGCTCTCTCACTTAACATATGGGTACCTATGTTTGGTGATCAATGTATAGATGAATTTTGTTGGTTGATGTACTGGGAGAGTGAATATCATGTGGGGAAATTGGTCACTTTGGCAGTGAGAACCAAATTCTTATATTCCTAGTGTTTCCACTTCTGACATGTGTCCACTAGGCCACTTCGAGGTTCTCAGAAATTACTTTTGTATCTAATACATGCCCCTTTACTTTGCTGTCTTTCTCCAAACCTGAACTTCCATGAACATTCCTCAAGGGGAGAAATGTCCTCTCTAAACATTTTGAACAGCATTTTAACATATCTTTTTACTGATAATAGAAAAACTTTGCTTTATATTTGATTACTCTTTTTCTTTCTCTGGTCTTCCAGGAACATTTTTATAGCATCTGAAGTGGGCCTAAGTTGTTTTTTTTTTTTTTAAGCAATAAGAACAACAACAAAAAACACTGATAGTATAAAATGTACATATATAGGTGTCTTAGCTTGGGCTGCTCTAACGAAATATCATAGACTGGGTGGTTTAAGCAGCAATAAATTTCTCACATTTCTGGAGTCTGAAAAACCTAAGACCAGGGGCTGGCAGATTCAGTGCCTGGTGAGAACTCCCTTACTGACTTGCAGATGGCTGCCTTCTTGCTGTCTCTTTACATGGAGGAAAGAGGACGGGCTGGTATCTCTCCCTCTTCTTATTAGGGTGCTAATCCCATCATGGAGACCCCCACCCTCATGCCCTCATCTAAACTTAATTACCTCACCAAAGCCCCACTTCCTAATGGCATCACTTTGGGGGTTAGGACTTTAACATGTGAATTTTGGAGAGATACAAACATTCAGTTTATAATGATAGGTAAAAAAAATTAAGGCTGTTACTCATTTATCCAAAAGTTATTACTACTGGATTTAAGCGTTGATCATCCTGGGAGCATTTCAAATAGTATTTTAGTCATAAAAATGAGGTTGCCCACAGCCATCTAGGAGCACATCAATTGAATTGATTGATGTCTCCCTTTCTTTTCTCTGTTATTGAGCTTTATTCCCAAACAGCTGGGCAGCTTGTCTCGCAAGAGGGCTCCCAGGAGCTGAATCGCACCTTTTCTGGGAGCTAAGGGAATTAGTATGTGGAATCAAGGGTATCACACAGTGATAGGTAATTACAGATTAAAGAGATGAACAATCAAATTACATTGTGTGACAAGGGCATGCCATTCAAAATGTTTCCAATTTATGGACACAGTGGCTGATGTAATTCTCTCTGCCTCCTATTAAAATTAGCTTGAGTTAAGTTCCAAAACCCCAACCTGTCACAGGGCAAGCCCTTCCCACTGTTTGCCCTTTGCAATTATCATTTCTATTTTCTGTGAGTTTAAAAGCTGCGAGACTGAGAATAGAGGCTTGGGGAAATTTGGTCTTGCCTACCTACCTCTCTATTTTGCCTAATTACTTATCTGCTCTAACCTACTTTCTTGCCTAATCTAATTATCTACCTACTTACCATATTTACCTACTTATCAACTTTTCAAAATATAAAGATTATTTATTAATGAACTTGCTGACTTCTTTTTTCACACATTTTTAAGTCTTGATTAATATTACTTTGACCTTGAGTCTGGGACCATTTGCTCAGGTTTATAGTTATTTTTGGTATGTTACTAATTAGGAAAAAATCTTAATTGAGATGGATGGGCAGACTTGATTGTGTCAAATTCTTTATGAAATAGATAATATTGTACTCATGATGATGATGAGGACAGGAGGAAGAAATTATTTCTAAGCTTGTGGCAGATTTTCTATTAACTCCATATGCAGAAACATTCACTCATATAATCATTCCTTCTTTAGTGTACTAATTTATTCCTCCATATCTCCTATTTTCTTTTTCTGTATCACTTATTAAATATTTATTAAATGCTCAATATGTGCTGAGCACTACTCAAGATGCTATAAAAGAAGGCATAGTTAGATTCCAAAGAAATACACATCCTGACACCAGAAACTTGATGTTTAGCTCAACAGAAAAAAGGATACTCCCAAATTTTGTGTATTTTAATAACATATATAGAAAAATATACAATATTGGTAAAGAGGAAAAAAATCACCCTAATTTCAATGTACGAACCTAAGTACTGTTCAGTGTGTGGACCCACGACTGAATTCCTTCCAATCTTTATCCAGTGATAATAGTTTTACTGGTTGTAACCATAGCAAAGTGTAATTTTGTATCTCTGGTGGATATTTGTTATAGCTTTTGAACACAAGATATCCAACCCTTGTCTTACTTGGGAGAATTCCATAACAGACAGGATCCTCCTCCCATTATAGTAGTTTAAAATGCCACCTTCTTGCTTTCCTTACATCCTCTGAACCCAAAGTCCTGCCCAGAAACAACCAGACACCCTCACCTCAGGCTGAATCAGAAACTGGTGACTTGAGGTTACAGGGACTGTGCAAGGTTCCACCCAATGAGGTGGTGGTGGAAATGTCATACAGTTACATCTAGTTTCCAGAGGAGCAACAGAAGTGATTCCAGGCTCATGTTGAGACCCCAGCGTTAGCACTGCCAGCACTGCAGGTGAGATGTTTGTGCCCAGTGACAAACAGCATAGCCTCTTCCTTGGACTAGGTCTGCCACATTCCTGCCTATGTAGTTTTCAGCCTTGTTTTCCCAGTCCCCAGTGACTAAAGTTGTTTAAATAAATTCCTCATATTGCAGAAATTAGCCAGAGTTTGTATTATTGATTGCAGGTAATGCCCGGGCTGATAACAGTGTCCTGCTCTTTTAGTTTTATTTATTTATTTTTTATACATTTTTATTGGAGTATAATTGCTTCACAATGCTGTGTTGGTTTCTGTTGTACAACAAAGTGAATCAGCCATACGCATACATATATCCCCATATCCCCTCCCTTTTGAGCCTCCCTCCCACCCTCCCTATCCCACCCCTCTAGGTGGTCACAAAGCACCGAGCCGATCTCCCTGTGCTATGCTGCTGCTTCCCACTAGCTATCTGTTTTACATTTGGTAGTGTATATACATCGATGCTTCTCTGACTTCGCCTCAGCTTGCCCCTCCCCACCCTGCCGTGTCCTCAAGTCCATTCTCTATGTCTGCATATTTATTTCTGCTCTGCCACTAGGTTCATCAGTACCATTTTTTTTTTTAGATTCCATATATGTTTTTCTCTTTCTGACTTACTTCACTCTGTATGACAGACTCTAAGTCCATCCACCTCACTACAAATAACTCAATTTCGTTTCTTTTTATGGCTGAGTAATATTCTATTGTATATACGTGCCACATCTTCTTTATCCATTCATCTGTCAATGGACATTTAGGTTGGTTCCATGTACTGGCTATTGTAAATAGTGCTGCAGTGAACATTGTGGTACATGTCTCTTTTTGAATTATGGTTTTCTCAGGGTATATTAACATTATATTATAAGCAAAATCCATGATGCTACATATTTCTGACCACAGTTTAGAATTACTGCATAATATACGTGTCAACATATATTGATAGATGTAGCTATTACCCTACTGTTAGAAAAGTAACATTTAAAAACAATCATGTAGTCGATATTTTGTGTTTATAACTTTAAAAAAAGTATTGATGATTATAAGAAATGTATTTACTGTGTCAAACATTATCTCATGTTATATGCCTTATTATAGGGTCTTCTTGAACGTTGATAATTTATTATGTTGCCAGCAGTGTACGGGAATGATAATTTTATTGCATTTTTATGTACTTTGGGTATCATCAATGAAAAATAGTTTTGTTAATATTCTAGGTGAAAAATTGTACCTGTTTGAGATCTATCTATCTCTATCTATCTACCTGTCTATCTATCTAATTTGTCTGTCTAACTATATTTCTATATATCAGCATTTCTGGAGTTATTCATCTGGCTGAACAAATGCACAGTGATTTGATAGATGAATTTCAGGAGGGTTAGTTGGAGTATATATCCTGAGTTTTTCAATTCTGGGATTTCTTTGAATCTAGTTGGAGAGAAAGAAAACACTGAAACATGTTATGTACGCAAGTGCTAAATTCAGAGTAGAAGAATCAATGATGGGATTTAAGTTTTTAAAAGTATTTCACCTAATTCATTCAATTTTTTTCTTATCCTTTTTTCTCCCTTCCCCAAAGAATTGGATCTTGATAACATTTTTCTAATGGTCACTTTCTGAGTACCACCTTTTGAGAACTGCCAAACTTTAACCTGGTGTTTGTTTTGTTTTTGTTTTTTTTTGCGGTACGCGGGCCTCTCACTGTTGTGGCCTCTCCCATTGCAGAGCACAGGCTCCGGACGCGCAGGCCCAGCGGCCATGGCCCACGGGCCCAGCCGCTCCGCGGCACGTGGGATCCTCCCAGACCGGGGCACAAACCCACGCCCCCGCATCGGCAGGCGGACTCCCAACCACTGCACCACCAGAGAAGCCCTGGTGTTTGCTTTTAATGCGTCTCTAGAGTCTCAAGATCCAACTTTGTGGTTCTCAGAACTGAATTTTCATCAGAGTGGAACCCTCTTTCTTTTGGAGGCAGGTAGCACAGGAAGAGATACGTGTGTATGTGAGAAACAGGTTGTGTAAGAGATAACCCGAACTGTGGAGCAGATAAAGGCACTGGAAGCTTTTGGAAGGCAGGATCAATTCAGCAGTTTACTTGACTAACTGCCTATGATGACCTGATAAGAAAAACCACATACTCCATGGGAACCCTAATGATTACAGTTATTCCCGGGAAATATTTGGGCCATCGTAGAAAGAAAAAAGTTTTGTTTGATTTCCTCTCTAACTTCACGTATAGATTTGATTGCATGAAGGAAGAAAGGCATTTAGTATGTTTTTTGTTGTTTGCTTATTTCCAGGAAGCCATCACTCTGAACAAAATGCCAAGTTAATAATGGGATTCAATCTAAAATCCTTCATATTAAGGACTAGGTTGCATAATGTTGCTAATCACTTTCCCCATGTTATTAATTATGGGTTTGCGATGATTGAGGACACATCTCTCTTAGTCCTCACAGGAAAAGATACTTTGATCTTTCTATTAAAAAAAACATTAGTAGATCAAACAGAATCTTTGTGCCTGCACATGTCCATCCAGTGGTCAGCAGAGTCAGCAAGGTTTTTCTACTCCAAATAGGCTTGGCTCAAGCCATTATAAATGGAAATCAAGTAGCCTGATATCATGAAATGCATAGCAAATGAAGAGTATAAATATACCTGAGTTCCCATTCTGGCTGTACTACTGACTTGCTAAGTGACTATACATACTCCTTTATGTGTCTGGGCACCAGTTTTCTCAACTGTAAGATGAAAGAACTCAAATGGATAGTCTCTAGAAAAAAGTCGCCTCTAAAATTCAGCGAGGCAGCCATTTTCCTGTCTTAAATTCTTTAGGAATAGGAGTCTCATATTTTCCTCATTAAATCTTTCCTCAAACTTGGCTCAGGATACATCTGTGTTATACCCAAGCCAGAAGCTCATGTTATGGGTTGCAAAAGAGATGGATCTGAAGATTTTAATGCATACACTATCTCTGATTCTCTACCATATTTGGCAGTTGTTATGTTTTCCTAGTCCTTAATGAGTAGGTGGATGTGTGGTACCTAACTCTCTTGTTAATAATAAAAGTTAATACCTACATGTTATACTGCTTAGGCTGAATCATATGACCCGAGTTGGGTTCTGAATCAGATGACCTGAGATGGACTTTTATTTCCCTAACTATTAAAATTACTTTAGTTGAGTTATTTAACCCCTTGAGACTTCTCTCCTGTCAATCATAAAGTAGGGATTATGATAATATCAACCTCATCAAGTAGCTTAGAAAGTCAAATATGACAAGCCACATATATAGTATATACCGGGAGTGCAGCATAGTCACTATAGCTCTCCATCCAAAACCCTTAAGAAGCTGCACTTACAGTAACATCTATTGGAATGGAAATATTAAGACATTTTTTCTTTATATTTTTCTTTCTACTAGGGTGAATGTCAGCAAGTCTGGCTAGCACACGAAGACCAATGTTCCCTACCTATATCTTACTTTGTTTCCGAAGAATACTCCATTGATGAGAAATATATTGGCCTATATAAACTTTTCACACCTGCAGCGGATGTGAAAAGATTATATGGAAATTGTCAGCTACATCTATTTTTGATTAGACATATATATGTGTGTATATACGCACATAAACAATCATATACATACACATATGCACGTATGTATAACATATATAGTTACACATACTTAGTATATAACTAAATATTCCATATATACATATATGTCTATTTATACATATAGTAACTTTTAGGTCTTTGTTGGGTACAGAAATTAGCATGCCGTTGTGGAATTATTTGCTGCCTCTCTGTAGATGTGATTTTGCCTAGATTCATACTCTTGGTGGGCAGTATGAGAGGCAGGATGTCTCAGCGGAGGGTGTGTCAACTAAAAAAATATATGCATGATATGAGAGTTGTGAGTTAAGTTTTATTTGGGGCAAAATGAGGACTTCAGCCCGGAAGACAGCGTTTCAGATAACTCTGAGAAACTGCTCCCAGGAGGCGAGGGGCGGAGCCAGGATATATAGGAGTTTTGCAACAAAGCACAGGTGGTCAGGAACGTCAAAAGATCATTGTTAATTAAAGAAAACCAGACATCTCAAGTTAAGGAATTTAGCGTTTTTCTCTGTATGGGAAGATGCAAGGGTCCGGGCCCACTGAAATCATTCGTCTGATGTGCAGCTCAGCTAGCTGGGGCCAGTATCCTGACACACCCTGAGTTTCCTCAGGGCTCACCGCAGGGAGTGGCTGCAGTCTGATGGCTGCTAGATGGCAGGTATTCTTTTCAGCCCTGAGTTTCCTTGTCTCACTGGCTCACGTTGGAGGGCTGCAATCGTTGATGACTGTGACATCCTTGTGTTTATTGGTATGGCAGGAAATATTCCTTTTCTCAGGTACCATACCCCTTTTCAATAGAGAGTAGATCTTACTGGGAAATTTTCTTCATGTGAGCTTATAACCTTGGAGAAAACAAAAATGGGTGGCAGAATACCATAGTCAAATAATATTTAATTAAAAAATATACACACACATTTACTAACAATTTTCATACCTAGTAACACATTTCTCATATCTTTAATTTAGGGGGAGGGGGCTTTTGTAAGGGTGATAAAGATGAATAAAAGAGAAAGAGGTGATTTTCTTCTCTTCCCCTTCATAACACATCTCTTTGCGGGCCATTGTGGGCCTGAGCTGAGTCCTTTCTCTAACCATTGCAACATGGAATAATTTCTCCAGGGACCAAAAAAAGTCCAGTCTTCAGTTTTGCAATGCAGAGTTGTGTTCAAGGTCATGAGCCTCATTCCCTCTTGAAATGTGGAAACATATCTCTGGGAGCCTCTCTCAAGGTGTAACCATTTGTTTTTCCCAGGAGATTAGAGAAGTTTTATTATTCTTACAGAGGAAGTCAATTAACTAGACAAATAGCTACTTCAGATCCCAAGTGAATTTTATACTGCTTTGTTTAAACTGTATAAAATTTTATTCTGTCTTTGCAGTTTCTTGCAGGATACATGTATGCATGTATTGTGTTATGCTTCCTCAAAATACATTGTTTTTTAATATTTCCATATTGTGTGATGATATTTTTCTTTGTTGGTAGGAGTTTTATTTCTGCAGTATCTTAAAAGTGTGATCTCATGAGAATCCTTGGAACAGTCCATGAGATAGGAGCTATTGTTATCCCCAGTTTTTACAGGAGTGGGGTCTAAGTTTCAGCAAAGGTAACTTTCTCTAGGTTACACAGCTAGTACGTTGCATGTCTGAGACTATGTTTGACTTCAGAATCTGTGCTCCTCAGATCTCTATGACACTGAATCTATACCAATGAGATGCCATCTCAAAGGTGACAAAAACAGAGGATCAGGGATAAGGGATATTAGCAACCTTGGTCAAGGCTTCACAGAGTCAAATTCAAGATTTAAATTCCAGCATTCTGATTTCTGGATCCAGGACTCAGTACTAAAAGGGGATTCAGGTGGGGACAAAGGAAAGTTTGACTCTGAAGCCAAGTAAACATTACTGGAAACAAAACATTAATACCTCAACTATTCTAAAATAGAATTGGATTCTTAGAAGTAGTGGAGCTGGAGACTGTCTCTACTTATCGTTAACCCTTTGTTGAGGACTAATGAACTGCTCTTTCTAACTTGCAGACTGTTGCCATTTGAGAAACTCTTGGTGCACTGCTTGGACTAAGATTAAATACTGCTTCTACTTTAGGAAATATGCCCATGTGTTTGCAGTCATATCATCCCTTGTGCACAGCATACAGGCTTTGCATTTGTAAGGATGTCTGTTTGCCATTTTCTGTGGGCATGAGTCTCACTCAACATTAAGGACACCATCTTGGTATTAGTGACTTGATATGGAATGTCTTTCCAAACCTCTCCTTAGAATCTTTAGTGTGGATCAGATTGTGTGTGCAAGGATGAAGGCATGATTACAAAGTTTTCTGTCAATCAAAACTATCAAGGATTTTCCAAGTATTTCTCTCTGTGATAGGTTATAGTGTGTTTCTATACTCAAGAACCTTACTTATGTTTTAATTGGGAAATAAATAGCAATAAAACATTTATTGCATCTTAGAAACAAATAGATCAGAGGTCACAAATTTGGGGATAAATAGCTGTCTCCAACCAGTAGATTGATATGTTTGATTTGGCCCTCAAAAAGTTTTAAAAATATTGAACCATTACCTACATGTAAAAATATTTAGTCCTAAGTTGTCATAAAAATAAATAAAATAAAAATACAATATTATTATGTTTATATATTGTATTTATACCAATAGCATAATATATTATACTTTTACTTTCTTGGTTTTAATGGAAGTAAACTTATTAATATTTTCAAAATCTACTTCTTTGCTTATCTCATTTTCCATTGAGGGAATTGCCATGTTTGACAATTTCTTTTGACCAAGTAGTGATCTTAAGTAAAGATGATTAACTTCATCTTTAATGAAGTTAATTATTTGAATTAGTTGATTAAGCACATTAAATGAATTTAATGAATTTCCATAAAGGTAATTCTATGTTCCCATTTTCAATTTTCAAATATTTTGATTACTTTAATATTCTGAAAAAAATAAACATTACAATACATAAAAGCATGTGTATGAGGGGACACACATTTTTCTTCTGACTCAATCTCCATTATTGATCTTGACACTCATCTTTATTTAAAATTTTGGTATATTGTTTACCAGAGATTTTTTGCATTTTGATTTTTAGAAATATTGAATTAAAATATGATTTATCTTGATTACTGAGGTTTTTGGCACTTGCCTCACTTGCTTAACTTGCTTCACCCTGATCCTGGCCCCACCTTGGGGCAAGTTCTACTCCATCATTAAGACTTTCGATACTGCAGTTCATTTCTGCAGGATGACAGGATGGCTCCCACATCGACTGCCAGTGAGCTCACAGGGTAGCCTTTCTTTCCTGCGTTTTTAAATACTGCTTCTACTTTAGGAAATATACCCATGTGTTTGCAGTCATATCATCCCTTGTGCACAACATACAGGCTTTGTATTGTACTTCACTTTACTGTACTTTGCAGTTATTGCATTTTTTACAAATTGAAGGTTGGTGGCAACCCCCCATTGAAAGAGTCTAACAGCACCATTTTTCCAACAGCATTTGTTCACTTTGTGTTTCTGTGTCACATTTTGGCAATTCCTACAATATTTCAAAATTTTCATTATTATTATATTTGTTATGGTGATATGTAATCAGTGCTTTTTTATGTCACTACTGCAATTCTTTTGGGGTGCTAAGAACTGTGCCCATATAAGATGGCAAACTTAATTGATAAATGTTGTGTGTGTTCTGACTGCTCCACCAACCAGCCGTTCCCTCATCTCTTTCCCTCTTTTTGGGCCTCCCTATTCCTCGGGACACAACAATATTGAAATTAGGCCGATTAATACCCCTGCATTAGCCTCTAAGTGTTCAAGTGAAGGATAGTTGCATGTCTCTCACTTTTAATCAAAAGCTAGAACTGATTAAACTTTTAATCATGAGGAAGACATGTAAAAAGTCAAGGCAGGCTGAAACCTGGGCCTCTTGTGCCAAACAGTTAGCCAAGTTGTGAGCAAAGGAAAAGTGCTTGAGGGAAGTTAGAAGTGCTGCTCCAGTGAGCACACAAATGATAAGAAAGCTAAATAGGCTTATAGCTGATATGGAGAAAATTTTAGTGGTCTGGATAGAAGATCAAACAGCCACAACATTTCCTTAGACCAAAGCCTAATCCAGAGCAAAGCCCTACTCTCTTCAATTTCTGGTAGGCTAAGAGAGGCGAGGAAGCTGCAGAAGAAAAGTTTGAAACTAGTGCAGTTTGGTTCATGAGGTGTAAGGAAAGAAGCCATCTCCATAACATGAAAGTGTAGGGTGAAGTGGCAAATGCTGATGTAGAAGCTGCAGCAAGTTATTCAGATCTGGCTGAGATAATTAATGAATGTGACTATACTAAACTACAGAATTTCAGTGTAGATGAAACAGCCTTATTTGGGAAGATGCCATCTAGGACTTTCATAGCTTGATAGGAGAGGTCAATGGCTGGATTCAAACCTTCGAAGGATAGGCTGACTCTCTTGTTAGGGGCTAATACAGCTGGTGACTTTAGGTTGAAGCCAATGGTCATTCTGAAAACCCTAGGTCCCTTAAGAATTATGCTAAATCTACTCTACCTTTGCTCAGTAAATGGAAAACTAAAACCTGGATGAAAGCACGTCTGTTTATAACACAGTTTACTAAATACTTTAAGTCCATTGTTGAGACCTACTGCTCAGGAAAAAGATTCCTTGCAAAACAGTACTGCTCACTGACAATGCACCTGGTCACCCAAGGGTTTTGTTAGAGATAAACAATAAGATTAATGTTGTTTTCATGACTGCTAACACAACATCCATTCTGCAGCCCCAAGGATCAAGGAGTAATTTCAACTTTCAAGTCTTATTATTTAAGAAATATGTTTCATAAGGCTATAACTGCCACACAGAGTGATTCCTCTGATGGATCTGGGCAAAGCCAATTGAAAACCTCCTGGAAAGGATTCACCTTTCTAGATGCCATTAAGAACATTTGAGATTCATGGGAAGAAATCAAAATATCAACATTAACAGGAGTTTGGAAGAAGTTGATTCCAACTCTTATGGATGACTCTGAGGGGTTTAAGACTCCAGTGGCGGAAGTAATTACAGATGTGATGAAAATAGAAAGAGGACTAGAATTAGAAGTAGAGCCTAAATATGTGACTGAACTGTTGCCATCTCATGATAAAACTTGGACAGATAAGGAGTTGCTTCCTATGAATGAGCAAAGAAAATTATTTCTTGAGATAGAATGTATTCCTGGTGAAGATGCTGTGAATATTGTTGAATGACAACAAATGATTTAGAATATTACATAAACTTAGTTGACAAAGCAGTGGAGGGTTTGAGAGGACTGACTCCAGTTTTTTTTTTTTTTTTTCTTTTTGCGGTATGCGGGCCTCTCACTCTTGTGGCCTCTCCCGTTGCGGAGCACAGGCTCCGGACGCGCAGGCCCAGCGGCCATGGCTCACGGGTCCAGCCGCTCCGCGGCATATGGGATCCTCCCAGACCGGGGCACGAACCCGTATCCCCTGCATCGGCAGGCGGACTCTCAACCACTGCGCCACCAGGGAGGCCCTGACTCCAGTTTTGAAAGAAGTTCTACTGTGAGTAAAATCCTATCAAACAGCATTGTGCCTGCTCCAGAGAAATCATTCATGAAAGGAAGAGTCAATCGATGTGGCAACTTCACTGTTGTCTTATTTTAAGAAACTGCCTCAGCCATCCCAGGCTTCAGCAACCACCACCCTAGTCAGTCAGAAGCCATTAACATCCAGGTAGGACCCACCATCAGCAAAAAGACTGACTCACTTAAAGGCTCAGATGATGATTAGCATTTTTTAACACTAAAGTATTTTTTAATTAAGTCATGTATGTTGTTTTTTTAGACATAATGCTATTGCACACTTAATAGACTACAATATAGTGTAAACATAACTTTTATATGCAGTGGGAAACCAAAAAATTCATGTGAGTCACTTTATTGTGATACTTGCTTTATTGTGGTGGTCTGGAACCAACCCTTCAATATCTCTGAGGTATGCCTTTATTTGACTCATGGTTGCAATGGCACAGGAAAATGAAGTCTTGGTGGGAAATCCTCTCCAGAGAAGGGTGGGTGTTTTGTATTGAGCATATTTTCCTTGAGATTCAAGCTGCTTTCTTATGAAAAACAATCTGGTGAACACTAATATGGCAAATTTGCTGTGTACCTAGATGTGATAAATGTATCATGACATTCTCACATCATTTCATAGTTATCAAAACCCTTTTATATTATTTTGCCATTTTCACTTTGTGAGCATATTGGGCACATTTTATTCCATCCATTTTCAAGATGAAAAACTGAGTGTCAGAGGATTAAATGACTTGTACTCCATCTCCAATCATCTTCCTTACAGCTGCTGACTTGAAGTCCATACAATATGAAGCTTACTCTGTCCCACCCTTACTTAAAACTTCGGAATTAGTACAAAACTCCTTAGTTTGACCCATGAGTACTTCTGTGCTCTGGTCATTTGCCCCTCCCTCAGCCCAAACTCTTACTACTTCATATTGTGAACTCTTACCCTACCTATCTATCTACTTACTAGTAATAACTGACTTTGATGAACACTCACTATGTACTCCATGCTGTGCTAAGTGCTTTATACATTGTTTGTCTTTTATAGCAAGACATGAAAAAGCTAATATTATTCTTCCCACTTTATATTTAATTTATTCATTCGATCATTCTTTCAATAAATAGCAATTATTCTAGGTGATGGTGATACAACAGAGAACAAGAATCACATAATTCTGCCCTTGTGTGGGAGGAAAAATAATTTCCCCTCTACCCTTCTAGGTTACAGAGACCACCCTGTAATAAAAGACAGATGCGCAGGAGCAAAACAGAAGTTTAATAACGTGTGCTTCCTGTATACATGGGAGAGACCCAGTAAAACTGAGTAACTCCCTGAAATGGCCCAAGCCACCACCTTAAATACTATCTCCAACTAAAGACAAAAGAAGATGTAGGGGTGGGGGAGCCAGTTATGGGATGTTACCAGGAAAAGCACAGTAAACAAGGATATGGTTGTTATATGATGCTTGCCTTCTCTATTGCTAAGAGTTTCTAGAGATTTAGTCATCCTGGTACAGAGAGGGAGACACCTTCACAAGTAGAGATTTCTCTTATAACTGTAAATATCTCTTACAAAAGAGTAACTTCTACCTGGTTTTCAGAGTTTCTCCTATGTCTGCTGTTTCTTAAAAATAATCAGCCTAAAATTATCCTTATGCCAAAGAGGCATTTTTGGGGGCGGATAATTCTGCTCTCCTTTACCCTCATGTTGCTTACATTCTGGTAGGAATCAGATAAATAAATAAATAAGTAAAGTAGGTGGTAGATTAGAAAGTGATAGAAAAATAAAGCTGTGGAGGGGATTAAAGTGTGCTATGAAGTGTTGACAAAGAGGTAGACAGTAGAGGGGGTTTGGGGAGATATTAGGCAGGCAAGATCTGTAGAACACTTGGTTAGTTGGATTGCGCAGTAGTTGAGTAAGGAAAAACTGAGTGTTGGAGATGATTCCCAGATTCACAACTTGCATGACTGAGTGGAAAGTGGCACTATTCATTAAGATGGGAGCACAAGTTGAGGAGCAAATGGCAGGGGCAAACTGTGAGTCCATTTGTGAAGTATGTGCAAGGCGTCCAGCATGGGTGGTCCATATCTATGGAGTTCAGAGGAAACACCTGTGCTGGAGATTTAAATTTGAGAGCAACAGTAAGAAACTCTTATTTACTGTAGGGTTCTCAAAGTTGGCTTGGAGCACTATTATCAGAAACCCTTGAGTATCTCCCCTGTAGCTCAGTGGTCCATAGACCTTCTTTTGTGTCAGATTCCCCTTGGTGTAGTCCAGTGGGGAAGATGTAGGCTCTGCTGTGTTTTAATCCCAGCTCTTCCATTTACTACTGTAAATGTAAGCAATTTAGTTAATCCCTCTGTATCTCAGTTTCTTCTTCTGTAAAATAGAAATACCATACCAAGCTAACAGGATGTATAAAAGTTAAATAAGTCCATTCATATCTTAAGCTCAAATAACACTCAATACAAGTTAGCTATCATAATTATCCCAAGAGCTTGCTAAAATACAAGTTTATGGATCCTGATCCAAGATACTTTATGCACATCACATTATAGGACAGATAAGCATCTGAGTGTGGGTTTGGCTGAGTTTCTATTTGCAGGTGAAGAATGGAACATAATCCATTATTCTGGGCAGGGAGAATCAGAATCCTGGTAGACTCCTTAAAAATACTTATCCTTAGATCTTAACACAGACCTCAGAATCAGTCTCTGGGTTCAGAGCCCAGGAAATCTCTAGTTTTTAAAATAAACCCCCCAGGGTTTGGTAGTGATGATCATCAGCCAGGTCTGGGAACACTACATTAGATGATGTGTTATGATTCTTTTTATGTCCGAAATAACTATATATCCACCAAAATCTGTGTTTCACTTTCAAAATAGAGCTTATATGCTTAGAATTGGCTGTCCATCTTTCGATGGACATTTCCAGGCCAGTGCACAGGTGACTGGTTTTGGATAATGGCACGTAAGCAGATCCAAAGCTTTTAAGAAGGTGTCCTGCCCTTTCTGTATGGTATTTATCCTTCAGCTCTAAGGATGGTGTTTCGACGAGACGGAAGGAATTTAGGATTCCTTGAAATGCATGAAAAGAGGGTGGTCTATCCCATGAACAAGAAAGAAACTTATAATGTATTAAGTCACAGAAGTCATGGCGGTTCTTTGTTACAACAACTAGGGTTACCCTAACTGCTCTTCTACGTGAATTCTCCTTGAAGGGATTAGCATACGAAGCCCTGTGAGGAAATGTATCACACCAGCAGCATCAATGTACTAGACAGACCCCAACAATACAAAGAATAAGTGTCTGTCATTTGGTTCCTATAACATAAAACCATGTCTAAATAATGCCAACATTTCAGTTGTTATTCCTCTTTATTTTATGTTGATTGAGTACATAGTAATTAGAAAATTGTGCATTTGGAAGACATTTCTTGATCCCCAAATACCATTTGAATATAAATTATTGAAAATCAGCAGCTTTCAGGTCAGCCTCACCTTCTTCTGTATTAGCTCAGATGCGGTTTAGTGGTTTTGTTTATCTTTAAATAGGAGATGGGTCGGTATTCTGTTATCTCCTCAGCCAATCACCTAGCTCTATAAAATACAAAAAAGCTGCTTCCAAACCATTAATTAAAGGCATGAACCTCTCACAGATTAATGGTGTAAGCATAAATATTCACAAATTATTTATTTTTAAAGCAAGCTGGCTAAATTTACATATAGATTACATTTGAAAAGTATGAGATATTTTCCTTCATCCTGATGGCTTAACACAACTCTTTTTTTTTTTTTTTTTTTTTTTGCAGTGCGCGGGCCTCTCACTGCTGTGGCCTCTCCCGTTGCGGAGCACAGGCTCTGGATGCCCAGGCTCAGCGGCCATGGCTCATGGGCCCAGCCACTCTCTGCGGCAACACAACTCATTTTTAATGGTTGTAGTCCCTGGACAAAGTGCCCCTGGTCTTTCCATCTACCTGGATATGTGAGAGCCCTAGTCCTGGGCAGAACTCACAGGGTTAATTTGCAAATTGCTTCAAGAAGGCAGGGAAAGAGTGTGTTGGAGAGAAATTGATGAGTGTGAATCAGAATGAAGTAGAATTGATTTATGGGGCTTGGGAAAGTCATGCTAATCCTGTCCACTTCTCCTTTCAGAAAGAAGTTTATAGATGGGGTGGGGAGACAGTTATCAGGGCTTCATATTTGGTACCAACTTTTGGTTAGCATAATCTCATCTTGATCTTTGCTTGGGAAAGATAAGTATTTCCTTTCCTGGAGGTTTGCTATACACACACACAGACAAACACACACACAGACACACCCTTAGACCAGGCTCTCTCACCCAGCCTGACTATGTGTAGATCTGAGGCTGAGCCCTTATGTTCTCTTTTTATCTCTTTAAAAGCAGAGGTTTATAAGGACCATGGATGAGTGACATTAGCATCACCTGGGAACTTGTTAGAAGTGTGACTACTCACTGCCCTCCAGACCTACCAAATCAGAAACTTGGGGGTTAGGCCCAACAATTTGTGTTTTACACACATCTGATTCTGATGTACAGTAAAGTTTACGACCTGTTACTTTGGATTATCATATTTCTTATATCTTTCATTTACGACTTTGGTGACAAAACCAAATGTCTTTGCTCCTTCATTTTTTCCAGACCATATTATTTAGCAGACTCAGCTTGTTGACATACGTTGCTCCTTCAAGGAACAATCCTCCATTATGACCCATAAATTGAGCACTCTATATCGGCAATTGACAAGCTTCTTATTCACAATAATTTCCCCTCCCTATTTTTTCTCTTCCTGACTCTACTACAGCTCTGGTTCTCCCTTCCCCTTTATCTCATGACTGTGTGATCTTGGCCCAGTCACTTGAACTCTTGGAACATCAGTTTCTTCAACTATGGGGTGGGTTGTATTATCAATGTTCATGTAACTGTGATAATTAAATGAGACTGTTATGTCTTTTTTGCTCTGGGTCTGCATTTTCTTCTGTCTTATCATGTTATTTCTCAGAGGACCAAGAATGGGTGTCTTTAGACTTATAAAGTGTGATGATTAATTTTATACGTCAACTTGACTGGGCCATGGGATGCCCAGACATTTGGCCAAATGTTATTCTAAATGTTTCTGTGAAGGAGTTTCTAAATGAGATTAACATTTGAATTGGAAGACTGAGCAAAGCAGATTGCCCTTCCTAATGTCGATGGGCCTCATCCAATCAGTTGAAGACTTGAATAGAACAAAAGGGCTTAGTAAGAAAGAATTCCTCCCACCTGACTGCATTCAAACTGGAACATCAGCTCTTTCTGGGTCTCAAGCTTGCTGGCCTTTGGACTGGAACTACACCATTGGCTCTCTTTTGAGTCTTCAGCTTGCAGACTCATCCTGTAGTTCTTGAGACTTGTCAGCCCCCATAATTCCATAGGGATTGGCATGGTCCTATTCCTTATAATAAATTGCTTTTTATATATTTATGTATACATCAGTTCTGTTTCTCTAGGGAACCTCAACTAATGCATAGAATAACCTGTCCAGGATTAGGTGTTGTATATTTGGCCATTCCCCTAAACCATAGGGTGGGAATCCCTCCCTGACCAATGGGGTGAATAGGAGGTGATTAAAAAGGGGGGTGAGGTAGCTTGGGAGTAGAAGAAAGAACAGGTGATACTGATTGATCAACACACTATGAACAGAATGTTGGTCAATCAGCTGGGGAATATTATTCATTATGCTGTTTCTCAAAATTTGGATCCAGCCTACAAGACACTTCTCAGATTCCTAAGCCTCACCCTGGCCAATTGACTCATTCTTGGAGGTGGGGTCTGGGAAGTTGCTATTTTAATAAGATTCTCAGATGATCCTGAAAATTCCTGGTTGAGTATGTGCCCAGCTATAGAGTAGCTTTGAAAAAATTGATAATAAGCAAAAGACTCAACAATTACCTGTAATGGGTTTTTAGTCTTGAAACAGAACTGATAATTCCCATCCTTGTTCCCCACCTGCTATCCCCACCCTCCTGCCCCAGCCCCATGGCTGCACTGGGATGGAATGAACAGACCAGCTCTGACTCTCCCCTGCCTGGGTCAGTGGTAGAATACAGCCTTGGTACAGAAGCAAGTGTGCTTAAATCACTTTAGATCCTTCCTTGCAAGAAGGCAGGTAATAACTTACAAATAAACATTTGAAAAAGGGAAACAACAAAAGCACTTTAAATTGAGCTATAGGCCTCCAGCCTTCAAAGCCAAGGATAGTCAGTGGGGAAACTCACAAATAAGTAGCAAACCCTGCAAATAGCTCCTGGAATAACGCCAATGCCACAGAGCAAGTGTGAAATAAAATCTTCCTGTTGGCTAATAATGTAATCTTTTTATTAGTTCCAAGCCACTAGCTGTAATTGATGTACTTGTTTATTTTCCCCACTTTTATATGTATTTTAACACAATTCTCTCTTAGCACTGGAGTCCCATTGACTACTATATTTTGGATTTTTTATTTTGCACTGGATAAGAAACATGCAACAAACGAGCTCATAAATGTGTTCTGAGCCTTTCAGAGCATGAGCGTTTATTCATGAATCTAATAATTAATGATATTTTATATCATCATTAGAGACTGTTAGCGCATCAATATGGTGTTTGTTGAAACTGACAAAGTAATAAATTACACTCTTGCTTACTATATCTTGCCCATGCTTGTTGGATATACTAATGAAGATGGATAAATATTTGCACTACTAAATTAAATGATGGGTTTTCACAAGTACAGTAGACTGATTTGCTGACTCCTATGCCCAGTGCTAGAATACTGACATTGGACTCAGAATGATCGGAGTTAAAGCTAACGAAAATTTAGGTGTTCTCATAGGAGGAAGGGGGTGCTAACCATACTACGTAGGAGTCTTTTCCAAACCCTATTTCACTAGAATCTTGGAATCCTGATGAGATTCCTCTAAGAGCAGCTTGTCTACAGCCCTTCTGCACCCATGGAGACTCACTGCCCACAATTCATCTTTTCTGAGATGTGCATTTTCAATCATTTCATCATATTTATGCCAGAAAAATAATTGAGAACTATAAACTTTCTGAGCCCAGTTTTCTCATCTGAGGAATGAACATCTCATTGTGATTGTGAGGACAATTGACAATGCCTAGAATCTGTGCTCAGTTGATTATATTTGCTTTTTTGAACCATTGGTTGCCTGAGGCTCCTACTGCATCCCAGTTGACTTATTCCATTAAAACCAACTTACCTCTTAATGCCCATTTTCTCACTTCTGATTTTCCTATCTAAACCTATTCTTGTAAAGGAATCATTCCCTTACATAATATCTAAATGTCATTCATTTTCAGAGTCTTTTTTCCCTTTTCTGATTTTTTTTTAACTTCCCGGCATTAGAAGGAAAGCATAGTTTACATTTCTATATGTGGTGCTGAACTGTGCTCCTCTAAGGCATTTTCAGTATATGCTCTCACCAGGGTTTAGAGCTAATTTACTTCCCATTATTTTCATCAATAGTTAGACTGTTTTAGTTGTTCTTTTTTCCCCCCAATTTAATGTCTGCCAGTTATAAAACACCACCACCTACCGAAAAGCAATGTTTTTCCAGGTTGTTAGCAGTTTGAGTCTGGTCAAGCAGGTAAACATGTGCAAGGTGGTGGAGGTTCAGCTGGTGAGTGGAATGTGGAGACAAAGTAATTTTCTGCTCAGTAGTTGGGTCACAAGTGGGGAAATAAGATCAAATGCCAGTTGGCCCTCTGACAAGTGTGGAATGCAAGGATGCAGCACAGTGATTTATTCTCATTTGGTAGGTGTAATGGCTTTGCTCTGTTCTAGGATGGGGGTAGCCAATCTCTGAGCTTGTTGGGTCAGTCAGTTTTCTTTGGAGCCTGCAGTGAACCCCACATGGTTCTGGGGGCTGTAGGAAAGATAAAGGAAGCAGAAGACAGTCTCCTGTTTTCAAGAGTCTGTGGCTCATTGAAGCAAAAGCTAACAGAACTTGGATAAATTTGACTGATGGCATTTTTTTTTTTTTTTTTTGCCTATGGAGTGTTTGCATTATTGTAATTAGTTACTCATTTAAAAATCAGTGTTTCATTAAAAATGCAGATTACTGTCATATCTTAGCAAATGGGAGATCTGGCATTACAGTAAGTCCCCTACATACGAATGAGTTCCGTTCTGAGAGCATGTTCGTAAGTCTAATTTGTTCTAAGTCCAACAAAATTAGCCTAGGTACCCAACTAACACAATCAACTCTACAGTACTGTACTGTAATAGGTTTACAATACTTTTTTACACATATAATGCATAAAAAACAAACACAAACAAAAAATAAAGAAAACATTTTTAATCTTACTACAGTACCTTGAAAAGTACAGCAGTACAGTACAACAGCTGGCATACAGGGGCTGTCATCGAGTGAACAGGCAAGAAGAGTTACTGACTGGAGGAGGGAGAGGAGGTGGGAGATGGTAGAGCTGAAGGATCGTCAGCAATATGAGACGGAGGGCAAGCTGTAATTTCACTCATGACTGACACTGATGGCACAGGTTCTGGGTCTTTGCTAGATTCAGTTCTATCTACCCTCTTGAAAAAACAATCCAGTGATGTCTGGGTAGTAACTCTTTTTTTCTCATCATAGATGACACAGTAGCACTGGATTGCATTCTGAATAGCGGTTGCAACCTTCATGTACCATTCTATATTCAGGTCTTGTGCCTCAAAAACTAACAGTGCCTCCTCAAATAAAGAAAATCCCCTTGCCATTTCCTGCATCGTGAATCTCTTCGGTTCTTCAGTTACTTCTTCTTCCTCTTGTCTCTCTTCGTCCGTTCTCTGGGCCTCCAATTTCATCAGGTCTTCATTAGTAAGCTCCACGTTTCCATCTTTGAAAGTTCGCAGCTTGAAAGTTCATATGTAGGGGACTTACTGTATTGGGCTTAAATTCCTCTAATGATTACCTGGAGCTGAAGAGCCCACATGGGTATGAACTCTTCAGTTTTTTACAGTCTATCCCCCCACAAATATCATACTCAGTCTGCCTCATTCTTATTCACCATCTGTGAGTGCAGAAGTTTTGGTATATTGGCTTAGATACTCAAGTCAGAATGCCTATAGGAGGTCAGTGTTAACAAGAAGGAGAAGATAAAACTGACCTGGATTCTAATTGACTTATAGGTCTTTCGAATCAAAATGATGTTAATGAACCTTTTAAAATTCTGGCATTTAAATGGGATCATATTATATACAATATTCTGAATCATGTTTTCTTTATTTAACAATAAACAGTAACAACATGTAATAGTCTTTAAATGTTTTCTCTTCTGTGAAATGAAGTCATGTTTCTTCTAATATGTTTCCTATTGCTTTTTAAAATTTATTGTTATTTTGGTTATAAGATCCCATCTTTTCTACCCTAAAATTTTCACTCATTATGTCTTATCTGTCCTTTTCTCATCTACCACCTACAATTTGGGACTTGGAAAAGCAGTATGGGCTCAGATCCAGACTGTCCATTTAAAATCCCAGCACTGCCACATAGTAGTAGAGTGACCTTGGGCAAATTATGTAGCTGAAGTTTCCTCATTTATGGGGTGGAGATAACATTTTGCCTACCACATCAGGCTGTGGTGGGGAGTCAATGAGTTAGTTCATGTAACACATTTTGAACAGTGTGTGATATATAATAGATCTTATTATTCAATTATTCAATAATTATTCAGTAAGAAGATCTATTATCACTTATTACAACAAGTTAACTATTTCTGTTATTTTTAGGGGTGCAAGATATTTTGGAAATGTTAAATGTAAGAATTTTAATAGTCACTATTTATTGCTCATCCTATATAATGGCAGATACATTGCTTAGCTTATTTCATTTTATCCTCATAACACTAAATCACTCCATTGTCATTCAGTATATTTATTGAGCATGTACTTCATAACAGACATCACTTAAGGAACTAGAAATTCAGCAATGAAGTCATCAGACAAAAAGCTGTCCTCTCACAAAGCTTACATTTCATTAGAGGAAAACAGAAATCTTTTGTTTTAGGAAAGAAATAAAATATCATATTAAGAGTCTATGAAAAAATAATAAAGCAGATATGGTGGATGACAGATCTGATTTTCTCCATTTCTGTAGAGAAACTAGCACAGAGAGAGAATGTTATTAATTGTGATCATGCTTCTTTTTAGGGCAACTGCCCCGGTCCTAAAGATCTCTCTTGTTTTCTAGAATGTTCAAAGAAAGACAGGACATTGGCTATCTTTGTGTTCTATGTGTTATGCCTGGTCACTGTGGATTAGAATAGAAGAGATTGTTTGTTCCTAGCTAGACCAATCATATTGTTTCTCTTGAGAATTTTGTAATTTGAGTCAAAACACTCATGTATTGCAAGTTGGTAGGGGTTATGGACAGTGCCTGTCTGAGAGTGAATGCAAATGATTGGACTCACGCACATTAGCCTAAGTGAAGAAATTATAACTGAAAGAATATGTTAACAGAGGTGTAGAAGATATTGACACATCTACTGCAGCCTGAGTGTCCTGCAAACCCATGGAACTAGCAATGCACCAAGGTGCTGCTGTTGTCCATTTAGCACTTCTGGGTGTGTGAGCCTCACGTGGTAAATATAACATGGCTCACCTCAACACATCAACTCAACAAGACTGTCCTCAGGGAGCTGAGCATGTGAGCATGCCCTCCACATAAATTCCACAGAGCCCACCAATAAAAACTGAGACACCTTGATGCCACAGTCTCTAGTTGGTAAGATATTCCAGTACCCTTTCCTATTTGCTTGCAGTGTTTACTCTTACTTGAGAACAAAAGAACCTAATTAAAATACACATATATATATATGCACATATACATACGTGCATGCATACATACATGGACACATACATATACACATATACATATATATGCACACACACAACTATTAAGTAGCTGTAGGGACTTGAACTCATATCTGTATGTTGTCTGTAAATACTTATTTTGAAGAGTAAGACACATAAACACTGTTTTGAAGAATAAAATGCAGTGTATCTCATTTGTATTTTAGGAGAGTAAAAATATTTTTTCATTTCACATTTTTTAGTGTTAAAAAAGCCATCTGGGGCTTCCCTGGTGGCGCAGTGGTTGAGAGTCCGCCTGCCAATGCAGGGGACACGGGTTCGTGCCCCGATCCAGGAAGATCCCACATGCCACGGAGCAGCTGGGCCCGTGAGCCATGGTCGCTGAGCCTGCACGTCCAGAGCCTGTGCTCTGCAACATGAGAGGCTGCAACAGTGAGAGGCCCGCGTACCGCAAAAAAAAAAAAAAAAAAAAAAAAGCCATCCTAAGAATTTAGAAACATTTTCTTTTCCTCTTCCTCACTCCCCAGTTACCAATGTCCCCATTCCCCAGTTCAAAAGACTTTCTTGGGTATCTTTGGATTCCATCCATCTTTTCCAGAGGATTTTTAGAAAGAGCAAGTTACCAACAACAGGCCAAGAGGAGGAATGAGCTGGTGCCTCCCTGCGACTGCACACGGAAAGGAGCTGGCCTTCACATTCAGTTAGTTTCTTGTATATGCGTGATTCCACAAGAGTGACTGATAGTACTGGGCTTCTCTCATTTCAAAAGATCATTTTCCTCTGCAAATTAAAGTCAAGGACCCCAGCTCTCCAGCAAAATTCTGCTGTTCCTTGATAGTGCTGCCAGGCAGTTATTTTTGACTCTTCACTCTGCTCTGACATCTTCTGTGTAGTTGTCTCCCTGAAGTTGTTTATTCTGAAAGTACATGCTGAAAGTCTACACTAAATAGTACAGATGTATCAAAAGCTACTAGCTAATTCATTGCTTTCCTGCACTTGAATGGCTTTTACTGATGGCTTCACCTGCTGATGGTCTAAGAATGTCACTCATTACGTTTGGGGAAAATGCATATTAAGGTGCTTCGGAAGTAGCTTGGGAAGAAACGTATTCATCTGTATTTTACAAGATGCTAATGGACATGCATTTCAAATCTGAATATTTTATTTGGGGGATGACTGTCACAGTACATGTTGTGTTGCATCTCCCTTAGGAGCTTTAGAAATGCTTCCTGGGAAAGCAATTGGTTTTAATGTATTCATTCTTTGCCCTGCTCAGTTAGATGTTCTGTGGATTGTTGATTTTCCATTTTAATTCACAGAGAAGGCACACAGTACAATGGTGCTGGAGCAGCCAGATCAGAGTAGTGCAATGAAGTGAGTACTGGATTGAGGCACTAATAGCTGTGTGACCTTCCGTGAGTCACACAGTCACTCTAAGACTCAGTTTTCTCATTGGTAAGTAAAATACCTACCCTCATCTCAATGCAGGTTGTTGTGATTCTTAAAGGAGTGGATGTATGTGAAAACACAGCTTTATTTAAGGGATTAAGTAAATTATTAGATATTTTGTTTGATTACAATTATTTGTTATTTTAAAAAGTCAATGTATATCTTTCAGTTCATGGCTTCATGTTTTTTTAAAAAAATATTGTTAGGGTAAATCCCCAGGAAAAAGATTTCTGCATCAAAGGTTATGAACACTAAACAAAACTTGTTATATTGACAAAGAGTGTTCTCTAATTTTTAGAGGTTAACACTCAAGATGTCCTGGAGATGAAAAAAAACATTTTAGTTCCTCCAGTTTATAGATAGAAAAACTGAGGCTAAGATGATTCAATGGCTATTCAAGGCCAGATGGAATACAAGAAGCAAAGTGAGACCTAGAACTCTTCGCTGGCCTAGGGATTTTCTCAATCTGGGGAAAATAAGGAGATTTTTTCTGGGTGTTTTTTTTGTTTTCATTTTTTTATTGATTACTTTATATTTTATATTAATTCAGTATTTATTTACTCATAGAGGAAAGATAGCAAAGGAGGAATGATTGGTACTTTTTGTTTCAATGGATTTAGATAGACATTCATGATACAACAATGGAACAAAGCTACAAAGCAATAATACTGATGTTTATTTATAAGAAGAGGAGGAGAAAAAAAAGAGGAAGGGTGCCTCCAGCTTTGTTCTTAATTTTTAAGATTGAGCTGGATATTTGGGGACAAATTTTAGGATTGTTTTTTCTATTTCTGTGAAAAATGCTATTGGAATTTTGATAAGGATTACATGGAATATATAGATGACTTTAGGTAAATCGGACATTTTAACAATATTAATTCTCCTGAGTCATTAATATATCTGTGAGGGGGCTGCCAAGAATAGGGCCCTTTCAGTGGTCTTATTGCTTCTTGGAAGACTGGCTTTCTGAAAATAAATGTAGTAGGAAAATCATATTTCTCATTGAACCAACCTCTGAAGAAGTTGTGTAATTATAATCTCTTATATTTTAAAATACTCTTATATGAGTGTTTTAGCAATAATATTGAAAAGAAAATCAGGCAGGTTTAATTATTGCTGTTGTTATTTTTTCCGTATTCCTGAGGGACAGCTAAGGTCCAGAGATGTGAGATGACTACTCAAAGTCATATAGCTTTCCAGTGGTAGAATAATTCAGGTCTTCTGGCTCCTGGGCTAGTCCTCTTTGCTTTTCACTATTACTATATCATATCCCTAGTATTCAGGAGCCTTAATTGAGTGTCATAAGATAGATACTGTACCTCCAATAGGAGGTGGTTCCCACACTCTTAAGTTTCAGGGAAGGAAGCAGGAGGCAACTCAACTTTTCACTGCAATGTTCTCCATTCTGTGATATGAGATGGCCTAAAATGTCACTGTCCATCTAGTGCAGAAATCTTTCCTATAGCATCTGTTACTGAAGCCATCCAGTCTCTGATGGAATGTTTCTAATGATAAAGTGATTTGTTTCATTTGGGGATAATTCTCAGTTATTAGAATGAATTAAAATGGGTCTCCCATGGCTTCAAATTGGTTATAGGATAGCCATCTGTATTTTCATTTCATATGCTTGCAGGTGTCAAAATTTTTTTTTGATTAGATGATTTAAAGTTTACTCTAACTCAAAAATTTTAACTAGAAACAATTCTTATATTAGAAATGTATCATTTTATTTTTGCTAACTATTTCCACATAATAAGTCTTGACCCTCTAGCATATCATCATATGTTCTATACTCTCATGTTGGCTAATTTTATTTGTCAGCACCTTTAGTATTTTTCAAAATGTGCAATCAACAGATCTTCTCAATATATCTGCCTAGTGGAGAAATGCTTGAATGTTACGGTGAAGAGATGGGAATATGTTTAGAGTGCCTATTTGGGAAATTATTACAAAGGGCTTCATGCTTTACAAGGTTTAGTTGAAAGATCATTTGTGTGATAAAGGTAGAAATTAAAGTTGGTACATAGATGTGGAGGACATGTAAAGAGAATGATAAGAAGCTGTGTTTTACCTCCAAAAAAAATTTAGTAGGCTGTATTGATCAAAAATAAAATGCATTATCCTAATTGATGGAAAAAGATCAAAGTTGATAACTAGAAAGAAAGAAAATTGTATTAGTAAATTTAGGGGAAAAGCCCTATAAACTGTATAATTGACAAAATAAGAAGATTTCAATATTAACCATTCTTGGTACAATAAGAGTGGAACAAAAAAGACCTCAGTCAGAGCCTAACCAAATAATCTGAGGACCTGATTCATGGTAAACTGTATGTGCCCCACTCTCTGTTACTCTCAGTGACCCCTCACATGCAAATAAGCAAAGCCATGTGCAAACATCAAAAACATAACCTGGGTGAGTAAAACTCTTATTCTGGCTAACTTCACATTGGGAGAAGGTCTGGAAAGAAATTTGAGAGACTTGAAAAGAGCCATCAATATTGACAAACCTTTACCTAGACAGACAAAGAAAAATAGGGAGAACATAAAGTAATACCCAAATCAGTAATAAAAGAGATGTCATTACAAATCCTACAAAAATTACGAAGACAGTAAGGATATTTTATGAATAACCTTATACCAAAAATTAGACAACTTAGATGAAATAAACATCTAAGCAGGCACAAATTGCCAAAACAAGAAAAAAGGAAGATCTGAGTTGACCTATAACAAGTACGAACACGAATTAATAATTATATATCCTCCCACAAAGCAAAGCCCAGGCTTAGAGGACTTCTCAGGTTGAATTCTAGCAAATATTTAAAGAAAAAAATAACATGAACATTTGACAAGCTCTGTCAGAAAAAACAGAGTAAGTGAACATGTTTAAATTCATGAATTGTTGAATAAAGCCAATTAGATTTTCAAATTTACATGGTTGAATTTTGTTTTTTAACAGAGCTTGGTGTCGATTTTAATGTCAAAACAGACTAAATTTCCTAGTGTAAGTTTTCAAATATAAATTATGATATATAAAGCAATGAAATATTATCAATCCAATAAAAATAATTCAGAATTTTATTTATTGATCTGGAAAGATGCTCATGGGTAATTGTTGCTTGACAAAAGTAGATAGAATAAATTGCATGTGCTACATAATATACCACTTGTACTTCTAAGTACAGAGAAATGTCTAAGGATAGTCAAAGAGTTAATAATTATCACTGAGTTGTGGGATTGGGTATCATGTTTTATCTTCTTCTTTGAATTCTGGGGCAAGGGGTTATGATTTGAATTCTTTAAATGAGTATATATTGCTCTAAAAATAACCCAAAGCAATGTACTTTAAAAGATAAAGATTCCATGTGTCTCCTTTGGCTATATTAACCGGGTTTTTTTGTTTGTTTGTTTTTGGAATACTCCATCTGGCCTTTCTCTCTCTCCCTACATGTGTAGTTTCTGGCAGTCCTGGCCTGGGATTCTTTGCCTTCATTTGTTAGTTCTGCATCTTGTCTCACTTTCTACGTGAATGGAACCCTGAAGTTTTCTTATCCATCATTGCAGTTAATAAACATAAGATTAGAGGACATTGTCTTAATTTAAAAGCACACCAGCTGTATGACAGGGAATCAAATTTGGCAGTTTACACACCCTTCAGATAAATTGAAATTTTATGTTCTTGACTGAGCTGCTCTCTGATTTAGTGGCACTGATTGCCTGTTTAAATGTGTGAATGATGGAGGAGTAATCACGCATCTCAAGAAACAACGATTGACAGGCTACTCAGCAAGGAAAATGAGGTCTTAATGTGAATGTTAATTTTCAACACATTTCCATTGTGTATATTTTTAGGAATAAGATGTCAATGTTAAGAAACATTTTACTTTTTAATTAACTTTTAATTTTAGAGTAGTTTTAGATTAACAGAAAATTTGCAAAGAGAGTGCAGACTTCTCATCTACTCATACCTAGTTTCCCCTATTACTCACAACTTGTATCAGTATGGTGAATTTGTTACAATTAATGCACCAATATTTTTACATTATTATTAACTAAATTCCATATTTTATTCAGAGTTCCTTAGTTTTTAATTAATGTTCTTTTTCTGTTCAGGATCAATCTAGGATCCCACATTACATTTAGTCCTGTGCCCTGACGCTCCTCTTGGCTATAGCAGCTGTTCAGATGTTACTTTTCTTTTTAGGACTTTGAAAGCTTTGAAGAGTACTGGTCAGGTATTTTGCAGAATGTTCCTCAGTTGAGGTTTGTCTGATGTTCTACTTATGATTAGCTTATGGATATGAGTTTGGGGAGGAAGCCACAGAGGTAAAATGACACTCTCATTTTATCATATCAAGGATATATCCCATCAATATACCTTATTATTCTTGATGTTAATCATGATCACCTGGAGAAGTAGTGTTTATTAAGTTTCCCCACTGTCAAAGTACTTTTTCCCTCCTCTCTTTCCATGCTGTACTCTTTAGAAGGAAGTCACTATGTACTGCCCACACTTAAGGAGAAGGGAGTTATGTTCTACCCTTTAACTATTTATTCAATCATTCATTTATGTAAGTGTGGACTTACGAATGTTTATTTCACACTTTGGGTTATAATTCAATGCTGTTTAATGTTGTGCTCAAATTGTTTGAACTTTGACTATTAGGACCTTTTTTAGTTGGCTCAGTGTCTCTTTGAAATGCCCCATCACGTGTGTTCCTTACTTTCTGGCACTGCAAAACGCTCTGGGCTCATCTTGTGCATTTCCTGCCCCAGCTCTAGAATCAGCCATTTCTCCAAGGTGTCCTTCTTTCAGTGGTGGCCATGGCATCAATTACACATAGGTAACCTCTTTAGGTATTGTCCAAAGCTCTTGGATGTTTTGTTTTCTTTTTTTTCTTTCCTCTTTGCATTTCAGATTGGTAAGTTTCTATCGATCTACCTTCAAACTCACTGATCCTTTCCTTGGCTGTGTTGAATAGACTGATGATGGCCACTTCAGGGTGTGTTCTTTCTTACTTTTCAGCACAGCTTGTGATATTTGTTGATATCTGAACATTTTTTCTTGTGTAACACAATATGATGTAAATAGACCTCTAATGTGAGGATTTACATTAATCTGGCTATGAGTTGGTTGTATTTAATGCACTTTGGAGCTGTAAGTGCCAGAGGCTTTACCTTCCTCTAGTGTCTCTGGTTTTATCTCCCCCATTGAGTCTGTGGTTCCCTACATACTCTAGTCAGAGAGAGAGTCCTTATCCTGCAGTTCTTTCAGCAATAGTCCACTGTTATTATACTTTAACTTTGCTGGTGTGATGGTCTGGTACCATCACACCAGTATGGGGAAGGGTATGGTCTGTAGTCTCAGGTTAATTCTTAGCCTTTTAGTGGGCCCATCTCAGGGCTGTGACCTTCACAAAGGTTTCTATGCTGGTATTCAGTTGTATAGCTTCTTTCCCCCTCCTCCTCACTTGTTTCTCTGCCTGCAGTATTCCCCATACTTACTTGAATGTATTTCTCTGGTTGACCAGGTTTTTTTCTCTCTTATATGAGATAAGAAGGCTGTAACAAATTGACATGAGGAGGGATTCCTTTTCCCCACCTGAGATTAGGTTTAAGAATTGCACTGTGGCAAAATCTTTTTTCCTGGACAGTAGGTTTTGTTATGGAGAAGGCTCTGCATGTATTGCATAATGGTCACACTTCTCTGTCTGCTGCCTGAGTCAAGAAGAATCTTTCTTGGATCCTCACCATGAGAACTCTGTGAGGTTCCTGGTGGAAGGGCCTATGACAGTGTGTGGACTCCCCTAAGACTGAATCTACCAGGAGTTTCTCATTCTCAAGTTAGTCCATGCTTAGGTTCCAGCATTTTGTCAAAATTACCATTTAAGTGTTCCTACCAGTTTATGTCTCCAGAAGCTTCCACTCCAGATAAACAGATCCCAGAAGCTGTGTCTCTCTGGATTTTTCAGGGTGGCTGTTTGCCTTATGATTTCAGTATTTTGATGGAGCTAAGAAAAGTGGTTGATTTTATTTGTTCACTACCTGACAAGTATGGGAGTGACAACTTTCAAGCTCTTTACATGTCAGAGCTGAAGCCAGAAGCAAAACTCTTTATTTTTCAAAGCTAAGGGGAAGAGTTGAGATATTTAAATGTTGCTTTAGAAAGATCTTGAATAATGACTAGGCACAGAAATGGTTTAAATTTTCTTTAATGAAGGTAAGATGAGTAAAACCCAGAAGTTTTGGGGGAAAAAAGTTTTTTTTTCTTTTTTTCTTTTTGGTTCTAGTCTGGGCTCACTAGATAAGTATCGTTCATCTATATTCATTCCCCTCAACTCCTAACCCCCATATACCAAAATGTTAATGAGAATGACAAAAATTAATCTTAATTGTATTCTTAATATGCTCCAGGTAGTATGCTGTTTGCACTCATTATCTCACTTAATTCTCACAATATAAATTGCTATTTCACTTTTTTTTTAGATACTTTGCTGATGGTTACAGAAGTTTAATGATTTGCTCAATATCATTCAGCGAGGGAGTGGTTGACATTCTACTTTGAACCTGGATTCTCTGACTCCAAAACACAAATTCTTAACCACTGTACTATAATTATTATTTAATAGATCATAATAATGAAAGCTGTTTTAGAATTCTCTGAAATGACATAGATCCCTTTTAAGAGATGAGGATGAGATTGCATATGCCCATGAATTACTTTGAATTGATCATGGAATAGAATTTATGCTTTGGCTCTACATTTGGCCATTAAAAGTCTCTCCTGAACAGCCATCGTATCCAGTCTTGTTTAGCAACTTTATCTTCAATTTCATAGAGAACTGATCTTCTAATTTGTCTTCCATGGCAATGGAAGGCAAATTGCCCATCCCTGTGTTTGGATTAGTACCAGAGTAGTGGGTCTGCCACAGGAAGTCTCTAATATTGGCAGATAATTAAAACTTAGAGAAGGGAGGTGGTGGGAAATAGAATTTCCCTGAATTTATGTGTTCTTCTGTAAAGCCTCCTGAGCCACAGAAACATAGCTACTATGAAATTAGAAAATGTTTGCTTTCACTTCTCCCATAAATATTTTCGTATATCATAATGATTACATCTGTAGTTATTCATTTAAAACTTTCCTTATGTACCCAAAATCCAAAAGGTTTCATCCACATATAGGCACCTAGGTTATCTCTGAAGGTACAGGGTAGACTGGAGCGCTATCTTCCTAGGTACTACATTTTAAGGAAGTATGAAGCCTGGGGACTCGGAGACATCTTTAGCTCACAAAATCCAATACTTCTGTGTATGTCTGGCTCCTGGAGAGATTTTCTTTACATTCCAAAGGGTTGGAGTTAGCAATCAGGCCCATTACATTTCCAAGTAGACCCTTTCAGGAGAGGAGAGTTATAGCTTCCCCCCACTACCCACCTTTGTAAGCAGAGAAAAATCATTTCTTCCTTATCTTTCTTCTATGGAGTGTCTGGCCACTCATGTAGGAAAAATGTTCAGTGGCTCTCCTCTTGTCACCCCAGGGGGAAGGACTGGGGGAAGAAGTGGGAGAGGGAGAGGCAGCACACTTATTATTTACTGTGAAGTAATTAATAGAAAAAAATCTGTCTCCGATCCAGAACACCTTGTGTGTGCGTTCAGGGTAAAGTTAATGAAGATGAATATTAAAAACCCAACCAGAGGAAAGGAAGGTTGTTGTCACAGAATGGCAATGAAATCCAATTAAATGGCAATTTTAATTGGATTAAGTTTCCTTCAGCTAAACAGTGTGAGACCACCAAGACCTCTAAGGCTAGTTGAGGGGTCTAGTGCCCCATCCAGGGCTGATCTTGGCAAAGATGGAGACAAACAATTGATCGTACAGTATTCCCATGCTCTCTTTCTACTGTGCCTCCTTCCTTAGTTCTATCTCCATCCTCCCCTCAACCCTCAGGATCCTGCTGCTTTCTCCCAGGAATTATCACCACTGTATGCCTTGAACTCTGCTGGATGCAATATAATCATTCCCTCTTCCCAGCTAAGTAAGGTTTAAGGGACTTCCCTAGATTACATAGCTAATGAGAGGCCAGCCCCAAGTCTCTGTTATTTTCTGCCTGATCATAAAGTCTGTGTTTTGTCCACATTGTATGCTCTCTTTTTTCATGACACCTTCACAATTAATATTTATTTTCAGAAGAGACATTGTCTCAGGTGTTTATACCCAATCATGAAATTGTAAAAGGAAAATCAAAATGGAGTCAGTATTGCTAAGAGAATTCTCTAAAATGGAGCTGAGAGGCCACAGAGGAAGTGTGACATGTACGTCTCAACTCCAATGGAATTTGAACCACTTACTGTCATGACACAGGCATCCAGAAAGGACATCTTCACAATATTCCAGAATCTCAAGATACTTACTGGACCCTTCCCCTACATAACTCGTGGTAGGCTGTCCCATAAGGACAAATATTTCCTTTCCTGTGTCAGAGTCAATCATAATTCTTACCAGGCAACTTTAATAAAATTGTGGCTTTTGCCTTTGTAAGCCCTTGCCTCTTTCTCTTCCCTAGAACACACGTTTGGTTTTACCCGAATCTGTGTCTCCTAAATTGGAATTCTTAAGACCCCAGATAAAGCTATTTGTTCTTTGCAGACTTGATACTGATTATTGTTGGACAAAATTCGGTAAATGTTTTCCTCTTCTTAAGGGTATTAATTTTAATTCTTCTATCTCAAAGTTAAATGAAAGTTTCGACTCCTTGGTTTAGATATTTTAAACATTAGAGAAGGGTGATATAGGTGCTTGGGCTCAGTAGGTCTTTTCCAGCTGTCTGAAGTGTCTTCACATAGGTAACTCCTTCTTTCATTTTATACAGTTTTATTAGGTTTGTTCTAACAATCAAAGAGATAGGGAGGATTGCAGTGGGCTTGTCTTTTTCCATAAAGAAGGATCTTTTACATATTTTGTCACCTATACAGGGTTGAAAGGCTTTGAGTCAATTGCAATGGCTATTTGTTTTTTTATTCAAATAATACAGAGACACCCAGAGTTGATTTTGCTCCAGATTTGAATAATCACTTTCTTTTGCGCAAACCAAGGGTCTCCAAATAATCTTGCTCAGGTGGGTTCTAAAATTTTTCATTTGGCTGAAAACTCTTAACCTTTCCTTAGAGGCAAAATTACAAATAACATACATGACAAAAATTCCCAGTTTATCCAGGAAATTCAGTTTAATCTTTTTTTGACCCAGCATCCTGTCCTATTATCATCCCCTTTCTCTATCAGAAGGGTTCCAGTTTGGCTGAATTGTATTACCAATCAACATATCTTTTTTCCATGTTCTCCAGTAATTCCCCAAAGCCCCAAACAATCATGGTTTTACAGTACATTCTAGGAAGAGATTTGGGGTCATAACAGAAAGTATCTCTTTTCCTGCTTGCTGTAGTTAGATTCTCCTGCCAAAACAGACATTTTCATATACTCAGAAGCCTACTTAATATGATATCTGCCTTATTGCTTTATAATGCAGAGTGTGCTGATGGGCTCAGCAGAAATAAAATAAAAATAAAGCTCAGTTAAATATCTAAATGGATTCCTACTTCCGGGAGTCATGGTAGCTAAACATTGTGTGGCTATAAAGAGCAAAATGGTTGAAAACAGCACACCAGACCATTCATGCTTTCCAGGTTGCTAAGTGTGACTGCCTCTCTCTGGAGTGGGAGCCCTCATTTCTCCCCACAAGAGCAGGGAGGCTCAAGCAATAATTTCAACAATGAAGCAGGGTCTGCAAATGTTTCTTAAGAAGACAGCATTGTGTTTAAGAGAAAGGGCTTTGAAATGACTCAGATCCAGGTTTGAATCTTGTGACGAGAAATAATTTCTAAATAATAATTTGCATCTCAGTTTCCTAATATCTATGAAGTGGACAATAATTCCTCTCTTCTAGAGTTGTTTTGAGATAGTGAACACAAAGTGTCAAATGTATCTGACAGCTAGTAGAAGCTTAATGAGCTCTTGAGTTTGGGACTACAGCCCTCTGTCGCCGCTGTCCTTACTCCTTGCTTTTCCTTTTCCTTTCTGGTTTTAGCCATGTCTGGACTACCCATAGACTTTTTTGCTGTGTGTAGCTTCAAAGAATATGTGGAGCTCTTTGAAAAAGTCTGTGTTTATATACTGTGTACTAATGCAGCCTCTCTGCTTCTTTTTCATTTGGTGCCTCATTTGAATGCTTAGCACAATTTATTGGGTATTTTCAACTTTCTTGATTTATGGGAGGGGCTGTGTATGTATTTTGTATTCAGCAGTCATGCTTCAAATATTTGTCTCATGCAGAAAAGAACGGTAGTATTATATACCTGCAGCCCTTTGGTTTGTTTGTTCTTTGCTTCTCACCTGAAAAATGCCTCAGGCCTTCTCCTTATCCCCCTTTGTTTGGAATGCAAGCAAGCTTATATCTGTGATCATCACTATAACTACCAAACTGAATTTTAGAACATTTTGTTACTGTTTTGGGAAGCAGTGGGAGGCTGGATTTAGAAATCAGGGGTTCTCCTTGGGCAGGAATGGAGGCCCTATGAGTCTCTCTTTGGAACATAACTATATATCCAAGCATCCCTGTACCTGAAACTGTAGACAAATGGAGTGAGAAGTGTCTGAGGAAGGAGGCAGTGAAATGATGAACCCAGTCAGAGGGGTGACCCCTTTGGGTAAAAGTGTTAAATATTGATGGCTTGGGGAAAAGAATGGTAAAGAAAAATTGAGATAAGAAAGAGCTCTCCAAATATCTTACCCCTCCCCACCCCCCAAAAAAGGTGCCAAAAGGCAGAGAGAAATAGTTTAGTGAGAATGATTAGGAGAAAGTTGAAAATGTGGCAGGCTAGGGGATAGGTAATATATTGGAGTCTTGCTATAACACAATCTAGTTCAGAGCAAAATTCAAGACAGTGTAAGTTTTTCGTAAATCCAAAGGTGAGGGAATTAGCATACTAGTGTATGGAACATAGAATAGATTTGTGTTTATATTTCTATTTCTGGACTCAGAAAGATGAGAGTTGACATCCCAGCTCTGCTACTTTCTGCTTGAGTAACTGTGTGGGCAAGTTAATCCTAATTAGTCTTGGTTTTCTCATCTGTGAAATGGGGATTCTAATAGTTTCTACTTCACAGGATTGTGATGGAAGGAGACAGTGCATGGAAGGCACTTGGCACTCGAGTGCTTGGATTATAGAGAATCGTTAATTACTTGTAGTTATTATCATTTTAATGACCTTCTGTCCCAAATACTATGACAATGCTTTACATACATTAGCTTATTTACATACATACATGAAAATAGGTGTTATTGCTAACCCCCTCCATTTTATAGAAAGGAAGATGGAAGGTGTGAAGAAGTTCAATGATTTGTTCAAGGCCAGATGCCCAGTAAATAGCAGAGCTGAACTGCATCTCTAGTCTGCATGCCTCCAAATCCTGTTTCTTTTTCCACCACATCATACAGTATTCAATACAAGATAGTTGTTTATAGTATACTGATAACTCCAATTATGACTGTTTTCTAAATAGAATATATCCAATATAGGTAGAAAATTTAAACAATGCACGAAAGCAATACAGCACTGTAAGTGCTGAGCATATTTAAATGAAACAAGCTCTAATGACATCTCTTTACATATTGTCATACTAATGCACAAAGATACCCTCTTCAAAATGTGTAAAGTATTGAATATCCATTTCTTTTACAATTGTCCTATCTCTTAAGACAGAAGAACTGTGAAAGGATCCTAAAAATTCTCTGCTTGTTCATGTTTTCTAGTAGACAGATGCTCATCTATATGACTCAGAACAGCCAGTATTCCTATCTCTGTAAACCATTAAGGATGAAGTTTCACTTAATTCTTATAAATGGTATTTACTTAATATATGAATCTATAATTGGTTTCTCAACATGAAGTACCTTAAAAGGAGTTTTCATACATATCAATTCTTTTCATATTCATTCATTGTTTCAACAAATATTTAGTAAATGCATAGTTCCTTTCAGTAACTGTTCTAAGTGCTGCAGACAGAACAGTGAATAAAAAATAGAACAAAACACACACAAAAACTCCTCTGCTCTCCTGTAGCTTATATTCCAGTGACAGGAGACAGATAATGAATGGTGGGAACACAATAAATATGTGCATTTTACAGTGTGTTAGAAGATACCTGAAATGGGAAAAATAAAGTATAGGGATCAACAATGCTTGTTTGTGGGGGTGTCACATTTATAATGGGTTGTTCAGGAAATGCCATGTTAAGACGTGGTATTTAAGCCAAGGCCTGAGGAAGGCCAAGGAGTGAGCCATGAGGATGTCTGCAGGAGGAACATTATATTCAGAGGGAAGAGGTGGCAGCAGTGTGTATTCCGTCCAGCTTGGTTGGGACTGAATGAGCAGAGAGAAAATTAGTAAAAGCTGCAGTGAGAGATAACAGGTCAGATTGCGTAGGGCATTGTTGCTCATTTTAAAGACTTTAAGGACATTTTACTCTGAGAAATGGGGAGCCCATTGGAGATTTTGGAGCAGAGAAATGACATGATTTGATTTGCCCTTCAGAGAATCTTCTGAGCAACTGTGTTCACTGTGGACTTCATTATGCAGCTTTTTCTCACCTAATTGCTTTTCCCACATCTTTTCAGTATTTAGCTGAACAATTTAGATACAGAAAGTTCTTCTGAATTTTACAAGGACAATCTTTTTGAAGAGACAATCTTTTCTCCATTATATATTCTTGCCTCCTTTGTCGAAGATTAATTGACTGTAGGTGTGTTGGTTTATTTAGGGCCTCTCTATTCTATTCCATTGATCCATATGTCTGTTTTAGTGCCACTACCATGCCGGTTTGGTTACTGTAGCTTTGTAATATTGTCTGAAGTCTGGGAGGGTTATTCCTCTAGCTTTGTTCTTTTCCCTCAGGATTGCTTTGGCAATTCTTGCTCTTTTATGTTTCTGTTTAAATTTTAGGATTATTTGTTATAGAACATTTTTAATTAATGTATATTTTCTGTAAATTAATTTATTGTAAAAATTTTGCTCTTTCTTTTTGCTGACTTCTTAAGACTGGAGACTCATTTAATTTCCTCCCTCCTTTTCCCACTCCTTTTCTCCCTCCCTCCCTTCTTTCCTTCTTTCTTCCCTTCCTCCCTTCCTTCCTTCATTCCTTCCTTCCTTGCTTCCTTCCTTCTATAGATTTAAATGCCATTGGAGTTACTTTGATGAGATAAGAACTTCAAGATGTGATAATACAACCTGAGTGTGTAGTTTCCTTGGATTCTGTGCAAGGAATAAATTTTCTGCACAAGCTATCTGCTCTCTCCTTCAAAAATGAGGTCTTCTCTTGCTCCCCACCCTGGAGAAGTCATTCTTATGTGTGAAACAATATTAGAGAAATAAAAATCAAGATTACTTTGCAACCTTTCTTCCCTTTTTTTGGTGCCAGGCAAAGTTTCTATAATCTTATATTAAAATGCAGCTTTCAACATAATACTATCCTCCCTCCATCATTCTATCCCCATCTGCACTGCAGTTCTTTGACATTTATTTTCTAAACATTTGCTGACTCTGCTCTCCAAGATTTATAGAGATGGGTGTAAGTGAAAAGATTTACATGGATATGGAAATGACTCTGAGAAGATTTTTGGCACTAAGTGTTTTTAAAATAGTTCATCTCAAGTTAAGCTGATTTACTTAAGGTCTTTGGAGAGTCTGCTTTGGTTCTATTATAATGGCAATCTTAGACTTATTAGAATAAGTTGAATAGAGTGATGCATTATATAATGACTTGAAATGCCATGAAGATAAACAACTTTTAAAGAAAAGAACAAAGTTGTTTAAAATCATTCTTAAGCTTTAGGATCAGGGGTAAGAGTATAATTGCTGTCCACATGTAAATACAATTTTTAATTGAAGTAACATGGAAAAAATTAAGGTCACAATTATAATGAATACTCACTGCTAGGAAGATAACAGATAATTGTTTATGTTTTTGTATCAGCCCTGCTATTGGACATCTGTCTAAAGAGGCCAACCCAATAAAATTCTCTTATTTGACATAGTGTGTGTGTGTGTGTGCACGCGCATGTGTCTTGGCATATGCTTTAGGTGGACTGAACCCTGATTATTATGTTAACCTCTCAAGGCTACTGATATCCCAGCTATTGTAGACACACAGACACACTATCTGAGACTTCTTTTTCTTTGTCCCTCTTGAGACTGATTAATCATTTCTAGCATGAAATGCCTGGGTTTGCAAGCACTGAGATAATGGTAGTATCTGATTTTACTATCACTGTCTAACACCTACTCTGCTTTACTAAGTCCCCAGTTATGTGTTGGTGTTCAACATTTTCATGAGGGACTTCAACTGACACAACGTTACTGATCTTACCTGATTCCAATTTTTTAATGAAAAGGGAAGAAACCTTTTGATAACACCAGCATCAAAGTCTCAGAATTTTGGAGAAGATAGGGAACTTTTAGAAAACAGACTTCAAAATACAAATTTTATGTTCGGAATCATTAAAGATTATTGTGTTTCTGTTTGTGCATGTATGTGGGTTCATCTTCAAGCATTCAGTGAAAGTGAGACCGTGTATTTTCTTCTGATGTATCAAATGATTTGAAAACCCTTCCAGCAAATGACATAAAACAATATAATGAAATAATTTAGTACCTTGAGGTCTTTTCCTTCCTTTGCTTTAAACTATCTGGTTTACTTCTCCATTGAGCATGGATTCCACACTTGAAAAACAATAATAGAGTAGAGTTTAAGGGTGAAGATGCTGGGGCCAGGTGACCTGGGTTCAAATCTCAGTTCTTTCCTTTAGTTGCTCTATGACACTGAATAATATGACTCTGTGCTTTTGTTTATTTAGCTGTAAAAATTGTATAATAATCTTATTTCCCCCATAATGCTGTTTTGAAGGCAAAATGAGTTAATATGCAAAAAGAGTTTAGAACAGTGCCTGGCACAGGATGAGTACCCTATAAGTGGTGTTAGCTATGATTATTATTATTCTGCCAAACCATCTGCAGTAAATATGTGTTGTTTATGACAGCCAGGCATCCCTTTTTCTTCACTTTGGGAAAATCTCTTTAATTTTCTGCATGCCTTCTGCATAGTGTCTGGTCTGGCTTGGACTCTTGCACATGGCAGCAATACCACCATTAGAGTCAAGTAAGAGGGGTCTGTGCCTCAGGAGCCCCCAAACTTTAGAATCCTCTATGGTACCTAGGATCAGCCAACATGGCAATACCATTCAGATAAGGTCTGAATCAATGTGTGATTCATAAAAGAAAAATTTGATAAACTGTACTCCATCAAAATTAAAAATGTTAATTATGCAAAAGATTGTATGAAAAGATGAAAAGATAGTCTACAGACTTGGAGAAATATTTGAAAACCATATATCTTAAAATAGATTTTAACCAGAATATATAAATGACCTTCAAAAATCAAAAATTAAAAAACGAAAAAACAAATTAAAAACAAGGACTAGTGTCATGAATATATACCTCCACAAAGAGGATATAAAGAAGACAAATAAGCACATGAAAAAGTGTTTAAAGTCATTAGCCATTTAAAATTAAAATCATGATGACATACTACTATACATCTAATAGAAAGGCTAAAACCAAACATTCAATACCAACAACTAACAAGGAATGTATAGCAACTGGAACTCTTCATAGATTGCTGGTGGGAATGGAAACTGGTACAGCCAATCCAAAAAATGGTTTGGCATTGTTTTGTAAAATTAACTGTACCCCAGGGCTCAGCAATCCTGCTTTTGGGAATGTATCTTAGAAAAATGAAAATATATGTTCACAGAAAAATCTCTGTGGATATTTATAGCAGCTCTATTACTTATAGATCCGAATTGAAAACAAACCCAATGTCCTATAACATAAAAACAAACCAAATGTGCAATAGTAGGTAAATGGACATCCACACAATGGAACACTCAACAATATACCAAAACAGAATTGTGATGCACACAACTCGTATGAGTCTCAAAGACATTGTAGTGAGTGAAAGAACCTGGTATCCAAAGGTTACTGCTGATTGATTACACTTACATAACATTCAAAAATGATGAAGATGTAGGTATTAGGTATGCAAAATATAGCAGTTGTTTCTAGGGGTTATGACTGAGAAAACAGCATGAATATAAAGGGATAATACAATAATATTTTGCAGTGAATGAACTTTCTATGCAATGATTATTGTGGTTTTTACATGGACCTATAAACGTACTTTAAAATTCACAGAACTGTATGGTGACAAGTCAATTTTCTTGTATAAATTTAAAAAATAAAATAAAGACATTGTTAAGTAAATAAGATAAGACATAAACTGAGAAAAAATATTTTCAAAACACATGTCTATTAAAGGTCATGTATCTAGAATATATTAAAACTTCTCAAAAATTTATAATATGAAAATATTCAACGCAATTTAAAAATAAGATTCAACAATGATTCTACAAAGAATACAAATATGCACACAAAAAGGTTCTCAGCCTCATTCATGATTAAGAAATTTCTATTTGAATGGCTTAAAAAAATAGCTCACAGTGCTACATATTTGTGACTATGCAGAGAATTTAGACACCTCATACATTGCTGGTGGGAATATAAAATGTGTTAGTATGACCCAGTAATTCCATTCCTAGGTTTTTTATCTGAAAAATATAAACTTATGTTCACACCGGCTGACAGGGTTTGGTGCTCCAGCTGGTGTCAGGCCTGAGCCTCTTAGGTGGGAGAGCCAAGTTCAGGACATTGGTCCACCAGAGACTTCCTGGTCCCGTGTAATATCAAATGGCGAATGCTCTCCCAGAGATCTCAGTCTCAATGCTAAGACCCAGCTCCACTGAACAACCAGCAAGCTACATGGCTGGACACCCCATGCCAAACAACTACCTAGGCAGGAACACAACCCAACCGATTAGCAAAGAGGCTGCCTAAATTCATAATAAGTTCACAGACAGCCCAAAACACACCACTGGAAATGGTCCTGCCCACCAGAAAGACAAGATCCAGCCTCATCCACGAAAACACAGGAACCAGTCCCCTCCACCAGGAAGCCTACACACCCACTGAACCAACCTTACCCACTGGGGGCAGACACCAAAAACAACGGGAAATATGAACCTGCAGCCTGAGAAAAGGAGACCCTAAACACAGTATGTTAAGGAAAATGAGAAGACAGAGAAATATGCAGCAGATGAAGGAGAAAAGTAAAAACTCACCAGACCAAACAAATGAAGAGGAAATAGGCAGTCTACCTGAAAAAGAATTCAGAATAATGAGAGTAAAGATGATACAAAATCTTGGAAACAAAATGGAGAAAATAAAAGAAACGTTTTACAAGGACCTAAAAGAATTAAAGAGCAAATAAACAATGAGGAATAGCACAATAAATGAAACTAAAAATTCTCTAGAAGGAATCAACAGCAGAATAACTGAGGCAGAACAGATGAGTGACCTGGAAGATAAAACTGTGGAAATAACTGCCACAGAGCACAATAAACAAAAAAGAATGAAAAGAATTGAAGACAGTCTCAGAGACCTCTGGGACAACATGAAAGGCACTGACATTCAAATTATAGGGGTCCCAGAAGAAGAAGAGAAAAAGAAAGGAACTGAGAAAATATTTGAAGAGATTACAGTTGAAAATTTCCCTAATATGGGAAAGGAAATAGTCAAGTTCAGGAAGCACAGAGAGTCCCATACAGGATAACTCCAAGGAGAAACATGCCAAGACACATATTAACCAAACTATAAATATTAAATACAAAGAAAAAATATTAAAAACATCAAGGGAAAAGCAACAAATAACATACAAGGGAATCCCCATAAGGTTAACAGCTGATTTTTCAGCAGAAACTCTGCAAGCCAGAAGGGTGTGGCAGGACATATTTAAAGTGATGAAAGGGAAAAACCTACAACCAAGATTGCTCTACCCAGTAAGGATCTCATTCAGATTTGACAGAGAAATGTAAAAGTTTGCAGACAAGCAAAAGCTGAGAGAATTCAGCACCACCAAACCAGCTTTACAACAAATGCTAAAAGAACTTCTCTAGGAAGAAACACAAGAGAAGGAAAAGACTTATAATAACAAACCCAGAACAATTAAGAAAATGGTAATAGGAACATAAATATAGATAATTACCTTGAATGTAAATGGGTTAAATGCTCCAACCAAAAGGCACAGACTCACTGAATGGATGCAAAAAAAGACCAATATATATGCCGTCTACAAGAGACAGACTTCAGACCTAGGGACACATACAGACTGAAAGTGAGGGGATGGAAAACGATACTCCATGCAATTGGAATCAAAAGAAAGCTGGAGTAGCAATTCTTATATCAGACAAAATAGACTTTAAAATAAAGGCTATTACAAGAGACAAAGAAGGACACTACATAATGATCAAGGGGTCAATCTAAGAAGAAGATGTAACAATTGTAAATATTTATGCAAACAGCATAGGAGCACCTCAATACATAACGCAAATTCTAACAGCCATAAAAGGGGAAATAAAGAGTAACACAATCATAGTAGGGGAGGTTAACACCCCACTTTCACCAATGGACAGATCATCCAAGATGAAAATAAATAAGGAAACACAAGCTTTAAATGATACATTAAATAAGATGGACCTAATTGATATTTATAGGACATTCCATCCAAAAACAACAGAATACACTTTCTTCTCAAGTGCTCATGGAACATCCTCCAGGATTGATCACATCTTGGGTCACAATCAAGCCTTGCTAAATTTCACAAAATTGAAATTGTGTCAAGTATATTTTCCAGCCACAATGCTATGAGACTACATATCAATTCCAGGAAGAAAAAAAAACTGTAAAAAAATACTAACACATGGAGGCTAAAAAAATACACTACTGAATAAACAAGAGATCACTGAAGAAATCAAAGATGATATCAAAAAATACCTAAAACAAATGAAAATGAAAACACGATGGCCCAAAACCTATGGGATGCAACAAAAGTACTTCTAAGAGGGAAGTTTATAGCAATACAGTCCTACCTCAAAAACAAGAAACATCTCAAATAAACAACCTAACCTTACACCTAAAGCAATTAGAGAAAGAAAATTAAAAAAAACCCCAAAGTTAGCAGAAGGAAAGAAATCATAAAGATTAGATCAGAAATAAATGAAAAAGAAATGAAGGAAACAATAGCAAAGATCAATAAAACTAAAAGCTGGTTCTTTGAGAAGATAAACAAAATTGATAAACCATTAGCTAGACTCTTCAACAAAAAAAGGGAGAAGACTCAAGTCAGTAGAATTAGAAATGAAAAAGGAGAAGTAACAACTGACACTGCAGAAATACAAAAGATCATGAGAGATTACTACAAGCACATATATGCCAATAAAATGGACAACCTGGAAGAAATGGGCAAATTCTGAGAAAAGCACAACCTCTGAGACTGAGCCAGGAAGAAATAGAAAATATAAACAGACCAATCACAAGCACAGAAATTGAGACTGTGATTAAAAATCTTCCAACAAACAAACGTCCAGGACCAGATGGCTTCACAGGTGAATTCTATCAAACATTTAGAGAAGAGCTAACACCCATCCTTCTTAAACTCTTCCAAAATATATCAGAGGGAGGAACACTCCCAACTCACTCTATGAGGCCACCATCACCCTGATAACCAAAACCAGACCAAGATGTCACAAAAAAAGAAACCTACAGGCCAATATCACTGATGAATATAGATGCAAAAGTCCTCAACAAAACACTACCAAACAGAATCCAACAGCACATTAAAAGGATCCTACACCATGATCAAGTAGAATTTATCCCAGGAATGCAAGGATTCTTCAGTATATGCAAATCAATCAATATGATACACCATGTTAACAAGCTGAAGGATAAAAACCATATGATCATCTCGATAGATACAGAAAAAGCTTTTGACAAAATTCACCCATTTATGATAAAAACCCTTCAGAAAGTAGGCATAGAGGGGACTTACCTCAACACAATAAAGGCCATATATGACAAATCCACAGCCAACATCATTCTTAATGGACAAAAACTGAAACCATTTGCACTACAATCAGGAACAAGACAACGTTGCCCAGTCTCACCACTCTTATTCAACATAGGTTTGGAATTTTAAGCTACAGCAATGAGAGAAGAAAAAGAAATAAAAGGAATCCAAATTGGAAAAGAAAAAATAAAACTGTCACTGTTTGCAGAGGACATGATACTATACATGTCCTAAAAATGCTACCAGAAAACTACTAGAGCTAATAAATGAATTCAGTAAAGTAGCAGGATACAAAATTGACTCACAGAAATCTCTTGCATTCCTATACACTAATGATGAAAAATGTGAAAGAGATATTAAGGAAACACACCCATTTTCCATTGTAACAAAAAGAGTAAAATACCTAGGAATAAACCTACCTAAGAAGACAAAAGACCTGTATGCAGAAAACTATTAAGACACTGATGAAAGAAATTAAAGATGGTACAAACAGATGGAGAGATATACCATGTTCTTGGATTGGAAGAATCAACATTGTGAGAATGACTATACTACCCAAAGCAATCTACAGATTCAATGCAATCCCTATCAAACTACCAATAGAATTTTTCTCAGAACTAGAACAAAAAATTTCACAATTTGTATGGAAACACAAAAGACCGTGAATAGCCAAAGCAATCTTGAGAAAGAAAAACGGAGCTGGAAGAATCAGGCTTTCTGACTTTAGACCATACTACAAAGCTAAGGTAATCAAAACAGTATGGTACTGGTGCAAAAACAGAAACATAGATCAATGGAACAAAATAGAAAACCCAGAGATAAACCCATGTACACATGGTCACCTTATCTTTGATAAAGGAGTCAAGAATATACAATGGAGAAAAGATATCCTCTTCAATAAATGGTGCTGGTAAAACTGGACAGCTACATGTAAAAGAATGAAGTTAGAACATTTCCTAACACCATACACAAAAATAAACTCAAAATTGATTAAAGACCTAAATGTAAGGCCAGACACTATAAAACTCTTAGAGGAAAACATAGGCAGAACACTCTATGACATAAATCACAGCAAGATCCTTTTTGACCCACCTCCTAGAGAAAGGGAAATAAAAACAAAAATAAACAAATGGACATAATGAAATTTGAAGCTTTTGCACAGCAAAGGAAACCATAAACAAGATGAAAAGGCAACCCTCAGAAAGGGAGAAAATATTTGCAAATGAAGCAATGGACAAAGGATTAATCTCCAAAATATACAAGCAGCTCATGCAGCTTCATATCAAAAAAACAAACAACCCAATACAAAAATGAGCAGAAGAGCTAAACAGATATTTCTCCAAAGAAGATATACAGATTGCCAACAAAGACATGAAAGGATGCTCAACATCACTAATCATTAGAGAAATGCAAATCAAAACTACAATGAGGTATCACCTCACACTGGTCAAAATGGCCATCCTCAAAAAATCTACAAACAATAAATGCTGAGAAGGGTGTGGAGAAAAGGGAACCCTCTTGCACTGTTGGTGGGAATGTAAATTGATACAACCACTATGGAGAACAGTATGGAGGTTCCTTAAAAAACTACAAATAGAACTACCATACGACTCAGCAATCCCACTCCTGGGCATATACCCTGAGAAGACCGCAATTCTAAAAGAGTCATGTACCACAATGTTCATTGCAGCTCTATTTCCAATAGCCAGGACATGGAAGCAGCCTAAGTGTCCATCGACAGATGAATGGATAGAGAAGTTGTAGCACATATATACAATGGAATATTTCTCAGCCATAAAAAGAAACGAAATTGAGTTATTTGTAGTGAGGTGCATGGACCTAGAGTCTGTCATACAGAGTGAAGTAAGTCAGAAAGAGAAAAACAAATACCGTATGCTAACACATATATATGGAATCTAAAAAAAAAAAATAAAATGGTTCTGAAGAACCTAGGGGTGGAGAGGAATAAAGACGCAGACGTAGAGAATGGATTCTTGAGGACATGGGGAGGGGGAAGTGTTAGATGGGACGAAGTGAGAGAGTGGCATTGACATATATACACTACCAAATGTAAAATAGATAGCTAGTGGGAAGCAGCCACATAGCACAGGGAGTTCAGCTCGTGCTTTGTGTCCACTTAGAGAGGTGGGATAGGGAGGGTGGGAGGGAGACGCAAAAGGGAGGAGATATGGGGATATATGTATACCTATAGCTGATTCACTTTGTTATACATCAGAAACTAACGCACCATTGTAAAGCAATTATACTCCGATAAAGATTTTTTAAAAAATTTATAGATGAAGAAACTAAAAAAAAAAAAAAATAGAACTTATGTTCACATGAACACCTGGGCATCAATGTTTATTTCAGCTATGTCAATAACCACCCACAATTTCAACTTGTGAATGGATAAATGAGCTCAGGCACACCCTTGCAGTTGGATACTGTTCAGCAATAAGAAGCATGCTACTGATACAAATAATGATATGGTTAAGTCTCATATGTATTATGCTAAATTGCAAAAGCCAGATTCTAAGGGCTACTACATTCTGTATGATTGCATTTATATGACATTCTGGTAAAAGCAAACATATAGGAAGAAAAACCTACCAGTGGTTGCCAGGGACTAGGGTGTGAGGGGAATGTTTGATTATAAAAGAGAAAAGGGGACTTGACAGTGTGATGTATAGCTCTGTACTGTGACTGTACTGGTGGTTATACAGCAATACGCGTTCACTAAGGCGTATAGAACTGTACAGTAAAAGGGATGCACTTTCTAGATTTAAATGTTATCTTAATAATCTGAGTTAAAATATAAGGTTACAGAGGTGGTAGGTTATTCACAATTGATGAAACCGGGAAATGGGTATTTGAGGGCTTGTTACAAGATCGTCTTTATTTTGCATATATTTGAAAAGTAAAAAGCAAACAAAAATCAAGAAGGCTGACACCTATTGTTGGCAGGAATCTGAGTAAAAGGATGCTCCTAAACTGCTGATGAACATGTATATTGTCACAGATTTTTTTTTAAAGCAATCTTGTAACAGCCGTTAGAACTTGAAACTACATAAACCCTTTCTCCCAGTAGACCCACCATCAGAATCTCTCTCACAAAAATAAGAGGTCCAGGGTTTTAAAGGTATATGTACAATGACGTTTATTATAGCGTTGTACTTAGTGGCAGGCAATGGAACACAGTGAGTGTGCTCTCTAAATGGAGCACTCCCAAAACACTCCCTTGTGATACCCCTTTATAATTACCCACTTGTCCCAATGGCACAGCAACTTACTTAATTACAGACCAGCTGCACTTTGGAATATTATGCAGATAATAAAAAATAATTAGAGTATTAGTTTACAAATCTAATAAATGACGAAGTTGTGTTTCAAACCTAACTCTGCCTAACTCCAGGGTCTGTTACTTAACCTCTATGTGCTACTACATTTTTAAATTTTCCCAATTTTTTCCCTGGTATGTTCTTCCTGGCCTTCACCTTATCTCATTTAGGTGGTAAGGAACTGAGTTTAGGGTTTGGGGCTAGAATAAAGGCGGTTGAGGTAGCTGAGCTTTTTCTTGGAAGCGGCAGTCCTCACTGCTCATCTGGGCAACAGCAGCTCACAGACACACTGCAGTGAGATTCGAGAACAAAGCTGCAGATGTTGCTCTGTACCCACCTTTGTCCCCCTATGCTCCTGGGGACGTTGTGACTGTGGACCCAGCTGCTTAGAGGTCCTGGTGCTCAGCCATCTCTCCCTTTCTACTTGTACTCTGTGACATGAGAAACCACTGGCTTTATTGTAGAGGATGGAGATACATGCTCCGGGGACTGCAGTTTGTGGGGCCAAGTCCAGTATGGTGGGGTCGTGTTCTTGCCTTAGGAGAGGTTTGTAGTGGTGACCCATTCACCTGCAGTCTCATGATTCCATTTCTATGACGTAGAAAACTAATCCATGTTGTTGGAAGCCAACGTACTGGTAACTCTTCTAGGCTAACACTCTGCAAGGGCATGAGGGTGAATTTTGGGGAGCAGATAATGGTTTTTTTCTTGATATTGGGGTTGGCGGCATGAATGTGTTCAGTTTGTAAAAATTCATCAAATTGTACACTATGATTTCAGCCTTTTACTTATGTATATGTTATACTTCAACAAAAGGTTGAAAATAAATGAAAAACAACATACGATGTTAAACAAGGTAATAAATAATAGTACATAACTGACCACAGAATATCAATGGCTTCATATAATAACATTTTATTTCTTACTCATGTTTCTGAGACTGTTGCTGTCAGGGAATACTTCCGAGTAGCTCTTCTCTAAGTCTTGACTTAAGAATCCAGGCTCCTTCATCTTTGGACATGGATATCCTCAGTGTATGGGTCTCTGTGGAAAAAGGAACAATACAGGGAAATCAAGAATGAGTAGATTTTTAGGGATCAGGCTTGGGAATGGTGAATATCACTTTCTCTCACATTCTATTGATAAAAGTTATCAAATGGCTTCATCTAGAGGCAAGAAAATTGTCTTCCATTTTTTTCCGTTAGGGAAATAATACAGTTTGATAAACATATAACATTATTTTGTCTTGTGTAGACTCTAAAAAATATAATTCAATCCATTGGGAGGAAGCAAGGTTAAAATTTGAAACATGAATGAACAACAAATAACTAAATCATTTGAGAAGGCTTCATGGAGAAGGGAAAACTTCACTTGCGCCCTGATGGATGAGGGTGATTGGAATAGGTGAAGGGATAAGGGAAGGCTTGGTCCTGGAAACCCTTTACTCAATATAGATATACCTACTATACCTACCCAAAGAACAGCACAGCAGCATCACTACTATGTAGAAATTGATACATGTATCCCATTTTCCAGAGGACCATTTGGAATTAAAATTAAATTTAAAATTTAGGAGTTGAAAGTTGGGGTTGCCTCTACAGTACCTAGGTGCCAGCTTAATCAACTTTTCTTTTCCCATCAGGAATGAAATCATCTTCCGTATGACTTTGTTCAGACAAGCAGGTTTACCGATCTGGTTTAAGAGTGTTTTGTTATTATCTCCCTCCACTCAAGACATTTTCTGACAACTTCAGCTTGTTTTGCATTCTTTCACTCTATTTTGAGTCTTTTTTCTCTATGTTACATATATTAAAGTCTTGCCTTCTCTGCTAGACTATCCACTTTGAAAATAGCTTTGTCCTGTGGCACTAAGCACAGTGTGGGGCACATAATAGTTGTAAAAAACTAAGACATTTTGGTTCCTTGATTCATTGGGTCTTGGAAAATAACGGGCATTATAGGGTTTTTTTTTCTTAATTTCTCTTTCCAGATTTTATACAAGAACAGCAAAACACCAGTATCATGAATTTAAATCTTCTTATTGTTTTCCTCTTTGCAGCTAGTCAGTGAGGGAGCAAGATGCTAGGTTGCAATGTTTACCATCAGGAAGCTACACTGGTTCCTCTTCTTGTGAGGTGAGGTGCAGAGCTGAATTTTATGAAATGATGGATACCTCACACCCTGCCTGTTTCACACAGCCCCAAATAATCCACAGTGTGCTGCATATTTTGTGCTCTGATGCATTATTCATTTAATGCTCTCCCACATATACTAGTTGGAGTCATGTGCCTGTACGTGCACTCAAGATTGGCTTCAAGGGGCTTCTCTGGTGGCACAGTGGTTGAGAATCCACCTGCCAATGCAGGGGGCATGGGATCGAGCCCTGGTCCAGGAAGATCCCACATGCCACGGAGCAGCTAAGCCTGTGTGCCACAAGTACTGAGCCCACATGCCGCAACTACTGAAGCCTGTGCACCTAGAGCCCGTGCTCCACAACGAGAGAAGCCACCGCAATGCGAAGCCTGCACACCACAACAAAGAGTAGCCCCCACTTGCTGCAGCTGGAGAAAGCCCATGCGTAGCAACAAAGACCCAACGCAACCAAAAATAAATAAATAAATAAATTGATTAAAAAGAAAAAAAGATTGGCTTCAAGTTCTAGTGCTATCACTTTCAAGACTCAGGGCAATTTGGTGCAAGTGTGATTATATCCTGGGATCTCCTTTGCCGAGTTGGAATCTTGGATGAGCAAAGAAATAACAATAAAATGTCACATAAAATCTAAGACGTATTCAATTGGTGTATTTCCATAAAGCATCTCTCAACAAAGAATCTTTAGTCTATGTTTAATTGGCATCTTAGGTTAATTGGTGATTCTCTTAAATAGATAACTAAATGAGAGAAAAACAGACCAAACTAATTTTTGCTTTCTAGTGTGAAACGTAATCTCTCTATAGATGTGAGTAATTTGTTTTTCATTCCCATTATCTTCAAATTATTGCATCATTAGGCATCTTGGCAACAACAATAACAAACTCCAAAGGGCAATGTTTTCCCTGCTGAATCATCCCAGTTCTTCACTGGAGTACTTGGCTTAAATGCTGGGGCCAGTTTCCGAGAATCTTTTGTATTTGTCAGGGACTTCCATAATTAAGCATAACATTCATAATTAAAGGTCAGGCCCTTCTATGACTAGGACCAAGGACAGAAAACCCAAGGAAAGGTTTTAAGGTGTTAACTGGGGACATTCTTGACTTTTCGAAGAAAAAAAGATGGGTTGTTGTCCCAACCCTCACAGTTAGGACTAATGACAACCCTGACAAGTCTTGTGGGATTCTTGAAAATTTAAGCCTCTGTTTCTAGTTTGCTCAGTACTGGAAATGTCCAGGAAAATTTTCCCCTGAAAACACACTGATCTTCTCATACCTTCTTACTTGAATCAGAAATTAATGGACAGCTAAGACACTTGAAATCATGCCTCAGATGTTCTACAGGTACCCAAGACCTTCAGCAGTTGTGAGCCTTGGATGTTCTGCTTTGCAGTTTCTCAACTGCTGCCCTTTAAGAAAACCGGATCATCCCAGCATTGTTGCTGCCAGGAGTCACTGTTACTTTTGCCTTCTGGCAGGACTTTCAAACTGCTGGAGATAATCCCATTAATTTCAGATTGTGGATAACTGACAATATCCATTAGTTTTGGATCCACAGCCCTCTCTGGATCAGCTCAGCATTGACTGAAGAATGAACTGGCTGACTCCAAAGTAAAGGTCAAGAGGAACACAGATGTGAGCATTAGACCAATGTGGAAGAGGAGGATAACACGAAGGAGGAGGGGGGCTAAAATATTACCTGAGGTTGAAAAATTGAGTTGGAGAATCAAATGTTTTAGGGCCAGGAAAATACAAGACGGGAATTTAAGCATTAAGGAAATGTCAAAATATCGAGATTTATCAAAGAATGTTCTGTCTCCAGCAACAGTAAGGACCATGGGGATGATGGTGATGATAATTAATTGATTATTGAGTGGATGTCATTCAGAAGTCTTGTATTTGTCTTTCTTTCTCTGATTTATTTCACTTAGCATAATGCCTTCAAAGCCCATCCGTGTTGTTGAAAATGGAAGGAATTTTTTCTTTCTCATGACTGAGAAATATTCCATTGTATGTATATAACATATCTTCTTGATCAGCTCATCCACTGACGGACACTTAGGTTATTTCCATACCTTGGCTATTGTAAATAATGTTGCAATGAACATGGGAGTGCAGATATCTCTTTGAGATCCTGTTTTCATCTTTTTAAATATATGTATCCAGAAGTGGGATTTCTGGATCATATGGTAGTTCTATTTTACAGCTTTTGAGGAATCTCAAAAAATTTTTATACTGTTTTCCATAGTGGCTATACCAGTTTACATTCCCACCAACAGTTCCCTTTTCATCACATTCTCACCAACACTTGTTATCTCTTATCATTTTGACAACAGACATCTGACAGGTGTGAGGTGGTATGTCATTGTGGTTTTGATTTGCATTTCTCTGATGATTAGTAATGCTGAGCCCTTTTTTAAAAACCTGACCATTTGTACGTCTTCTTTGGGAAAAAGTCTATTCAATTCCTCTACCCATTTTTAAATTGGATTGTTTGTTTTCTTGCTATTGAATTGTATATGTGCATTACATATTTTAGATATTCATCACTTACCAGATATATGATTTGCAAATATTTTCTCCCATTCCAGCCTTTTCATTCTGTTGATGGTTTCCTTTGCTGTGCAGGAGCTTTGTGATCTGAGTAGTCCAATTTCTTTATTTTAGCTTTTGTTACTTTTGCTTTTGTAGTCAGAACCAAAAAAAAAAAAAAAATTGCCAAGATCAATGTCAAAGAGTTTATTCTCTATGTCTCCTTCTAGTTTTATAGTTTCAGGTTTTATGTTTGAAGTTAATGTGTATGCTGTAACATAGGGTCCATTTTAATTCTTTTGCATGTGGCTATTCAGTTTTCCCAACACCATTTATTGAAGAGACTGTTCTTTCCCCATTGTCTATTTTTGACTCCTTTGTCATAAATTAATTGACCATATATGCATGGGTTTATTTCTAGGCTCTCTATTCCATTCCATTGATCTATGTGTCTGGTTTTATGCCAATACCATACTGTTTTGATTATTACAACTTTGTAATATAGTTTGAAATCAGGAAGTTTGTTGACTCCAGGTTTGTTCTTCTTTCTCAGGATTGTCCTATATGGGGTCTTTTGTGGCTCCATATAAATTTTAGGATTGATTTTTTTCTGTTTATGTGAAAAATGTCATTGTAATTTTAAAAGGGATTGCATTGAATCTGTACATGGCTTTGGGTAGTATGGACTTTTTTTTTTTTTTTGCGGTACGTGGGCCTCTCACTGTTGTGGCCTCTCCCATTGTGGAGCATAGTCTCCGGACGTGCATGCTCAGCAGCCATGGCTCATGGGTCCAGCCTCTCCACGGCATGTGGGATCTTCCCAGACCAGGGCACGAACCCATGTCCCCTGCATCGGCAGGTGGACTCTCAACCACTGTGCCACCAGGGAAGCCCATCGTATAGACATTTTATCAATATTAATTCTTCCAATCCATGAGCATGGAATATCTTTCCATTTATTTGTGTCTTCTTCAATTTCTTTCATTGCTCTCTTGTAGTTTTCAGTATACAGATGTTTCACCTCTTTGGTTAAATTTATTCCTTGGTATTTTATTGTTTTTGATGCAATTGAAATCATTTCCTACTTTTCTATCCATGTGGCTCTAATGGCATTATCTCCATTTCAGCAAGCTGGGTACAACATAATCTAGACTTGGACAAAATGCCATATTAACATGGAAAAAATAACTGACAGAGATATGAGTGCAGGACCCCATCAAACCAATCAGAGATGATGATGTTCAATTCTAGAATTTTTTTCTGCATTATTAATGTCCTGATGATTTTGTGTTCTTCCCTTGATGTTTCTGGTAGCAAAGTATATACTCATATTCAGAATGCTCTCTGTGAGTCACTCTGTAGTTTACCCTGCACTTCTTTGTTTGTCTTGTGTATCTTATAATAGCCTTTGGCCCCAGGAATGCAACCTGACATGGCACTGTTTATTTCAGTAGTAAGCAGATCAGTAAAGAGTAAATGTCACTAAGAAAAAAAGTAGTAAGCATCACTAAGAGATAAAAGGAAAAGCAGCAAAAGTTGTGTGTGGGCGTGGCAAGTATAGCCTTGAGCTTTGAAGGTAGAAGAGAGAGATTGTATAACAGATGGAACATTCTCTAAGCCTAAAGAGAGTTTTCACATATGGAAGAAATGAGGGAAGTAGAAAAAAGAGAGACGCAGAGCTACTTGGGAGCAGCATCTCTAGCCCACAGATCTTAGGGGTTATAACATGGAGAAAGCTAGGTTCAAAATTCTAAGCTTATTCACCTCTCTTTCAGAATTTTATCCTAACATCTACCTTTCACATCAAATCACAAAATAAATTTTGAGCAGAGGAGTAACGTCAGCCGGGGCAATATATCCCTTCTATAATCCATCATATTATTAATGACATTTTATTTGATAAATCCTTTTGTTTCAATGACTCATGTTTTGTACCAAAACCAATCTCCAAAAATTGCAAGAAGTGTGGTTTTGTCATTACTGTATGGAAGGCATTTACACAACATAATGTGAGTGAAGGTTCTAGTCTGAAGCCAACCCCTTCCTCAGGCTTCTCTGCACCACACAACACTCAGCCATAAAAAAAATCTCAGAGCATGAATTTAGATCTAGAAGAAATTATATTGTGGAAGTTGAAATTATGCTCATAATTGTAAAGGATTAAGTTTTTTTAAGACTTCTTCCTCTGTCCTTTCTGAATACCCTGAATACATCTACTGAAATGTGTATTTTTTCCCTATCACATGAAAGGGTGTGTACACATCAAATTGGTCCTAGGTACTTGGTAGAAAATATATTTTTGTTGAATGGATGATTAAATGAGTGAAATGAGAGTAACTGGAAGGCCAAATCAACATGCTGAAGAATCTCTAAGGTTTCTGCATTAGCTGTGTTCAATTATGATTTCTTATTGCCTTTCATTAAAGTGGCCTCATTTGTAGTGTCACGTTTAGATTGAGACCAAAGCATAATTGTCTTTGTTCAGATTCCCCAGAAGCAGGCACAAAGACAAGGATTTGTGTGTGATTTATTATGGGGATGCTCCCAGGAGAAGCCAAGAAGGGAGTGAAAGAAGCAGGAAAGAGAAGGGGAAGAAGGCAAGCTGGGTTTTAGACATCATATCAGCCTTCACTTTAGTGCTTCAGGGGCACTGGAGCACAAGTTACACTGCACAGTTTGTAGCTGGGCTTTCATACACCTTCAGGAGTGCCTCACAACTCTCCATTTGGAATTAAACTCCCGGGCATTTTTGGCCTCTAGTATGTCCGTTCAAAGTAGTTCCATAAGCCCAAAGGTAGTCCTCTAAACAGTTTGCAGGTGCAAACCATTAGGAGAAGCTCACAGAAATGCAGGATTTACCTGCAGAAGTGTAAAGGAGATCTGGGGGACATCAGCAGCATTTGCTACAATATTTTTTTAAAATGAGGGAAAAAATGAAAACACCTACCGTATTATCAAACAAAGCTGAATTTAAGTCTTACCTGAGCACTTACTACCTGTGTCACATTAGGCAAGTTACTGCATCTCCTTGATCCTTGACTTCCTCATATGTAAAATGCATGTGATAATAATGCCTACACTGTTGTTATAGGACTAAACTGGAAAACATATACAAAGTCTTTGTATTTCTCTTAGTATTACTTATATGTGGAATCAAATAAAGTCAAACTCATAGAAACAGAAAGTAGGGAAGTGTTTGCCAGGGGATGGCGTGTGGGGGAAATAATGAAAGGTTGGCAAAAATTCTAACAGGATGGGAGGCAAGGGAAGGGAGTAGATTCCCAAATAATAAAGGACATGTTATCAGAAGTTTGGTATGGAAGATAGGTCTTGGGGAGAGAAGAGAGTTAGAAGCAAGTGGCTGTTACAATTGTCTAGTCAAGGGGTAATAAAAATATAAACCAAGGGAACTAAACTGAGATGAAAGGGAAATAGTGATAGTCAAGAGGTATTTTGGAAGCATAATTGAAATGATTTTTATGTTTGATTGTTTAGAATTAGGAGAAACAAAGAGCACTGTTTTTAGCTTTTTAGCTGTCATATCTGCAAGTCCAATATTTAAATTTAGGTGTAGCTAGATTCCATTTTCCCTGTAATATTGTGAGGGTTTTTCTTTATATCTTGACTTGATTTACTTTGAGCTGGATTCCTTCTTAATAGGTACCCCATCAGACAACAGGTCCAGGTTCACAAGATCCTTAAAACTCATCATTCCAGTGTCAAAGTTCAACTGTTTCTCCCCCAGTGTCCATATATAGGACAAGAAAGGATTCTGATTGGTCCTCATTTGGAAAACTGCCTATTATGGGCTGCATTGTGTCTCTCTCTCCCCCAGATTCACATGTTAAAGTCCTAGCCCCCAGTAACTCAGAATGTGGCTGTATTTTGAGCTAGGGCCATTAAAGACATAATTAAATGAGGTCATAGGCGTAGGCCTGTGTTGGTTGGGGTTCCCCAGAGAAAGAGAACCAATAGGATGCACATATATAGAAAGAGATTTATTTAAAAAAATTGGTACATGTGGTTGTGGAAGCTTGGAAAATACAAGGGAGGGTGGTAGTCTGGAGACTCAGGAAGGAGTTGCAGTTTGAGGTCAAAGGCAGAGGGCTGGCAAACCAGGAAGAGCAGATGCTGCAGATGAAGTCTGCAGATTGTCTTCTGGCAGGACTCCCTCTTGTTTGAGGGAAGTTAACTTTTTGTTCTATGTAGGCATTTAACTGATTAGATGAGGTCCACCCACATTATAGAGGGTCAGTCTGTTTTACTTGAAGTTCATAGGTTTAAGTGTAAATTTCATCCAAAAGTACCCTCACAGAAAGATCCAGAATAATGTTTGATTGATATCTGGGCACTATGACCCAGCCAAGTTGATATATACAATTAACCATCACAGAGCTCTAATCCAATCTGACTGGTATCTTTATAAGAAAAGCAAATTTGGACATGCAAAGAGATACCAGAGATGTGTGCACACAAATCACGTAAGGACACAGTGAGAAGACAGCCATCTGTAAGCCAAGGAGAAAGCCTTAGGAGAAAGCAAGCCTGCCAAAATCTTTTTTTTTTTAATTTTATTTAATTTTTTTATACAGCAGGTTCTTATTAGTTATCCATTTTATACATATTAGTGTATACCTGTCAATCCCAGTCTCCCAATTCATCCCACCACCACCACCACCACCCCCGCCACTTTCCCCCATTGGTGTCCATATGTTTGTTCTCTACAACTGCATCTCTATTTCTGCCCTGAAAACCGGTTCATCTGTACCATTTTTCTAGGTTCCATATATATGTGTTAGCATACAATATTTGTTTTTCTCTTTCTGACTTACTTCACTCTGTATGACAGTCTCTAGACCCATCCACGTCTCTACAAATGACCCAATTTCGTTCCTTTTTATGGCTAATATTCCATTGTATATATGTACCACATCTTCTTTATCCATTCGTCTGTCAATGGGCATTTAGGTTGCTTCCATGACCTGGCTATTGTAAATAGTGTTGCAATGAATATTGGGGTGAATGTGTCTTTTTGAATTATGGTTTTCTCTGGGAATATGCCCAGTAGTGGGATTGCTGGGTCATATGGTAATTCTATTTTAAGTTTTTTAAGGAACCTCCATACTGTTCTCCATAGTGGCTGTATCAATTTACATTCCCACCAACAGTGCAAGAAGGTTCCCTTTTCTCCACACCCTCTCCAGCATTTGTTGTTTGTAGATTTTCTGATGGTCCCATTCTAACTGGTGTGAGGTGATACCTCATTGTAGTTTTGATTTGCATTTCTCTAATAATTAGTGATGTTGAGCAGTTTTTCATGTGTTTCTTGGCTATCTGTATGTCTTTGGAGAAATGTCTATTTAGGTCTTCTGCCCATTTTTAGATTGGGTTATTTGTTTTTTTAATATTGAGCTGCATGAGCTGTTTATATATTTTGGAGATTAATCCTTTGTCCGATGATTCATTTGCAAATATTTTTTCCCATTCTGAGGGTTGTCTTTTCATCTTGTTTGTAGTTTCCTTTGCTTTGCAGAAGCTTTTAAGTTTCATTAGGTCCCATTTATTTGTTTTTGTTTTTATTTCCATTCCTCTAGGAGGTGGATCAAAGAATATCTTGCTGTGATTTATGTCAAAGAGTGTTCTTCCTATGTTTTCCTCTAAGAGTTTTATAGTGTCTGGTCTTACATTTAGGTCTCTAATCCATTTTGAGTTTATTTTTGTGTATGGTGTTGGGTAGTGTTCTAATTTCATTCTTTTACGTGTAGCTGTCCACTTTTCCCAGCACCACTTATTGAAGAGACTGTCTTTTCTCCATTGTATATCCTTGCCTCCTTTGTCATAGATTAGTTGACCATAGGTACCTAAGCCTGCCAAGATCTTAATCTTGGACTTCTTGCCTCCAAATGTGTGAGAAAATAAATTTCTGTTGTTTATCACCCAGTCTGTGGTATTTTGTTATGGCAGCTCTAGCAAACTAATGTACTGCCCAACAATAGACCAATCACTTAATAAAGCATAAGGGGAATGTGGCACTGTTACTGACCAGGCTGAATCAGGTGCTCACCCCTGAAGCTGGAAATGTAGGGGATGTATGATTGACAGTCCCCAAAGAATCAGAAAGATTAGCAGAGAAAAATTTCCAAAAATGTCCCCAAAACAATCGTTTCTGAACTAATGCTTCTCAGTTTGATAACAGTCTTCATTGAGATTGATCCTAGACAGCCACAGTAATAGAGGAGTAATAAGCATACCAAAGAAATGGAAAGATAAAGGGAGAGACAAAAATCAAAGCTTCTTATTGAAATACACATGTCAAGAGATGCTAAAGTTGTGTGCCAAGCCAAGAAATAAGAGACACACACGTGAGTGATATATAGTACCATTTGAGCTTTTAAAAGAAGAGACATATATTAATGTGCCTCACTAATGAGAGATATTCCAAGTATATATACACGCACTATATGGCAGCAAGAGATGTCTTTCTTCTCAAGCACTGACTAGCAGCACTGGGACTGGGATTTCCAAGTCCTCAAGTAGAATCATGAAATTAACATAGATTCATTTGGGTTATACTCAAGCTTAGTGATCATTCTGCTCATTGTCAACTTATCTGTGTTCACATTCTAAAAAAGAGAGGCTTTGATTGGTACACTTGCTTCCATCTAATATGCCCTACTCCTGTTAGGAAGAATTTCATACATGTAGACTCAGGTGGTTTGCCTTCATCATATCTGGCCAATGTATAGTTACTTTCAGCTCACAACCAAGCCCTGGTCCAATTATATGTGATCAGAGTTGTAGAGATCGTTTTATTTACTCAGAACATGAAGCATACACCATAGCAAAACATCTAGGAAATAGAGTTGGTGCTACTTTCCTGACTGAGGCGATTCCTCCACCATGAAATCAACACTAATAGTTTAGAATCCACAGTTAATGAATGACCATTACAGTGATAATGATGGTGATGGTGATAATGATGATAATGTGATAGTTTCACTAAAATTTCTTTTTAAGCCAATCTCTATTATAAGTGTTTTATTTTATTTACTCAGTTAATCTCCAAAACTACCCTACCAAGAAAGTAATATTATTAACCAATTTGGTGAACATGGAAAATAAGCAGAGTTTAAATAGTTTGCCCAAGTCTTCAAAATTACTAAATATTGAAGAAGGCAAAATAGTACTCTAATCAAAAGCCTAGTTCTAAAAGTGCTTTAGCTGTTGTGAATAGGCTCAATAGACCTTGATAATTTCTTTGGTGTTTTCCCCAAAATTATTTCAGAACTTGACCAAGGATCGTTTTTAGGAAGCATACCATTCTGAATTCAAGGAGGGATTACATCCTGCAGAGAGAGGGAGTTGTCATGAGTCCCAGAGCTGACGGCTATGATTCCAAAGTGTTCCTGCTTCTGAAATTTTGCTGAATGGCTTTCACCATTCACTTAAAATGGAACATTTCAAACTCAGACTGTAGTAACCACTAGCTTAACCGTAAGGGTGATGAGTTTGGGATTTCCTTTTTGTTATGAAACTGCTCACTTTCTCACTTTTGCTGGAGAAGTGTATAAGAACTCCACCCTCCTTACTCAGCATTCCAAATTGCTCATTTGGTGACACTGCATATGTATCTTTGAGAAGTTATAGCTTTTAAAAAATATAACTTCAAAGTTTTTGTTCTTCTGAAACCACATAAGAGACACACTTGAGCAACATCTCCCTTCAGGTGACAGAAGTTTCCACCAACATGTGTTTCCAAAACTATTGAAATCACTATCTCACTTCTTATTTCATAGCTAGGCTAATCACACAACAATAAATGTAATACCTTCATATTATTATAGATACTGTGTTAATGAGATCTGGCAATAACGATGCCATCCAATAAATCTGATGAATATGGTTAAGTTTCTTTATTATGCTAGCATCAAAAATGTTGGTTGGGCTTCCCTGGTGGCACAGTGGTTGAGAGTCTGCCTGCTGATGCAGGGGACACGGGTTCGTGCCCCAGTCCGGGAGGATCCCACATGCTGCAGAGTGGCTGGGCTCGTGAGCCATGGCCACTGAGCCTGCACGTCTGGAGCCTGTGCTCCGCAACGGGAGAGGCCACAGCAGTGAGAGGCCCACGTACAGAAAAAAAAAAAAATGTTGGTTGACTGAAAAATGACTTGTTTTCATAGGAGTCAGAAGGAGAATAGTTCAAGTTCTCATATGTCAATTAATAACAAATAGCAGGTATTATATATTTTCAAATAATCACAAATAGTTCTACACAACACAGCTTGAGTACCCTGTGTGCTGTAGCTGAATAAATAACTAACCTTGACTATATCCTTGACTATTTGTTGAGTAAATAACTAATGAAGGGAGGAGGCTTCCACAGGGGTCTGTGAGGCTCTTGGAGATCAGTGTTCCTGGTCATTGGGCTTCATCTTTGCTCACTACATCTTCCTTTTTTGTGTGTGGACTCTGAGTAGCAGCTCCAGCTCCTTCAGTTTCATTGCAACCACTGGCTGTTTTTGAGCAGTGTCCTTTCTTTCCTGAATCTCCTGTGGAACACAAAGGGTTCTCATAGATTCTCTTATCTCCCAGTTCCTAATGTAAGCACAGTAACTACGGAGAGTTTCAAAGATTTTTGCTCTGTTAGTTACCATGCGACTCAGATGGGGAGTAAAATGCGGCCGGTTTCACCTGCTCACCATACACACGAAAACATATTTGCTTCTCGGCAGTGGAAATAGGCACTTAGAGATGAAGTAACTAAGAGCAAGAAAGGCTGTGGGCTTGCAACAAATGAGCTGTTCCCTCTACACTAAGTACATTACTTAGGCGCATAAAGAGCTTTCTTCTACTTCCTAATGGCACTGGCAGTCTCCATGCATTGCAGTCCCTGGAGGCCTCAGCAACTGGACAATATGGACACTGCCATTAAGGTAACAGCTTCAACCAGCTTCAGTTTCTCCATTCAAGTTTCAAAACTTGGTAAAGCGTTGATCAGTTGTCTCCCCCTAGGAGGTGGCCAGAGGTCAGGGTCAAGTTGCAAGGACACTGCACATCATTACTTCAGGTCCAGCTCTGTGGCTGGGGCTGTTCTCAAAGAAGGGCAGTTGTGAACTTGGAATAAACCTGATTGGTATTCGCTACAACATGCATTCCTATCGATCCTATACAAATGATTCTCTCCAGTTTAGATGGAAAAGGCTGAGGGCCGGCTGGGACCTGGGCGCCTGGCTCCCTCAGTGATGACAGCTGGGCAGGGTCTGGGGACCTGGTCCTGAGGGTGCCGCCAGCTGAGAACTGCCTCCTCAGCTGGGCCTGGGCACTGGTGGGAGGACCCAGACTAGGTGCTGGACCAAAGCTCCTGGGCAGGGTAACCAGCCCATGCAGGGACCCCCTCCTCTTAGGCAGGGCCTGGACCTCAGAGGGTGAAAGTTGAGCCTTGGGACCTTGCCCTTTCTTGTCAGAACAGAGAATACCACTTGTTTTGGTGGAGGTCTACAGGAACATTGTGACCTGACCTCCAGAACAAAGGATCTGACACCAAGAAATTTGTAACAAACTAACCACACCCATCCCTCACCTTTCCTATAAAAGGGCTTTGCTGAAAGCTTTCGGGGAGTTCGGGGTTTTTAAGTAATGAGCCACCCGTCTCCTTGCAGGGCCCTGAAATAAACCTTTCTCTCCTCCAAACTCCAAAGTTTTGGTATTGTTTAGCCTCACTGTGTGCTGGGCACAGGGACTTGCGTTTGATAACATTGCCTCAAATCACTCAACCAGAGAGTAACAGAGCTACTATTAAAATTCAGTCTTGCTGTGAATGCAGTGCAGTTAAATACCTCTCTATGTTGGATGAATGCATTCATAGGCTGTCACTGACTCAAGGTTGCTGCAAATTCTTTGAATTTCTTTCATTTTGGTGTTGGGTTTTATGTGTCCTTCCCTTGAATCTGGGTGGAGTCTGTGACTGCTTTGACTAATAACTTACTAACATGTACTCACCTTTAACATGTACTTAACATGCATTTAACACAAACTTTTCTTTTCTAATCTTAATCTCTCAAAAGAGAATTATACTTTTTTCCATCCTTCTTTCAGCCTTCAATGGAAGACCCAAATGCAAAGCAGGACTAGTCGCTGGCTGTTGTAAACAACTACCTTTCACATTTAGTTGTTAAATCATTCAAGCAGGAGTCATTTGTCTAACATACATATACTTGAATAAATTAGTTTTTTGTGAAGAATGTAGTAGATTTATTGGCTAGTGGTTACTAATAACTTATCACACTCTCATTTCTTTGAAATTTAACAACAATCCATAATTAGATTAAATAAAAGTGTCTTTATCTAGTCCTAATGCACTGGAGGAAGTATAATTACAGCTCATTGCCATATCATAAAAAATATTATGGTGATTCCAATTTCCCGGTGGTTACTGGTTTATTTCAAAATGGGCATAATATAGACCACTCAATAACATTTTCATTTACAAATATAAGTTTTAAAATGGTCAAACCATTAGGAGAAACTGGCCAAAGGACACACAGGATCTCTCTGTATTATTACTTACAATTGCTTGTGAATTTATAATTATCTCAAAAAAATGTTTCAGGAGTATGGTTGACATTCTCCTTTGCTATACACATTACTCCCCTCCCCTAGGTTTTTCTGCTTCTGTGAGATAAATAGAAAAAAATAATACTTTCATAAATGTGTTGATTTGAAAGAGTCTTTGGTTTTTTCCTGAGATCTTGACTAAATTCCAACATCTTAGGAACCACTGAATCTTCACAGGACATCTCTGAAATGCTCCAGTACTCAAAGGAAAATATAGCACCTGTTACTATAAAACTCAGGGCAAACATATATTTTGATTTGATATAGTGGGTAGTTTCAGTGGTGTTTCTGCATTAGGGCCAGTGGGTTGGGTTTTGCTCATGTGGCCCAGAAAATAGAATAGTGCAGTATAGCCTAGTGGTTAAGTATGTAGGCTCTTAGAGTCAGGCTGTTGACTTGGAACCTTGGTCCTGCAACTTCCTATCTATGTGACCATGGACACATTTCCTAATGCTCTTTTGCCTCTGTTATCTTACTTTAAAGTAGAATTAGTAATAGCACTCACTGCTTAGAATTCCTGAGAGAATTGAATCACAGAATACATATGCCTGACATTCAATGAGCTGTCAGTGTTAGGGGTACTGTGGTTATGACTCTGCTACCTCAAAATATTTAACCAAGAGAAACGGCTGAAATTAGATGCTTTCTACCTTCAAGCTCTGTTATATCTAATTCCTAAGTCAGTCCTGACCAGGTCGTGGGGATTCATCAGCAGTCTCTGCCCTCCAGGTCACAGAGTGAACTGCCTGCTGTAGATCTGGAATTAATTGCGCCTATTTTGTAGTCTGGATCCCTGAGTACCCAAGTTGCAACCTTCTCAAACCCAGTTTGTAACTACGTTGATTCAGCCTTTGCTTCTTGGTCTGTACCTGGAATTTCTTTGCCCTATACCTGGTTTCCTGTTGAAAACAAATTTTGTTCCTGGATCCCTGACCCTCTACCCTGACCTTACCATCCTGTTTTATGGAAGTGAATTCTGTCTCTTTTTTTTTTTTTTTTTAAGTCTACAGTGGGGCTGGGAATCTGTATTTTTTTAAATTAATTAATTTATTTTTATTTTTGGCTGTGTTGCGTCTTCGTTTCTGTGCGAGGGCTTTCTCTAGTTGCGGCAAGCGGGGGCCACTCTTCATCACGGTGCATGGGCCTCTCACTATCGCGGCCTCTCTTGTTGTGGAGCACAGGCTCCAGACGCGCAGGCTCAGTAGTTGTGGCTCACGGGCCTAGTTGCTCCGCGGCATGTGGGATCTTCCCAGACCAGGGCTCGAACCCGTGTCTCCTGCATTAGCAGGCAGATTCTCAACCACTGCGCCACCAGGGAAGCCCCGAATTCTGTCTCTTAATCGCCAGCCACAGGATGGCATATTGATGCAAACAGACAAATTACTCAGAGCTGTAGCACTTCTGACCACCTGTATTAGAGCACTATGAACATGCTTGGCAAGCAGCATAGGGGCCACTTAAAGAAATATGTTTTAGAATCTGGGATGTGTGTGGTACCATGCAGAGAGGGACTAGATGATCCTATGGAGCCAGGCCCAGAGCAAATTGTAGTCACCTGGTCCAGCAGATCACCCTTGATCACCCAGAAAAAACATCACTTTGACCCTCAACCCACCTCCCTAGGATTGAAAGAACTCTCGATCAGATATGCCCTATATTTCTGATTCAGATGAATAATGGTATAAATTGATGATTTTTGTGTGTGATTGAGGAAGGAAAGCACAGGGTCTGATATTCCTAGGATTTCCCTGGGGTTTTTCCCTGTGGGGAATTTTTCAGTTTTTGGTAGAGTTAGTTTGAAGAGAGGATAGGGGCTTGGGAGTTTGGGGGTCAGCAAAAGAAGAGACCTTGTTAGAGATAAAATTAAACCATATTATTAGCACAGTTGAAATGCTTCAATAAATCTATACAAACCCCAAAGTACGGAGCCAGACACATACTGTTCAGGAAATGTAAGCAAGTATTAATTTTATTATTCGTAATTTGTTAGCTGATTTAAATATCATAAAGGGTCACTTTTATCCCTCCAAAATATCTGGGGTATTTTGGAGTGAAAATAAAATCAGACAAATCTCCAAGGGGAGGAATTTGGAATAATGTAGCAATAAAACCACCAAGAATATTAGAAATAAGAATATTACTGTAGAAATAAAGTCATCCTTTTGTTGCAGGAAGAGGGACCCCTTCCAGGGCCTGAGAGGGGGCTCTTGTTTAACACTCGGAAATGAGTTGTACGAGGAGACACACGTGCTGACAAAGCAAGAGACTTTATTATGAAGGGGCGCCCGGGCAGAGAGCAGCAGGGTAAGGGAACCCAGGAGAACTGCTCTGACACGTGGCTCACAGTCTTGGGATTTATGGTAGTGGGGTTAGTTTCCGGGTTGTCTCTAGCCAATCACCGTGACTCAGGGTCCTTCCTGGTGGCGTGCAGATCACTCAGCCAAGATGGATTCCAGTGAGAGGGATTCTGGGAGGTTGGTAGGCCATATGGACTGGCGTCTCCTCTCTCCTTTTTACCTTTCCCGAATTCTTCCAATTGATGGTAGCTTGTTAGTTCCGTGTTCCTTCCCAGGACCTCTTCTTGTTAGATAACTCATGCAAGTGGCTACTATCTAACCTGGCCAGGGCAGGGGGTTTCAGTCAGTGGTTCCCCTAACACTTTCAAAACATGCTCTGGCTTTAAACTCAGATACAATTAAGTAGAAGAGAACTTGAATTCCTATATGTATTCATCCAAAAGTTAACATGATCTGGTAAAGCCCTTTGCAACTTTTAGGGCTTCAATACTATATCAATTCCTTCTTGCTAAATAGAAATTGAAGAGCTTGTAAACATCTCCCAATTGGAGTCAAGCAGGAGATCATCTTTCAGCGGTTTCAGAACTCAGAGTAGGGTCAATCAGTTGACTCAGTTGAGATAGGCAAGCATTAAATTTGTATTTTTCAAAACTTTGATACATTTACTTTCACTTTTTTCCTACTTAACACCTCTATTTTTGTTCATTCCTTGTCCACAAAGATACAGTTCTTATATAGAATTAAAAAAAAATTCTGTTCAAATGAAAACCATCTGTGAAAGCACACTGATGGGAATGTACCTAAACAAGCATATACTTTCTAATTAGCTCTTTTCTGTTGCTCACAGTGCATAATTAAAGCTCATTGAGGCCAATTCAAATGAAGAACTGTCTTCTTTATTTTTTAAAGTATCATTTAAGGTGACTTTGAAATTGACATCCTAATTACCTTTTCTTGGAAATGAGCTTACGAGCTTTCATCATGAGAGAGGAGAAATTGAGATCAGCCTGGTGGTTGATGCAGGTTCGCTGTTGCACTTTCGTTTGCTTTTGACCCTCAGACTTATTACTTGACCTTTACTTTGTACCAAAGCCCTGGCTTCCAGTGTGTGTGTGTGTGTGTGTGTGTGTGTGTGTGTGTGTGTTTGTGTTTAGCATTATATGTGGGGAAGAGGTGAACGTGAGTGGTTACTGAAGTTGAATCTGGAGCCCCCTCTCCAGATACTGGAATCAGCTCTTGTTGCAATATTTAAAAACCAGTAATTGGTTGCTTAGGTTGTTTCAACTTCATTTTTGTACTTGAAAAATTCATGCCAAGGAATTCCCTGGGTCCCGTGGCTAGGACTCCACGCTTCCATTTCAGGGGGCAGGTGTTCAATCCCTGGTCAAGGAGCTAAGATCCCGCGTGCCGCGGCATGACCAAAAATAAATAAATAAACAAACAAAGAATAAATAAATAAAACCAAAAGCTATGATGTTTCTACCTGTCCAGAGCACGGTGTTGGAGGAGAGGTGCTTGGCATCTCCACAACCACCTGCATTGTCCCTTTGAACCTGTTCTGGGAATTGGATGGGAAGAGGTGCTGACAGATTTTCAGGTAAAAACAAGAAGTGCATGCTGAGTTGTCTGGACCCTTGCCTAGCTTTCTCTTTCTGAAATCTGGATGATATATGACCACTAATGCATTGAAGAAAAATATGTTAAATTAATACATTAAATAAACAAAAATAAGTGAATATGGTAAAAACAGCTACATTCTAATCAGCTTTTTTTTTTTTTTCTTTTTGCGGTATGCGGGCCTCTCACCGTTGTGGCCTCTCCCGTTGCGGAGCACAGGCTCCGGACGCGCAGGCCTAGCGGCCATGGCTCACGGGCCCAGCCGCTCCGCGGCATATGGGATCCTCCCAGACCGGGGCACGAACCCGTATCCCCTGCATCGGCAGGCGGACTCTCAACCACTGCGCCACCAGGGAGGCCCTCTAATCAGCTTTTTAAACTGGCATAATTAATAAATAGACAAAAATGTGGAGCACAGGGGCTAAATGCTTTCTATATCCTGTCCAGTAACCACAGACTTTCTCTTCATGCTGAAGGCTATAATTTATAAATGTGCCTCCTTGCCCATTAATCATTAATCATATATGTCTTTGACTATTCTGATCTTCAAAGGACAGGGCTGACATTTTGATGTAGCACCTGGGCATCTCTATTAATTCCTTTCTACATTATTTAACTGGAATAGCATTCCTGAGAAAATGGGGCATGCGTTTGCTTAGCCCTTTAAGTAACAGGTGTTATTAGCCCTTCCTTTAGCTCTCACCTTTATTCATCCATTGAGAAAGGGAAAAGCATTTCATAAATAAAGACAGACAAATAAAATAGAAGCCTACATTTATCCCAATAGGGTAACCTGAGAAAGGAAGCAGTTCATTTAAAATCAATCTGGTTTTAAAACTTTCTTTAGAATTGAGAATTTTGAAAATTTAGGGAATTAAATTTCCTGAACTTTTTGGGTATTTCAAATTTCAACCCTTTCCTGTGGGGAGGAATAAAAAATGATGAGGAATGGCTTTAGGGAGACTGGTGTGTGTGGGAGAAAAAGTATCTGCACCAAGGGTGCTGGGTTGTTGGTTTGAAACCTTGAGACGTTACTGGGTAAAATCTGAAACTGGCCTCCTTACATAGAGGCAAGGAGAATCCAAGAAAGAGGCAGACCACCCCAGACTGGTAGGTGGCAGGTTTAATAAGCAAGGGAACTTACATACGAGGCTTGTCTTTGGCAGCCACAAAATGGGTAGATCTCTGCCCCACCTGCCAGAATCTCAAAAGTTCAAATAGAGGCCTTAACTAGGTTCAGTCATGTATATCATCCAGATGGTCTCAACAACACGTTGCCCTCTCAAGGCTGTGTCCTTGAAAATGGTTCCCACTGGGGGAATGGTGGGCAGACTGTACATTCCAAAAGCAGGAGAGGAGGTAAGGAATCTTGAATTGCCTGGGTCCAGCTTGCTGGTCAACTAATATGCACATCGTCTCAATGACCATCTCCAACATGAGTGCCTTTGTGTGCATGAGAAGTTGACTTCATTGATGCAATGTTTTGTTTATGTGAGCAAACAGAGGAGGATTTAAGTCAGAATCAAGTCATAGAAGCATAGAAACTGGAAATTGCTGAACCTCTTGAAGCAGGTGATTGAAGTCCAGGGTTAGCATAGCCTGCCTTCCCTCCCTCCCCCCCTTCTTTTCTTTTCTTTTCTTTCCTTTCTTTTCCTTTCCTTTCCTTTCTTTTCTTCCTTTTCTTTCCTTTCCCTTTTCCTTTTTCCCCCTTCTTCCTCCCTCCCTCTCCTTCCCCCTCCCTCCCTCCTTTCCTTCCTTCCTTCCTCCACTCTGCCTTCCTTCCTTCCCTCCCTCCCACTTTCTCTTTCTTTCTTGCTTGCTTTCTTTCTCTTTCTTTCTTTCTTTCTTCCTCCCTCTCTCTCCCTCTCCCTCTTCCTCTTTCTATCTTTCTTTCTTTTCTTTCCTTCTTTTTTCTTTCTTCCTTTCTCTTTCTTTCTCTCTCTCTCTATCTTTCTCTTTCTTTCTTTCTTTCTTTCTTTCTTTCTTTCTTTCTTTCTTTCTTTCTTTCTTTCTTCTTTTCCCCAGCTTTATTGAGGCATAGTTAACAAATAAAAATGGTATGTATTTAAGGTATACAATGCAATGATTTGATGTATATGTGTATACATACACTGTAAAATCATGATCATAATCAAGTTACTTAACACATTATTCACCTCACCTAGTTATCATTTAGCATAGCCTTCCAAAGATCCTGATTACTCATTCTGACACACTATAGTAGACTCAAACGGGAAGGTATTATTGGAATAATTTGAGGACTGTAGGGTGTGGAGTCAGGACATTGGATTAATTGACATCTCAAGGAATTTTTTATGACTTTGAGATCAGTTAAATTATTATATACCAAATTTACTAAATGTTACATATACTTCATGTTATAAAGAACACATGCAAACTTCTCCAGATAGAATTAGAGACGTTTTTCAGAAACAATAGATTATAAATCCTGACACAGTTCTACCCTGGATTTGGGGAAATGCATGCACTTTTATGGAAACAAACGGTATGACTATAATGATTTTCTAATTTCTCATCATTTTTTATATTCCCCATCACAAAAAGAAAATCAGGCACATCTTTTTGTAAACATATGTGTTTTGATCCCTTTGACTTTGAAAAGGGTTTGTCTTATTTTTTTCCTCAGTCCACTTCTGCTGCAAATAACATTACACCAAAAAGGCTCTAGCTCTGGTATACCAAAACCATGTTTTTCTCTCTGGACAGTGAGGACCAGTTCTCCACTTTGATTCTGAAAATGATGCAAAGACTGCTTCAGAAGCAGGGTATGCATCTCTAACCTTAGGTGGAAAATAGACTGATATTTATGAGGCAGTAGCTCCCAAGTTTCATTTTGAAAACTAGCGTTTTTAGTTTTGGTTAGATAAAGGATCTTAAAAACTATATTGTCCAGGATTCAAGAAAGTGGATGGACAAAGGCTGTATTTGATTGTACCATAAGCAGAAAAGAGAGGACACCAGGGAAAGTCATCAAGTAACAGAAATGGGGGAAGCTGGGTTAGAAAGCAAAAACAGTGTCCTGTTGGCTGCAAGTGTGAGGAGAGATTCCAGGAACCAAGAAGGCTGTTTATGTGTGAGGCTTATCAGGGGGAAGGGTCTAGATAGCAAGCTGATCATATCATTTTTTTTTTATGTTGTATTGGACGAAGTTGATTTACAATGTTCTGTCAGTTTCAGGTGTACAGCAAAGTGATTCAGTTAAACATACACATATATTATTCTTTTTCAAATTCTTTTCCCATTTAGGTTATTACAGAATACTGAGCAGTTCCCTGTGCTATACAGTAAGTCCTTGGTAGTTATTTTAACTATAGTAGTGTGTACATGTCAGTCCCAAACTCCCAATTTATCCCTCACCCCTACCTTTCCCCCCAGTAACCACAAGTTTGCTTTCTAAATCTGTGAGTCTGTTTCTGTTTTGCAAAAAAGTTCATTTTATCATTTTTTTAGATTCCACATATAAGAGATAGCATATGATATTTCTCTTTCTCTGCCTGACTTACTTCACTTAGTATGATAATCTTCATGTCCATCTATGTGCCTAAAAATGGCATTATTTCATTCTTTTTAATGGCTGAGTAGTATTCGATTGTATGTATGTACCACATCTTCTTTATCCATTCATCTGTCAATAGACATTTAGGTTGCTTCCATGTCTTGTCTATTGTAAACAGCACTGCAGTGAACATTGGAGTACATGTATCCTTTCGAACCATGATTTTCTTTGGATATATGCCCAAGAGTGGGATTGCTGGATCATATGGCAACTCTATTTTTAGTTTCTTAAGGAATCTCTATACTGTTCTCTGTAGTGGCTGTACCAATTTAGATTCCCACCAACAGTGTAGGAGGGTTCCCTTTTTTCCACACCCTCTCCGGCATTTATTATTTGTAGACTTCTTGATGATGGCCACCCTGAACATGCCCAGTCTCGTCTGATCATATTGTATTGTAAACAACAAGGTTCTTTCTGCCTTTTATTTGGATCCCTTCTAGAATCAAAAGTCTAGAAAAAGTCAGGTATAAAGGGGACATCAAGAATATCCTTGCCATACTTCACAAGAACATGGCTTATACCAATCCTGTTTCTAAATACTCTACAAGAATTTGTGAAGTTTTTATTATATGTCCTATACAGAACATGAAGATCTATCTCAAAAACTTTACCACAACCCTGTGAGGTATGTACTATTAGTACCCCATTTTGAAGGTAAGGACATTGAGGCTTAAAGAATTTAAGTAACATAAACAAAGTCTCATTATTCAAAATGGTAGTGATGGAGTTTGAATCTAGGTCCGTAAGACCAGAAAGCTCTTAATGATTGTTCTGAAGTGCCAGGACACTATTGGTGTGAAACTATTTATTTGTAGGTAATTGAAATTAAATAAGTACCATTTACATTTTAAAATGAGATTTTGTTGAGAAGAGTGATAGCATTCAAATGCTATGTGGTATGCAATTAATAATTTGTGTCTTTTTCTTGTCACCAAGTGCCCATACAATTAACCAAGCATTATTGAGGTAGCTTTGCAATTTAGAAATGTGTGTTGGCAAATAATTGTATTAGAGCCTGTGGTAAACGTCGGCAGTCTTTAAGCAGAAAGGAAAAGATTTAGAAAGAAAACTCTATTATAAAATCATCAACTTCTTGCTTAAGGTAAAAATCTTACAAGATACTGGAAAAATATATTACAGATGAGTGCAAACCATCATCTATATTTTTGCTCTTGTTGTGTCTATGCCTGAGACCTTTTTATTTGATCATTGTTTTATTAATGGACTTGAACCAATGAACAAGCTGGTGAAAGCTGCAGTACCTGTGGTATAAAGTATATTTTCTGAAGAATGACTTTTATTTTTCACATCCAGCTGTAATACATCACAAAAGTCAATTTAGCATGGGTAGAATTAATATATGGTTGAGGGCTAGGAAATTTTTCAGGGACATAAGCACAGCCAAATCAATCCATATTGGAAGAAGAAATTCACCAGAGAAAAGAGCTCTTCTCCATTGTATATTTGGTTATATTATTATGTCCAAAGTTCTATTCTCAAAGGATTATGTTATAGGGAGAATTAGTCTGTCATTTACATAATATGTAATAGGCTATGCATTCAAGATCAGGAAATAGTTTATCTTATTAATGCTATAATGGTTAGGCTTTGAAACTTCTAAAAAGCCAGATACTATGGCCCCGGAGTGAAGTCTGTTAACTGAAGATAGGAATATAGAGAAATTGGATTCATTTTTTAAAATCTCCTATAGAGCTGGTGCATACAGAGCAAGTGTTCAGTAATTAGTGAATGCAGGAGAGAATGGAAAGTGAAGATGAGGAAAGTATATGATGCATAGTGTCAGTAGTTAGAATTCATATGCATGATCTACATCTCTAGAGCAATTATTTTACATCAGGATTTGATATGTGAAATGGCTATATTTCAGGATTCATACTTTGTTCTGCTACATGTATAGCCAACATAATTTTTATCTGGATGGGATTTTGAGGATCACCCACTTTAGTCCCCATATTTTGCAGATGAGAAAATAAAGTTTCAAAGAAGTTAATTATGTGAAGTCACCCTTTAGATAATAGAAGAACCGGAATTAGAATACAGACTTTCTGAAATTCCCTTCAGTAAACAGATGATTTTTCCCCCAATACAGATCTTCCTGATTTCCAAAAGTTCATGTAATGTCACTTCACTCTTATGAAGACATACTTTACTACCTGTTTTCACTAACTGAAATAAATCCGAAGAAGATTTTCACTTTTACCAAAAAAGCCATTACTGTACTAATGCAGATCTTTCGTAAAAGCAGAGTGGTAAAACTGGAATTTTCAGAAAGTAGGGTATACTCTTCACTTTACTCCATTTCTGCTTTTGAAAAGTTTCACAGGAATGCTGTGTTTTCCGATAGCACGGAAAACCTGTAATTTGAGCCTATGGCTAGAGATTAATAGAATCGAATAAAATAGAATTTACTTTTCTTCCAATTTTATTGATAAAATGTGAAAGGACAAACAACAGAGTGGGAGAAAATATTTACACATCATACACATGATAAGGTACTTGAATCCAGAATATGTAAATAACACTTAAAACTCAATGATGAAAAGACACAGAACTCAATTTAATGGATTTGAATAGATATACCTTCATATAAGATATACAAATGGTCAAAAATGTCATGAGAAGATGCTCAATATTGTTAGTCATTAGGGAAATGGAAATAAAAACCATAAATACCACTTCACACCTACAAGGATGGCTAAAATAGAAAAACGACAGACAATAAAAAGTGTTGACAAGGATATAAAGATATTTAAACTCTCATATATTTCTGGTAGAATTCTAAAATGGTACAGACATTTTGGAAAATAGTTTGTTAGTTCCTTAAAATATTAAATATAAAGTTATCATATAACCCAGCAATCCCACTCCTTAGTATATATCCAAGATAAATATAAACATATGTCCACACAAACACTTGTACAGAAATGTTCATAGAAGTATTGTTCCAAATAGCAAAAAAATATATAAATAACCCAAATGTCCATGAACTGATGAATAGATAAATAAAATGTGGAATGTCATCCAGCCATTATAAGGAATGAGGTACTGGTACAGTCCACAACATGGATGAAACTTGAAACATTATGCTAAGTGGAAAAAGTCACACAAGAGGCCATATTTTGTATGCTTCTGTGGAACATAAATGAAGACCACCCAAATGAGAGCAAGCTAAGGTGATTTATTCAGAGTTGGCTGTAGCAAGGGAGTCAGCCAAAAGCACTTGCGTTTGGCAGAGACTCAAAGGCAGGTAGAAGGGTGGAGAAGAAGGGCGGCTTCAAGTATGCCCTCTTTGGATGCTGTTGACATGGGGAAGTTGTAGGGTGGGCCAACTAGAAGCAGGGTATCCTTAGTCATTGATTGATTAGGGGTGGCTTTCTCTAGGTGGCCCTAATTTGGAAACGGGGGGCAAAAATTAGAAAAGTGTAAGTCATTAATCAAATCCTGGTCATTTGGAGTCTATTGTTACAAGGGTTTATTATCTAACTTCCTGGACTGGCTACTTTAAGATAATAGGTTGACTTCCAGGCCTAATTAATTACTACAGGTTGTGGGTCAGAGTTCTATTTTTATATGTAATCTGTCCACTGTTTTTTTGAGTGCTCAGTCTCTAAGTTCATTATATGAAATGTACAGAATAAGTAAACACATAAAGATGGAAAATACATTAGGAATTGTCTGGAACTGGAGGTGTAGGATGAAGAGTGTTAATTTAATGAGTATAAAGTTTCTTTTCAGGTTGATGAAAGTGTTCTAAAATTAGGTTATGGTGATTTTTGCACAACTCTGTAAATATACTAAAAACTACTGAATTGTACACTTTATATGGGTATACTTTTTGTTACTTTATACATCAATGAAGCTTTAAAAATAGCTCACTGATACTCATGTTTATTTGAAATGATAACATTTTGAATGTAGCTGTTTAAATGCCTTTAAAATTATTTTCATTTTCCTTTAATTTTTCTTAATCTATTAGAAATTTTAAAATGACATATATGGCTAACATTTAATTATTGGTCTAATAGGAAGTCAGATATTTAAAAAGTGATTACAAGTGTAAAGAATGCTATGGCGGGTTCTTTGAGGTTATTCTTTTTGCTTTTTGTAAACATAGATGAAGAAAATGAAATTCCTAAGAATTTGTTAGGAAGATGCAGGATCTATAACCTGTAACTTTTTGTTCCTGATTTAAATATGTCTTTTCTATTTCACAGCTACCTTCATTGTAGATAAAGAAATATGGGCTTTTATCAATTATTAACAACTTCAAAGGTTTTTGACCACATTGAGAATCTGATAAAAGCCATGGACACTCTTCTCAGGGGGAAAAAAATAACACACTTATGAACCATGGTGAAATCTGTTGTTTTGCCTATATAATATTTATTCACACTTCTGGTAAGAGTAGGTGGACTTTTCTGGGGGGTGATGTCCTTCCCTCACTCATAGTCCTTGGGACTTGGGGTGTGGGGTAAGGGATACTCACCCTTTCTAGTGACAGTGATTCATTCATGAATGAATGCTTTGCTTTAATTGGCCCAAACTGGAGATTTTAGGAAGGTGAAGCCCCCTCTTTTGCTGGACTCAAAGCAGGAAAAGTCTAAGATAGAAGGTTTTGAGTACTATTGCATGGAGACAGGAGACCTGAGAGATGGAAAATAACAGAAAATCTTTACTATCACTTCAGCCTCTGGATGCAGCCCTGCCTTAAACTAATTTGTCATGTGAGGAAGTCAATACATTTATTTTTTTGGCTAAGGTGACTTGAGATGGATTCTTTGACATTTACAACAGAAAGAAACCTGGTTGTTACCCATTGTAAACACAAGGGGGTTTTATGGATATCACTGGGCACATCCACAGGTCCCATCTTACAGATCCATGAACTATAGCATAGGTAAGCTGGGAGGGTTGCTTTGCGGGCTTTGAACAGTGGGTAATTAATCAACTTAAATTATATACATATATAATATGTATATATTTTTTGTGAATCATCCTGTGTGCTTGTCTGGGGAGGGTGATATTTATGAACTGAAAGCCCTGTATCTTCTCTTTTCCTGTGATCACCAATCACATCCAATAATTAGTTAAGTGGTTTTCAATTTTGATTTTATCAAAACCACCCATGCATTTATAATGTGATAATCCTTGGACCACGTTTTGAAAATGCTGAAATAGAAATGTGTAGCTTTGATTTTCCCCAATGCCGTCCCTCCAACCTCAGCCCTGGTATAACCTCAGAGCCACTATTAGAGTTTGTATATCCAATTAAGTTATAGATGCAAGAAAGTGACTTCTGGGATTTGATCTGCATAGGGTTCTCTGTGAATAGTATTGGGAATTTTGAGGAAGATTTGGGTCTGTGGTTAAGTCTGTCATCTGAGTTTGGAAACTGAGAATATGTGTGTAATTCTTCTCTCCTACCCCATGAGTCAGGGAAAATGGCCTTCTGAGGCATGAGAGCTCACCTAAACCAAAGTGGATTCATGGGAATCTGTCTGCCTTGGGGGACAGGAAAGGGCAGCTGATAGACAGGGGGCAGAGCACCTGTGAGTTCAAAGACCAGTTGCAGCATAACAGCCATTACTAGAGGGTTTGCACCAGGGCTATGCTTCAGCTGCTTTCTGGAAGCAAGTACACTGGACCTGTCTAGATTCAGAGGGGCCTAATAGTTTTTTAAAGGTGTTGTGTAGGGAGGGAGAGAAACACTCAGGACTTCATAGGACAGTCACTGGAAGTAACCAATAAAGGGAGCTGCTGCTACAGCTGCTTGGAGTAAGGACTAGAAAGTTACAGTTATAATCTTGTGGGAACAGTTGCTGGGAATGATCACAGATATTTATTAAGTAATTTATGTGTGCAAGACTTTCGCTAACTCTGAGAGAACTGCCAAAGAAGCTAAGGTATGACTGCTGCTGTAGGAGATCTTGCAATCTGGAAGGAGACTGAGCAATATTAACTGCCTTACCTATCCAATGGGGATAACAATATCTGTCTGACAGGGATTCTTGTGAAAAATAAATACTGTGTTCTTTTATAATATAAAACACTTAGTCCTGAAACATGATAAAAAATCTCAAATAACTATGTGGTTGATGATGACTCTCATCTCCTTGTGAATCAAAAGATATAGAATAATATGCATGCTCTTGGTAGGAAAAGAGTTGGACAGTCATGATCCAGATGTGTGGTTCAGTTGCAATAAAGGAAGACAGAGCCACCACCTTGAGTTCCCTGGGAGTGTCTTTGTTTTCTGTGGATTACCCCAACTGGAACTTAGGAGTGATGCCTCCTTCATCCACTTCCAAATATTGTCTCAATACAAACAAGTGTGTGTGCGTGTGTATGTGTGTGTGTGTGTGTGTGCGTGTTTATCATTAATTCAAGAGATTAGAATTGCTTACTTGGCAAGTTTCCCAAATCTGACTGAGATCGAAATACATGACTGATACAATCCATTTTCCTTGGTAACTGACAGTTATTGAGTCCTCATTCTGTGTCAGGTGCTGCATTAGGGATACTTCATTTCTATTATTTTTTCTTTTTTTTAAAGTTGTGTGTATGTGTGTTTCTTTTGTTTGTTTGTTTGTTTTAAAGATGTTGGGCGTAGGAGTTTATTAATTAATTTGTTTATTTTTGCTGTGTTGTGTCTTCGTTTCTGTGCGAGGGCTTTCTCTAGTTGTGGCAAGCGGGGGCCACTCTTCATCACGGTACGCAGACCTCTCACTATGGCGGCCTCTCTTATTGTGGAGCACAGGTTCCAGATGCGCAGGCTCAGTAGTTGTGGCTCACGGGCCTAGTTGCTCCGCAGCATGTGGGATCCTCCCAGATCAGGGCTCGAACCTGTGTCCCCTGCATTAGCAGGCAGATTCTCAACCACTGCACCACCAGGGAAGCCCAGGGATACTTCATTTCATGTTGTGTTTTCATAAACAAGGCGACATAGGTACTATTATTATTCCGATTTTACAGATGGGGTGAATGAGGCTAAATTTCCTGATCACATAGCTAATAATTAGTAGAGTTGGGATTTCATTGTAACCATTACTATTTTGGAGGCCACATTCTTAACCACTATACCTATGTGATTCCTTGATGGATGGTCTGAGGTTCTCAGAGCATTAGGATTATTGATTATAGTCCAAGCATTAGCTCTTACCTCTTGGGACACTCCTGGTAGTTATGGAATAACAGAAGTGCTTTTCGTTGGCAAGATTTTGTGGTACCCTGATTAAACTTGACTCCTATTCCTTGAAACACAAGGAAGGTCCACCCACACCTGCCACTAGCTCCTGCCAGGTACCCATTATTATCTGCTTAGTTAATCCCAGAAAAAATAAATATTTCTTCTTCTTTTTTTTTTTTTTTTTTGCGGTACGCGGGCCTCTCACTGCTGCGGCCCCTCCCGTTGCGGAGCACAGGCTCCGGACGCACAGGCTCAGCAGCCGTGGCTCACAGACCCAGCCGCTCCACGGGATGTGAGATCTTCCCGGACCGGGGCACGAACCTGTGTCCCCTGCATCGGCAGGCGGACTCTCAACCACTGCACCACCAGGGAAGCCCTCTTTTTTTAAAGTTAATTAATTAATTTAACTTTTGGCTTCGTTGGGTCTTCGTTGCTGTGCACTGGTTTTCTCTAGTTGGGGTGAGTGGGGGCTACTCTCGTTACGGTGCGCGGGTTTCTCATTGTGGTGGCTTTTCTTTGTTGTGGAGCACAGGCTCTAGGCACGTGGGCTGCAGTAGTCACGCGGGCTGCAGTAGTTGTGGCTCACGTGCTCTAGAGCGCAGGCTCAGTAGTTGTGGCGCACAGGTTTAGTTGCTCTGCGGCACGTGGGATCTTCCCGGACCAGGGCTGAAACCTGCATCCCCTGAATTGGCAGGCGGATTCTTAACCACTGCGCCACCAGGGAAGTCCCCAAATATTTTATTGTTAACCTTCACTATCAAAAGCTTTCAGCTTACTCTCTGCCCCCAGAATCCTGTGGGTCATCTATATGTGAATCAATTGAGGAATTAAGTAATTAGTTAAAATATAGATCTCTAGGTCCCACTCCTGAAAATTCTGAAGAAATTGGTCTTGTTGGTGCCACAAGCATCTTATTTTATAAGTGATCCCAGCATTTCTTACTCATGTTTTTTGGATCATGATAATGATTATTGCTGTATATAGATGAATTTGTCAGAAAATATGGTCTCTGTACTGAAAATTAGAGTTGTATTAAAATATACAGAATATTAATATGAGCAGATATAAATGATCAAGTTTAACATAAATCTTAATGTATATAAATTTAAGTATGTTTATTCCTTTTATGATATTAGCCATATGCTTTCTTCTAGTTATAGATATCTAACTTGCCTACTGAGAACACTTCATCTTTTTCCAAGCATTTTCATATCTCAGTCTTATTATTTGAAATTCAAGTGATCAAAATGAGAATGCATATCATCCCCCCATTTTATAGCTGAGGAAACTGAGGCTAAGCAAGGTTAGATGGCCTTTCTAGGTTAATTAGCTTTGTAACTATTGATCTTGGCTCTGTTTATGCCAGACAGTGCCTTAAATTACAATCAGAATTACCTCAAGAAGACAGAGATCTCTTTAAAGACCATACTTTAACTCCCAGGACAGAGGGCATCTATAATGTCTTGGCTTAAGGAAGGCGTCATTTAAAGGCAGCTTGGGTAACAGACCCACCATGACACCATATCCAGAGAAATCCTTCTGCCAGTAGCACACACTACTTTTGATGTCCCCAGCTCTGTCTTTGATGTTTCTGTCAAGTCCTAGCCAGAAGATAAGGAAGAGAGAATGAAGACATCTCAGATATACTTTAGCCCAAACCACTCATTTATTCACAAACACAGAGCCCAAGTGGCAATACATGTTCTGTCTGTAGCAGCTCAATGAGTTAGTGAGAGAGCCAGTGCCAGGGTGTCTGTCCCCTGAGGCTCCATAATGGGATAGATGAGCCCTGGGACGGGAATCAAATAGACTAGGCTTTGAAATTTACCTCTGCCCTTCGCTGCCCTTTACTGGCTTTGTGACCTTGGGCAAGTCACTTAATATCTCTGAGCCTCAAGCTCTTCATCTGTGAAATGGGGATGAGAAACAAACCCCACAGCCCAGTTTTTCAAATTACTGATATCATTTTAAGGCATCTGGCCTTATTCAGGGTAGGTTCTCAGTGAATGGTGGTTTTCTTCCTTGCCTAGTTTCCCTTATGGTTCAAAGCTCATTTTTCAGGTCAAGTCCAGCACCACATAACTTGCTCTATAACCATTACTATGTATATGGTTTCTTAGATCCTGCCACATTTATAAAGCAATATCCTACTATTCATGAATGCAAATCAAGCTCCAGGGAATCAGCCTTTTGACGCTGCAAATTTAGATCTGGTTATAAACAGGAATTTCTTTAAGTGTCTCTGAAGTATATAATAACCCCTGTGGGATGAACTCCTGCAGAGTCACCAGCACCCCTGGATTGTAAGTGCCACTGGGCAGGGAGTGTTGCTACTTTATTCACTACTGTTTCTGTAGCTTATAGTACAGTAGCTGGCACATAGTAATACGCAATTACTAGTACAATACATAGTTAATATGTATTGATGAAAGGAATCCCTAATTTTAACTCTTAATAGTTTCCTATGTTCTGTTGTTGGCTCATTTATTTAACTTTGATTAGTCGTGTCCCTCCAGCTATGCTGTGACCTCCTCAAAGGCAGGTTCCAGTAAAATTAGTCATGAAATTAACTGCAATTTCAAAAGTATCTGGTTCTAATAACAGGGCCTATAGAACACACATCGCAAACAGAATCCTCTGCACATTTTTAATTAAGTTAATTATTATTTCCATATAACAGATGAAGAAAAAAGGAGGTTAAGTAACTTGCCCTTGATCACACAGCCTCTTCACCACACAGCCAATTGTTGAATCCAAAGCCTGTATTCTTCATCACCATACTTCTTCTCTATCCCATACAGTGTTTTGCAGAGAGTTTACACATTGCAGGCATTAAATATAAACCATGGTCAGCAGAGCTGGGAAAGATTAAAAATCTGACTTGAAAAAAGTGGCTTTTTCTGCTTGTTTCCATTATGGATTGCCATTTTGCTCTTCTAGAGTTGTCCATGGTCCTGGCTCCCTATTGCCATACCCTATTTAGTCCTGTCTATCCCAGGAAGTGCCTTTTCCTTGAAGTTTCCCCGACCAGCTCTCCTCATGAAAATTGTTTTGTTGTATTTTGTTAGCTGTCATTTGTAAAATGTTCATGCTGGTCTCAAATCCATACTATGATCATTTTATAGGGTATATTATGTAATTCTCACAGTAACCTTATGAGGTGAGTTTTATTATTTCTGTTTTAATGATGTGGAAACTGAGGCTCAGGAAGATTAAGAAACTGGATCAAGGTCATAGAAATATGGTTCATTTCATCATGCCTTTCTATTTGTTCTTTGCCCCTGGATCAAAATCCTAAATGCAGTTAGTGAATGTGCTACTGTACCGGCTATACCTTAGAGTTCTATGTTCCAAAGATTTCAAATAATGTCTCACATTTGATCTTAGCAATAGCACTAACAGATCAAAAATCTTAAGTGATAATTAGACAGCAGCAAGGGAAAGTAACAAAGATGCAAGGCCTTGGTCTCCTGTCTTTATCAAACATTCTTCCTGCTATACCGCACCAAGCCTTCAAAGACACACTTCCATATTATGTCAGAGGCCTTTCACAAATCAGTGTCTGAAGGTGGACATACAGACCCTAGGACCACAGGGAAGATATTTTGGCACAGGGAATATCTTTGGCATTCCTTTGGTCTCACCACCAGGCTGTTGCCCTACTAAAGGCCAACCTTCTCTTTAACCCAAGTTAAACTGACATTGGACTTGGATAAATCAGAAGGTGATTTATCCAAGGATGTGTAGTCTGTAGAGTCCTGGAGAGTTTGGGACTAAAAACTCAACTTCCTTGTTGTGAAGAAGCATTTATTTCAAGTTCGATGCTTCCTTTTAAGGTTTTCCATTTCCCTTTCCTTTGTAGTGCTAAATTAAATTTCAAAATTTTAATTGTGTTGAATATATTATGATTATGCTGAATTAGATTTATTCAATACAGCTATTTTTCTATCCATCTATTTATTCTTAAAGAATAGAAAGACAGTGGAACTTAAGTCCAGCAAATGGTAATGCTGTTTCTCCCTCCATGGGATGTAAAACTTCTAGTGATTTTATTTTTACTCTCTTTTTTTGTATGCTTCTATATTACTTATTTATTAAAAGTTTAAAATATATTTTATTTTCAGAAATCATTGCTAGAGAATAAAGTTAATTTGTATATTAGTTTCTTATGGCTGCTGTAACAAATTACCACAAACTTGGTGGCTTAAAACAACTATTTATTTTCTCATAGTTCTGAAATATAAAAGTCTGAAATCAGTATCACTTGTCCAAAATAAAGGTGTCAGTAGGGCCATACTCCCTCTGGAGGCTTCCGTGCAGAATCTGTTTCTTGCATCTTTCAGCTCTGATGACTGCTGGTATTCCTTGGCTTGTGGCTGTATCACCTCCATCTTCATGGTCAGTATCTTTAAATTCTCTCTGCTCCATCTTCACATTTTCTTTTCCTCTATATGTAGTCAAATTTCCCTCTGTCTTCCTCGTATAGGGATGCATGTTATTGTATTTAGGATCCAGACAGATAATCCAGGGTGATCTCATCACAAAATTCTTAATTTAAAACATCTGCAAAGTCTTTGCTGTACAAAGTAATATTTACAGGTTCAAGGAATTAGGATCTGATCTTTTGGGGGACCATTATTCAATTCACTATAAGTAGTTTCCAAAGGGAGAATGATAACCAATTAAAATCTCATACCTACTTTTTAAATGGATTTATGCACCAGGAAGCCCTAAGTCCATGTTCTGCATCAGCTGTGTGTCTATATTTAGATAAAATCATGGCCAATTTACCTGGAATAACTCTAATTTAGATCAATTGCCTATAGAATTATTAATATACCATTTTAATTCTTAATACATCTCTTAGTTTGTGTGATAAATTATATGGTCACCCTCCATATGCTACAACATATGTTCACAAAGCCAGACTCTTTTAGGTTTATGAGAATCATGATCTTGGGGCCAGAGAATCTTGCTGGGAACAAAGTGTGGTCACTGTATTCCACCATACATCTCCTCTAAAATCAGCTGCCAAATGATAATGAGAAGGCATCTCAGCAGACTGGGGCTGGAGCCCAAGTGCCTCCCCATTATATCTGAGGATGTGTACAGGCAGAGTGGCTGATGACAGACATTTATTTAGGTTGCTGTAGGCTCTTTTGCTTTCACTTGCCCTTGTAATGGTGTCTATAATTGCAGAGCAAGGGCAAGGCCATTCACCTGCTGATATTCTCTGCTAGGCCACATGGTCACAAGGGGATTCAGCATCTTCTCACCCCCCCCACCACGAACAATTAATGTGCTTGACACTGGATGGCCTTTGGGGAAATGCTCCTAGAAGGCTGATGTTCCTTCCATGTTTATATCCTCCTCTATTTTCTAATTCATATAGCTCACAAATTATATCAGCGAAATTTGAAAACAGGAACAGGCTCTGGTAGAAATGCTTTGAAAAATATATCTCCAGCCTAACCTGTTACAGATCATCTGTAATAAATAGTTGACTTTGGACAATTTTCTTTGGTTTCTTCTCCTCTTCTTTCCTTCCTTCTTTTGTTCCACCTTTCCTTCCTTCCTTTCTTCTGCTAAATATTCTTTCTCGTAAGCCTAATGTAGGTACTACTGTATACCCTTTTCCTAAGTAGGAAATTCTAGACTCAAAAATGTTAAATAATTTACCCAAATGTTACTCAGCTACAGACTGAGCTGAGATTCAAACCTGATCTGTGTGACTCTGGAGTCCTCACTGTTAGATAATCTACTCTACTCCTTACCTTCCAAATAGGGTATCAACTTTTAACTGGACAAATTTACAAGCTGTAAGGTCCAGGGATTATACCTGTGTACTAATAATGGGCAGGCTCTAATCTGGAAGCTACAGAAGAGAGTAGGAGAGGACTAGGCTCTCACTGACAGCAATAGGATCAGAGAATACTCAATAATAGAGGCCACTTGGTAGCATTTAACCCCACATAAATAACCTGTGGGACAGCATTTGAGGAAGAAAATGATGTTACAGAAAATTCCCAGGAGACCAAGAGGCAATTGAAATAAAAGTGTGGAAGCCAGAAGAGAAGGCATCCTTGGTAGCTTATTGAGAGGCTCTCATGATTGACAACCAGAGTGCTCAGAAAGCTGAAGACCAAGTACTGAGTCAGAGTGGCTAAGCTCCAGAGAAGATTAAAACCCAACCAAGGGAGGTCTGCTTTGCTAAGGACTTATAGAATAAGACCTTTTCAAGGGAAGTCTTGCTGCCAGCTCCCAACAAAGAGACTTTAGTTGTCAGCCCATTCAGGATTTGCTTCACTGTAGAGAGCCACCTCTCCTAAGGACATGACCAAAAGCCCAGGCATTTTGGCCCAACATGGAACAACTCAGACAAGCCATACATACTCCAACACTTCCAGTGGGGTTGGCCAGGGTCTTACGTGACCTGCTTTGCAGTTAGACATCTCCCTTTTACCAATCTCACTTCCACTAATACCTTCCCAAAGGTGTCGATCCCTAATAGATATCTAGCATGCCAAATTTCATCTTATTATCTGTTTCTGGTATGCTGACTTCCAATAAACTCTGAGAAACTTCAAGTCAAGTTCTTCTTTGGACAGAATTAATATTCTTCCATCTCCCATGCTAACCAATTCCTCCAGTCAGAAGGGTAGAGTGTCCTAGATAAGCAAGAGAAGAGGACTTTTTACAAAACATCTGTTGTGCACCAGGCTATTACTAGGCACGGTCTGACCTACCACCCAGAGACCTCATTCCTCTTTTTCTTGAATAGGTTCTGGTGCCTAAGCGTTGTTCTCTGGAAGCAGACAGATGGAATACAAACTGTAGAGAACTCAGTTTGCTAAAGCATTATCATGCTTGGACTTTTGATGACTTATTCACACAACAGAGTGTGTTAGATCAAAACTTTCCTAAATCTGACACCTTCAGAATGCTTCAACATCCATAGCTGGCAGCTGTCAAATTTGGGAACAAAAACCTCACCACTAACCAGTATTCATTAACCAGTTCCAGAGAATCACATGACTCTGTGTTCTTTCATCCAGCCACCCAACTATTGGCATGTGTGAGAATGAAGCACAGTCCCACTGGGAAGTTGCCACAACTGCCTGGGGTTGGTGTCACTGGGTTGCTTTTTAAGCAGGACCCCTCCAAGAGGAACAGGAATTGCAAATGCTCCATCCCATTTCTGTTTTGGAGAATGGCCATCCTAACAACCTTGCTGTCCTCTACCATACAATGCCACATGGGGAGGTGTGTGTCATCTTTAGAGCTGCCACAACTCAGGGCCTCAGGCTACTACCATTTATAGCATCAAGTCAGATTTAATAGGTCTCTATTTGACAGATTTAATGTCCAGCAACTCCTGGGGAAAATATATCCAAAGGGCCTGAAGATGAAAGAATTTGCCTGCCTTGCAAATAGGAGTGAGTGAAACATTTCCACACAGAATCTTCAGTAAGATATAACCCATAAATCTGTCAGCAATCTTTACCCTCTGTGTGCATGAAATTATGCGAGCTTCTTTTTTTCTTTATTGTCATTTTGAATTACGCATTCTGTGTTATAGATAGATCAACTCTTCCTAGGCAGCTAACTGAGCCTTGGAAGACAGGGATGTCTTGGAAGACAGGGATTTTCATGTCGACTTGCTCTGATTCAGTGTTTAGGGTGACATATAATCAGGCATCAAGTTAAAAAAATCTGTATTAAGTGTAAACTGCTTTCCATTATGACCGATGAGATGTAATTGCTGCTATTGACAGCACTCTGGACTGCATTGATTTTTCCATCAAGCTGAAACCTTGATGACAACTTTTTTTTCCACCATAACTACTTGACTAGCTATGAACCATCACAAAGGGAAAATTATATAAATTACAATTTGTTGTACACAGTTATGCTGCTTTTCCAAAAGAAGCAAACTTGGACATAAATTATTGATACAACAACATAATAATTTCCACTTAATGACTGTTAAGCAGAGTTGCCATATCTTGGTCTTCAGAGACCTACTCACCAGGTGTTTGCGCAGAAGAAAAAGCACATTTTTCTTATTCCTATAAATGTTGTACGGGTTTGTGGAAGGCCCGCTACTGTGGGCCCACATTCTGAAGGTTTGATGCACATTTATGTGGAACTTATATACAGTAGATATTATTACCCCCAATTTACAGCTGCAGAAGGTGAGCCCTATAGAAGTGATACAACTCATCCAAGGTCAGCCAGCCAGTAAATGGAGGACTCAAGTCCTGGTCTGTGAAAGTGAAGAGCCCTGGCTTATTTCCCCTCAGCTGTGGGGTCTACACTGTACCACAGAGATGCTTTTCTAAGGAGAGGAAATGTATCTTTTATTAGTCAGATTAGCTACCAGTTGGCTTACCTGCAATTCTCCAAAGCTATTGTGAATAGTTTTGCTTATGGTTTTTCTGGATAATCCCAAAACATTAGCCAGAGTGAAGTGAAACTCTAAGAAAATAAAATGTTGCTTAGTTGGCTCCTTCAAATCTTTGCTTTTAGAATTAATATAGAGATTCTCATCTATTTGGAAAGAAAAGAAAACGAGTAGGTACAAATGAAAAGGATTGAGGGGGAACCATGGAAAAACTACAATGAGATTTCATTGGCATCTAGGAAGAGCTGAGCATGAAGCCTCAGGAATCTCAGGAATTGAGCCTCCAGAAGGACAGCTCTAAAATGTGGCTGCTTTCTCCACCTACTCTCTTTCTTGTGATCTCTCTGGGTCTCTCTAAACATTTACTCTGTAAAATTTCCCATGATCCGCATACTCTGGGACTTCACTTCTTTATGATAGTGCTGTGTACCTTGGCTGGTAACCTCCCCTTTCATGGATCTCTCAGTTCTACATCTGGAATTGGAATTTCACTCTGTTCCAATTCCCAATAGAAGGGAGAAGGTGGATAGTGATGTCATGTGCACCACACACTCTGCAGGGTACAGTGCTGGGGACTTAGAAAACAGAAGGGCTTCAGCCCCTGCATGTCGGCTTTGAAGTTACTCCATGCTCTAATTCCCACGTTATGCTTCAAACATGTTTCTCTATCTGTTCCTCTTGGTGGTAGAGCCTATGGGTATCACTTCTTTTTCTGATGAGCCTATTGGATTGACAGTAGCATTTTAAGTGATCCTCTAAACTCTCACATGGTGCTCCTTGAGATGCTGTTTCCCATACACATTCTTGAGCTCCACCTAATCATACCCAGTTTTGATCTCCTTCCTGTAAGGTTTTGTTTGTTACTGCTACTACTATTGCTACTACTGCCGCTATTACTACTATTACTAGCTAACATGTATGAGAATTTACAATATAACAGTGTTCCTTTTTTTTTTAATGTGTTAGCTCATTTAATCTTCATGAAAATCTTAGGTGGTAGCTAATATCACAGTCTCCATTTTATAGATAATAATATGAAGTTTTGGCGAGAAGAACTGTCATACCCAAGCCAGCACAACATCTAGAGTATGTTCCAGGTGTATCTGACTCTGGAGCTTATACTCTCAAGTACCAAATTATCCTTGTAAGTGACTAAAAACTGGCCAGTTGATACCTAATACTGATTGTCTTGTTCATGGGGAACCACCTTCCTGTTTCTTTGCATGTAATATACACAGAAACCTTGTCTCTTCAACTAGTCTTTGAAACTATGGTGGGATGGAAGCATAGAAAACATGTCTCTAGAGTCATTTGTAACTCATCCTAGGTGAAAGCACAAATAAAGCTCATATATGCTTATTGTAGGTCTGCACTTATATTTTCTTCAGCTTTCGGTCTCATCAAAAATTAGCTGTAGCTATATATTTTTTATTCTGCTCAACTCCAGTTGACTTTCCAAAGACAAGAAGATTTAGGATTATTTTTCTGAGGCCTAGACCTTTGAATACAAAAATTTCTCAAGATATGGCACCATGATCTAACTCATTTATTCTGGTCTGGTAACAGTAGAAGCAGAAAGTGTGATTATCTGGTATAGGCAGTGTTGGTAATAATTTGCTTAAGGAAACTGCACAATAATTAAAAACTTAACACTAACCAAACCAAAATAAAGAAAACACACATTTGGCCCTGCTGCACTAAATAGTGAGAAAAACTAGCACCTGCCCCTCCCCACATACAAACCTTGCCCAATTAACCTCCCTAAACTAAAGGGAGACTCTGAAACATTTTAAAATTATTATTATTTGGTTGAAAAAATGAATATCCTTCTTTATTTCCTCCCGACTCTACCACCTTCATAACACAGTAGGCTGGAACATGCTTAGATCTCTGTTTCATAACTGTCAAGATAATAATAATGTGGGAAACACAAGAATGCTTTAAATCATTAGCTGGTATGTCCTTAGCCTCAATTAGCCATGAGATATATTCAGGAAATAACTTTTAAAGGCAAACATATGGGATTTTATTCTAAAACACAAGGTTCAGAGAAGAATAGGAAATGGTAAAGACAGAATAAGATCAGTTGTTCACAGATTTCTCCATCAACTGCGCTCTGACTCTCTGAGATCTTTACTTTATATTTCAACCAGTCTCTGAGCTGTAATAGAAGGGATACTTGGCACTGAAGACCAGGGGTTGGTGCTGGCTCTGCTAATTACTAACCGTGTGACCTTAGACTAATTATTTAGTTTTTATGGTGTCAAAACTTAAAAAAAAATTAATTTCCTCACCTGTAGAATGGGAGGTAAATAATCTCCATCCTGTTTTCTTACATGGCTGCTGTAAGGATCTAAGAGGGCAATAAACATTAAAGCACTCTATAAAATTACAAATCCCAAGTAAGAATTACTATTTTCATTTTATTATTTCAGTCTACTATGCTGGCTATTGAATAGATTAAGAATGCAGAAATACTTTTTTCCCTTTGATAACTATGACAAACCTTGACTTTTTTCTCAGGGAACTTTTTTACCCTAGGAAACAAACAAATAAAAGAAGATAAATCCTCCTATCATTATTTTGACATCTCCTTAAATGACATGATATCTGGACTCTCTCTTCCTTTATGCTGTTCTTCATTCTATTTCCATCTCGTCAAGCCATACAGGATGCCTGAAAATAGTCCAAAGAATATTGATAAATTCCTCTTCCTTTGTACACAATATAATTTGAATAAAAGGAAGCCTTCACTGATGACCAAAAAGAATCTTTGGCCCACTGCGGATGTGGGATTTTGAACCAGTAGAGTTTGATGCCTCCCAAATCTTACTAACAAATGGGGACTCATTGTGCTTGTGACTGACAAAGAACTCAGGTCATCAGGGTTCTCTGTCCACCATTAATCTGAATTGGTTGATAAGAGTACTGCTGGGCTATAACATGGTGGGTTAGACCATTGGCTTCAGTATCTTATCAACCTGGACTTTAATCCTAAAACCACCAATCATTAGCCACATAGCATTGGACAAAAATCTTTAGTATGTTGAACCACATTTTCCTCATCCCCCTACAAAAATGGTGTTAGTAATACATTCTATCTCACAAGATTGTTGTGGGTTTGAATGAGGTATGGTACTTAGCACAATGTCTTATGCATAGAATGTCCACACAAGTTGTAGCTATTATAATTTTATTACTGTGATTATTAGGTAAATTAGTAAACATAAAGTTAACTTGAAATGATAAAAATCTTTGTCTGTTTAGGACACCCATGTAACTCCCATCTTCCAGTCAGCTCTCTGTGATTTTGCCTTGCTCTAGTTTTTCCCAGGACCCTGCATTTAAGTGGAATGAACAAACTAAAAGAAATTTCCTCAGGGACTTCCTGAAGGTCAGGGCCTATTCTGTGGGGAGCTGTCCTTCTCAGTGTGTTAGGCTGAGCCCAGGGGATTATCATTGCCTTAGATCAGAGCCTGAATCACTAAAGCTGAATCATTATTGTCTAACTCACAAAACCTGTTCCTGTACAGAGGACAGCCTCGCTGATCTCTGGCAAGGGATAGCCCTTCTGGTTTTCTTCAAGCAATAGCTCATTTATAATTGATAAGATCCAAGGACATCTCCATCATTCACCACCTAATATAATGAAATACCTTGTTAACTAAAACAGTGGTGCCTGAAATCTCTATTGATTCTAAAATGTCTGTTGATTCTAAAGGTTGTCATTATGAACCAAGTGTAGCACCACAATTAGTTAAATAAGACAGACATAAGCAAAGAAATAATAAGCAAATTATTTAAACAAAGAAATAAGCAAAGAAAATACTCTCTCTCAGTGAAATCTTTGCAAGAGCAAAATAGATAGCTACCAATGCCTGTGTCTCCTTGCTTGATCACACATCCTCCAATCTTCTGCAGATTTAATGTCTTGGCTCAGGATGGAAAAGGAAGGATAGGGCTTAATTGCTAATTGTCCTTTAATTGAAAGAGTACCTAAAACACCTGAGGAGTAGAAAGATGTGACTGTTTCACTGGGTACTTATCCAAGAAAGCTGGATGAGATTTTTGTGAATGCCTGGGTCCTAAGGTCTTCGTATGTCATTTCTGCTGGGGTGGAGAGCTCTTGGAAAAAGATTGTCAGAAGAGTTTGATGGCTGTTTCTCACAACTGCTGTTTGGAGAACTACTTAATGAAGTGCTCTTCAACACACTTGAAAAGTCATCAAGCAACTGTTTCATTGAAGATGATTTTTGACTTTCTTTGGACCAACAAGGTAAAGAGAATTTCTTTAAATATATATATTATATTTGGGCTTCCCTGGTGGTGCAGTGGTTGAGAGTCCACCTGCCGATGCAGGGGACACGGGTTCGTGCCCTGGTCTGGGAAGATCCCACGTGCTGTGGAGCAGCTGGGCCCGTGAGCCATGGCTGCTGAGCCTGCACGTCCGGAGCCTGTGCTCTGCAACAGGAGAGACCACAACAGTGAGAGGCCTGCGCACCGCAAAAAAACAAAAGAAAACAAAAAAAACACATAAAAAATATATATTTACTTGGAAAAATAAAATGAAAACAGAATAACAATTCAGTGAATAATTATGTAGGACTAGTAATGGAGAATTATGCCAAGTTTGACGTGGTTCATTATTATTACTGTGCTAGGCCATCACAATAAAAGCATGGAGAGAGGCAGATAAGGTAGTAGTGCATTGCTCCTCAAAGAGCGTTTACAAACTGCAAGAAAATCAACAATGGTTGGGGGCAGGGTTGGAGTGGGGAGGGAAGTAGAATGGGATGGGAGTGGTGGCTGCTTGTTAGGAATGAAGATTTATGAGACCCCTTTGGGATGACTTATTGGATTGGTAAATTTGTAACGTATCAGACCTCCTTGGCTTTTCCTCTCAGGTGGCAACTGCCTGCAGGTAGGTGGTATTCTCTGCTGTTTTTTCAAAGGTGGCTTTTCCCTTTGCTTCCTCCTCAGATGTGTGGGGGTCTTGCCCTGGCCCAACGCCTCTGAGTGCACTGATAGTCTTTCTGATTCTGGGGTCAACTGGTAGACCTATTTGTTTTGCTTTGTTTTGCTTATATTTGTTTTTATAATAATCTATGCCCCCCCAACCCTCGCTTTGATTTTATCATAGTAAAGGTAATATTTTGAACTCCCATTCTTTTGTTCAGAACCCAGGATGGGACAGAGAGCTGTCATTTATTGGGTATCCTGAGAACCTGATCCATTTAGCTAACCTTTTCCTACTTAAAATTTGCCTACAGTTGACTCATTAGTACAGAGCAATGCATTGAAATCTGCATACTTCCTTTGATCTGTCTATCCCCAGCCCATTCACCTGGAGAATCAGCTATTTTACATTTGATAGTGACTGTCTTCTAGTCACACTCCCCCATTGGTGTTAAATTATCTTTTTCTTGCAATTCCCCCTCCCTCTGACCTTTCTCTAAAAATATTCCCTCTCTCCTCAATCCAGGATTTATTTATTTATTTATTTAAAAAATTTGTTTTGTTTTCCTTAGTATAGATAATGTTGTTTGTTCTTCAAGCATGATGGATTTTCCTCCTTCATTGAATGGTACTTTGAATAGATGTCCTTTAATTTATGTAAAAAGAGACACACACAAGAAATCCTTGGCAGAAGTCTCTTCCTTTAAGTCCCAGGGCAAAGAAATGCCACTTGCATGAACTTTCCTGTTACTCGCCAGCTAATTAGTCACTCCTTCCATTCAACTTCCCAAAATTGCTTCTTGTAACATTGTTGAAAATTAATGTTACTGTGCCTTACCTAACTGGTTTGTATGTTATTATTCCTCTTGCCAAATTGAAGCCCCTTAAAGGCAGGCATTGTGGGGTTTTCATTTCCTTTGTATACACTTGGGTTCTAACCCAATTCTAGAAAGAGAATGTGATCTGGAGCATGAAAGGCCTCATGCTTTTGTCCTCAGGACCAACATAAACAGGCCCGTGAATGGGTGCTTAGAATGTGGTGTGCACAGTGCCAAGACAGAACTACACACAGCAGCCCAAAGGAAGTACCCTTGACTCAGACAGTATGGGGGGAGGAAATGGGGCCTTACATACTGGCGCAGCCAAGCTCACAGTTGCCGTGGCATTTCTGACCAAAGTGCCATCTATCTAGTAGTATGGAATAGATGAAAGGTAAAATTGAAGGACTTAAAAGTTTCCTTAACTTGGAAACAATTTTCCTTAATTGGAAACAATTGGAAATAGTCTTTGGGGAGAGTACTGAGTCAGAATTGATGATGTTTGCAGGTTTACCCAATTTGTGATAATCGGATTTTGTTCGTGGATATTCATCTGACAAAAAAGGAGTTTATCTAAAAAGTTTGGGTGTTTATTTACAACTACTGTAGCTGAGAAAAATATTTGTATTTGTTGTTGATCAGGGAGTAACAAGGCAGCAAGCCACTTACACCTTAATTACAAGATAGTATTAAAACAAGGCAATTTAATTGCAATCAGTGTAGAATAATTTATTTATAAACTGCCATTATGTACATTTATATCCTGTAATACATTTTATTCCAGCTTAGTATTGTATGTGCCTCGTTATATTGTAAAGTACAATGTCATTAACCTCCAATTTCATTTGCCATCTTGTTTATTATATTCTGTTCTGTGTTTAGTATGAAATTGTTAAATTCTCTTTAGTTATTTCTTACTACTTAATTTCTTTGTGAATCTCTTAAGGCGCTGACTACAACTAGTTAAGCAAGTGTGACCTGTGCTGTAAGCAGTTGGCTTTCCTTAAACATCCAGAGTGGGTCCGGGATTGGTTCTGCTCTACACCCAACTCTTCTTCTTCATATTTGGCCCTGGTTGGTAGTGATTTTGGAAGCTCAGTACATTTTTCCAAGTACTGAAACATTAGAGTTCTTTGCAGTTTTACAGAGAACACTTGGAACAGAGCAAAGTGAATTGTAGATAAACTCCAGAAGCAAAATGCTACTCCTGATTCTGAAGCCAGTTGTTTGGTGAGCTGAGTATGGTTAATATGTGTAACAAGTCTAGGATTGTAGAGTTGAAATCCCCATGTTGATAGTTTCTCCCAGATAAAACCAATTTAACAAAATATACATGCAAACATAGTCAAGAACAGCCATCACCAGCCACTCTTGGGCTCAAATATGAGGACGGATCAACACAAATCTGTCTCCATTGCTAGCAGAGTGACCTGAATATTTGTATGAATAGGAGGGAACTGCTATTTATTGAGCTTGTACTATCAATGTGCCAAGAACTGCTGAGCCAGACATTTTTCATTTGATATTTCAATCCAATTTCCCAATTCTCAAAGCTAGGTATTATTAAAAAATTCATTTTATATCCCCCAAAACTGAGGCTCAGAGAGGGAAAGTTACTTGCTCAAGATTACACAGTCTTAGAGAGCTGGGTAAGCTTCAGACTCCTGGACTCCAAACCTCTCTGCAGTATACTGCACTCTAGTTGTCCTTTTAGCATCACTATTTACAATTCTCCAAGGGTTCGTTATTCTTTCTGAGGATTAATTCTATAAGATTTTCTTTCCTCTGCATAGCCCTGTATTTACCACAAAATTGTTTGCTAAAGCCTTTCACACAGTCGGCAAGCAGCAGGGGGAGAAAGTGCAAGGCATTTACTATAAAAGTCTAGTTATTGATCACTCCTGGGGAATGAATATTTCAGAATAACCAAGTTTTCTTTATTTATTTATAAAGCACACCCATACTTATTCCTTCAAAATTAAAAATAAGGTTCTATTTAACTATTTTTTCTAAGATGAATTTTATTTCCTACATTTTTAAACATAACCACTTTACATATGTGTTTGTTCATTTTTTTGCCTTCACCACAGGATGGTAACTCCATAATGGCTGTGACATTGATGGCAATACTAATTATGTCTCCCCTGCATCTACAATAATGCAAATGACACACTAACATGCTCAGTAACTGTTGAATTAATCAGTGCCTATTATGGTCATTATTTATTATCCTGGAGCTTAATATAATATGCCTTTAAGGATATTGGAAAGTGTAAGATTGTTCCTTAAAGATCTATGTTCATTGTTCTCTTATCTGTTTTCTACAGTTTTCAGGCTTCTCTTCACCATCAGCTCTTACAACTCCACTGTCATTTACTGTGTTTTCAGCATATGTCTGCTACTAGGAAGCACCTGCTGCATCTAATATGAAAGCTATAGTGAATTAGGGAACCATATGCCCTTTGTTACTCCAATTTTGTAAAGGTTCAAAGCCTCTACTAGGAGTGAGCAAATATGTTTAAGTGGGAGTTTGTGGCATTTTCCAAAGGAAAGGAGCTTTGAGTACTCAAGGATACATTTCTTAGCTAGATTTTTCATCTAGATCTGTTTTAGAGAGTTGACAAATAAGTAATCATAGAAGACACATTTGGTACCCTGACTGCATCCCCTCTGCCCTTGCCTTTTCACTGCATGTTGACCCAACTTGCAACTGCAGTACATGCTTCCTGTCTGTTTGAGGCTTTCTCTGACCATCAGAGCCTCCTCTGCCTATAAGATCTACAGGCCAGATGTGCTGGGGAATTATCACTCTTAAGGAGGGAAAGGACCCTAACTGATGGAATTGGTGCATAAGTACCCCAGTTCCCTTCCCACCCCCAAGTGGGATAACCCTGTGGTGTACATTCCCCACTAATTCCCAGACTTTTGTATTATGATTATACCCTAGTCATTCATAATGCTAACATGCTCGATAACTCACTGATATTGGCTTCCTACTTTTTGCTGTCTGGGTACCGTATTCCCCTACTGTGTTTCATGAGGTTTCCTTCCAACAGGTCAATGACCTGCATTTAGATCTTTGTCTCAAGGTCTACTTCCTGGAGATATTTAAAGTAAGACACTTAGTTATAGATGAGTGAAGTGTTACAGTATTTTTTGCAAGAGAATCTCTTTGTTTGTTTTCTCCATTGTATGTTCTTGATGCTTTTATATAAACTAATTGTCCACATATGTATGGGTTTATTTCTGGACTCTAAATTCTATTCCATAGATTGGTGTGTTTGTTTTTAAGCCAATACCTTACTGTTTTGGCTACTACAGCTTTGTAGTATAGTTTGAAATCAAGGACTGTGATACCTCCAGCTTTGTTCTTTTTTCTCAAGATGGCTTTGACTATTTGGGATCTTTTATGGATCCATACACATTTTAGGATTATTTGTTTTAGCTCTGTGAAAAATGCCATTGGAATTTTGATAAGGATTGCAGTAAATCTGTAGATTGCTTTGGGTAAAATGGACATTTTAACAATTTAATTCTTCTAAACCATGAGCATGGAATATATTTCCATTATTGTGTCTTGCTCAATTTATTTCATCAGGGTCTAATAGGTTTTAGTGTGCAGGTCTTTCACCTCATTGGTTGAATTTATTTTGGGGTATTTTATTCTTTGTGATACAAATATAAATAATATTGTTTTTCTTTAAATCTCTCTCTGATAATTTGTTATAGGTGTATAAAAATGCCATGGGTTTCTGTATAATGATTTTGTATTCTGCAACTTTACTGACTTTATTAATTCTAACAGTTTTTTGGTGGAGTCCTTGGGGTTTTATATCTATATCTATCTATATGTAGATAGATATATTTATATTGTATCATGCCATCTGCAAATAGGAACAGTTTTACTTTTTCCTATTTGGATGTGTTTTATCTCTTTTTCTTGACTAAATACTGTGGCTAGGACTTCCAATACTATGTTGAATAAAAGTGGTAAGAATGGGCACTTGTCTTTTTCCTCATTTTAGAGGAAAAGATTTCAGCTTTTCATCATTGAGTATGATGTTAGCTGTGGGTTTGTTATATATGGCCTTTATTATGTTGAATTATATTCCCTCTATATGCACTTTGTTAAGTTTCTATCACAAGTGAATGTTGAATTTTGTCAAATGCTTTTCCTGCATCTATTGAGATGACTGCAAGATTTTATCTTTCATTTTGTTGATATGGTGTATCACATTGATTTGTGGACGTTGAACCACTTTTGCATTCCTGGAATAAATCCATGTTGTTAATGATGTATGATCCTTTTATACATTGTTGAACTTGGTTTGCTAATATTTTTTGATGATTTTTACATTTCTGGTCATCAATGATATTGGCCTGAAATTTTATTTTTTGGTTGTTTCCTTCTCTGTTTTTGGTATAAGGTTAGTGCTGGTCTCCTAAGATAACTTTAAAAGTGTTCCCTCCTCTTCGATTTTTTTGAGAAGTTTGAGAAGAGTAGGAATTAAATCTTCTTTGAATATTTGATAGAATTCACAAGTGAAACTTTCTAGTCCTGGACTTTTGTTTGTTGGGAGGTTTTTTGTTTGTTTGTTTGTTTGTTTTAACTGATTTAATCTCCTTACTAGTAATTAGTCTCTTCATATTTTCTATTTCTTCATGATTCAGTCTTAGAAGATTGTATGTTTCTAGGAATTTATCCATTTCTTCTAGGCTGTCCAATTTGTTGGTGAAATATAACACTAAAGAAAGCCATCAAACCACAAGGATAAAGAGAAAGAGAAGAAAGGAACCAAGAGAAATTACAAAGCAGCCAGAAAACAATGAACAAAATGGCAATAAGTACATACCTATTAATAATTAATTTGCATGTAAACATATTAAATCCTGCAATTAAAAAAATGATTGGCTGAATGGATTAAAAAAAACAAGACACATCTATAACTGCCTAGAAGAGACTCACTTCAGATCTAAAACATACACAGACTGAAAGTGAAAGGATGGAAAGAGATAGCCCATGCAAATACAAACAAAAAGAAAGCTGGTGTAGCTATATATCAGAAAAAATGAACCTTAAAACAAAGACTGTAAGAGAAGACAAAGAAGGGCATTATGTAATGATAAGGCAGTCAATCCATCAAGAAGATATAACATTTATAATTATATATACACCCAACACAGGGGCAAACAAAATATAGAAAGCAAAAATTAACAGACTCTCTAAATGGAGAAATTGATGCAATACAATTATAGTAGGAAATTTTAGCACCCTATTAACATCAATAGATACATCATCCAGACAGAAAATCAATAAAGAAACATGACTCATTAAATATACCAGAAAATGACTCATTATACCACAAAACTTAGTAGATATATCTAGAACATTCCATCCAAAAGCCGCAGAGTACACATTCTTCTCAAGTACACATGGAACATTCTCCAGATAGATCACATGTTAGGCCACAAAACGAGTCTCAGTAAACTCAAGGTAATTAAAATCATATCAAGCACCTTTTCTTACCATGATGACATGAAACTAGAAATCAATTACAAGATAAACTGGAAAAACCACAAAAATATGGAGATTAAACTGCATGCTACCGAGCAAACAATGGATCATTAAAGATATTAAAGGAGAAAAAAAAAAAAACCTAGAGCCAAATGAAAACATAAATACAACATACCAAAGTATATGGGATGAAGCAAAAGTGGTTATAAAAGAGAAGTTCATAGGAATACAAGCGTAGCATAAGAAGTAAGAAAAATCTTAAACAATCTAACTTTATACCTAAAGAATCTAGAAAAAGAAGAGCAAAGCTCAAATTTAGTAGAAGAAAAGAAATAATAAAGGTCAGAGCAGAAATAAATGATATAGAGACTAAAAGGACAATAGAAAAGACTGATGAAACTAAGAGCTGGTTCTTTGAAAACAAACAAACAAAATTGACAAACCTTCAGCTAGACTCACCAAGAAAAAAAGAGAGAGGACGCAAATAAATCAGAAATGAAAGAGATGATGTTACAACTGATACCACAGAAATACAATGAATTTTATACTTTAAATGAGTGAATTGTATGGTGTGTGAATTATAGCTCAAGCTGTTAAAATGCTCATTGAATGTTTAAATACAAATAATAATAACAATGTATTATATAGTTTTTAACTTTTGTGTAAGTAAAATATATGACAACAAAAGCATAGAGATCTCACAGATTTTATGGGAATTGGATTTGATAGCTGAAAACCATTAAAGATTTTTCTCTGCATCTGCCTCTGTCAGATTATGTCTTGATTTCTATTTCTGTCTCTGTGTATATCTCTCTCTCTGAGACCACGTTGTCTCTCATTTCTGCTTCTGTCTGTTCATGTGTCCCATTATTCTCTCTGCAGATAATCTCTATTTGCTTTAACCCATCTGCTTTACTCCTTCTACTTCATTCTTTGCCCAAACCTTAGTTTTTTGTGAGGCATAAACTCTAGCTCTAACACTAAACTTTTAGGTCAAACACTTACACCAATATAAAATATTAGGGAAGCAATACTTTCTATGTAGAAAATGCTCTTATGCTGTTTTCCCACTGATAGCAGAATATTTTTCTCCCTTTTAATAGTGGAGATGGGTGTGCTCTGAGTAACCTACACTTTCTGGCCTAGAGCTCTCTGTAACTGTGTACTGTCTGAAGAAGAAAGCCAAGCTAAGTGATCCACAAAGGAATTTCATTCACAACACTGATTTTACCAACAAAGGAACTAATGAGACTTAAGGATTAATAATTGCTACAAGTAAGAAAATTTAAGACAAATTATTTCAAGGTTGGTTTTAGAGACCTCCAGCAGCTTCACCAAGTGTTTTACTTTAAGTCCGTTCATGCTCATGACCAAGTTAAAAGTCATTTTCCTGGTTAAAAGTCATTTCCAAGCAGCCTGGGCAGAGGTATTCATTGTGATTAACGATGATTTTTTCCTTGTTGGTGTCAGCTGTGCAAAAGGAACTTCTTTTTGATCGAGGGCTAGTCAGTGGATAACAGACAATTATAGGGTAGCCATATTACTCCCCCAGTGTCTCTGCCCCTAACCCTCCCATCTCATGGCAGCCATATGGATGTTCTGAGCAGCTTCATGCTCTCATTATCTAGTTCTGCCTTCTCACTCTGTTGAGGAATGGAGGAGGCCCATCTGTCACTTGTTCTTGCCATCATCTTGTTCCACCAGGAACCGTCTGTACTTCTCTCTTAACTATGTAATCAAGAACATGTGGTGTTTTGACTGTGATGAGTAGTCAGGGAAGGAAATTGAGTTAGATGTACATGGGTTACAAAGATGAAAGCAGACTTGTCACTTCAAAAGAAATACCTGACTTCTTTGCTTAGAGTAAAGGAGTTAAAAAATACATGAGCTTTGGAGATCTCAGGCAAAACTTTAACGAAATAACTCTTCACTTATTTGCTGTGTGACTTTGAGGAGATTACATAATCTCCTGGAGACTCAGTTTTCTTATTTTTGAACTGTGGACGATAATACCAACCCAGAAGCATTGTTGGGAGAATTATCCATTACCTTTGTTGAATCAGGGCTAAACTGTGGCTATAGAGGGTAAAAACTGGTGATAGGAGATCAAGGGCTGGGGTTAAAAATGTGGTCCTGTTGTTCAGAATTGCTCAATTGCTTGGTTTTTAGCACTTGGCTTTGAGTTTCTCAAAAGAGCACTTTCTATTCATGTTGATTTGCCCAGTCATGGTGACTTTTTGCTTTTCTGGTATAAGCTCATCAATTTTTCTGTGGTATATTACAAACTCCATTCTCATTTACAAAATATTTATACCAAGGGAGTGAGAGGTCTACTTATTTGTCTTTAGCACAATTAAAGTGAAGTTTGGTTCTCAAAAAATTTTTAATAAATATTTCCTTGTGTGCATTTCTAATGTATAAAATAAGATTTGCTTGTATTAGAGTTTAAAATAATTTCAGAAGAATTATGTATTATTCTAATTTTATTTTATGAATTATACCTTATGATTAATACTTTTCAGAGCACATCACATATGTCATTTCATTTGATTCTCATGATAGCAGACTTATTACTTCCACCTTTCAAATGAGAGAGGTTATGGCTCAGGGAGCAGCAGAAATAAAATTGGGACTTGGGTCTATTGATTCTTAACACAATATTCCATCCATTTTATATATTGTCTCCCATCAGTGTTAATTTTTTTAATGTGATAGTAATAATATTGTTAATTATAATAGGGAGATGTCTTTCTGCTAATTTATGCCCCGCATATTTCTGATTCTTACAGAATAAAACCCTGCCTTTACTCCTAAGCATATGTAAGAGTTACGCTTTTCATATCATGATCTAAAGAAAAGAACTGTTCTTCATTTTCCTCCTAAATTGTCTCTCTTACTCTATGAAGTATTTTTCAGTACTAGGATTTCATAACTCTAGGTAATGTTATAAGAATGACATTCGACCATGAGTTTTCTAATTGGCTACAAACATAATCCAGTATCCTAATGTTACTGTATTGTCAGAGAAGTTAATTGGATTGGTAGAGCCACCAGCAAAATACATTGGTTTCAGCAAATAGTGAATCTAATTCCCTCCATAAACATTCCTGCACAGGAACAGTGCAGGCAGAGGATCCAGGAGAAAGGGTGCTTGTGTAACTTCAAAAGTCAGTTTGGCTCCAATGTTTTACTCATGACAGAGATAGAAAGAAATGTAATTAATTTATTTTAACATATATTATTGTTTTTAAATTGGGCCAGACCAACAAAGAAATGATAAATTTTACAGTGCCGTCCAGTTTCCCCAAAAGCGGGAAGATGGATGCCTCTATCCCACTTCCCAACACTTAATATATGAAGTCCCTAAGAACTTTAAGAATTAATACAGAGAGGGGATTTTGATTTTGATTTTTGGTAATCAGTATATCTCTTAAAAAACCTTCTTATTTATTCAGAATTTAGTGATTTACACTGGGTAGATTTTGGTCAATGCTTACCTGAGTTATTAGGAGGAACTTGATTCTAGCCTCACCCCCTACACCCACCTGTCCTCAGGCAAGTCACAGGATACCTTTCAGCCTCATTATTTTGCGCATGAAAGTGGCTTTAGTTACCTCTTGAAGACAAGTAATGATTAAGTGAGAATGTCAACTTAAACTTTAACCTATTGCATATGTTTAAGAAAAAAATTATAAAACTCAAACAATAATGTAGACAGGTATAAAAGGAAGAATTTAACATTTCAAAGAACAAGCTATTTCCATTTATTCAAGGATCATTGTTTATATCCTAATAATAAATAGAATAATGCCAAATTTCATGATTAGTTTTTTAAGGAGTGTTTGTTGTGTGGAGCATTTACACTTTGTTAACCAGATTCCAGTTATTTCACCTTTTAAATATTCCTCATAATTCTGAGTTTTTAAAAATTCAAATTGATTGTTATTGTAGTCAAAATTAGTGAGCTGGTGTGTTAGTTATTTTCAATGCCTGATTTGACAAGCTTTAACATTAAAAATCTGTGTTGAAAAACAAACTTAACTTTTGGAAAACAAAGAATACCCCTTTGAACTTCCTCTTCTGAGATAAGCCCTAAATAGATAATAGAAGAAATAGGGTAATGGTCTCCTTACTCCATGATCATTATTACTATAATGCTTCAGGGTGGACAAAACACTGTCTAATATATGATAAATGGCGTGAGTTTTATCTCTCAGCATGGGGTGTTTCTTAAGGTATTATTCAGACTAGGAACCAATTTATGTCTCAGCAAAGAGTCAGTTACCCTGGAAGTCAACTATTCTGCTTGTTGTTGGGCTATTCAGTGTGCTTCATATAAGCAGCACTAAACCTCTTCTACCCCAGATCTGTTCCCAAACATAATCTTACTAGGGGTTTAACAAGGTTTGTGGTACAAACTGGTGATGAAACAACAAAGATAGTTTTAACTCTGCTTTAACAATTCTTATGAATATTTCTTATAAATATACAATAATAATTCTTATAAATAATTTTATATCAAAAACAATGTACAGTAAACACATTGTATCATCAACAAATGCAATGTATACATTCTTCTGCTTCTGCTTCTGCTTTTTCTCCTTCTTCTGGAAGTTGGGGGAAAGGGTTGACAGCTATGGATGGTACTTGGTAAAAGCTTCAAGGAGGGAGAAAGAAATGCATTGAGTGTTGTGGGATATGTGGAATTTAAACAGAACAAAATGTTGGAGAAGGGCTACTCAAATGGAGTTGAGAATGGGACCACAGGACTAAGTTTTTAACAATTTTACCTGATTATATATACCATGTTATTCTTTTTTCTTATTCTATTTTTATAGGAAGTTGTACTCAATTACATGGCTGATGCAGGGCCTTCCCTCATACATGTAGCTTTAGTGGGTACTTAATTATTTTGTCTGACCAGTAGTCCTCCATTTTCTGCAAAAAACAGTGAAATTCTTCCTAAAATGTTACCCTCCAATACAGTTTGGTTTACAAAGATATAACTTCTAAATAGATAGTGCTTATTATACGACACACCCTCTTGGCAAAGTTTCCTTTTAAGGATGGAGTAACTGAATCAAGCTGTGCCAGTGAGTCTCTTCTCCATGTTTTTGAGACTTAGAACCATGAAGGGCATTAGACCATAAAATGAAATAATCTACAAGTACTTTTTAATTGAAGTATTGTTGACTTACAAGATTATAATAGTTTCAGGTATACAATATAGTGATGCAATATTTTTATAGATTAAAACTCTTTCTTTACCAATAAAAGAAACAAACAAAACCCCACTAAAGTGTATGGACATTTGCTAAACTGAAGGAAAGCACATTGTTAGACTTGGAATCTTGTAAAAACACTTCAGTACCCTGAAATGAATAAAAGGAAAATAAAATCCATAAAGAACTATTGCAGAAAGTCTGAAAGCAAAATTTTACACAAATCAACTGAATAAAATCGTCCTAACCTCAGGGCAACCACTCTAAAAGTAACTGACAATTACAGTAAAATAAATGACAAGGGATATAAATGGTAGACTAGAATATATCTATTTAATAAAAAAGAAGGCAGTAATAAAGGACTAGAAGGACAAAAAAGGCATAAAACATGAAGAAAACAAATAGCAAAATAACAGATGGAAATTCTACATTTAAAATAAATGAATTAAACAAATAAAAAGATAGAAATTAGAAAAATATAAAAGTATGATCCAAATAAATATATATAACACACACACTGAGATTTAGAGACACAGATAGATTACAATTAAATAGGTGGAAAAAGTTGTGTCATGCAAACAATTAAAAGGAAGAGATACGGAGTGGCTATACTAATATAGTCAAAATAGACTTCAAGACAAATGTTGTTATGAATGACAAAAATAAAATTTTAGAATGATTAATCCATCAGGAAAATAAAACAATTATAATCAGTTATGCAGCTAGCAATAGAGCCCCAAAGTACATGAAAAGAAATCCCAAACTGTCAGAATGGAAAATAGCAATAATAGTTGGAGACTTCAGTATTCAACCTTTTTAAAAATTAAAGTGAAATTCATATAAGATAAAATTAACCATTTAAAGTGTACAATTCAGGGGCATTCAGTACATTCACAATGTTGTACAACAATATTTATATTAAGTTCCAAAATATTTTTATCACCCCAAAGGGCAGCCCAATACTCATTAAACAGTTACCCTCTATTCCACTATCTTCTTATTCTTAGCTCATGGCAATCACAAACCTGCTTTCTGTGTCTATGCATTTGTTTATTTTGGATATTTAATATAAATGGAAATATAGACTATCTGACTGTTGGGTCAGCTTCTTTCATATATCATTACATTTTTGAGGTTCATACATACTGTAGCATGTATCAGTGCTTCATTCCTTTTTATGAATGAGTAATATTCTATTAAATATATACACTAAAATTTTTTTAATGCATTCATCTGTTAAAGAACATTTGGGTTGTTTTCAGCTTTTGGCTTTTGTTAATGGTACTGCCATAAATGTAGATGGACATGTATATAGTTTAGTATCCATTTCCAGTTATTTGGGGTATATACTTAGGAGTGGTTATATAATAATTCTATGTTTAAGTTTTTGAGGATCCACCAAAATGTTTTCCACAGCAGCTGAACCATTTTACATTCCCACCAGCAATGGACAGGTATTCCAATTTCTCCACATCCTTGCCAATATTTTTTCTTTTTTTTCTTTAAAAAATAATTATAGTCACCCTCATGGGTGGAGAGTGGTACCTCATTGTGCTTTTTATTTGCATTTCCCTAATAATAATGTTGAGCATCTATGTTCCTGTTTGTCATTTGTTTATTCTTTGGAGAAATGTCTATTCAAGTTCTTTTCTTCTTCTTAAATTGGGTTTTTGTCTTTTTGTTGTTGAGCTATAATTTTTCTTTATACACTTTGGATACTAATCTCTGATAAGATATATGATTTGTAAATATTTCTTCCCATTCTGTAGGGTATCTTTTCATTTTTTGATAATGTCCTCAGATGCAAAATTAAAAAAAATTTTTTTGATGAAGTCTGATTTAATCTATATTTTCTTCCGTTGTTTGTACTTTGGTGTTATATCAAAGAATCCACTGGCAAACATGAAGTCAGGAAGATTTATCCCTGTTTTCTTTTAGAATGTCATGGTTTTAACTCATATTTAGGACATTGATCCATTTTGAGCTAATTTTTTTTTTATATAGTGTGAGGCTGTATCATTCTTTTGCATGTAGATATCTGGTTATGCCTCCAACATTTGTTGAAGAGAATATTCCTTTCCCACTGAATGGTTTTGACACCCTTGTCAAAGCCAACTGGCCATAAATAAATGCATTTATTTTTGGACTCCTAATTCTATTCCATTGCTCTATATGCCAGTCCTTATCCTCGTTATACAGGTTTTGATTACTCCAGCTTTGTAGTAAGTTTTGAAATCAAGAAGTGAGTCCTCCAACTTTATTCTTTTTTTTTTAATATTGTTTTGGCTATTCAGAGTTCCTCACAATTCCAAATTAATTTGATGATTTCATAGTTTTTCTACTTTGGATAAAAAGTCCATTGGTATTCCATATAAATTTGAGGATTTCAATTCTTTTAAATTTTGCAGAAAAGGCTTTTGGGTTATTTATAGGGATTGCACTGAATTTGTAGATTGCTTTGGATAGTAGTACCATGTTAACAATGTTAAGTTTTCCAGTCCACAAACGTGAGATGTCTTTCCATTTATTCAGGTCTTTTTAAATGTCTTCCAGCATTATTTTGTAGTTTTGAATGTACACATCTTTCACTTGATCACATTTATTCCCAGTTATTTAATTATTTGGCTGCTATTATAAGTTGAATTTTCTTAATTTCCTTTTTGGATTGTTATTGATGGTATACAGAAACACAGATGATTTCTATGTGTTGATCCTTGTACTCAGGAACTTTATCGGATGCATTTATTAACTCTAGTAGGGCTTTTTTGTGTGTGATTCTGTAGGATTTTCTATATATAGGGTCACGCCATCAAAAAATAGAGACAGTTTTATTTATTCCTTTCCAATTCGAATGACCTTTATTACTTTTTCTTGCCTATTTAAAACGTCCAGTACAATATTGAATAGCACTGGTAAGAGCAGGTATTCTGATCTTGTTCCTTTTTGTAAGGGAAACACTTCAAGACTTTCATCATTGAATATGATATTACCTATAGTTTTTTTTTTTCATAAATGTACTTTAGTCTCTGAAGCCCTGTTCTATTACCTGATAAATGGGGTCTAGTGCACACACTGGGGCTTTGGGAAGTTTTGTGAATGGCTGTCAGAAGTGGTTTAATGAATTAGCGGGGTGTTATTTGGATACTCTGAAAATAGTGCTGCTGTATGACTGTCCCTGGGCTGTGATTCACCTGTAAGCTGGGGCACTGTTTGCATCCACCACATACTCAGAGGGTGCAGGCCCTGAGAGCAGTGACTCTGCTCATGCCTTATGGGCTGTACAACATCATGAAGGGAAGGGTTGGGAGCTTGAAGATGAACAGAAAAGAGCTCCAGTATGTATTTGAAGTTTATATTTATCTATTATAATAACAAGCCTGGTTTGATAATCTCCCCTGTGCACTACATGAAGATGAAATATTTTTATAAGGAGCTTACTGCAAACATTCATCTCCTTTGTCCTTTGTATTGTTATTTTCCTTGGATTTCATTTTAGGTGTAGTCTCAGGATACAAGGCACAATTTGAGTTACAAATGATGAATTTTATGCTGAGGCTATGACCATCTGCAATCCACAGAAATACACCAAAGAAATGCAGTAGATGTTTCTTTCAGTGATTTACTTCTCCTGACCTTCCAAAATATTTAACTAATTATAATGGGTGACAAATCCAATTATGCTCTAGTAGAGAAATCATGTCATTTTATGTCACTTCGAGTAACCCGATTACTTATCCATACCAATTGGAAAAGTAAGCTCCATGATTAAAAATCAAGTTTTCAAGCTCTCACCAAAGAAGGTTTTCTCTAATAAAAGGCTTTTACCACTGAGAAGGCCATCTCCTTCTTGATATCTTGATATTTCTTGACATCTCATGATGTCATTATCATCATCAACATTTTCACCATCATTATAATATTCATGGAAAAAATTAGGGTTTACCATGTATGATAAAGCACTTTATATACATTTTTTCATTGTTTTTAAATTTTATGCAAAGACTGTATAAAGTGAGAGGCACTCCTATTATTCCCATTTTACAGGTGAGACTTAAAGAATTTGAGTAACTTTCCCAATTAGCTAGTAATGCCAGAATAATAATGCCTATATTCTGGAGGGAAAATCTGATGCTTTAACCATTCTGTACTCTTACCTCTCATCCAAAAGCATCTTTCATACAAGTTTCTCAGTGCCTGCCACAGTCATAAATTAATTTTTTACTCAGTCCTTGAGAGACAGTAACATCACCCAAAATAGAACTAACCAATCAATGGACAGAAGAGATTTTATTGATCAAGAGTAACAAATCGATATCAAAGTTGGGTAGGAAATCTAGTGTACTCATGGCCAGTATCTCTGCCATAATAATCAGAATTTATTACTACCTTTCAATGGCTAAATACTTTTTAATAGATTTTTCTTTAGCAACAGGGTTTTATAACATGTAAAAATATTTATTTCATGCCTGTCATGTTCTGGGTACTTTTTATATCTTATAATTTTTTCTTCAAGCAATCCTGAAAGGTAGCTAATATTATCATTATTTTAGATGTATAACAAAGTCACAACTTTCCCAAGGTCACCCTTATGGTAGAGTTAGGTTTCCTACCACATCATTTGATACCAAAGACCATGTGCTTAATCTATAAACCACATGGCCTTTCTGATGCAGTTGATATTGTTCATCAAAACCTTGATGTAAAGATTAAGAAGGAGAGAGGAAGTGACACTGAAAAAAGAAAAGTAATGGAAAAAGTATCCATAGTAAGTTTGGAGTCAGATGTGGGGGAAAACAAATGGAGGAGGAGGATGGAGGTGGGGGGAAAGGCTTGTAAATTCTATAAGTTTTCCTGGTTTTTTTTCTGATTCTGGATTTGGGCATGATTCCAGAACAGGAAAATAACTATATGATGCAGTGCTGCTTGATTTAGACACTTCTCTGTTGATTCTTGCTCTACCCATTAAGTGGCTTAAGTTAGAATTAATATATGTTGGAGTTGGTGTCACCCAGCACAGCCAAATTCATGAGCTGAATAACTGAGCAAGGAATAGCAAAGAGAAATTCTATTTTAAATAAGGATGTGAATAAACAAGTAGAAAAGATAAAAATGGTTGTTTCTGGGAGCTGAATTTGGGGAAGTGGAGGGGTTGGTGCAAGACACAGTGAAGTATCTTTGTTTTATTGATAAAAATATTAGTAAATGTTGCTTTTAACTGTGGTTTTTACTACATATATTACATACTATTATGAAATTTAAAATACTAGTCTCACAAGCAGTTAAACATAGATAAGGAGCATAGTCAAAGGGAAAAGAATTGATATTTATTCCTGCCTTTTTGAGAAGAAACTAGAAGAATGACCTAAAGATGATGTATTATGACATTTCATGAGTAATGTCCCAACAAGTGCTGACCACACTGAGGTTCACCATTGGGAAGGGGTTAGTTCTTGGCACATAGGAGATACTTTATACATGACTATTGAAATGACATTAATTAACTCTGTTGATCTGGTGAGTTCCCTCAGCCACCAAACATATTTCAGGCACACTTGCCCCACTTGAGGAAGATGGAGTACTCTCAGAATCAGAAGTTGTTTCACGTAGTAGGGACGAAAACTTAGTTAAGAGAGGAAATATGCCGTAAGTAAAATGTCTCAAAACAAATAGAGATGGTTCATCTATATGCTTGTGGGTTTTTTGCTTATTTTTATCATGTAAACACGGGGCTGAGGCGTTTGTCCTGTAATATTTGGAGCCAGTCGGAGTCCCATTAATTTCTCGAGAAGAAAGCAGTGATGGATTTTTCCAGATGCTGATGTATAGACACCAAGTTAAAGTAGTTTAAACCGAGCTTGCTTTGTTTTTCTCATTCAGAATACATTTTTCTGTCTAAAACAAAGTACAATGCAGGGAAAGAAAGCAAAACCAAATCAAACTAGCGAACAAAAAAACAGTACCAAGCAGATGGCTACTTTGGGGATAAATAAAGTAAAAGTTGTTATGAAGCTGTGGAATTCTATTTCAGGGAAGTGAGGAACAGGTGTGGTATTTGCAAGAAGTGGATGATTCTTTTGTGATGTTCATATGGTGAAAGAAACACTCCCTGAGAGCATCTGTGCGTTATTCTGACAAGTAACTGCCATGATACAGGTACACACATTCCTTCAATAAATCCTCTGATTCAGAGCATGATATTGCTATTCAGACAAGTGCCAAAAATATTGCTGAGAAGCCAGAGAGAGAAACAATGAACTCTACATCCTGGAAATGGAGACAAACTTAGTGAGAAAATAACTGTATGCACCCATGACTAGGAAGTGAAGGGCACCATCACCTGAATGGGTTTCTGGAAAGTCACACTTTGATCATGTGCCTTAGGATGGCCACCATTTATTTCTTGAAATAAGGTGGGGGAGGGAATTGTGGAGTCCACAACTTTTAATTGAATGTATCTGCTCCAGGAACTTTATTTTCTCAATGAAACTCTTAACTGGATATTCTGATAACCTTCCTATAAATGTGGAGTTAGGGGACTCAAACCAATTAAATAATGGATACACAGCTAATATATGACAAAGCAAGAATTCAGACATACTTTTTTTTCTTTTACTATAGCTTTTATATTATTCCTTGCACAAAGCTAGGAATAGAAGGAGAAAAGGTGGGCATCTGTCTATATTTGCTTAAATCTGTGTTTACATTCAGCCCTTCATGTCTCACCAAAGATCTCACTCTGTCTCTGTCTTTATCTTTACCATCTTACACCAGTTTGGAAATCTGTTCACTTACCCACTCTCCTACCAATGGGGAGATTGTCCTACGTCAAATGAAGAGACTATATTGGACCATTTAAAATGATTACTGCAATCAACTTTGTCTTTAAAACAATCTGTTCTTGGAGAAGCACTTTTCAATTGAAAAATACTTTTAAATTATTTTATGCTACCCAGAAATATAGCGGCTGTATTAAGAATGATTGGAGCAAAATAAGGGCACCCAAGAAGAGCTTGTGGCTTCTGAGAGAGAGCAGGAGTTGTACCATTTGGAAGCAGAAAGGAGGTGCCTTTGACTTTGGAATTAAGTTTTAAAGGGGTACATGAGGTAAAGTTACATTGCTTCCAGAATCCCTTAAGAAGGTGCCACATTGGAGACACAATGCCATCTTTCAATGAGTTTAAGTTCCCTTCTGGGTGTGTGTCCCATGGATCCTTCTGTGATTCAGCATCAGATGAAGTAGTTGGCTCATCTATAAGCCATGCCATATGAAAAAGTCTTGTAGTTTAGACACTGAAGGACGCCCAAACAGCTTACAAGACCCCACTGTGAGAGATACTGAGCCTGATGAAAGGAAGGTGAATCAGGTTTCCCATATTTAGCTCCTCTAGGGAGCATACTTCATGCACAGAATGGCAGAAAGCTGTGTCTCTTACTGATTGTCTAGTTATGCTATTCCCTCTCTCTCTGTCATAAACTTTCCTCCTTCCTTAAGCAGGTATAGTTGCAAATTTCCATAGAATGCAGAGCTACTGCCGCATTCATAATGGTTGAGAGTCTTACTGCCTGCACTTGAATTCAGTCTCCACAACTTAGTTTTCACTTTACACAACTTAAGCGCTATAAGCCTCATTTCCTCACCCATAAAATAGGCTTAATTATAGTTCTAATACCATTGTGTTGTTTAGGAGATAACAAATGTGAATTGCTCAGCACAGTGCCCACCACTTGGTAGGTTCTCAACAGGAATTCCTTGCTAGTGCTGTCTTCCTATGTGTATCCATTGATGAATGCTCTGATGCCCACTGTGACCACCTCTTCCTCTCTTAGGTCTCCTTAAACTGTGTTTCAGTGATTTCCCATTTCTGCCAAGGCCCATAATCTAACATAGGTTTTCTAAAGAATAATTCTCTTTCATTTAGTTTGAGCCCTGCTGCTGCTGTAGCACTTTACTGATGTCTGCTTTGCTGTTTAGAGAATCAAATTTTAGGTAAATATTCACTGATCTGTGCTGGGTTTTATATTCTAGGTGGGCATTTTCCTCTCTGAACTGGCAAGATGTGGTAAAAACGGACCAGTAACTTGGAAAAATGAATGAAGTTAGGGTGGCCAAGAGGATTTTATCTTTCTAGGTGATCCTCTCTCATTCTTTTCATTTTTCTTTTTTACACAAATACATCTAGTCTTTGTCCCTCTTGTCTGTTGCCTTTCTCAGCTCATGTTAAACAGAGAGAGGGATCCTTATGACAGGACACAAAGCCTGAGAAAACTTAGTTGAGTGGGTTGCAGCATTTATGACACCATGCTATGTGCTAAAAAATAAAATTAAATAAATAAAAGTCAGGTAAATATTGTTATTTTGAAAATAAGATGTTGGAAGACAGGTATTTGAAAAAATGAGTGTGTTAAAAATATGAACAGCCAAATGAAATTCAGATATAACAGAAAATTAGAGAGGATCACACACATGTCAGTGGCTGGGAAACAGGTTGTATCTATTAAGGGATAGTGCCATCCATCTTAGTATATTGAACAGAAGTTTAAATACTGAAAGATTCATGAAGGAAAATGAAAGCCAGAAGCCCAGTTACAGCATCAGGCTCTGGTTTGATGTATACTATTCTGACAGGATAAAGGGAGAAGAGGAAGAGAGTAGGACCAAAGGAAAATCTCCATGTTCATTTATTTTTCTTTCTTTTCTGACCATATTTATATACTTTTGCACTGGGAATGCCATAAAAATAAATGTATATGTTTCCAGAAGGACAATTTTAATATACCTTTTTTGAATTTCTTTCTTCTAGGAATATCTAGATACAACGTCTGTGTGCAAAGCAATGTGGGTCTCGTTGATGGTGAACTTGATGTAGGATGAGGTAGCGTGGTCTCCAGGGTGATGGTTGGTTTAACTCACAACACAGCCTCACTGCCTGATGTCTCTTTGTGCTTGCAAGTAAGGCTGAATCCAATTAGTATGCAATATACTTAGACAGAATTAGCTCAGTCATAAAGAAAGGAGATAAGAAATTTTACTCTCAGAAGATGTGCACACAATGATATTGAGTTAAACCAGGTGAAGTTCAAGTGTGAGTGGTATTGGGGATTGAGAATCTTTGTTTACCAAGATCTCAGTGACTCTCTGACCTGCTGAACTTTGCCTACTGCTATGGTTAAACTAAAGATATTTACTTTTCTTCAGAAAAGTGAGAGGCAGCCCAAAGTTTCCAGAGACTATATATAAGATAATTAATGCATAAAAGATCAACTAACCAACAGTATTTTTGGATGTTTTGCTTCTGAAGATATACGAAAAAAGGCATTACTTGTTCATGTATTTGGTTGTATAAGTTGCCTGGAATGTTAAAAACATTACTTGAACATTTAATGATATAGAAGAAATGCAAGATCTTCTCTACAAGATATACATTGTTTTGCATTCTAGGATTGGGAAATTTCATTTACTTGCAAAATTTTTGACTCAAGAACAGATTATTCAGTTCAATATTAAGCTGGGGCTCCAAGACACCATTGATAGAGATGTGGTTAAGATGTATACATAGGAAGAATACCCAGAAATTTTATGATTGAAGGGAGAGAGGAATATTCTGAAAATTAAAGAATTACAAGTCTGTTTAGATTCTGTTGTGAAAGAAAATTCACTTTTTTATTATTAGAGTTAAACATAGAAGTATAGCCTAAGTGGATTCCTGATGTCAAATGGAACAAAATATGTGAAAGAAAAACAGAAGTATCAAAACACACATTTTAATTTACTCATGGACACTAATGGCTTTGAATAAGACTAGCCTTTCCACTGATAATAAATGATTGACCTCAGCCTACAGAATTGTGACTGATGTATTTGATTATTATTCTTCTCTGCTCTAGACATTAGGTAATCATTGATCTCTGACTGCGACACACATACTTCATGCATTTGTCACTGGTCTCTGGCATTTGAGGATGATGCTGCTGAGAATGGTTACCACCTACGAGTGCGGTTGCAGCTACAAATTCTGGTAGGTCTTCAACTGTTCTTGCTATATTATTGAGCAACTTTCAATCTTGGGTAAAAATTTCTGCTTTGGAGTTTGTTGCTGTAACCAACTGTGACACTTGCCTTCCTAGCTGGCCCAATTCACTATCCTAAAATTCTTCACATTACAGAATTTTGGTTACTATTATACTTTATACCATCCTTCAGCTATGTCTTGATACTGATATATATGCATCAGAACATATTTAAGGTGTTCTTTATTTCTGCTCTGCTGCCTACACCACAGTGGTTTGGTCTAGAGGCAATAAGAATTGCAATTACAGAGCACATATTACTGTACATTATAAAACTCACAAGTCCTCCTCTTGCACTAACTGGAGGGAAACTGAGAAACAAAGTCAGTTTCCTGCAAGTGTTTAGCACTTCATGGTAGTTCTTTCTAGAATAAGGTGGAGTAGTAACCAGCCAATTAGGTAAGATTTGTGGTGTCATGAGCTGTCTTTTTGTCCTTCATTCTTTGTGGTCATTGCAGATCTCCTTAATAATATTTCCTCTCCATTCCCAATAAACCAATTGAGTCAAATATGGGTGGACATAGCTGCTGTGATTTGTCTAGTTTGGAAATCTACTCTATTTTAAGTTTGCAATTTGATCATAGTCCATTTTGGTGGTTGCTTACCTACTTAGTACTGTTTTACTATGCTGTGCTTTGGGGAAAATCATAAGATGACTGATAGCAATTATTTGTAATTGGGAGTACAGAGATCTATTTCCTATTTCCCCTCTCTCCACTGCTTTAAATCATGACAACTTTCTTTTATCATTGTCCTTGACCTTAGGAGCAGCTCATATTTATTTGCCTGTTAAAACTCTGTTCTGGCATTCCTTCTCAGTAACTCAGCCAGGAAAAGATTTATAGTGGGAGGGAATCCTAAATGCTGCCAGGTGCTAAAATAACTGAATTTTCTTATTGAGCTGTAATGTTGGCCATAGAAGTGCATCAGATTTCAGATCACATTCCTTTTTCTGACACTTTTGCCTGTGGTTAGTAGTGGCCACTGTTTACTATAGAGAGACTTTATCAACAATTGTACAGGTCATTCTGGAGGTACCTATGCTGGTCACTGTTTGGCTTGTCCACGGAGAATGGTCTACGGGGCAGCCCAGGATTATCAAAGATTGACCCATGGAGCTATGAAAAATATCACCACAGACTCATTATATTTTATTGGAAAATCTGAAATTCAGTGGTGCAGAGAAAACTAATTTTCAGTTAGAGGAGATCAAATGCATATATTGCTGCAGGAGAACATGACAGTTTCCAAGAATAGTTTCTGAGTTGGTGAGACATGGCCTAATGTTGAGGGAAGGTGAGAATATGAGGGTAAGTTGAATGTTGATGGTTTAAGCAAATGGGTGGTGTGATGGAGGAATATATTTAGAGGAAGAAATCAAGAGTTCTATTTTGGATATATTAAGTTAGAACTGCCTGAGCAATATCCAAGCGGAAGTGTGAATTAGGTAGCTAAATATATATGGATTTGGAACTAAAGGTAAAAGCCTGAGGCAGGGTATACAGTTATCATGAGATTAGATGATATTACGTAGGGGGAGCGAGATAGAGGATCCCAGTCAGAGATAAGAAGCAGAACCAGTGAGGAGTGAGGTGGGAGGAAACTACTAGAATCAAGTTAGTCTCTGTATTGATCCTCAAGACATTACAAGGAAATCCTGTCATATTAAAGATGATATTATTGTAGAGTATTGAATATTTTGTGTTAACTCTTAAAAGTTAACTGAGGATTTTTTCTTGAAGTCTAGAATCATGAATAAGGGGTCACGCTGTAATCAAATATCTTTGGCCTGCCCTACCGCCAACAAATAGCTAACCTCAACACATCTTAGGAATCCTGCACAAGCTCGTATGCCCAAATTCTAGACTTCCAAAGAGAAATTAGAATAAGTTTAGTGATTTAGCAGCCATTTTATTAATTTCATTTAATTGATAAACCTATATCTCAGTAGTTATTGTCAGAGAAATATCAGATAGGATGTGATAAGTCTATGTAAAATATAAGTAAATTCTGAGTACAGCCACTTGGCCTAGATTGATGGATAGTTTTCTTTTTCTGAGATGAGCCACTATGAAAGATACATCTTCTGATCTTCTGGTTCAATCATTTATTATTCAATGTTTCTATCTGTTCGTTATGTACCGGCTAGGGATAAAGCAATAAAGAAGTGGAGCAGGTCCTCTTCTCCTATAGTTTATATCAAGTAGGAGTAGGGGTAAAGTGGATGATGCACAGACTATAAACAAGCTAAAATAGATGAATATATTAATTTCAGATGATGAAAAATGCTATGCAGTAAACAAAATAAGGTGATATGAAAGAGTGCTGTGGCCACTACTCTACTTTGGGTGGACCAGGAGGACCTAGCTGAGGAGCTGACAGGATATCTGTGCTTGTCTGCTAGATGATCCTGATCTGTCCTTCATCTCCAAACCCTACCTCAGGTCTGAGGGTTAGCGGTGGGTGGCAGGGGAGAACTTCAAGAATGGAGTAACATGAGCTTATTCATGAAGTGTTAATTTAAAAAGCTGAAATTTAAGTGTTTCTCTCTTAGGCTGTATTAATATACCCTCATTTAAAAATGAGTATATCAAAGTAATCCATTAAAGAAACAAGGCAATGTTTGTAGTACCCAATGAATAAATGGACAGAAAGGACCTTGGGAGACTGAACAGTGAAAGTCAGAGATTCAGGCCAAGAAAGTAAAGGAGATTAAAAAGATCACAACCACTATCAAAATGTTTCCCATCCCTCTGGATGTACTGGAGGTGGATTGTATAGTGTGTAGTGCTTTGGTGGAAAGAAGACAAACAACAGTTAGTTGTGTTCTTTGACTCTCCTGAAGGCAGGAGTTAAAGAAGCCAGAGGGACCTGAGATGCAGTCAACGTGGAGAGGAAGGGGAGCAGACTGACCTGGAGCATTTGCTGAGAGAGTTTTCCTGGCAAGTTCCAAGCTTTAGTGTTTCAGTGGGATCTCAAAATGTTGGGTGATACAGAGTAAACTGCAGCCCTAGGTCTTAGAAAATAATCCAGGAAAAGGAATAAAGCGTAAATTGCCATTGGTTGGGTCAGTGGACTTTGTGTATTTAGCAATCTTCAAATACTTCACATAACCTCTACAATCAAATCTCAGTATTTGACATTCATTTTACATTATTTTTAATAAATGTAAACATCATCATATTATTTCTTTCACATATATTTAGATACCCTGGATAGTGATGGAAAAGGGAAATAGACCAACCAGGTATATTCTGTATATCTAATTTAGTGAATTCATGATGATTAGATGAATAGAGTAGCTACACTGGCCTCTACCACCAGCCTGTGTGTTTCTTGATGCCAGAGACTTGTGTCACTTAGTTCTGTGCATAAATCAATCTCTAGCACAATGTTGATTGTAGGTATTTAAGGTAGTGAATAGAGAATTATTTGGATGGGAGGACTTACAACTATAAAAAAAAGTAGCTGCAAGAAGGGATGGCTACTTGAAGGCAGGGCTTGTGTTAGTATTTAATTTGCTATATCTCCACAGCACAGCACAGAGCAGATGCTCCAAAAAAAAGAATGAATGGATTAGGGATTTTTAACTTACAAAGCTGTGATAGTTAGTCTTCAAAGGCCTAATGGATTCGTCTCTGGGATATAAATTAGACTTGTTATATGTATTGCTAGGGGCTTAATCCAGAGCAGTTAGTGAGATTTACATATGAGTGTTCAGTTAAAAGTAAAAGGATGTGCTAAAATGTAATTTCTGATTTAGTTGTCTCTCCATGAAATCAATAGTTTGCTGTGGTAGAGATTCTCGTCCACTGCTGTGCTTCTTATTCATAGCACAGTGCCAGCAGATGGTAGAAATTTAATAAATGTTTGAGTTAATGCATAAATGAATGATGATTAGAGCTTTTCACATGGAAGTAGTGAGCTACCTGTTAGAGGTGTTGTAGTATTGCCTACATGACTATATATCATAAGCCTTATACCAAAGATTCAAGAACAAAGGCTGAACTAGGTAACACAAAATGATTGTTCTAATCATGGAAACTGTGTTAGGGTTCTCCAGGAAAACAGAACCAGTATGGTATATCTATCTATCTATTTATCTATCTATCTATCTATCTATCTACCTATCTATCTATCTAGATATATGTATATTGGCTCAGGATAGCTCTCTCTGTTTCCTGTTACCTGGATTTTAGAAGCTGCATGTTTCCCAGGCCACTGTTAGAAGCATCTCATTCACCCATAGGGGGACAACACAATAAAACCGTGTTCCTAAAAATAGATTTTCTGCAGGGAATTCAGGCCAGATGATAATCCCAAGAACTCAAGCTATCAGATGTACCTTCAATGTTTCTAGGAACCATCTGTTGCTTTGATGTGTGTGTGTGTTTGTGTGTGTGTGTGTGTGTGTATGTATGTGTATGTGTGTGGGCATATGATGCTTCTCATAGACAGAGCAGCAAAGCCATGAGAGAAATCATGACAGTGTCTTTGGTACTTGCTGGAGCCTTCTTCTTTCTGGGCAAAATCACATTAACTGGAATTTCTTTTTCTTCTGAAAATATTCTGATATTGGACTACAGCGCTAGAGTGCACCTACATAAACATTACTTATTTCCTTAGAAAAACTGCTCTGCTCTTAAAATAGCCCCTTACTGAGGTTTTAAAATCAGCCTGGAATGGTGTTGTGTCATTTCAATGTTTACCTGTTCACTTCATCTTCTATTTCTAGAGTTGATGGGCAGAAATGCAGTTTTACTGTTTTCATTTATCCTTAATTTAACATATTTCTTGGCTATTGGGACAAATTGGAATAACAGTTTTCCATCTGCATTGAGCACAGAATGCTAAAATATCTTCAAAAATAAAGATACAGAAAGCATTGCACAGGTGAAATTTTGTTACTTGCCCAAAAGAACCTTCATGACTTAATTTCACAAAATCTCTCAGAAGGTAAAAGAGAAAGGGTAAAGAAATAATAATAGCTAATATGTATGCAGGACTTTATATCATTCAATCTTCACCCTTTAGAAGACTTGTCAGAGTAGAATTAAATTATGATTTGACAAGAGGAGAACTGAGGTACAGTGTGGCCCAGTGACTTTCATAAGGTCACATGGTAAATTAGTCCTCAGGCCTAGATCAGTAGTTCTTATGCTCTTTTGGCTTATGGATATTTTCAGGATTCCTGTGAAACCTGTGGATCTTTTCCCCAGACCACGTGTGTGTGGAGTGCATGTGTGTGGAGGGTTACTGGCATTTGAATACATTTTTTCATTTGACTTCAGGAGATTCCTAGACCCCTCAAGTCCATCTGTGGGCTCTGAGATAAAATCCCTTCATCACTTGAGGGTCATTTCCCAGTCTCCTGGTGACCAGGTTAATAACCATTGTTAAAAGGGCTATTGAAGCCCAGAGATGGAAACGACCTAAGTGTCCATCATCGGATGAATGGATAAAGAAGATGTGGCACATATATACAATGGAATATTACTCAGCCATAAAAAGAAACGAAATTGAGCTATTTGTAATGAGGTGGATAGACCTAGAGTCTGTCATATAGAGTGAAGTAAGTCAGAAAGAGAAAGACAAATACCGTATGCTAACACATATATATGGAAATTAAGAAAAAAAATGTCATGAAGAACCTAGGGGTAAGACAGGAATAAAAACACAGACCTACTAGAGAATGGACTTGAGGATATGGGGAGGGGGAAGGGTAAGCTGTGACAAAGCAAGAGAGTGGCATGGACATATATACACTACCAAACGTAAAATAGATAGCTAGTGGGAAGCAGCCGCATAGCACAGGGAGATCAGCTCGGTGCTTTGTGACCACCTAGAGGGGTGGGATAGGGAGGGTGGGAGGGACGGAGACACAGAGGGTAGAGATATGGGAACATATGTATATGTATAACTGATTCACTTTGTTATAAAGCAGAAACTAACACACCATTGTAAAGCAATTATACTCCAATAAAGATGTAAAAAAAAAAGGGCTATTGAGTGAGAGTGTTCAAAATCAGGTAGTGTGTGCAGTTTTTGAAAGCCATTGGCAAAATAAATTGTAAACAGCACCCTATGAACACAATTAAGCTCTTGTCCTACAACATCTACAACATAAATCTGGGATGAGAATTAAAAACCTTCATAAGGCAGATAGCGCGGGGCTGGGGTTCCTGGACCCAGGTTAGTGGGTCAAAGCAGGGGTTTGATGGAATTTTCACCAGTCTACAGGGAAATTAAAAAAACATTAAAAAGACAAGCGAGTTTTTCACTCAGGTAGTATTAGGGTCCACATTACATGGGGTGCTCAGGAGAACAAGCTCTGGGGCCCAACTTCCTGAGCCCACAGCCTGGCTCTGCCATGGGGTTAGATGGGGAAGTACACCTAACTTCTTGGAGTTCCAGTTTCCATATATTTAAAACGGGAATAATAATAGTACCTAGTTCATAAGGTGTTGTGTTGAAATGAGTTAGTAGACAAAAAAACACTTAAAAGAATAAGCGCTCAGGAAATTTATATCCCAACATTGCAAAATATTTTCCAACCCTATATCAATTTTCCAAATAATAATTATTATTATGTTGAACTTAACTATTATTATTATATTGAAGTTATAGCAGTTATGAAAGTTCATATGTGTCGTATGTGAAAGGGAGAGAAAGGGGGAGAGGAATACGGAAAGAAAAAGAGCAAGTAGGAGTGAGGAGAAAAATAGCTCTTTAGTTCCTTTCTGAGAAATACTTTGTCTAGAAGGGAGTGGGAGGAAGAGGATTAGGTGAACTGGGTTCCATTAGAAACCCCTTTTATTTGAGGCCCTCATATTAAATTTACTCTGTGTGTGTGCTTCCCCTTTCAGTGTCAACTTTGAAATCATCCCTCTTGTCTGTCTTGCTTGCTGCTGTTCCCCCAACACATAGAAAAATCATGGAGCTCAGTAATTATGTATTGAATGAAAAAGTGACAGTTCGATGACACCCTTAGTGCCAAAGACTCTGACATGAAATTATTTTGCTGTTGCGAGTTCTCATCCTCCCTTGACCCATGCATCCTACTGGCTAAGGCACAGCCTCCGCCCAACCTAGTCCAGGTGCCATCCCTGGGGCAGTGGCTTAAATCTTCCCTTGGTCTGTAAATTCTATATTGTATATGATATGTTATATATATGTATAAATATATAAACTATATATCTATATAACATCTATTTAATTTCTCTCCCTCTCTTTCTTGCTCTTGTTCTCAGTCTCACCAGTAAATTAACTGCAGGCAATTAGTTAATTGACTTTTTAATGCCAGGGTGCTTCCATCCATAAGATGAAAAGGTGTTTGTCTTACTTAAGGCAGAGAAGGGGTGAACATACTTTGGTGGTGTGAGAGACACAGCTATCAGTGTGTTTTAAAGCTCTCTTCTTATGAACAAGAATAATTATTGTTTTTCTCTCTTTGAGGAACAAACATCTCCTTTTTTTAAAATCAGACATAACAGAGAATAAATAAATGTCTTACATTCACTAATGTCAGGAGGAAAACATTTAAGGCAGCAACACAAGCAACCTGACAATTACTCAGTTGTAGCTTGGAAACATTCGCGGTATGGAGGGCCCATCATGGTGCTCTTCAGAATCACAGGGTTTGTGCCGATTATATCCCACCTGATTCAAGCTTATATTTGATAGCTGATAGAAATATAAGCTCAAACAAGTAAACTTTAGCTTTAAAGAAAGAGAAGGAAGGAATGATGGAGGGAGAAGGAATAAATAAATCACCTGGACCTTAGTCCCCAAAAACAGCATCCTGAGCTTCTTAACAATGTATAGTTATTAATCTCAGCACACAGTAAATTAACCCATATCCCTACTATTTATATTTGAGTTGAGGAACAAACAAAGTTCCAATTCATTTATTTAGTGAGGTTTGTTGGAAGGGATGGAGTTTGGAAAATCTATACACTCTTCACTTGGTCTATACACTTCTACACAATGGCAGTAACTTCAAATGATCACTTATGCAAATACTCTAGTTTTTAAGGGCTCCTATCTCCCCCTCACCTTTTCAAGATAGTATCTGAAAATGAGCAGAAACTAGAAAGAAAGGATTTGAGAATCAAAATTCATACTTTACTACTACAAAAAGACATAAGTACACAAGTTTAGAGAGAGAGATACTGATTCTTCTGTGGGTGTCCATTTAATATCCGTTTAATAGGTGACACTGTGGATTCATTGAGCAAACAGGATGAAGAAGGCATTTAAGGCAAGAAAGTGGCTTAAGTGAGCAAAACAACTTTCACCTTTATTTAGAGTATGATTTCTCCAGTATAAAATCCTTCTTAAGGTAATCATTTATTATAAGCAGCATAGGTGTATTCTGTTTTACTTGAAACTTTTAATATAGTTAAAATATATATTATTGAATGTCTGTCTATCTATCTATTTATAGATAAGAATTCTTAAGCAGTTTTTGGCTTATGCTAATTCTTCACAGCATTAAGAGATATTAATTGACAGGGGAAAAAGGCTTCATTTCATTAAATAATTTTCTTTATCTGGATTCTCCCAACATTACATAGATAGGTCATCTTGTGTGTTGTGAATCTTCAAGGGCACTAGTTCGTGCAAGACTTCCAAAGTTATTTGAACATAAGACCCACTCCCTCTTTTATTCTCTGTAGAGTGTTTCATGGTCCGGGGCAGGGTCGAATAGTTCACAGAATATGTTTTGGGAAATGCTGGTATAGATTTTGGCTCTTTTCATTTGAAGGTTAAAGCCTTGTTGGCAAAGAGACACCAGCCAATCATGTCTAAATTCCAAATACCCTCCTCAAAAAAAAGGCACTCTTTTTTTTTTTTACAAGAGCTCATGTCCTCTCCTGACCTCTCTGACTTTGCTGACTGCTTTTAATCCTATAAAACACAGAGAAAAATGTTCCAAGCCTATGTTACTCTCCTTCTAAGACTTTTCTTTCTGAAACAAATACCATATGATATCACTTTTATGTGGAATCTAAAATATGACACGAACCTATCTGCGAAACAAAAACAGAATCACGGACATAGAGAACAGACTTGTGCTTGCCAAGGGGGAGGGGGTTGGGGGAGGGATGGACTGGGAGGTTGGGGTTAGCAGATATAAGCTTTTATATATAGAATGCATAGACAACAAGGTCCTACTGTATAGCACAGAGAACCATATTCAGTATCCTCTGATAAACCACAATGCAAAAGAGTATTAAAAAAATGTATATATATGTATAACAGAATCACTTTGCTGTACAGCAGATATTAACACAACATTGTAAATCAACTATACTCAATAAAAATTTTTTTAAAGGAAAAAAAACAAGGCACTCTACTCCTGCAAGGGAGGGTGTGTATTCATTATTGGAGGGGACTGGCCTCTTCTCAACTCCCTCCCTCCCTCTGGATTTAACAGGTTGTTACAAATCAAACTTTACAGTAATAAGAATGCTTTCTCTAATCACCTCAATTAATTACAGGGAAGAATGAATCAATCTTTAAGCATCACTAGCACTGCTCATAAATCCAAAATCATTTAAACAGGGTTTTAAATCCCAGAAAAAAAAGAGATAGAGAGTGATAAACATTTAAATGAGTGTCCCTGTTGCCAAAGGCTTAGCAGGCTGTGACTGATGGGGCACTGCTTCCATCCACTGACTCAGGGCTGTATTTCCTGAGCATTTATCACATGGTGGGCAATATGCTAGTCATCTTCGGAATATCTCATTTAGTCCTCCTGACAGCCTCCAAGGTAGTTCTTGGTATTTTCTCCTTATGAGGCTTGTGAAGCTCAGAGAAGTTGATATTTGCCCAAGTCCTAGAGTTCATAAATGGAGCAACTAGGATGGAAAAGAAGGCTCTGGCTCCAAAAGACCCTCCTTCAGCTTCCCCAGACACTCCCTGACCAAACCCAGATGCCCTTCTTAGTGGCTAAGGGACATCAGAGTGACACACAGAATATCAGCTATTTTTCAAAAGGAAAATGAACTGCTCTAAGTGCTGTGAAACATCATGGAGGAGAAAGGCATGAGACTAACTAAAAATAATAATTATAATAACCATTAATATATGTTTAATTAGGAGGCAGACACTTAGGAAAGTGCTTTTACAACTTATGTCATTTAATCTCCATGATGATCTTGTGAGGAAGTTTCTTTTACTATCATCCCATTTTACACATGCACACTTATGAGTCCACTGAGGCTACTAATGATTTAAATAACATGTCTAAGGTCACAAAACTTAGGATTTGAACCCAAGAAGACTGACTCCATTATGTAACCCTTTGTAAGAGGATGGAGGTCTGACCTCTTGTGCTAGAGCTATCAAGGACTCAGGTTTGGGAACTTGGTCTGAACTAAAATTCACTTGATTTTTTTGTGTGTGAATTTGAACAGTTTTACTACAACAGATGATGTCTAGACAGACTCTGCCCTTGAAAATGCATATTTATCTTCTGGGTTTCCTTTAAAAATATCAGGGCCTTGAATAGTGTCTAAATGACATAATCACAGGTACATTAGAAAGACCCTCTGCTTGTTAGTACATGGGTATCTAGCCACTCTTCCCCAGGTCTCATCTCCCCTGAGTCAAGGATTAAAAACAAAAAAGATGTTTTTGTTGAAGGAAAAATATAATTAAACACAATGAGAAAAGAAGAAATTAAACAAAATTTAAGGAAATTAAGATAATTTTATATTCTTTGTTTTACTTTATCCTATATTATTCACATTTTTGGGAATAGCCTTGAATTACTTTTATTATTATAAAACAGATATAAAAGAGAAAAATTTACAGATTAGTCTGTTATTTTACTTTGCCTCTCTGCAGCATCCAAGTTTTCCTTTTTATATTATTCTCAAGTTTTTATTAAAATATTATATTACATTTATTCTTAAGATTTTTCCAATATGTGCTTTGTCCCCTTCAATTATATTGCACACTGCTGAAGGAAAGGGACCACAGAGAAATTCCTGGTATGGCACTTCATATTTTCTCCTTGTGTTTAGTTATCGTTTTAATATTGTAAACTACTATGTGTCAATTTTTAAAATGCAAATGCCTCCTTTAAGTATTTTGGCTGAAAAGAACATATTTGTATATTTGCATGTAAAGCTTATTCTGTGCTTTTGACTGTTTTCACAGGGTAGACTCTCATAATTAACATTATGAACTCTGTCTTTTGACATTTTTAAAGCTTGGATATACACTTCCTAAAACCTTTCCTATAGCATTGTATACTCTTAACACAAATATATGAGAGCCAGCTGAATTTTTTCTAATCAGGTTATCTTCATTAAAAAAAATGGCCAGTGTGATAAGTGAAAAAGTATCTCATGTTTCTTTTAATTAACATTTTTGAAGGTTGGACGGTTTTCTATATACTTAATTTCCTAATACATTTCCTCTTGTGATTGCTTTTTTTTATGTTTGATGTCTATTTAGTTTGGCCTTGGCCACAACAGTGAGAGGCCCGCGTACAGCCAAAAAAAAAGAAAAAAAAAAAGAAAAAATATTTTACTTAGCAAATATTTGCAGTTTCTTCTCTTGCTTTCATATCTATTTCATGTTTTTACAATTCTTACACTTTTCAAGGACAACTCTGTGTTTACTCTAGAATGTTAAAGTGTAAAGCACAGTTTATAGTCAATAAATAAAGTAAAATTTTAATTTACTGGAATAAATATCAAGTTCTTAAGTTATGGAAGTGATTCACGTGTGTTTCACTTTCCCCAGGGCATCCTTTTTCTCCCACTCCAGTTAAAGTCAAGCCAGTCAAGGCTTTGCTGAAAATATAAGTGTATCCCTGTACTTTTTTTTTTTTTTCGGTACGTAGGCCTCTCACTGTTGTGGCCTCTCCCGTTGCGGAGCACAGGCTCCGGACGTGCAGGCTCAGCAGCCATGGCTCACGGGTCCAGCCGCTCCGCGGCATGTGGGATCTTCCCAGACCAGGTCACGAACTCGTGTCCCCTGCATCGGCAGGCGGACTCTCAACCACTGCGCCACCAGGGAAGCCCTCCCTGTACTTTTTGAAGAAAAAAATCTATCGATCATTGACTCTTTGTCAGGGACTGTGCTAAAAACTTATATAGATAATATTTAATTTTTACAGCAACCCTCTAAATTCAGTCTTATTTTCATTTTATAGATGAGGAAACGGAGACATTAAATGCTTAGATAACTTATCCAAGCACACACAGTTAGTAAGAAGAGCCAGGATTGAATCCCAGACATTCTTACTCCAAATTCTAGCAGTATTAGCCACTTTGCAAAACTACCTTCTGGATGCCTCCAGATATTGTGTGCTCCACCACCCCCTATTTTCTCACATCACTCGTTTACATCCCCTATGTGGCCTGTGTAAGCATTTAAGTTCCAACACCTACTGTAGCTTCTTCACCTCTGTATTCTCAAAGAGCAGTGTAGATGGATGGGGTGTAGCCCTATTCACTACCAGGGGACTAACTGGATGACGTTTCCTTCCAGTTATCTCTGATAAACAATTTGTTCCTAATTCTGCAAGACTCAAAGACGAAAGCACCAAGAATATAGAGTTTTCCAAAGTCACACAGCTGGTGACAAGGATGCACAAAGCAACCATTGGAATGTTTCAATAAATGTGGGTGTCCATCAAAGTGATGAAAAAGAGGACTAAAAATTGGAATCTTGTGGTTTTTGGGTCTTCTTGTTCCTGAGGGTTGCATGTTACATTTACTGAGAGGTCTTGATGGCTGCTTTGTACTTTTTGTCAGTAACTTGGGAAGCTGATATAAGCTCCCGTTGTGTAACAAAAAGAAAAAAAAAAAGGTAGCCTGTACTTTTTTTTTGGTCACTCCTTTCTAACTCACAGTACTCAAAACCTGGAGCATCAGGCATAAAGATTAGCTTCTCTTTTTCCTTTGAAGAAAAGGCTATCTTGACTAATTTTCACACCAAACAAAGTTTCTAACCAAAACAAACATACCAGCAAATAAAATATGCATTAAATATAATGCACTTAAAAAATAAACTTTGTATATTCATTGATAGAATGAATTTCTGGGTTGACATAATTTAAAATCATATATTGGGAGTGAGTGTGTGTTGTGATGCAATTACATTTAAAACTCCATTTACATATATAAACATATAAAAGAGATCTAATTCCTGCTTTTTGAAAATTACTAATTTGGTAGTTTGGGGGATGCTACGTAGTGCTCTGAACCTCACTTTTCTGATTTGCTAAAATAAGGATAATACTATCTACCACAACAAGATTGTACACACTACCATTTGATTGAGAAAGAGAAAAGCATAAGTACAGCAGTCTGTGACTGGTTTTTAACAGATGCTAATTTATTTCCTTCATTGAAGCAGCACTTCCTGAATATCCACCTCACATCTCTTCAGTGATGAGAGCTGGAGGTTTGACCACTTAACTGCCAAGCTTTTTATCCTAACCCCAGCTCCAGGGTCTTAGTTATGGTTCAGATTTAAACTTTCCCTGAGAAACAGGGATCTACTCAGAGGGTCAGTCCAGAGTGGTCTGATTCTCATCCTGACTCAGACTATTTCTCAGAGTAGTTTACCTTTCTAGACCTCATCTTTCTCATCTGCTTTGTACTCCTGTGGTCAATAAGAATAACGTATTTAAGAGTAAGCATTTATTTATTAATTACAACTGTAGAGAGCAAATGGTGATCTCTCCGCCACAATTAACTGTTTTCTCAAGACCCCGGACTTTGCTGGACATCTGTCTAGCCACCTTAGACTGAACAGAATTGTGTTTTGATCTCCATACCGGTGAAAGCAAGTAAGCAAGCTCTCCATTGACCCTATCAACAAGTTCTTACTAACCACTTAAAGCTCCAGATACACTGTAAACTCACAGATTATTGCTAAGGTGAGGCTTGGGAGTGGGGCTTGGGATCAGATAGATTTTATATGATTTGACCTATGACACTGTGGAAATTAGAACAAGTTAATTAATATTTATGAGCCTCAGTTTCCTCATCTGTATACAGGGAAACAGTACATAACTCACAGGACTTTTGTGAAGTTATGAGGGAATTATATATCCAGGATTGTTAGTACAGTTCCTGAAATATAGGCAGCCCTCAATAATGGAAACTATTACATCATCATCACCAATTTCAAATCTTACCACCAACTTTCAGTTGCTGCTCAGACACAATAGAAGTAGACTGGGCAGTGGATTTTGCATCAGTGAAGGCTTCTTTGCTAATTAATCCATGTGTTAGTTGGAGAAGGCAACCCAATGGTGGGGGTAGGCAATGGGAAGTGGGCAAAACAAACCTGACAGTCACATTAAAAGTCCTTTCATTGCCTTGGTCTCACTTTCTGTTATTTTGAGATTCAGTTAATTGAAGTGTACACAGTGAGGTCTGACACTGAAGGTAAATGTCAGTTCCTGAGAGTGCAAGATGTTGACAGTTATTGATAATAAGATACAGCAGAAACCTTTCTATTCTCAGAGAGATATTATTACTTCTACACATGATTTTCCAGATCCATGCATTTATTTACTAAATCAGTTTGGACCCTTTATTTTAGAAGCAACAGAAAACTTGACCCAAATTATCAGAAGAATAATTTCTTCGGTCTAAGTAACCAGAAAGTTTAGAACTAGCTAGTTCCATGTAGGCTTGACATTCAGCCTCAAATGATGTCATTAGGATCCAGTCTTCTTCATCTCCTAGGTCTTACCTTTATGTTGGCTTTAGTCCCAGGGTCCATGTGGAGGAAAGATAGCAAACAGCAGCCTCAGGCTTATCCGTTCCCATGCTCAAGGTCATTGCCAAAGCAAACATCACCTGTTCAGTCACTAAATCAAAAGGCCTAAATACTTTAAATCAAGGCATTTGATTTAAGCTCTAAATACCTAAATCAGTCACTGTGGATAGTAAAATCAGATGATAGGCCTAGGTTACCACCAGTAACAGCAAATACATTCAAAGAGCACGGACTAGAGTGGTACTTCCTCAAAGGAAAATCAGGGCTATTTTGCCAGGAACACAATGAATATATACCAGCCAGCAAAAATAAGATCATACATGTTCTTTATTTTCTACGGAGAACCTTTCTTTACCACCTCCAAATGCTGAGTCTAACTGTTCCTTCCAGTCTCATCTGAAGTGTAACTCCCTCCATAACATATAAGTGTCTTGACTCAAGTCCCATTATCCCGGTGAATTTGTTTCCTTCCTCAATTTAATCCAAATGGCACTTGGGCTTCTCATGTGGGCTTTATTATAATGTTCTTTTTCTTGCTTAGATGAGTTTGAATATTTGTCTTAACTAGCTAAAAGCTCATGGAGGGCAGAGACTCTGTCTTATTGTCATGGAATCCTTTAAAGTAACCAGTACATTGACTTACACTCAGGAGATATAATATAGTAAATACTTTCTCAATCAGATGCCAATACCAATTCTATATTTCTAAAATGCTAATTATATTTCCACTGGAGCATTAAACAAAACAAAACAAAAATTGAGCTCCAACTCTATTCCTTTGGTGGAAACTGTCCTAGATTTTGTATTTGACATCTTGTGAAGCCTGGTCTCAGAAATTGGCAGCGATTTGAATATAGAGATTTGAGCTCATGTGATAGATAAATGAGTAGTATCTCTTCAATTATAAAGCAGAAGCTATTACATGTAATCACCTTCCAATTCACCATCTTAGCATGGTGACTTTTGTTAATGTGAACTGAACAGTTTCTTAAGTCAAGAAGCAGATAAGAAAGAGGCTGGGGAGAAACATGTTTGAATAAAAATAATGTTTCTTTGTGAATGTTTGGGCTACGTAGAGTTTTTATGTGATTCATAAACATGGGGGTAATTGGAAATAATATTCTGGCCTAGAGGTTTGTGTACCACAGACATAACAACAACAACAACAACAACAAAAAGGTCTGCTCTCTTCATCTGAAATCTTATTTTTCTTGTGATATAAATCAATCCACAGTGGAATCAATCCTCACGTATAATAAAGATGAACAATTGAGGCTGAACTGTTATATAACTTGCACAGTTTTTAACTTGCAATTTGTTTCCTGGAGATAAATGTAACTCTGAATTGGGAATTTTCTACTGCTTTTGTGAGTTGACTTTGGCTAAGATATTGTAAATTGATATGTATTACATGTGCTATGTATTTTTATTTTGCGGTGAAAATTAAGTCATTCATTAAATATCTGAGTATGCACTATGTGCTAAGCATTGAATTGGATACAAAGAAAGGGAATTACCTTTTTTCTTATGGAACATACAGTTTTATCAGGGAAATTAAGTTTACATATCATGCATGACAGAAAATAAATGCAAAGAGAAAAATATAGGTAAAGAGAGACTTTAAGAGCTGCAATGCTTATATGTAGCTATGGGTTCAAAAAAAAGCAACCTTGAAGTAGAGGATTGAGCTGCTTTGAAGGTAAGATTTGGAGATAGGATAATAATAGCTGACATTTATTCAGTATTTACTAAGTAATGGGGTACCTTTCTAAGTACTAATTTTTTAATTGCATATTCACTTCATGAGTTAGGTACTATTATTATTGTTTTCTTTTATCAATTTTGTTTATCTTCTCAAAGAAACAGCTTTTAGTTTTATTGATCTTTACTATTGGTTTCTTTGTTTCTATTTCATTTATTTCTGCTCTGATCTTTATGGTTTCTTTCCTTCTACTAACTTTGGGTTTTGTTTGTTCTTCTTTCTATAGTTCCTTTAGGTGTAAGGTTGGATTGTTTACTTGAGATTTTTCTTGTTTCATGAGGTAAGCTTGTATTGCTATAAACTTCCCTCTTAGAACTGCTTTTGCTGCATCCCATAGGTTTTGGATTGTTGTGATTTCCTTGTAATTTGTCTCTAAGTATTTTTTGATTTCCTCTTTGATTTCTTCAGTGATCTCTTGGTTATTTAGTAATGTATTGTTTAGCCTCCATGTGTTTGTGTTTTTTACATTTTTTCCCTGTAATTGATTTCTAATCTCATAGTGTTGTGGTCGGAAAAGATGCTTGATATGATTTCAGTTTTCTTAAATTTACTGAGGTTTGATTTGTGACCCAAGATGTGATCTAACCTGGAGAATGTTCCATGCGCACTTGAGAAGAAAGTGTAATCTGCTATTTTTGGATGGAATGTCCTTTAAATGTAAATTAAATCTATCTGGTCTGTTGTGTCATTTAAAGCTTGTGTTTCCTTATTAATTTTCTGTTTGGATGATCTGTCCATTGGTGTAAGTGAAGTGTTAAAGTCCCCCATTATTATTGTGTTAATGTCAATTTCCTCTTTCATAGCTGTTAGCAGTTGCCTTATGTATTGAGGTGCTCCTATGTTGGGTGCATATATATTTATAATTGTTATATCTTCTTCTTGGATTGATCCCTTGATCATTATGTAGTGTCCTTCCTTGTCTCTTGTAACATCCTTTATTTTATTTTATTTTATTTTATTTTATTTTATTTTATTTATTTATTTATTATTTTTTTTGCGGTATGTGGGCCTCTCACTTTTGTGGCCTCTCCCGTTGCGGAGCACAGGATCCGGATGCGCAGGCTTAGCGGCCATGGCTCACGGGCCCAGACACTCTGCGGCATGTGGGATCTTCCCGGACCGGGGCACGAACCCATGTCCCCTGCATCGGCAGGCAGACTCTCAACCACTGCGCCACCAGGGAAGCCCTCCTTTATTTTAAAGTCTATTTTATCTGATATGAGTATTGCTACTCCAGCTTTCTTTTGATTTCCATTTGCATGGAATATCTTTTTCCATCCCCTCACTTTCAGTCTGTATGTGTCCCTAGGTCTGAAGTGGGTCTCTTGTAGACAGCATATATACAGGTCTTGTTTTCATATCCATTCAGAGAGCCTGTGTCTTTTGGTTGGAGCATTTAATCCATTCACAGTTAAGGTGATTATCAATATGTATGTTCCTATTACCATTTTCTTAATTGTTATGGGTTTGATTTGTAGGTGATTTTCTTCTCTTGTGTTTCCCACTTAGAGGAGTTCCTTTAGCATTTGTTGTAGAACTGGTTTAGGGGTGCTGAATTCTCTTTGCTTTTGCTTGTCTGTAAAGCTTTTGATTTCTCCATCGAATCTGAATGAGATCCTTGCCAGGTAGGGTAATCTTGGTTGTAGGTTCTTCCCTTTCATCACTTTAAATATATCACGCCACTCCCCTCTGGCTTGTAGAGTTTCTGCTGAGAAATCAGCTGTTAGACTTATGGGAGTACCCTTGTATGATATTTGTTGGTTTTCCCTTGTTGCTTTCAATAATTTTTCTTTGTTTTTAATTTTTGTCAATTTGATTACTATGTGTCTCAGCATGTTTCTCCTTGGGTTTATCCTGCCTTGGACTCTCTGTGCTTCCTGGACTTGGGTGGCTATTTCCTTTCCCATGTTAGGGAAGTTTTTGACTATAATCTCTTCAAATATTTTCTCGGGTCCTTTATCTCTCTCTTCCCCTTCTGGGACCCCTATAATGTGAATGTTGTTGCGTTTAATGTTGTCCCAGAGGTCTCTTAGGCTGTCTTCATTTCTTTTCATTCTTTTTTCTTTATTCTGTTCCACAGTAGTGAATTCCACCATTCTGTCTTCCAGGTCACTTATCCATTCTTCTGCCTCAGTTATTCTGCTATTGGTTCCTTCTAGTGTATTTTTCATTTCAGTTATTGTATTGTTCATCTCTGTTTGTTTGTTCTTTAATTCTTCTAAGTGTTCGTTCTTTAATTCTTCTAGGTCTTTGTTAAATGTTTCTTGCATCTTCTTGATCTTTGCCTCCATTCTTTTTCTGAGGTCCTGGATCATCTTCACTATCATTATTCTGAATTCTTTTTCTGGAAGGTTTCCTATCTTCACTTCATTTAGTTGTTTTTCTGAGGTTTTATCTTGTTCCTTCATCTGGTACATAGCCCTCTGCCTTTTTATCTTGTCTGTCTTTCTGTGAATGTGGTTTTTGCTCCACGAGCTGCAGGCTTGTAGTTCTTCTTGCTTCTGCTGTCTGCCCTCTCAAGTTAGGTACTGTTATTATTCCTGTAAAATAGGTGAGTAAATGGAGGCACAGAGAGACTAAGTAACTTGATGAAGAACACACAGCTAGTAAGTGTCAAAACCAGGATATAAATGCAATCAGCCTGACTTCAGAGTCTGTTTTTAATCAGTCTACTTTGGGAAATTCCAAGTATGAGTAATAGTATGAGTGTAATAGCAAGGAGAGGAGAATATGAAGCGGGTGTGGGAAAGACAGGGCTGAATCTGGCTGTAACAAAGTGTCCCATGCAGAATGTGTTGAGAAAGAACATTAGAAATGACAATTAGTGTGAATCACCAACGGACATATAAACTAAGAAGTTTGGGTTTTACTCTGAAAGTAATTGAAAGCTGTCAACAGAGTTTGAGCAAGTCAGTCATCGATTGGGGTTCCAGAAGTAAACCCTAAGACAAGCATTTGAACCAAGTAGTTAATTTTATAAATGATCCCAGGAAAGACTCACTTGTGTGGTGAAGTTATAAATCGAAGAAAAAGATGCATATGATATATACCAGAATGTTGTGAATTCCGCATTGGACAAGACACCAACGTATCCCCAGATGGAAATATAGAGCAGAGAGCAAGTTCACTTCTGCTTCAATTTATTACGCTTCACAGATATTGCATTTTTTTTTTTTTTTTACCAATTGAAAGCAACCCTGTGGCAACCCTGCATCGAGAAAGTCTATAAGTACCATTTTTCCAACAGCATTTTCTCACATCATGTCTCAGTGTCACATTTTGGCAATTCTCACAATATTTCAAACCCTCCACAAGCAAAAAGATTATGACTCACTGAAGGTTCAAATGTTAGTCAACTCAAAGGTTAGCACTTTTTAGCATTCAAATGCTAAGTTAGCATTTTTTCGCAATAAAAGGTTAGCATTTTTTAGCAATAAAATATTTTTAATTAAGGTATATACATTGTTTTTTTTAGACATAATCCTCTTGCAAACTTAACAGATTACATTGCACTGTAAACATAACTTGCATACATGCTGGGAAACCAAAAAATTTATGTGACTTCTTGCTTTATTGCAATATTTGCTTTATTGCAGTAGTCTGGAACTGAACCTGCAGTATCTCCAAGGTATGCTTATAGTGAGCACACATCAAGAAGAGCTCAGGAATGAAAAAAAAATACCTTTGGACACAATCTATCTCACAAAGGTGACAGCTACTCCTACATTCTTATGAACTCATCTGAGATATTTTGCTCTCAGAAAATGTAGAAATGACCCAACTTGGAAATCTTGAACTTTGCTCCTGACTGGTTCTAAGTGAATAAGGTTTATATACCATGACAAAGTTGATTTAACCCCTAAATGCAAGGTTGGTTTAACATCCCAAAATCAATTAATGTAACACACAGTTTTGATAGAATAAAAAGTTAAACCAAATTTTCATTTCAGCAGATGCATAAGTAACATTTGACAAAATCCAACAACCTTTCACGATAAAAATATTCAACAGGACATCTAGCTTCCACTCTGACATATAGAGAGGTTGTAAGTTGTCACTCCTACCCCCATTGCAAGAAAAAAGCTGAAGAAGTTGAAAAAAAAAAGGACTTTTCTTAGATTCTTCAGGGAATCAAGGTCACAGGACAAATTGCCACCCTCAAAACTGGAGAGACAGGTGGATACACAAAACACAGAATACAGATTAGCTAGCGTACCTAAAGCAGAAGATGCTGGAACCAGTAACTTGTAGGAAAATTTAAACAGTGGCTTCAGTGAACTTCTGGAGGCTATATATGGACTAACTTAAAAGTTAAAATCTCTTGGGGACCAGTCAAGGAGGGGTAGACTTTCATGTGTTTTACCTCCAGGAGCCCCACCAGTAAAGATGGGAGAAAAATCTGCCAGTGTTTGAACAGGGAAAGGGGAAGAGTAACCTATTTAAAGTAAGCCCAGGGCTTCCCTGGGGGCGCCGTGGTTGAGAGTCTGCCTGCCGATGCAGGGGACGTGGGTTCGTGCCCCGTTCCGGAAAGATCCCACATGCCATGGAGTGGCTAGGCCCGTGAGCCATGGCCACTGAGCCTGCATGTCCGGAGCCTGTGCTCTGCAACGGGAGAGGCCACAGCAGTGAGAGGCCCGCGTACAGAAAAAAAAAAAAAAAAAAAAAAAAAAAAAAAAAAAATCTAAAGTAAGCCCAGAGGGGCTTCCCTGGTGGCACAGTGGTTAAGAATCTGACTGCCAGTGCAGGGGATACGGGTTTGAGCCCTGGTCTGGGAAGATCCCACATGCCGTGGAGCATCTAAGCCTGCAAGCCACAACTATTGAGCCTACGTACTGAAGCCCACAAGCCACAACTACTGATCCCATGTGCCAGAACTACTGAAGCCCGCGCACCTAGACCCCATGCTCCGCAACAAGAGAAGCCACCACAATGAGAAGCCTGTGCACTGCATTGAAGAGTAGCCCCTGCTCGCCACAACTAGAGAAAGCCTGTGCACAGCAACAAAGACCCAACGCAGCCAAAAATAAAAATAAATTTATTTAAAAATAAAATAAAGTAAGCCCTGAGAGTTCTTCACAATGACAACTTACCTGCCAAGGCAAAAGACTTCACCTGAGCCTCATTTGACTTCGGGGAAGGAAAATTACACAACTTCCACCTCTACTAGTCTTCTGTGTCACCAGAGTGGGGAGGGGTTGAGAAGCACTTGAGAAGGCCAGAGTCCAGGGGCTCAGGCCCACTAAAAACCTGAGACCTAAGCATAGAATTTTGGAATACATCCCCTACCCCCCAACACCTTACCAGCACATCAACAAGCCCCCTGTATACTAGCAGTGGATTATAGCTGAAAGAGCTTCAAAGCTCAAACTCTATTTACCAATGAGTTTCTAGGGAAACTCAAAGACAATAGAGGGAACAAAAACAAGGATATTAGAAGAAGTTGGAGTTTGTGATACCTACAGCCACAGCAAAGAGCTTAACTCCTTGGCAGATGAACAAAAAACTTCACACTAATGGCCTATGTACCCAGTTTCTGTTCCTCAATACATCATGCCTAGCTTTAAACAAAAAAATTACAAGGCATGCTAAGAAGCAGACACACACACACACACACACATGCACAATTTGAAGAGAGAAAGCAAACATCAGAGCCAGACTCAGATATGACAGAGGTGTTGAACTTATCAAACCAGGAATTTAAAATAACTATGATTAATATGCTAAGTGCTCTAATGAAAAAGTGAACAGACCAAAAGAACAGATAAATAATGTAAGTGGAAAGATAGAAACTCTAAGGAAGAATCTGAAGAAATTGCAGGAAAATAACACTGTAACAGAAGTGAAGAGTTTCTTTAATGGACTCATAAGTAGACTGGGTCTATGAGCTTGAAAATATATCAATAGAAAACTTCCAAAACTGAAATGCAAAAAGAAAAAAGAATCAAAAAGACGAAGAGAATATCCAAGATAGGTGGGACAATTACCAAAATAGTTACAGATGTATAAATGGGAACATCAGAACAAAAAGATAGAAAGGTTCAGAAAAAAAGTTAGGAGTAATAATGGCTGAGAGTTTTCCAAAATTAATGATAGAAACTAAACCACAAATCCAGTAAGCTTAGAGAATACCGAGCAAGATACGTACCCCCAAAATATGCATGCCTGAGCATATCATGGTCAAACTACAGAAAACCAAAGATTAAGAGAAAACCTTGAAAGAAGACTGAGGTTTGGTGGGGGGGTAACACCTTACCTATAGAGCAAACAAAGGTAAGAATTACATCAGATGTCTAATCAGAAACCACATAAGCAAGGAAAGAGTAGAATGAAATATTTAGTGTTAAAAGAAAAACTTAATGAATGTAGAGTGTTATATCCAATGAAATTGTCTTTCAGAAGTGAAGGAAAAGTAAAAACTTTATCAGAGAAACAAAAACTGAAAGAACTCATTTCCAGTATAGTTGTCTTTCAATAAAAGTTAAAATAAGTACTTCAGGACTTCCCTGGTGTCTCAGTGGTTAAGAATCCGCCTGCCAATGCAGGGGACACGGATTTGAGCCCTGGTCCAGGAAGATCCCACATGCCACAGAGCAACTAAGCCCATGTGCCACAACTACTGAGCTTGTTCTCTAGAGCCCGTGAGCCACAACTGCTGAGCCCACGTGCCACAACTACTGAATCCTGTGCTCCTAGAGCCTGTGTTCCACAGCAAGAGTAGCCACTGCAATGAAGAATAACCCCCACTCGCCACAACTAGAGAAAGCCCACACACAGCAACAGAGATCTAACACAGCCAAAAATAAAAATAAAATAAATTTATTTAAAAAAAGTACTTCAGAAAGAAGGAAAATAATATAGGTCAGAAATTCATATCTACATAAAGAAAGAAGCTGAGAAAAGGGAAAAAATGAAGTTAAAATAAAATCTTTACTTTTCTTTTTTCTATATGATTCAATAGATAATTCAAAGCAATAATAGCAATAATTATTGGTTGATTACAGCATGTGAGTAAGTGAAAAGAAAGGCAGCAAGGTTACAAGGGATGGGAGGGAGGAATTTGTAACACTCTGCTGTAAGTTATTTGCTTTACTCATTAAGCAGCATAGCATAATTTGAAAATGGACTTAGATTAGTTAAAATGTAAATTGCAATCTCTAGGGAAACCACTGAAAACATTTTTTAAAAGTACAGTTAGTTTGCATGTATAAAATGTTCAGTTAATGCTAGAGAAGCCAGAAATAGAAGAGATGATAAAAATAAAATGAAATGAAGATCAAATGCAACGGATACAAGAATTATAAACATAGTATATATAAAAAGAAATATATCAATAATTAAATAATTAAATACATAATTAAATGTGAATGATCTAAATACATTGCTATGGTCTGAATGTTTCTGTCCTCCTCCAAAAGAAAAATAAATCATATATTGAAATCCTAATGCCCAATATGATGGTATTAGGAGGTAAGTCCTTAGGTCATGAGGGTGAAGCCACATAGAGCTCCCTGGCTCCTTCCACCACGTGAAGACACAGTGAAAAGTTGTGTCTATGAACCAGGAAGAAGAGTTTCACCAGAATGCGACCACACTGGCACCTTGACCTTGGATTTTCCAGCCTCTAAACTGTGAGAAATATATTTAGATTGTTTATAAGCCACCTAGCTGTGATATTTTGTTATAGTAGCCCAAACAGACTAAGGCATACATCAGTTAAAATATAGTGTATACAAAAAACAAGATCCAACTATATGTTGTCTATAAAAACACCTTAAATATAAATACACAGGTAGACTTTTTAAAAGGTATGGAGAAAGATATACTATTTAACACTAATCAAAAGAAAACTGGAGTAGCTATACTAATTTCAGGAAAAGCAGACTTCAGAACAAGAAATATTATCAGCGTTATTGTATAATGATAAAAGGGTCAATTCTTTAAGAATATATAACGGTTCTTACATATATGCATCTAACAATAGAGTGTCAAAATAAAAAATGTGCAAAAAGTGATAGAAAAATTGACTAATTCACTATTATCATTGGGAACTTCAACAACCTTCTATCAGTAATTGAGAAAACAGGCAAAGAGAAAATCACCAAGGATATAGTTGAATGGAATAGAACAATCAATTAGCTGGATCTAATTGACATTTATAGAAACTTTAATCAACATCAGAATACCTATTCTTCTCAAGCTCACATGAAACATTCACCAAGATAGACCCCATTCTGGGCCATAAAACATATGTTAACAAATTTAAAAGAATGGAAATTATACCAAGTATGTTCTCAGATCAACAATGGAATTACACAAGAAATCAATAACCAAAAGATAGCTGGAAAATCTCAAAATATTTAGAGATTAAACAATATTCTTCCAAATAACACATGGATCAATAAAGAAATTTCCAAGAGAGGTTTTAAAAAATAATTTAAGCTGAATGAAATGAAAGTACAACTTATCAAAATTTGTGGGGGTACAGCAGAAGTACTTAGAGGGAAATGTTATAACATTGAATGTATATATTCAAAAAGAAGATCTAAAATTATGTTAGGAAACTAGATAGACAAAAGTAATATAAGCCTAAACCAATCAGAGGAATAGAAATAATAAAAGAGCAGAAATCAATGATATTGAAAACGGAAAACAATAGAGAAAATCAGTGAAAACAAAAACTAGATCTTTGGAAAGACCAATAAATTTGATAAACCTGTAGCCAGGCTATCCAAGGGGAAAGAAAAAGAGAAGACAGAAATGACTATTATCAGAATGGTAAGTAGGATCATCACTGTTAATCCCATGAACATTAAAAGCATAATAAAGGAATTTTGTGAACACTATGCTGCAAAATTTGATAATTTAGATTGAAATGGACTATTTCTTTGAAAGGCACGATCTGTCAAAACTGGCACAAGAATCAATAGACAAGTTTAATAGGCTTTTTATCTACAAAAGAAATTGAATCAGTAATTAAAAATCTTCCCCAAAATGAAAGCACTTGGTCAAGATGGTTTCAGTGGTAAATTCTATCAATCATTTAAGGAATGAATGCTACTAATTCTCTAAAGATTTTTTTCCAGAAAATAGAAGCAGGAGGAATACTTCCTAACTCATTCTATACCAAAACCAGGTAAAGATATCATAAGGAAGGAAATTATAGACAAATATCTATTGTGAACATAGATGATAAAATCATCAAGGAAATATTAGCAAATCGAATCAAGCAACATATGAAAAGATCATCTGCAATGATAAAAATGTTTAGAGTCTGAATTGAGGGTGGAGATTATATTTATGCAAGTGTCTCAAAAGTAATCAAACTATACATTTAACATGTGTACACTTTATTATATCTAAATTATACCATAATTCAGAGTGGGCAATTGAATTAAATTTGACAAATGCATATACAGATATGTATGTTTCTTTTCTTACGAGTTATAAGATACATTTTCTTGTTTCTTGACATGGCTATTAATTTTGTGTTACCTGATGTGCTTATCCAAATTTCATCAGTTATATATGCAAAATTATATGCAAAATATTGAGAGTCTGGATTTCCTTCTCTTTTTAAAAGAAGGTTGAGTTTTATTCTGGAAGACAGTTAATTTTCCAATGGATATGCTGATCCTTTCATGGCTTGATTTTGAATCTTGTTAGGACAAGTCTAGAGAATACTTTATTCTAGGTCTAGAAGTTCATCACCCCTAAGGTTTGGCCTTTCTGATGTGTTCAGCTGACCTCCCCAGGAGCTCAGCAAAGTCATTCTACTGTGGCCAGTCAAGACCACCATATTTTCCACCTTCTTCTTCAGTCTCCCTTCATCTCATAGCTCCCTGGAAGCTTTTCTTTGCCAATCTTCAAGAGCCTTGCTCTTTACATGCATAGCTTAGCCTATGGCCAAAGACCTAATGGGACATCTTTAAACTTTGGAAGCTCCTTTTTTTTCAACTTTCTTCTCTTTAGTGCATGTCCTACAAATTCCAGTCAGTTCAGTAACTCAGTTTTCAATTTCTGTATCCTCTTTGGTCAAGACTGTCATGTTCTGCCTAAACTCTTAACTCTCTAACTCAGGCCACAGGCTTGAAAGTAATCTGAGTCAGAAAGCTTGAGGAGTTGAGGGACTCACCTTATGTGTTTCTCCTCTGTCAAAGAGGGAAGTTCTATGCCACCTGTAGTCCAGTGTCTAAAAACAGTTGCCTTATATATTTTGTCCAGTTTTGTAGTTGTTTGTGGTGGGAAGGCCCGGGCTAGTTTCTCCATTATGGGCAGAAGCAGAAGACATACTTAAGTAGTCATAGTAGTTACACTAGTATATGCTTAATGGCTTCCAATGGCTGATGGTTATACCTACCTTCCCCTTTGAATAATATTACCAGGGAGATTTAATCTTATATTGTTACTTGCAACACTAGTCTTTCACCCTCCCCTTAGGAATTATAACTGGGGTAATGGATTAGATTATTGATCCACTTGTTATATATAATTTTTTGCACTATCTGTAAGATACAAATAAAGATAAAATTCCATATTATTGACATGATAAAGTGAAAATGATTAATAAGGAGAGAAAGTTGATCATACTCTTATGTGAATGGATTGGAAAAACAACAATATATTAGATTAAAAAAATTTTACAAGACTAATCAATTTCTATTTTCAGTTTTGTCATAAGAATTTAGCATATGTTGTGATGACTGTTTTTAAATACCATGGACACTGAAGAAAATAGAAAGTAGATGATGTGAAACAAAAAGATAATTTATATTTCAGTTGAGATGAAATATCAAGTAGGGGAATATGCACATTATGTAGTTTATGATCCATTTTAGAGTTATGTTTATTAGTATAAAAATACATTATCTCATTAGGGCAGTGATGGAGAACTTTGCTAACAACAACAAACTCTGATGTTAACCCATGACATGTATGCCTTAAACAGAACCATGAGAAGGGATACTGTTTACTCAGGCAAGTAGAGCTGAGAATAAGGATAGAAGAATATGTGGTCACAGAAAAGGGCAATGTTGTCATTTTAATAGGGCTTATTAAAATTTGGTAAATTCCTTTACCAGATAAACATTCTTAGAAATCTGTGTGTGTTTCCCAGCAACAAATGTGTACTTCAACCTTACCTGGATTTAAGTAAATAATAAAGAAAAATCTGATTAGAAATTACTTTAAATCAGAGCAGATATATGGCTGTACATTTCAGAGAAGGAAGAGTTATAATACTTATTAGTCTCTCCCAATCAGTAAAATGAAGATTTACATGAAATTTAAGTGATCCCATATAAAAAATGCATCTTGCAAATTACCTTGCATATAATCATAATTTAATGAATGCTGATTCAATGAACAATTGCATATAGGTACTATCATTATCTTCATGTGATAGGTGTAAAAATGTTGCCCAGGGAAGGTAAGTAACTGGACAAAGGCCTTACAGGCAGAATTTGGAATCAGGCCATCTGATTCCAAAAGTCCACTTGTCCTTGAATTTTAAAATATTCAAGTAGTATAACATAGAATCCTATATTCTAGTACTAAGAAGGCATCAAGTAAGGAACATTTTACCTTTTTCTTTCTCCTCCATTTATATAAGAGTACTGAATAAATCATGAAATGTTTCATTTTCAATGATCAGTAAATGAGGGCTCTCCATATGGAAGGAACTTTGTAAGGCAATGTGCAAGAATAAAAACATAATAAGGACCTATTCTCCAAAAGAAGGGGATTTGAAAGAGCTTTATTCAAGCTAGGGGAAGGGGATTCTTCCCACTTGAGCCCCTTCTAGGCTTTCTGTTTCATCTCAGCAGGGAGGAAGACATAATCAACGGGAGTTGGATCTTTAAGCAAACATATTAGAAACATGAAAGGGATGGAAGAGGAGTACAAGGCATGGAGAAGGGTTTTATTACTGGAGAAATACTTCTGAAGTTATAACAGTCCTGAGACACAGGTTAAATAAGAGACTGAAATTTAATTGGAAGATTATAGAACACTACTCATAGCCCACATCTAACCACCACACCAACAGGGCTCTAGTACAATAACAATGGATCACAGGAAAAAGTGTTTTGAGACATAAACTCTCTGAGGAGTTGTACTTAGGGAAACCCCAGATCAAGAGAGAGATAACAATAAGTACATCAGAGGAATTTGAAGCTATAGCAAACATTAAAAACACCCGAACTGCGAACCAGATTCACATAAACCTCACAATAAAGGCATATTTGCTTCTGTTCCTATTAACCAATGTAACGTGTGGCTTTTAAGAAGTACAAGGCATGACAAAAGGCAAGAAGAAAACAGTGACTGAAGAGGGAAAACAATAATCAGAACCAGACTCAGATGCGGCAGAGATATGGTAATTATCAGAGAGGGGATGCAAAATAACTATGATTAACATGTTAGAGCTCTAATGGAAAAATAGACAATATGCAAGAACAGATGAGTAATGTAAGCAGAGACTTAGAAACTCTACAAAAGAATTAAAAGGAAACTCTAGAGATCAAAACCCTGTAACAAGAAAGAAGAACGCCTTTGATGGACTCATCAATAGACCGGACATGGCAAAAGGTAGGCTCAGTGATCTTGAAGATAGGTCAATAGAAACTTCCCAGACTCTAATGTAAGTAGAAAACAATGGAAAAAGTCAGACCAGAATATCCAAGAACTTTGGGACAATATCAAACTGTGTATTATGAACATAGTTAGAATGCCAGAAGGAAAAAGAGAACTGAGCACAAGAAATATTTGAAGTGATAATGGCCAAGAACTTTCCAAAATGACATGCATCAGATTACAGTTCTAGGAAGCTCAGAGAGTATTTTAAAAATTGACACATACACATATCATAGTCAAACTACAGAAAATCAAAGATAAAGAAAAAAATCTTGAAAGAAGCCAAGGGTGGGGAAACTCCTCACTTATGGAAGACCAAATATAAGAATTACAGAATTCTTATATTCAGAAATTATGCAGGAAAGAAGGAATGAAGAGAAATATTTAGAGAGTTGGGAGTATGGAGGAAAAAACCACACCAACCTACAATTCTATATCCAGTGAAATTATTTTAAATTGAAGGAGAAAATGTCAAGGGACTGAGGAACCAACTGAGAGTGCCCATTGGCCAAAACTGAAATACATTTGGGCAACAAAATAAATGAATTTTTATTGAATTATAACTTAAGGTATAAAATAAATAAATATTTATTCTCTATAATATATAGTAAATAAAATAAATATAATAATATATTATAAGTATATAAAAATAAATATATTTGAATAAATGAATAAATAAGGGAGAGTAAATTTCCCATGCTGAATAATTCTAAATAATTTATGTGGATACTCTGCCCTCAAGGACATAGAGCATAATTCCCCTTCCTTAAGTATGGAGTTAGGATACAGTATGAAAAGGGGAAAAAAAGTAGCTTTATAGTAGAGAAATCTGACAAACACTATTTCAGCCAGTAGGTAAATATTAACATCAAGGTGATTATTCATGTTGATAGTATATACCCATTAAATCATGATGAAAAAGACGCTTAACCTCTGTGATCTTCCTCCTCAAAACATTCAACCATTGTGCAATCATAAGAAAACACTAGATAACCTCAACAGAAGGACATTCTACAAGATATCTGACCAGTATGTCTCTAAGTGTAAAAGTCATCAAAAAACAAGGGAAGTCTGAGAAATCATCACAGACAACAGGAGCAAAAGGAACCTCAACTATAGAAAGTTGTGTGCTATCCTGGATCCTGGAGCAGAAAAAGGGCACTAGGTAGAAACTAAGGAAATCTCAAAACCTATGGTCCTTATTTAATAATAATTTACCCATATCAGTTCATTAATATGCAGATATACCATAATTATGTAAAATCTTAATAATAAGGGAAACTGGATGTGTAGTATATGGAAACTTTCTGTATTACCTTCATAACTTTTCTGTGAATCTAAAACTTATAAAATAATTTTTTTCAAAAGAAAAACCAGAGAATAGGAGAATACATTTGTGAAACACGTCTGTTAGCATCCAGATTATATAAAAAACACTTATGAAACAATTTAGAAAAGGCAAACAGGGCTTCCCTGGTGGCGCAGTGGTTGGGAGTCCGCCTGCCAATGCAGGGGACACGGGTTCGTGCCCCGGTCCGGGAAGACCCCACATGCCGCGCAGCGGCTGGGCCCATGAGCCATGGCCGCTGAGCTTGCGCATCCGGATCCTGTGCTCCGCAACGGGAGAGGCCACAACAGTGACAGGCCTGCATACCGCAAAAAAAAAAAAAAAAAAAAAAGTCAAACAATCCAATAGAAAAATGGATAAAATTTGAACAGTCACTTCATAAACAGTTACAAATGATCAATGAATATATAAAAATTGTCTCAGCTACATTAGCCATCAGCGTGATATAAATGGAGTAGCAGATGCCCCTTGAGAATGTATACCAGCTACTCTGTAAATTCAGATTGCGCTGCAGTATCTGGAGCCCTATAAGCAAGCACAGGCAGCCTTCTCCTATTGTCTTTGAATCCTACTTGGTCTTTAAGTCACATCTCTTCCATGTTGACACCCTTGACCATTAACTCACAGGACAGTTTCTGTCTCATTTGTTATAGAATTAACTAATTATATCATTACACATAACTTTTCTTGAATTGCTCTCATTTTCTGAATATTGATATATTTTATATGTATATTTTCCTATGTGTATTGAATTCTGTGTATTGCATTTCTATGGTATTGTGTTATATTTCAGCGGACCCACATATGCATGTCAGATCAGATGCCTGTCCCTCAGCCCAATGCTCCAAGACATGCAAATGAGCCTTTCCCACACAAAGTCCAGGTTTTGAGTTGCCTCCCAACTCTGGGTCACATAGCCAGGGGTGGGGTTTATGGCAAGATTGTATCTTCCTGCTTTTCTCTTTGCCTAGTGTGAAGTTGCTCAGCCAGTTTTCAGGGTTTGGTTTTGTTTTGTTTTTTTCCAGAGAAAACTGTTCCATATGTAGATGTGGATTTGGTATGTTTGTGGGAGGAGGTGAGTTTAGGATCCTCTTACATATCACCATCCTAAACAAAAACTTGTCTATATTTCTTTGTGTTTTTAATGCATATTTTTCGATATGTGTTTTTCTGTTTGCTAAATAGAAGTGTGTTTTTCTATGTGTTAAATTGTACCCTCCATAAAGATATAAGATGGTGAGTTAAAACAACTAATATCTGCATTAAGTTTTAGAATTCCATAACCACAGTCTCATCTCATTTGCATGTGCCACAGATCCTATGAAGCGGGAATAATTAATGCCTTCATTTTAAAGATGAAGCAACTAGGTCTCAGATAGGGAATTTCTTCATGATTATAAAGCCAACAATAACTCAGAGCTTCTGAATCTAAATGGCTTAGCTCTATCCAGCTAGTGCCTTTTCTCTGTTAAATTCCTATCTGTAGACAAGCATATAGGCTGGCTCATATAGGTACTCAAAATGTTTGTGATTGTACAAATAAGCATAAATGTACATTTGGTCCTGAAAGATGAATTGGAGTTTTCCAAGTGAATAAACAGAGATGGACATTACACAAAGAGAGATCAATATGCACCAAAGCCATGGAAGTGAAGAGATATAGGGAAGGTGAGAATGGCGGTGTGGAGAGACAGAATGGGAAAGTGGAGTTATTTGCAGAGTAGGCTGTAGAGACATGCATGGCGTCTCTCTGGAATAATTTCTGTCTCAAGTACAGCGTTAATTCTCTACACTCCTGTTTATCAGAAGAGCTATACAATCTACTTTTTATAATGGAATACAAAAAACAAACTATAAGAGCCACTGCTTATTATATTATGTTCCTCTTATATATCTTAGCTTATAGTAGGTGCTTTATGGATGTCATAAAGTTAATGGACTAGAATAACCCTATAAACTAGACACCATTATTCTCATTTCACTGATGATGCATCTGAGGGCAAGAGAGGATAAGTAACTCACCTATGGCCACAAAGCTTATAGGCAGTGCAGCCAAGACTTTACTCTAGATCAACCCCAAAACTTATGATTTTGCTGGTAATCAGAAGAAAGGGATATACATGCACATCACACATATTGGAAGCTAGGAGACCAGTTATGAAAGAGGGAAATTATACAAGTACTAGACTAGTAAAGATGTTATAGGGCTTAAACTAACGCAGAATCAATGGGTTTGGAGAGAAGGATGGAATTTGAGGGATGTTTCTAAGGCTGACAGACTCTTGCCCTTTTCCAATCCAGCCACCATCAAAAGAATCACATCATTTTCCTTCAGTCTCTTTTTGTAGAATTAAGTAAAAAAATTCAATATGGAAAATAAATATCAGCCAATTTTTCCAGCCTCCTGTCCTCTATTCCAAGAATATCAACCTTCCTCAAATTCTTCCAGTGTGATGAGGTCTCTCTGATCTCAGAACCTTTGCATATGCTCCTTTCAATTAGCTAAGTTAACACACAGGCTCTTTCAATTAGCTAATTTATCCTACACTCAGCTTAAACATCACCTCTTCAGAGAGGCTTTTTAAAAAAAAAATCAGGAATTACTTTCTAATGATAAAATCTGGTCAAAATACAATAGACTTAATTTGTAGTAGTGAGTTACGTGCCACTAGAAGTATTTATAGAGGAACTAACAAAGATTTGTTGCAAATTTTACAGGCTACAACAAAAGAGAATAACAAAGGGCTAAAAATATATTGACATATAAGGATATCCTCATTGAAGTAGTGAAATTTTGGCTGGAGGCTTAGGAAGAGCCAGTTTAATAAAAGTAGGGGAGGGCTTGGTGATGAAATGAGGAAAGTGAGAGAAAGAGCATTCAGGAAAGACAAAAGCAGGGGACCCAGGGTGCAATGAACTTGATACACTCAAGTACCAGAAAGAAGAGCAGTGTAGCTGTACCACGTACGGGGCAGCGAGGTTATGGGTGGATTGGCAGACAGGATTATTGTGCAGAGATGGGCCTTGATGCCTGTGCTGAGAGGTTCCCTCAGTGTCACAGGGTGCAGAAGCTCAACTAACCTTCATCTTGAGGTGCAGGAGTAAAATTGCTTTCTCTTGAGGAAACTCAGAGTTCAGTGGCCTGTAGTCCTGGCCAATTTCATCAACCACCAAGTTACTATGTACCCATCCTGATGGAGAGTTCAAAGAAGTCTCTTATGAAGTCAGAATATGAAACAGATTAAATCAAAATGTGTCTGAGGAAAAGGTCGAGGATGTGCTGGTAAATCTTCCCGCACTTCCCACATGAAAGAACACTTCAAATCCTGTCCTGTCAAATGCTCCTGTTCACTTCAGTATTGTTCTTGGCTGAAGGAAAGGCCTGTGGGGTTTGTGGAAGTTGGCTCTTTCAATATAGACTTTTTCATGCTCCTTATAAAAATGTCAGTGGGTTGATTCAAAAATATTTTTATTGGCACCCGAACCAGTGAGTCTGCAAAAGACTCTGTAAAAGTTGATTCTTTAGAATATACCAGCTTCCCACCAGGGAAGAATGAATAAAACCCTCAGATCTGAATCTAGAGAACTTTCCTCCCAGGGCTCTTTGCAAACACATTATTTTACAGCCTGAGACAACTAAAACTGCCCTAGCCTGCCAGGAAATATCCATTTATTTCTCTTCTTTTTCTCTTTTTTTTTTTACTTTAAAAATACCAGTTTCAAATTGTTTTATAGGTTTTATATTGTAATGATTTTTGTTTTAGGGTGACAGGGGCATCACCAACCTGCACCCCTAAAATAGTCCACTTTTGAAAAAATCTCCACGAATGGGAGATTTAAAGGGGTTCGTTCAGAAAATAACAAGAACTCATTTATTCTTCTTAACTGTGTAATGTGTGTTGCTTCTTTGACAAGAGGTAGAGAAAGCACTGACCTGTCAACTTAGTCTGTAGCCTGGAGACAAGGCCATTAATGAAGCCACTGATAAAGCCATGCCAATCACTTCACTCAGACTTCCCCACAGGGTCAGAGCTTTCACCAGTGTTCCAGTTAAGGTTATTTCCAAGCCAAATCTAGTTTTCCCTGTGGAGGAAGGGTGAGGACAAGTTGGGCTATGGCAGTAAAATGAGGAGAGAAGCCATGATGTCTGAATGTCATGAATGGTCTTCTGAGGGTCTTTCTCATGAGAAAGAACAATAACAATTACTATTAGTTGAGCATCTACTCTGCATGAGACACTGCTATGCACCATAGATGAATTATTTTGTTTAATATTTTAATCATGGATATTATTATTGCCTCTATTTTGCAGATATGGAAAGTAAGGCTTAAAGTTAGTGTGGGATAAAGCCAGTCCTGGAGCTCCATTAAGCTTTCAACACATCCATAGACAGGTTGGTGATGAATGGAGAGGAAGCAGGCACTTGCAGTTGGGAGGATTGAGTTTAAACAGTGGGTGTCTTACTCATGTGGTCAAGAGTGATCCCCTTGAGGTTCGGTTTCCTTGTCTGTTAAATGGAGATCATTATAAGACCTTGATGAAAATTAAATAAACCAAAGTTAGTGAGTGTGTCTGGCACATTGCCTGGTATCAAGAATGTGACCTTTGCTTGACTCTGAACTTTAGAATCATCCCAAAAGCAGACAACGAGCCATGATTTTAACTCATTTAAAGGCATTTACTTTAATAGAAAACATTTTTGTAAGTGTTTGGCTATTCATACCCTTGAAGTACTTAAAAAATCTTATCCATGAAGATGCAGAAAAAGTTAAGGTATAGTGCAGTGGGCAGCGGATCAGATGCATACATCTGTGATATTCATAGATAGTGAGAAGGAATTCACAGAAGGCTTAAATTATAGGTATTTATTTCTTCACCTGTAAGGTATATATACAGGTGTTCATTGTGTGTGTCAATACTCCCATTGTACCTGAACTATTATATGATGACAAACAAAAATGTAATGCTAGCAAAGAGAGCCCTCTCAACGCCTCCAGTTTTCAGACTGAACCCTGGTTTATTTAATATTTCCTATTTGTGCTTCTCTTTCAAGGAGCCTACACAGAGGCAGACACTCTCTTAGCTTTGGGTTGATCTATCTTTGGACCATTGCTCAAAATTATGTGCTTTATCATTAACTAACTCTCTAGTCATGCCTTGTGTGACTATTATGTCTCTAGCTAGAATGTATGCCAGAGAATAGGCACCGTATCCCAGCCTTTTTTTTTTTAACTCTGGGCATGAAGCACACTTAAGAACAACCAAGATGGAAAGTTCAGTGAGGGCGAGGAACCCATTTGTCTTTTCCTGTAGGATCTTTAATGTCTAGCATAGCATCTGGCACATAGGAGGTGCTTACAAAATGTTTGCGCATTAGCTGACCTGCTTGATTCTATGCATGGACTTTACAAATTGTCATAATTAAGGATGGGGTATTCTTGTCAAGGATTGTCATTCCTCAAGTTTCAACCTTTAACCCTGATGTAATTAAGCTCAGGAAAAAAGCAGCAGATGTAAAGCATGGCTAGGGGGCTCGGAAATAATACCACCATCATCAACTGTAATAATAACAATAAGAATGAATTATGTTTACCATGTGCCAGGTACTGCACTTAGTACTCTATGCATTATTTCATTTAGTCCTAAGGAAACATCTTTTACGATTTCAATTTATGGATGAAAAAATGAGGCACAGGGAAGTTAAATAATTTGCTCTAGGCCCTAAGTAAGTTGCCAAGCTGGGCTTTCAGCCTGGCCATTCATGGTTGGGGTCACGTTCTAACCACTATGCCAAGTTGTGATTCCAGCTCTCCAGATCCTGTTTTCTCGTTCAAAATATAAACACCATATGCTGACACATATATGTGGAATCTAAAAAAATTTATATATGTATGGTTCTGAAGAACCTAGGGGCAGGACAGGAATAAAGACGCAGAAGTAGAGAATGGACTTGAGGCCACGGAGAGGGGGAAGGGTAAGCTGGGATGAAGTGAGAGAGTGGCATGGACATATATACACTACCAAATGTAAAATAGATAGCTAGTGGGAAGCAACCACATAGCACAGGGAGATCAGCTCGGTGCTTTGTGATCACCTAGGCAGGTGGGAAAAGGAGGGTGGAAGGGAGATGCAAGAGGGAGGAGATATGGGGATATATGTATATGTATAGCTGATTCACTTTGTTATAAAGCAGAAATTAACACACCATTGTAAAGCAATTATACTCCAATAAATATGTTTAAAAAATTTACAATAATAAATAAATAAATAAAAACGAATGCCATAGAAGTCTTCATGTGGAGGGCTTGTTTTCCTTCCTCTAGTGCGTGCTTCTAATGGCATGAAATGTTTATAAATTCCATATCTTCTTCTTTTGGCAGCATGGTGAAGTAGTGCTCTTTGGTGGTTAACAGGGGTACTGAAGTCAAAAGGACCAGCGTAAGAATTCTTGCTCTGTGTTTGAAAGCTGTGCTCTTAAAAAAATGCTACATGAATGACTAAATCAGTTTATTTTTTAAGTTGTGATGAATCTGTATTCTACAGCTGTATACTGCTTGACCCCATAATATGCAAAATACTTTAGCACAAAGTCTAATGTGAGGATAAACTATCATTATCTTATAATACCAATAATAATTGCTATACAAGTAGCACGGGTTCTTTGTGTTTTTGTCATGAGGTGAATACAGAGCAGTAGGTGAGATTTAGATGTAGATGCTAAGTAATTTAGAAGACCTTGGATCATTAGAATTCCCCCATGTTTGTGTAATCTTTTCAAAAAGTCAATTGTCAAATCAAAATTATGTGGTTATAATGATCATATCTTTTCCCAAAATAGGATCATATGAGCTGACCAAAGATGTTTTGCTGATATATAAATACACACACACACACACAGAGGCTTACCAACCCTTAACAGTGGATTTAGTTGTACTTTTATTGAACAGGACTAATTGAGGTGAATAAAATTATCTACAATTGTGACAGTCTTAGGAAATCCAAGATGCATAGCCATAATATCTATAATGCAGAGTATTAATAAAGCAGATACTTCTCTCTGTATTCAAAGATATCGATGACCTACTTTGTGGAAGACAAATTTTTGTTTCTCCCAAGTCCAGAAACTATTCTTCCCAACCATCTCTTCACTGTTAGTGAATATTAGCCAACAACGCTGCCACATTATTATCTTTCTTGATTAATTGTTCCAAGTAGTTCTCATTTTCTCAGCCCTTGGACATGTTCTATGGAATCTTCTATTCTATGAACATATTGATCCACTCTCTATTCCCCACTTTGCATTACACTGTGTGGTATTACATTTTGTGATTGATTGGTTGATTCTTCCCAATATTTTCCTTTGCTTTCCCTACTCTTCTGTCATGAAGAATTAAGTTCTAAAACCCTTATATTGGGCAGCATGGGACAAGTACCTGTGCTGGAAGGTAGGGAAGCCACAGTGACCCCGGTGCAGGGTGTCAGAGGTGAAGCAGGGCAGAAGGGTATGCACGCATGTGTTGGGCGGTGGGAGACACCCAGCTTGGAGTGTTGGATAGCAAATGGAAGAGGAATAAAGGCTTCCCTGCTGGGGGTGGCCTCACATAAATTGTTGGAGCCCAAGTTGGGTAAGGTGGGGATTGGAAGAGGTGAAAGATTGGTTATGTACAGGGGAATTAATGGAAAATAAGAAAAGTAGATTAAGGATAATGGGAACCTTATTGCTCACTGTCAGAGAAGGGAGATCAAATATCAAAAGGGAGAAAACTGGGGCCTCCCTGGTGGCACAGTGGATGAGAGTCTGCCTGCCGATGCGGGGGACACGGGTTCGTGCCCCGGTCTGGGAGGATCCCACATGCCGCAGAGCGGCTGGGCCCATGAGCCATGGCTGCTGAGCCTGCGCGTCCGGAGCCTGTGCTCCGCAACGGGAGAGGCCACAATAGTGAGAGGCCCGTGTACCGCAAAAAAAAAAAAAAAAAAAAAGTAAAAAAAAAGGGAGAAAACTGAAAGGAATACCTTCAGTTTGGTAGGTTGGAATTTGAAGTATCAGTATGACTTCATGGAAGTGTGTGTGTGTGTGTGTGTGTGTGTGTTGTTTAATTTCATTCATTCCTTTGTCCATTGAAAGGGCCTGGGAGCAGTGAGATACCAATAAAAATGAGCACACCTTATGCCCATATCTTGTTTTCTGAATATATTGTCCGCTAATAGGAACTAGAGATAGCTTTTTGTGCCAGAAAGTAAGAAAATGCTCAGAGCGATGAGGGCATGTCAAAACAACACAAAAGCCAGTTAGGACGGGGCTCTCTGTGCCAAATTAAGCATGATTTGAGCATCAAAATAAATAATGCTTGTAACAAACTATTAATCATTGCATGACATAGGAAACCATGTATCTAACCATATTGAATAAATGAATGAATACATTTGAAGAACAAAATAAACTTTGCATAGTTTCAAAGTAAATCTTCACAAAAAATAGTGGAAAAAAAGAGTTAACTTTGCAGTGGAGAAGCACCGTTTAACATCATCATTTGTAATAATAAAGTGAACATTATCAGTAATAGGAAAAAGTTAAATCATTAAGATGACAAAAGAAGAAAACAGAACAAAAATGTGCACATGATCTAATCATGAGGTAACAGCAGACAAACCGACGAGGGTAGTTATGTGGAAGAATATCCTTGTTTGATGAAATAACATGAAAGTGCTGTGGGGACCTGAGGTCAGCAACTCACTCTCAAGTGGGTCAGGGGAAAAAAAAGTTCTTTTGTAGTCATTTTTATGGCTATAGAGAGTATTTTGAAGCGGCTGGTGGCTCTTTTGTTAGCTGTAGTCTATTAAGAACACTATCTCTCTGTCTCTGTCTGTCTGTCTATCTCTCTCTCTCTCTCTTTGGAGTTGGGAAAACAGGCAGATCTCTGTTCAGCTCTGCCACTTTCAAGTTATGTGACTTGAATATATGTGATCTTTCCAAACCTCAATAGTGTAACCTATAAATAGAGAATAATAACAGATGAAAAGGGAATAGCACAGTATCTGGTCCATGTTAATTACTCAATAAAAGTTAGGTGTTACATGATCGTTATTATTGTTGTTCAAGTATTTTTGTGTCACATTGAATAGATCTATCTTACCCTTTTCAACAATTTTTAATATTCAATATTTTGACATACCTTCTGCATCTATATGTATTTTTATTATATATACATTTATAAGTTATCTTTCATGTACTTTAGATTGTTTTTAAACTTCTTGCTATTGTGTACAGCATTACAATGCACATCCCTGTGTCTGCATCTTTATTTGTTCACTTGTTCATTTATTCCCTTAAGATACAAACCTAGAATGAAAGACATACCAGTCTATTTAAAATCGGGGTTAGCAAACTTTTTCTCTAAGGAGACAAGATATTTTAGGCTTTTAATGCCATATAGTCATTGCCAAAACTTCTCAGCTTTGTCACTATAGCACAAAAGCAGTCAGAAACAAATAAGGGTTATGTTTATTTACAAAAAACAAGTAGTGAGGGCTTCCCTGGTGGCGCAGTGGTTGAGAGTCCACCTGCCGATGCAGGGGACACGGGTTCGTGACCCGGTTCGGGAAGATCCCACATGCCGCAGAGCGGCTGGGCCCGTGAGCCATGGCCGCTGAGCCTGCGCGTCCGGAGCCTGTGCTCTGCAACGGGAGAGGCCACAACAGTGAGAGGCCCGCGTACCGCCAAAAAAAAAAAAAAAAAAAAAAAACAAGTAGTGGGCCATATTTGTTTGTCACTAAAATCATGAAAGAAAGAATCCCTCTAGTATTTTTAGTTTTAAAATACTGAAAACACAGGAGGAAATCAACTTTTATTTTACAATAACCTGGATATAGAAATTCTACAGTGTGATGGGGAAATGTCAGTTGCCATAGATGGAAGCGTGTTTATCTCATCTGGCAGCTGTGACTCTTGTCATATGAGGTCCACCATCCGATATAGGTTCTGAAAGCACTGACCTTCAGGCAGAGAAGAGCATGGAAAAACACTGTAGTGGTGCTTTGTTCTCTAATGTAGAAGACTGATTAGCTTACAATGGATTTTAAGCATTGTTTTAAAGTAGGAGAAAGGAGCACGTGGGTCATGAAGTACTGGTAGTGTGGCTTTTTAAAAAAGAGAGGGCTATATATTTAGCTGCTTCTGAAATGGTAGAGATTAAAGTACCTAGTTTCTTCAAGGTTAAGCCTTTCTACAAGCCTTTCTCTGACACATTCTTGTATATTTATTTACACCATCTGATCATTACCTGCCTCTTTTTATCTTAGGATGGTGTGCACTTCCCCAGCTGATCATCTAGGATTTTGGGGAGTCTGGGCACTTTTTCCAATCTATAGCTGCTGGTTATGGAGGAGGAACCTAGGTAGCAATTTGTCTGATACAAGGAGGACTTACAGTGCTTTTGGGCAGAAGGTCAAAGGTTGCTGAGAGGGGGATTTCCCAGGACAGATCATGCTGAGTGACATTCCATTGTCACAGAATGTGTATTGTTGTGGGAACTGGAGGCTCCTAGAATGAGATGTTTTCACAATTAATTATAATATTAACCACATAAACACTTATATAGGACCCACTAGTTTCCAAGCATTGTTCTAAGTTCTTCACCTATATTAACTCATTTAATTCCCACAACTACCCTGTGAGCTAGATGCTTTTATAATATATAACTGCAGAACCTGAGGACAAAGGGAGGTTAAATGAGTGCTCAAAGTTACGGACTGTGAAAATAAAAATGGCAGCACTGGTGTTGGCACTCAGGTGATCTGGCGATAGAGACAAATTCTTACACTGAGCCACATTGTTTCAATAAAATGGTTTTATATTAAATTATACAGGCCCTAAATCCCCACAGGATCCACAAGGGCCACACACATCTCTGAAAATAGGGTCCTGACACAGCTAATAATTAACTGATGTTTGGAAGCCCTCTACGTGTGGGCTTCCAAAACCATACTACAGAGTCTACCTTTTATTTTCCCAAATTTCCTGCAAGATAGTTCCTATTTATATTCTCATTTGACACATGATGGGCCCAAGGCTTAGAGACATTAAGTTTTTCTTTCTAGATCAAACCACCTAAGTGGCTGGACTGGTATTCATGTACAAGTCTATTTCCCAAATCCAAAATCTTAACAAATATCCTATACAATTTCAGAAAAAAAAATAATGGGAAGAGCACTGGATTAGAATTAAGGTTCCTAAATTTTAGATGCTGCTTTTCTGTTGTATCATTAGGAGGCACTGGGTAAGTCATTGCTTTTCTCTGGGCCTAAGTTTCCTCCTATATCAAATGAGAGGATTTGGCTTAATTACTGTTCTTTCCATTCAAAATGGTATTGTATGATTCTGTGATTTTTTTTTAATGTCAAAATATGTATGAGTACATTTCCAAATTCTAAATTATTCCAAGATATATCTCAGTCCCCAGAGCTTCATGTAAATAAAGAAAAGAAATTTAGATAAACACTACTTTCAGTCATTGGGATAAAACTCTAAAATCTTAAAAATAGAACACCTACTTTGAAAAAACAACACCAATCTTTAATAGAAATCATGTTGATTTCTTCAGGCCTTATTTTTCACATCCATACTCTGGCTACCTGAATGCTAGTGCTCAAAGACTCTTTCTTTGGATGTCCCACATGTGACACACACAATAGAAGACCACAAGGGTACGGAACTCTCTGGTGCCAAGCCGCCATGCAAATCCTGATCTGTATTTTATGGCATCCTTTAATGCTGAGTTTCCTATCCCTTTAATCAGGGCAAATCAATGAGAAATGGAGAGTGAGTGGACTATCTTGTTGTTGTTCCCTCTGCATTTTGCAGGATCCCACTAACTCATGTCCTCTGAATCCTTCAGGGTCATTTCCAATTCCTAGCTAAGTGTAATATTACAGTTTCTACTGTAATCATAGAAAAGCTTTCACTGGGATCTTTCTAGGTCTACTCATTTAGAATCTCTCTCTCTCTTCCTTAATACCCTCACTTCCCCAATATATATACCCTGTTCATGTGTCTAGGACTCCTTCTACAGATTGTTGGAATCTGAAAATAGAGCTCATTCCATTCCTTGCACCATTTAAACCAAACTAGTTCCTTAAACTTTTTTTCTCTCTCTTTTCTAATTATTATGTGTTTCCAACACAGTTGATTTATACCTAGTTCTCTTCTTTGCAAAAAGTCTATGATGTAAAGGCTGAAAATACCAGACAATACATGTGATCTATTCCATGCAATGGGTCCTGAAGGAAAGTATATAATTATGGGGGTTGGGGGGGGATCTCTGGAAAAGATATACAGATGAAGATTTTTTTTTTTTTTTGCCGTATGCGGGCCTCTCACTGCCATGGCCTCTCCCGTTGCGGAGCACAGGCTCCGGACACGCAGGCTCAGTGGCCACGGCTCACGGGCCCAGCTGCTCCGCAGCATGTGAGATCCTCCCTGACCGGGGCACGAACCTGCGTCCCCTGCATCGGCAGGCAGACTCTCAACAACTGCGCCACCAGGGAAGCCCTACAGAGGGAGATTTTACACTTTCTTCCTGCATACATGGTTAGGCAAATATATGATGCATGGAATGGTGGCAGCCATTTTGTGATCACGAGGGTGTACGCATGAGCATTAAGGCCAACATGCTGAAGATACTGAGTGGTAAGATGGAAGCATCTGTGTCATAGATGACATCACTATGCTTCCTAATTAACCAAATCTAGAACACTCTGAATGTTTTAGTTGAAATGATGAAAGCACTGACCTTAAGACACTTTGATCATTCTATGAGTTTTAGCTAAGAGCTTTTTGATACATTATGCAAATCCAAATTACCTACTTGCAAAATTTTTCCATCCTCTTTGTCTAATTTAACAGACTTCATTTCAAGATTCTGGTAGAAGTGTTATTTCAGAAGGACACTAGATGGCAATATATGCTCCTTAATTTATGGTGGGGGAAGGGAATTTGACTTTAAGATTGAACTGTCAAAAATACACAAAATGCTCAACTTAATGTGAAAAATACATGAGAGTTTTATTTATTCTGTAATTGTGTAAAAATTATTCTTTTAATTAAGTAGAAATAAAGTCAAGGGAAATAGTTGAGCACTGGGAGTTATTGGACAGGAAGCTCTTAATACCCTATCCATTTTTAGAGAACAGAGAATGCCCTATCTCAGAAGACTGTGTACAGAGAAAGAGTAGAGACATACAACCCTCATTTATCCCCTGCTCTTTATGTCAGGCAGACTACTTACTATGTCTGTGGCACAGATGCTAATGCAGGAGTGCCACGTGTAAGGTACATATGTCTCAAACTGAAAAGCATTATACTTTCTCAAAGGAAAAATATTTAAGAAATGTTAGCCACATGTTTAAATTTTGCCCAAATATCATCCTTTGGATAACTTGCTTTTAGGTCTAAGAGCTAATCTTAAGGATTGCGGTTGTTTTCATTCTTGACAGTAATTTGCCTGTGAGTTTACCTTACTAGAGTCATCAGTAAAACGCTGCTATGTAAAATATAGCATCCTACAAATACGTTTATGTATGGTATCAGCTGTTGTTTGTGGCATCTGATATTTATAAATGGTACATCAAATGTCACTTATTATCAGAAGACTTGTGTGTGTGTGTGTGTGTGTGTTCATGGGATAATATCTATGTATTTATATTCAGAATTTGCCTTACACACCCATCACCCTCTGGGCCATCTGTGAATTCTCCATAGTTGCAGTTAATCTTTTCAGACACACTGTTGTCTATAAATTGAATGATAACTTTTTGAACCCAATTGATGATTTATTTTAGTGAAATATGGTATATATATATATATATATATATATATATATATATGTGTGTGTGTGTGTGTGTGTGTGTGTATATACACACATATATATTTGTATATATATGTGTGTATATATGTACATACATAGTTGTTGTTGTTCTTTTTTATAAGAACATGGGCTTGAGAAACAGAATAGAAACTTGGTCAGTGGATTATTTTCTATTATATTCCAGTGGCTGGGCTGCTGATTTTAGTGGCAGCTCTTGTTTAATTGCTTTCATTGGCACATCACACTCCTGTTGAAAATAAACAACTTGTTTCAGAGTGTCTTCCTCCATGATCCATAACTAATGTGGAATTAATTTGCTTTAAATCTTATGACAAATAAAAACTAGAGAATCTTTATCTTAAATATTTTTGGAATAACAATGTTTAAAGTCCTGGAATAAGCGTGTGTCTTTGTAAATATTTAAGACATGCAACTGGTTTTACTACTTTTCTCTCTGATGCAGAAATAAATTTTTTTTCAAAATAATATATGCTCATTTTCTCATTAAGAGATTGTGGAAAATCAAGACCAGATGCTAAAATTACTTGGCAATTTCAATGTCCTCCCCAGAAAGATTTATGAGAGGCAAAGTGTCAGTATAAGACATTTTAATTGAGGGTATTCCTAAAAGGATCAGTCTCGGATGGAGATATATTTATACTTTTAATGAGTAATTGAATAATTGGACTCATTTCTGAGCTTGAGATTACTGAAGGGTTTCTTACACAGGAACTTGATCCAAAACATTCAATTCAAGGAATAGTCAATAGGAATGAACCTTCCCACACCCAACTCAATAGATCAGCAACAGAACTGAAGTCAGAGAACATTTCTCACAAAAGGATGAAAACAGGTAACATTTTATGAGACCCTAACTACTAGGTGACAAGAATTTAAATTATCTCTAACCACTACAATATTTTAACTGTTTCTACCCAGTTTACAGAGGTGAAAATGAAGTCCCGAGAAATTAAGTAACTTGCCATCAATGGAATTTGTCTTATTCCACACAGACAAGCCAATTACTGTATAATTCTCCAGATACAATGCACATACACACACACACACCCCGACACACAAACAGTACAAGAAAGATTGTGGGGTTGGACCCATTTTAAGTTATTTATTTTAGAACTATTTGTGATGAAGAGTTATGAATAATTATGTTTGGAGAACTAAATAGTATATATGCCACATTGCCTAGAACACAGCAGATGCTTAATAAACATTTGGCAAAAGCCTGAATGAATGCAGTGGCATTGCAGTAAGCTTTTATTTGTGGCAATGTAAAACATTTATTAATACTGTACAAAAAGAGTATGTCACTATTTTGAGATAATATTAAAAATGTAGTTTATAGAGATGGGTCAATCTGATGAGTACAGAGACGAAGAAATAATCTTGTATTTTCTAATTTCCAGCAGAGATTAAAATTATTCCCAAAGACACATTCAACTTTTGATGTGATTCACAAACAAAACTCATCATGAAAACTTTTAAGGAAGGTCATTACTTTCTTTTCCTCAAAAATGATTTGTGTGGAGACACTGTAATGCTTCCCTGTCCTTAAGTCTCTTTTGAGAATATTTATTTTATGAAACTACAGTAAGAAAAGAAAAAAACATGTCCAATGCTTATGTTCCAAAATTAGAAGAATTCTAAAGCTCTCCAAGTGGAAAACAATCTGAAATTGAGTTATCCAAGGCACCATGGTTTTATTAATACTCATAAAATAAAAAAGGAAATTCCTTGAGAGAAATTCAAAATCAACATCTGTGGCAACTACTCACTAGCTTATATAAATAAATAAAATTAGTTGTATTTTGAAAAAATAGGAGGCATATAATGAAGTACCTGCTTTAAACTGATTCTTAAGTCAGAGGACTTTTCTAGCTAGGTGAAAAAAATAGTGAAAGGAAATATCTGGCTTATTTTTGATAAAAGATTAATCTAGTGTCTCTTTATGAAATTGTTATTTATTACAGAAAAGTTAATATTTGTGACTTCTCTATTCAGCAGTGTGGTTGAAGAGTAAAATTACCTTGCTGCAGATTTCAGTTATTTGCATTTGCTGGTCATGCACAAAAAAAATTTATATTTTATTTTAAGACTGATAGTTTTTTTCAAAATATGAAATACAAAAAAAAAAGGTTTTAAAAAACCAACATTCTTTCCTTTATCTTTATAATTATCAAGCTATCAGTTTTCCTTTTGGGGCGAATCAAATTATTTTAAATAAGCTAATGTTTTATTCCGTTTGCATCATCTTTAATAACAACTGTTTCCTGAGGATAAACCATGTTTAAGAAAAGCATGGGCGAGGGATTGGAAAGGGATGGAAACCCTGTTCTCAAGGGGCTTCTACCTAGTGGTGGCAGAGCCTTACAAAGTGGGGTTTATTCTTCCTTTCTGGCAGGACACCAGTCCCCTGCTCTCTGCTCTAGAAAACTGGAGCTTGTCTTCTGCAGCAGATCCTGGGCTGTGTTCAGTCCCCAGTTTGAAAATCTTACCAGCATTCTCGACTGTATTTCTTGTTCTTGAGTATTTAGTTTTATAATCCTAGAAATTTATGTAGATATCTTGGGATCTCCCCCAAGTAATCAGGAGTTTGGATTTTTACTTCTGAGTTCCTTACAGGCTTGTGTAAAAAAGCTCTTTTACATTCTTTATCAAATTAAAGTTGGATCCAGAAGGCCTCGTGATGGGGGAGGATTTCTACTCAGAGGGGTGATAGAATGAAAACTAAACTGATTCATGAACACCCCACAGAAGATCGTCCTCATCCTTGCCGAATCTTCCTCCTCTCATCCCTGCCCACCAGGTGAGGACTCTCCTCCCTGACCAGCCTCTAAGATTGGAGTTTGATTTTATTGTAACATGTGGCAGAGTCCTTATACTTTTAAGCTTATACTTTTAGAGATGGGAACAGTACAGCACTAAGAAGCCAACCCACAAGAAAATAAAGAACAAAAAAAAGAAGTGTATTTTTTTCTGGAGTAAACAGATTAAAAAAAATTTTTAAACCAATTAACAGCTCTCTTTGCATAAGAGAAAAATCACCTTAATGTCAGAGAGTAAGTTATAATACCTTAAAGGTTATATTGGTTAGGAATCCCTTTGGGTCCAAGGAAGAGAAATCTTCATTGTTCCTGAAGTGGCTTAAACATTTAAAATATTCTTTTTCTCAAATAAAAAGTATTCCAGGTGTCATCAGTACAGAGCTGGGGCAGCTTCTTAGTGATACCATCAAGGAGCTTTCTCACTCTCTACTCCGTCATTCTTAATGTATGTTTTTTTATCTTTATGGTTGTTACCTCATGGTTCCCAATGGCTGTTGTGCCTCCAGTCTTCACATACACCTTCCAGCAGGAAGAGGGAGTACGAGGAAGAGGCAGAAACCATAAGCTTATTTATGTCCCATTGGCCAGAACTGCGTCACATCTCCTCCTGTTCCCAATCTATTAAGATGGCTAGAAATATGCATTTTTAATTTTTTTATAGCTTCTATTTTAAGGTAGTGAACAGAAGAATTGAATGGTGGATCAGCCACCCAAAGTGTCTGCCAGAGGGAGAGATGTGTGGATACTCCTCAGCTCACTTTTGGCATGTTGGTAACATAAGTCAGCCCTGAGGGCTTTGATGAGTTCTGTACAATTTGGGGCTTTTTTCCTCTTTAATAAGTTTCCTTATAAAAGTTTGGGGAGAATATTTATTAAGAATCTCAGATCCTTTCAAAAGTGTACTCAGTTGTCAATGCCTCTGCAAATATGTACTTGTAAAATCACCCATGTAAAAAAAATTCCAAAGATCATATATTGTCACTGTTCTTGTTTCCTTTCTATATGGTTTATTTGTATGATTCTTCATCCAAAGGCCAATTCGGTCAATTTGGTGAAAGTTATGACAATGACCCTTTTGCTGTTTTGTGCTCTTTGTTTCTCTGATGGACTTTTTCCATCTTTTTCTGTAGTTCTCACTTGAGCATTTCTAAGTTCTCAGTGTCACACCTTGGGTAGCAAAACAATTATTGACTTGAGACTGACTCAGATGTCTGGATTATTTAGAAGGGAACTCCCCATTGTCCACTAATTTCGCTTCCTGGGATGGCTGTCTCACATCAGTGAAGATGTGTGATATTATAGTTGACAGCTAAACCTTAACTGTGGTGCAGAGTCAGGAATGAATCCATCCCTTGAATTAGCTGAAATCTCCTCCTCCTCCCTGTGTGCGTGTATACTTCATTCCATGGCTACCTCCTACTCTGCCTCATTCTCCTTCCAGAGCCTCTGTGTTCTCTGCTGTGTGACTGGGCTTTGATTGAGTGGATCACATCTGTTGCTTTCTTGTCTCTTGAATTTGAATTTCATTGATTATCAGAGGGCATGGGGAAGACAGCAGCAGTGGTGTTTCTGTCATTGGTTTGGCTCCTTGGGCTTTCAGCTTCTCTGTGTCCAAGATACAATGAGAAAACATATTCTCAAATTGAACAACAAACTTAGGGACTATGAAAAAAAATCTCTCCCAAAACCAAAAACAACCCAGAGCCTGTGAAAGGCTCAGGAATGCCTTTTGTGTGAATTAAAACAGCCAAACTGGTGAGCAAATGCAATTTTGGAGAAGGAAGCTTCTCTTATGGAAGAGCTGAATCAGTTTTTAAGAGCCAGGTCAGGAGGCCATTACCTGTAGAGGTGTATGCACATTGTGCCCACGTGGACAGAAGAGATGGATCAGTTAGCCAAGGTGCAGGCAGACAGCACTGTTCCCATCCCACCCACAGACTGTTCCATCACCCACTTCCCACCCCAGCACCACACCCCCCTGTTCTCCTCTTCCACAACTCCAGATCCAGAGAGGCCAGGTGTCAAGAAGCCCTATCTTCAGGGTGTGGTCAATAGTCAACTGTTTACTTAAAGCCACAGGAAGTCCAAGTATATCTCTGAGACTTTGTAAGGTGGGTTAGAGAAGCACTGTAAACATCACTGAAGCTAGGGCTATAAGGGAGGCAGCAGGAGATGGCTTTGGCATCAGTGTGATTAAGGGTCAAATCCAGACTCCACTACTGCCTGCTGAGGCCATGGGCACGTGACCTAAACTCTCTATCAGTTCCTCATATCTTTCAAGAAAGCATAGGGAAGAAATAATATCTCCTGCAGAATTTCTAAAAGGATCTCATGATTTAAGAAAATGTGTACAAAGTATCTAGTACATCATGACAAAATGGTAGCGATTGTCATAAAATATCCAAACTATGAACAAGCAACTCGTGATTTAGATGTTTTACATAAATAATGGGGTTAGCCAGACAGGTGTGATTTTCACTTCTGTGTGTACATGCTCCACATAAAGATTTCTCTGCACTGAGTGGGGAAATTAGTTGTTTGGTAAATGCATTCTGGCGACTCATCCTTATCTTGCTGTGAAATTTAACAGTGTGAGGACTTTCTACAAATGCCATCACTTTTGAAGTGTGTGATTAATTATTCATTAAGTAATATTTTCATTGATGAAGTATGCAGGTTATTTCCTTTACCTCATTTTTTCTCATAAATTTAATTGTTGAGTTTAATTATAATCACTTTATAATTACTGTATTTGACATTAATTATATGACATCAAGCCATTAGCAATATTATTCAGCATAAAACTAATCAAATAATGAACACACATAGCCCACGGCTTACCTGTAATACCTTTTTTCTGTCTTCCCTTCTTTCCCCTTTTCTTTCTAACATATTTGAAAAGGGGTCTCAGTGACTTAGTTGTTTTTCAGTCCTATTTCAGTCAGAAGCATGCAGCACCCACAAATGTCTTGTGGAGCCTGATTTTCTAAGTGTGACCTTCTCTTCTCACTTACCAAACCCCTGGGCTCATCATTCATTGGTCTTTTCAGCAAATGGGACATTGAAGTTATCAGAGATATTCCTTAATTCTTGCTACAAAATATAACTCTCCATGTTGGTAATTCCATATACAAATTTTACTAAGTCTAGATTTTTTTAAAAAGTTGTTATTTTATGAGTCTGCCTTCTGTCAGAGGATCATTATGTATAGAAATCTACCAGCATTCTTTGGGTTAAGTGACATATTAAATCATTTATGAGACAGTTTCTAACAAAACCTTCTGTTTTTCACTTTCTAGATCGTTTCAACTATGTTAAAAAATGTTTAAACCCTAAAACAGAAAAGCAGATCATAGATTCAGTGTGTCTCTCATTTTCCCATTTGTGTGTGTGTTTGTGAGTGTATTTAAAATAAAAATGCTTATAACAAAATATAGGAGATCCTTCTACACTACTTTTTACTACCCTGTTCCCTTCCGCAGAAGTAATCACTTTTTCATTTATTTTAATTCTTTATTTAAGTTTTTATGCTCAAATTTTTAAATAATTTATTTGTAACGATTCTTTAAAACTGTCTTGTTTTGTCAGTATCACTGTCAGTAATGTGCAGTATCCATTGATATACTGTAGTAATAAAGCTATATCATTCTTATACAGCACCTCATCCCCAGTTAGTTTTTCCCATTCTGCCAAATACTCTTGGGATAAACATTCACTGTGTACATTATTATGACTATTATACTATCCATTGCAGATACAGAATCATATTCTTTCTTTATGGAACATTTTATTTTTTCTTAATTTATATATGCTATTTTGGTCAGTTTCATAAGTTTCAGTATGCCTACTTTAATGTTTCATTGCATATATCAAATGCTGCTTGATCAAAATTTTTCCTGAAACATTCAAACATATCTAATATCTGACCATTTAAAAATTTTTTTTCCCTGGAGCTCTCTCTCTAGGAACCTCAATTCACCTGTTGCAATCTGAACTGGCTGTTTTTTAGGTTTGTTTTACAGTTGTTGTTCCCTAGATTCTGTATCTTCCTCTTTGTTTACAAGCTTTATTTTGGTGGGTAAAATTCTTCAGTAGATTCCTGAGAAATATCTTAGAACAAAACACCAAGTTATTGAATGTATGAAATGTCTATTTTCACACTTGATTGAAAGCTAAGCTGAATATATAATTCTAAGGTAAAAATAATTTTCTTGCAAATGGCATGGTAAATACAACTGTGAGTTCTTTTCTAACCCTTCTATTGAGAGGTACAGTCTAATTACACTCTGCTTGAATCTGGCCTGGCCTTAATGACTCACCTGACAAATAGAGTGTGGAAAAAAATATTTGGGGAATTGTGGAGCTAGGTCATTAAAACCCTTGTGGCTTCCACCCAGTCATCTTGAAAAACTTGTTCTAGGGAAGCTGTACCCTGAGACTGCCATGTCATGAAGAAGACCAAGGTAACCATGTGAAGAGGCTGCCTGAAAAGAGGGATGCTCATGCAGCCCTCAGATGGTCCAACCATCCCAGCCCAGATCCCGGATACTAAGTGAAGAAGTCATTTTGGAGATTTCAAACCCAGTGGATATTACTGGAGAAATAAAACAAAATAATCCATCCAAAAACAAAAACTGAGGCCCTAGACTTATGACCCCAGTCAACCTATCCCAGCTATTTTTAGCTGTTTGAGTCCCCTGACTGAGGCCTTTTGGGAAAAAGAATAACTATCACCACTGTGCCCTGCCATAAATTTGTAGGTGTTCCAAATCATTTCTTTACACCACTAAATTTTAGTGAGGTTTGCTACTCAGCAGTTGATTGAAAGCCTATCTCTGGCTTTAATACTGTGATTGAAAAAGGCTGATATCATGTTGAGTTCCTACTCTTTCGGCCTCTCTGAAAATTTTTTAGGATTTCTCATTATTCTGAGGTTCTGAAATTGCACAAAGATGAACATTGGTTTTTTCATTCAATTTATTAAGCTAAGCACTTGGTGGACTCTTTCAAACTGGAAAGAGGTGGTTTTTGTCCTTCATTGTGCTGATGTGGTGTATCACATGAATTGATTTTCATATGTTGAATTATTCCTGCATCCCAGGAATAAATCCCACTTGGTCATAGTGTATGTTCCTCTGAATGTGCTGTTGAATTTTGTTTGCTAGTATTTTGTTGAGGATTTTTGCATGTATTTTCATCAGAGATATTGGCCTATACTTTTCTTTTCTTGTGGTGTCTTTGCCTGGCTTTGATATCAGAGTAATTCTGACCTCATAAAATGTATTTGGAAGTGATCCCTATACTTTGATTTTTGGAAGAGTATGAGAAGGTTTGGAATTCATTCTTTGAGTGAAATGATATATGTCAAAACTATAGTAATGAAAACAGTATGGTGCTGGCACTTAAAAAAGACACATAGACCAATAGAACAGAACTGAGAACCCAGAAAAAAAAATTAAAAAAAACAGACACATATGTTGTCAACTAATATTTGGAAATAGAAGCAAGAACAGTTAATGGGGAAAGGATAGTCTCTTCAATAAGTGATGTTGAGGGCTTCCCTGGTGGCGCAGTGGTTGAGAGTCCGCCTGCCGATGCAGGGGACACGGGTTCGTGCCCCTATCCCGGAAGATCCCACATGCCGCGGAGCGGCTGGGCCCGCGAGCCATGGCCGCGGAGCCTGTGTGTCCGGAGCCTGTGCTCCGCAACGGGAGAGGCCACAGCAGTGAGAGGCCCGCGTACAGCAAAAAAAACAAAAAAAACAAAAAAAAAAAAAATAAGTGATGTTGAGAAAACTGGATATTCACATGCAAAAGAATGAAATTGGATCTTTATCTCACACCCCTCACAAAAATTAACTTGAAATGGATTAAGGACTTAAATGTAAGACCTGGAATCATAACACTCCTAGATGAAAACCTAGTGAAAAAGCTCCTTGACATCAATCTTGGCAATGACTTCATGTCTATGACATCAAAAGCACAAGCAACAAAAACAAATTTAAGCAAGTGTGGCTACATCAGACTAAAAAGCTTCTGCACAACAAAGAAAACAACAGAGTGAAAAGGTAACCTAGGGAATGGGAGAAGGCATTTTCATATCATATTTCTGATAAGGGGATAATTTTCAAAATATATAAGGAACTCCTACAACTCAACAGCAAAAGTCTAGTAATTTAAAAATAGGCTAAATATAAGGAGACCATATGTGCATGGGTTTATCTCTGGGCTTTCTCTGCTGTTCCATTGATCTATATTTCTGTTTTTGTTCCAGTACCATACTGTCTTGGTAGCTTTGTAGTATAGTCTGAAGTCAGGGAGCCTGATTCCTCCAGCTCGGTTTTTCTTTCTCAAGATTGCTTTGGCTATTTGGGGTCTTTTGTGTTTCCATACAAATTGTGAAATTTTTGTTCTAGTTTTGTGAAAACTCCCATTGGTAGTTTGATAGGGATTGCATTGAATCTGTAGATTGCTTTGAGTAGTATAGTTATTTTCACAATGTTGATTCTTTCAATCCAAGAACATGGTCAACTTATCTTTGATAAAGGAAGCAAGAATATACAATGGAGAAAAGATAGCCTCTTCAATAAGTGGTGCTGGGAAAACTGCACAGCTACATGTAAAAGAATGAAATTAGAACACTCCCTAACACCATATACAAAAATAAACTCAAAATGGATTGAAGACCTAAATGTAAGGCCAGACAATATGAAACTCTTAGAGGAAAACATAGGCAGAACATTCTATGACATAAATCACAGCAAGATCCTTTTTGACCCACCTCTTAGAGAAAGGGAAATAAAAACAAAAATAAACAAATGGGACCTAATGAAATTTAAAGCTTTTGTACAGCAAAGGAAACCATAAACAAGATGAAAAGACAACCCTCAGAATGGGAGAAAATATTTGCAAATGAAGCAATTGACAAAGGATTAATCTCCAAAATATACAAGCAGCTCATGCAGCTCCATATCAAAAAAACAAACAACCCAATCCAAAAATGGGCAGAAGACCTAAACAGACATTTCTCCAAAGAAGATATACAGATTGCCAACAAACACATGAAAGGATGCTCAACATCACTAATCATTAGAGAAATGTAAATCAAAACTGCAATGAGTATCACCTCACACTGGTCAGAATTGTCATCATCAAAAAATCTACAAACCATAAATGCTGGAGAGGGTGTGGAGAAAAGGGAACCCTCTTGCACTGTTGGTGGGAATGTAAGTTGATACAGCCACTATAGAGAACAGTATGGAGGTTCCTTAAAAAATTAAAAATACTACCATATGACCCAGCAATCCCACTACTGGGCATATACTCTGAGAAAACCATAATTCAAAAGGAGTCATGTACCACAGTGTTCATTGCAGCAGTATTTACAATATCTAGGACATGGAAGCAATCTAAGTGTCCATCGACAGGTGAATGGATAAAGAAGATGTGGCACATATATACAATGGAATATTACTCAGCCATAAAAAGAAATGAAACGGAGTTATTTGTAGTGAGATAGATGGACCTAGAGACTGTCATACAGAATGAAGTAAGTCAGAAAGAGATAAACAAATACCGTATGCTGACACATATATATGGAATCTAAAAAAAAAAAATGGTTCTGAACAACCTAGGGGCAGGACAGGAATATAGACACAGACGTAGAGAATGGACTTGAGGACACGGGGAGTGGGAAGGGTAAGCTGGAACGAAGTGAGAGAGTGGTATGGACATATATACACTACCAATTGTAAAATAGATAGCTAGTGGGAAGCAGCCACATACACAGGGAGATCAGCTCAGTGCTTTGTGTCCACCTAGAGGGGTGAGATAGGGAGGGTGGGAGGGAGAAGCAAGAGGGAAGAGATATGGGGATATATGTATATGTATAGCTGATTCACTTTGTTATACAGCAGAAACTAACACACTTTTGTAAAGCAATTATACTCCAGTAAAGATGTTGAAAAAAACAATAGGCTAAAGACTTGTACAGACATTTCTCCAAGAAAAGATTTTTTTAAATGACCAAGAGGTATGTTAAAAATGTTCAACATCATGAATTATCAGCGAAATGCAAATCAAAACCACGAGAATTTACATCAAACTTGTTAGAATGGCTGTTAGCAAAAAGACAAAAGACAAGTGTTGGTGAAGATGTGGAGAAATTGGAACTCTTAAACATTGTTGGTAGGAACGAAAAATGCAGCTAATATGGAAAACAATATGGTGCTTCCTCAAAAAGTGTTAAGTAGAATAACTAACGAGCTCATTTCTGGGTATCTAGCCAAAAAAATTGAAATCTGTATCTCAAAGAGATATTACCATTACCACTCCCATGTTTATTGCAAGGCTATTCATAAGAGCCAAGATGTGGAAACAACCTAAATTTTCATCGACAGATGAATGGATAGAGAAAATGTGCCATATACATACAATGGAATATTATTCATAATTGAATAAGAAGGGAATTCTGAAATGTATGACAATATAGATGAACCTCCAGGACATTATGCTAAGTGAAATAAGGTAGTCACAGAAGTATAAAAGCTGCATGATTCCACTTGTATGAAGTATCTAAAATAGTCAAACTCATAGAAACAAAGAATAGAATAGTGGTTGCCAGGGGCTAAGGGGAGGCAGAAATGAGGAGTTGCTAATCAACGTGTATAAAATTTCAATTATGCAAGATGAATTAGTTCTAGAGGTGTGATACACAACATTGTGCCTATAGATAATAATACTGTGTTGGACACTTAAAAATCTGTTAGCAGGGTAAATCTCATGCTAAGTGTTCTTACATACATAAATAAATAAATAAGTAAGTAAGAAAGTAAGTAAATAAGTAAGTAAGTAAATAAATAAATAACCAAAACCCCCAAACTGTGAAAAGAAGTTGGGCAGTTCAGAGAAATTGTCTGATTAGTGTTGGTTGATCATTATCATTTTAAATTAGAAATTTTCATTAAATTTTTCATTCCATATGTCCATTTGAAAAATAAAATTATTCAAACCCACTCTTCCTTGCTTGATCATCTTCAGATATTGTTTGGCGTCAGCATAATGGTAACCAGTTAGTCATCACCTGATGTTAAACCATTGCCATCTTGATGTCTTGGCTCAGTCCTGTCCCATGTTTTCTCTTCTGATCCAAATACTACTAGTCAACATGGCCCAACTCAAGCCTCATGTCCTTAGGAGGGCTTCTTACTATTCTGTCACTATCCTTATCTCTCCCTTTTTTTCCTGAATTCCTAAAGGTTAGTATTTCATATTTGTCTCTGTTGTATGCATGGAAGCAAGCAGTTCCAGATGAGTGCTGACCTATAGAAATCTAATGCAAGTCAAATATGCAATTTAATTTTACTAGTGCGATTAGTCATGACACCTAACATTTATACAGCACTTATGCACTAGATGATGTTCTCAGTTATGTGTCTCATTTACTTCAACCTACCTGTAGTATAGACAGGACCTATTTTATTATACAGGCATACCTCAGATATATTGTAGGTTTGGTTTCAGACCTCCTCAATAAAGCAAATATCACAATAAAATGAGTCACAAGAACCTTTTGTTTTCTGGTGTATATAAACATTATGTTTACACTATACTGCAGTCTATTAAGTGTGCAATAGCATTATGTCTAAAAACAAAGCATGTACCTTAATTAGGAAATATTTTTTGATAGAAAATGCTAACCATCATCTGAATCTTCAGTGAGTTGTGGTAGTGATATAAAAGATTACTGATCACAGATTACCGTAACAAATAAAATCATGAAAAAAGTTTGAAATATTGTGAGAATTACCAAAATATGACACAGAGACACAAAGTGAGCAAATGCTGTTGGAAAAATGGTGCTGACAGACTTGATGACGCAGGGTTGCCACAAAACTTTAATTTGCAAAAAAAATACAATATCTGTGAGAGCAATAAAGCAAAGCACAATAAAATGAAGTATGCCTATACCCATTTTACAAATGAGGAAACTGGTGCACAGAGGTGTTATGTGACTTTCTCAAAGCTACACATATGGAAAGCTGCAAATTTGAGGTTTGAACGTAGAGGGTCTGATGGCAGAGTTTGAACTATTAACCTTCTATCTGCTGAGTTACAGGTAAATTGCTACTAATTATAGTTCTAAAAGTTAAGTCAGTAATGTATATTTAATTCAAAGCTAACTCTATATATCACATCCATTGACCTGCATTCTGATACATAGTTCTAGTTAATATATCTATAATGAAGAAGAAAATGAGTTGAATTAACTCCTGCTTTTTGTGAAGGGCTCAGCATAGATGTCAGTTATCAAGAATAGTATTTCTCAAACTTCCTTAACAGTAAGATTACCTGGGACTCTGGTTAAAAATGCATAATTTGGAGCCCTGACTTCAGAAGTTCTGATTTTAAAAGTCTAGTTTAGAGCCCTGAAATTGGCATTTTTAATGAGCAATCCAGGGGCTTCTGGTACAGTTTGGAAAAATTATTTTATTAGATATACTTCCTGACACCAAGACTGCTTAGGTGGCCCACATATTAGCCTCACAAAAAGACACACTTAACTTATTAGAATACTTTCCACACTCTGGGGTTATTGTTCACTTACTCCTCATTCTCTCTTCTTAGATTCTGAGATCTTTAAGGGCAAAGATTGCCTTATGCCACTGATGTATCTCTAATACACTGACCTTCCTCCAGATAGGTGCTTAATATTATGTGTTGAAGGAATGAACTGTAGGATGGGCAGCATGAATGAGTGAATAAATGATTATGAGATAGTCTTAGAGTATGCAAAGTGATGGATCGTTTTCAGATAACTGGGTTTATTATGCCTCATTGTCTCACTTAGTTGAATATGTGTAGACAAAAAGATAAAATTTTTGTTTCAGTGATCTATTCTGTATAACAAAGTATCCCAACACCTACTGGTTTATGTTTCTCTTCTCCCTCTGCTGGTGTTGCCCAATTTTAGCCTTTCCTTTTAAATTCATTTTCACTTTATAGAGTTTCTCAGAACTTGCTCATGAACTAAACTATTGTGCTCACTGAAAATGGATACACTTCTTTGGCAATTCTTTTGGGAGCATCTAGGTTCCAGAATGTGGTGTGTGCATGTTGTTTTTCTTCTTGGATGGGAGACAGAGCCTTGGGCTTTGCGTTAATGTCTTCTGCCCTAGCATAGATCTTGATCAGTGATGGATTCACATCATTGACTTTAACAAGTATTTAATGGTATGTTGGCACAATGTTAAATACCAGAGAAGAAGAATTTAGTATGTAGAGGGATTTTCAGTTTTTTACATTTTCCCACACATAATCCTATTTTATTCTTGAAATAACCATTTGAACTAGACAGACCACTTGACATAATTCTTAATTTTTCAAAAACTACTAGGACTCAGAAGTAGAATGATTGCTCAAGGTTAAACACCTGCCTAGTGACTCAGTTGGGACTGGAACCCAGTTCATAAAATTGGAGAGAGAATACAATCCATATTCTCTCTCAAAGAACTCATTCAATTAAATCAACAAACATTTACTGAGCCAATCCCCAGTGGTGGGTAGTGAGCTAAGAACTGGAAATTCAAAGATGAATAAGAAATTCTACTTGCCCTCAAGGAGCTCAGATTATTACAGGAAATAGACTTGTAAACAAGTACATTAAAATCAACATAATAAGTGATATTATAAAGGTATGAACTGAGTGCAGGTTGCAGAGGAAGGAGTAAAGCTTGCTGAGGGTCAGAAGAAGAAGTTTTTTGCTTTCTTCTCAAGTTCAGTTATGAGCATGAGAACGGTAATTTAGATTTGGGTGCCAGCAAGGTGGGGGTTAGGGAGTGTGAAAGTTGAAATGCTTCCAGGAAAGAGGAACAGCATGGCAGAAGCATAGCATTCATTATAAGACTCAGCTTGTTTAGGGCAAATGTTGGTTTGTAAACTGGTCCTCTAACACAGAGGGCAAGGAGAGACTGAAGAAAGGGGCAAGACACATTGGTAGGTGGCAAGTTTAATAAGCAAGGTGACTTACATATGAGGCTTGTCTTGGGTGACCACGAGATGAGTGGATCTCTGCTTGTGCCCACTAGAATCTTAAAATTTTATATACAGATCTTATCTAGGTCACGTATACCATGGAGATGGTATCAACAACATATTGCTCTCTCAAGGATGCATTCTTTAAAATGGCTCTCACAGTGGAAATGGTGGACAGAGTGTACATTCCTAAAACATGGGAGGAGGCAAGGAGCCTCCAATTGCCTGGATCCAGCTCTAAGGTCAACCACTAGTCATGTCCTCTTGATGACCTCTTCCAACATCAAGTGAAATTTTCAGTGCATTGCACCAGGGCCAGACAGGACAGAAGTATGTCAGGAAAGGTAAACACTTTGGTGTTCCTTTCAACCAATATAAATTTTCTTTATTTATTTAAAGAGATTCACTGATAATCTTTTAAGAGAATGGCTGAGAAAGAGGACTGTTGTGGGAATCCTTGATCTCTATTATTATTCACAGTTTGTTTGAAACTTAATTGTGCATTTCCATCTCAGCACAGCAAATCTTTAGAAGGAAGTTTAGCTACCATGTTTTATAACTCAGCTTGCCCTTTGGAAGTGTTACCACCCCAAACAGCTTAGCAAAATGCTCTTTTGAACCCATGTGGTGCTCCTTTTTTTTAATTTAAAATATATTTTTGTGTCTCTTATAGATTGGTATTCTGGAAACTTCTCAGCTAGTCCATCAAGGAATCCTCCCTGTGTAAGTAGCTGGAGAGGAGGGCACAGGGAAGGTGCGTATAGCCTTGAGTGACAGATTAAAATATCTGGACTTAATTATTCAGGCACTGGGAAACTAAGATAACTTCAATACAGAAGACTGTGAGGACTAGTTTTTACTTTTAAGAAACTCTTTCTCTAGGGGATTTCACCTTACTAGTTAGATGAATTAGAACAGAGAGAGAGTCCCTGGAAATGGAGAGATTAGAAAGATGACTGTTGTGGAAGTATAAGAGATCAGGGCTAGCTTCAGTGTTGTTGCAATATCTTAGCAAGAAACACCCAAATTCAGAGACATTATGAGCTACAACCAACTTCATTTAATGATTGATTTTTTGTGAGGAGTAAAAGAGGAGCAGGGGTTTAAGGGCAACTCCAAGATTTCTAACTACAAAGACTGGTTGGCCTGTGATCAACACTGAGACAAAAAGAAAAAATAAATTAATGGAGATGTGGATCTGAGAGAGAGGATAATACTTTCTCTTGTGGCCATATTATATTTGAGGGGCCCTAAGATATCATAGTGAATGTATCCAGGATGTAGCTCTGACTCCAACTTCAATCTCTGTTGGTGTTTTATTTTATTTTGTTTTATATTGGAGTATAGTTGATTCACAATGTGGTGTTAGTTTCAGGTGTACAGCAAAATGATTTAGTTATACATATTCATATATCTGTTCTTTTTCAGATTCTTTCTTTTCCTATATAGGTTATTACAGAATATTGAGTATATTTCTCTGTGCTATACAATAAGTCCTTGTTGATTATTTATTTTACATATAGTAGTGTGCATGTTTTGAAAGTGTCACTTCTGGAATTGCCCACTACAGGTTAACAATATGATTCAAAATAGGAGAAATGCTTGAATTTGATTATTTTTAAATGTCCACATTTTAGAAGATTTTCTGTGTACATAGTGAAGTGAGGCCTGGCTAAGTGACCCAGCCCACTTCCCTGACTAGTCTTTAAGGAAGAAATTCATTTATGAATGATCCAAAGTATAATGCATAAAGCTACCCACAAGACTTCCCCAAATCAATCCTGATATTGGTATTTGGTCTTCTTGCTTCAGTTTGAACATTCTTATTGATAGGAAATCCCATGTTTTACAAGGATACCTATATCTATATTTGTATCTATATCTATATCTATATCCCTTAGAGTGATGTAAAATTCACTTTCCGGTGACAAGCACCCATTGGCCCTCCCTGTGTATCCTAGTAAAATATAGACTAAGGCCATATGACTGATAGATTTATGTCCATTTAATAGCTGCTAAATATATTCTCGTAAATTCTCTAGACACATTCATTCAACTTCTAAAAGTCACTTTATTTTATTTTACTATCACTTTTTTTCCTGTGACAGGGTTTTCAAAGCTCTTCCCCAGTTTGTTTGTTTTTTGTTTTGTACTCTAGTTTATTCTAGTCTGTCTGTGTACCCTTTTCTTTAAAATGTGATAACCAGTATGAGCTGAGTGCTCCTGAGTTAGTCTGAGCTATCTAGAGCATGTTCTTCTAACTGATGGTACTAGAGGAGAAAATCTGAACAGATTGATCATTAGTAATGAAATTGAGTCATTAATCAAAAAACTCCCCAAAAACAGACTAACAGAAGTAGAGAACAACCTTGTGGTTGCCAAGGGGAATGAGGGTTATGGGGGAGAGATGGATTGAGAGTTTGGGATTAGCAGATGCAAACTATTGTATATTGAATGGAAAAACTATATACTACTGTATAGCACAGGGAACTGTATTCAATATCCTGTGATAAACCATAATGGAAAAGAATATGAAAAAGAATATATATGTGTGCCTACAGAACACCTACTGAATGCTGGCAGAAGACCCCAGACCTCCCAAAAGGCAAGAAACTCCCCACATACTTGGGTAGGGCAAAGCGGAGAGATTCCCGCACAGAGAATCGGTGCCGAGCAGCACTCACCAGCCCGAGAGGCTTGTCTGCTCGCCCGCCGGGGCGGGCGGCACTGGAAGCTGAGGCTCGGGCTTCGGTCAGAGCGCAGGGGGAGGACTGGGGCTGGTGGCGAGAACTCAGCCTGAAGGGGGCTAATGTGCCACAGCTAGCCGGGAGGGAGTCCGGGAAAACTCTGGAGCTGCCGAAGAGGCAAGAGACTTTTTCTTCCCTCTTGGTTTCCTGGGGTGCGAGGAGAGGGGATTAAGAGCGCTGCTTAAAGGGGCTCGACAGACGGGCACGAGTCGCGGCTGAAAGCGCGGAGCCCAGTGACGGGCGTGGGACGCCGGGGCTGCTGCTGCCGCTGCCAAGAAGCCTGTGTGCGAGCGCAGGTCACTGTCCGCACCGCCCTTCCGGGAGCCTGTGCAGCCCGCCACTGCCGGGGTCCCGGGATCCAGGGGCGGCTTCCGTGGGAGAACGCACGGCGCGCTTCGGGCTGGTGCAACGTCACGCCGAACTCTGCCGCTGCAGCCTCGCCCCGCACTCCGTGCCCCTCCCTCCCGCCCGGCCTGAGTGAGCCAGAGTCGCCGAAGAGGTTGCTCCTTTAACCCTGTCCTGTCTGAGCGAAGAACAGACGCCCTCCGGCGACCTACACGCAGAGGCGGGGCCAAATCCAAAGCTGAGACCCAGGAGCTGTGAGAACAAAGAAGAGAAAGGGAAACCTCTCCCAGCAGCCTCAGAAGCAGCGGATTAAAGCTCCACAATCAACTTGATGTACCCTGCATCTGTGGAATACATGAAGAGACAACAAATCATCCCAAATTGAGGAGCCAGGAGTCAGTGCTGTGCCTCTGAGGTGGGAGAGCCAACTTCAGGACACTGGTCCACAAGAGACCTCCCAGCTCCACATAATATCAAATGGCGAAAATCTTCCAGAGATCTCCATCTCAACACCAGCACCCAGCTTCACTCAACGACCAGCAAGCTACAGTGCAGGACACCCTATGCCAAACAACTAGCAAGACAGGAACACAACGCCACGCATTAGCAGAGAGGCTGCCTAAAATAATAAAAATTCCACAGACACCCCAAAACACACCACCAGACGTGGACCTGCCCACCAGAAAGACAAGATCGAGCCTCAACCACCAGAACACAGGCACTAGTCACGCCCACCAGGAAGCCTACACAACCCACTAAACCAACCTTAGCCACTGGGGACAGACACCAAAAACAACGGGAACTACGAACGTGCAGCCTGCAAAAAGGAGACCCCAAACACAGTAACATAAGCAAAATGAGAAGACAGAAAAACACACAGCAGGTGAAGGAGCAAGATAAAAACCCACCAGACCTAACAAATGAAGAGGTAATAGTCAGTCTACCTGAAAAAGAATTAAAAATAATGATAGTAAAGCTGATCCAAGATTCTATTTCCAAGATCCAAAATCTTGGGAATACAATAGACAAAATGCAAGAAACAGTTAACAAGGACCTAGAAGAACTAAAGATGAATCAAGCATCGATTAAAAACACAATAAATGAAATGAAAAATACTCCAGATGGGATCAATAGCAGAATAACTGAGGCAGAAGAACGGATAAGTGAGGTGGAAGATAAAATAGTGGAAATAACTGATGTAGAGCAAAATAAAGAAAAAAGAATGAAAAGAACAGAGGACAGTATCAGAGACCTCTGGGGCAGCATTAAATGCACCAACATTCGAATTATAGGGGTTCCAGAAGAAGAAGAGAAAAAGAAAGGGACTGAGAAAATATTTGAAGAGATTATAGTTGAAAACTTCCCTAATATGGGAAAGGAAATAGTTAATCAAGTCCAGGAGGCACAGAGAGTCCCATACAGAATAAATCCAAGGAGAAATACGCCAAGACACATACTAATCAAACTGTAAAAAATTAAACACAAAGAAATCATATTAAAAGCAGCAAGGCAAAAACAACAAATAACACAAAAGGGAATCCCCATCAGGATAACAGCTGATCTCTCAGCAGGAACTCTACAAGCCAGAAGGGAGTGGCAGGACATAATTAAAGTGATAAAGGAGAGAAAACTGGAACCAAGATTACTCTACCCAGCAAGGATCTCATTCAGATTTGATGGAGAAATTAAAACGTTTACAGACAAGCAAAAGCTGAGAGAGTTCAGCACCACCAAACCAGCTTTACAACAAATGCTAAAGGAACTTCTCTAGGCAAGAAACACAACAGAAGGAAAAGACCTACAATAACGAACCCAAAACAATTCAGAAAATGGGAATAGGAACATACATATCGATAATTACCTTAAATGTAAATGGACGAAATGCTCCCACCAAAAGACACAGATTGGCTGAATGGATACAAAAACAAGACCCATATATATGCGGTCTACAACAGACCCACTTCAGACCTAGAGTCACATACAGACTTAAAGTAAGGGGATGGAAAAAGATATTCCATGCAAATGGAAACCAAAAGAAAGCTGGAGTAGCAATTCTCATATCAGACAAAATAGACTTTAAAATAAAGACTACTAGAAGAGACAAAGAAGGACACTACATAATGATCAAGGGATTGATCCAAGAAGCAGATATAACAACTGTAAATATTTATGCACCAAACATAGGAGCACCTCAATACATAAGGCAAATACTAACAGCCATAAAAGGAGAAATCGACAGTAACACAATCATAGTAGGGGACTTTAGCACCGCACTTTCACCAATGGACAGATCATCCAAAATGAAAATAAATAAGGAAACACAAGCTTTAAATGATACATTAAACAAGATGGACTTACTTGATATTTATAGGACATTCCATCAAAAAACAACAGAAAACACATTTTTCTCAAGTGCTCATGGAACATTCTCCAGGATAGATCATATCTTGGGTCACAAATCAAGCCTTGGTAAATTTAAGAAAATTGAAATTGTATCAAGTATCTTTTCCGACCACAATGCTATGAGACTAGATATCAATTACAGGAAAAGAGCTGTAAAAAATACAAACACATGGAGGCTAAACAATCCACTACTTAATAACGAAGTGATCACTGAAGAAATCAAAGAGAAAATTTAAAAATACCTAGACACAAATGACAATGGAGACACGACGACCCAAAACCTATGGGATGCAGCAAAAGCAGTTCTAAGAGGGAAGTTTATAGCAATACAATCCCACCTTAAGAAACAGGAAACATCTCGAATAAACAACCTAACCTTGCACCTAAAGCAATTAGAGAAAGAAGAACAAAAACATCCTAAAGTTAGCAGAAGGAAAGGAATCATAAAAATCAGATCAGAAATAAATGAAAAAGAAATGAAGGAAATGATAGCAAAGATCAATAAAACTAAAAGCTGTTTCTTTGATAACATAAACAAAATTGATAAACCATTAGCCAGACTCATCAAGAAAAAAAGGGAGAAGACTCAAATCAATAGAATTAGAAATGAAAAAGGAGAAGTGACAACTGAAACTGCAGAAATACAAAAGATCATGAGAGATTACTACAAGCAACTCTATGCCAATAAAATGGACAACCTGGAAGAAATGGACAAAATCTTAGAAATGCACAACCTGCCAAGACTGAATCAGGAAGAAATAGAAAATATGAATAGACCAATCACAAGCACTGAAATTAAAACTGTGATAAAAAATCTTCCAACAAACAAAAGCCCAGGACCAGATGGCTTCACAGGCGAATTCTATCAAGCATTTAGAGAGGAGCTAACACCTATCCTTCTCAAACTCTTCCAAAATATAGCAGAGGGAGGAACACTCCCAAACTCATTCTACGAGGCCATCATCACCTTGATACCAAAACCAGACAAGGATGTCACAAAGAAAGAAAGCTACAGGCCAATATCACTGATGAACATAGATGCAAAAATCCTCAATAAAATACTAGCAAACAGAATCCAACAGCACATTAAAAGGATCATACACCATGATCAAGTGGGGTTTAATCCAGGAATGCAAGGATTCTTCAATATACGCAAATCAATCAACGTGATACACCATATTAACAAATTGAAGGAGAAAAACCATATGATCATCTCAATAGATGCAGAGAAAGCTTTCGACAAAATTCAACACCCATTTATGATAAAAACCCTGCAGAAAGTAGGCATAGAGGGAACTTTCCTCAACATAATAAAGGCCATATATGACAAACCCACAGCCAGCATCATCCTCAATGGTGAAAAACTGAAACCATTTCCACTAAGATCAGGAACAAGACAAGGTTGCCCACTCTCACCACTCTTATTCAACCTAGTTTTGGAAGTTTTAGCCACAGCAATCAGAGAAGAAAAGGAAATAAAGGGAATCCAAATCTGAAAAGAAGAAGTAAAGCTGTCACTGTTTGCAGATGACATGATACTATACATAGAGAATCCTAAAGATGCTACCAGAAAACTACTAGAGCTAATCAATGAATTTGGTAAAGTTGCAGGATACAAAATTAATGCACAGAAATCTCTGGCATTCCTATATACTAATGATGAAAAATCTGAAAGTGAAATCAAGGAAACACTCCCATTTACCATTGCAACAAAAAGAATAAAATATCTAGGAATAAACCCACCTAAGGAGACAAAAGACCTGTATGCAGAAAATTATAAGACACTGATGAAAGAAATTAAAGATGATACAAATAGATGGAGAGATGTACCATGTTCTTGGATTGGAAGAATCAACATTGTGAATATGACTCTACTACCCAAAGCAATCTACAGATTCAATGCAATCCCTATCAAACTACCACTGGCATTTTTCACAGAACTAGAACAAAAAATTTCACAATTTTTATGGAAACACAAATACCCCGAATAGCCAAAACAATCTTGAGAACGAAAAATGGAGCTGGAGGAATCAGGCTCCCTGACTTCAGACTATACTACAAAGCTACAGTAATCAAGACAGTATGGTACTGGCACAAAGACAGAAAGATAGATCAATGGAACAGGATAGAAAGCCCCAAGATAAACCCACGGTCATAAGGTCACCTTATCTTTGATAAAGGAGGCAGGAATGTACAGTGGAGAAAGGACAATCTCTTCAATAAGTGGTGCTGGGAAAACTGGACAGGGACATGTTAAAGTATGAGATTAGATCACTCCCTAACACCATACACAAAAATAAGCTCAAAATGGATTAAAGACCTAAATGTAAGGCCAGACACTATCAAACTCTTAGAGGAAAACATAGGCAGAACACTCTATGACATAAATCACAGCAAGATCCTTTTGGACCCACCTCCTAGAGAAATGGAAATAAAGACAAAAATAAACACATGGGACCTAATGAAACTTCAAAGCTTTTGCACAGCAAAGGAAACCATAAACAAGACCAAAAGACAACCCTCAGAATGGGAGAAAATATTTGCAAATGAAGCAGCTGATAAAGGATTAATCTCCAAAATTTATAAGCAGCTCATGCAGCTCAATAGCAAAAAAACAAACAACCCAATCCAAAAATGGGCAGAAGACCTAAATAGACATATCTCCACAGAAGATATACAGGCTGCCAACAAACACATGAAAGGATGCTCAACATCTTTACTCATTAGAGAAATGCAAATCAAAACTACAATGAGATATCATCTCACACCAGTCAGAATGGCCATCATCAAAAAATCGAGAAACAATAAATGCTGGAGAGGGTGTGGAAAAAAAGGGAACACTCTTGCACTGCTGGTGGGAATGTGAATTGGTACAGCCACTATGGAGAACGGTATGGAGATTCCTTAAAAAACTACAGATAGAACTACCATATGACTCAGCAATCCTACTACTGGGCATATACCCTGAGAAAACCATAATTCAAAAAGAGACATGTACCAAAATGTTCATAGCAGCCCGATTTACAATAGCCCGGAGGTGGAAACAACCTAAGTGTTCATCATTGGATGAATGGGTAAAGAAGATGTGGCACATATATGCAATGGAATATTACTCAGCCATAAAAAGAAATGAAATTGAGCTATTTGTAATGAGGTGGATGGACCTAGAGCCTGTCATACAGAGTGAAGTAAGTCAGAAAGAGAAAGACAAATACTGTATGCTGACACATATATATGGAATTTAAGAAAAAAAATGTCATGAAGAACATAGGGTTAAGACAGGAATAAAGACACAGACCTACTAGAGAATGGACTTGAGGATATGGGGAAGGGGAAGGGTAAGCTGTGACAAAGTGAAACAGCGGCATGGACATATATACAGTACCAAACGTAAGGTAGATAGCTAGTGGGAAGCAGCCTCATAGCATAGGGAGATCAGCTCGGTGCTTTGTGACCGCCTGGGGGGGTGGGATAGGGAGGGCGGGAGGGAGATGCAAAAGGGAGGGGATATGGGAACATATGTATATGTATAACTGATTAAATTTGTTATAAAGCAAAAAAAAAATAAAAAATAAAAATAAATTAAAAAAAGAATATATATGTGTGTGTGTGTGCGTGTAACTGAATCTCCTTGTTGTACACTAGAAATGAACACAACATTGTAAATCAACTATACTTTAATAAAATAAATTTTAAAAAACTCTCAGCAAACAAAAGTCTAGGACTAGATGGCGGATGGCTTCACTGTTGAATTCTATTAAATATTTTTTACAAAGTTAATACTTATCCTTCTCAAATTATTTCAAAAAATTAAAGATGATAGAATGTTTTCAAACTAATTTTGTGAGGCCAGCATTACTGTGATACCAAAACCAGACAAAGACAACACAAGGAAAGGCACTAACAAGCCAATATCCTTGATGAACATAGATTCAAAAATCCTCAACAAAATACAATAGACCCTTCACCAATGAGGGAGTTATGGTTTAGACAACCCCTTTTGTAGTTGAAAATCCACACATACCTTCACAGTCAGCCCTGCATATCCACAGTTCCTCATCTGTGGATTCAACCAATTGTGTGTCATGTAGTATTGTAGTAGTGTTTATTGAAAAAAAATCCACATATCAGTGGACCTGTGTAGTTCAAACCCGTGTTATTCAATGGTTAACTGTATTATCAAACAAAATCCAACAATACATTAAAAGAATCATACACAATAATCAAGTGAGATTTATTCCAGGTGTTCAAGGATGGTTCAATATTTGCAAATCAATCTACATGATACACCACATTAACAAAATCAAGATAAAAATTGTGTGATTATCTCCATAGATACAGAAAAAACATTTGAAAAAATTTAACATCCACTTACCATAAAAACTCTCAACAAACTGGGTTTAGAGGGAATGTACCTCAACATAATAAAACCCATATATAACAAACCCACTGCTGACAAAATACTCGACAGTGAAAAGCTGGAAGCTTTTCCTCTAAGATCAGGAACAATACAAGGATGCCAACTATTGCTGTTTTTATTCAACATAATATTGATAGAACTAGCCACAGCAATCAGACAAGAAAATAAAATAGAAGACATCCAAATAGGAATGGAAGAATTTCCTAAAATTGTCACTATTTGCTGATGACATGATACTGTATATAGAAAACCCCAAAGACTCCACCAAAAAACTATTAGAAGTAAAAAATAAATTCAGTAGAGTTAAAGGATATAAGATCAATATACAGAAATTTTGCATTTCTTTACACTAGTAATGAACTATCAGAAAGAAAACAATCCCATTTACAATTGCATCAGAAAAAATATAAAAATACCTGGAAATAGTTTAATCAAGGAGGTGAAAGACCTGTACTCTGAAAACTATAATACCTTGATGAAAGAAATTGAAGAAGACACAAATAAATGGAAAGATATATCATGCTCATGGACTGGAAGAATTACTGAAAGCAATTTATAGATTCAGTGCAATCCCTACCAAAATACCAATGGCATTTTTCACAGAACTGGAACAAATAATTCTAAAATTTGTATGGATCCAGAAAAGATCCCATAAAGCCAAAGGAACTGCAAGAAAGCAGAATATCATTAGAAGTATCACGCTCCCTGATTTCAAACTATACTACAAAGCTATACTAATGTAGACTGTATGGTACTGGCACAAAGGCAGGCACATAGATCAATGGAATAGAATAGAAAGCCCAGAAATAAACCCACACACATATGGTCAATCGATTTATGACAAAGTAGCCAGGAATATACAGTGGGGAAAAGACAGTCTTTTTGATAAATGTTGTTGGGAAAGCAGGAGACCTACGTGCAAAAGAATGTAAGTAGGCCACTTTTTAACACCGTTTGTGAAAATAAACACAAAATGAGTTAAATACTTAAATTAAGAATTGAAACCATAGAACTCATAGCAAAAACTTAGGTGGTATGTTCTTTGACATCAGTCTTAGCAATATGTTTTTTTGGATCTGTCTCCTCAGGCAAGGGCAACAAAAGCAAAAATAAACAAATGGTACCACACCAAACTAAAAAGCTTTTGCCTAGTGAAGGAAATCATCAACAAAATAAAAAAGCAGCCTAGTGACTGGGAGAAGATACTTACAAATGATATACCTAATGAGGGGTTAATAGCCAAAATTTACAAAGAAGTCACACAAATAAAGATAAGAAAAACTGAATAAAAATGGATAGAGGAACTGAATAAACATTTTTTTCCAAGAAAGACATACAGATGGCCAGTATGAAAAGATGCTCAGCATCACAAATCATCAGGGAAGTGCAAGTCAAAACCACAACGAGATATCACCTCACATTTGTCAGAATGGCTATTATCAAAGGACAATAAATAACAAGTGTTGGCAAAGATGTGGAGAAAAGGGAACCCTCATGCACTGTTGGTGGGAATGTAAATTGTTGTAGCCACTATGGAAAACATTATGAAGCTTCCTCAAAAAATTAAAAATAGGACTACCACACAATCCAGAACTTCCACTTCTTGGTATTTGTCCAAGAAAAGCAAACAAAAAACCTAATTCAAATGTATATATGTAGTCCTAAGTTCTCCACAACATTATTTACAACTGCCAATATATGGAAGCAACCTAAATGTCCATTGATAAATTAATGGATAAAGAAGTGGTATATATAAGCAATGGAATATTATTTATCCATAAAAAGAAATGAAATCCTGCCATTTACAACAACATGGATAGACCTTGATGGTGTTATGCTAAGTGAAATAAGTCAGATGAAGGAAGACAAATACCAGATAATCACATTCACATGTGGAATCTAAAAAACAAAACAAATAAACAAACAAAGCAGAAACAGACTTATAGATTCAGAGAACAAACTGGTGGTTACCAGAGGGGAGGGGGTGGCTCATTGGTTGAAAGAGCTAAAGGAGATTAAGAAGTACAAACTTCCAGTTATAAAATAAATATGTCAAGGGGATATAATTTATAGTCAATGATATTGTAATAATTTTGTATGGTGACAGATGGTTATTAGACTTACAGTGTTGATCAATTCATAATGTATATAAATGTCAAATCACTATCTGGTACATCTGAAACTAATATATTAAATATCCTTCAATAAAAAATAAAAATTGAAAAAAGACATTTCTTTATAAGCTTAGACCAATGAAGACTATAGGCCTTTTCTTCAAATACCTCTCAAATTTGAGCACCTCCACCATATTTCATTTTTTAATTTTACCAAAAATGTAGTAGTTTTCTGCTCAGAGCTTATAAATTCTTCTTGCTTATTTTTGAGATTAGATATTAGCTCACATTCTAATCTACTGGCTGTGGGGTAAGGTACAAATCATTAATTTTGACCTTGGTTATTCCTGAGACCATGACCTGGCAGTGTGACCACTGATGGTACGGCTCATTTCAATGATCGAAAGTACATGATTACAGGATGTGATTTTTTTGGATAATCGTTCCTATAGCTTTAATGAGGTCATGTAATTTCCTAGTGCCTCATAATATCTGTAGCCATTCTCCATAAGACAGCTAAGAGAATATTCAAATGTTGTTGCATCAGTGCTCAAAACAAGTGACTGGAAGACCAGAAAGTAATTTCTTCTCCCATGGTACATTATTGTGTTATTTCCTGGTTGTTCTAATCTTAGAATTTTGAGATATTATTAATTTTGGGGGCAGAGGTTCTGGATTTGGCAAGGTGGCTTTTAATTCCAAACATGTCTCACCTAAGGCTGCAGAAAAACTGGGAAAACACACTCTCCCCACAGCCACAGGATATTTAAGTGCTAGACTTGTAAATATCCTTACATATAATTTATTTTCCCAACTTTCAAACTAGTTAATCAGCTAATTAAAGAAATTCTAGGGAACATTTGCCAATGTATAAAGTGTACAAAGCTAAATTGGCTGGGTAAGGATTTAAATTTTTACTCCGATAAGCCCTCCATTTACTAAATATGTGAAATTCGAAGGTTATTAAATGTATCTTATCTTCATATCTTTTAATCTTAAAATGATAATGATAATTCCTGCTTTGTCTACATCATAGATCAGTTGGTTTATATAAAACTATAATTTATAAAATATCACATTATATCCACACCTATTAGTTTTGCTACATCAAAAGAGAAGCACTTATGGTAGTACCTGGTAAAGTGATAAATAGATGGTTTAAACAACATGTGTTCTGGAAGTGGCAGATAAGAGATTCTAAGTATTTTATACAAAAATCAATTTCTATTCACTCCAAAATTACCAAATGATTAAGACAAATCATATGAAGACATATCATTTTATTAGGTTATGTCATATTTTATGATTATCCTAGTCAGAAATGAGTAGTCTAATACTATATATTGTCAAAGACTATGGATGACAAATGTGTTTCTTGCTGAAAATTTGGGAGTGACTTCTTGGAAGGCTGAGGTCATATGGGTTTTGAAGCTTCCTCATTCCTTAACAGAGAGGGGTTTGTTGCTAAATTAGTTTGTATAAGTGACTATGTTTTTTGTACCTCTTCACTTTCAGAGGTGCAGTCTAATTCTTCAATCCTTAAATATGGGATGCTTTGAGACTTGATTTGTCCATTAGAATGTGGTGAAAGTAATTTTGTTATGAGTTCGGAGCCTAGAAGCCAAGGGGCTTTGTACCATTCAGCTTTTGATTCTAGAACTTTCACCACTACCATAATTTGAATGGATCCATGCTATCCCTCTGTAGAATGAGAGCATGTATGTGCAAAGACCAGCTCTCCCAACTGAGCCATCTTCATGCATTCAGCCCTGAGCTAACTCCGGTGCTGACTGCAAATGCATGAGTAAGAATGAACTGGAACATATGAGCCCAGCCCAGATTAGCAGAACTGTCCAGCTCACCTGCACACTTATGGGCTAGTAAATGCTTCAAGCCACTGAGTTTTGTGGTGGTTCGTTATATAGCAATCAACCCATAATTGTTACAATTAATGATGTCTGCTATGGGTAGAAGATAAGATTGATGTGCATTTTCCAGCACTATCATAGTTACCTTCATTTCTTTGATTCTTTCTCCTGCCTTTTCCTTTTTCCCACATTCACAATTCTGCTTCCATAATGCTGAAATTCACAGCATTTCTTAGGAGAGTTGAGACCCATTGTTCTCAAAATTGCAAGGTGAGGATGGGGGCTGAATGCTCAGGCTTTCTGTTAGTACAGTTTGTGTCTCTGTTTTCTGAGCCTGACAGTTTGGAATTCTGACTGTCTGTCAGCCTGTCAGTGCCATGTTACTGTCTCCTGTATAATATGCCACTATTAGAAAATCATCCATGATGAGTGTCCACTGGACCCCATTAACCTGTGGACTGCCAAATTTAATACAATATCATTGCAAATGCCTCTTACCTTTGGTATATTTTGAATATAAATCCAAGTGCCCTGTTGGGGAAATAGAGAAGCCTTAATGAATGATCACTTAACAAAACAGGACCTTGGGAGGCAAACATGAGAAACAGTGGGTACAACTTCCTCTGCTGGTTCTTCATTTGAATATTTTCAAGCTTGTCCCACCTGCTTGGCAAATACTGAAGGTACCACTGAGAGAAGGAACAGAGGCAGATGAGCAATTCCACAAACCCCCACTGAGTTGATGAGAAATGAACAAATGCTGCTTCTTTATTCCCTAGAGGCAGCATTGCATATCCTACTGCAGTTCCCAGTGTTTCTGATTTCTCTGTATGTGGTTTCTCCCCTTGGCAATAGCCCTATTCATGCCAAGGAAGACAAAGTGATCATGGCAGCTCTATCTCTAAATCTTGCCCCTATAATTATGATAGCTTATGAAAGTATTGGCCTTAAGTCTAGATTTGGAGTCCACAGAAAATAACCCCTTTCCTTTCTGAAACAGACTAAATGAGTGATTGGATAGATTAAAAAATCACTTTCTGAATGATATTTTGTAGATTAATGAATGTATTGAACCATTCTCATGATAGATAGGGAAATTATTTCCACTGTAACTTAAAAAACTGAAACTGCTCTATCTTAAAGAGGTCTAAAATTTGTCGAGCTTATCAAAAGTGCATGAGCAATGAAGAAGTGCAAGTTTATAATCCATTATGGAGTACATTAATTTCTTAACATGCATAATTTTTCTGCTTCATTACTATTGATGTGATCCTTGTGGGAAACAGTAATTTTGGAAAATAATAAATATGGGTCAGAATAATAGATCTTTAGGGGAATATTAAGATTTCTCCACTTGATTAATATGTTGCAAATTAATTTTATTTCTCTGGCATTGCCCTCTTTTAGCCTCTATTTTCCAAGCTAGAAACATGATCCATTTTGTTCAGTAATGAAATCTAGATTTGAACTAAATCCGGTGAAGATGTTAGTGAAGTCTGCAAAAATGGTGAACAAAAGGTTTTATAAAGTCAAAAAAGCAATGAGGAAAAAGTGGTATCAAGCTAGAAAAAGAAACTCAAATTGTGTAAGGGAAACTATCTTCTGTGGTAACCTGGAAGCTAAGAAATTTACGTGATGAACTTGTGAGCCTTGGAAAGATGATTTTCATGCACAGCATTACAAATTCCAGTTGGCTTTGTTTTACTCCCTATGAAAAGTTAGGAGGAGATAGAAATGAACTAAAGAAGGAACTGTTTAGTTTCAAGCAACATTTAGGGGCTATACAAAGGATAGGGCTTGCCTGGTTGGTAAAGTATTTCTTTTCTTTAGTTATTCCAGAAATTAAACGATTTTTCAAGTGAAATGAGTCTTGGACCAAAGTGCACATCAAGGGTATAGCTGTAAAGACACTTGATTAAAATCTTTGAAAGGTTTAAGTTGTTCCCCTGGTAGCTCCTCTCAAACCAAGGGGCTCCTAAGTTTCCTAGGGGCATTACTCCACAGCAGCCAGGCACAACCCATGTAGAGAGAGACCTGTCACTCAGATTTCCCAGTTATTTCTCTTAATACTAGTTTTTTTACATGTCTAATTTAATCTGGGCCTCCGCTTCCTAGAGAACCTTTACTTAAGTTAAGCAGAAAGAGATGTTCTATTTCCCAAGAGTTGCCATAAAAATCTAGAATTATATCTCAGTGATTCAGATGGCTCTGGCTTGGGTCATGTGACTGACCCTAAATCAATCACTGTGGCCAGGGGTATGTGACATTCTCATTGGTCATTCCTAAATGATATTTCAATCCCTGATATTCAACTTCCTTTCCACATTATTTTTCAGACTGCCAGCTTGTGGGTTGTATTCTTCCCCTAGCATGCTGTCAGCTTCCATATAACACAGACAGTCCTTCTGCTTGACTTCTCACTATATTTCCTACCTCCCTTTTCTGGACAAACACACATCTCTTTACAAACACTCCATTAGTTTTGATGTTTGCCTGAGTGCTCTGGTGTATTTAAAGGGTTTCTCTAAGGTCTGCCGACATTTCCTGATTGCCTGCTGTGTGTGATTTCTGTTTTTCTCCAGGGCCATCATTCTTGGAGAGACATCCACTTCATCAGTATCCTTTAAAGCTGCTTGGATTTGTGGGTGTGCATGCAAGCAAGAAGGGAGGCCTATTGAGGTGAGCAGAATCTCACTGATGTGTTCTGTCAAGTACCAGGGAAACTTCATGGTAAACAGGGAGCATGCTTAGACAGGCAGGCTGCTCCTTTCATCATGGGGCTAATAGGACAGAACTGGTAGGGTAATGGAGGAGATGCTCAGGTGAGAAGGAAGGGACAAGTTGTTGACTATGTGTATGTTAGATTGTTACATTTTATCTCTCTGGTGGAACATGAAGCCTTGAATATTTTTATCTGAGGACAAGAAACCGTTGCCACCACTTTAGCTGGGGTCTCAGGAAAAGGCAGGATTTGGTGTTCATTTCACAGCTTCCCAACTGTTCCTTACAAAAATTCTCAGGTGCCTTTGACTGGTACAGGCATTTCTGCCCAGACACATGTTTTAGGAATGGCAAAATTCATCTCAAAGATGCTACTATAGATGCAGTTTTTCATGGGTGGTGCACAGTTCTGAGAGCATAGGAGTGAGTTTAAATTCCTGGATAGCTCCAGTCTGTAGCTCAGATCCTCAACAGTCACCTTTGTAACTGTTGTCACTTGATCACAGTGTCCATTGTTAAAGAAAGGGTATGTGATGCAGTACAAAGGATGCCTCTTTTCCCTTTTGAATTTTCACCAGCTCCTTTTACTATCCTTAAATGATCCTTGCCTCAATTATCTATTACATTGGTGATTATAAAATATTAATTTTCGGGCCTCCCTGGTGGCGCAGTGGTTGAGAGTCCGCCTGCCGATGCAGGGGATACGGGTTCGTGCCCCGGTCTGGGAGGATCCCATATGCCGCGGAGCGGCTGGGCCCGTGAGCCATGGCTGCTGGGCCTGCGCATCCGGAGCCTGTGCTCCGCAACGGGAGAGGCCACAACAGTGAGAGGCCCGCATACCGCAAAAAGAAAAAAAAAAAAAAAAAATTAATTTTCTAATACTACAATTATTCCCATTCTTAAAAGCTGCTATTCTCCTTTAGAGCAGAGAATTGACTTGGGAAGGTCAATTTTAAAAATGTACATTATGAAATATTTATATTGTCATTGATATAAGCATCCCATGAAATATTTGTCATGTTTCATAAATAACCAAGAAAAACTAAGTGCTCTACAGGCCTGTGGCAAATGTGTACAGCTGAGTGCTTCTCAAGTTTGGACAGGACAGAGAACAAACTAGAATTCTTTTTGCCAATTCACTTAGTGATCATTTTCCACCATATTTCTATCAGTACAATTTCTACTTGCGTCCTTATGGTGCTAACTCTACTAAATTCATCTCTTAGAGAGTTTGTCACAGTGGGAGTATAGGTGGGCTGTTGAGCAGGTTTCAGTATATTATAGTTCAAAGAGTATTGGACTAAGAGTCTAGAATCATAGATGCTGCTAACCAGATTGTGACCCTCAATTTCCACGCCTACAAAATGAAGATGTGTGGCTTTACCTCTTTTTTTCCCCTAGAGATTTATACATTTTTAAATTGAGATATAATTGATATATCACATTGTGAAAGTTTAAGATTTACAGCATATTCATTTGGTACATTTTCATATTGCAATATGATTACTACTATAGTGTCAGCTAGTACTTCTTTTATTCCTAACATTGATTGGTTCTAGAATTCTGTGTGTCTACAACATTTTATGAATGATTTGGTGGATTCCAGAGGACTTTTTATAAAGTCTTCACTATGTTAAAATATTAAAGAGCATCTCTAAAATTTTCGATGTCTCTAAAAATTTTCTTTAAGATGATAGGCCTTAATGTAGTTGCAAAATTCAGTATCGTCATCATCATCATCATCACTGTTACCATCACCATCAACATTTACATTATCACCAACATTTCTTCAGTGTATTTTATGTTCTAGGCATAATACTAAAGATATTACATATATTTTCACATGTGATCTTACAGTAAGAGGTACTAGCATTATTCTTATTTCACATATGAGAAAAATTAAATCGAAAAAGAAGTTTTCCCAAGGATGCAAAAGTAGGAAATGATGGAACCCAGTTCTTGAAGTCAGTTTGTTCTGACTTTGAAATATATGTCCTTCACCGCTACTTTATCACTCCTGTATGGATACAGTTAATGAGATAAATTATTGAACTATTTATGAGGCCCATTATCAAATTAAACAGTAGAGCAAGAACACATTATTCCATTTTATCTATTGGTCCCCCATAACTGTATATACTCACAGGATACATTAATACCCATCCTTAAATTTTACCTCTATCCAATGAAAACAGGCCCCAGATTTGTCCATTATAAGGTTCCCAAAGCCAGGGCTTCAAACTTTAAAATGCTTCCCTTTGGTGCTCCTTTGTTTTAAGTGTCTTTTATTATGAGACTTTGTTGCTCTGTGTTTTGGTTTCTATGGTTAAAACTTCATTTCCTCATTTCTATGTTCAATTATTCCCATGTATTTCCAGGATTGAATAGTCCAGTGACTCATTACCATTTAGAAATATTTTTCACAGTAATAGTCAAATTAAAAGTCTAAAATATAAAGATATCTCTGTGCTGATGTCCAAGGAAAATTTGCTGTTTTTTTCCTCCTACCAAACTTTTGACAATAGAAGCAGTTATTTTAATTTCTTAGTTTTATGTCTTTACCAAATAGTGAGTTTATTTCTCCACATCACCACTCAAAGAGAAAGAAGGCAGATTCTCACAGTTATCCAGGGGTCTCGGCTTACAGCCCTGACTCATTTTTTCCCCACTCTAATCTGTCCCTTGAGTCAAATTTTAAGGATTTTCAGAGACCAGAAGTAGAGGGAGGACTGCTGAGAAAATTTATATATTTTATGCTATTTGCGTACATTTATTTAATGTGATTCCAAACATTTCCCTGTGACCTTGAGTTGTACATTTAAAAATTAAAACCTTGGGGCTTCCCTGGTGGCGCAGTGGTTGAGAGTCCGCCTGCCGATGCAGGGGACACGGGTTCGTGCCCCGGTCCGGGAGGATCCCACATGCCGCAGAACGGCTGGGCCCGTGAGCCATGGCCACTGAGCCTGCGCGTCCGGAGCCTGTGCTCCGCAGCGGGAGAGGCCACAGCAGTGAGAGGCCCGCATACCACAAAAAAAAAAAAAAAAAAAAAAAAAAATTAAAACCTTAACATTTACACTCAGTTTGAGGAAGGAAATTTTGCAAGTGAATATTTATGGTGGCAGTCTTTTTAACAGGCCATCATAAGGAAAATGGCAAAAGAAGTACAACCTAGATGAAGGTTATTACATTCTATGCCCATTAGTCATATACCCTTATTAAGTGCCTGTTAGCCTGTCATATTCTATGTCTGACATTTAGAAGATCATGGTGGTGAGAACTAAAACAACAACATAACAAATTTGGGCTCTAACCTTATGGAGAAATACATATAGTTTACTTGGCTTTAAATTTGCCTCACACTAGCCCTATGAGGTTGGATTAATTATCCCCATATTACAGATGACTATTCAAAATAGTAGGTACAGTGGATGCAATCCTCAGTATCCAACCCCAGTATTTAATATGTATAGCCTGTGGACGCTGAGTAGAGGCTGGTGGCAAGACATTGAAGTAGATGACTTCCCTTTAAGTATTTGCCCTACAGTAATTGTGGAATCAGGAGGAAACATAAGAAAGTTCAACAAAAATTGATAGCTCATTATTATTCATAAACCTGGATCATTTAGACTTTAGTAGTAGGGTAAAATTGTTACCGAGTCCAAGCTCGCTCTGCTTGCCGCAAAACAGGCCAATAAATCGGAGACGAGGTGTTGAGGCAAGGAAGACCAGACGACTTTATTTGGAAAGCCGGCAGACTGAGAAGATGGCAGACTAAAGTCTCAAAATAACCATCTTATCGGGGTTTGGATGCCAGTTTCTTTTATAGAGCAGAGAGGGGGAGGAGATGAGGAAGTAAAGTAAAAAGCCCATAAGATTTGCAAATGTCCCTTGGAATGGCCAGCCTCAGGGAGGGGATGTGTCAATTTCTTCTTTCTTGCAGCCATCCACAGGTGGACAGGGTCCAGATGTTTCCCTGAACAAAGGCACTTTGGTTTAGCATTCAGGCAGAGGGGCGGGGTTCCCCGAGGCAGGCCATTATGTAGAGACGGTATCCTTTTAGTGAACAAAAGCAGCAGAAAGCAAAGGTTAAAATAAAAGAAACAGATCCAACATGTAGTAAGATTTGGCTCTTCCCTGTTACAAAAGGGGATTAGTAAAAGGAGATATTTATTGTAGGATTGGGCAAGGATAGTACCATTTTTGGACAGGACAGAAGAAAGAAGAAAAGACATTAAGGTAAAAAGAGAAAACAATGCACATTGTGAATTTTCCAGTTATACCTGCCTATCATACATTGATATTGGGAAGATGGGACTGGAAATCAAGGGGTTAATGTGGAAAAATATACATTCTTATGTATAATATCTTTAAGTTTAATGTATGTTAGAGACTTTATCTTAACTAATCCTCCCAGACAAAGTCTATGTGGTTTGTATTATTATCCTAATTTTGCATGTGGTCAGAGTACATCATAGATACAAAATGTACACAATCCTTAAGTTTCCCATTGATATGTGTGTGTGTGTGTGTGTGTGTATATATATATATATATATATATATATATATATATATATATGTATGTATGTTTCACTCTCCAAGTAGGGAACATAGAAACAAGTGTTAGAAAGAGGGAGATTCCTAATGATTTTGTTGAACTTCTTGATCCAGCCTTATCTGAAGGTATTTTTCCCAGTTGATTTTTTTTGCTTGTGTTTGCTTAGGGGCCTCAGGACTCAGTTTATCTTAGATTTTTGTCATCAAAATCAAGACAATCCTGATTTTAGTGTGGAAGAATGGAAGGGACAAAGTTAGACTGAGGTATAGTTCAGGAGCCCTCCAGCAGAGGGGCTGGGGAAATTATTCAGGGTGACCTTATTTTTCTCTTCATTTGGTAAGAAGAATCTCTGTACCAAGTCAATCACCAAATCAACATAACTGAGAAGTTCTTTTTCTGCCTCATGAAGGGGAACTTGCAAATTTCTAGCTAAGCTAAGCACAAGGTAAGGCAGGAGAAGACTGATACTTATTAGGAAACATCTAAGACTAGTGCTGTTCTGCTTCGACTGATTTAGAGATATTAAAGTGGGAGGAGCTGGGAAGAGATGTGCTTTTCCATACTCAAACATCGTTTATTTTATTTGCACTGGCTGCTTTCCAGAGAACTGTTGCCTTCCTCCTTTCTCATGTCTTTTTTTCCCATTTATCAGTTAGTCCATCAATGTCAGTATGTCTTTCTGACTCCCCTTTTTCCTTTCCTCCCCTTTTATATTTCATCTCAAGGAGATAAACCTTCAGAGAGAGAAACTTCTAACCTTGAACTTGTGTAAATGACCCCGTGATGGATGACTCTCCCGATTATCTTCTTAAAGGAATAGGATGCAGGTTTTATGTATTTTCTGAATGCCACATTCTCAATTCCTTATCCCACGCTCAAAGAGAAAGCAGTAGGTTTCCTGCTTAAATAGAGGTAGCCTTTTCTCTTTTCCTATGGTTTCTAATGATCATAACTTTAATGAAGTTAGAGATGATGGGTAAAAGTGAGATAAATTGGGGTTTATAATGAGAATGATCCTTTATCATTCCCGACAGAGCTTGAACTCTGTGTAGGCATTCATGAAATAAGGGCTTCAGGACTCATAAACACACACATGCACACACACAAACAAGGTTTCTTGTAAGGTAACTGCTCCATGTAATGGCTAGCCAGGGACTGTGCTCAGCATGACCACACAGGTGTTCTTGTAAGCAGCTGTTTGGAGATCTCCATAGGGATTAGAGAAGGAGATTGAGTGAAGGATAGGCGTAGGAAGGGGGTTTCCTGTTGATGGGCAAATCTGCCCTCACATGTCCTCACAATTTTAGAGATGTTGGAAGGAGCCACGGCAGACTGGATCTCTAAGAGGAGCTGTAGACAGTGGAGTTAGTCAGATCAGTTCCTAGTCTAGAAGGAAATAGAAATGAAGAGATGACTCAAGGTAAGGGGTTTATAGAGGATAAACTGGTAGGCCACTGTCCTTGATAGCTGCGGAGGTTGAGGCAAGGACAGATGCCATGCACCTGGAACAAGTTAGATTAAGCAGCTGGGAAAACCTCCTACAGGTGAATACAAAGGCTTTAGAATGAGTGGCAGAGGGCAGATATTGAAGCTTCATCTATCAAGATCTGGAAAAGAGAGATTTTCTTTTTCTGCCAGGATGAGAAGTTCTGCAATGTCCTCACAAGTTTTCTCTTCGTTGCAGACACCAGGATTTGAGGTGAGTGTTTTTGATAAAGGTACATTTCTCCTCCTGCTTCTGACTCTGCTGCATAGAAGGAGAGAAAGAGAGAGAGGGAGAGGAGAAATAGAAAGAATAAAGATTAATGAACAAGAGAGAGGCCTGATAAGCAGAAAGATGTAAGTACGAGTAAGCCTTTGAGCACCGTCTGAAAACCTCCACCTCCCTTGTATTACGAGGGGATAGTGGTAAACATTACATTCTGATTTATGAGTTCTTATTTGGAAAAAAAAAGAGTTCTGATTTGGGGCTGATATTCTGTATTTCTATCAAGTCCCCTGGTGACGCCAATGCTGCTGGTTTGAGGATTACACTTAGAATTGTAAAGATAAGAGAACAAGTACGTATCCAGGTGAAATACAGCAAACATCAACAAGTATGAAGGAGAAAATGAGAGAAAGCTATGCTACAAAGTGGAAACCTGCAGCCTGAGGTCAGGAATGCAGTGAAGCTGAGAGTCAATATACCCTACAAATTTGTCTATTTTCCTTAAAGCCAGGGGCGTGGTTGGGAGCTAGCAATTACCTACTAGCGCATGAGTTGGCTTTGGCGACAGGTGGCAACACCACCTTCTCCTCCCTCTCTCTCCTCATTTCTCAGCTTTGTTCAGTTCACATGGGAAGAGGTGGCTGTACCTTGGAGAGTAAATGCTGCTCTGAGTCCTAGGAAACGTATAATCTAGATCTGTTTTCCTCTGCCTTTCAGGATGACAGGATAACACAGACCCTTCCACAGCTCGTTCATACTTTCATTCCATACTTGAAAACATTCTGGTTTTAACTTGGAGTCTAACACTCCAAATTAACTTGTTATCTTAGTTAATTAAAATTAATTTCTTAATGTATTTTCTTAGCGAAACACATTGAGAGAATGTTCCCTTTAACATACTCGACATCTTCAAATAAGGGGTCTGATGCTGAGATCATATGAAAATGTCCAATTACCTCAACAAAAATTCTACACTGATCCATCTTTTTTTCTCCCTGTCATTTCCACATTTAAGCTTAATTGACCTTCCCATAAGTGAAAGCAGAGTTGCAGTAATATTTCTCCACACATTAAAAGAAAATGTCAGCTGTCTTTCTTTGTATTCTTCCCTTTGGAAAATAAATGATGTTGTCATGCTTACAGGAGTACCTACATGAATCTGGATATTTTATGATTGGAGTCTCATATTGACAAATTTGTGAAATGTGCTGATTTATGTTCCTGTATATCACCACACTAGAATAATGAAGAGTAAGTGTTCAGGAAAAGGAATGAGCTTAGCAGATGCGAAAAGGGACATTAGTCATTGTTCTTTTCCTGAAACTTTAGCCATCTCGTACAATTTAACTCCCTTCTCAAACTACAGCTTAAAATGATGTTATTAGGCTGTGTTTCCAGGAAAGGAATGGCAGTTGGGTTATATCTCATGTAGTGACTGGAATCGTTTAATAAGTAGCTGTTCAGAGTATGTGTTAAAAAGGATCATGAGACCTTGTATAGACTCAGAAACTTCCTGGCTTGATTACAGCTGACCATCATGGACACAGGGGAGGAGAGTCACAGAGTGTAAGCCATACAATTTCCCAAATAGACATTTAAAAATATACCAACGGTTGAAAGCTTATGTCCACACAAAAACCTGAACACAAATGTTTATAGCAGCCTTATTTATAATGGCCAAAACTTAGAAGCAACCAAGATGTCCTTTAGTAGGTGAATGGATAAGTAAACCATGGTACATCCAGACAATGGAATGTTATTCAGCACTAAAAAGAAATGAACTATCAAGCTATGAAAATACATGGTGGAATTTTAAATGCATATTAGTAAATGAAAGAAGCCAATCTGAAAGGCTACATACTGTATGATTACAAGTATATGACATTCTAAAAAAGGCAAAACCATGGAGGTAGTAAAAACGATTAGTGGTTACCAAAGGGTGTGTGTCGGGGGAGATGAATAGACAGAGAACAGAGGATTGTTAAGGCAGTGAAAATATTCTCTATGATATTATAAGGTGGATATATGTTATTATACATTTGTCCAAACTCATAGAACTTGCAACACCAAGAGTGAACACTAAACTCTGGATTTGGGTGATTATGGCATGTCAATGTGGGTTCATCTTTGGTAAAAAGAAATGTACCATTCTGGTAAGTTATGTTGATAATGGGGGAGGCTATGAATGTGTGTGGGCTATGGTTATATGGGAAATCTCTGTACCTCCCTCTCCATTTTTTTGTAAATGTAAAACTGCTCCAAAAATTAAAGCCCTAAAAACAAAAAAATATAGATCAAGGAACACATAAGATTTTAAAACCTATGATAGAAATCAGATGACCTAGAGCCTGGAGACTAGGAGAGTTCTACTGTCACGTATTGGCATTAAATCATGAGGAACATATTTGGGACATACTTTCAAAGACCTCTGCAAATCTTGATCATGGGAATAATGCTCAACACTTACTAATCACTTACTATGTGGTGATTATTATTATTATTATTCTCAGTCCTTACCAGAGCCATTGGATAGGTGCTGTACATATCCTGGCTTCTTTATTCTTCACAACAATCCTGCGTGGATTATAATGTTATTATTCATAGAAGTCAATCCTTGGAATCATTAGTAAATTATCAGAATGATGAATATTAGATGCATAAACACAAAATTACCATATAGTGCTAAGTACCAGTCATCACTATATTTTGAAGTTTAGCTTTTGGAAAACAGAGCAGGAGAAAAAAAAAGGTACAGACTTTTTTCAGGTTGTTTTTCATTACTTATGATTTAGACCTTTAAATAAAAATGTAAAAGTGGTCATATTGTAGAAAAATCTGTGTACAGTGGAATGCCCTGTTTATATTTCTTTACATTCAGAAATCGTCAAACCCCACTTCACTGCAGATAAATATTTTATGGAACTCATTAGTGTTTCTAATTCATTATGAATCTCATTTATCTTCTGCCATTATTTATAGTCTATTTTAAGAGCTAAAAATAGTACATGAAAATTAAAATAATAGTAGTGGGGGGGCTTGTTTTGTCAGCCACTTCTCTTCTCCACCAAGGAAATATTATCTGCAGAATTTTGGTCAAGTTGATTTATTTTTATTAAAATTTGCTTTGCAAGACTCCCTTCTTTATTATGACACTCATGGTAAAATTATATGTCCACTTTCAACCCATTCCTTGAAAACTAATACACAAATGGTCAATAGTTCACATAAGTAGGCTCAGGTCATGTAAACAAATCTTCAAGTTCAGACATTATTATAACCAGGATATCTTGGAAATAAAGCCAAAATATGAGTAACAGCCTGCTGCTTCTGCACATCTTCACATAAGTCCTGTTTGGAAAGGCAAGAACATTGCTTTTATCCCCCATGGGTCTGCTCAGATATAGCTGTATTGTTACTTCACCTAAAAGGTAGTGGGGTTTAGGGATGAAGTGTCGGATGGCAGAAAATGGAATCATTTTCAGGTTTTTTTTTCTTTTAGAATCAAGAAGGTTTTATATAAAAGAAGTGATGGTGAGAGGGATGTCTAGATACACAGATGTAAAACATCTAAAACCTTTAGCTGTAAGTGTAACTGCAAAAATACTAGAATATAAAGATATAATGGACCATGATAGAATTGGAACAAGAACTTCAGACTCAGAAAGAGTTACTCAAATCCTGTATCAACTTCTTCTCAGCTGTTTGAGATTAAGCATGTTGATGAATAGTGCTGAAACTGTTTTCTCATCTTTGAAATGGAGAACTAGGAAAATGCCCAAAGCTGGTCTTCTGAGACAAGTTTGGTGCCAAGGTGCAGATGGGGCACCAGGGTTGGATCTCATCCTCTACAGTGTGGGCAAATATTGACCTATTTATGGAATGGCTAACTGTTTCTTCTGGCAGCAAAATGGCATGATGTAAAATCTGGAAAAGAGAAAGGAGGCTTGTATTGAATATTAATATTTGATGTTGAAATCTAACATTATACCTCCATTAATAAACTCTTATGATTAAAAAATTATAAATTGGACTCAATCAACTTTGGATCTTTTAATTAGATGTGAGCAGGTATAATTTGTTGTTATAGTCTGATACTCTTAAAATTAGCCTCTTTAAAAGACGCTTTTTCTATCTTGAGACAGTGTGTGAAGTGCTAAAAAAGAAGGTAGACTGCTGCTTTTAGTCTTGAATCTACCACCTTTTAGATGTGTGATCTAGGACAAGTTCATTAACTTCTCTAAGCCTGTTTCTTCACCTAAAAACAAATATAAGAATCCTAATTCTATAATCTGATAGTTTTTTTTTTATGACACAATGAGCATTTTATGGAGTGATTTCTCCCTGTCCTGAAACAAACCCTACTCCCACATCATCCTCTTCCATTTCTTTCATGTCATCAGTCACCTTCTTCCCTGTTGTCTCCTTTGCTTTATTAGATTCTACAGTCCTTGATGACAGGGTATGTGTCTTATTCATTGTATTCCTAGCAGTGTTTGTTATATAATAGTTGCTTAAAATGGGTTTAAGGAGGGAGGGAGAAAGGAAAGTAAGGAGAATATACTTGTTGATTCAATCAACAATCCATACATTCGTTTGTCTTAGAAAGTGCTGTGAAAGTGTCAGATATTGTTATAACATTTGGCAAAAATAAACTGAACTTCTGACTTCAGCTCTGAAACATTTTGTTTTCATGACTATTATTATGTTTGCTCTTCCCCTGGGCAAGTAGCCTGTGAGTATTTTGCCTGCCTTTTTGCTTAGAAAATGTGTGAGGATCTAAAGCAGTGGGGTCCACCAAATGGTTGTCTGGATAGGTTGAGGAAAGATAGGACAAAAATAAATAAGTGTAGCTGCTTTATAGGTGATGTGGCTCCTTCATAGACCCTCTGTCTGTGCTTCTGGTTTTGGTGGGGATTTGGAGAGGATTCCATTGGTGAGAGAAAAAAATCCAGGTGTGCCTTGAAGAGAATAAGTACCTGAGAGAGAGGACATCTTCTCTCATTGTGCTCCCTCCTATACTTTTCTTTGTGGAGTAGTAGCATTTTGTTTATTTATTTGTTTGCTTGCTTGCTTATTTGTTTTCTTTAGAATTTGGTCATACCACTACTTAATTTAGATTTTAAAAACCAATTCCCCTGAGTAAAAAGACTAAAGTTTTCCTTAAACCTGACATTTTCATACCCAATTTCCGTAAGCCCACAGTATGACCAGAGTTACTTCCTAAATCTACAGACTCAATGAATCCCTATACAAATCCCAATGGCATGCTTTTAAAAAATAGGGAAAAATCATAAATTTCATATGGAACCAAACAAGACACCAAATAGCCCCCAAATTTTTGAGAAATAAGAATAAACCTGAAGGCATCACACTTCCTGATTTCAAACTATATTACAAAGCCATAGTAACCAAAACAGTATGGTACGGGAATAGAAACAGACACATAAATCATTGGAACAAAACAGAGAGTCAGGAAATAGATACAGACATTTACAGTCAACAGATCTTCAAAAAGGGTGCCAAGAACACACAATGGGGAAAGGATAGTCTCTTTAATAAATGATGTTGGGAAAACTGGATATCCACATGCAGAAGAATGAAACTGTACCCTTTTCTCAAAGCCATATACAACAATTAACTCAAAAGTGAATGAAAAAATGTAAAATAATTAAATGTAGGACCCAAAACTGTAAAGCTACTAGAAGAAAATACAGGGGAAAAGCTTCTTGACACTGTTCTTGGCAATGATTTTTTGGTCATGGCACCAAAACCACAGGAATTAAAAGCAAAAATAGATAAGTGAGGTTGCATCAAACTAAAAAGCTTCTGCACATGGGCTTCCCTGGTGGCACAGTGGTTGAGAGTCCACCTGCTGATGCAGGGGACATGGGTTTGTGCCCCGGTCTGGGAAGATCCCACATGCCGCAGAGTGGCTGGGCCCATGAGCCATGGCCGCTGAGCCTGTGTGTCCGGAGCCTGTGCTCCGCAACGGGAGAGGCCACAACAGTGAGAGGCCCGCGTACCGCAAAAAAAAAAAAAAAGCTTCTGCACAGCAAAGGAATCAAGCATCAAAATGAAAAGGCAACTTATGGAATGGGAAAAATTGTTTGCAAACCATGTGTCTTATGAGAAGTTCATATGCAAAATACATAGGGAACTCAAATAACTCAACAGCTAGAAAACAAATAGCCCACTTAAAAAATGGGCAAAGGGCCTGAATAGACATTTCTCAAATGAAGGCATACAGATGGTTAACAGGTACATGAAGAGGTGTTCTACATCACTAATCATCAGGGAAATGCTAAACAAAACCACAGGAAGAGATTATCTCATACCTGTTAGAAGTGTTATTATCAAAAAGATAGAAGATTACAATATTGGTGAGGATGTGGTAAACGGGAACTCTTATGCATTGTTGGTGGGAATGTAAACTGGTACAATCTAGAGGTTCCTCAAAAAATTAAAGATAGAAGTACCCTATGATCCCGAAATCCCATTTCTAGGTCTATATCCAAAGGAAATGAAGTCTTGAAAGCATATTTGTTCATCCATGTTCATTGCTGTTTATTCACAATAGCCAAGGTATGGAAACAGCCTAAATGTCCATCAGCAGTTAAATGAATAAAGAAAAAGTGATTATACGTTGTATATGTGCATTATTCAGCCTTATGAAAGAAGGAAATCCTGCCATTTGTGGCAACATGGGTGAATCTGGAGGACTCTGTGCTAAGTGAAATAAGCCAGACACAGGATGGACAAAACCGTGAGTTCCCACTTTTGTGAGGAATCTAAAATAGTCAAACTCATAAAAGCAGAGACTAGGATGGTAGTCACCATGGGATACTAGGGGGAAAAGAAGAGATGTTGCTCAAAAGGTACAAAGTGTCAGATGAATGAGTTTTGGAGGTCTAATGTACAGCATGATGATAAAAGTTAGCAATACTGTATTGTATTCTTGAAATTTACCAAGAGGATAGATAGATATTAAATTAAGTCTTCTCACAACACACAGACACACACACACAGAGAAATCCCCAAAATAGTAACTATGTAGAGGTGATAGATTAGTTGTTCAGCTTGATTGTGATGATATTTTCACAATATATACATATATCAAAATGTCAGGTTGTATACCTTAAACATATACAGTTTTTAATGTGAAAGACATCTCAATAATGTTAAAATGTATTTTAATTTTTCTAAATATGAATAACAAATATAGGTCACACTTTATTTTGTTTTGTTTTCCTGAGTGAAAGGTATGTCTCTCAGGGAAGCAAGTTGAATCCCTATGCAACCAGACTCCATCCAGCATATTGGGTCTTCATTGTTGTATAGGCAGTTTGTCACAGAGGACATGAAGTCACTGGGAGGTATGACTCATTTTCCCAGGGCTGATCATTTTGCTCAATGATCAGAGAGAAACTTTTTATACTAAATCAAACATGAATAAATGCAAAATCATTGGCACTTTTAAGATGAATGCACACTTCAAAGAGATGTCTTATTTGTATTTGGCCAATTCATGTGGCTACCTGAGGTCTCCCAAGAGGACTTTAGTGAGAACCACTGGTGTGGGGAATCCTCAGAGATAGATTTATCTGTGACACTCCATGCATGGAGAGGTTCTAGTTACAATAGGATGGCTCTTATCCTAAAAGTATCACTCTCCTTATTTATATACAGGTAGGCTATTATCTGAAATTCTAATATGAGAATTTTGTTTCTCTCAAGAATTTGATTAATTCAGACTTGACTATTCACAATTTCAAAAATGCTTTAGTGTTTCCTGCCTCAGTATCTTTGCTTGTTCTGTCCCCACGTGCCAGGAAACCATTTTCTGTCACTTAATTCCTAATGTATGCATACCCAAATCCTTCCCTTTCTTTAAAAATCAGTCTCAAATTCTAAGTGCTTCATGCATACACGGACACACACGTCTTTGAAAACTCTGCTTTCCTGCCACTTTTAGCCGGAACATATACTCAGTAAGTACCTATCAAGTCTCAGTTTTGTCTGGACATTGTGCCAGACATAAGGGATATGGCTTTGAAAAAAAGAACCAGCTGAGTTACATCTCCTCTGATCTACCCCACTTTCATCTACAATCATTCATATTTATTTTATTATTTTAAACTCTTTCTTACAATTACTTCTAAAAACATAATGCAGTGGAAAGAGCATGGATTTTAAAGTTATTTTAAAATCAAAGCTCTACCAGTAACAAATCTGTGACCTTGAAACAATCATTTAACCTCTCTGAATCTCAGCCCTTGCATCTTAAACTTTATAGACAATGATATTTGTATCATGATCCATCCATCATGATAGATGTTAAATAAAAAAGTTGGATTTCATAGCCTATACTGCTGAATAGTCAATGAACCACAAATACTGTTTTCACCTTACTCCTGCTAGCCTATTTAGCCCTTGAGGGCTGCATCCCCCATATAATCCAGCAGAATGATAACCAAATATTGGAAACAAAATAAATAATAGAGTATGAATATTGATGGATGTACTCTAGGGAGAAGTGACATAGTCATAGACACTTTCAAGCAAATGGAGACTTGGAGAATAAGTAGGGGGATGGGGACGGAGCATTGCTAAGTGTTTGTGAGGTAGAGTTTGAGGGTGACTCATTATGCAGAAACTGAGAGTTCATACTGGACCAACTACTATTCATCAAAGACCAGTTCTGTCTACTATATCCTTAAATATGGTTCTGATCTGCCCTTCTCTATTCTTTGGAGGTAAGGAAAATATTGTATACATTCACAACGATAACCAGAACCATATTGCTTTTCATAACCCATCATATCAGTATCACTTCTCTCAGGATTCCATCACTATTTTCAGCAGGATCTCACAGGTACAGTGGAGGGAGTTCTATATGACACCATCCTGGGACAATTCATTTTTATCCTCAAATTAGTGACATGTCCCAAATAGTTGGATTTTTTTTTCCTGAGGTTCTCTTAACACCCAGCTTCTTCCTTCCCTAGAATTAATTATTGACCAGATAATACTGATTATTACAGCTAAATTATCTTTGTGGTCATGGATAGTATACTGAATAAAAACTAACTTCAAATCAAGACAATATAAAAGAGAATAGGATAGTAGCCTTATAGTACTGAGCAGATAGGGTCATGGGTTGAAACTAAACTAATTGGCTTTTTGAACAGAACCCTCCTCCAGGGGCTCCAGTGACCTTTCATTTTAATGAATATTTGCCAAAATTAGAGACCTCTCTAACCTACAGTCACCCAGGTATAGTGTAGAATTGTTAAAGGTCTAAACTAGAAACATTTCAATGAGTCTAGCAGAGAATGGAGTATTAAGAAGATACACTGTTATTAGAGTCTATTAGCATTATTTTATCTTCCTTCATCCCCTCAAAGCTCAGGAAAAGTAGTTTTATTTGCATCCTATGAATAGTGTAAACTGGAGTTCCTGGTAGTTATAATTTGGTTATTCAATCAGTATGTGAAGTAGAACTCATGATTTCTGGAGTCCACACCAGAATTTCTACCCCTTAGCCAAGTCATTAATCAACGCTTCTATTGTATTATTTACTTTAATTTACTTTAATCACTTATAACACTTAAATTGCCTATTATTCTTTTTTTCATCCAATAAATATTTCTCTAATCACCTGTATTGGAGATCAGTTTTTTTTATTGGAGGAGATCAGTTTTCCACATACCACTTAACCAGTGTCTTTTTTAACAACTTGGGCTAGCCCAGGTACCTCCTACACTCACACTTTGTAGATGTTACTAAAACAACCTTTGTAGATGTTAATAAAAAGTTTTATTTTTAATTTTGTTTTTGTTTTTGTTTTGGCTGCACCATGAGGCTTGTGGGATCTTAGTTCCCCAAGTGAATCAGCTACAGATATACATATATCCCAATATCTCCTCCCTCTTGCATCTCCCTCCTACACTCCCTATCCCACCTCTCTAGGTGAACACAAAGCACCCAGCTAATTCCTACTAGCTATCTATTTTACATTTGGTAGCGTATATATGTCCATGCCACTCTCTCACTTTGTCCCGGCTTACCCTTCCCCCTCCCTGTGTCCTCAAGTCCATTCTTTACATCTGCGTGTTTATTCCTGTCCTGGCCTTAGGTTCTTCAGAACCTTTTTCATTTTTTTTTTTAGATTCCATATATATGTGTTAGTATATGGTATTTGTTTTTCTCTTTCTGACTTACTACAGTATGTATGACAGTCTCTAGGTCCATCCAGCTCACTACAAATAACTCAATTTCATTTCTTTTTATGCCTGAGTAATATATTCCATTGTATATATGTGCCACATCTTCTTTATCCATTCATCTGTCAGTGGACACTTAGGTTGCTTCCATGTCCTGGTTATTGTAAATAGTGCTGCAATGAACATTGTGGTACATGCCTCTTTTGGAATTATGGTTTCCTCAGGGTATATGCCCAGTAATGGGATTGCTGGGTCATATGGTAGTTCTATTTTTAGACTTTTGAGGAACCTCCATACTATTCTCCATAGGGGTTGTATCAATTTACATTCCCACCAACAGTGCAAGAGGGTTCCCTTTTCTCCACACCCTCTCCAGCATTTATTGTTACTAGATTTTTTGATGATGGTCATTCTGACTGGTGTGAGGTAATACATCATTGCAGTTCTAATTTGCATTTCTCTAATGATTAGTGATGTTGAGCATCCTTTCTATTTGTTGGCAATCTGTATATCCTCTTTGGAGAAATGTCTCTTTAGGTCTTCTGACCATTTTTGGGTTGGGTTGTTTGTTTTTTTGATATTGAGCTGTGTGAGCTGCTTGTATATTTTGGAGATTAATCCTTTGTCAGTTGCTTCATTTGCAAATATTTTCTCCCATTCTGAGGGTTGTCTTTTTGTCTTATTTAGGGTTTCCTTTGCTGTGCAAAAGCATTTAAGTTTCATTAGGTCCCATTTGCCTATTTTTGTTTCTATTTCCGTTTCTCTAGGAGGTGGGTCAAAAAGGATCTTGCTGTGATTTATGTCATAGAGTGTTCTGCCTATGTTTTCCTCTAAGAGTTTTAAAGTGTCTTGCATTACATTTAGGTCTCTAATCCATTTTGAGTTTATTTTTGTGTATAGTGTTAGGGAGTGTTCGAATTTCATTCTTTTACATGTAGCTGTGCAGTTTTCCCAGCACCACTTATTGAAGAGGCTATCTTTTCTCCATCATATATTCTTGCCTCCTTTATCAAAAATAAGGTGACCACTTCCGGGGAAGATGGCGGAAGAGTAAGACGCGGAGATCACCTTCCTCCCCACGGATACACCAGAAATACAGCTACACGTGGAACAACTCCTACAGAACACCTACTGAACGCTGGCAGAAGACCCCAGACCTCCCAAAAGGCAAGAAACTCCCCACATACCTGGGTAGGGCAAAGCGGAGAGATTCCCGCACAGAGGATCGGTGCCGAGCGGCACTCACCAGCCCGAGAGGCTTGTCTGCTAGCCCACCAGGGCAAGCGGCGCTGGAAACTGAGGCTCGGGCTTCGGTCAGAGCGCAGGGAGAGGACTGGGGCTGGCGGCGAGAACTCAGCCTGAAGGGGGCTAATGTGCCACAGCTAGCCGGCAGGGAGTCCGGGAAAACTCTGGAGCTGCCGAAGAGGCAAGAGACCTTTTCTTCCCTCTTGGTTTCCTGGTGCGCGAGGAGAGGGGATTAAGAGCGCTGCTTAAAGGGGCTCCACAGACGGGCGCGAGTCACGACTGAAAGCGCGGAGCCCAGTGACGGGCGCGGGACGCTGGGGCTGCTGCTGCCGCCGCCAAGAAGCCTGTGTGCGAGCGCAGGTCACTGTCCACACCGCCCTTCTGGGAGCCTGTGCAGCCCGCCACTGCCGGGGTCCCGGGATCCAGGGGCGGCTTCCCTGGGAGAACGCACGGCGCGCCTCGGGCTGGTGCAACGTCACGCCGAACTCTGCCGCTGCAGCCTCGCCCCGCACTCCGTGCCCCTCCCTCCCGCCCGGCCTGAGTGAGCCAAAGTCGCGAAGAGGCTATTCCTTTAACCCTGTCCTGTCTGAGCGAAGAACAGACGCCCTCCGGCGACCTACACGCAGAGGCGGGGCCAAATCCAAAGCTGAGACCCAGGAGCTGTGAGAACAAACAAGAGAAAGGGAAACCTCTCCCAGCAGCCTCAGAAGCAGCAGATTAAAGCTCCACAATCAACTTGATGTACCCTGCATCTGTGGAATACATGAAGAGACAACACATCATCCCAAATTGAGGAGCCAGGAGTCAGTGCTGTGCCTCTGAGGTGGGAGAGCCAACTTCAGGACACTGGTCCACAAGAGACCTCCCAGCTCCACATAATATCAAATGGCGAAAATCTTCCAGAGATCTCCATCTCAACACCAGCACCCAGCTTCACTCAACGACCAGCAAGCTACAGTGCTGGACACCCTATGCCAAACAACTAGCAAGACAGGAACACAACGCCACCCATTAGCAGAGAGGTGGCCTAAAATCATAAAAAGTCCGCAGACACCCCAAAACACACCACCAGACGTGGACCTGCCCACCAGAAAGACAAGATCCAGCCTCATCCACCAGAACACAGGCACTAGTCCCCTCCACCAGGAAGCCTACACAACCCACTAAACCAACCTTAGCCACTGGGGACAGACACCAAAAACAACGGGAACTACGAACCTGCAGCCTGCAAAAAGGAGACCCCAAACACAGTAACATAAGCAAAATGAGAAGACAGAAAAACACACAGCAGGAGAAGGAACAAGATAAAAACACACCAGGCCTAACAAATGAAGAGGTAATAGGCAGTCTACCTGAAAAAGAATTCAGAATAATGATGGTAAAGATGATCCAAGATTCTATTTCCCAGATCCAAAATCTTGGAAATAGAATAGACAAAATGCAAGAAACAGTTAACAAGGACCTAGAAGAACTAAAGATGAATCAAGCATCGATTAAAAACACAATAAATGAAATGAAAAATACTCCAGATGGGATCAATAGCAGAATAACTGAGGCAGAAGAACGGATAAGTGAGGTGGAAGATAAAATAATGGAAATAACTGCTACAGAGCAAAATAAAGAAAAAAGAATGAAAAGAACAGAGGACAGTCTCAGAGACCTCTGGGACAACATTCAACGCACCAACATTCGAATTCTAGGGGTTCCAGAAGAAGAAGAGAAAAAGAAAGGGACTGAGAAAATATTTGAAGAGATTATAGTTGAAAACTTCCCTAATATGGGAAAGGAAATAGTTAATCAAGTCCAGGAGGCACAGAGAGTCCCATACAGAATAAATCCAAGGAGAAATACGCCAAGACACATATTAATCAAACTGTCAAAAATTAAACACAAAGAAATCATATTAAAAGCAGCAAGGCAAAAACAACAAATAACACACAAGGGAATCCCCATCAGGATAACAGCTGATCTCTCAGCAGAAACTCTACAAGCCAGAAGGGAGTGGCAGGACATAATTAAAGTGATGAAAGAGAAAAACCTGCAACCAAGATTACCCTACCCAGCAAGGATCTCATTCAGATTTGATGGAGAAATTAAAACGTTTACAGACAAGCAAAAGCTGAGAGAGTTCAGCACCACCAAACCAGCTTTACAACAAATGCTAAAGGAACTTCTCTAGGCAAGAAACACAACGAAGGAAAAGACCTACAATAACAAACCCAAAACAATTAAGAAAATGGGAATAGGAACATACATATCGATAATTACCTTAAATGTAAATGGACTAAATGCTCCCACCAAAAGACACAGATTGGCTGAATGGATACAAAAACAAGACCCATATATATGCTGTCTACAAGAGAACCACTTCAGACCTAGAGACACATACAGACTGAAAGTAAGTGGATGGAAAAAGATATTCCATGCACATGGAAACCAAAAGAAAGCTGGAGTAGCAATTCTCATATCAGACAAAATAGACTTTAAAATAAAGACTACTAGAAGAGACAAAGAAGGACACTACATAATGATCAAGGGATTGATCCAAGAAGAAGATATAACAACTGAAAATATTTATGCAACAAACATAGGAGCACCTCAATACATAAGGCAAATACTAACAGCCATAAAAGGAGAAATCGACAGTAACACAATCATAGTAGGGGACTTTAACACCCCACTTTCACCAATGGACAGATCTTCCAAAATGAAAATAAATAAGGAAACACAAGCTTTAAATGATACATTAAACAAGATGGACTTACTTGATATTTATAGGACATTCCATCCAAAAACAACAGAATACACATTTTTCTCAAGTGCTCATGGAACATTTTCCAGGATAGATCATATCTTGGGTCACAAATCAAGCCTTGGTAAATTTAAGAAAATTGAAATTGTATCAAGTATCTTTTCTGACCACAATGCTATGAGACTAGATATCAATTACAGGAAAAGAGCTGTAAAAAATACAAACACATGGAGGCTAAACAATCCACTACTTAATAACGAAGTGATAACTGAAGAAATCAAAGAGGAAATTAAAAAATACCTAGAAACAAATGACAATGGAGACACGACGACCCAAAACCTATGGGATGCAGCAAAAGCAGTTCTAAGAGGGAAGTTTATAGCAATACAATCCCACCTTAAGAAACAGGAAACATCTCGAATAAACAACCTAACCTTGCACCTAAAGCAATTAGAGAAAGAAGAACAAAAACATCCCAAAGTTAGCAGAAGGAAAGAAATCATAAAAATCAGATCAGAAATAAATGAAAAAGAAATGAAGGAAACGATAGCAAAGATCAATAAAACTAAAAGCTGGTTCTTTGAGAAGATAAACAAAATTGATAAACCATTAGCCAGACTCATAAAGAAAAGAAGGGAGAAGACTCAAGTCAATAGAATTAGAAATGAAAAAGGAGAAGTAACAACTGACACTGCAGAAATACAAAAGATCATGAGAGATTACTACAAGCAACTCTATGCCCATAAAATGGACAACCTGGAAGACATGGACAAATTCTTAGAAATGCACAACCTGCCAAGACTGACTCAGGAAGAAATAGAAAATATGAACAGACCAATCACAAGCACTGAAATTGAAACTGTGATTAAAAATCTTCCATCAAACAAAAGCCCAGGACCAGATGGCTTCACAGGGGAATTCTATCAAACAGTTAGAGAAGAGCTAACTCCCATCCTTCTCAAACTCTTCCAAACAATATCAGAGGAAGGAACACTCCCAAACTCATTCTATGAGGCCACCATCACCTTGATACCAAAACCAGGCAAGGATGTCACCAAGAAAGAAAAATACAGGCCAATATCACTGATGAACATAGATGCAAAAATCCTCAACAAAATACTAGCAAACAGAATCCAACAGCACATTAAAAGGATCATACACCATGATCAAGTGGGGTTTATTCCAGGAATGCAAGGATTCTTCAATATATGCAAATCAATCAATGTGATACACCATATTAACAAGTTGAAGGAGAAAAACCATATGATCATCTCAATAGATGCAGAGAAAAGTTTCGACAAAATTCAACACCCATTTATGATAAAAACCCTGCAGAAAGTAGGCATAGAGGGAACTTTCCTCAACATAATAAAGGCCATATATGACAAACCCACAGCCAGCATCATCCTCAATGGTGAAAAACTGACACCATTTCCACTAAGATCAGGAACAAGACAAGGCTGCCCACTCTCACCACTCTTATTCAACCTAGTTTTGGAAGTTTTAGCCACAGCAATCAGAGAAGAAAAGGAAATAAAAGGAATCCAAATTGGAAAAGAAGAAGTAAAGCTGTCACTGTTTGCAGATGACATGATATTATACATAGAGAATCCTAAAGATGCTACCGAAAAACTACTAGAGCTAATCAATGAATTTGGTAAAGTAGCAGGATACAAAATTAATGTACAGAAATCTCTGGCATTCCTGTACACTAATGATGCAAAATCTGAAAATGAAATCAAGAAAACACTCCCATTTACCATTGCAACAAAAAGAATAAAATATCTAGGAATAAACCTACCTAAGGAGACAAAAGACCTGTATGCAGAAAATTATAAGACACTGATGAAAGAAATTAAAAATGATACAAATAGATGGAGAGATATACCATGCTCCTGGATTGGAAGAATCAATATTGTGAAAATGACTCTACTACCCAAAGCAATCTACAGATTCAATGCAATCCCTATCAAACTACCACTGGCATTTTTCACAGAACTAGAACAAAAAATTTCAAAATTTGTTTGGAAAAACAAAAGACACCGAATAGCCAAAGCAATCTTGAGAACGAAAAACGGAGCTGGAGGAATCAGGCTCCCTGACTTCAGACTATACTACAAAGCTACAGTAATCAAGACAGTGTGGTACTGGCATAAAAACAGAAAGATAGATCAGTGGATCAGGATAGAAAGCCCAGAGATAAACCCACGCATATATGGCCAACTTATCTTTGATAAAGGAGGCAGGAATGTACAGTGGAGAAAGGACAGCCTCTTCAATAACTGATGCTGGGAAAACTGGACAGGGACATGTAAAAGTTTGAGATTAGATCATTCCCTAACACCATACACAAAAATAAGCTCAAAATGGATTAAAGACTTAAATGTAAGGCCAGAAACTATCAAACTCTTAGAGGAAAACATAGGTAGAACACTCTATGACATAAATCACAGCAAGATCCTTTTGGACCCACCTCCTAGAGAAATGGAAATAAAGACAAAGATAAACAAATGGGACCTAATGAAACTTCAAAGCTTTTGCACAGCAAAGGAAACCATAAACAAGACCAGAAGACAACCCTCAGAATGGGAGAAAATATTTGCAAATGAAGCAACTGACAAAGGATTAATCTCCAAAATTTATAAACAGCTCATGCAGCTCAATAGCAAAAAAACAAACAACCCAAACCAAAAATGGGCAGAAGACTTAAATAGGCATTTCTCCAAAGAAGATATACAGACTGCCAACAAACACATGAAAGAATGCTCAACAGCATTAATCATTAGAGAAATGCAAATCAAAACTACAATGAGATATCATCTCACACCAGTCAGAATGGGCATCATCAAGAAATCTAGCAACAATAAATGCTGGAGAGGGTGTGGAGAAAAGGGAACACTCTTGCACTGCTGGTGGGAATGTGAATTGGTACAGCCACTATGGAGAACAGTATGGACGTTCCTTAAAAAACTAAAAATAGGGCTTCCCTGGTGGCGCAGTGGTTGAGAGTCCACCTGCCGATGCAGGGGACACGGGTTCGTGCCCCGGTCCGGGAAGATCCCACATGCCGTGGAGCGGCTGGGCCCGTGAGCCATGGCCGCTGGGCCTGCACGTCCAGAGCCTGTGCTCCGCAAAGGGAGAGGCCACAACAGTGAGAGGCCCGCGTACTGCAAAAAAAAAAAAAAAAAAAAAAAAAAAACTAAAAATAGAACTACCATATGACCCAGCAATCCCACTACTAGGCATATACCCTGAGAAAACCATAATTCCAAAAGAGACATGTACCAAAATGTTCATTGCAGCTCTATTCACAATAGCCCGGAGCTGGAAACAACCTAAGTGTCCATCATCGGATGAATGGATAAAGAAGATGTGGCACATATATACAATGGAATATTACTCAGCCCTAAAAGGAAACAAAACTGAGCTATTTGTAATGAGGTGGATAGACCTAGAGTCTGTCATACAGAGTGAAGTAAGTCAGAAAGAGAAAGACAAATACCGTATGCTAACACATATATACGGAATTAAAAAAAAAAAAAGTCATGAAGAACCTAGTGGCAAAACGGGAATAAAGGCACAGACCTACTTGAGAATGGACTTGAGGATATGGGGAGGGGGAAGGGTAAGCTGTGACAAAGCGAAAGAGAGGCATGGACATATATACACTACCAAACGTAAGGTAGATAGATAGTGGGAAGCAGCCGCAGAGCACAGGGAGATCAGCTCGGTGCTTTGTGACCGCCTGGAGGGGTGGGATGGGGAGGGTGGGAGGGAGGGAGATGCATGAGGGAAGGGATGTGGGAACAGATGTATATGTATGACTGATTCACTTTGTTATAAAGCAGAAACTAATTAAAAAAAAAAAGACAACAACAACAAAAAAAAATAAGGTGACCATATATGTGTGGGTTTATCTCTGGGCTTTCTAACCTGTTCCATTGATCTATATTTCTGTGCTTTGTGCCAGTACCGTACTGTCTTGATTACTGTAGCTTTGTAGTATAGTCTGAGGTCTGGGACTTGATTTTTCCAGCTCCGTTTTTCTTTCTCAAGGTTGCTTTGGCTATTCCCGGTCTTTTGTGTTTCCATACAAATTATGAAATTTTTTGTTCTTCTTCTGCGTAAAAGGCCATTGGTAGTTTGATAGGGATTGCATTGAATCTGTAGATTGCTTTGGGTAGTAGAGTTATTTTCGCAGTGTTGATTCTTCCAATCAAAGAACATGGTATATCTCTCCATCTGTTGGTATCATCTTGAATTTCTTTCATCAGAGTGTTATAGTTTTCTGCACACAGGTCTTTTGCCTCCTTAGGTAGGTTTATTCCTAGATATTTTATTCTTTTTGTTGCAATGGTAAACGGGGGCATTTCCTTAATTTCTCTTCAGAGTTTTCATCATTAGTTTATAGGAATGCAAGAGACTTCTGTGCATTAACTTTGTATCCAGCTACTTTGCCAAATTCATTGATTAGCTCCAGTAGTTTTATTGTAGCATCTTTAGGATTCTCTATGTACAGTATCATGTCATCTGCAAACAGTGACAGTTTTACTTCTTCCTTTCTGATTTGGATTCCTTTTATTTCTTTTTCTTCTCTATTGCTGTGGCTAAAACTTCCAAAACTACGTTGAATAATAGTGGTGAGAGTGGGCATCTTTGTCTTCTTCCTGATCTTAGTGGAAATGGTCTCTGTTTTTCACCATTGAGAACAATGTTGGCTGTGTATTTGTCATATATGGCCATTATTATGTTGAGGTACGTTCCCTCTATGCCTAGTTTCTGGAGGATTTTTCTCATAAGTGGGTGGTGATTTTTGTCAAAAGCTTTTTCTGCATCTTTTGAGATGATCATATGGTTTTTATTCTTCAATTTGTTAATATGGTGTATCACATTGATTGATTTGTGTATATTGTTGAAACCTTGTGTTTCTGGCATAAACCTGACTTGATCATGGTATATGATCCTTTTAATGTGCTGTTGGATTCTGTTTGCTAGTATTTTGTTGAGGATTTTTGCATCTTGACCTGTAGTTTTCTTTTTTTGTGACATCTTTGTCTGGTTTTGGTATCAGGGTGATGGTGGCCTCATGAATGAGTTTGGGAGTGTTCCTCCCTCTGCTATATTTTGGAAGAGTTTGAGAAGGATAGGTTTTAGCTCTTCTCTAAATATTTGATACAATTCACCTGTGAAGCCATCTGGTCCTGGGCTTTTGTTTGTTGGAAGATTTTTAATCACAGTTTCAATTTCAGTGCTTATGATTGGTCTGTTTATATTTTCTGTTTCTTCCTGGTTAAGTCTCAAATGGTTGTGCTTTTCTAAAAATTAGTCCATTTCTTCCAGGTTGTCCATTTTGTTGCTGTATAGTTGCTTGTAATAATCTCTCATGATCCTTTGTATTTCTGCAGTGTCAGTTGTTACTTCTCCTTTTTCATTTCTCATTCTATTGATTTAAGTCTTGTCTCTTTTTATCTTGATGAGTCTGGCTAATGTTTTATCAATTGTGTTTATTTTCTCAAAGAACCAGCTTTTAGTTTTATTGATCTTTGCTATCATTTCCTTCATGTCTTTTTCATTTATTTCTGATCTGATCTTTATGATTTCTTTCTTTCTGCTAACTTTGGGGTTTTGTTGTTCTTCTTTCTTTAATCGCTTTAAGTGTAAGGTTAGGTTGTTTATTTGAGATATTTCTTGTCTCTTAAGGTAAGATTGTATTGCTATAAACTTCCCTCTTAGAACTGCTTTTTCTCCATCACATAGGTTTTACATTGTTGTGTTTTCATTGTCATTTGTTTCTAGGTATTTTTTGCTTTCCTCTTTGATTTCTTCAGTGATGTCTTAGTTATTTAGTAGTGTATTGTTTAACCTCCATGTATTTGCTTTTTTTGTGTGTGTGTGGTACATGGGCCTCTCACTGTTGTGGTCTCTCCCGTTGTGGAGCACAGGCTCCAGATGTGCAGGCTCAGCGACCATGGCTCATGGACCCAACCTCTCCACAACATGTGGGATCCTTCCAGACCAAGGCATGAACCCGTGTCCCCTGCATCTCAGGCGGACTCTCAACCACTGCACCACCAGGGAAGCCCTGTATTTGCATTTTTTACACATTTTTCCTGTAATTGATATCTAGTCTTATAGCATTGTTGTTGGAAAAGATACGTGATGTGATTTCAATTTTCTTAAATTTACCAACGGTTGATTGTGACCCAAGATATGATCTTTCCTGGAGAATGTTCTATGTGCACTTAAGAAGAAAGTATAATCTGCTGTTTTTGGATGGAATGTCCTATAAATATCAATTAAGTGCATCTTGTTTGATGTGTCCTTTAAAGCTTGTGTTTCCTTATTTATTTTCATTTTGCGTTATCTGTCTATTGGTGAAAGTGTGGTGTTAGAGTCCCCTACTATGATTGTGTTACCATCGATTTCCCATTTTGTGCCTGTTAGCATATGCCTTATGTATTGAGGTGCTCCTATGTTGGGTGCATAAATATTTACAATTTTCCTATCTTCCTCTTGGGTTGATCCCTTGATCATTATATAGTGTCCTTCTTTGTGTCTTGTAATAGTGTTTGTTTCAAAGTCTCTTTTGTCTCTTTTGTCTGATTTCCATGTGTATGGAATATCTTTTGCCATCCCTTCACTTTCAGTTTGTATGTGTCCCTCAGTCTGAAGTGGGTCTCTTTTATACAGCATATACATGGGTCTTGTTTTTGTATCCATTCAGCCAGTGTATGTCTTTTGGTTGGAGCATTTAATCCAGTTACATTTAAGATAGTTATTGATATGTATGTTCCCATTACCATTTTCTTAATTGTTTTGAGTTTTTTATTTTAAGTCTTTTCCTTCTCTTGTGTTTCCTGCCTAGAGAACTTCCTTTAGCCTTTGTTGTAGAGCTGGTTTGATGGTGCTGAATTCTCTTAGCTTTTGCTTGTGTGTAATGGTTTTAATTTCTCTGTCAAATCTGAATGAGATCCTTGCTGCGTAGAGTAATCTTGGTTGTAGGTTTTTCCCTTTCAACACTTCAAATATGTCCTGCCACTCCCTGGGGCTTGCAGAGTTTCTGCTGAAAGATCAGCCGTTAACCTTATGGGGATTCTCTTGTATTTGTTGCCTTTCCCTTGCTGCCTTTTTTTTTTTTTTTTCTGTATGCGGGCCTCTCACTATTATGGCCTCTCTCGTTGCAGAGCACAGGCTCTGGATGCACAGGCTCAGCGGCCATGGCTCACGGGCCCAGGTGCTCTGCAGCATGTGGGATCTTCCCAGACTGGGACACAAACCCGTGTCCCCTGCATCAGCAGGCCGACTCTCAACCACTGTGCAACCAGGGAAGCCCCTCCCTTGCTGCTTTTAATATTTTTCTTTGTATTTAATTTTGATAGTTTGACTAATACGTGTCTTGGCATGTTTCTCCTTGGATTTACCCTGTATGGGACTCTCTGTGCTTCCTGGACTTGATTGACTCTTTCCTTTCCCTTATTAGGGATGTTTTCAACCATAATCTCTTCAAATATGTTCTCAGTCCCTTTTTTTTCTTGTCTTCTTCCACGACCCCTACAATTCAAATGTTGGTGCATTTAATATTGTCCCAGATGTCTCTGAGATTGTCTTCAGTTGTTTTTCTTCTTTTTTCTTTATTCTGCTCTGAGGTAGTTAGTTCCACTATTTTATCTTCCAGGTCACTTATCCATTCTTCTGCCTCAGTTATTCTGCTATTGATTCCTTCTAGAAAAATTTTAATTTCATTTATTGTGTGTTCATTATTGTTTGTTTTCTCTTTTGTTCTTCTAGGTCCTTTTTAAACATTTCTTATATTTTCTCCATTCTATTTCCAAGATTTTGGATTATCTTTACTATCATTACTCTGAATTCCTTTTCAGGTAGACTGTATATTTCCTCTTCATTTGTTTGGTCTGGTGGGTTTTTAAGTTGCTCCTTCATTTGTTGTGTATTTCTCTGTCTTCTCATTTTGCTTAATTTACTGCATTTGGGGTCTCCTTTTCATAGGCTGCAGGTTCGTAATTCATGTTGTTTTTCGTGTCTGCCCCCAGTGGCTAAGGTTGGTTCAGTGGGTTGTGTAGGCTTCCTGTTGGAGGGGACTGGTGCCTGTGTTCTGGTGGATGAGTTTAGATCTTGTCTTTGTGGTTGGCAGGTCCACGTCTGGTGGTGTGTTTTGTGGTGTCTGTGAATTTTTTATGATTTTAAGCAGCCTCTCTGCTAATGGGTAGTGTTGTGTTCCTGTCTTGCTAGTTGTTTGGCATAAGGTGTCTGTCACTGTAGCTTGCTGGTCGTTGAGTGAAGCTGGGTCTTAGTGTTGAGATCAAGATCTCTGGGAGAGCTTTTGCCATTTGGTATTATGTGGGGCCGGGAGGTCTCTGGCTGACCAATGTCCTGAACATGGCTCTCCCACCTCAGAGGCTCAGGCCTGACACCCGGCCAGAGCACCAAGACCCTGTTTGGAAGTCTGAGGTCTCCTGCCAGTGTTCAGTAGGTGTTCTGTAGGAGTTATTCCACATGTAGATGTATTGCTGATATATTTGTGGGGAGGAAGGCAATCTCCATGTGTTACTCCTCTGCCATCTTGAATGTCTCCTCTCTGAGTCTGTTTTTAAAATCTACTCTTTCTTCATCTTTTTCTCCATAATAATATTAGTAAGGAGCCAGATAAAGATTTCAAGCCTTCTAAATCTACCCTCTCTACTCATTTAATTGGAGAAATTATTCTTCATTCTGGATTTAACACATTATAGATGTTTGCTTCATGCTGTCATGTTGTAACCTCATTTCACTCATGGAAAAAAGAATATTATTGCTGTGAGTATTTATTTGTATCCCCATTTCATATTCTATCCTTTGGCCCTGGTCACTGGGTTAAGCATTATAAAGCCTGTTCTGACATAGCTGGACATGACAAAAATCAATCTGAAGTATAATTGTTATGATTTTTCAGGTAGCATTGAGGATTTAGGAAATGGGTTCTGTGTATTTAATTTTAGAGGGTAAAATGATGACTGAGTGACCAGGAGATTCAGCATCCAAGGATCAGAAATGCAAAAGTTTTACAGGAAATTCTTGTAAGGAAGCAGAGTCACGAAGCTGAGGCATTAGTGAGTGGTTATCAATTTTAAAAAAATCAGATGTACAATGGAGTTAAACTGGGAGGCTCTTTAAGTGGCAACTTCAAGTTTTAATTGTTGGTTTATAGTCCATGGTCAAGGGGAAAATTCAAGGGAGATTTAAAAAGCATTGAGCTAAAATGAAACAAACTATTACATACAGAATGTAAATTTCAAAGATGTGGTATTTTTGAAATAAATGATAAAAAGCAAGGTAGGAAATGCTTTTGATTCATAACAACCTCAGCATATCAATTGAGGCTGTTTTAGTCAATGACAAAACAATGAGTTAAGCATTTTCAGGTTTTTTTTCTGACATCTCCATACTGTTTTCAATAGCCACTGCACCATTTTACATTTGCATTAATAGAGTACAAGGGTTCCAATTTCTCCACATTTTCACCAACACTTGTCTCTCTCTCTCTCCCTCCCCCTCCCTTCTTCTCATCCTCCCTCCGTCCTTGTTTTGAAAGTATCCATTATAAAAAGTGTGAGGTGATAACTACCATATGATCCAGAAATCCAATTTCTGGGTATGTATCAAAAATAATTGAAATCAGGGTTTTGAAGTGATATCTAGGTTTCATCTTTATTGCAATATTATTCTCAATAGTCAGGATATGGAAAGAACCCAAGTGTCCATTGACAGATTAATACATAAAGAAATTATAGAAGACATGCAGTAAAATATTGTTCAGTCTTAATCCTGCCATTTGAGACAACATGTATAAACCTGGAGGACATGATGCTAAGTGAAGTAAGCCAGTTATGGAAGGCCAAAAACTACATGATTCTACTTATATGAGAAATCTAAAGTAGTCAAATTCATAGAAGCAGAGAATGTGATAGTAGTTACCAGGGTCTGGATTGGGTGGGAGAAAAGGGGAGCTGTTGTTCAATGGATTTAAAGTTTCAATTACATTCGGTGAGTAAGTCCTTAAGAGCTGCTTACAACACAGATCCTATAGTTAACAACGCAGGTGGTGTGCACTTCAAAATTTGTTAAGAGGATAGATATCATGTGAAGTGTTCTTACCAAAAAAGTAAACAAATACAAACAAAGGGACACAAGGAAACTCTAGGAGGTGGTGGCTGTATCTATTACCTTGACTGTAGTGATAGTATCAGGGTGTTTGTTTGTGTCCTAAATCATCAGATTGTACATAGTAGATATGTGCAGTTTTTGTATATTAATTGTGCCTCAGTAAAGCTGTTAAAATGGGTTAAGCATAAAGTAGCACTGCTACTCATAGACTAGAAAATGGAAACGTCTAGGGTTAGATTGGCTTCTAACAGGATTTGGGGATTAAATGGCACCATCAGTGCACTTTCTATATTGGGGGTCTACCTTTGTGTTGGCCTCATTCTCAGAAGGTTTTTACCCTGACACATAGTGAGCCTGCAGTGGCAGGTCTGAGCTATATCACAATAGATTAAATCCAAGAGAAAGTAACATCACGTCTTTCTTCTGGTCCATTCAACCAAGTTCTGAAATGAGCTCTGATTGCCTATATTTGAATTCCATTACAAGCCCTGAACAATTTTTTTGAGTCTAGAGGGATACACTCTGCTGATTGCCTTAGGCCTACTTCCCATACCCATTTCTGAAACTAAAGGTAGGATCACCCAGAAGATGTGATTTGAGAATCCAATGGTGAAACTTAAAATAATAATACAAGTTTCCACTATAGTCAGCATAGAACAGTGTTCAGCTTTGGTATAAAGTATGAGCATTCAGGTAGTGGGATGATACACAGATCAGCATCCAGGAGAAATGCTGGTAGTATCCTTACATTAGAGGTGAGATGGGATTTTGGCCTTGCTACAAGATGTAGATAGAGCACAGACACAGGAACAAGCATTTCTTCCAACTGATACCTCTGAAATATTCAGTAGAAACTCCCAACACATTCCTTATTACTTCCATCTGGCAATTCACACATGAGTCTCATGCATTGTCTCAACCTCTAATGCAACCCCAGAGCTGGAGTGATATGAAGGATGAGATCAATTTGGCTGAGGATTAGAAAGAGAATATTCTTTCTTTTTCTGGTATTACAAGATGAAAATATATAAAACTAGTGTTTGATCTTCTGTGGATTTCCTAAGTGATATGGGATATAGTTTAAGAATTATTAAATGCAATCTAAAACCCTGAGAAGCAATGTGATCGTGTGATCGTGTTTTAGGTTAACATAAAATGAGTGAGGCTGCCTGTTCTCATCTAGCTACAGTAGTGTACAAAACTAAGCTGTGTAGTTGATCCTACTGCACATACAGATAACTGACAAGGATCCACTTGGGTTTCTGTAGTTGGGTTGTAGCCCAGTGAGGCCCAGCTGGAAAGGCAAGGTGAAGTAGGCAAGTCTCTGAACTTCAACATGTTTCTTTCTATTTTTTTCCCTCTATATTCCAGCTTTTTGCAGAATTTCTAAGGATCTTGGTTGCTGTCTCAAATGACGCATTCTGTCTTTGCTCAGTTCTCATCTTCTTTATAGAAATGAATCTAAACATTCCCAGCTGAGTCTGAGGTGAGATAACAGGGACTCAGAGTTAGCACTGGAGCTAAATTCATGGTGTTTTAGAATTACATAGGTGCATTCTAATTTCTTTTGACATAACGCACCACAATGAAGCTTTGAAATCCCATGGTTTAGGTCTTGCCATGCTGCTTTTTCGAAGACTTTACAAAATCTTTATTCTCAATTTGTCCATCTAATTTTTCATTAGCCTTATACATTATATTTATTATCACCTCCTCACATTTACCTATATTTACCTTCCCCTCAGATAGAAAACCCTTTCCTCACCCACACATTCATCTATATTTTAAGTCCTACCAAATTACTCTTCTCAGATGATTTGATTCCACCCTTGTCTCATCCATCCTTGAAATGCTTTGAGTACTTGTCATCTGAATTACTCATGCTAATAATTAATCATATTTATCTTGTTTCATACTTCCAAATATTTTATATGCCTGAGGCTTTGGTCAACAACTCATATCATGAGGCTAGGAATAATACTCTAAATTCCTCATGGTACCCAGTTGCTGGAGTTAATCTAATTCTTCCCTCATCACTACAGTCATTTCTTCAGTTCTCACTTGTATCTCCCCATTGCTTTCTTTTTTTTTTTTTTTTTAGATGTTGGGGGTAGGAGTTTATTAATTAATTTATTTATTTTTACTGTGTTGGGTCTCTGTTTCTGTGCGAGGGCTATCTCTAGTTGTGGCAAGCGGGGGCCACTCTTCATCGTGGTGTGCGGGCCTCTCAGTATTGCAGCCTCTCTTGTTGCGGAGCACAGGCTCCAGACGTGCAGGCTCAGTAGTTGTGGCTCACGGGCCCAGTTGCTCCGCAGCATGTGGGATCCTCCCAGACCAGGGTTCGAACCCGTGTCCCCTGCATTAGCAGGCAGATTCTCAACCACTGTGCCACCAGGGAAGCCCCCCATTGATTTCTTATTGCACTTGTTCAGTACATATTCAATTTCATTGTGTAGCACTTGTTAAAAGGCAGATTCCAAGGCCCCAAATCAAGAGATGTGATTCAGTTGATTTGGGGAAAATTCATAAATGTATCTTTGTGATTCTAAGGAAGGTGAGTCAAATGCCAAACTCTGAAAAATGCTTCCATAGATCCTTAAACCTCTTCTATTCACAGAACATTAAGATATCAGAAAGCACTACCTCAAAAAATGCCTACACCTTTGCTTCTCCAGCCTGTATTGTCTATGGCCAGACAGCTCCCAAATACCTGCTAGAAGACACAAGATCAAAACTGCCCAAAACTGAGGAAGGAGAGAGAGAGAGATTGTTGATGAAAATATGAAGTCTGGGGCTTCCCTGGTGGCACAGTGGTTGAGAATCCGCCTGCCGATGCAGTGGACACGGGTTCGTGCCCCGGTCCAGGAAGATCCCACATACTGCGGAGTGGCTGGGCCCGTGAGCCATGGCCGCTGAGCCTGCACGTCCAGAGCCTGTGCTCATAACAGTGAGAGGCCCGCGTACCGCAAAAAAAAAAAAGAAACTGCAGAAACTTGGCTGCCTCAGACTGAGGACAGGTGAATGACCCAGATCTTTGAAACAAGTAAATTTTCCAGCTTGATGCTTCAGTAGTGGCAAAGCCACTCAGAACACCCAGTCAGGTGTACAAGAATTTTATCAACATTTTAAAATAACATCAACTGTAATCCCAATCAGTTATTGATTTATTTAGCAAATTATTTCTACTTTTAATTTCTTAAAAGATGGGGCATATAAGTCATAAAATATGCTGTCCTAACTATGATCCACGCTGAGTATATGACTAAGTGAGTCACCAATCACAGGGTGGTCTTCACATTTCCCATGTAAGAAGATTTGGGGCAGAGAGCTTGGGTTAGGACAGGATCTTGATAAAATTGAGTGGGACAGCTCGTGTATGGTCATGAGTCAATCCTCATCAGCAGTCTGGTGAGACATTTACTTTGAGAAATTTCAGAAACTGTGAATTAAGGAGTCACATGGGACAGAGTGGATGTAAGTTTTATACAATGAGAGGAGCCCCACACTAGGTGTTATGGGGACACTCTAAGTTCTAGTGCCCAGGTATTAAGAATGTCAGAGGCAAATATTTGTCAAGCACTTGCCATATACCCTAATTTAATCTATCCTGAAATGCTATCAGATAGGTATTGTCTCATCTTTATTTTACAGACATAAGATACCGAGTCTCAAAAACATCAAATGAAACGACTTGCCCATGTTAATAGCTAGTAAGTGGCAAAATGGGGATTTTTAAACCAGGAAATTTTACTCCAGTAATGCTGAACTATTACAATTCTCCTCATCCTCTCCTGGCACAGGTTGACTTAGGTATATCTGTATACACATCAAAAATGCATATATATGATTGTGTTAGCCTTTTTTTTATTTCATAGGATTGGCCTAAATTCTGTGTTAAATTGCACATATGAAAGTGCTTGTAAAAGTAGGCAATACTATTCCATAGGGTGGTGCGGCAAACTTAAGTGTCTGCAGAGACCAGGCAGGAAATATGAGCCCAAACTAAAGGGAGGTCCAACATATTGCTGCTCTGTGGGAAGGTAGGCTCAGAATTGTGAGATTTCTAATTTTTAAGTAAAATCCATAACTCCTTAGTTCAACTGATATTTTTTAACTATTAAATGTAGGTTTAAATTAAAACAACAACAATGAAGAAGAACTGAGGTTATGAAGGTCAACAAAACCTGCCTAGAAGCTGCTGGCTTGAGTTATCTGTACCATATATGTAGGAAATCTTTTTGTTACAAACAGTTATTGTACTAGAAAATGAACAAACAAACAAACAAACAATATATGTATAGTACTAGGTATATAAACTTTGGTAAGGCATATGACCTCCTAGGGCCTCAATTGCCTCAGCTATAAACTATTCTCCCAATGCCCTGTACAATTCTCTTGCCCCAACTCTAAAATCTCAGATGTTCATAGTAAAACCCATGATACTGAATTTGCATCATTCATAGGATGGTTGAGGAGTTGTAAAACACTTAGATATAAAATATATATATTTGAAGATTCTTTTGTAGCAGATGACAGATAACTTCAAATGGGCCCTTATATGCATCTTTGATCTCCTCTTGCCAAGTGAAGGTGATTAGATTAAGTAAATGCAAACTTCCAAAGGTGTCCCAGTGGTCAGAGCCTAGAAAAATATTCAGGCACCTGGAACTCTAGCAGTAGGATATATTTGGCAAAGATTAGGTAAACATGAATTTGGAAAATGGGGATTGGCAATTTGGTGAGCAATATATGAGTCTTCAGGAGAGAAGGCTTGGAGGACAATTATGATTTCAAATAGATGAATGACTGTCAGACACAGAGAGGGGTTGATTTTTTTTTCTGCCTGACTCTAGAGGTTTGCATTTGCATCAGCAAATGAGGGATGCTGGAGAGAAATTTTGCTTGTATAGAAGAAATCACTTCTTAAAACTGTTATATATAGACAGAGATGCTTCAAGGGACATCTTGAGTTCATTATTAAAAATATTTAAGCCAAGGTAACAGAAATACTTGGCAGCAATATTGCAAAAGGGACTTGAGCAATGGAATTTAGGGTGAGGTGAATAAGACAGTGATTTGCAAGTGTGACTGACCACCAGGCTCACTTAGAAGGACAGTTAGGCATATAGTAAACATAGTATCTAATTCACTATCTATGGGGTATTGAATGAAAAAACACGTGTTTTTTATCAAACAGCTCCAGACGCTTCTGTTGAATTCACTTGTCTACAGAAACACTGGAGTGGATTTCCTTAAGCTTCTTATATGCCCAGTATTATCAAAAAAAAAGAAGAAAAAAGTGATCATTAAAATCTACTGAGCAAATGCTTTGTTCCAGGTATTGGCTACTTGCATTACATTTATTTCATTGTAAGCTCACTCATCCCCACTGCTTTATGGATGATAAAAGTGAGGCTTCAAAAAGTTAAATAAATGGTAACCATGAGGTTGTGGGGTAAGTGAAGGAGCAAAAATCTGAATTTGGAGGTTTACACCAAAACCTCTTAACTCTTAGATATACTGTCCATGGTATGTTTTTACTGTGCCATAGAATCTGCTCTTGGAGACAGAGATCTTGCAAGGCATTGGGTGGGGTGATACTCTTAGGAAGAGATTAGCACCTTTGTCAGGTATTCAAGCACCAGCCCCTGTAATTTTGTCTCCCTAGAACAAAAAAATTGCAACTTGCACCTTACCCCTAATCCCTCAGGTGGCATCTATGATTATATGAATAAATTAAATCAAGGGGCAAGGGCAAAGATAAAATGAAATGAGACAACAAAAAAAGCATGATTTTCAAATGGAATGCTATTTATCTGATTGATGCTCTAGGCTGACTGCCCACATTTAATGAATACAGCTCTTAGAGCCACACAGAGCTCTGTAATGAATATGAAAAAAACAAACTTAATAATACAAACACAAGCAAGAGGACCTATTTCAGAGGGATGCAGGGGGAGTGCCTGCAGTGTTAAATTTTTTTTAGTACATTTATTTATTTTATTTTTGTCTGCGTTGGGTCTTCGTTGATGTGGTGGGCTTTCTCTAGTTTCAGAGAGCAGGGGCTAGAGCGTAGGCTCAGTAGTTGCACAGGCTTAGTTGCTCCGCGGCATGTGGGATCTTCCCAGACCAGGGCTCGAACCTGTGTCCCCTGTATTGGCAGGCAGATTCTTAACCACTGTGCCACCAGGGAAGCCAGTGTTAAATATTTTAATTTTCATTATCTCCATAGCTGCAGCAAGGCAGAGCAATGTCTATGTGATTAAGAAGAAAATTTTGTTCACTTCTTTAATTTATTCATTTCTCCAGGATAGGACAAGGCAAATGTGAAGGGATTTCTATTCATATCAAGAAGACCAAATTTTGTTAAATTAAAATAGCCTCCAGGTTGTAGAAGTTGGCCTTAGTCTTGACTGTTTTTATTTATTTTCACCAACTCGTTGTCCAGTCTTTGCTGCTTCCAGCTTTTAACAGAGATGCTTGATGCCATGAGAAATGGCCAGTGGTGAATATAATACTTTACAGAATTATAAATAGCTGGGGCAAGTTCAACACATACACATACACTCGCAGACACATGTACACACACCACACTCACACACACCACACTCACATTGACTAAAAGCACTATAAGTATACCGCATATGATTAAAGAAATTATTAAATTTAAATAGAATGATCTTTCTAGAAAGAACAATGGGACCACTGTGTTGTGTAGTTCTGTTACTTGATGGTTGTTTAGGGCCTGCAGTTTTAGGGGTGTTATCAACAAAGAAATCAAGTGACACCTATTTCTTTTTTTACTAAGGTCTTGGCATATATTGCTATCCTATTTATGGTGCAAAATAGATGTTAGTTTCCCAGATAATAAAATTCCCTGCTAGTAAATGCCGTATACAAGAGAAGAGAACAGCTAGGGGAATGTTACCATAGGGTAGTATGAGTAGAAAGGGCATATATGCCTTTGAGGCTCCATTCAGAGACAGCATTTCTGCCTGTCACCATGCAAGACACATAATAAGCTTCCAAAAAATGTTGCTTTTTTTTTTAACTGAATTTAAAAAATGGCAACTGATTGGATAAAGGACAAGTTAAAGCCAACTTTAAGTTGAAAGCCAACATGTTCATGATAGAGGATCCAGGAAGGGTTGGGATTTGGAAGTATGTGAAAGCTGGTGATTTGGATTTTGACTGAATGATTTTGCCAACATTTGTAAATGCTGCAAAAATTCAGAAAAGAACATGAAATAAAGTAATAAGTAACAAATTGTGAGATGTCAGTATTTCAACAAAAAGATGATCTTCACATCTAAGGAATATGGATTTTTAAAAATTGGCCCTCCAGGGCTTCCCTGGTGGCGCAGTGGTTGAGAGTCTGCCTGCCAATGCAGGGGACACGGGTTCGAGCCCTGGTCTGGGAAGATCCCACATGCCGCGGAGCGACTAGGCCCATGAGCCACAACTACTGAGGTTGCACGTCTGGAGCTTGTGCTCCGCAACAAGAGAGGCCGCGATAGTGAGAGGCCTGCGCACCGTGATGAAGAGTGGCCCCCACTTGCTGCAACTAGAGAAAGCCCTCGCACAGAAACGAAGACCCAACACAGCCAAAAATAAATAAATAAATAAATAAATAAATAAATAAATAAATAATACCACATATTAAAAAATAAATAAATAAAGTCTTTAAAAAAAAAATTGGCCCTCCAGTTGACACTTACGTACAAGGGGATGAGATTTGGAGCCACTCTGCCTTAGTAGTTTTAGTTTCCATGAGTCACTATTGCTTGTAACAACCCATCAGATAATGCATCAAGTTGACAGAAATGCTTTGTACTGGAAGACAAAGACATAGAAGTCAGAGTTGGAAAGCATACATATGCATCTTAAAGTCAGGGTCAATTTTACTGCAATGATGTCTACCAGCAGAGTGACCATTTCATTCTATCAGGTCTTTGACGTGTTACCTACTAACATAGTTATAATCCCCTAAAAAAGTCTCAAATTTCCCAAATGTGCAGACTCAGAAATGTTACCTACAGATAGATTTACATGGAAGTGGTTAAAACATTTAGTTTACTTCTTATTTATTTAAAGTCCTTCACTTCATGAACTTCAATAATTTTAATGAGAAAATAGAGACACATTAATACTTGTGATCACCAGGGATTTAATGCTCCTTTATTTTTTTTAAATAGCTAATATCTTAAATAGTTATTTCAGATTTCTAAGCCTGAAAGCATAATCATACCTCAGTCATAAATATGGTGGTTGTAGGTTACTATGTCTGTTTCTGTCTCTCAGCATGGTTTGGTCTCTTGCCTTCAGCTTTCCACCTACAGAAACTGGATTACTGGTAAGCCTATTTCATGGGTGGTGAGGGGAAGACACATTTGACCTTTTTAGTGGTCCAAGTTAGCCTTATTGAAAATCACAGTAATGTTTTCTCTGGACTTAGCTCCTGGCCTTTTTTCCAGATAAAGTCTAAGAAAGAGAAAAATATTCGAGTCTTGAAGAGAGGATTCATATTTCTTTTAAATCATTTCTCTAGTTTACTGTGCCTGGTTAGTTTATTCCTTTGGGTATAATAATAAAATGTTATCTATTCCTTTGTACATCATGTTGATCCAAAAAGGAGATACTTTTGATTCCTGCCAACATGGACGTCCTTCCTAGACTCCCAGTTAATTAATAGCTTTGCATTCACAGCCAGACCACCTCCTTCCATGGTTTCTCATGCTGTTCTCAGAAGCGAGTGTGTACTTTCCTGTTTGGATCACGGACAAGTTATTATCCTGAAGTTAGTCATCCAATTTCTTGCACTTATTAGACCATATTGTAAAATCAATTTCAAACTCTTCTTGCTGTGCCATGTGTCACAGGACATAATCTCAATTACAAAGATACTAAGAAGTACAGGTTATTTGATGCAAAGAATACATACAGATTGAAGAGAGTTTGGAACGCTGGTCATAAAAAGAGTTCCCCCTTAACAGTTGTTTTTCTTATTTTTCCGGAGGTGACATTCAGTCTTCCCTGAGAATGTCCATTGAAGTTGGGCATCTGGGAACATTCCTCAAAACTGCCTGTGTTTAGTCAACTAGTCAATGCATGCCATCTATTACCAAATATCTAATATTTTTAAGACCTTTGATTTAACAATATTTTATGCTGAGCAGATGCTCTGCATTCCTATTATATAGTATTTTTTATCCTTGCATGATGGAACAGTTCCACGTTCTCAAATACCTTATTGGAATCAGGCACTCTAACACCAGTTAGGCTCACTATAACACGTAACAAAACAAAATCACTACATTGCATGGAATGGTGAATTATTGGGAGTTTACTGAATTTATAGCTGGCTTTTCTTTCCAAATGCTTTTATTATTTATACTAAATGATGTTTGGAATTCAAAAGGATAAAGCATCCAATTTACCCATGAATCAATGAATACAGCAATTTGGAATTTGTTACTTGGGTATCTTACTGCTCTTAGCATGTAGGATCATCAAAATACCCTAAGGGCAGTGATAAATACTTGAATAAACAGCAGTTCAATTATTTGTGTTCATGAAATGAAAGGTTTTACAAAAGTTAAGTATTATATATTACCTACATCCTCTGAATCAAAACAACATGGGAAAGGGAATTATTCTGGAAGTGATTTAAGTCAGATAAAAAGGGAAAAAAAGAGTTAGAAAGAGCTAGGCTATACTAATCAAATTGCAAGCTGACAGTCAATATCTGAGTTTCACTTGTGTCCACAAAAATTGCACTAGTAATTGCCAAGTAATCCTGAGGAATCCAAAGAGGAATGCCATTCTCTATATACAAAAGCAGGGATTTATGAAGAGAATTTTGCTTGAGATTCCGGGAAAATTATCTATCATCTATCTATCATCTATCTATCTATCTATGAATTTGTGTGTGTGTTTGAACCTCTCCTGTGCATTTTCTAATTGATTCTTAATTTTGTCACGCACTAAGAAAAGAATTTAAAAAAGGGAAATGAATCTCCTCGACAGTGGAAACTGGACTTAAAAATGAAGAAATTCCCTCAAGGATAATACTATCATATTCTTAATTCTGGTTGTAATAATCTCTCTTCAAAGAGAAATGTGGCCAAACTAATGATAAACTGCTTTGAAATTCCAGATGGGAAAATCACTGTATGTCTCACATTCAGATATGTTGCTTTTGGAAAGTAGAAAAATTGGCAGATTCATCAAAATAAGCCCTTCCACTTTCCATCATGATTTTGATGAGGGTAACCTCTCATATTCACCCCAAATTTTGGCTTCTCAGTGATAGTTTTTTTTTATTCCCCACAATAAATGATCAGTTTAGCACTTTTGAAGCAAAGTGCTATGTAGAATTTTTGAGGGAAAATGAGTTTGTAACCACATAAAAAAATCATCTGTTCTTGTTATGAGCCAACACTCGGCTAGATCACAGTTATTTAGACCCAGGATCCTGATAGGATGCCTGGGTTACCAGCTCTTTATGTACAGAACTCAGCTAGCTGGCAACACACTCATTCTAGTCACAGATGTAGAAGACACTTGAGTAAATAACGGTTAACTGAGCCAAGAACTCTCCATCCTTGACAACCTTTTCCACTATGACTGTTCATTCTCTTCTCTGCTAAAGCTGGGCCTTGATGTTTCCAAAATTCACAAAAGGAAACATGTTCACTGAATATCTTCAGTGGACTAGGTGCAGGCACCAGTGATTCAAAAGTGAACTAGGCCCAGTCCCTGCCTTCAGGATGCTTACAGTTCTCTGAGGGAAGACAAAGAGATCAGCTATTATCTTATTATTGTTAAGAGCTACCATATTGCATTCCCAGGGTATAAGAGGACCAAAGTGGAGGGTGAGCATGGTGAGGGATCCAGCAAGGACCATCAGCAATGGGTGTTTGAGAATCTGTGGTCTGTATGTTGAAAGATTAATAGGGGATTGTAAGAGGAACAAAAGAGGAATAAAGATTATTAATAACAGTAGCCAACACTTGTGGAGTGAGTGCCAGGCATAAGTTACTGCACTTAATACCCTCGAGCCCCCTATGTGTTAACTGCTGTTAGTATCTCCATTTCACAGATTTAAAAAAAGTAAAAACTTTTGGGAGGATAAGTGATGGACATGATATTCAAACCCATCCTCTTTACAGGGGGTCTGCTCTTTACCAAGGCTCATATATGACAACAGAAGGGAGGGGAATCAAGTAAAGGTGACAAATTATAATTGTGTTTCACACTTTTGTAGTATGGCTATATATGAAAGTAGAGAAAATAAGAGAAGAATAACTATACTGAAGAGGTAGGAAGGGATACATCAGGTGGCATCATCTAAGCTGTATTACAGAGTATGGATTTTACCTGGAAAGCAATGAAGTATCATTGAAGAGTTTTCAGCAGTGTATTCCACTGGGGTCTACTGGAGTTGAGCTGTATTATTCTGCTGTTCATGGATGAGCCGGCTTGCATGTGTGGGCACAGAGTGGCTGTTGGCTGATTTGGGGTAACCTTGACTGGGACAAGACTGCCCCCATTTACCTCTGACTCTCCAGCACCTAGTCTAAGCATGTTCTCATTACAGAGGCAAAGATACAAGGGTACAAGTGGAAATGCACAAGTGCTTTTACAAGATTCTCCTTCTATAACTTTTGCTAACCCTGTCCAAAGCAAGTCAGATAAATGAACACAGAATTGAAAGGCAAGAGATCATACTTTGTTTCTTGATGGCAAAGGGCATTAACAAAAGGCAGGGTAAATAAGTGAGGCCAGCAATGCCACTGATCTGAAATAGTTTTCAAAAATGGGCCTGTCAACTTATACTCCCTCCAGTATTGTTTTGTTTTGTTTTTGTTTTTGCGGTACGCGGGCCTCTCACTGTTGTGGCCTCTCCCGTTGCGGAGCACAGGCTCCAGATGCGCAGGCTCAGTGGCCATGGCTCAGGGGCCCAGCCGTTCCGCGGCGTGTGGGATCTTCCTGGACCGCGGCATGAACCCGTATCCCCTGCATCGGCAGGCAGACTCTCAACCACTGCGCCACCAGGGAAGCCCCCTCCAGTATTGTCTGAGAGCCACAGTTACTCCTCTTCCTTACCAACACTTGGTATTCTTTTCTCTGTTTAAAAATTCTTCTTCCTCTTCCTCCTCCTCTCTATCCTCCTCCCCTTCTGTCTCTTTCTTCTCCTCCTCATTAGTTTTGTTATTATCTTAGTTCTTCTGGGGGATGTGTACATATTTGGCATCATGATTTTGTTTACATTTGCCTAGTAATTAGATAAGCTAAATGCATTTTCATAGCTTTATTAGCAATTTAGATATCCTCTTTCATAAAATAAAATGATTAAATAAGTTGTCTTTTTGTTTGTTTAGTTGGAGTTTTTGTCCATTTTTTCCCTGTTGGGTTGTGTGTCATTATTTATAGAGCTGGGTACAAGTTTTATTTATAGAGCTTTATTTATAGTTTTATTTATAAGTTTTATTTATAAGTTGATTTATAAGTTGATTTTATTTATAAGTTGATTAAGTTATTAATTGAATATATGTAAGTTGAATAAGTTATAAGTATAACTTATTTATAAGTTTTATTTATAAGTTGATTTTCCCACTTTGGAAAACTTTATATATATGGAATTTATGTACACACATGCACACACACACACAGATTTCTTCCTTTCTCTTTCTCTGAGTTGAGTTTTCATTCTCTTAACGGCTTCTTTGATGACAGAATTGCTGAATAAATCCATTCTGCATTGCATTATTACTATTTTGCTCAGTCCTGTGCTAGGAGATACATGTGACTCTGAATGGAAGAGAGTATCTTTTCTGCATAAATATTTTGTGGTCTAGGTTAAGGGTCAAGCATAACACTCTGAGAGGAAGTGACATAAAACCAAATATAATTTTGAGCTACTGAGGCATTAAAAAGCCTAATTTAAATTCTGGGGCTTTTTGTATTAAGTGTAAATGTGTATAATTCACTCATCCTCTTTGAGTTTCAAATTCCTTGAAGAATGTGTTTTGTTCATTCCTCAGACATAGGACCATGTCAAGTAAAAGAGATAGTTCATCTGTTAAGGTCATGTCCCAGATTGGGAGAAATATCTCCATCTTAAAAAATGCTAGAGTGAAAGGGTAATATTATTTACATTATTCCATAATAGTTCAGAAAGAAAGAGAAACACATGTAAAGCTATTTGGAGCTAGGCTGCATGTTTTGACTTACTATTACAATTTCCCAAGAAGTGACATTTAATGTGTTAAAGTGTCCTGAGTTTCTGATAAATATCGGTACATCGTTTCATATTGCACAGCAGGGAGAGAAAAACCTTCAGGGGAATATTATTGAGAATTTTACACAATGGCAATCTATCAGGAAAGGCCAGTCCACGTTAAGGAGAATGAAAACTGAGAAGAATTGTTGGAAGTCACTCCACAAAGGTAAATTGCTGTGCACAGAGGAGAGAATTTGAAACCAAGAACTCCTAGAAAGAAAAACATTCTAAATATATGCACAGCCATCTCACCCTCAGGTATGAGGTTCTTCTCCAAGGCTAATTTCATAGTGTTATTTTAAATGAAAGTTTTATTCAATCTATAATGCCTTGAGATTGCAGCAGGTAGATCTCATAGAGAGAAGAGTCTTCCTGTAATAACCTAGGATTTAGTCTTCCACATCTCTGAGCTATTAAGAGGAAATTGTCCATGGGATTATATTATTAATTTAAAGCTGCTACAATTGTGTGTGTGTATGTGTGTGTGTGTGTGTTTGGCCAGTATGTTTTTAAGGAATGTAATAGTTGGAATTCGAATATATTTGAAAAGGTATGTAATCATTTTTATTTTGTTGAAATTGGGACTTCAGAGAAATTTGCCTCTTCATATGTATGGTAGACTGAATAATGACCCTCCAAAGATGACCATGTCCTAATTCCTGAAACCTAAGAATATGTGACCATACAAATAACAGAGACTTTGATGATATATATAAATGCAGGATTTTGAGATGGGGAGATTATCCTGTTGGCTCCATGTAATTAGAAGGGTCCTTATAAATGGGAAGCAGTAGGTAAGAGAGAGAAGGCTATGTGAGGATGCAAGCTGAGAAAGGAGGGATGTGGCTACATGCTAAGGAAAGCCAGCAGCCTCTAGAAGCTGGAAGAGACAAGGAAGGGATTCTGCCCTAGAGCCTTCAAAAGGAAGCAGTCCTGAGAAATAACCCCAGAGTCTGTGTCAAGGTCCCCTTGCATCTCTGGCTGAGTACTGAGCTTCATATGCCTAAGACAAGGTCCTACAGGGCCTGATAGAGAAGAGCTACTGGGAAGCTGTGAACTTATTGGAGATTCTGTAATTCACACAGTGTTGGGTGATATTAAAATTCCAACTAGCCAGGGTGGAGAGACATCACTAAGTAACCCAGGCATTTATTTGAAATTCCAGAAAAGCTGCATTTTAGGAGGAAGTTTTCTCTAACCCTAGATTAGCCCTACACTAGACCCACCCTAACAAAGCCTAAAATCCAACCTCAGCAATGTCAAAATAAGCCACTATTTAGCTGTCCATCAGAACAACACTTGAAAATCTTTGGGTAGACAACTAAATTCAGACTCAACAATATGGCATTCAGAGTGTTCAGAATGACAGTCGGGGAAGTTCACCATTAAGGTTTCCCTTCAAGAAATAACTTGGTATCCTGATACAACCAGGCCAGTTAGCTGGGAGCCTCTGGCTGCAGTGCTTTCATGATCCAGCTCAACTTATGAATCAAAGCTCTTGCAGGTCAGCCTTCAGCTACTATAGGGCTCTCAAATAAGTGCTTGTGTTTTTAAGTGATGTCTCTCCACTCTAGCTAGTTGGAATTCTATTATCTACGAGCACTGTGTGACCTCTGCATCCTTCAGAATCTCTATTCTGCTAGAACTACCTAATCATAATTAAATTCTTACTTTTCATCACTCTGGATATCAGATAATTTCCAAGTATGGTTGCTTGCTTCTTTTTCCCTAGTATCTTATCTCTCCGACTGCTTTTCTTGATACACAAGCCTTCAGTTTATATAATCTACCCAGCTTGCTCCCTCATTATTTCTTCCCTAGATTATTGTAAAAACATCACACCTGATCTTTAAAAATGCCGGCTGCTGTTTTGTATTCTAGGAATCTGGGGCTCTTCTAGTTACCTTTATCCAACATTTTCTTAGGAAAATTTCAAACATAAAAAAAAATTAAAGAATTTTGCAGTGAATACCCAACCATCTACCACCAATATTATGTAATTAATATTTTACAGTACTTCCTGCAGATCCATTTATCCATCTGCTGATCCATCATTTTTTGTTACATTTCAAATAAATGATAGATATCTGTAGTTATATCTGAATGTTTTATTTAATGCATATAATTAACTAGACATCAATATTTTGCAGGGTTTTTTCTTATGAGATAAAATTTATGTACAATAAGGTGCACACATTTTGTACTTTTTCTTTACATCACAGAATAACAATAGTTTTGGCAGGTGATAGGGAAAAATAATGGTAGAAGAAATGAGCAAAAATAATGATTTTTCCTTTACACAAAAATCATAGTTTATGTATACTCATACAAGTACCTATATGAAATTGTTTGAAATAGTTATGAAAACATTAGTTATAATAATATTGGGGAGGATTTTAAATAAGTATATTTAGGTTACTATTTTATGTTATTTTTGTCAGAGTCTAACATATAAGTTTTTAACAATAAATTAAAATAAGAGGTGTTGATCATATTGACTTGAAGGGAATGAACATAAAGATTGAAAACAGAGAAACTAGGAATTTGATAGAGACCTTAGGATGAGAGATACAGGATAGGATAAATGCTTTGCTTATAAATGCCAGGAAGTCATGTTGATGATGAATTAATACATGCTAATTTAGCTTTATTAATTTAGCTTTGTCTACTTACTTTGGCATAGCATATTGAATATTTGGAAGATAACATAAGCAAAACATCACACATATTATAAATATCTAGAGGTAAAATAGGTGGGTTTTTCAACTATATTTAATTGCATAACTACTATTAGCATTATTACCACTGTTATTACTATTGCTAAAGCTTTAATTTTATTGATTGAATCTTCCAGTTTGTCACCTCTCATTACCAAATAGCTCTGTAAGTATTATCCATAGGTTAATATCTATAGATAAGAGATAGTTCTATAGACCCCACATTTTAAAACACTATAAATACTATTTTGTTAATAGGTTGCTTCCTTTATATTAAGTTACCCCTAAAAAATACTTTCTTACGAATAGCTTATGCAGTTTTAAAACTCAACAGATTTGGGTTTAATCACAATTACTGAGAAATCAAGCTGGCAGCTTGATTTTGGCTAGCTCATGTTCTAGATGAGCTAGCCAAAAGTTATTTCATAAATAAAAGCCATGAGTTCTCACATAAAGAATTGCCTTGCTCAGTTAATAGTGGAATTGGGGTAGAAACGTTGTTCAGTTCTGAAGGCAATGGTTTTTCCCCTTGCCCCAACTTGCCTTCCCAGTTCATCCTTAGAAAATCCACATTTTTCTTCTAACAAGAATATCATCACATGCCCAGGGAAGTCCGAAGAACTTCGGAGATGGGTCAGAGTAAATGACTGTACTTTTCTTAAACTTGAGGACACATGCATTTATCTTTGCCTCTAAGAAAGAGAAACAGAGAGGGAACCTTAGTAGGGGAAAAGTACCTTGGAAGGAAGTATGGTTTCTCCTAATTTCTAAATAGCTTTAATTGCCTTTAAATAATTATAAAAGTAATTGATGTTTAGTTTAAACAGTTTGGAAACTAAATAACAAAAGCACATAGAAGAAAATAAAAATTATTATAACCTCCTCACACAAAGGTAAACACCTTGTGGTGTAAATGTTTCTGGTTTTATATATATGCATATCAAATAATGTACAATTATATGATATGAAATGATATATAATAATACATATACTCTCCAGCTAGCTAACTAACATTTTTAGAGAAAAAAGAATATAACTTAAATTATCAATAGGAATTATTATAGTGATTACTTTGAATTCCATTGAAAGAATGTTGTACTGTAATATACATATATACACATGTACATGTGTACATCTTTTAAGACTTTATTTTTTTAGATCAGTTTTAGGTTTACCACAAAATTGAGAGGGAAATACAGAGACTTCTCATATACCACCAGCCCACATACATACTCTCGCCCATTATCAACATCATTCACAGGAATGGTACATTTTTTACCAAGGATGGACCTACAGTCACATCATAATTACCTGAAGTTCATAGCTTACCTTAGGATTCACTCTTGGTGTTGTACCTTCTATGGGTTTGGGTAAATGTATAGTGGCCTACAGCCAGCTTATAATATCACAGTGCTTTTCACTGCCCTCAGAATCCTCTGTGCTCTGTCCATTCATTTCTCCCCCTGCCTCTAGCTAGCAAATATTCATCTTTTTACTGTCTCCATAGCTTTGCCCTTTCCAGAATGTCATATAGTTGGAATCATAGTATATAGCCTTTTCAGATTGCCTTCTTTCATTTAATAATATGCATTTAAGTTTCCTCCATGTCTTTTCTTTTTTTTTTAATTTAAATAAAGACGTTTATTACACACGTCCTGGAAGAGGCACATAACACAACAAACACCAATATCTTTGAATCAACCCTTTGTTGATAGCTTAAAAGTTTGTATGCCCAGGGTGATGTGTCAGAGTTAGATCCAGGATGGGTAAGAAGTAGGAAAATGAGGATTATGAGAGAAGAAATAGGAAAGGAAACCCTGTGCTTTCATCTCACAGGAGTTCCCAAAAGGAAGATCAATTTTCAGAAAAGAATACATATGAAAATAGAGGATCTGGAAATTGTCCATGTGTTTTCCTAGCTTGATAACTCATTTCTTTATAACACTGATTACTATTGCTTCCAATATGTATGTATCTTTAGGGAAAAATTCAACAGTGATATTTCAGCGATACTTTTTTCTAATAGAATATGTTAATAATAAATGTGGGCATTTAAATTAACATATATCATTAGTGAAAACTAGTATTAAATGTATTTGCTTTTCATATATTTTGGATATTAATCTATTAATTTATAATATTTATTTCCTTATTGATAGTAGGAGCTCTTTGTGTATTTAGTACAGTAACTTTTTTCTTTCATATATATTTCAAATTATTTTTACCTGATTATTTTAACTTTTGTGTTGGTAAAAGGCATTCTTTCTATTTGTTTATGTATCTGTTTTAGGGGTAGAAAGTGACAGGATCATTCTTTCTAAAATCAACATTTACAACATGAAAATTCAAAGTTCACCCGTCCACCTCACTATCTTATTACAGAATGAATTCCCATAGAATAGAATTGGTGTTTGATTGTTTTTACCCTTCAATCAGGCATACCTGTTTCACAATTTAAAGTTCTCTCTGAGCAACATGTAAAGACATTGATGTTCTTGCATGCCAAACAGTAAATCTTTCAAGGTGCTTAGTAAGATAGGCTTTGAAGAAATAGAAAATTTGACCTATATTAATTCTATGTCCTTTGAGAAACAGGCAGCTTAGGCTTGATTAATGAGTATTTCCCATCTCATTTATGTCCCAAATCCCTGAAATTGATGTCTGAAAATTCCCTTGTATTGTTCCAAAGTAAATTATGTTGAGTGCCTTCTCTGGTTGTAGTATCTCTTTGCCTCCAAAAGGCCAAGTGCTATATTCCTAGCCATGTAGACAACAGCTAGTTTGGGAAGAAGCAAAAGAAACAAAATCAAAACAAAGCAAATCAAACCAAGAAAATTGAAATATGATAAATATGCTCTGAATCTTAGACCATAGCTACATTGAAATATTTTTGAGATGGTTTTTCTTGCATTCATGGACTCCCAAAGGACCTTTTTTTGGGTTTCGTTTTTATATTTAAAATAGAGTAACAATATCAGTATGAGTTAACCAATAGGAGACTGGAGATTTTGTGTCATTATTCTGAGTTTAAAATTGCATGCTCTTTTTCATGAATGTATAATCTGACATCTACACTGATATCTACAATTAAAGAATCTCAGAAATGTAAGGGATCTTATAGATATGTTAATGGAGTGTTTTCTATAAAAGTATATACATTAAAATCATCTGGGATTTTTTTTTTTTAAATACACATGTCAGGCTTATCTCCTAGAACAGGAATTGGTAAAAAAAAAAAAAACTCTGTAAAGGGACAGATATAAAATATTATAGGTTTTGTAGTTCACTCAGTCTTCATAGCAATGACTCCCCTCCCTATTCTAGCCAAAAAGTAGCCATAGATAATACCTAAACAAATAGGTGTAGCTGTGGTCCAATAAAACTTTATTTATAAAAACAGATAGTTGTCCAGATTTGGCCCAGGGCTGTAGTTTGCTGACCTCTGCTGTATAAGCTCAGTTTGATGTGTTAACGACTTAACTGGCGATAGAAAAACAATAGCATTTGTCTTCAGAGGAGGATTGCAGAAACCAGTTTCGCTGATATATCACCCACAATGTCTCGAATAAATTTTAAAAATACTGGACATGAGAAGGAAACAGAAAATACCAGCCACAGTGAAGAGGAATAATACTTTAAAGTAAGAGATTCACAATTGCTCAAACATTGAAATTAGCAAAGCCTTTAAAATAAGCCTTTGATAAGTTAGTTAAAAGTACACTGAAAATGATGACTATATAGGTAAAAATATTAGGAGTTTAGGGGAGATAATGAAACATAAAAGAGAATCAGGTTTAATAAGAACTAAAGAATACAGTAGTTGAAATAAATAATAAACATGAAGACCAGACAATAGAGAACTAATTGGGTCTTGGGTAAAAGGGAGGCAGGTATTCCCAGCAGAGGAGACAACTTAAGCAAACTCATGGTAGCATTAAAAAGAAATGCATGTCATAAAAACCGCACAGAGGTGGAGTGACTTGTCCAATATTATGCAAGAACTCAGTGGCAGAGCTCATTTTCAAGTTCAGTATTCTTTCCACATCTTCTTCCCTGGTGGTAAGTATCCAGGCTCTGCCTAACACACTGCTTCAAGCTTCTTGAATAGGATACTTGCCTGATTAATTGCCCTCCGAATAGGTGCTCAGAGTAAATTATCATCTTCACTTCATATTTGCAGCCAAAGTTATTTGCCATAATTTGCAAAACAGTTATGATCATGGTAATAACATCATTTGAATAATCAAATGCAATTGAAAGTAAATGTGTGAATTTAGGCTGGACATGAGCTATTGTAATGTGCATTTATGTTTAACATCCTTATGTTTCCCTGGATGCTATGATGGACTGAGCTCTGCAATTTACTTGTATAGGCAAATTTTCTTTCAACCATCTCTATCCCTACATTTGAAAGGGAGGGGGAACAATCAAATTGCTGTAAACTGATTATAAACAAATTACAATAGGGCTCAGGTAATGAAGGATGGGCAATTATAATTGAATTCAAATTATTATTGGCAGAGCTATATTGGACTAGTGTTAAGTAGACATGAAATAAACTGGATTTAACAAAGCAAATCTGCCCTTTTGTGCATTTCATGTAGTCTTGCTGAATACTACAGTACATTGTAAAGTGTGGATGTTTCTATTTTGGCTGCTCTAGAAATTCTCATATTAGTTGAAGATAGTGTCTGCTAAAATTTTTAGTTTTCTATACAGGAAAGGCACAATGTGTTTGGAAGTTGGAACTCCAAGACGTGTATTAAAGAATAATTTGCAGGGCTTCTCTGGTGGAGCAGTGGTTGAGGGTCCGCCTGCCGATGTAGGGGACACGGGTTCATGCCCTGGTCTGGGAGGATCCCACATGCTGCGGAGCGGCTAGGCCCGTGAGCCATGGCTGAGCCTGTGCTCCGCAACAGGAGAGGCCACAGCAGTGAGAGGCCTGCGCACCGCAAAAAAAAAAAAAAAAAAAAAAAAGAATAATTTGCATATCAAAGACATTGCTTTTATCTACATCTTCTATTTACTTGAGATAGGTTGGGACTGAAGAGCAGAGTGTGACACGCTATTGTTACAGCTCTCCAAGGTTACCCTGTAGGAGTCACAAGTTTTGGAGACCAACTTATTCTACTTCCAACTGTAATTGAGCTGAATGTATAAACATATCCCAAATGATCAAGCCAGGGATGGCATCTGCTTCTGTGACAATTTATACCAATAAATAAGGACTGAAAACCCCCTTTCCAGTCTTTATTGTTCTGTGTAGAAAACAATAAATCAAATCCATGTACATTTCTTTTCCACACACGACTTGCTAGACATTTCAAAATAAGTGTACTGCAGTAACTAGTTGGCTGACAAACCACTTTACACAGTGAATATATACAACCTGAGGCTCTTAGAGTAACAATTGTGAATTCGTCTATTGAATTGATTTATATATAATTGCTAAAAGTATTGAGATGGTCTTAGCTAAAGACCATCTATGGGTGTCATAGAGGGGGTGTGTCCCCTGATATAACCAGGCCATCCCTGTGGGTGGAAAAGATGGACCCCTCTAGACTTCCCACCCTGTAGATTCTTGATATAAATAACAAAGTGAAACAATCATACATTGCCCACAAATGTGTCCTCATATGCTGCACTTTCATCAACTTTAGGCAAGTATGTTAACTAACAGGCATAAAATAATAATTGAGGTTTAAATATTCGGCATTTCATTTTTCTAGAAGATCCCTCAGAATAAAAACATCTTTGTGCCTGGGCTAATTGATAATAAACCCACTAAATTAACTCCTAAGTCCATAGCCAACAGAAATAGAAACCAAAATTAATGATTACTATCAACATATGTTATTATGTACCTGGCACCAGGCTGAGCATCTTACAAATATAAACTTATTTGTTTTTTATCAATGGCCCTATGACAGAGTTATTACTGTTATCCCAACTTTATCAATGAGGAAACTGAAGGTTATATATTTTATTCAAGAATTTGGCTGCTCAAGAAAGTGGAGACAAGAGTACCAACAGCAAAATCCATACTCTGAACCAGAGATCTGCAAACTAGACTTGGGGTCAAATCTGGCCCATTTTTGTTTGGCCCGTGAGCTACTTTTAAATAGCCAAAAAGAAAAAAAAAAGAAAATCAAAGATGTACAATATTTCCTCAGCCATGAAAGTTATGCTAAATTCAAATGTAAATGTCCACAAATAAAGTTTTATTACAGTACAGCTGTGCTCATTATATATTCTCCATGCCTGTTTTCCTACTATAGTGGCAGAATTGAGGGGTTGTAACAGAGACCATATGTGGATACAACTATGCTCAGATGTATTCTCCATGTCTGGTTTCCTGCTACAGTGACAGAGTTGTAACAGAGACCAGATGTGGTTCTGTCATCACTTTGCCCTGCTGCTTGGGACACTACAACTTGAGCGTTGCAGTTATAACTGACAGTGTTTTGGTGCCTCATATATGGCACTCAAATAGGGCATAAAATATCAAGATATTTTATTTATCTTTTTATTACTAGTGCATAATAAACAATGTCAAAATAACAATAATAACAAAAATAATGTTATGATTTAAAGGCACAATAGTGTGGATTATTTTGTTATTGAATTAGAAGTCAAAGAATTGTGTTTATTATGCAATGACATCATAGCTATTCTAAAAGAATTCATTATACATTGACTTTAGCAAACTAAACACTCATGACAATATCCCTATTGTGGGATATTGGAAAGCAATGTTTATAAAAATTAGAAAATTTGAAACAGTATCTTATCACAGCAGAATTGCTTCACTAAAATAAAAATAAGACCACAACTAAAGTGCCTGAGTGACTCATTTGTTAGCCAAGCAAAGAAAATGGTTTACCAATTGTGGGTTAATTACACCATCTTTGATTACAACAGCAAAAGAAATGTGTCCAGAGAGAAACAAAATTGTTAAAAACTATTTGCCTTTCTGTGAAAAAAAAATTGAAGAGTTGTGGATATTAGGAGCAAATCAGTAGTCAATTAAAAATAAGCTGGATGATCTTGAGTTGTTCTCCTTGACTATTGATGAGTTAACAAATTTTACTTTTTTCTAGGAGTCAATACTGAGTTTGAAGTGATTGAAGAATTAGCCTTTATGAATAGCCTGCATGGAATAACCACAGGTAAGAATATTTTCAAAGAAGCTGAGAAAATACTAATTCATTAAAACCTGAAGTGAAATCTGCTGTGATGTGCTGTAACTCATGGTGGTAAAAGTATGGGTGAAGCATAAAAAGACTCATCTGGACAGATTTACAAAGCTTGTGAAAGTGTAAGTTGTTTAAATGTATGTTTATTTATTATATTATTCATCAACACAATACTATGTGGAAAATGTTTTAGCCTGTTGAATCAGTAGTACCAATGGTGAACATCATCTGCTCTAGTGGATTTAACATTGTCATTTCATGAATTTTCATAAGAAATAGTAGTTGAATATCCTAACTTGGCTTTACCACATAGCAGGTTGATGGTTTACCAGTGGTGAAGTTTTATTATGATTTTTGATGGCAGGACCCAAATTGAATTCTTTTGAACAAGAAGAACTAACCTCAATCATTATTGTTAAACACTGACTGGCTTTAGAAACTAGCTTCTGTTGCAGATGATAATACTTCTTAGTGAATCCATCTAAACTTTCAAGGTGAGATATAGCTTATATACGAAACTTATATTGGTTTAAAGTCATTTCCATAAAAACTAATGTTTGAAATACAAGTAATGTCAACAGACGTATAACCTTCCCATGCTGACAAGAGTTAAAACAGGAAGTAAAATTATCACTATCACACAAATTTTCAGCACTCAATCTACAAATTTCTAAGCTTAAACTATAGTTCTAACAGTTTGTTTTAAACCTCACACCAAGTGAAAAAAGTTTTTCTATATTTCAAAATCAATTTAACCATGAAATTGAGTAGCTTCCGCCTAACCTTCAACTGGAAATGATTAATCTGAAATATTATGGCATGTTAAAAGAAAAATATCAAGAGAAAAATCTAGTAGAATTCTATAAATGCCCTCCAAGCAAAACTCAATTTAAATTGAATAAAGAGTGACATCACCAAGATGGCAAAGTAGGAGATGCCAGCCTCTGTTCCACAACAAAGATGCACAATTTGACAGTTATTTATGGGCAAAAAACAAACAGCTCTGGAAGAGAGCAGGAGTCTACTTAAGAAACTTCAGCAGCATACTAGAACAAAAACATGAGAATAACCAGGAAAAAAGTGAAGGAAGAACAGCTTCGTTTTCCCTGCATCATCATCATTCCCCAGGTCAGCACTGCTCAGTTCCGAGAGGAAACTCCCCACCTAGAAAGTGTTCCTCTGACTGGAAAGAGAGAGTGGAGTGAGTGACCAGCTTTCCCACTCTTTTGGGGCACCAAGAAAAGGACCTGCCTTGATTTCACCCCACCCAGAGACCAGCAAATCTCTGATATATAGAGATGGCTAGGAGCAAAAAAGAAGAGCAGGGGTTACCGGTATCAGCCATGCAGCAGCAGCTGCTGTGGTTCCCAGTGATGAGCTCTGCAGGAGATCTTAGTAGCTTTTGCCACTGAAGAAACCAATGGTCAGCACAGCCATAGTGGACCCCATGCAGATTTCACCATGCTTTGTCCTAGATGTATTCATGTTCACAAACACCAGCTACCCAGTTCCCTCCCCACTCCCACCTTGCACCTCCATCAGAGCCAGGGATTCACACAGGCCACCAGCCCAGGTTTCTGTGGCAACATGGGTGCAAGATGCCAGCCTGAAACCTCATGGCTGACTGCCACAACTATGGGCACACTTAGGTCTAACCTCTCTAGCTGTGCACCTGTATACCACCAGCTTGACCTTTGTCACCAGTCTCTACTGTGGTGTGCACACCCATGACAAGATCCTTCTACCACGAAGGATAGCATCTAAACTAATCTCTGGTTTAATACTAAAAATATTCTTAATCATGATATATTTGAAAACCATGTTATATTTATAATGCAGTTTCTAAAACAGAAGCACATGGCATATTCATTTTCCAGTACAATAAATTATAGATACAAAAACTCAGGTTAATGCTTTCAAGTTATCATCTTAAAGCAAACAAAACATTCCTTTAAAAAAGATTTTTAAAAAAAATTTATTTTTGGGAGCTTCCCTGGTGGCGCAGTGGTTGAGAGTCCGCCTGCCGATGCAGGGGACACGGGCTCATGCCCCGGTCCGGGAAGATCCCACATGCCGTGGAGCAGCTGGGCCCATGAGCCATGGCTGCTGAGCCTGCGCATCCAGAGCCTGTGCTCTGCAACGGGAGAGGCCACAACAGTGAGAGGCCCGCGTACCGCCAAAAAAAAAAAAAAAAAATTATTTTGAAAGATAATATTTCTACACATTTTTAGAAGACATAAACATATCTAGGCCATAACATGTCCTGACAAGCATTCAAGCACATTCCATCATTACCTATATCATTTCTGTACAGATAAGGCCATTCCTGCTCTTTCTAAAATATGAATGCTTAGTCCATGAGATGATAAATCCAGTTACATGTTTACTAAATGAAGGAGATATTTTAAAATATGACTTTCACAGCATTGTGAACAACTCCCGACTTTTCTTTCAGCATCTAAAAGAAAATGCTGGCAGCATCATTGAATAGTAATTCAAAAGAACGTGGTAGGAAGAGAACGTCAGTTACAATGGTGGAGTAAGGACTTTCACAACTTCTCTACTTCATAAAATCAAAGAGAACACTGGCAAACATTGTGAATATCAACTTTTTGACAAATCTGGAAATTAATCAAATACTTGCAACAATTCATAAAACACTTAATCCAGAAAAAAAAAAAAGGCTGTGTCTCAGTAAGAATAACAAGCATTATGGTGTTTTAACTTTCTCTATCCCCATCCTCCACTCTCTGACTCAGTGGTACCCTTGAAAACTAATACCTCCATAATTACATAAAAACCAGCAGCTTAAAAGCCCATCGAGCAGAACTGAGTTGAAGCTCCTCTAAAACACTGTGTCGAGGCTCCTACAAAGCTCCATTCCTAGAGAAGTGTCATTATTTGACTTATTTAGAATTTCCCCAGAAAACTCCATCTGCAAGAGTGTTCTTTACTTGACCTGATGTAGAGCCCACCTAATGTGAATACCTTTTTCTCCCGGGATAATTGTCAAAAGCAATCAGTGGCAATTGTTTAACGTTGCAGGAGCAAAAAAAAAAAAAAAAAAAAAAACTGACAAAAAAAAAAAAAAGAAAAAGAGAGAGAGAGAGAGAGAGAGAAATCTGAGAAATGAGCTGGCCATAGAAGCTTTGTAAAGTTCTGACATATTCCTGAGAATCTAATAGTCCATGAACATGCAAAGATCTAGGTGCAAGCTCAAGAAATACCTGAGAAAGCCCTAAGTCCTCACCTCTGGCTGACCTTGAATCTCTGCACAAGCAAGAAGGCAGAGTTGTAAACTGCCTACCTGAGCACTGAAGGTATGTCCCAACATGAACACAGAGCCCCTTGGCAAATAGTCTGGGGGACTTATTCATTCTAGACATTTAGGGAAATATCCGGTGATCATTAACTGGCACTAAGCTATCTGAGCAGAAACTACAGTGGCCACAGAAGACAAAGTATACAGACTTTACAACATTAAATCAGCAAAGTCACTAAGCAAATAAACAGTATGAACAAGAATAGAAACAACAATAAACAGCAATAGCAGCTTATGGGAAAGGAGGAAAATCTGATATCCAGAATAGTCACATTTTATTATTTAAAACCTTCAGTTTTCAACAAAACAAGTGTAAGACACACAAAGAAACAAGAAAGTATGGCCCATACACAGGAAATAATAAACAATCACTAGAAATTGTCCTTAATAAAACCAAGATACAGAATTTATTGAAAACAGTATTTGTTGCCCATTCTGATTTTTATCTCAAAAAGTCAGGAATGCAACAGCAAAAGACTTAACTTTCTAAGTATCATTTCTTATTTCCCAAATTCATGTGTTCTCTCTTTCTGTATTTTAAATATATTGAAAGAACTAAAGTAATCCATGCATGATAGACTATAAAAATATGAGGACTATATATCATTATGGAAAGAACATCAAAAGTCGAAGGCTTTAATACTTCACTTTCAATAATGGATAACAAAATGAGACAGAAGATTAAGAAGGTAATAGGACATATAAAAGACACAATAAACCAACTAGACTGAGTAAATATCTATAGAGCACTGCTATGATCTGAATGCTTCTGTTCCCCCTAAATTCATATGCTTAAATTATAAGCCCAAAAGATTAAGGTATTAGGAGTGGGACTTTTAGAAAGTGCTTAAATCTTGAGGGTATAACCTTCATGAATGAGATTAGTACCTTATAAAAGAAACCCACAGGGATCCCTAGCACTCCCACCATGTGAGGACACAGAAAGAAGGAGCATGCTATGAACCAAAAATGAGCTCTCATCAAAATTCAAACATGCTGGAGCCTTGATCTTGGACTTCCTAGCCTCCAGAACTGTGAGCAATAAACTTCTGTTGTTTATAAGCTACCAAGTGTGTGGTGTTTTGTTGTACCTACCAGAAAAATCTGACAAGCACAACAATTTCAGATATATTATATATATATTATTTTCAAGTTCACAGGAGTCATTCCTAAGGTAGCCCATATGCTAAAACATAAAAAAGTCTCAGTATAATTAAATGGATTATAATCATACAAATTATATTCTCTAAGCAAAATGAAATGAAATTAGAAGTCAATAACAGAAGGAATTTTGGAAATTCACAAAGATGGGAACATTAAACAAATTCTCTTATAATCAATGGATCAAAGGAGATAAATTAGAAAACACTCTTATATAAATGAAAACACAAACACAATGTTCCAGAGCTTGTGGAATGCAGCTAACACAGTGCTTACAGGGAAATTTATAATGTAAAAAGATATATTAAAGAAGGAAGATCTCAAACCTATAATCTAACATCCCACTGTAAGAAACTAAAATAAAAAGAAGTGGATACTTTGTTACAGCAGGTCTGAGAAAGTAATACAAATTTTGGTATCAGAAGTGGATATGTTGCCATAAGATATCTCAAAATGTGGCAGTGGAATTGGGTAATGTATTGAGGCTGAAAGTCTTTTGAAAAGTGTATTAGAGAAAGCCTACATAGTCTTGAGATTTTTAGTAGAAATATGGAGGTTGAAGGTGCTTCTGGTGAGATCTCAGATGGAAATGAGGAATAACTTATTGGAAATTGGAGGAAAGGTGATCCTTGTTATAAGTGGCAGACAACTTGGCTGTACTATGTTCTAATGTTGGGCAGAAAGTATAACTTTTAAACAATGAACTTTGATATTTAGCTGAGGATATTTCCAAGAAGTGGGCATGGTACAGCCCAATATCTCCTTGCTACTTATAGTAAAATGTGAAAAGAAAGGGATGAATTGAGGAAGGGACTATTCTGTAAAAAGGAACTAGAACTAAGTGGTTTGGAAAATTCTCAGCCTATCCATATTATGAAAGATACTAAGGCATGCTCTGGAGAGAACACTAAGAATACTACCAGAAAATCTTTTGCTGAAGATATTAATCATGTGTGATTTGACTTTAATCAAACATCTCAGCAGAAGCCAGCATAGAGATGGTGTGCATCCTTTTGACTTTACATCCATGGGAGACCAACAAAGGTTTTGAGAAGGATATATCAACAGAAACACTGCCAGCTTGGACTGAAGTATATAGGGACAGAACAAAATGCAGGAAGGCTATCAGACTTCCAAAAGTCTACAAGAAGGAAACAATTGAGAGGATGAAGTCATGTTTGCCTCTGCAGATCCAGAGGGCAGGGCTCCAGTTGTTTCCATGGGCAAAGAGGTAGGGCAACCAACACCTTCACAGTTGAGAGGGCAGTGCCTTCTCTGAGTGCTGAAGGGGGGCAGTGGGCTGCTACCATAGGCCAGAGTATAGGGCTATTCCTTGGGATCCAGAGAACAGAGCATATAGCCAAAGAGAATCATTCTCAGGACTTGAAATCTAATGAAAATTTCCCCTGCTGATTTTCAGACTTGTTTGGGACATGTTACTCTTTATTCCTTCTATTTCTTCCTTTCTGAATGTGAATATCTATTCTATCTATGCATGATTCAACATTGCATTTTGGAAACAGATAACTTGTTTTTTAGTCTCATTGGTCCACAGATGGACAGGAATTTTGCTTGAGGATAGATCATACCCAAAGTCTCACCCATACCTCATTTACATGATGAGACCTTGGACTTTTTGAGTTTATCATATTTAGCAGAGATTTTAGACTTAGAGTTGATCCTACAATAGGGTAGGGTTTTGAGGAATGTTAGGATGAAGTGAATGTATTTTGTACATGGGAAGGATGTGAATTTTTGGAGGCTAGCAGCAAACTTTACTGGATTGACCAATGTTCCTCCCAAAATTCATATCCACCTGGAACCTGTAAATGTGGACTTATTTGGAAACAGGGTCATTGCAGATGTAATCAAAGTTAAGATGTGGTCATAATGGACTAGGATGATCCCTAAATCCAATAAACAGTGTCCTTATAAATAGAGGGCGACTTGGATACAGACACACACAGAGGAAGGAAGACCATGTGAAGATGGACATTGGAGTGATGCAGCTACAAGCAGAGGAACACCAAAGATTGCCAGCAACCAACCTCTAGAAGTTAAGAAAAGATAAGAATGACCCTGCCAACAGCATAATTTTAAACATCTAGCACTCAGAACTGTGAAGACATAAATTTCTGTTGTTTTAATTTACAGAGTTTGTACTACTTCATTACAGAAGCCTCAGGAAACTATTAGACAGTCTGTAACCTCCCCCCAAAAAAGAAAAGAAAAGCAAATTGAATTAGTCATCAAAATCTTCCCAAAAAGAGAAGTCCAGGATTAAATGGATTTATTGATGAGTTCCACAAAATGTTTGAAGGGGAATTAACATTAACCCTTCACAAAGTCTTCCAAACTGAAGAGGAGAAAATTCTTCCCAACTTATTTTATGAAGTCAGTATCATCTTTGAGTAGACAAAGGTTTTACAAGAAAATAAAACTACAGACTCCCTTAGGAATGTAAACTCAAAACTCCTCAATAAAATATGATCAAACCAAATGCAGCCAAATATACAAAGGATTATATACCATAACCAAGTGATCAGTAGTGCAAGGATGCTCCAACATAAAAAATTAAACAAAAGAATATACTGTATTTATAGAATAAAAGACAAAACACACAATCCTCTCAACTGATGCAGGAAAAAGTGTTTGACAAAATCAAACCCCCTTCTATGTTAAAAATCCTCAATGAAACTTTAAATAGAAGGAAACTTTCTCAAGCTAATAAAAGGCATTTATGAAAAACCCACAGCTAACATCATCCTTCATGGTGAAAGACTGAAAGCTTTTCTCCTAAGGTCAGATATAACACCAGAATGTCCACTCTTTTCAACATCATATTGAAGGTTCTAAGTAGAGCAATTAGGCAGGAAAAATAAATGTCATCAGACTGAAAAAGGAGAAGTAAAAATATTTCTCTATTCACAGATAAACGATTTTGTATACAGAAAATCCTAAAAAATTCACACACAACTCTTAAAGCTGATAAACTACTTCAGCAAGGTTTCATGATATAAGATAGATATTATATAGATATACAAACATCAGTTGTATTTTTACACACAAGCAGTGGTTACAATAGCATCAGAAAAACAATAAAAGGCTTAGGAATAAGTTTAACAAACTTGGAAAACTTGTACACTTAAAACTACAAACCATCACTGAAATAAATTCAAGAAGACCTAAATAAATGGAGAAATATATTATGTTCATGAATTGGAAAATTTAATATTAAGATAATGCTACTCCCCATATTGAACTATAAATCCAACACATCCTACATCACAAGCCAGGTTTCTTTTGTGTGTGTGTGGAAATTGACAAGCTGATCCTAAAAATCTTATGTATTTTCAGTAGAACCAGAATATCAACAACTATCTTGAAGAAAAAGAGCTTAAAATTGAGGGAATAATGTTTTCTAATTTCAAAAATTACTACAAAACAACAATAATTAAGAGTGTGTGGTACTGGCATAAGTATAGACACAGATCAATGAAATAGAATTGAGAGTTCAGAAATAAACCTTTGCATTTAAGGTCAACAGATTTTTGACAAAGATGCCAATATAACTTAATCATAACTTAAGGAAAGAATGATTTCTTCAACAAGTGGTGCTGAGACAACTTGCTATCCATATGCAAAATACAAAATTGGCTCTCAGCCTTACACCATGCACAAAAATTCATTCAAAATGCATTAAGAATGTAATGTAATTACTAAAAATATAAAATATGGACTTTAATTTTTGTGACCATGGATTAGGCAAAGGTTTCTTAGATATGACACCAAAATGCCCAAGCAAAAAAGAAAAAAAAAAGATATTTATATTGGATTTCGTAAAAAAAAAAAAAAACCATGTGTCCTTCAAATGGTACAATCAAGAATTTTTTTTAAAAAACAGATAATGGAATAAAATATATGCAAGGGACTACTACCTATACTATGTAAAGAACTCATACAACTCAACAATAAAAAGACTACCCTATTAAATCATGGGCAAAGTATTTGAAAACATCAGTTTACCTACAGAAGTTATCCAAATGACCAATAATCACATGAAAGGTGCTCAACATTATTAGTCATTAGGGAAATGCAAATTAAAACTACAATATATCACTTTATACCCGTTATCATTGCTATAATTTAAAAAAAATGGATGATAACAAATCTAGGACAAGAGCAGAAATTGGAACCCAAATACATTGGTAGTAGGAATTTAAAATAGACCAGTGACTGGAAATTGGTTTGGAATTGCTTCAAAAATATAAACATAAGGGGCTTCCCTGGTGGCGCAGTGGTTGAGAATCTGCCTGCCAATGCAGAGGACACAGGTTCGAGCCCTGGTCTGGGAAGATCCCACATGCCGCGGAGCAACTAGGCCCGTGAGCCACTACTACTGAGCCTGCGCGTCTGGAGCCTGTGCTCCGCAACAAGAAAGGCCGCGATAGTGAGAAGCCCGCGCACCGCGATGAAGAGTGGCCCCCGCTCGCCGCAACTAGAGAAAGCCCTCGCACAGAAACTAAGACCCAACACAGCCAAAAATAAATAAATAAATAAATAAATTAATAAAAAAATATATATATAAACATAAGATTACCATATTTCCCTGCAGTTCCACTCCTGGGTATATAGTCAAAAGAAATGAAAAGAAATTGTTCACACAAAAACTTGTACATGAGTGTTTATAGAAGCATTATTCATAAGAGCCAAAAGTTGAAACAATCCAAAGGTTCAATAATGAGTAGATAAACAAAATGCTATATACCAATACAATGGAATACTGTTTAGCCATAAAAATAATGAAATACTGATACATGCTACCACATGGATGAACCTGAATACTTTAAACTAAGTGAAAGAATCTAGGCACAAAAGGCCAAATATTGTATGGTTCTATTTATTTGAAATGTCCAGAATAGGGAAACCCATAATGGCAGAAAGTACATTAACGATTACCTGAGGTTGAGGTTACAGAAGTATAGAGTGACTGCTAATTCACAAAGGGGTTTTTGGGAGGCAGTAATAATATTTTGGGAGTACACATTGTTGGAGCTTGCATAAGTTTGTGAATACTAAAATCCACTGAATTTTAAAAACTTTTATACTTTAAAATAATGAATTTCATGGTATAGGAATTATATCTCAAAAGTAGCTAAAAATACTATATGATATATAATATTAGGCATGACTTAAAGTAGGCACAGTATAGGAGCCTTCACTGTAAATTACTGAAACTGTTTATGTATTTCTTTTGTTCTAATCATTTGACTCTAAAAATGCTGATATCTGTGCCATGATTTCTCTGAGGTGATTCTTTTTTTATTGTGATTTCACTATCATTTCTTCACTTTCTTTTTCTCCCATTGAAACATTGGTAATAAATTCAGTTTTTAGAAGTTCATTTCTATTAAAGTCTATTGAATGTTTAAGAGTTTATATATGAAACTGTATGGCAGATATTTTACCAGGAACTAGGGATAAAACATTGAAAGATAAACAAACATATTCCCTGCCACTGCCGAGTTTTTGGCCTAGATAAGGATTGGCACAAATTATGTCAGTAAACAAAACCAGCGTAATATTTTTGAAGACCGTATATTACACAGGATTGAAACAAGTAGAAATAATCTTGACTAGAGTGTAATAATACGTTTTCCTTTATTAATCTCTTTTTATATTCCTGTTAGCCACCATATTCAACTGAAATGTCAATTTCTAAAGAAATAGTCAATTTAAAGTCAATACTCAGTTGATCCTTAACAGTCAACCACCTGTACTAGATTTCAGAACTTCAGAGATATTAAATTTGTGGTAAAAATAATGGAAAAGAATGGGGAAAGAGGTTTTGGTGGATGTTCAAACAATTGATCTTAGTTGAAAGTATGATACAAACACTGATGGTTAATAAATTTATTCAGCTATAGTTTAAACATCTAGAGATGATCTGGTGACCAGATCCATTTTCACCTGGGGTAGTCAGTTTCACTCAGTTTCCAGACTCTGCTCTGGGTCACACATGACATTGCTAGAACATAGCTCCTGCTCTAAAACCTTACATATATGTGTAAAATATATGTACATATATATGTAATCCTACATACATAAATCATGTATGATTTATATATATATAATTTATTTATATTTAAATACACATGTAGTTATCTATATATAGAGAGAGAAACAGAGACAGAGACAGAGATAAAGAGAAAGGGAGAGAGAAATAATGTAATTTTAAAATTCTAAGCCAATAGCATAATTATTACATAGAATAAGTAGATAAGTGGCCATTTCCTTAACATCTAGGGTATTTTAATGACCATGAGATCTCACTATTTCATGATATAGGATTATATGATATTCTCATATGTGATAAAGCATTGGAAATAAGAATCTTATCAAATTTGTGCATTTAATCTTCTATTCATGGGTTACAAAACAAATATTTGAACTATCATTTGTTTATGAGCATTATTCAGTACCAAGGGCATTCTAATGAAGACTCTGAGCCTATTACTTTTAATTATACTCTTTCTAATTAAACCCAATAAATCGTCTCCTGAGGAAGTACAGACAGTCCTCAATCTAGGATGGTTTGATTTATGAGGCAATATGTATTCAGTAGAAACTGCACTTCAAATTTTGAACTTTGATCTCTTCCCAGGCTAGCAATACGCCATAGGATACCCACTCTCACAATACTCTGTTGGCATGCTGGGCAGCCCCAGCATGCTGCAGCTCCCAGTCAGCCACATGATCATCAGGGTAAACAGCCAATATACTTATAACCATTCTGCACCCATGCAACCATTCTGTTTGCCACTTTCAGTAAAGTAGTCAATAAATTACATGAAGTATTTAACAATTTATTATAAAATAGTCTCTGTGTTAGATGATGTTGCCGAACTACAGGCTAATGTAAGTGTTCTGAGCAAATTTAAGGTAGGCAAGGCTAAGCTATGATGTTTGGTAGGTTAGGCATTAAATGCATTTTCCAATTGTAACATTTTCAATTTACCATGGGTAACCCTACTACCATAAGTCAAGCAAGATTTGTAGTTTAATTTTTTGCTAGATCCACCATACTAAAGAATCCAAATAAAACTCGTTAGTGATGACTCCAAACAAAACACATTGTCCTTTTTCATAGTTGAAATCCAATATAATCTTCATATCTAACAAACCCTCTTCCACTGGGCTTTCCAATGACTGTCCCTAAATTGCCATTGATCTTTTCGTCTTCCCTGGGTTCCTCAAATTTTCTGTATCTCATGGATGGGACAGTTTGTCTTCAATAACACCATCCTATCTTTGCTGGACTGTACCCTCCTTACAGGCAGAAATCATTTTGCCATTCATCCCTATATCTTTAAATTATTTAAGTCCCTGACCTTCAATATGAATCCTAGTTCTCTCAGTTGGCCTCAGTAATGCAGTAAATTATCTCCCTTAAGGCTTTATTTTTATCACAGTTTTAATAACTGTTATGTCAAGAAGTAACCTTGAAACTGTTTGAAAAGAAACTACTTTGGGGGAATGTGCTAGGGGTAGGTGGATGTTCCCCTTGATGTCCTCCAAGATGCCTCTGGAATAAACGGAGGCATAGAGATTAAACAACCCTTCTGAGTATGCAAAGCAAGGAAATAGGGAAGCAAAAATTTTGACCTGGATTGGTCAGAATCTGGAGTTCAAACTTTTAACTTCTAGCAATCTATCCTTGATAATAGGGTGTGGAGAGCATTTTTAAATCCTGTTCATTGTCTCTGCCATTAGATAGAGTTCTGGTTCCTAGTAACTATGATATCTTCAACCAAATTAGTACATAATTTCATTTTTCCACTTTTTTATTGAGCTGAGTACATCAAAACTTCTCAATCATTCACACATTTTCAATAATTTCAATAAAGAAAAAACAACCTTATGTGCAAAGTGAGGAAAATGACTCTCAGACTACATGGCTATTCATCTCTAGCTGGGTTGCTTTTTAACACAGCTATTTTTAAAACAGCCTTTTATATTTTACAAAAATCCTTTTCTTTCCCCTGAAGCCAAGTCTAGAGGACTTTTTTTTTTTTTTTGGAAGGAGTGTGACTCAACACTTCACACCTTCTTCTTTATAGGAGAAATGCATGAGACAGGGTTAGTGGCCACTATCTCTGTATGTGAGAATAATTCCTTGCTTGACCAAACTTTGGTCAGGGTCCTCAACCTTCTCCTAGGCCCATCTGTGCATTTCCTTGTAAATCTAGTTTTAGCAAAACCCCTGCTAAGTCATTTTAAGTAGAACACCCGACCCTTGATATCTGATCACCTCGATAGCTGATCAGGTTCCTCACTCTCTCCTGTCCCCCAGATGATGTCTGATTCCTCTGGCCTGTCTTCAGCAAGAATCTGGTTAGGTCAGTTTAGCCAGAACTCTCCTTACCCCTAACATTTTCTCCTAATAATTTTCCATCCACCAACTGCCACCGTGTTCCCTGGCTATAAATTCCCACCTGTCCACACTGTATTTGTAGTTGAGCCCAGTCTTTCTCCCCCACTGCAAAATCTCATTGCAGTGGTCCCTATTCTTCTCCCAACTGTCCTGAATCAAGTCTGCCTTACCATGTTGAACAAGTGTCATTGAATATTTTTTTTCTTTAACACATGCCAAGGGTTAGTTCTGGGAATTGCAGCAAGAGTCATTATTGCTTGCAGGAAAGACAGAAGGGAATCCAGTGATCCTCTCAGCATGGAGGGCCCATCCCTTGGGTCAAGTCCCCAGGAGATACTGCAGTTCTGCCAACTCATGCATTTCATGGGTGGCAATAAGTCTCTTCAGTGGAGACCAGGTGTACAGGGGAAACTGGGAAGGTGAACAGTAGGAAACCAGAAATAAACTTCATATATCATAGCTTACAATATTGAGAGTATTAAACAAACAATAATTCTAGTAATAGCAGGCAACATAAATATGCCAAAAGTCTCCTCCAGAACTAATTAAAAATATTGACCAATTACTAAATAACACAGCTCTCCCAAAAGACTGTAGTATTCTGGGAACAGTAATAAGTCTCAACAACTTTCAGAGAGAGGTAACCTAAGTCGTAGAAAAGAAATACATCTCAGAATCTTATTTTATAAGCTACAAGAGGAGGAATTAGAGGAGAGAAAAATTAGTTTATTGGTTCAAATAATTTTTCATTTTACAGATACAAGAGAAATATGAGAACCAGATCTGTCAAAATTCTAAAGAAATAATATGTAAATTTCCTATCTTTTAAGAATCTTTTATTAGAAAGCAAAAAAAAAAGATAAAAATGTAATTGAGTTTGTGAGCCACTGTAGGGATTTTGAACTTGCAAATAGGTCAATTGCCAAGAGAAAATTATACATGAAAGAAAAATCTAGAAGATTACTATTTAATAAGTCAAGTGAGGAAACTTTGTGCATGTAGTATCATTATGTTTATCCCACACCCACCCTGGATACTGAATTATTCAATTTTATTCTTTAAAGACATTTTCTTGTTTTGATTTCTATGTTAGCAGAGATCACAAATCCACTAGTGAAAAAAAACATTACAATGTATTTTAGCCTCATATATTATGATAATTCCAGCAGTCAAACAGCTGATATTGGGAGATTTGAGAAGATGGTGGAAGAGTAAGACATGGAGATCACCTTGCTCCCCACAGATACATCAGAAATACATCTACACATGGAACAACTCCTACAGAACACCCACTGAATGTTGGCAAAAGACCTCAGACCTCAAAAAAGGCAAGAAACTCCCCAGCTACCTGGGTAGGGCAAAAGAAAAAAGAAAAAACAGAAACAAAAGAATAGGGATAGGACCTGCACCAGTGGGAAGGAGCTGTGAAGGAGGAAAGGGTTCCACACACTAGAAGCCCCTTTGCAGGCGGAGACTGTGGGTGGCGGAGGGGGGAGCTTCAGAGCCGCGGAGGAGAGTGCAGCAACAGGGGTGCGGAGGGCAAAACGGGGAGATTCCTGCACAGAGGATCGGTGCCGACCATCACTCACCAGCCTGAGACGCTTGTCTGCACACACGCTGGGGTGGGTGGGGGCTGGGAGCTGAGGCTCGGGCTTCAGTTGGATCACAGGGAGAGGACTGGGGTTGGCAGCGTGAACACAGCCTGAAGGGGTTAGTGCACCACGGCTAGCTGGGAGGGAGTCCGGGAGAAAGTCTGGAGCTACCCAAGAGGCAAGGGACTTCTTCTTGCCTCTTTGTTTCCTGGTGCGTGAGGAGAGGGGATTAAGAACGCTGCTTAAAGGAGCTCCAGAGACAGGCGCGAGCCGCGGCTATCAGCGCGGACCCCAGAGACGGGCATGAGATGCTAAGTCTGCTGCTGCCACCACCAAGAAGCCTGTGTGCAAGCACAGGTCACTATCCACAACGCCCCTCCAGGGAGCCTGTGCAGCCCACCACTGCCAGAGTCCCAGGATCCAGGGACAACTTCCCCAGGAGAACGCACGGCGCACCTCAGGCTGGTGCAACGTCACGCCGGCCTCTGCCGCTGCAGCTTCGCCCCGCATCTGTACCCCTCCCTCCCCCCGGCCTGAGTGAGCCAGAGCTGCCAAATCAGCTGCTCCTTTAACTCCATACTGTCTGAGCAAAGAACAGACGCCCTCAGGCGACCTACATGCAGAGGCAGCGCCAAATCCAAAGCTGAGCCCCGGGAGCTGTGCAAACAAAGAAGAGAAAGGGAAATTTCTCCCAGCAGCCTCAGGAGCAGCGGATTAAAGCTCCACAATCAACTTGATGTACCCTGCATCTGTGGAATACCTGAATAGACAACGAATCATCCCAAATTCAGGAGGTGGACTTTGGCAGCAAGATATATTATTTTTTCTGCTTTTCCTCTTTTTGTGAGTGTGTATGTGTATGCTTCTGTGTGAGATTTTGTCTGTATAGCTTTGCTTTCACCATTTGTCCTAGGGTTCTGTCCATCCGTGTTTTTTTTTTTTTACTTAAAAAAATTTTTTTCTTCATAATTATTATTTATTTTAATAACTTTATTTTATCTTACTTTATTTTATTTTCTCCTCTTTCTTTCTTTCTTTCTTTCTCTCTCTCTTTCTTTCTATTTTTTTCTCCCTTTTATTTTGAGCCTTGTGGATGAAAGGCTCTTGGTGCTGCAGCTAGGAGTCAGTGCTGTGACTCTGAGGTGGGAGAGCCAACTTCAGGACACTGGTCCACAAGAGACCTCCCAGCTCCATGTAATATCAAATGGCGAAAATCTCCCAGAGATCTCCATCTCAACACCAAGACCCAGCTTCATTCAATGACCAGCATGCTACAGTGCTGGACACCCTATGCCAAACAACTAGCAAAACAGGAACACAGCCCCATCCATTAGCAGAGAGGCTGCCTAAAATCATAATAAGGCCACAGAGACCCCAAAACACACCACCAGACATGGACCTGCCCACCAGACAGACGAGATCCAGGCTCATCCACCAGAACACAGGCACTAGTTCCCTCCATTAGGAAGCCTACACAACCCACTGAACCAACCTTAGCCACTGGGGACAGACACCAAAAACAACGGGAACTACGAACCTGCAGCCTGCGAAAAGGAGACCCAAACACAGAAAGTTAAGGAAAATGAGAAGACAGAAAAACACACAGCAGATGAAGGAGAAAGGAAAAACCCACCAGACCTAACAAATGAAGAGGAAATAGGCAGTCTACCTGAAAAAGAATTCAGAGAAATGATAGTAAAGATAATCCAAAATCTTGGAAATAGAAGAGAGAAAATGCAAGAAACATTTAACAAGGAACTAGAAGAACTAAAGAGGAAACAAGCAATGATGAATAACACAATAAATGAAATTAAAAATCCTCTAGAAGAGATCAATAGCAGACTAACTGAAGCAAAAGAACGGATAAGTGACCTGGAAGATAAAATACTGGAAATAACTACTGCAGAGCAGAATAAACAAAAAAGAATGAAAACAACTGAGGACAGTCTCAGAGACCTCTGGGACAACATTAAACGAACCAACATTCGAATTATATGGGTCCCAGAAGAAGAAGAGAAAAAGAAAGGGACTGAGAAAATATTTGAAGAGATTATAGTTGAAAAGATTCCTAATATGGAAAATGAAATAGTCAAGTTCAGGAAGTGCAGAGAGTCCCATATAGGATAAATCCAAGGAGAAACACACTAAGACACGTATTAACCAAACTATCAAAAATTAAATACAAAGAAAACATATTAAAAGCAGCAAGGGAAAAACAAAAATAACACACAAGGGAATCCCCATAAGGTTAACAGCTGATATTTCAGCAGAAACTCTGCAAGCCAGAAGGGAGTGGCAGGACATATTTAAAGTGATGAAGGAGAAAAACCTACAACCAAGATTACTCTACCCAGCAAGGATCTCATTTAGATTTAATGGAGAAATTAAAACCTTTACAGACAAGCAAAAGCTGAGAGAGTTCAGCACTACCAAACCAGCTTTACAACAAATGCTAAAGGAATTTCTCTAGGCAAGAAACACAAGAGAAGGAAAAGACCTATAATAACTAACCCAAAACAATTAAGAAAATGGGAATAGGAACATACATATGGATAATTAACTTAAATATAAATGGATTAAATGCTGCCACCAAAAGACACAGACTGGCTGGATGGATACAAAAACAAGACCTGTATATATGCTGTCTACAAGAGACCCACTTCAGACCTAGGGACACATACTGAATGAAAGTGAGGGGATGGAAAAAGATATTCCATGAAAATGGAAATCAAAAGAAACCTGGAGTAGCAATTCTAATATCAGACAAAATAGACTTTAAAATAAATACTATTACAAGAGACAAAGAAGGACACTACATAATGATCAAGGGATTGATCCAAGAAGTAGATATAACAATTGTAAATATTTATGCACCCAACATAGAAACACCTCAATGCATAAGGCAAATACTAACAGCCATAAAATGGGAAATCAACAGTAACACATTCATAGTAGGGGCCTTTAACACCCCACTTTCACCAATGGACAGATCATCCAAAATGAAAATAAATAAGAAAACACAAGCTTTAAATGATACATTAAACAAGATGGACTTAATTGATATTTATAGGACATTCCATCCAAAAACAACAGAATACACATTTTTCTCCAGTGCTCATGGAACATTCTCCAGGATAGATCATATCTTGGGTCACAAATCAAGCCTTGGTAAATTTAAGAAAATTGAAATTGTATCAAGTATCTTTTCCGACCACAATGCTATGAGACTAGATATCAATTACAGGAAAAGATCTGTAAAAAGTTCAAACACATGGAGACTAAACAATACACTACTTAATAATGAAGTGATCACTGAAGAAATCAAAGAGTAAATCAAAACCTACGTAGAAACAAATGACAATGGAGACACGACGACCCAAAAACTATGGGATGCAGCAAAAGCAGTTCTAAGAGGGAAGTTTATAGCAATACAATCCTACCTTAAGAAACAGGAAACAACTCAAATAAACAACCTAACCTTGCACCTAAACCAACTAGAGAAAGAAGAACAAAAAAACCCCAAAGTTAGCAGAAGGAAATAAATCATAAAGATCAGATCAGAAATAAATGAAAAAGAAATGAAGGAAATGATAGCAAAGATCAATAAAACTAAAAGCTGGTTCTTTGAGAAGATAAACACAATTGATAAACCATTAGCCAGACTCATCAAGAAAAAAAGGGAGAAGACTCAAATCAATAGATTTAGAAATGAAAAAGGAGAAGTAACAACTGACACTGCAGAAATATACAGGATCATGAGAGATTACTACAGCAACTGTATGCCAATACAATGGACAACCTGGAAGAAATGGACAAATTCTTAGAAATGCACAACCTGCCAAGACTGAGCCAGGAAGAAATAGAAAATATAAACAGACCAATCACAAGCACTGAAATTGAAACTGTGATAAAAAATCTTCCATCAAACAAAAGCCCAGGACCAGATGGCTTCACAGACGAATTCAATCAAACATTTAGAGCAGAGCTAACACCTATCCTTCTCAAACTCTTCCAAAATATAGCAGAGGGAGGAGCACTCCCAAACTCATTCTACAAGACCACCATCACCCTGATACCAAAACCAGACAAAGATGTCACAAAGAAAGAAAACTACAGGCCAATATCATGGATGAACATAAATGCAAAAATCCTCAACAAAATACTAGCAAACAGAATCCAACAGCACATTAAAAGGATTATACACCATGATCAAGTGGGGTTTATTCCAGGAATGCAAGGATTCTTCAATATACACAAATCAATCAACATGATACACCATATTAACAAATGGAAGGAGAAAAACCATATGATCATCTCAATAGATGCAGAGAAAGCTTTCAACAAAATTCAACACCCATTTATGATAAAAACCCTCCAGAATGTAGGCATAGACGGAACTTTCCTCAACATAATAAAGGCCATATATGACAAACCCGCAGCCAACATCGTCCTCAATGGTGAAAAACTGAAACCATTTCCACTGAGATCAGGAATAAGACAAGGTTGCCCACTCTCACCACTATTATTCAACATAGTTTTGGAAGTTTTAACCACAGCAATCAGAGAAGAAAAAGAAATAAGAGGAATCCAAATTGGAAAAGAAGTAAAGCTGTCACTGTTTGCAGATGACATGATACTATACATAGAGAATCCTAAAGATGCTACCAGAAAACTACTAGAGCTAATCAATGAATTTGGTAAAGGTGCAGGGTACAAAATAAATGCACAGAAATTTCTTGATTTCCTATACACTAATGATAAAAAATCTGAAAGTGAAATTAAGAAAACATTCCCATTTACCATTGCAACAAAAAAATAAAATATCTTGGAATAAACCTTTGTAAGGAGAAAAAAGACCTGTATGTAGATAACTATAAGACATTGATGAAGGAAATTAAAGATGAAACAAATAGATGGAGAGATGTACCATGTTCTTGGATTAGAAGAATCAACATTGTGAAAATGACTGTACTACCCAAAGCAATCTACAGATTCAATGCAATCCCTATCAAACTACCACTGGCATTTTTCACAGAACTAGGACAAAAAATTTCACAATTTGTATGGAAACACAAAAGACCCCGAATAGCCAAAACAATCTTGAGAACGAAAAATGGAGCTGGAGGAATCAGGCTCCCTGACTTCAGACTATAGTACAAAACTACAGTAATCAAGACTGTATGGTACTGGTATAAAAACAGACATATAGATCAATAGAACAGGATAGAATGCCCAGAAATAAACCTACGCACATATGGTCACCTTATCTTTGATAAAGGAGGCAAGAATATACAATGGAGAAAAGACAGCCTTTTCAATAAGTCGTGTTGGGAAAACTGGACAGGTACATGTAAAAGTATGAAATTGGAACACTCCCTAACACCATACACAAAAATAAGCTCAAAATGGATTAAAGACCTAAATGTAAGGCCAGACACTATCAAACTCTTAGAGGAAAACATAGGCAGAACACTCTATGACATAAATCACAGCAAAATCCTTTTTGACCCATTTCCTAGAGAAATGGAAATAAAAATAAAAATAAACAAATGGGACCTAATGAAACTTAAAAGCTTTTGCACAGCAAAGGAAACCCTAAACAAGACCAAAAGACAACTCTCAGAATGGGAGAAAATATTTGCAAATGAAGCAACTGACAAAGGATTAATCTCCAAAATTTACAAGCAGCTCATGCAGCTCAATACCACAAAAACAAACAACCCCCTCCAAAAATGAGCAGAAGACCTAAATAGACATTTCTCCAAAGAAGATATACAGATTGCCAACAAACCCATGAAAGAATGCTCAACATCATTAATCATTAGAGAAATGCAAATCAAAACTACAATGAGATATCATCTCACACCAGTCAGAATGGCCATCATCAAAATATCTACAAACAATAAATGCTGGAGAGGGTGTGGAGAAAAGGGAACTCTCTTGCACTGTTGGTGGGAATGTAAGTTGATACAGCCACTATGGAGAACAGTGTGGAGGTTCCTTTAAAAGCTACAGATAGAACTACCATTCGACCCAACAATCCCACTACTGGGCATAAACCCTGAGAAAACCATATTCAAAATGAGTCATGTACCAAAATGTTCATTGCAGCTCTATTTACAATAACCAGGACATGGAAGCAACCTAAATGTCCATCAACAGATGAATGGATAAAGAAGATGTGGCACATACATACAATGGAATATTACTCAGCCATAAAAAGAAATGAAATTAAGTTACTTGTAGTGAGGTGGATGGATGTAGAGTCTGTTATACAGAGTGAAGTAAGTCAGCAAGAGAAAAACAAATACCGTATGCTAACTCATATATATGGAATCTAAGAAGAAAAAGAAAAAGAAAGGTCATGAAGAACCTAGGGGTATGATGGGAATAAAGACACCGACCTACTAGAGAATGGACCTGAGGATATGGGGAGGGGGAAGGATAAACTGTGACAAAGTGAGAGAGTGGCATGGACATATATACACTACCAAATGTAAAGTAGATAGCTAGTGGGAAGCAGTCACATAGCACAGGTAGATCAGCTTGGTGCTTTGTGACCACCTAGAGCGGTGGGATAAGGAGGGTGTGAGGGAGGGAGATGCAAGAGGGAAGAGATATGGGAACATATGTATATGTATAACTGATTCACTTTGTTATAAAGCAGAAACTAACACACCATTGTAAAGCATTTATACTCCAATAAAGATGTTAAAAAAATGACAACAACAGCTGATGTCACTTAAAAAACAAGAATACTTAAAATACAACACTTGAACAATAACTCCTAACTTAAGATGGCATAGTTTCCCTTTCAACATTTAGAGCAAATATTTTCTTTCTGCTAGTACAATTAATGATCAAAAATTTTGTCATCTGCTTTTATATTAACCTGAGTAGATTAAGTGGAATAAATATACAATTAAAAGAGTTGTGAAACTGTGGAATTGCTGGCAGAGGATTTTTTTGAACCTCTCTGCATGAAATAGGGAAAGGAAGGATATGCTATCTGGGTAAAGAGAAAAATGGTGTGTGGGAGTGGAGCGTGAATAGTTTTAAACCTCTCTTCCCAGCTTTGGTTGTTTTCTGGAAGGTTTCAAATAAATCAATGCTCATCTGACACAATTTTATGATAGCCATCTTAATTCCCATTGTATCTAGTGTTTGCATAAGTTTTTGAAATTTTCAAAAATGCTTTATTATTATTATTTTTAGAGCTGCACATCCACCTTCTAGGAATGCAATGAAGATATATACATATATAGAGAGAGAAGTCAATTAAGATATAGAAAAATTAGGAATCTTGAAAAGGTCACACTACAAGTTAATGGCAAGATCCAGGACTGAATTTACCACTTACTCATTAATTCTTTTGGATAAGCATTTATAAGCTCATACCCATCATTATTTAAAGATAACTTAGTCCAGCCTGTAATTACACAGATGTAAAGCTAAGTTCTATGGAATAGGTAACAGAGCTACAGCTCAAGGGGGAGGGAGGGAGGGAGAAGAATGGACTGGGAGTTTGGGGTTGATAGATGCAAACTATTACATTTAGAATGCATAAACAACAAGGTCTTAATGTATAGCACAGGGAACTATGTTCAGTATCCTGTGATAAACCATAATGGAAAAGAATATAAAAAAAGAATGTCTATATGTGTATAACTGAGTCACTTTGCTGTACAGCAGAGACTGACACAACATTGTAAATCAACCGTACTTCAATAAAATAAAAAGAAAGAAAGGACCAGGTCAAATATGGAAAATCTAGATTCATTACTTCCTTAATTTTACAAATGATTTTGTAATTAAATTCACACTCAATGTTTCCTGTCACATCTGCAGTTGCTGTGGAACAAGCGTCAAGACAGTCCTGACTTAGCTCTGCCTCTCTAGCCAGCTTAGAATTGAAGCAAAAGTTTTAAGTGTCAATGCATGTGAAACCAGTATGATGATAAAGGGCAACAACGGACATCATCAAAACACAACTTTATTTTCCACCATCCCTTTAAAATATATTAAAGACAGGATGATTTTTCTCTGCCCTTGGATAAAAACTTCCACACCAGCACCTTTTATGCACACTTTTTGACAGAGATCAGAATGTCCAATCAAAGATATTAATGAAAACTCTGAATTTTATTGAGCATTATAACCTCTCCTTCTTCAGTGAGAGCTTCAGGGGAAATGGAAGCATGCGGTAGGAAAAAGAGAATAATAAGCTTCTTGTTTAATTCTTTATTTGTTCTTTTCAACCCTCACCCATCCTTGCTGGGCACATTCTGACACCTACAGAGTCCGGAAAGGGTGAGTGTGAAGTATTAAAGGAAAGTGAAATCTTTTATTTAAATGGTACAATTATAGGTTGTTTTTATGGTCTCTGGGCCTCAAAGATGTTTAAAGCTGGTGTGTGTGTGTGTGTGTGTGTGTGTGTGTGTGTGATGCTGCCAGAGACTCTTTAATAGTTTGTGGTTTTTCTTTCCAACTAAAGTTCATGTGACCTGGGTAAGCAGATGCATCATTTTATGGATGACAGTTTTCCATAAATTAAGCAATTCCTAGGAATACAAAGCCTCCCCCCTTAGTTTTTTGTTACAGGGATTTGTGCATCCCATGTGACCCAACTGGACAAGACCCATTATGAACCCAGGCTGGTTCTTCCCTTTACAGATGGCCTCCAACTATCTGTAGGAAATACCTTGTTCTCACCAACTCTTAGAGATAGGCTGATTGCAGACTAACAGCCCTCTCCTGGATATCCAACAAAGTAGCACATCTTGGACCTTCCTTCTGTCCTTTGTGGGAGTCACACCAGCCTAGACGCAGGGTGACCTCTTTCACTGAGAATGAGATGAGACCTTCCTGTGAGGTGGTGGGCAAATCAGAGCACAACAGCTCTTTCTAAAGAAAAACTCTTCTCAAATATTTCTTACCAAACCCTCTCTTCTTTCACTTGCCAACCCCTTTTTATAGATTTTATCTAGCTGAGGAATCCAAAAGTTCTAGACTTGATTCAAAGAATTGCCTTTTAACATCTGCTTATGATGATTTGAAACCGCACTTTGGAAATTCTCATGTCTTATCAATTGGTGCCTGGTTGGATTTCATATTTAATATCTTGCAATATGTGATTTACAGTCAAGGGTATAGGTATATGAGTCTTAGAGAAGCAGATCCTACAGCCAAGTAGGTGTTTATTAGATGTTGAGATAATAGATGGATAAAAGCAAATTCAGCCATGCTGTTGATCATTTGTGAGCTGAAATGGAAGATCTTACCTCCAGTCTATTATTTGCAATGTAGATGATTGGGAAAGGGAACATATTTACAAAAATCTTATATAGGGATTGCTCAGTCTTTATTTTGACTTACCTCCCAAAACTTGTACAGTGAAAATTCTCTAATCAGGTGGCCTCTTCTAAATCAAATTAAATTTTAAGGTACTTATGGTTGTCCTTTATAGTTTTCAAAATAAAATTTTAAAAAGCAATATTTATTTTGTTTAACTTAGAATATCTTCAAATTAATATGTATTTATCATATTATCTACCATTTGGAAAAAGTGCTTTTTTTTTGAAGCCATCATTTGATACCACCATTAATGATAAAAACAGCAAATACAGTTTACAGATCATTGCATTTATAGTCTTCTTTTCCCCATCATTATTCCTTTTATTCCAGAGGAGTAAATGGGTTTTTCTAGAGTCAAGTGAAGAGCTATAGTGACAGTGATGGGCATGCATATTTTGTGCTTTGTCAATTCAAATAAAATCCAAGCTATTTTTTAGCAAGGATTATCAAGTGATGTATATTTAAAAAGGACCTGTGTATACAGTCACAAGTAATGATGATAGTATTTTAGAGTATTCTTTTTTAAAAATTCATCATTTGTTCAACATGATTTGTAACATGTCTAGTATTTTGTTCTCCTCAGTTTTCTATCATTGGTTATATCTGAAACTGATTTGAAATACAAAACACATTACAAGACATATTATGTGACTGGGTGCAAGACAAAGCCAAATTATCCATCAAGAATGGGGAGACCTACAAGGGGAGGAAGGGGAGCAAAAATGAGAAGGATGTCACCTATGCTCACACTGTAGAATTATACTATCAGCAACCGTGCTATTTCCTGGATCACTGGCCTTTCAACACAGTAGCAAACTGAAATGACAAACACGATTTTCTCCTTCAAATACTTTATACAATCAGATTTGTTTGTACAAAATAACTAAAAAATGACTCAGAACTTAAAGAGGGCTGGCAATTATAACTGCCCAATTGTTACAATAGTGAAGCATGGATTGTGGGAAGGACTGCCCGAGTTCTAACCCTGCCTTCTACACTAAGTAGTTGTGTGACCAGGGTAATCACTTAAATTGCTTGAGTACTATTATTACTTAAGTAATAGCACTTATCTCAGGCAGTTTTTGTAAAAATGAATGAGATAGTACATACAAAACATGTTGCAAGTTCCTGGCACATAGTGAACTTTTGAGAATATTGGGTAGTGATTTTTTGGAGATTGAGCTGCTGTACAGGCGTCAGTCAGTCCACCATTATTTAGTGACCATCACAGGGGGTCAGATACTGAGAGAGCACTGAGATCAGAGATGGACAGGCAGTCGTAGTCTCTGTTCTAAAGAGCTTTCCATCTGGTAGAAAAGACAGACAAAACACAGAGTCAAAGGAAATGATTGCAAATTTTACAGACAATAAGGAGATAAAATAGGACAAAACTAGTGAGGGATCTATGTTAGCTATGGTTTTAGAAATGTTATCATTTTTTTAAATTAATAGAATAAATACATTTATTAAAAAAAGAAAGAATAGCTGGAAATTTCCAAATTTAATGAAAAACATCTTTACGCATCCAAGAAGACATCACATCTAAGCAAGATAAACACAAGAAAAAACACGTAGGCATATCATAGGCAAAGAGTTGAGAATTAAAGGCAAAGAAAAACCTTTGAAATAACCAGCAGGGAAAAATACACATTGTACAAAGGGTTACAATTCTGAGAATGATGGACGTCTTCTCACTGGAAATGATGCAGACCAGAAGGCAATGAAATTATATATTTAAAGTGCTAAAAGAAAGAAGATTATCAACGGATAATTCTGTATCTAGTGAAACTATCTTGTAGTATTGAGGTTGAAAAAAGAAATTTTCAGCTAAATTAAAGAAATGAGAATATACTGCCAACTGATCTGTTTTTCACAAATGTTAAAGGAAGCTCTTCATGCTGAGAGAAATGACACCTGTTGTATATTTGAATCTACAGGAAGAAATAAAGAACATTGAACATAGAAAATATATGATGAAAAGATATCTAAAAGAATATAGAAATGTTATCATTAAGAAGGGAACATTTAGTATTGCCAGTGATCAGCTTAAACGATGAAAGGAGCCCTATGAAGAATGTGAGCACAAGCACTCAAGCAGGTGAAAGGCACGTGTAAATGTAATGAGAAGGGAACAATTTTTCCAACAATGTAAGAACTGACAGACCAAGGAGGCTGGAGCACACTCTGAGTAAGGGGGGCAGGGGCATCATGCCTTGAATATAAAGTCAGAGTTCACCTCACTCAAGATCCCATGGACCATTGTAAGGATTTGGGATTTCATTGTATGGAATGGGAAACAACTGAAAGGTTTTAAGCAAAGTTGCAACATGGTGTAGTTTGCATTTAAAACCTCTCTTCTGCTGCTTTATGGACAAGTATCTCCAAATGTTTTGCATGCTGATCAGTTAATGGAGAAGGCAGAATTTGAACCTAGGTAGTCATCCCCACAACCATGTGCTTAACCATTGTGCAATGCTGCTTCTGATTCTATAACTCCTGTGTCTAGGTTGTGTCATTTTTAGTTACTTTGTATAAATAAATCTGATTGTACAGAGTATCTGAAGGAAAAATAAAAGAAATGCATAGTCATTTCAACTTGATATTGTGTTGAAAAGAAATAACATGCTAACTACTCATGTAATTCTGTGATGTGGGCACCAGGTAATACCATTTTCACTTTGCAGCTCTTCTCCCTCTTATAGACTGTCCTAGTCTTAACTTGGCTTCTTCATCTTGCAGTAAATCACATATGTCTTATAATTGCAACAGTTTTTATAATAATTTACAAAATACTTGGTTCCCAATGGATACCAGGCAGTATCTTGCATGTTAGATCAGTTTCAAATAGAACCAATGATAGAAAACTGGGGAGAATAAAGATACTGAATGTGCTCAGACCCTATCAAAGAAATGGCAGATTTAAAAAAAAAAAAGTATACTCTTTAAAATACTATTAGAACTATCTGTGACTGTGTATACACAGGTCATTTTTCAGACATCACTGGTTGCTAATCTTTGCTAACAGAATAGTCTGTCATTTACTGCTTGGGGTTTATTTGAATTGACAAAGCACAAAACATTTTTGCTTATCACTGTCACTACAGTGCTTCAATTGAGTCTTGAAGAGCTTAATGCAGGAAAAAGAAAAATGATGACAGGTTAAATAATTACAAATGTAATCATCTATAAACTGTATTTGCAGTTTTTCAACAATAATGATGTTATGATCTGAGGGACTTCAAAAGAAAAAATACTTTTTTTTTTTTTACCAACTGGCAAATATATTAGAAGACATTGCAAGTTAAAGAAAATATTTTAAAAAATTATTTTGAAAACTATAAAAAGTAACCAGAAATGATGAAAACTTCAATTTGGTTTAGTGGCGATCATCTGATTAGAGAAACATAATTGTGTCTGCTTTGAGAAGTAAGTCAACATCATGACAGCAATCCATATATAAAAGTTGGGAGATATGTTTTCTCTCCCAGTCATCTCCACTCCAAGTGCTAGATTGAGAGTTTGAATTTTCCATTTTTGTTTTAAGTTATATATGTACTGAAATCATCAGATGAAATAATTAAATAATTGAAGGTTAATAAAAGTGAATCTCTCTATTTTTTTATACAAAAGTAAGTCTACCTAAAATATCTATGATATTTGTCCTGAGTCCATTGCTGCTAAGATAATGTAACCCACATTGGAGACAATTGTAGTAGAAAGGGGATGGGAGCAAAGCAGTGTTGGAGGTAGGGGGTGCATCAGTGTACATCAGTGTAGCTGTTGTGGTTGTCCAGTTGTAATTGAGGACAGCTTCAACGAGGGTGGTGGCGATTCTTATGATGAAAAGACAATGCCTTTAAGATATATTTTTCTCATGCATAATTGACAGATCACCATAATTACCATGACTGTACCCACTTCTTGGCTCACAGCATCAGTGGTTTTCCCATTAAATGCTTATTCATTTTAATTCCACGAATGAAGTCTATTGAGGAAAGTTAGTGGGCTAATGGATTAAAAACACCTCTAATTAGACTTGTTCGCTTTCTGATATGATTGGCAAAAGGGGATTGATTTGGAGAATTTGTGATATTTTTATTCTGTTTATTGACAGAGTTCAATGGGTGGTAGAGATGTATATAATTAAATGTAATAATGTCAAAAATTGAAGTCAGCTTAATCTACATCCAGCTAGTTAGGAGGTGCCAAATTTATACTAGGGTGCAATCCTGGGTTCCCAGAATAAGCCATTAATCAAGGATAGCACACACACCTGTGAACTTCCCAGGGTCCTCTAATGACAGACAGTAAACTTGCTCATTCTTCGTTCCACCTTTGTTATCAAAGGCTGACCCCCTTTTTTTTTTTTTTGCGATAGTTTTCAGAAAGAGGACTGTTGGATGACACCACTTGTGAAGGTTTGTAAACAATTAAGTGTATCAATTTTCTATAAGTGTTACATACCAGCTGCAAACTTAGTGGCTTAAAAGAGCAATCTTTCAGGTCACTCAGGAATTTGCCTTTGGGCAGGAAACTCTCTTCTCTGTTTCTCTCTCTCTTTTTTTTTTTCTTTTTACAACAGTCTGCTTTGATTTTTTTAAACATCTTTATTGGAGTATAATTGCTTTACAGTGGTGTGTTAGTTTCTGCTTTATACGAAGTGAATCAGCTATACATATACATATATCCCCATATCTCCTCCCTCTTGCGTCTGTTTCTCTTGACATTTGCTGGTGCACCCTCACTAGGGCTGAGCATGCCCTTTTGAGATAGCTTGATCACAGGGCCCAATCACTTGCCAAGCTGGCACTGGCTGTTAGCTGGGGCTAGGTTCTGGGGGCCTGTGTTCCTCTTCCTTATGGCAAGGTGGCTGAGCTCCAAAGCAAGTGTCCAAAGAGAACCAGGCAAAACTTGTATCTGGCATCTAACCTCAGAGATCGAATAATGTCACTTCCGTCACAGCCCATATTCTGGCCAGGTTAGGAGACGGGAATGTCAAAGTCATATGATAGGTAGAGCATGTGGGGTGAGTGAAATTGTTGCAGCCATTTTCAGAAAATACAATCTGTCATAACTAACTTTTCTTAGGTATTACCTGAAAGTTTTCATTTTTTGTGATTAACAATTTCTCTCGAGGTGTTACCATTAGAGGCACATAGGCTAGATTTTCTGTAAGAAAACATAGTTATATTAGAAACTGGAAGTAGTATTACTTTATTGTAATTGTTATTTGTGTTTTGGGCATCATTCGTTATTGATTAAATGAAGATATATTAGGATTCTAAGAACTGCAAAGACATTATAAGCAGGCATTTCAGTCTGCTACAGGCAAACACACATACCCGTCCCCACACACGCAGGGCCTCACATTGCCCTCCCCCCACCACGTGCACACACAGACCCTGCTGCTGCCTTGCATTTCTGGGATGTCCTCCACCCTGGGACGCTCCGATCGTGCTCTGAGCGTCCCAAAGACCAAGAGCAGACAGGACGCCATCCCTACCTGCAGTACACATACCGATAACACTGACAAAATTTCTGGAGCCCTGTAGACAAGGCTCCCAGGGTGCACAGGAGGCAGCAAAGAGAGAAGAGGTGGGGTAGGGTGTGGGACCAGGTGGCCGCAGCACCCGAAAGCCGAGAGGAAGGGTCGTTCCGGGCGGCGGCGCGTGCAATCCGTGCGCAGCCGCGGCCGCAGCTCCCTGACTCCGGCCGCCCCGCCAGCCCGCGGTCCCTCCGCCGGTGCTTCCGTCCACCTCCAGGCCCCTTGGCGGCGGTGGGTCGCCCGCTCAAGGGGCGCCAGCCGCCCCAGAACTGTCTTCGTTGGTGTCCCCTCCAACTTAAATGGAACGGGTGGTCTAAGCGCCCTGCCCTAGGGCCGCTCAGGGGAGATCGCAGCGTCGCCACTCAGGTTTGGGACCTCTCTCGGGTTCAGCGATGGGGAAAGGTGGGAAAAGTTGGGAGGCGGCGGCGCCACTCTTCAGCCGGGCTGTGCGCCTTCCATCACCTGTGGGCTCGCGCTCCTCTGCGGGGCGGAAGGTTGAGGCTTCTGCGGCCTCAGCCACACCCGGGTTCGGAGTTGGTCTGCACCCTGCTCTGAGGAGGGTGGCGAGATTTCAACTTGGGAAGGCGAGGCTGGGCTCCTACCGCGCCTCCGCTTCGCCCAGGGCGCCCTCTAGAGGGACCAGTGGAAAAGGGAAGGGAGACTGAACTCGGTGGGTAAATGCCCTGCCCTAGGGCGTGGACAAAACCTCTAGCTTCCCGGTGGAGGAGTTAAGGAGGATCCGCAGTGGGTTTGCTCCGACAGGAGATTCAGCCCCGGAGCAAGCCATGGTCCGGTGGTTTAAAAAAAAAAAAAAAAAAAAAAAAGCATAATGAATAGAGACATGGTGATGGGCTGGGAGCCAAGAAATGAAGAGTGGAAAGGGTTAAAGTCAGCGGGGGATCAAACGGGGAAGAGGTTGGATGAGGGCTTCTGGATTTGGGAGAAGCTATGAACTAGAGCCTACACCCATATTCCTTGGAAATAATAAAACTTGCTGAAAAAAACTACCTCCATCCCATCTCATCCCCATCTCCTTCAAAATCCAAGTGTCCAGGAAACTTCCAAGCAAGAAGACAAATCTATTTCCTGGAGAGTGAGTGCACAGATTATCCAGCCGGGTACCTTTCCCTGTTTTCAGTTGTAATGTAATTGCCAGAAACCTTTTCTTGGAAGAAAAGTGCTATTTTAGTTAGTTGTATTCATCTTTAGTTTTTAATTTAAAGTTGTACACATTTTAAAATAATAATCTCGTTTTTATTTCTTTGGTACATAGGTATATATTATATTAAGACAAATCATAATAATAACATTCAGTATGATATCATCCACAGGGTTTACCCTACAATTCAACCTTTATGTCACAGGTTATGATTTTATATCATTTTCTGGATTGGTTTAATTAAATAATTGAATCAGATATTCTTCCTATTAGGGTTTGAGAGACTTTTGCCTTCACTTCGTAACTTAATCACCATATCTCTCGTATCATAACCTTGAAAATTAATCCTCCAATTTGAACTTGAATCCTCTTATACTAATTGAATAACTTTCCTGCTGCTTTAAATAATTATCAAAGTTCTATATTTAAGCAGAAAGTTTAAATTCTTGAAACATGTAAGACTTGTTAAGCCAAAATTCAAAGAACTTTGGGCTTGAATTATTTCTGCCTTTTAATACTGTCCAAGTTGGAAAACACCCCTTTGGGTTCTATATTTGTTCATTCTGCAATAAAAATCTTGGAAAGACTGAGGAGAAGAGAGCACTTTTTTTTTTTTTTTTTTTTTTTGGTAAATCAGAAACTTCAGTTAAGAAATGGAACAAAATACTGCTGGGTTTTTGTCTAAAGTGCTCGAAATCTTAGTGGGGCTTATTTGGTTCAGGACACAAGAAGTGAATGACAGAATGAAACTTCTGTAGTAAACTATAATATTTGTTAAATATAAATATCAAAGCATGTTTATTAGTGGAATTTCTTTTCTTTGAAGCCTTATATTCAATAATGACAACCCCCAAACACACTAAGAGGTAGTTTTTTCAGTATGTGCATACTCGCTGAAAAGGAAAAATTTATTTTGTTCCCCTAAAATAATATGAAAATACAGTTCTACCTGTTTCTCTTAATTACTGTGTTATTTCTCTACCTAAACAAAGATTCTGGGAAAAATTCCTTTCCCCTTCAGAAAGGGAAACACTGGACAAACAGCATTCCTGCAGCAAGCAAAAGTCATGGTAGACAAAAGTGTCAGGATAAAACACACCAGAGTGAGATTAATGGCCACCTTTGAGAAGCATGTTTCTCATTACTTTGGATGGGAAAGCTATTCGAAAGATGTACATGAGACAAAGAGCAACTTATTATATAATGTTTACTATGAAAGAATAGGATCTATTCTGACATATAGGTAAGAAAAAATAGGGTGTAAATGTACACAAGAAGAGTCATGTGTTTTTAAAATTCTCATGTTGGAATAATTTTAGATTCATAGAAGAGTTGCAGTGGATGTGGAGAGAGTTTCTGCATTCCATTCACCCAGATTTCACATTTCATATCATATGTTTGTAATAAAATAATTAGTTTGCATCCCTTCCTGAGATTTCACAACATGATGGTTGACTTTTCTTTTAACTTGTACTCTTTGTGATATACAGTTATATGAGTTTTGTTAGATGCATAGTCATGTATCCACCACTTACTACTATAAAGAAGAGTTCCATCACCCTAAAATTTTCTCTGTACTGCTGTTGTGTAGTCAGCTCTTCCCCTCTTCTCTCAGTACTTAGCATCCACTGATCATCATGCCATCTCACAGTTCTGTGTCTTTCTCAGTGTCATATAAATGCAGTCATGCAATATATATCCTTTTGGTTTTGACTTCTTTCACTTAGCAAAATGCTTTCAAGGTTTGTCTATGTTTTTGCATGAATTAATATAGCCCATTCATTTTTATTGTTGAGTATTATTCCATTGTATGGATGTACTATAATTTGTTTATCCATTACCCTGGTTCCAGGTTTTATGAATAAACCTACTATAAACTCTCTTCAGGGGATTTTTACATAGATGGTAATGTCTGTGTTGGGTCTAGAAGACTAAATTGCAGCTCACCAAGTAGAAACGCTAAATGAGAGACTTAGAGGTTGGAAAACTAATGAATAAAAATAAAAGAAAAACTTGAGTTTCAGCTCAGATTCTACCACCCAATGTTGGGAAGGACATTCTGAGTCTCAGTTTCTTTATCTGTAATAGGGCTATTACAGTAATCAAGGAAGATGCTGCACATGAAACATCCCATATGTGATAAGATGCTGTGCTGTATTGTCCATCATAGTAAGTGCAGCTGAGTTCATCAAGCACTTTTTGAGCACACCCAGTGTGCCAAGCACTGTGTTGGTAGAAGTAGCAAGAACAGATGAGTCAGTTCCTAGATCTAAGCCCAATGTTTTATGGGAGACGGATCTGAAAAAGGAGGAACACAGAAGGTGTGTTAGGAAGACGGCATATAGATGTTAACAACAGCCTCTACTGTGCATGTTGGGCTGACTAGGAGATGGTGATGTGCATGGCAAATATGTAGATGTCAATCCTTACAGTTAGTGTGGGGTACTGGAAAGAGCACGGACTTTGGGCTTAAAGAGAATACGTTCAATCTTATTCATGTGGCTATTAAATAAATCAATAGTCTTGAGCAAGTTGCTTCATTTCTTAGAGCAGAGGGATTTACAGTTATTAATCAAGATATAAAAAGTACTTGACACATTCACTCACCCACTCACTTATTCATTCAACAAATATTAACATTGTTTTTAATGCAATGGATTAGATAGACAAGGAGAGGAAATAAAACCATAAATACATGAAATGAATAATGAATTTTGGATGATGATAAATCATGTAAATTTAATAGGGTGATGTGATAGCGAGTGACAGAAGAAGAGACATTAGATTGGGTGGATAAGGAAATGCTTTCAAAGAAGGGAATATTTTAGCTGAAATGTGAATGATGAGAAGGAGTTGGCTATGTTCAATGGACTGTTCCATAAACATAATGAATGCTTATTACAGAACCCATTTTTTTTATCTTAAAAAGTAGGTATCAAATTGTCAGCTCAGGAAGGGGTTAGAGATAATCATAACGTGTGATTATTTTATCTTTAATTCTGAGGAGTGTGTTAAAATGCAGATCCCAGGGCTCCAGCTCTCGGCTGCCCTCTTAGCCCAGCACAGAGCCAAGGTCTAATTTCTAAGCTTGGCAAAACTATCCAAGTCCAGCTTTCTTTCTAGGGCCTCATTCTATTTGGGTTCCAAAGAGTCAACAGAGGGCTTCCCTGGTGGCGCAGTGGTTGAGAGTCCGCCTGCCGATGCAGGGGACACGGGTTCGTGCCCCGGTCCGGGAGGATCCCACATGCTGCGGAGCGGCTAGGCCCGTGAGCCAGGGCCGCTGAGCCTGCGCGTCCAGAACCTGTGCTCCGCAACGGGAGAGGCCACAGCAGTGAGAGGCCCGCGTACCGCAAAAAAAAAAAAAGGTCAACAGATACACTGTTGCTGTGTTTCTAGCAGCCTAATTAAAAGGAAAACTGACAGGCCCCGGAGGTCCTGAAGGGTACAATTGGAAAGAATGCCCTGAACTTATGCTGGATGTTGACCATGAATCAGGCTCTTCCAACTGCAGCTTTTTCTTCTCTGCTGGCTTCCCTGCTACCTAAAAGACAAATTCAAGGAAAACACCATGGATAACTGTTGATTGGATAGTGAAAAATAATCTCATCTGCTTGGACCCTGCCTTGTATCAATAATGTTGCTATTAATGCCATCGATTTAATCAAAGGGATTTGATTGGTACAGCACCTGTTACATGTTAACAGATTGCTGCTCTAAGAGATTGAGTCATTTTATATTATTGCCAGCATTGGCTCAGGGGTCCAATAAACCCCAACTGTGAGTAAAAAGAAGGTTTTGAACCAATTTTTTTATCTTGAAATAACTGATGCTTACTTTATATGCATACTTTTATTTAATAGCCAACTTCATTTTTTTCCCCTTCAAATAGCTTAAAAGAATTTTGAGATTTTGTTCCAGTTGTCTTTTCTTAGGCTCAGTTCTACCCCTCTCTTCCTCCCAGGAACTGGGTTATAGAATTCTATCTGCAAATCTTTAATGCCAGTGGCACAAAATATTGTGAAGCTATATACTGAGAGGGCTAAGTGCAAGTGCGAAGACGGTCCCTATATTGGGGACGTTTTCCTGGGCTGTGAGAGGGACTGTCCCTAAGAAAATGCACTCTGAGACCCCTTCTCTCTGTTGCTCTTTTCTTCTTACTTCCGTAACTATGGGAGATGGTGTCACATCAAAATGTGATGTGAGCAGTTTCAAAAATGTGTAAAAGCCCCTAAAAGTTTTCAGCCCAAGGCAGCCAACAGGGACTGAGGAGAATCCAATATCTCCCCTTTACCTAGGGGATAGTAGGTACTCACAGGTTTTCTGTTCTTATATGGACTTTACTTGAGCGATAGAGGGGGCAGAAATAAATGTTTTATTAAATTTAAAAAGAATACACTGGAGTGTAAAAAGTAAAAATTAGTCCCCTTCCAAATAATATCTGGGTTAAGTTTAATGTGTTTCTAATAGATTTACATTTTCTTTAAAAAATGAAATAATTCTAACATATATAAAGTATTATAAAGTAACATAATGGACTAGTGGCCTCAAGAACCCATCTTTGAAACATTTTGCCATATTTCAATTTTTTATTTGCATATTAAAAATAAACTCATGATTAAGTTGGTTGATTTTTGTAACACAGTTGGATCATACTGTTCATATTGTCCTTAACTTGTGTTTTTCTATTCAACAATAACTCACATTTTTAAATATATAGGATCATGTTTCTCAACATGGGAGGTGCAAATGCTTATGCATTTGAGGAGCTTTGAAAACAACATCCACACCCACACCCACACCCACACCTGCTGAGATTCTGATTCAATTAGCTGGGGAGGGGTAAAAGTCCCCAGATGAATCTAATGGGTAGCCAGGCTTGGAAACTATTGATGTGAATATGCCTCCTTTAAAAAAAAAATGATATTGGATGTGCATGAGTTTCTGTACTTTTCCATTACTTATTTATTGATGGATATTTAGGTTAGGTTCAGTTTAACAGCATCTGGCATAGTTATCTTTTCTCCCATACATACATATGTACTCTGAGCCCTAATGCAGCTGTCGGACAAGTCGCTGATTGATAGGAGAAGTGCTCCTAAAATTGTAGGACACACACCTATGGACCTTGTTTGCCTGGGTTTGAAGATAGCTTTGATAATTAGGAATCATGGTAAATGATGTGAGCTTAGACTTGATCCCAGAAAAGGCAGGTAATGACCCAACGCAGGTGTGTCTGCTCAGGGCAAATCTGCGGGTTACTTTACGGCAGGCCAGCACTGTCATGATTTGTGCTATTTAAACTCATTACCACAGCATCGGGTTTGCTCACACTTTTCTAGGAGCTCAACTGACCGTTTGACTTGCGTGATAGCATCACCAGTTTTCCTGCCTAGTAGATTAGATGATTGGTTTCCTGCTTTACGGCAGAGGCATCTCCTAAAAGATCCCGAGGAAGCAAAACATGGGATGAAGAAATATTAGCTCCTTCACTGTGTTCCTGGATATAAGGTAAGAGGAAATATTGAATTTTACTGTTCAGCCTTATCACACTTGACACTGCATGCAAATGTGAGCTGATGTGACCTTATTCTTTAAAATGTTTGCCTGTGCTTTAAAAACAAAACCTCTGAAAGAAATGCAAAGGAAGGGGATTAAATTTAAGAGAACTGGAATTTGTATCTAGACTTTCGGGTTTTAGAAAGGCTGGTGTAAAAGATAATTGATTTGAAAAGAAATATTGGTTGCATAAAGATAGGCTGAAAGTGGTGTTTTTTCGGTGTTTCTTTATTCACCCTGTGCCCAGGGTCTCTCCTCTGCTGAGACTTCCTGGAACCAGGACTCTGGTTTTAAATTCCAGCCTGAGCTCCTTTTCAACAAAAAAAGCAATACTTCTAGGTACATTGGTGATAATTGCTGATAAAAATATGTGTTTGAGGCAAAATTCATCCTTCTCAACCCTGGGCAACGCTTGACTCTGTTTAACTTTATTCATTTTTTAACGTGTATTTACTGAGTGCCTGATATCAAACAAAGCAAGTATGGTATCCTCTTTCATAAAGCTACCAGTCTGGTGGGAAAACAGATGGAAGCATCACAGAACATAATTCAGAAAACATTCCCCCCTTTCTCTCTGTTTTTACTCTCCTCTTTCTACCTCTCTGCTTCCCCTGATTCCCTCCTCCCTCTCTCTGGCCCCCGCAATGAAGACACACAGCTGGGGCTCCTGAAGATAAAGTATCTGAGTCTGTGGGGAAATGATGTGATACATTCCCTTATACAGCTGGACCAGGAAGTCTCCCAACTTGTAAGAAAGAAAATAAAATTGTCCGGAGCGAGAGACCAGCAACTAGGACATGGGCATGAATGGCGGGTGGGGGGAAGGACTGAGCTAAGACCCAGGCTGGGAAGACGGTTGTGTGAGATGCATGTGTGGGAGGATATAGATTCGGTGGTGTGAAATAATGTCTGTACCTCGTTTAGAAAACTATGCTTTTAGAGTCGTAATTCTTTCCTGAAGAAATGAAATGCAAGTACGTGGTATGAACTATCCTTGGATGTAGTGAGCATTTGGCTCAATTCATAAGCTGAGGCTGAAAAAACTTAAAGACGAGTTTACAAATGTGTCACTCCAAGGGGACATCTGGGATCATGACAGATTTAAAAAATTGTAACAGCAAATTGTTCTGTCTCAGATCTCCCCTTGAGGCGTTATGAGGGGTGGACCAAATACACACACACACACACACACACACACACACACACACACACTCAGTTTTCCTTGCCATCTAAGACTGTTGAACTGCATGAGGGAGAGGATGATTCAGGAAGAGAAACACTGTATGTAGCTAGAGCTATAAAAATATCAATACACACCATATATGTATATACGGAGACATACATACTACCTTTAAAAAATATATTTTGGTGCTGTCCTGGTTTTTCAAAAATGGGAGAAAGGATCTAATTCCAATTAATGAGTCTGATGTGATTCAAAAGAAATATAATTTTTTCTTTGGACAAATATTAGTGACAGGACAAGGACTCTGCTGGATGGATTCACACTTGATTAAGACTCAAATCGTTGCAACCTTGAAAGCTGTTTCTAACATTTGCTCGAAGTTTCTTCACTTGACCATGTCTGGTACAACATTTTTTTCAGCAACTTAAAAAAAATAAAAAGCTTTTTATCACCTTGAGATCATTTAAAAACTAAGCTAAACAGTCATTATATTATGAGGGAAAAAAAAAGATTAAAAACAAAATACTTGAAGAAGTAATTCAGCAAGAGGTACCCAAAATAAAGTTCTATAAAACTATGCATACCTTTTGCTCCCGAAATTCGAATTATACTTTTCATCCTAAGAAAAATATTAGGCAAGAGTCAATGATACAGCACTACAATTTCTCATTACTGCTTTACATAAAATAGTAAATTACAGAAACCTACATTCCCAAGACTACAGTATTAGTTTTGGCCTAACAAATTAATGAAATATTTTTATAATCACATAAAATATGCTTTAGTGATTCCATAAAATGACCATGATATTTTGAGAAGGTGGGGGGGAAATGTACAAAATATTATTAGAGTATGATGACATTTTTTGTCTAAAAATGCACTGATTGATTTACTAGGTACAATCACATAGCTCAGGACTTCACGAACTTTTGTAAGTTGAACCTAATTAATTTAACTGGGAATTATCTTTGTACTCAAGTAGGGGAGGGTGGAGGGAGTTTTGTTGGCTAAAATCCATAATGTTCATGAAGCAGCATCTTCATCAAGAGAAACAGGAACTACACTTGGAACTGGAAATCAAGAGTGGGAAGAAAAGTGAGCAGAGGTCTGGAAGAAAAAATATAAAAAAAAATTTGTGGAACCCAGTGAAAAACAACCTGGAGAACCAGGAACCTAGGAGACCCAAGGGTGAATAATGCCAGGTTCCACCAACAGGGGGAGGCCCACTCATGGCAGCACCTGGGCTGGGTGGCCTTTTCTCTCTCTCCTTCAGCACTATTTGCTGATGGAAACAAAAAAGAATGAGACACTGATGTTGCCTTAAATCACAGGAGGTAGTAAGTGAGGTGGGGAGTGTCAGGGGATATTCATTTGAAACGACGAATAAATGCATTAAATACAAGTATAAGGGATGATGTCTGTATTTTAAGTTTGCATGACACTTTTTGATTTAAAACCTCAAATGTAATTTGTCCCACTTGAATCTAATGGGTTATGTGAAGCAAAGACATTATCGTGCCCATTCTACAGATGAGAAATGTCACTTGCTGTGTTACCCCAATGATAAAAACAATGGTTCACTCTCACAGCACAGGGAGAAACACCTTCCTGTGAGCTGGCCTGGGGAGCCTTTATGGAGGTCACGTAATTTGCAAGAGTCCAGATTGGTTGAGCTAGAATGTAAATTCCAGGAGAGTATGGACAGTAACTGTCCCATGCATAACTGAATCACCAGCACTGAAACAATGAATACTCAACACATGCAGAATAAAGGAATAAATGAAAGAAATAATACATGAATGGGCTGCAGCTGAGGTGTGGTTGTCAGGCAGGTGTGGACCCCTACAGATTAGGACCCAGCCAGCACTCTCTGACCAGGATGTTATGGAGCAGGGATTGGCCCCCTGGAGGGCTTTAGGCCACACAGTTTGGATTCCTCCCTCTGAGGTGAGGATTGGTGGGCGGGGCATTCATCTTTTTCTATCAGCAAGTATTTATCTGACACCCACTGTGGGGCAGGTGCTGGCCTGAATACCAGTCAATTTCCTGGCCTGGTTCAGGGCTTCTCACGGTTTCCTAGGCCCTTAGCAATGTGCTTGGTTGCCCCTGACAGGCCCCGTCCACTCAGGCCCCCAGCCAGGAGAGGCTGAGTGAGTAAGGCTGCTCCATCAGGGTTCCCTGTCCCGGTGAGTTGACACATCAACCTTACCCTTCTCTCCACCTACACACAGGGGCCTTGAAATGGGATCAGTCTCTGGCAGGAAGCAGAGATGGAGTCTTAGTTCTTTCCCCACAGAGGCCAGAAGAGAGGCAAAGGAACATGAGGAGTTGGAATCAATGTCACTGTTCCAAACCTCTCCTTCAGGAACAGAGGGCTGAGAGGGTAACAGGCTTTCCTAAAGCCCCAGCCAGTAAGCAATAGCTCCTACCCTATATCTGAGCAACATGTTCCCCTTCCCCTCCCCCAGTGAAGAACAGGTGCCACAGCAGTCCTGGGAGCGCCAACCCTCTCAAAGGCAGGCCCTGCCTCCCCAGGAGCAGAGGACTCCTTACTTAAAATGCTTGAGGAGGTCTGGAAGCAGCTGCTTCCAGCACTGTTCTCCAAGGCATAATGGACACCTTGCTGCTCCCTCAGAACCGGAGAAGCATTAAACACAAAGAAAATGGGACGTTTAAAAAGCTTCCCTGTCAAAAGTTATTTTACCATTTATTTCTTTTTTTCATGATGACAATGGGCAGAATATTTATTTTTTAACATCTAGATTAGAGTATAATTGCTTTACAATGTTGTGTTAGCTGCTGCTGTATAACAAAGTGAATCAGCTATACGTATACATATATCCCCATATCTCCTCCACTTGTGTCTCCCTCCCAACCTCCCTATTCCACCCCTCTAGGTGGTCACAAAACACCGAGCTGATCTCCCTGTGCTATGTGGCTACTTCCCACTAGCTATCTATTTTATATTTGGTACTGTATATATGTCCATGCCACTCTTTCACTTCGTCCCAGCTTACCCTTCCCGCTACCCCGTGTCCTCAGGTCCTTTCTCTACTGCTGCATCTTTATTCCTGTCCTGCGTTCTTCAGAACACTTTTTTTTTTTTAGATTCCATATATATGTATTTGTTTTCCTCTTTCTGACTCACTTCACTCTGTATGACAGACTCTACGTCCATCTACCTCACTATAAATAACTCAATTTCATTTCTTTTTATGGCTGAGTAATATTCCATTGTATATATGTGCCACATCTACTTTATCCATTCATCTGTCGATGGCCACTTAGGTTGTTTCCATGTCCTGGATATTGTAAATGGTGCTGCAATGAATATTGTGGTACATGACTCCTTTTGAATTATGGTTTTCTCAGGGTATAAACCCAGTAGTGGAATTTCTGGGTCATATGCTAGTTCTATTTTTTAGTTTTTTAAGGAACCTCCATACTGTTCTCCATAGTGGCTGTATCAATTTACATTCCCACCTGCACTACAAGAGGGTTCCCTTTTCTCCACAACCTCTCCAGCATTTATTGTTTGTAGATTTGTTGATGATGGCCTTTCTGACCTGTGTGAGGTGATATCTCATTATACTTCAGATTTGCATTTCTCTAATGATTAGTGATGTCGAGCATCCTTTCATGTGTTTGTTGGCAATCTGTATATCCTCTTTGGAGAAATGTCTATTTAGCCCTTCTGCCCATTTTTGGGTTGCGTTTTTTGTTTTTTTGATATCGAGCTCCAAGGGCTGCTTGTATATTTTGCAGATTAATCCTTTGTCACTTGCTTCATTTGCAAATATCTTCTCCCATTCTGAGGGCTGTCTTTTCTTCTTGTTTATGGTTTCCTTTGCTGTGCAAAAGCATTGAAGTTTCATTAGGTCTCATTCGTTTATTTTTGTTTTTATTTCCATTTCTCTAGGAAATGGGTCAAAAAGGATCTTGTGTGATTTATGTCAAAGAGTGTTTTCCTCTAAGAGTTCTATGGTGTCTGGCCTTCCATTTAGGTCTTTAATCCATTTTGAGTTTATTTTTGTGTATGGTGTTAGGGAATGTTCTAATTTCATTCTTTTACATGTAGCTGTCCATTTTTCCCAGCACCACTTATTGAAGAGGTTGTCCTTTCTGCATTGTATATTCTTGCATCCTTTATCAAAGATAAGGTGACCATATGTGCATGGGTTTATCTCTGGGCTTTCTATCCTGTTCCGTTGATCTATATTTCTGTTTTTGTGCCAGTACTATACTGTCTTGATTACTGTAGCTTTGTAGTGTAGTCTGAAGTCAGGGAGGATGATTCTTCCAGCTATGTTTTTCTTTCTCAAGATTCCTTTGGCTATTCGGGGTCTTTTGGTTTCCCTACAAATTGTGAAATTTTTTGTTCTAGTTCTGTGAAAAATGCCATTGGTAGTTTCATAGGGATTGCACCAAATCTGTGGATTGCTTTGGGTAGTAGAGTGTTGATTTTTTCACAGTGTTAATTCTTCCAATCCAAGAACATGGTATATCTCTCCATCTGTTTGTATCATCTTTACTTTCTTTCATCAGTGTCTTATAGTTTTCTGCATAAAGGTCTTCTGTCTCCCTAGGTAGGTTTATTCCTAGGTATTTTATTCTTTTTGTTGCAGTGGTAAATGGGAGTGTTTCCTTAATTTCTTTTTCAGATTTTTCATCATCAGTGTACAGGAATGCAAGAGATTTCTGTGCATTAATTTTGTATCCTGAACCTTTACCAAATTCATTGATTAGCTTTAGTAGTTTTCTGGTAGTACCTTTAGGAATCTCTATGTATAGTAGCATGTCATCTGCAAGCAGTGACAGCTTTATTTCTTCTTTTCCAGTTTGGATTCCTTTTATTTCTTTTCTTCTCTGATTGCTGTGGCTAAAACTTGCAAAACTATGTTGAATAATAGTGATGAGAGTGGGCAACCTTCTCTTGTTCCCGATCATAGTGGAAATGGTTTCAGTTTTTCACCATTGAGAACGATGTTGGCTGTGTGTTTATCATATATGGCCTTTATTATGTTGAGATAAGTTCCCTCTATCCTACTTTCTGCAGGGTTTTTATCATAAATGGGTGTTGAATTTTGTTGAAAGCTTTTTCTGCATCTATTCAGATTATCATATGGTTTTTATCCTTCAGTTTGTTAATATGGTGTATCACATTGATTGATTTGTGTATATTGAAGAATCCTTGCATTCCTGGAATAAACCCCACTTGATCATGGTGTATGATCCATTTAATTTGCTGTTGGATTCTGTTTGCTAGTATTTTGTTGAGGATTTTTGCATCTATGTTCATCAGTGATATTGGCCTGTAGTTTTCTTTTTTTATGACATCTTTGTCTGGTTTTGCTATCAGGGTGATGGTGGCCTCGTAGAATGAGTTTGGGAGTGTTCCTCCCTCTGCTATATTTTGGAAGAGTTTGAGAATGATAATAGTTAGCTCTTCTCTAAATGTTTGATAGAATTTGCCTGTGAAGCCATCTGGTCCTGGGCTTTTGTTTGTTGGAAGATTTTTAATCACAGTTTCAATTTCAGTGCTTGTGATTTGTCTGTTTATATTTTCTATTCCTTCCTGGTCCAGTCTCGGAAGGTTGTGCTTTTCTAGGAATTTGTCCATTTCTTGCAGGTTGTCCATTTTATTGGCATATAGTTGCTTGTAGTAATCATTCATGAACCTGTATATTTCTGCAGTGTCACTTGTTACTTCTCCTTTTTCATTTCTAATTTTGTTGATTTGAGTCTCTTCCCTCTTTTTCTTGATGAGTCTGGCTAATAGTTTATCAATTTTGGTTATCTTTTCAAAGGTCCAGCTTTTAGTTTTATTGATGTTTGCTATTGTTTCCTTCACTTCTTTTTCATTTATATCTGATTTGATTTCTTTCCTTCAGCTAACTTCGGGGTTTTTTTGTTCTTCTTTCTCTAATTGCTTTAGGTGTAAGGTTAGGTTTTTTATTTGAGATTTTTCTTGTTTCTAGAGGTAGGATAGTTTTGCTATAAACTTCCCTCTTAGAACTGCTTTTGTTGCATCCCATAGATTTTGGGTCATTGTGTTTTCATTGTCATCTGTTTCTAAGTATTTTTTGACTTCCTCTTTGATTCCTTTAGTGATCTCTTGGTTATTTAGTAGCATATTGTTTAGCCTCCTTGTGTTTGTATTTTTTACAGCTTTTTTTCCCTATAATTGATATCTAGTCTCATAGCGTTGTGGTTGGAAAAGATACTTGATATGATTTCAATTTTCTTAAATTTAACAAGACTTGATTTGTGACCCAAGATATGATCTATCCTGGAGAATGTTCCATGAGCACTGGAGAAGAAATTGTATTCTGTTGTTTTTGGATGGAATGTCCTATAAATATCAATTAAGTGCATCTTGTTTAATGTGTCATTTAAAGCTTGTGTTTCCTTATTTATTTTCATTTTGGTTGATCTTTCCATTGGTGAAAGTGGAGTATCAAAGTCCTGTATTATTACTGTGTTACTGTCAATTTCTCCTTATGGCTGTTAGCATTTACTTTATATATTGAGCTCATATGTTGGGTGCATAAATATTTACAATTGTTATATTTTCTTCTTGGATTGATCCCTTGATCATTATGTAGTGTCCTTCTTTACCTCATGTAATAGTCTATTTGAAACTCAGTTTTGTCTGATACGAGAATTGCTACTCCAGGTTTCTTTTGATTTCCATTTGCATGGAATATCTTTTTCCATTCCTTCACTTTCAGTCTGTATGTGTCCCTGGGTCTGAAGTGGGTCTCTTGTAGCCAACATATATATGGCTCTTGTTTTTGGATCCATTCAGCCAGTCTATGTCTTTTGGTGGGAGCATTTAATCCATTTACCTTTAAGGTAATTATCAATATGTGTGTTCCTATTCCCATTTTCTTAATTGTTTTGGGTTTGTTATTGTAGGTCTTTTCCTTCTCTTGTGTTTCCTGCCTAGAGAAGTTCCTTTAGCATTTGTTGTAAAGCTGGTTTGGTGGTGCTGAACTCTCTCAGCTTTTGCTTGTCTGCAAACTTTTACATTTCTCTGTCAAATCTGAATGAGATCCTTACTGGGTAGAGCAATCTTGGTTGTAGGTTTTTCCCTTTCATCACTTTAAATATGTCCTGCCACTCCCTTGTGGCTTGCAGAGTTTCTGCTGAAAGATCAGTTGTTAACCTTATGGAGATTCCCTTGTATGTTATTTGTTACATTTCTCTTGCTGCTTTTAAAATTTTTTCTTTGCACTTAGTTTTTGATAGTTTGATTTATATGTGTCTTGGCATGTTTTTCCTTGGATTTATCCTGTATGAGACTCTCTGCAGTTCCTGGACTTGATTGATTATTTCCTTTCCCATATTAGGGAAGTTTTCTACTATAATCTCTTCAAATACTTTCTCAGTCCCTTTCTTTTTCTCTCCTTCTTCTGGGACCCCTATATTTCAAATGTTGCTGCATTTAATGTTGTCCCAGAGGTCTCTAAGACTGTCCTCAATTATTTTCATTCTTTTTTCTTTATTCTGCTCTGCAGTAGTTATTTCCACTATCTTATCTTCCAGGTCACTTATCTGTTCTTCTGCCTCAGTTGTTCTGCTATTGATTCCTTCTAGAGAATTTTAAAATTCACTTATTGTGTTGTTCATCATTGTTTATTTGCTCTTTAGTTCTTCTAGGTCCTTGTTAAATGTTTCTTGTATTTCCTCCATTCTGTTTCCAAGATTTTGGATCATCTTTACTATCATTACTCTGAATTCTTTTTCAGCTACACTACCTATTTCCTCTTCATTTGTTTGGTCTGGTGGGTTTTTAAGTTGCTCCTTCATTTGCTGTGTATTTCTCTGTCTTCTCATTTTCCTTAATTTACTGTGTTTGGGGTCTCCTTTTTGCAGGCTGCAGGTTCATAGTTCCCGTTGTTTTTGGTGTCTGTCCTAGTGGCTAAGGTTGGTTCCGTGGGTTGTGTAGGCTTCCTGGTGAAGGAGACTAGTGCCTGTGTTCTGGTGGATGATGCTGGATCTTGTCTTTCTGGTGAGCAGGACCATATCTGCTGGTGTGTTTTGGGGTGTCTGAACTTATGATTTTACGCAGCCTCTCTGCAGTGGGTGGCATTGTGTTCCTCTCTTGCTAGTTGTTTGGCATGGGGGGTCCAGCACTGGAGCTTGCTGGTTTTTGCGTGGAGGTGGGTCTTAGCGTTGAGATGGAGATCTCTGGGAGAGCTCTTGCCGATTGTTAATACATGGGGCCTGGAGGTCTCTGGTGGTCCAGTGTCCTGAACTCAGCTCTCCCACTTCAGAGACTCAGGCCTGACACTCGGCCGGAGCACCAAGGTCCTGTCAGTTACACGGCTCAGAAGAAAATGGAGGGAAAAAAGAAAGAAACAAAATGAAAAATAAAATAAATAAAGTTATTAAAATAAAAAATTTTTTTAAATACTTTAAAAATTTAAGAAGTAACTTAAAAAATGAGAAAAAGAAGAGAGCAACCAAACCAATAAACAAATCTACCAATGACAACAAGCGCTAAAAACTATACTAAGATAAACATAAAAATCAGAAACTAAGAAGTGGCATACAGCAAACCCCAAGTCTACCGTTGCTCCCTAAGTCCACCTCCTCAATTTGGGATGATTCGTTGTCTATTCAGGTCTTCTACAGATGTGGGGTACATCAAGTTGATTGTGGGGATTTAATCCGCTGCTCCTGAGGCTGCATGGAGAGATTTCCGTTTCTCTTCTTTTTTCGGACAGCTCCTGCGGTTCAGCTTTGGATTTAGCCCTGCCTCTGCATGTTGGTCTCCCTCAGGCTTCTGTTCCCGTGCAGATAGGATGGGGTTAAAGTAGCAGCTGATTCGGGGACTCTGGCCCACTCAGGCCGGTGGAGGGTGGGGTACGGTTGCAGGGCGAGCCTGCGGCGGCAGAAGCCGGCGGGACGTTGCACCAGCCTGAGGCGCGCCGTGCGTTCTCCCGGGGAAGTTGTCCCTGGGTCACGGGACCCTGGCAGTGGCGGGCTGCACAGGCTCCCGGGAGGGGCGGTGTGGATAGTGACCTGTGCTCGCACACAGGCTTCTTGGTGGCGGCAGCAACAGCCTTAGCATCTCATGCCCGTCTCTGGGGTCCGCGCTGATAGCCACGGCTCACGCCTGTCTCTGGAGTTCCTGTAAGCAGCGCTCTTAATCCCCTCTCCTCGCGCACCAGGAAACAAAGAGGGAAGAAAAAGTCTCTTGCCTCTTTGGCAGCTCCAGACTTTTTCCCGGACCCCCTCTCAGCCAGCTGTGGTGCACTGGCCCCCTTCAGGCTGTGTTCACGCCGCCAGCTCCAGTCCTCTCCCTGCGCTCCGACCGAAGCCTAAGCCTCAGCTCCCAGCCCCATCCGCCCCGGCGGGAGAGCAAACAAGCCTCTCGGGCTGGTGAGTGCCGGTCGGCACCGATCCTCTGTGCGGGAATCTCCCCGCTTTGCCCTCCGCACCCCTGTTGCTGCGCTCTCCTCCGTGGCTCCGAAGATTTCCCCCTCTGCCACCCGCCGTCTCTGCCCGCGAAGGGGCTTCCCAGTGTGTGGAAACCTTTCCTCCTTCACGGCTCCCTCCCACTGGTGCAGGTCCCATCCCTATTCTTTTGTCTCTGTTTATTCTTTTTTCTTTTGCCCTATCCAGGTATGTGGGGAGTTTCTTGCCTTTTGGGAGGTCTGAGGTCTTCTGCCAGCATTCAGTGGGTATTCTATAGGAGCAGTTCCACGTGTAGATGTATTTCTGATGTATCTGTGGGAGGGAAGGTGATCTCCATGACTTATTCCTCTGCCATCTTGAAGGCCCTCCTACCATTTATTTCTAAATACAGTTTAACCACTCCATGCTAACAGCCGCAATCAAAGCAGATAAAATGCCTGCTCCTGTCCACAGGAACGATGGGCTGTGGGAGGGAGTTGGGTACCTGTGGGAGCTACGTGGCCACACGTTAGTTCTCCCTTTGCGTGGCTGCAGGAGAGTTTACGTGCCGGCTGTGGGGCTTCAAGGAAAAGCTAATATTTCCAGAGCTAAACTGGGACATCAGGACAAGAGAGGATGGAGACTGACAGACTCACAGGAGGAAGGGAACTGTGCTCCTGAGTTTAGGGGGTGATGAAGATAGTGAGCAGTTCTTCCCATTCAGGTGGAAATCTTACGCATTAATGCCAAAGTCAAACAATAAAATATCACCTCTTTAGGACTGTTCACAGCTTTTAAAATCTACCCTCCCCCAAAATATCCATAGTTGTGATTTCATATAATTCTCACCACAACCCAGAGAGCTGGAACAGCTTTCATTATTATCCTTGGAAAAGACAGTACACACATCAATGCACTGTGTCCTTCCCAAGGTCACATCTCAGAAAGATAGTGGCAAAGCTTGGATTAACACCTACATCTCTTGCCTCCCAGACCTGTGTGTGCTCTTCCACTAGGGCAGGGGGTGACAAAGGATAGCACTGCAGCAGATCTGGCCCCTAACCTGTATTTGTAAATAAAGCCTTATTGGAACACAGCCACATCCAGATTATAGCTGCTTCCAAGCTACAACAGCAGAAGTTGAATAATTGTGACAGAGACCATCTGGCCCACAGAGACTAAAATATTTACTAACTGGCACTTTACAGAGAAGTTTGTTTCCTCCTGCTCACCCACCCACTCCCTCTAGGGTCATTACATGGCCCTTTGAATCCAGAGGTCCACCCCTCATAACGCCTCAAGGGGAGATCTGAGACGGAACAATTTGCTGTTACAACAGTTTTTAAAATCTGTCATGATCCCAGATGTCCTCTGTGGAGTGACACATTTGTAAACTTGTCTTTAAGTTTTTTCAGCCTCAGCTTATGAATTGAGCCAAGTGCTCACTACATCCAAGGACAGTTCGTAATACGTACTTGCATTTCATTTCTTCAGTAAAGAATTATGACTCTAAAAGCATACTTTTTTAAACGAGGTACAGACATATTATTTCACATCTCTGAATCTAGTATCCTCCCACACCCTCCCTTCCTTCTTACCTTCCTCCTTAAGAAGTCTCATACCTCAGCTTAGTACTTCCTCGTAGACTTTGGCATGAACTTTGGAAAAATTTGGGCCCATAATTTTGTAATTAGAGGACAGTTGATTACAGTTGATTACTATGCATCATGGTGATATGTTGGGAAAAATAGAAAATACGGCGCTTTAGAATTTGGGGTCATAGAGATGAAAAGATAATGACAGAGGGACCTAAGAGAAACTTGGTCAACTTTATAATTTTGAGCCTCATTCCTTTATATTGTAGAGTTGGAAAACTTTAGTTTTTTTCTTCTTTTCCTGCAAGCAGGCATTGCCCTTCCAGTGCCCATTTGCCTTTGGTAGTTTACCCAGTCCTGGTTTTGTGGGGAAACAGAAGAACGCTGTAACATCCTGGTGCCATGGTAACCCTGGTCTCTTTTGAATAATCCAGCAATAGCATGGTGGTCCTTTACAGAGCCAGGGAGAAAACATACAGGCAGTTAGGAGTATGTCACTTTGTTCCGTTTATCTTTTATTTTTTAAACAAAAGGGTTTGCATTGGCCAAGAACAGGAGCCAGGAAAGAAATAGCTTCCTCCTTATCAACGTTCCTTATTTAGAGGGGCAGACGAGGTCCTGGCCATGTCTTCCTTTCCCCACTCAAACTGAAGCCTAGCACTGCTCATTCCCTGCCTGACTTTGTGAGCTACCTAGGGGAAGTCCACACTGACACTGAGAAAAATGTTGACTAGAGACCCAGCTGGTGGGCATGAAATGTGAGTGAAAACTAAGTCTTTTAAGCCACCTAGATTTGGAAGTTGTTTGCTTTTGCAGTATAACCTAGGCTGTCCTCGTTTTCACAGCCACACAGTTATGTGTGTGTGTGTGTGTGTGTGTGTGTGTGTAAGGGAGAGGAGAGAAAGGTGGAAGAAGTAGAGGATGAGGAAGGAGAAGTGTTGGAGTCCCTGTTTGGAGTCTTTTGCTTTTAGCTGAAAGAACAATTGGCAACTTTAAATGTGTATCTAAGCTATTGGCAAGCTTTAGCTGTGTCATGTTATTTAATTCATACAAAAACTAATTTATCATATCCTATGCATAGCCTCATTTTACAAAACAAGATACTGAGACATGGCTTGGTTAAATCATTCAATTAAGGTCTCACACTAAGTAAGCAGAAACCCAAACCCTAAGGCTGCCAGTAAGGTTTACATTTTTTTTGTGTGTGTGGTACGCGGGCCTCTCACTGTTGTGGCCTCTCCTGTTGCGGAGCACAGGCTCAGCGGCCATGGCTCACGGGCCCAGCCGCTCTGTGGCATGTGGGACCTTCCCGGACCAGGGCACAAACCCATGTGCCCTGCATCGGCAGGCAGACTCTCAACCACTGCGCCACCAGGGAAGCCCAAGGTTTACATTTTACTTGCTAAACTATATTACTTTTCTAAGGCTTGAAGTTGTTTAAATGATAATTGATCACCAACCTGATACTGACTATTAAATTATTGCATTTAGGGTTTCTGATTGAGCCAGAATAGAAACATTAGTTCTACTTGTTAGGTTCTGCTCTAGACATGGTAAAAACTAGGGAGATAAACAATTTCCAGTGTATTTTCAAAGAGGGTGTATCTTCTCCAACAGAAAAGAGAAGATAAAAAGATAACATAAAAAACTCTACAGGACTTCCCTGGTGGCACGGTGGTTAAGAATCTGCCTGCCAATGCAGGGGACACGGGTTAGAGCCCTAGTCCAGAAAGATGCCACATGCTGCGGAACAACTAAGCCCATGAGCCACAACTACTGAGCCCACATGCCACAACTACTGAAGCCTGTGCTCCTGGAGTCCATGCTCCACAACAAGAGAAGCCACCACAACGAGAAGCCTGAGCACTGCAACGAAGAGTAGCCCGTTTCCTGCAACTGGAGAAAGCCTGCCCGCAGCAACAAAGACCAGACAGCCAAAAATAAATAAATAAGTAATAAAATAAAAATGAAAAAAGCCCTCCACAGTGGGATAAATTATAAATGTCATAAGAAAAGAATATATAAAAGTCTATGAATGTCTAGAGTTGTGAGGGATTTCTTCTGGAGAATATGAAGTCCTTTTATATAGTTAGTATGAGTTTGAACAATAAAAACTCATGAAAATTGTGAAACTAAGCATTAAAGAGTCTAAATATCACCTTAAGAATATATATTTTGTACAAAATATTGTCATTAAATAAATGAATTTGGAGCACCGTATTATAAAGGCAAATTACTAGATGCATTGATAGTAGAGGTTTTGTGAAGATGAAATGAGGTGAAGCTGGGAGATGAGGAGGGATCATAAAATTTTCAAAGGATTCACTGCTCGGTCAATAAATTAGCAATGGCAGTACCAACGCCCTGATGACATTTCTCAGGAAACTTTTAAAATCCTGCCTATAGCTGTTTTTTATCACAGACATGGAAATTAGCATCACTAGAAACTACAAACAGATGAAAGTGGACAGTATAGCTATGACTTAAAATATGGTCTGATCCTGGGTTATTTCCCAGTACCGTCATGAGGGAAAGGAGCTGTCTTTTACCAGGAACTATTTCTGATTTCCAGAAAATAATTGGCAATAATTTGAATGTGTGGTTTCCCAGGATCAAAAACAAGAGGAGCTCTTTACTTGACATTTTGTCCTGTGAACATAGCACAGGAAGACAAACTATCACTTTTCAATGTGTTAAAACTTTTGACACTTACATTTGACTGGAATTTGAATTTAACTTTCTAGTAATTCCCTGCCTAAGGCATGCCCCAAATAGGGGTTGTCACTGCCAGTTAAGCCTTCTCTTTTGTGGAGACACTAACTTGAGGCATCCTGATTGTACTGATTCTCCCCTTCGCCTCTGTAATGTCCCTGTCTTTCCCTCACCAACGTCTCAGTGACAAGTCTGAAGAAAGGAGATTGTCTGAGTGGGTATGATTTTACTAGTCAGTCTGATGACAGCCCCAATGGGCTCTTTGGAGGCCATAGTGGTGGGGTAGTTAAGGGTGTGGGTGCTAAGCTCAGATTGCCTGGGCTAGAATCCCAATTCTACCTCTTAATAGAGCCAATGCCAAGTCGTATTGATCTTTGGAGCAATTAAGAGAATACATGACCTTATGCCATATCAAGTCTCAAATCTCACCCTTAATAACTGGGTTTCTCTGGATAAGTGATTTGTCTCAGAGCCCAGAGCTATGGGGTCCCAACAGACTTTACTTGGGCTCAGGCAGTTCTTTGTGAGCAGATAATGCATGGGGAATTCTAAGGCAGGGTAGATAGTCAAATGCTGTGTTTGGTGATCTATGGATCAATGGATCTGATTGATGTATGTTCTGGGGAAAAGAGGAAGTTTCATCAACTTGGCATTGAGAATTGGCATTCTCAATTTGGCATTGAGAATTTCTAATCTTCACCCTTATTTTCCCTTCTGACAAGTATATACTGGGGCTCATCCAGGCTCTAGGGTCTCCAGCCATTTGAGTGTTCTCCAGTGGGCCCACAGACCTCAATGTCAGGCTGAGGAAGACAACCTTGGGAGAAAAGGATGGATAAATGTCTCTGATTAATCACTAGATTAATCAGAATTAATCTCCATTTCCAGGGACTTCTGGCACTAGAAGTCTCTGAAGGAACCAGGTGTGTGTGTGTGTATTTACATTCATAGGGTCCAAAACCAAAGTTCTTATCTGCCAGCCTCGTTGCTGTAATGAATGTAGTAAAATGCTGCTAGGTCTCCTTGACAGCTAAAGAAATGGTCAGAGTTGGGTTTGCATATGTAAGAAAAAATTTGAGTCATAATGAAGAGTTCTGGCCCCTGAGTGTGCAAAAATTTGTTAGATTGGACAATACCTAAACTGTATTTCCCACAGAGACACTGGATTGGGCGAGGATTTCTGAATAGGTTGTGTTGGAACCTTGAAAGGTTCTGTAAAGATATGACTGGTCTGCATACGTTTTGATATCTCTCTTTCCCCTGAACCAGAAAGCAGTAGTAATAAGAAATCTCCTTTGGAAAACAAAGTTAGTATATTCAGGTGAGAACATCTTTGGTGTTGTCCATCAGCCTGCAGGTCATGAAGGTTGGGATTGATATTACTGAAACCTAGGAGAACATTTGAGCCCATCTATTCTTTTAAGACTCATATATACTTCGGGATTGACAACTCTAGGATGGTGAATAGTGAGAATTGAGGAGGGTAGGAAAGGATGTAAGATGAGAGTGGTCACAATTTCAGAGCTTTTCTACCTCTATGACTTTACTCTTCATCTTGAAAACTATTTGCAGAATAGGTATTTGGGGCAAGAGTAAAAGCACATGAAAACATTCACTGAAATTAACGGGAGCTGGCTGTCTCCACTTACATAATCCATCAAAGTCTTGTCAAATAGTATTTATTTTCCATTAAACAGTATTGTTCCATATTATAATTCTCAAGGTCAGTAGCTTGATATTCTGCTTTACCTTTGTGCGGTTACACTCATGTTTCTGTCACTTCTTTGTTAAATGATAGTTATATGATTGCTTACTCATTCCTGATTTATACTTTGTTCAAAGACAAAGAAAAGACAGTATTTCAAATTCTTTGATGGACATCACAGTGAGCAATAAATGGAGATATCAATAATTTGAGATGATCTCTCCTAGGGAAATACCAGTATCCAACCAAAAACTGTTCTACAGTTTGTGCTAATGGGATGAGGAATATACCTCAGAGTGGGTTCCATGGGTGTTACATAAAACAATGGAGTCCATAAACAAGTTATAAATAAATTAAAGACATACATTTGGGAAACATTGGATAAAGAGTTTTTTGTTTTTATTACTACAGGATTACTAAAGTCTTTAATATGATAATGTGAATTAAAAAATCCTCTGATTAGTTTTTTATGTGTCAGCTTGCAGGCTGATTGTTCTATGAAAACCACTGGAAATAGCTTGTTAAGATGGATTTTTTCTTATTGTTATATTCATATTGATAAATAAGATGGGAACCCAAACATCATAGTTTGAGGGTGACAGTTTCATCTTAGTGGTTCCATCAGAGACAGTCTTGAATCAAAGGTAGTTTACTACCCAACAGTCATTCTTTGTTCTTTCCTGGAAATTATTTGCTAACAGACTTTGGCTTTTTTTAGAGGATGCAATTTTAATTCTCTTACCTTTTGCTACATATTTATTATACTTTCTAAGCTTCTCGTGCATTTAAGCATGTCCAAGTAACCTAATTCTAGAGAAAGAGAAATGAGCAGAAATCTTTGAGGAAGTTTCTGGGAAATATTGTAGTTTCTAATAGGAGACAGGAAGGCAGATATGAAGGAAGAGCTCTTAGATATCAACTCTTCCCCCTCCTTCTTGCCTTGAGTGTCTTTGGCATTTCTGAAAGTGCCATCTTGGGAATATAGAGAAAAGCCAAGAAGAGTAGAAAACTGTGAACTCTGACTAATTTGTTGAGGTACTGCACTAATTCTGGAACCACCTTCCTCCAAATGACTTGTTATATAAATGATGAATATCCTTAGGTTTAAGGAGCTACTCAATATCTTTCCCGTGACTTGCAGTTGAAAACACCCTGACTAATACATACTTTATTTTCTTTTGTTCTTTTTTTAACATCTTTATTGGAGTATAATTGCTTTACAATGGTGTGTTAGTTTCTGCTTTATAACAAAGTGAATCAGTTATACATACACATATGTTCCCATATCTCTTCCCTCTTGCTTCTCCCTCCCACCCTCCCTACCCCACCCCTCTAGGTGGTCACAAAGCACTGAGCTGATCTTCCTGTGCTATGCGGCTGCTTCCCACTAGCTATCTATTTTACGTTTGGTAGTGTATATATATCCATGCTACTCTCTCACTTTGTCACAGCTTACCCTTCCCCCTCCCCATATCCTCAAGTCCATTCTCTAGTAGGTCTGTGTCTTTATTCCCATCTTACCTCTAGGTTCTTCATGACCTTTTTTTTTTCCTTAGATTCCATATATATGTGTTAGCATACAGTATTTGTTTTTCTCTTTCTGACTTACTTCACTCTGTATGACAGACTCTAGGTCCATCCACCTCACTAAAAATATCTCAATTTGGTTTCTTTTTATGGCTGAGTAATATTCCATTGTATATATGTGCCACATCTTCTTCATCCATTCATCCGATGATGGACACTTAAGTTGCTTCCATGTCCTGGCTATTGTAAATAGAGCTGCAATGAACATTTTGGTACATGTCTCTTTTTGAATTATGGTTTTCTCAGGGTATATGCCCAGTAGTGGGATTGCTGGGTCGTATGGTAGTTCTATTTTTAGTTTTTTAAGAAACCTCCATACTGTTGTCCATAGTGGCTGTATCAATTTACATTCCCACCAACAGTGCAAGAGTGTTCCCTTTTCTCCACACCCTTTCCAGCATTTATTGTTTCTAGATTTTTTTGATGATGGCCATTCTGACCAGTGTGAGATGATATCTCATTGTAGTTTTGATTTGCATTTCTCTAATGATTAATGCTGTTGAGTATTCTTTCATGTGTTTGTTGGCAATCTGTATAGCTTCTTTGGAGAAATGTGTATTTAGGTCTTAATTGTTGCCACTTCTCTCTAATTCATTTCTCAAATTTCTGCTCCTCAGGTTGAAAACATTTCAAGGAAGCAAAGATCTTTCTTTGAATGTTTTTATAAAGTGCCAAAGTTTGGTTTGTTTTTGTTTGTTTTCTTTTTTCATAGACTGATCAAACTGGAGAGTATTTTCTAAGAGTACTCTCCCTCCTCCCCCTATATTCCCTAAGATGCTTGAGGTTGGTCTTTTTCCCACCCCATAACAAGAAATAGACAAAAGAAAAAATATGATGGCACACACTATATATGTATAGCTAATTAAACAGAGCCAATATTTACTTTATAATTGTAATTACTGTTAGATTAAGTTGTAAGCATCCTCCTGCACTTCCCATAGAGTTTTAGTAGCAAAAACTAAGCTTGCTTGGGGCCTTTGAGGAACACATCCACTGAATTGATTGAGGTTTGCCCTTTATTCTCTTTGCTGTTGCTGTCTCCTAACAGCTGGGCAGCCTGTTGGCAAGCAGGTTGTCAGGAACTGGGTTGCAGTTTCCCCAGGTCCTAAGGGAATCAGTACATAATGGTGTATAATTTAGGATTCAGGGAATGCAAACTGAGATAAGCTAAAAAGCAATCACAGCTACTTAGGATCTCTTAATTTATGGTCATTTTGTGCATAGTGGATAATGCATCCCTCGCCACCTCTTACTAAATTAAGTAACATTCGTATTCCCAACCCTCAACCGGACACAGGATTGTCTTTTCCTACTTAGTGTACCTTGAAAGAACTTGGAGTGACCATATCTTCTTTATAAGAGTTTGAAAAGCTAGGAAAATAGATGCAGAAACATGGGTAAATTTCATTTACCCATCTACCTACTACCCAATGGTACAGCTAGTGTTTTTGACATCAGAGTGCATCATTTTTAGTAGCTCCCTCATCTATGTAACACAATTATTTTATTAATAATAATTACATAAAATGAGCAATAAAAATAATGGACCAAAATACAGAGTGCATTTCTTTATTTATCAAATTTTACATGTATATCATAATAGTAAAAACATGTTTATAATACAGAAAGTAAAAAGAAATAAATTAATACTTTTCAGTGACATTAATGTATTCTTTAAAAAGCTTACATCTGTGTATGAACGTGTGATTAACACTGAATAAAAACATTATAGTTTATTTTTTTCAAGATTTGGTTTCTGCAAATTTGTCATTGACTATGTAAAGTTATTTTTCCTGTACACAGTCTTGTTCAATTGTCTGTAATCCCATTTGGCACATGGCTACCTTTACTCGACTTCAATCTGATAAACTTCTGTATTTTCATTTCAAAAAGTTCCTTTTATACTAGGCAACACATATATAAATATCTGGAAAATATTAATGTCTTTATAGAAAATCTTAAACCTAAAAATAAAGTTTGCCATAGATTATTAAATATCCCAGATTACAAACAAATGGAGAAATCTCATGTCTTTGGTTCTTTGAGATTTACTTCTAGTGGCTTTCAAAGGTCTCTGCAGTTTAAAATTCTCTACTAAAATATCCTTACCAGAAAATTCATCATAAGTTAATTTTTTGTAGTTTATGAATTTTTTCTTTCCACAGTATTCATAGAAAATGACTAATTAATATCAAACATTGAAATTTTATTCATTTATTTAGAATATCCAGCTCTAGAAGTAAGTAGTTAAAGCATACAAGTATTGCCTATTTTAATTCTTCTGCCAGTGTAAGTGGTTACTTTCTTACTAGGATCTTTTAAATCACTGCCAAGGTGTTGGTTTGCAAACCCTGGAATTTCCCAGGTGAAATCTGAAAATGACCTTCGAACACAGTGGACAATGAGAGCAAAGAAAGAAGCCACTCCAGATTGGTAGGTAGTGAATTTAATAAGCAAGGGAACTTACATGAGGGTTGTCCTATGCAGCCAGAAGACTAAGATTTCTATGCCTGCCTATCAGAATGTTCATATAGAAGCCTTAAGTGGGTTCAGTCACATATACCGTCCAGATAACCTCAATAACACATTGCTCTCTCAAAGCTGTGTCCTTGGAAAGGGCTCCCACTGTGGGAATAATGGGCAGGATGTACATCCCTAGGACAGAGGAGGGGGTGAGGAGCCTCCAGTTGCCCAGGTCCAGCTACTGGGTCAACCAGTGGTCACATCCTCTTGATGGCCTCCTCCAAAACTTGGCGTTTGCTTTCCTTCATCTCCGTGTCTGCAAATCCTGCACCGTTGCTTCTCAAAGCTAGTTTTCCAATACTAAGTCACAGCCTGATCTTATTGCCAATAGCCACATGTGGAAATACATCTGGTGTTGGTTGGTGGAGAGTATGAAGAGTACAAGAAATAGACAAGACTGTGGGTCAGATAAAAAGCTGTTGAATACATGTGCTAGCAGAATCACTTTAGCAGTTTGTGATACTAACTTCTAGTGGTGACTTTATTTAAATGATCAAATATTGTATGAACTTCTAGAACTTAGGATTTTATTTTTTGAGAAGCTTGTTTATTTTTGGTTCGTTTCATTTCCTTCCTCATTTTTAGCAGAGGTTTAACTTCATCATACGATATGGGCATCTGTCATTTATTAGCCCCTCCACCACATAAATCCATCACTCTAAGTTGAACGTCAGAGCAGTGTTGCAGGCTAAACACAATATCTTTTTAGGGACTGGATTTGAATAATAATACCAGTAAACATTTAGAGGTTACATAATAAATCTGAAGTGAGAGAAAAAGGGAGGAGGAGTCGTTCTTGTTTCCCAAGGGGGAAGAAAATTATTTTGATCATTTTATTGATAAATTTGTTGTAGATCTGGAAGCAGAATTTATTCAGCAAAAGGTGCATGAGGGCAATAAGGGTATTTTTGTGTGTTTTTGTTTTGTTTTTTGATTTTTTAATGTTGCCAGATAGACTTTGTCAAGACATTCTAGAGAGGAGAAAGCAGCATGATATACTAAAAAGAGTAACAGATAAGGGAAATATTCCTGAGTACTTGTTCTGGCTCCATCATTGATGAACTCTGCGACCAAACAAATCACCTTCTATCACTGAAAACTAGTTACTCAGGGTTATATGAGAGATCTGGCCTGGACAGTTTCCAGAGTCTTTGCCAGATCAATATTCTATGAAGTGTCTGTCTTTCTTGTCTTAAAAATCCTGAAGCAAGGCAATTGCATACCTTCCTCATTAAGGCACACTTCAACTCATGGAGTCAGTTAGAATCTTGTGTATTCCCAAGTAGCTTAGGAAATGAGATAAAAGGGAGGTGCATGATAAGGGAGAGTTTGAAGTGAGCCCCATCTGTACTACTTAGTCAGTTGCTCTATCATCTTGTCCTTGGTATATGGAGAATGAGTGGTATATTGCTTAAGCACACAGGCTCTGGAACCCTATGATCTGAACTGGAATTCAGGCTTTCTCACTTACATATCTGACCTTGGATGTGTTATTTGATCTTTTGGGCTTAGGTTTTCTCATCAGTGCAACTGGGATAACTAATACACCTATCTCATTAGGTAGTTGATACAAATGGAGACAATCCATAGAAATAGCATCTTTCTCATGCTTTTTCATGAATATTTTGTTTCCAAGACATATTCCTGTGGTGATAACTGTGCTCAGGTTACAAAGCTTCCCTTTGATTCTTTTCACTGGCTTCAGTCAAGAGAGCTTTATGAGTTGCTCTTTCAGTTCTGACAAGTTGTTAAACAGTAATATATTCCTTTATCCCACAAATATTTATTCAGCACCTTACTGTGATTCTCACAGCTTAATGCAATAGTGGAACTGAAGAATGTTTATAAATCCAGTTTCCCTTTTGGCTAATCAAGTGTCGGTCCACCTGATTTCTTGTTTATGGGTGGCAGAACCCAAATGTTCAGTACCATGGAGAGTTCCAAAAGGGTGAGAGTCAGAGATGAGAGAAGGGTTACATGGACACCAGGCAGGCTGTCCCACTCTTGCGGATATTCGGGGATGTTCACTAAAAAAGGATATAAGCTGAGAATGTAAACAGGACTGAATCCTGGAGGAAAGCAGGATTTTGATTTGTGGAAAAGTATCTTTTAGGATAAAAGTGGCCCTGTCTCCCAGGTTAAACATCGGCAGTGTTTTTTTTTTTTTTTTCCTTTCCAATATTTCCATCCTCTCTCTCTCCTGTCCTTAAATCACCATCCTTCAAGGCTATCAATTCTGTTCCATTTACTGCCCTTCCCCTTTTCATTACTATGTAAAGAATGCTCCAAAACATGCATTTACATTTTTATGTAGTACTTATTTTATTATACTAATAAATTCTTTTTTGTTTGCCAAAGGCCTGTAGGAGATGTGAAGAGTTTATATGTAAATTAAGAGAACACTTTGTCATTTTAATGATGCAGAGCTATATATAAGAACAAATGAGTGCTGGATAAAAGAGAAAGAGAGCTGGGAAGGAAGTTTCTCTTCAGTTATTTTCATAGGTCAATCCTCTAGGCTCCAGTGGATGGAGAACCTCCCAACTCAGCAGGAAAGGAGGGGATCCGTTCATCTTCGACATGAGACTTAAGTACTCTTTCCTACCCCAGCATGGTGTAAGTAAAGACTCATACAGTTGAAGCAATTCAAGCTTTCCATGAAGAAATTCAGCCTTCTCACTGGTAGGGTGGTTTTGAAACCTGACTTTATATTACAATCATTAGGAAGGAGGTTAAAAATTGTCTGATGTCTGGACCTCATCCAAGAAAAGACTAAGTAATTAAAAATTGGTAAAAATAGGGTTTTATCATCAGAATGGTTTTAAAAATATAAAGGTGATCTTGTTTTGCGGTCAAGTCCTGAAAAACTTGCCTTCCTATGGATTTGTTTGATAGCAACACAGAATAGTTTAGGAGCATACCTGGACTGAGTAGAAGTTTGTCAATCCTTTCCTTTGTTACATACAAAAAAATAAGACACATACATATAGTTCAAAGATAGTTTCACTGACATAGACACACAGACATACTTGGAGACATACGTGTAAACCCGCAGAAATACCTTAAGACAGAGATTAGACTGGCCTGATCTGGCTCAGAGACTCAGGGAGGCCTGGAGTCGGGACAGCCTGCGAAATACAGGCTCTATTGCTGGAGCTTTGAGAAGTACCCTGCTTTCATTTTCTGATGGAGCAGCCATTGCCACTGTCCTCTTTTCAAAGCTGTTACCTGGGCGAAAATAGCAGTTACAGATTCATGTGTAAGACACCATTCACGTATGGTTACAAAACATTATCTGAAGAAAAAAGAAAGTCTTTGCAGAGCAGCCAGCTCTGAGAGAGAAAGAAAGAGTAACAAGCCACTTTTCATTCTTCTTCACCTGGGGGGAAGGTTCAGAAACTCACTCAAGATCATTCACTCAGGGCTTCCCTGGTGGCGCAGTGGTTGAGAGTCTGCCTGCCGATGCAGGGGACATGGGTTCGAGCCCTGGTCTGGGAAGATCCCACATGCCGCGGAGCAACTGGGCCCGTGAGCCACAACTACTGAGCCTGCGCGTCTGGAGCTTGTGCTCCACAACAAGAGAGGCCACGAGAGTGAGAGGCCCGCGCACCGCGATGAAGAGTGGTCCCCGCTTGCCACAACTACGGGAAGCCTATGCACAGAAATGAAGACCAAACACAGCCAAAAATAAATAAATTAATGAATAAACTCCTACCCCCAACATAAAAAAAAAATCATTCACTCAATCAAAGAAACATTCCCTATTGAAACATTCCCTATTGCTTAGATGTTTTCAGTGGCCTCTTCCCCTGCTCTTCCTGCCCTTTGTGGCTGCCCACAGCCTGCTGCCCTCTTAGCAGATGGGTTTCCTAACAGCATAGCTCTCAGTTTATGCCCAGATTCTGCCCCCTCCCACATCTGGCTCCAGCTGCTCTTGCTGGTCTTACCACCTGATCACTCCCTTTCTTGAGGGGGAGTGCCCTTCATCCTCTCTTTTTTTAACTGGTACAATTATTTAACTTTACACCTTTTATCCCATCCCTAAACCAAACCAACACTGCTGCCTTAACAGTGCTTCAGCACACAGCATTTTGTGTGTACCTTTAAGGCGTGTATTATATCTAGCATTTCTCTATAGCTGGGACAGGGATAAAGAAAATGATATTAATTCCCAAGTGTTTGAAATTGTCCCCCCTCCCTGCTGATTTTTATGGAGGGGTGACTGTTGATTTCTATGTCCACTCCCAGGTCTTTCTTTATGGTATAGAATCTGAGTAAAGAGGATTAGAAAATTTGAAAAGGGCCACAGGCTTAAGTTGATGTGAATGACAAATAACTAAGCTAGAGAAGGCAGAGGCTGGAGGATAACATCAAAGCCTGTTTGGGCTTATGGCTCTGATGTAGAAAAAGATGGTTTTTATTTGTATTTTAAGGAGATTTTGCAATGGAGGAAAGGAGAGACATTTTGAAAGTCCTGCAGCCATGCATGAGTGAGGGAGGCTGGGCATGAGAGAATGTAAGGAGGTTTGCTGAGAGTTACGTACGGGATCCTCAGTTGGTATACATAGCTAGGCTTCAAGGAAAATAAATATTAAATTTCAATGATTTATGGTTGTCACATTGAGGTTTCTTAAAATATGAGTCTGTGCTAGGATTGAGCTAAAAGCTGTGTGGTTTGCTATGTTTTATACTGTTTTTTGTGGGGCTTTATTTGATTTTTTTCTACTTCACCTCCCCACCCCCAATACAATAGGATCTTTCTGGAAGACAGAGGCTTGAAATCTCCCATGTCTTGAACATATTGCTCATTTCATGATTGCGGAAAGATGATTTTATTATTATCATCATCATCTAATATATATGTGGATCACATATTGTCTATCATATATATTATATCTGTCAAGATTTAATTTCACAAGCAGCAATGCATGGGTATGATTACCATTTCCACTTTTCAAGAGAAAACAGGGATTCTAGTTAAGTAACTGGCCCAAAGACATGCATCTTAAAAGATATTGTTAGTAAAAATAATCAGCCAAGAAAGTTGTTGTACTTTAGCCATTTCATTTATCAGAACGTTTTTACAAAGTGCAGCTCTCTGAAAGGCATTGTACTAGCCTGCTTTTTCCTACTAATTGAACGGGAGATACCAGAGGCTGCCAGGATGGCTTTGTTAGCTGTCAGTAGATGAGCCTATGGTCATTTCCCAGGATATTTCAGCCGGTAGGTTGGAGATATTAGAACCCCTTCTATTTTCTTCATTTATTGGCAAGTCCTTCATCTACCTCTGCCTCTCCCTGCAATCCCCAAACTGCTAGAAGTTGATGGCCCAGAGAAAATACACCTATCTTATTCTTTTTGTGAAATGACTTTCTGCTGTCATCAGCTTTTTTTTTCCTAGCCATCAGAAAACTTACTTTTGTGAAGTACTGGAAGAAGGACTTTGAATTTGTGTGGAGAAGCTGTTCATGGTAAAGGACGTAACACTGTGCTGAAATAATTGGCTGAAAAAAATTGAGGGAAAAATAAGAGACACAAGAAGCAGCGTCTCTGCTGGATATAATGATGTAACTTGGTGGAGGGAGGTCATGGGGAGTGGGAGACAGGTTTCTCAGTGAGATGCAGGCAGAAATTATTATCCAAGAGCACTTGCTCTCCTTGTTAGCGCCCCCTGCCTGTCTCCAGCTCAGAGATTCCCCTTCATGTTGACAAAGGGAGAGGCATTTCAAGATATTTGGTTCTCAGCATCAGGAAGAGAACAAACGCTTAATATGTGGTGAGTCATCGAATAAAAGAATCCAGGAATAAATTCACAGAAAAGTGGTTAGATCAGAGGGAGTATTATCAGAAATAACAATCACATTGCTACCACCACCATAGTTGATGAAAATATACCATGTGCCAGACCCTGTGCTAAGTGCTCATCCATCTCCTCATTAATGCGTCACAGTAACCACAGAGGTAAATAGTACTGCTATATTTATGTCACTAATGAAGCTATGGAGGCTTAAGAGGGTTAAGAAATGTGCTCAAGTTTGATAGGGTGGTAAGTAGGAGGTCTGAGATTTGAACTCCGGTCTGTCTGCTTACACTAAGATGTCAGACTTCAGAGAAACCTAGTGTAGACCTTGTGGTTATTATTATTTCGATTATACAGATGAGCAAACTGAGGTTCCAAGAGATTGACTACGTTTCTCATCAGGGATACAAGTTGCTGGAGTCACTTTGACTCAGGTTTGACTCCCAAATTTGCCTTTTAAAAGTTGCATGATCTTGGGCATTTGTTTAATGTCCAAAAGTAGGCTTTTGGAGCCTAACGTATTATAATTTCTATAAAATGGGGTAGAAGTAGTATCTAACTCATAGGGTTGTTGAGATCTTTTGAATGAGATAATCTATGCAAACTCCCTAACACAAGGTAGTACTTAGAAAACTCAATAAATGTTTCACTTTTGTTTCTCAGCATATTCACACACCCAAACACACACATAGTGAAAAGGGGGTTGTCAGTGGCTGTATAAAGTAGGCTAAGGATTGAGGGAGGCCACTGTTGGGGTGGCAGTATAATTCCCAAATGTTCCTTGAGAGTTGACTCTGTGTATTTATCTCATCATCCATTCAACACAATCCTGGGTGTGTAGGAGGAGCTAAATAAATCCATGTTAAATTGAGTAGAGTTTGGATCAAAAAAAAAGTTGAATTTAAATAAAATAAATCCTGGAGACTTTATTTTTTAAATTTATTTTTTATTAGAGTATAGTTGATTACAATGTTGTGTTAGTTTCAGGAATACAGCAAAGTGATTCAGTTATACATACACATATATCTTTTTCAGATTCTTTTCTCTTGTAGGTTATATATAGTAGTGTGTGTATGTTAATCCCAAACTCCTAATTTATCCTCCCTTTCCCCTTTGGTAACCATAAATTTGTTTTCTATATCTGTGGGTCTATTTCTATTTTATATATAAGTTCATTTCTATCTTTTCTTTTTTAGATTTTACATATAAGTGATATCATATGATATTTATCTTTGTCTGGCTTACTTCACTTTGTATGATAATTTCTAGCTCCATCCATGTTGCTGCAAATGACATTATTTCGTTCTTTTTTATGGCTGAGTTGTATGTATGTACCACACCTCCTTTATCCATTCCTCTGTTGATGGGCACTTAAGTTGCTTCCATGTCTTGGTTATTATAAATAAGGCTGCACTGAACATTGGGGTGCAAGTATCTTTTCAAATTATGGTTTTCTCTGAATATATTCCCAGGAGTGGGATTGCTGGATCATATGCTTGGAGACTTTAAACCCTTACCAGGATACATTGTAGATTTTCCTGCAGAGGTCACATTGAGAGACATGGTTAAATTTTTGTCTGGGGTGGTATCTGGAGAAAAGAGATTAAATTAAAGCCTTCTTGATACCATTTCTAGCTCTTAAAGTCCTGATATTTCCACAAAAGGAGCCGGGAGATAACTGATTTTTGCAATATATACCAACTGCCATGTCCTCTGCATCTACCTACATTGTCTCACTTAATCACAGTTCCTGCATAACAAACCACCCATCATGGAACTTAAAATGATGACAGTTATAATATTTTGTTCATAAATCTGAGGGTTGACTGGGCTCAGCAGGCACAGGATTTCTCATTAGGCTAGAGTTAGAGGCTGGCTGTGGGATCATAACAAAAGCTTCTTCAACTGTATATATGGCATCTTGGTTGGAAAGTTCAGGTAACTGGGAGCTGTACTGCCCTCTCCTCTCCTCTCTTCCTTACTTCCCTTTCAAGTAGACTTTCCACACAACAGCCTCAGAGTAGACTGAATTCTTGCATGGCAGATGAACACCCCCAGAGTGAGTGGACCACCAGTGACAACATGATTTTTTTCTATTCTAGCCTCAGAAATCATGCAACGTCACTTTTGCCACATTCTGTTAACCAAAGAAGTCACAAGTCATTTACATTTAAGGGACTCCATCTTTGATAGGAAGAGTGTCATATGTTTTGCAGACATGTTTTAAAACTAACCAGAGGCCACCCTCTTGCCAAAGTTATTTACATTCCTCCCAAATACAAAATATACTCACTACCTCCTAGGATCCCCCCAAAGTGTCATCTATTGTAGCATCAGGCTCAGGGTCAAGGTCCAGTATCTCATGATCTAAACCACATTCATCAATGATAAATGAAGCTTCAGATGGATGAAGCTTCCCAAGTGTGTTTTCCCAAGTTCAATTATAGCTCTTCAAGTAACACTCGTCTCGATCTGAAGCCTTCTGAATTAAACAAGATACCTGCAAATTTTTTGTCTTATTTTTGGAAATGCTTTTACATTCATGTGCTTTGTACTTAAGCTGCAAAAACTTAAAAAAAAAACAAAAGACCCTCAACAGTACAACATGGTTCATCCCAAAGTTTTCTTCACTCACGTGTCTGCACCTGGGCTGGGACTCAAATAGGTGCGGGGGAACAACTGAGTCTTCTTTAGTCTCTCACCATCCCTTCCTCTCCTTTATCTCCATACGTTATTTCCACATGACAGCCTCAGGTAGGTTGACTTCTTAGATACATGATGCTACATTCATATAATGGATCATTTTACAGCCTCAGAAATTGTGCTTTTAGAGTCTTAATTATACATATGAAATATATACATATGAAATACCTAGTACATAAAATATGTGAAATGAATCAGGGTACAAATCATGTATAAAGTATCATTCCATGAGGGAGCTAGACAGAAATATATAAAATGTAATAGTCATCTCTAGGGTGTCATCTTCTAGACTATTTCTCTTAATTTTCTGTATTTCCACATTTTCTACAAAATTCTTTGTATTAGTGTTCAATATATATGTGAAAATAATATAGAGGCTCATAGATACTAAGGAACTTTCACAAGGTTCAAAATTGCTCTGAGTTTTCAAATTGAGAATTAAGCCCTGGTGTCTCTTAATTCCCAAGCCTATAACTCTCCTCTCAATGCTGTTCTTTCTTCCTATAGGAAAAACCAAGATCATGTCTGCCTTAGTTAATAGCACTTACTCTATACATAGTCTCTGTTTGGCTTTAAATATTCAAGCCTGTCTTGTCCAACCACACTTATTCAGCAGTATGTAAAGAAGGCATGGCAAGTAAGGTGTCTGGCCTTAGGGTGAATATTCATGTTCTAAGTCCCTTGGCCTTTAGAGTGCACAGGACTTACTGTCTTTTAGACGTTACCTATGTGAACTAAATGTGTACATTTAACTCATATCTACTGGCCTCCCTGGACTCATTTTTTTTGTGCCAGCCTCTTCAGTAGCTGCCAGCCTCCTGCAGACTTGCACTCCCAGTTGCCATGTTTTCTTGCTATTTTGGTCTTGCTCAACCCACACCAGACTTACACATCCATCTCTAAATGGAAGCAGCCTTCAGCATTTCCTGTGCATGATCCTACAGGTCTGTACCCAACTCTCTTCCTTTTCTGATAGTTTTATGTAACTCCACTTTGCAAGGTCAAGATTCAGGTGAAAGGTTAATTAGCACTCAACCTAAAAGTGAAATGTTAGCAAGTTTTTCTAAAAATGATCAACTATTGGACCTCTGTTAACAACTTTATTATCAGGTGCCAATAGGCTTGGCAAGGGCACAGTTTTCCATTAGTTTAATTAAATAAAGTTGGAGATTAAAGCTTATCATCTGTTTAGGCTATCTCAGGCTATCATTTCAGGCCCCTTCATTTTTTTTTTTAATTGAAATGCCCTGAGGCTCAAAGAAACTTGATAAGACGATAAGACATCCACAGAAGTCAAGGACCAAGGTCAGCAAGATATTTTCAAATATCTTTTTCTCCCTGTAGCAGTTTATCTTCCTCTTTTGAGCTTCATATCCTCCTTTCCCTCCTTCTCCTCCTCCTCCTCCTTTCTCTTCAGGAAAATGCTAATTTGTCTATAGTCATATTACTCCCAGCCTTTACACTGTTCATGGAGGCTCCTACAAATGAGGTCCAGGAGAGCAAAGGGTGGGCCAGTTTGCTAATGAGGATATGTTTCTCTGAGTCACAACTGATATTCATGAACACAACCATACAGGACGACCATATTGTATATTTTTCTATATAGCACATTACATTTGTCTTCATGAATAATAACACCTCTTATTTTTCATCCATAGAATATCATGAGATAGGTTTTGCAAGTATTATCATCTCCATTTTATATATGAGGAAACTGAGGCTTGGAGGAGTTAGAGTTGCCTTTCTTTTCATCTCTCATTCCTGGAAATCATTTTGCACACTAATGCCCAAATGATGTTATGTACTACAAATATGTCTCTCCTCTCCTTAAAAGCCCCCCCCACTGCCAATGGAAAAAACTACAGACTCCTGTGATATTTTTCTTTAACTGTTTGTACCCTTCTTAAATGTAATTTCACACCGCTGCATACTGGGATCTCTAGTCAAACTTATTTGTTAATAATAATTACTAACCTATGGGGCCCTTCCTATAATCTAGGCACTTAATGCTTTAAATAAATCATGTTATTCATTACAAATATGTGAGGCAGGTAGGATTATGATCACCATCTTAGAGACATACTCATTCATTCTACAAATATTTATAGCATGTCCTATGTGTCAAACAGTACTAGAGAGTAGAAATACAGTAGTCAACTGGATAAAACCCATTATTGTAATTTCTATTAAAACATTGGTTAATTTAAAAATATTTTATCTGAGGATATTTTAAAATAGTGACCTCTAGTGTATTTAAAGTACAATTTTTCAAAAAATTCGAACTTAATTTAGGGGCAAAGCTTTTATTTTTCCCCTTTCCAGTTAGTATAAATAAGGAGATTGGCTCATAAACCATAAGTTTCTCCACAGGTCTAGATATGTGGAAAAGTCAGCCTTCATCACAGGGCAGGGATCAACTTGTCTGGGCTAAATTGCATTGATTCCCTATACAAGTGCTAGTTTGAGAAGCTGGCATTTGTGTGTGACGAGTAAAGCAATCGAAAGAAAAAACATATACAGCCCCAGCTTGCAGCACATCATATTATTTCTGCAAGTGCCTCCAGGAAATGGATGTCTTGCTGTTGTTCACACTGCTCATTTTCTTCCTTCGCCCCAGTCTCACCTGATTTCCTGCTGGGTCTCACATGCCATTTTCAGTCTTTGAAGATGACAAGCTAGGCCGAAGTCTGATATTTATCTTCTTGATCAATAAGGTCAAATGTCAAAAAAAATGTGAAAGGAACTATTATTCTGGATTATGATGACCTGTACTGAGCACTTACTATGTTCTAGGCACATTTGTATGCAACCAAATCATCCAAACCATGTTGACAGAGTGGGAGGGTGGGTATAGCATTTGCCTTTTAAGATTTGGGGTTCTGGAGTTAGAATACTTGGGTTGGAATCCTGGTTCTGTCACTTTACATAATCATCTTATTTGATTCCTCAAATAAACCAATGAGTAGATGGTATTACCCCTGTCTCCCAGATTAAGAAACAGAGGTTAAGAAAGCTTATGTAATTGGTCAAATTTGCACAGGCTTTAAGGGTTAATGGTGGACTTGAGCCCATGTCTGAGTGTAAAGCCTAGCTCTTAGCCGTGGCACTGTACAAAGGATGCCTGATGATCAGTCCTTTGTCTCTATAATCTCTGCACAGTACTCCTGGATAAAATTATAATGCTGACCGCCTAAAACTCTTCCTAGTAAGCACTATGGAGAATTACAGAGATCCCCCAAGGGAGTTTAATAATGTATTGAATACTGAGTTTTAATAATTTCAATTTCTTAAAGATAATTTAAAAAAAATAACTCTCTTGTCACTAATTCTTTCATTTATTAATATAATAAACTTGTTTATTTTGATTTGTCTACAAGCAGCTAATATTTGAATCCAATTTTCTAATAATTTAAATTCAACATAAATAACATTGTTGTTGTCTTTGCTATTACCTCCAGAATCTCCCAGCATTTCCATTTTCACAAGTGTGTAATATCCTTCAAACACTCTACTTTCTTGCTGTACGAAGTTGGATGTTCTCTGATATAGATCTTCCTTATATAGTACACTTTTGTTCCTTCAACAAGCCAGTTTTTAACAATATATTTATAAAGTTAACATTAATCTCACCTCAATGAGAACTTGGCTATGCTTCCAACTTTTACACCAATATGAAGGTTCAATTCATTTTCAAATTATTGAGTGCTGCACTCTGCTCTCTAAAATTAGACCCTAGTTATTATTCTTTTACTTGCTCATTTATTTGAAATCTCTCTGTTTGTCATGTCAGTGCCTCTGAAGGTGTATGTATTTCATTAATAACTTTTAAAACAAAGCAGTAGTGTTAAAAGTTATAACAGTTCAACACCTTTATTTGGCAAAGATGCAACATCCTAGTGGTATTGTTAACTTGATAGTAATTTAAACTGCTATAACCTCCTTGAGATGAAGATGCACTCCGATTTTAATAATTGTCTGAATTGAGATAGATAAACTCTATAAAGGTTCTTTCCAACCTAGAGATTCAATACAATTTGAGGAACAAGAAAATGGATATATCTTTTTAGGATGTTGGATAAAATTTTAAAAGTTGGAACTTTTTAGAAAAAAAATGTTAAACATTTGATGTGCCAATGACTTGTTTTATTTCATCTTTATATGGCTTCCAATTGGCAGCATTTTAGTCCCATTTTATAGATAAGTCTGGGAGTGGTCAAGTAACCATCCAAGGCGTATTAAGGGGAGAACTGCAGGCACCAAGGCCCATATGTGCAAAGACTTAACCTAGAAAGGAAGTGGCTGAAAGTTGGAAAAATGGGAAGAGTGGTCTGAGCAGAGGGCTGTGAGATAGACAGGGCTGGTATATGGAGGATCTTCCAGGAATGCTAAGTATTTGGGTCTTCAGGCATTACACAATGGAAGGGTCACTCTTGATGCCAGAAACTCAGCCTCTGTGCACTGATGCCAAATTGAATCTCGGAGACAGTTTTGGGTGAAGTAGAAAAGAATAGCTATATTGCTTTGCCAGGCAAAGGGAGACACAGGGGGCTCATGCCCTTCAAAACTGTGTGTCCCAAACTGGGGAGGATTTGGTGAGGTGTTTTATAGTAATGGCTCAAGGGTGGGGCTGCTGATAAGGATCGGGGTGTGTGTAGGCCCTGCATTCCTTTAATCTGGCCTCAGGTGGTCTCCTGATGAGCTTCTCTCTGGAATGAAGAAAGCTTCATCAAGTAGTTAACATCTTGCATTTGTTGGGGGTTTAGTTCTGGAGAAGAGCTCAAAGATATTGTTATGTGTATCCCTTGAGGCAGAACTAGGATCCTGTCTCAAGGCTGCACCATTGTTTCCTGACTTCTCCTCCCTTGTCTCTGCATCCCCTTCCTTCTATAGTTAGCAACTGTTTGAACCTGCCCTTTGGAACTCAGGGAAGGTGATGGACATTGAAACCTATGCCCTACAAACAAGAAATATGGGACACGGAAAGGCTTCTGTGCCTAGAAGCCCCACAGGGTCCTGCTCGGTTTCACTCTTGCCACTGTATGATAGACATATTGGAGGGTGCAACTAGCAGAGCCTATTTAGAAGGTTTGTGGAGTCAGCAAAGCAACATGATGGCAGTGTGGACTTGGGAGTTGTTAGTGGAAGTGGAGAGTACTTGGTTGGAGAGGGATTTTGGAGATAAAATGATAGAACTAATTTATAATTATAAGGAGATGGTGGGAAATATTGGTGAAGAATGTATTGAGCATAATTCCCAGGTACAGGCTTGCAATACTGTTAACATCAGTTGAGATTTGTAACAGCAGGAAAAAACCAAATTTTCAGAAAAAGATTCTCAGTTAGTTTTAGGATATAATATTTTGATTGCCTTTGAGACATTCAGAATAGGTAGTTGGATGTACAAACTTGGAGTTCAGAGTTGTTTGGATGGAGATTTAACTGAGAGAGGAAAGGTAAGGAACACATATTATTTGTCACAGTGATTCACAGGCTGCTCAATCTTAAACCTCTTCATGTTTATCCTTAATTTGATTCATGCTGGAACTTAAGATGTATCAGAATCACCTGGATAATAAATAATGCAGTGGGAAAGATGCAAGATTGAGAGTCACACTGCCTAGGTTTAAATACCATAATCCCATCTCTGTCATCTCCTAGTATAATGCTTATAATTTAATTTAATCTTTCTGTGCCTCAGTTTCCTCATCTGTAAAGTTGGACATAATAGCTAACTTTTAATGTTTCTGTGAAGTGCAAATTAGGTAACTAGTGCAATACTCCCAAAACAGTTCTTAGTACATCTTAAATGCCCAGTAAAGATTAGCTAACATTATTAGCCAAGGAGTTGTTAAAATTAGTATTCCTGGAGCTCAGACTAGGATTTGCATGCTCACTAATTTTGAGAACCATTGAGTTCCAAGATAGGTATCCCTTCCTGAAATAGTCTGACTGTGCCCCTGCTTGGAGGTACATAATGGATTTTTTATTTTTTTCAACATCTTTATTGGAGTATAATTGCTCTACAATGGTGTGTTAGCTTCTGCTGTATAACAAAGTGAATCAGCCATATGTATACACATATCCCCATATCACCTCCCTCTTGCACCTCCCTTCCACCCTCCCTATTCCACTCCTCTAGGTGGTCACAAAGCACCGAGCTGATCTCCCTGTGCTATGCAGCTGCTTCCCACTAGCTATCTATTTTACATTTGGTAGTGTATATATGTCCATGCCACTCTCTCACCTCGTCCCAGCTTACCCTTCCCCTTCCCCATGTCCAAGAGTATTCCTGTCCTGTCCCTAGGTTCTTCAGAACTCTTTTTTTTTTTAGATTCTATATATATGTGTGAGCATAAGGTATTTGTTTTTCTCTTTCTGACTTACTTCACTCTGTATGACAGACTCTAGGTCCATCCACCTCACTACAAATAACTCAGTTTCATTTCCTTTTCTGGCTGAGTAATATTCCATTGTATATATGTGCCATATCTTCTCTATCCATTCATCTGTCAATGGACACTTAGGTTGCTTCCATGTCCTAGGTATTGTAAATAGAGCTGTGATGAACATTGTAGTACATGACTCCTTTTGAATTATGGTTTTCTCAGGGTATATGCCCAGTAGTGGAATTGCTGGGTTGTATGGTAGTTCTATTTTTAGGTTTTTTTTTGTGTGTGTGTGGTACGTGGGCCTCTCACTGTTATGGCCTCTCCCATTGTGGAGCACAGGTTCTGGACTCACAGGCTCAGTGGCCATGGCTCACGAGCCCAGCCGCTCCGCGGCATGTGGGATCTTCCCGGACTGGGGCACGAACCCGTGTCCCCTGCATCGGCAGGCAGACTCAACCACTGCGCCACCAGGGAAGCCCCTATTTTTAGTTTTTTTTAAGGAACTTCCATACTGTTCTCCATAGTGGCTGTATCAACTTACATTCCCACCAACAGTGCAAGAGGGTTCCCTTTTCTCCACACCCTCTTCAGCATTTGGTTTGTAGACTTTTTGATGATGGCCATTCTGACCAGTGTGAGGTAATACATCATTGTAGTTTTGATTTGCATTTCTCTAATGATTAGTGACGTTGAGCATCCTTTCATGGGTTTGTTGGTAATCTGTATATCTTCTTTGGAGAAATGTCTATTTAGGTCTTCTGCCCATTTTTGGATTGGGTTTTTTTTTTGGTATTGAGCTGCATGAGCTGCTTGTATATTTTGGAGATTAATCCATTGTCAGTTGCTTCATTTGCAAATATTTTCTCCCATTCTGAGGGTTGTCTTTTGGTCTTGTTTATGGTTTCCTTTGCTGTGCAAAAGCTTTCAAGTTTCATAAGGTCCCATTTGTTTAGTTTTGTTTTTATTTCCCTTTTTCTAGGAAGTGGGTCAAAAAGTATCTTGCTGTGATTTATGTCACAGAGTGTTCTGCCTATGTTTTCCTCTAAGAGTTTTATAGTGTCTGGCCTTACATTTAGGTCTTTAATCCATTTTGAGTTTATTTTTGTGTATGGTGTTAGGAAGTGTTCTAATTTCATTCTCTTACATGTAGTTGTCCAGTTTTCCCAGCACCACTTATTGAAGAGGCTGTCTTTTCTCCATAGATAATGTATTTTAATTAAGTCATTCTGGTTAGAGTGTATCTCTAACCAGAAGTGTGACTTGAGGGAACTTTTGAAATATCCATTTCTGGATACTATCACAGACTTTCTAAACCATAATATATGAATCAAGAGCCACAGGAATTTGTATTTGAAAAGAAATTTTCTATGTACTTAGTGATACCCTGACCCACAGCCTAATTTTTAAACAATTAAATGCCTTTATTTAGATAATGTCTTGAGATTCCTTTCGCACTTTAAGTGTCTAAATGCAGGCTCCCCATTTCAGAGAAGAGAATTTCTGCTAACAATAAGTTGCGTATATACTAATCACATTTACAAGCCGCTTTGCATCTAAGTATGGCCATGTGACTATTTCTTGCCATTGAAACGTGAGTAGAAGTAATGTAATTTCTGGAGCAAAGCTATGAAGAAGTAGCTGTTCATATTCAATATTTTTCTGTCTTCTGACTAGCTGCAGAGGATGATGAGGCCCTAGGTGATTTTGGATGCAAAAGATGGAAGAAACCCGAGTCTTTGGACAGTGGTGTGCAGGAAGAGTGCTTACCAAACCTGTATCACATAGGTCTATAATAAGGATAAATATTAAGCTTCTATTTCATTAAATCATGAAAATAGCGGGGCATGTTTGTTACAGAAACTTCTGTTACACTCAGTGGTTTTCAACATGAGACATTTCTCTCCAAGTCTGTGATGGTTAAATTTTATGTATCACCTTGGTTAGACTATGGTACCCAGACCTTTTGTCAAAATTAGTCTAGATATTGCTGTAAGATATTTTATATCAATAGATGTGTTTAACACCTACAATCAGTTTACTTTAAGTAAGATTATGGTAGATGATGTGGATCAGCCTCATCCAATCAGCTGAAGGCCTTAGGAGCAAAACTGAGATTTCCTGGAGAAGGAATTCTACCTCAAGACTATAACATAGAAATCCTGCCAGTGTTTCCAAGCTGCTGGCCCAACCTATAGATTTCAGAATTTCTAGCTCCCATATAATTATCTGTATACACACATATATCCTATTGATTCTGTGTCTCTGGAGAACACTGGCTGACACAAAGTCTGTATTCTTCAGAAAATGCTTGATAAAATGTGTCTTCATCATCATAAACATATACATATAGTTCATTCAATATATAATGGAGGTCATACTAGACCCTGAGGAGGAAAGGAATAGACTATCATTTGTTTGGTGTTTAGAACATAGCTCAATTATGAATAAATATTAATATTTCAGTCATGTTGATTTTATATTTTATATTGTTCAAATATGCAGTCATTAAAAAACATGCATTTTGTAGACTTATTTTAATATTTCAAAATACTTTTTAATATTGGTACCTTTATGCTTGGCATCACTCCTTTCTTAGCTTAGAAGAGTTTGTATGGTTAGTTTTCTTTAAATAGGAGATGAATTTAGCTCCACAGACAGCCAAATACTGGGTTTTATAAAATGAAATAATGGCTTATAAACCATTATTTTAAATATAACTTTAAAAAATCCTCATAGACAAATAGTATAAATATAAATATTCATAAATTATTATTTAAAATGTGTTGGTTAAGTTTACATAGAGATAAGAGTTAAAATTTATGAAATATTATTTTCTGTTCATGCTGATGGCTTAATGCCAGTCATATTTATGGCTGAGGTTTTAGGACAAAGTGGCCTACGCTTCTCCATCTGACTGAGAACACATGATTCTTATCCTCATGCAGACAACACAGGGTTAAATTACAAACTAGCTTCCTGATGATCTGGAAAGATGGGTTGGAGAGGGGCTGGGGCTTGGAAATTAGAATTACATGAATTTAATTCATTTGACTTGAGAAACTTATAATCAACCTGTCTCCTCTTAAAAGAGAGGTTATAAATGGAAGTTTTAATGATTGAGGCTGCATGCCTGGTGCCAGCTTTTGATCAGCACCATCTAAGCTGTTCTCTATTAGGAAAAGATAATAATCTCCTTGTCCAGAGGTTATCGCACGCGAGTGGGTATACACACACATACGCACAGGCACACCCCCTTTTGGCAAGGCTCTTTCACTCATGGCCTGATGTAAGTGGATATAAGATCCCACTCTTTTCTTTTAGATTTACTTTTTAATTGCTTTCATTTGGGATTGGGTAACAAGAACTACGGTTTTCTTTCATTTCTTTCCAAAGTCATGTTAGCACAGCCAGCTTATTGGCCTACTTTGATCCCTCAGGGAATAATGATTCATTAATATCCATAATGAGCCCCCCTCAAACTGAGACTTGACAGACTTTCCAATTTACAATAATCTTCCCTCCCCGTTTTTGATCTTTCTGCCTTTCCTACACCATTTGTGTGACCTTGACCCAATAACTTAAACTTTCTGAATATAGGTTTCTTCAACTACTAACAAGAGGGGCTGTAATAACAATGTTCGTCAACATCCTATCATGATTAAGTGGAATGATAATTTTCCTTCATTCCTGCCATGTCTGCTTCTTTTCCCATCACTATTAATTCCAGGGAGCACCAGCTACAGGTGTTTTTCCATCTTGTAAATTGACCTTTACAATGGGACCAGCTTAGCCTTACATAATAGACTAAGAACAAATTTAGGGAGGATGGAGGGTGGGGCAGAAGATCAATGGAAAAAAAGGAACAGGTGTCAAGAAACAAGTGATATGCAAGATACTAAACAATTGGTTAGAGGATATTGATTGCTTTGGTATTACTGAAAATGTGGCCCTCAGCCCATCAGATGTACCTCAGGTGCTTCTGAAACACTGAGATTCCTTGTTCTCACTCAAGTCCCCCTGAATCACACATCCTTGGGGGCTAGTCCTGGGAACCTACTTTTTTTTTACAAGCCTCCAGAGTGACCTTGAAGGACAGGAATTTGAGAACCACTGGCCTAAGATAGGTCTATCACTGTGGTAGTTTTCAAGAAAATACAAATATGTAATAATTCAGCTGCTATTACTAAATTTTACCTTTGAAATAGTAACTGATAATCTCTACCCTCCCTCTCCAACTCTCTCCTCCCTTCTCCCTCACTCACAGGTGCACTTGGGTGGGATAAACAGGGCTACCTTCAGCTTCCCCCAAAGAACTAGGACAGTGTAAGACACAGCCTTAGGACAAAACAAGTGTTCTTTAAATCTTTTTGGTGAATAGGCCATTGCTTATAAACAAACTAGATAAAGAGCAAAATCAAGGGCATTCTAGAAGCTTCAGGCCTCCAACTCTCTGATCCACGGGCCATCAGGAAGCTCAGTAGCCTTAGAAATATCATCAGTTCTGCAAAGTAGGTGAAAAATAAAGTTTTTTTTACAGGTGGATAACAGGGATAATATAATATCTTTACTACTTACAAGCAGATACCTAGCTTTGAAGTACCATAATAACTATTCACACTTTTATATGTTTAACACCTGCAAGATACATTTCTTTTTTAGTACCTGAGCCCCATTGATTAGTCCTGCATTATTGGTTTTTGTTTTTATGTTGGATAAGAATCATGCAATAAATGTGTCATAAATTAGACCTGAACGCCTCAGAGTCAGGATTGAAATCCTCTTGCAAAACCAAAAGGAGAGAGGATTTCTCATTTTTTCATGATTCTGGCTATATAGAGACTGCATGAAAGGCAGAGGGAAGAGGCTTATTTTCACATTTATACTATATATGGTTTTGTAGCTATATGTTTACATACAAACACACACTCATTTACACATACAAACATTCATATACTTCCTGTGTAGAATCTGATGTATTATTGTGGGAAAGAAAGATTTGTGACAACTATCTTATCTCGTTCTATAAAATAATAGGCTAAATTCTGGTAGTTTTCAACACTGAACTTCCCCTCCCTCCCTCCTTCCCTCCCTCCCTCCCTCCCTTCCTTCCTTCCTTCCTTCCTTCCTTAAGGAAAGACAAAGATATAAACGATCTTTTTGTGACATTTGGACAGAGAGATTTAAAGCTATGGAGGTGTTGTCTCTGAACTATATAATGGGTGCATATTTTGGTCGACTATTTGCTTCTCCTTTTTCTGTGACAGATCCTAAAATTTACTTTCATTGATAATTTACCATGTGCATGTGTCAGGCCTGGACTAAGTACTTTATGTACATTTTCTTTAATCTCATAAGAGCTCAGTGAGATATGTAAAAATGAAGAGGCTGAATGAATTGCCTAAATTACCCAGTTAGACTAGGAAAGCAAGATTCTTTGTTCACTCATTCATTCATTCATTCATTCATCTCCCAGATACTTCTGGAACATATATCATATGCCATTATTCTAGGTGCTGGGGATAGAGCTGTGAGCAAAACAGAAACAGTTCTGTCTTGTTAGAATCTACATTCTAGTGGGGAAAACAAATGGTGTCTCAATAAAAAAAAAGAACTTATAAATAAGGGCTGTAGAAAGAATAACACAAAGAGAAAGAGCTAGAGAGTGGTAGACTCCACATGTTACTTTGGATGCAGTGGTCAGAGAAGGCCTCTCTACGCATATGACGTTTTGCACAAAGAGCTGAATGAATCCAGTGAGTGAACCATAGGGGCATCTGGAGGGTGAGATTCATTAACATGGCATATTCTGTCCTGGAGAAGCTGGCCCTGGGCCACCTCTGAAGTCTCATGCCATTCTCTCCCCCAGTTCTCTAACCTAGATTGAATGTGTCTTGTTCTTCACTGAGTTCTGTGCTTCCTATTTCAGAATTTTTTTTCATACTCTTCCCACTTTCTTCTGCTGAATATCCACCCCACCTCACCCCACCCCTGCCCCAACCCAAATCTTTTGGGTAAGTCTAGCTGCGATAGTTTTCTTTGGCTAGAAATGTCTTTAAATACTCACCACAATCAGAACAATATTGTGGTCTTTCTCCTCCTGCATGGAGGGCTGGATGAACAATGGGACCATGATGTGAGTTGCTAAGGATCTACTACTGCTATTTATCTACAGAAGTTATACAAGGCAGTATCTGCTTACACAGTTTCACTGATCTACTTTAGTGGAGGAGATGTATTGCTTGTTTTTTCTGATCTATAAATCTAGAAACAAACACATTGCCCCACTATGTCAGGATATGGTTCACTTACTCCTGTTTGTATGTTCTTGTGCTTTTATGATTGGAAAACATACTTATCCTTAAAACATCTGCCCAGTTACATACAATTTCTCATAATCTATATGGACCAGTTGCTCTCATATTTATTATTTAAAAATTTACTGAATAAGTTGACACTTTGACTCTGTCACCTGTCAGATTGGTGTTTCTCTGGCTAAAGTGGTATGTTCACTCCTTCCCTTTGCCCTAAGTCTCTCTTGCTCCAGTGACTGGTATCTTGGGAACATCTCTTTGAATCTGGTGAGTGGGAATGAACACTAGTGTGTAACTCAGGAGACAAGTTGTCTCCCAGTTATTCTATGCTCAGCTTGCTGGGTGGTTTTGGGAGATATCTCTAAATTTGTGAACTTCAAGGTCTTTTTTTAAATTTTTTATTCGATCATAGTTGCTTTACACTGCTGTCAGTTTCTGCTGTACAGCAAAGTGAATCAGCCATACATATATCCCCTCTTTTTTGGATTTCCTTTCCATTTAGGTCACCACAGAGCACCGAGTAGAGTTACCTGTGCTATATAGCAGGTTCTTATTAGTTATCTGTTTTATACATAATGGTGTATGTGTGTCTATCCCAGTCTGCCAATTCATCCTGTCCTCCGTTCCCCCTTGGTATCTACACATTTGTTGTCTATGCCTGTGTCTCTATTTCTGCTTTGCAAGTATGATCATCTATTGAATTTTTCTAGATTCCACATGTATGTGTTAATATATGATATTTGTTTTTCTCAAGATCTTTATCTGAACAGTGAGACAATAAACCTGATTTGTGTAACTCAGAGTTATTATGATGCCTCAAGAGACTAATAACTGTGAAAGATAATTTTATTATTTCACAGATATGGATGCCATTTCATCTCAACTTTAATCCTTTTGGTCTATAACCATATTTATATTGTTATCATTAGTGGTATTGTTGTTATTGTTATCATCATGCATAATAAAGCAAATCCAATAATACCAAAAGCTCCATGATAAAAAGTCCCCACCACATTGAACTCCAGATGTAACCTCACTACCTGGATGCAATCAATTTTAACCATTTTTCTTTTTTTTATGTCTATATCACATTACTATAGTTTTTCTATGTCTCTACATCTTGATTAACTTCATTCATTCTATTTATATTCTATATTTTCCCATATATGTTTTTCAAAATGCCCTTCTTCCCCCTATATTAACACAAAGAAACTGAGTCTGAAGAAAATAGAGACATTTTCTTTTATTTCTGAGATCCAGGGATCTGGTGCAAGAACAGCATTTCTCTGAAACCAAAGGGCAGCCTGCTGCTCTCAGTAACTTTGGGCCCTTTGAGAGAATGCCTTCAGTAGGTTGTTTATTTATGCTATTGTGAGACAGAATGTGAAAAACCAGTCAGAACCTTCTGAAAAGTATATCCCAAAGTCATATGAGAAATGTGCTGCACATTAAATTAATCACAATTTAATGGTTTTTGAGCTTCAGTGAGTCTGAGTCGTCTTTGACTTAATATTTTTTTCATTTTTGTACCTCTAGTTACCAATATTAACATACATATTTGGACTTGAATTCCTGCAACTATCAAAATAAATGAGATGAAACACAAATTTTATTGTTTCTCCTGTTGTCTCTGGTTTGTTTTAGAGACCAATTATTCACAAAATGTGGCATTTCATTGTTTTCCTTAGGGCTAAGTGGATAAAGACGTGGCATCAATCGATGCCTTATTTTTACCTGGAATTGCATAAGAAGAGGATCCCTTTAGACCTGGAAGAATTGGGGTGACAAAAAAAAAAACGTTTTCATAAGGAGAAATGAAAGGATGGTTTAAATTATGCAAGAAAAGATTCAGGGAAAATTAATGACTGTTGAGGAGAAAGTAAGATAGCCCTATTTACTGAGTATTACTCAATACAAAGAAATAAATATTTCACCTGGATGCAAGCAAAAAAATTCTTGAGGCACCTATTTTAATTTATAAGAATTCTGCTATAGAGGAAAGCTTAGCAAAAACAGCTTCATCAAATTAAAAGTTTAGGATAAAATATTAATTAAGGGATACATTAGCTGGTGTAAAATCATCCCTTTAGCTATTTAAAAGCTGCTCTTGTAATAGGGGCTTAATATCTCCAAGATTTTATAAAGAATGTTGATAGAAAGTGACTACAGCTTTATGCACAGGAGGAAGCATATGACATGAAAAATAATGCTCTTTTGCTTGAATAGGTTCTTTTTTTTCTGTTTTCAACATGCTTTCATATTTACTCTCCAATTTGAATCTCATGAGACCTCCATGAAATGGAGCTCATGTGTGTGTCCATATTTTGTAGATAAGTTTCACAGACTGAATGACTTGTTCATAGTCACAAATGAATCAGCAACTAAGCCTAGACTAGAATCCATTTTTCTTTATCCCTCATCTCTATGATATTTTTATGAGAAATAAAGCTCCATTTGTAGCTGGAAAAACACAGCATTACATTCTCTTTTTTCATTAGCCAATCCTTTAACTTTCTTCAAAGTTACTTGAAATTTCATTTCTGTAAGATTTTTATAAGTTCTCTTATTGCATAATATCTCCCATAATTGATGAGGATATTTGGGAACACCTTGTTTTACTATTATTGATTATCCAGTTTTGCTTTCTTCTCCTCCTACCCCCTCTCCCCAACCCCGCTTCCTCCTCTTCCCCCTTCTCCTCTTCCTCCTCTTCCATAGCTTGTGACCACCACAAAGCAAAAATGGAGAAGGCAATGTAGATTAGGTATTTAGAGCTTGGGCATATAATTCAATCAAACGTAGAATTAAAGCCCATTCTGACACTTTACATGAATGACTTTTTTGTTGTTGTTGTTGTCGTTTTTTGAGGTACACAGGCCTCTCACTGTTGTGGCCTCTCCCGTTGTGGAGCACAGGCTCCGGACGCGCAGGCTCAGTGGCCATGGCTCACAGGCCCAGCCGGTTGGTGGCATGTGGGATCTTCCCAGACCGGGGCACGAACCTGCATCCCCTGCATTGGCAGGCGGACTCTTAACCACTGCGCCATGAGGGAAGCCCATGGATGAAGTTTTATAAGTTATATAAACTCTAAGCTTCATATACCTTATCTATAAAGTAATACCGGCCTGTAATTAACATTATATTTTGAAAATTCCCCACCCACCACTCATTTTGGTGGGCTATCAATCATGGAACCCTACTTTTTGACCCTCAGAGTTGGGCATATGATGTGAACTAGCCTATAACAGAGCTTCATTCTCCCAGTTATGACAATTGGCTAAAGGATAGACATGTCACGCAAGCAACATGGATCAAGACACTGCCTTGGAACTACCTTGCTTAAAAATGCAAGGGAGAGTCTCCTTGATAGTTTTAACTATTTATCTTCTCTGTCACATGGAGGAATCCTGTTCTTACAATGGAAATCCCCTTCTTTCAGGTCAAAACATAAAGATAAGTAAGGAGAAAAAAAAAAGAGTACGTAGGTGCTGTATGTAATGCCTAATCCATTTTTGCCCACACTTCCCAGTGCCTTGACATAATAAAAACCTCCTATTGCTTTTATTATGATTTTATTTCATATAATATAGCTAGAATTTGGCTTCTTTTGATTGCATTTTGGAGAATCTTTTCTTAAATTTACTTCTCATTTTATATGGGAGTATAGTTGATTTACAATGTTGTTAGTTTCAGGTATACAGCAAAGTGATTCAGTTATATAAATATATATATATACTATATATATAAAATATATATATAGTATATATATAAATATATATATATACTATATATATATACCATATATATATATATTATATATATATATCCATTATTTTTCAGTTCCTTTTCCCATATAGGTTATTACAGAATATTGAGTTCCCTGTTCTATACAGTAGTTCTTTGTTGGTGATCTATTTTATATATAGTAGTGTGTATATGTTAATCCCAAACTCCTAATCTACCCTACCCTCTACCATCTTTCCCCTTTGGTAACCATAAGTTTGTTTTCTATGTCTGTTTTGTAAGTAAGCTCATTTGTATCATTTTTTTAGATTCCACATATAAGTGATATCATATGATATTTGTCTCTGTCTTACTTCACTTAGTGTGATAATCTCTAAATCCATCCACATTGCTGCAACTGGCATTATTTCATTCCTTTTTATGCTGAGTAATATTCCATTGTATATATGTACAATATCTTCTTTATCCATTCCTCTGTTGATGGACATTTAGGTTGCTTCCATGTCTTGATTGTAAATAGTGCTGCAATGAGCATTGGGGTGCATGTATCTTTTTGAATTATGGTTTTCTCTGGATATATGCCCAGGAGTGGGATTGCTGGATCATATGGTAGTTCTCTTTTTAGTTTTCTAAGGAACCTCCATACTGTTCTCTATAGTGGTTGTACCAATACATTCCCATCAGTGGTGTAGGAGGGTTCCCTTTTTTCCACGCCTTCTCCAGCATTTACTGTTTGTGGACTTTTTGATGATGGCCATTCTGACTGGTGTGAGGTGATACCTCATTTGATTTGCATTTCTCTAATAATTAGCGATGTTGAGCATATTTTCATGTGCCTCTTGGACATGTGTATGTCTTCTTTGGAGAAATGCCTATTTAGATCTTCTGCTCATTTTTTGATTTTTTTTTATGTTGAGCTGCATGAGCTGTTTATAAATTTTGGAGATTAATCCCTTGTCAGTCACTTCATTTGCAAATATTTTCTCCCATTCTGTGTGTTGTCTTTTCATTTTATGGTTACCTTTGCTGTGCAAAAGCTTTTAAGTTTACTTACATCCAATTTGTTTATTAGTACTTTTATTTTTATTACTCTAGGAGGTGGATCCAAAAAGATATTGCTGTGATTTATGTCAAAGAGTGTTGTGCCTATGTTTCCCTCTAAGAATTTTATAGAATCCAGTCTTTCATTTAGGTCTTTATTCCATTTTGAGTTTACTTTTGTGTATGGTGTTAGAGAGCGTTCTAATTTCATTCTTTTACATGTAGCTGTCCAGTTTTTCCAGCACCACTTATTGAAGAGACTGTGTTTTCTCCATTGTATATTCTTGCCTCCTTTGTCATAGATAAGTTGACCATAGGGGCGTGGGTTTATTTATGGACTTTCTATCCTGTTCTATTGATCTATATTTCTGTTTTTGTGCCAGTACCATACTGTGTTGATTACTGTAACTTTGTAGTATGGTCTGAAGTCAAGGAACCTAATTTCACCAGCTCTGTTTTTCTTTCTCAGGATTGCTTTGGCTATTCAAGCTCCTTTGTGTTTCCATACAAATTAAAATTCTTTTTGTTCTAGTTCTGTGAAAAATGCCACTGGTAATTTGATAGGAATTGCACTGAATCTGTATATTGCCTTGGGTAGTATAGTCATTTTGACAATATTGATTCTTCCAATCCAAGAACATGGTATATCTTTCCATCTGTGTCATCTTTGATTTCTTTCATCAGTGTTTTATAGTTTCTTGACTAATGCATTATGTTGTGAGGTCATGGTAAAAACTGAGCTAAGTAGCTAACATATACTAACTATAATGCCTGGCACATGGCAGTATAACTAAAAAAAGAATTATGAGATTATTGGTAATATTGATAAGAATACTTTATTTTTATTTCTATAAAACTTTCAGGACAGCCTGAAAGAATTGCTCACTCAATGATGTTTGATGACTTGCTTCCTTTCCTTTGTAGACAAGGAGAGGAATGATGAGTTATAACTGAGATATAACTGACTCACTTGCATAAAATAATCATCCATGATTACTTCCATTTTAATTCATTCTTATGATAGACAGTTTATTATATCAAGATCACAGAACACTCTATTAATACAAAAATCAGCTACTTCCCTATATAAGTGTAGTGAGCAATTGGAACTTGAAATAAAAATACATAACATTTAAAACAGCCACCCAAAATAAAGAAAGTAGTACCTAAATATAAATCTAACAAAACACATACAGGATTTTATGCTGAAAGCTATAAAACTCTGATGAAAGAAATCAACATTGATCTAAATAAATGGAGAGATACCCCATGATTATGGATTTGAAATCTCAATGTTTTAAGGTGTCAATTGTTCCAAATTTGACCTGTGGAATCCATGTAATTGCAATAATAATCCCAGCAAACTATTTTGTGGATATAGACAAACTGACTCTACTGTTTATAGAAAAGACAAAAAACTTAGGATAGCAAGCACAATACTTGAGAATAAAAATAACTTCAAGTATACACACTACCCAATTTCATAATTTATTACAAAGTTACTGAAATTGAGACAGCATAGTATTATTTACAGAATAGACACACAGATCAATGAAGTAGGATAGAGAACCCATAAATAGAGCCACACAAATATAATCTGCTGATTTTTTACTATGGAACAAAGACAGTTCCATGAGGAAAAGATAGTCTTTCTGATAAATAGTACTAGATCAATTGGATGACCATGGGCAAAACAGTGAACCTAGACATAGAGCTCATACCTTTCACCATAATTGATTCATAATGGATCATAGGTCTAGATTCAAGACACCAAATTATAATCATAGAAGAAAACATTATAGGAGAAAATCTAGGTGACTTTGGGTTTGTCAATGAGTTTTAGATATATCAAAATCATGATTAATGAAAGAAAAAAGTTCATAAGTTAGACCTTATTTAATCAAAAAATCCATTCTGTCAAACACTAAGAGTGAAAAAATAGTCCACAGACTGGGAGAAAATATTTGCAAAATGCATATAGGTTAATAACTTGTATCAATATTATAAAAAGAATTCCTAAAGCTCAACATTTAAAAAAGACAATTGAATTAAAAATGGGCTACTGATCTGAGCAGTCACCTCACCAAAGAAGATACACAGATGGCAAATAAGTATGTAAAAGATGCCCAATAGCATTTGTCATTACAGAATTGCAAATTTAAACAATGAGATTCCTGTACATATTAGAATTTCTAAAATCCAAAAGCTGACAATACCAGCTTTTGGGGAAGATGCAGAGCTACAGAACTATCATTCATTGCTGGTTGGAATGTAAAATGATACACCCAATTTGGAAGACAGTTGTGCAATTTCTTACAAAGCTAAACATTGTCTTATCATACATTCTGGTAATTGTACTCCTAGATATTTACCCAACTAATTTAAAAAACTTATATCCACACAAAAATGCACACATAGACATTTATAGCAGACCTATTTATAATTGCCAAATCCTGGGAGCAACTAAGATACTCTCCCCTAAATGTGTAGATAAACAAACTACAGTATATCTATATAATGGAATATTTTTAGTAATCAAAACGAATGAGCTATCAATTCAATAAAAATGAGTGAATTAGGTTTCCCTGGTGGCAGAGGGTTAAGACTCTCCTGCCAATGCAGGGGACATGGGTTTGAGCCTTGGTCCAGGAAGATCCCACATGCCAAGGAGCAAGTAAACCTGTGAGCCACAACTACTGAGCCTGTGCTCTAGAGCCTGCAAGCCACAACTACTGAAACCCACATGCCATAACTACTGAAGACCGCATGCCTAGAGCCCGTGCTCCTCCAATGCAATGAGAAGACCATGCACCGCAACAAAGAGTAGCCTCTGCTCACCACAACTAGAGAAAGCCCGTGCACAGCAAAGCAGCCATAAATAAATAAATAAATAAATAAATAAATAAATGTAAAAAAAAGGGTGACTCTTAAATGCATATTGCTAAAAGAGAGAAGATAGTCTGATAAGGCAAAAGACTGTATGATTTTGATTACATAATATTCTGGAAAATACAAAACTATAGAGGCAGTAAAAGTATTAGTGGCTTCCAGTGGTTCAGGAGAATGGTAGGGTTGAATGTTGAAACACAATGGATTTTTTAGGGTGGTGAAACCCATTTTTGTCAAAACACATTGAATTTTTTAACTCAAAGAGTGAACCTTGAGGTATGCAAATTTTGAAAAAATCATTTAATAAATAAAGAGAATTCCAAGATGGAATTCAGAATGTGCCCCAACAATCTAACTCTACTATAAGTGTATGAAACAACCATATTGAAGGCAATCGTGGAGGAAGTCTGACCTAAGTAACTTTGGAATACAATGGTGTCTGTAAGACGAAGGGAAAAATAAACTATACGAAAGACTGTTTTCTAGTTGGTAAAGTGGTTTCCCACAAGCATACTGGATAACAATTCTGTATACAGAAAATGAAAATTAAGTAAATAAATGGTGGATGGTGGAAGTCAATTTTCTCAGTGCTGGAGTAAAATTTATAGATTTTATAGATATTTATAGATATTCGATTAGAGGAGAATGGATTAGAGTTGTTTAGCTTAATATAGATAGAGAAAATTACATATATAAATATTTATAGAGATGTGTATCTAGATGATACATGTTTTCTTACTACATCAGCTGAGAGGGCCTAGAAATAGCAAGCATACACAGCACCCATATCTTGCTTTCAATACCATTCTTCATTGAAAGCAACCAGGGTTCGTTAGAGAAAGGCCTGATTCTAGGATTGTGGCAGGAAATATACAAGATAAAGCTGGAGCATCTTATAGTGCCAGGAAGTAATGAAGTGCTCAAAAAAAATGCCAAAACAAAAACATAATGATGGGTATATATCAAAGGAACACAGGAGTCAAATGAGTGAGCTTCCAAAGGCCAACGTTGAACAATTTGAACAATAAAATAAAATTGTTTTGGATTATAATCTAAAGTATGAAATAAATATCCATGAATTCATATCCATGAATCTGTAATGGTATAAATAAATGAATAAATATTTGAAGGAGAATAAACAAAGTTCCCATGCTGAAGAACAGCAAATAATGTATGTAGATACTCCATCTTCATTGAGGGTAAGCACACTCCCCAATTCCTTAGGTGTGAGCTGTGCACAGTAACTTCTTTCTAAAGAGTATAATATGGAGAAGTAAAGGAAAAAAGTACAAACGTGTAGTGGAGAAACCTAACCAACACCACCTTGGCTATGTGACCAAGGTCAACATCAACAGTGATAAGGTATGTGGCTAGCATATGTACCCTTGGTATGATGTGATGAATATGGCACTTTAACTCTGTCATCTTCCTCCCAGAAACTTACAACCCTAGTCTAATGATGAGAAACAGATTAGACAATTTTTAATTGAGGGACATTCAATAACATACCTGGTCAGAACTGTTCAAAACTGTCAAGGCCAACAAAAACAAGGCAAGTCAAAGAGACTGTAACAGCTAAGAGCCTAAGGAGACATGACAACTAAATGTAACATGGTATCTTGATTAAGATCCCAGAACAGTGAGAGACCATTAGGTAAATACCAAGGAAATCTTAATAAAATGTGAACTTTAGTTAAGAATAATGTATCAGTATTTGCTTATTAGTTGTGACACATGTATCATACTAATGTAAGATGTTAATAATAGGTATAACTGGCTGTAGGGTATATGGAAACTTTCTGTATTATCATTGTATTTTTTAGTCTAAAACTTTTTAATTGTTAAAAAATTAACTTCTGAAAGTTAAGAAGTAGGGATAAGATTTGAATGGCCACTTCATTAAAGAAAATATACAAATGACAAAAAAGCATATAAAAAGATGCTGAACATCCTCACTCATTAGGGCAAATCAAATTAAAACCTTCTGTGAGTTACTATACACATTCATTAGAATAACTAAACTTTAAAAAGAAAGGCAAAGCCAAGTGTTAACAAGTATATAAAACACCTGACACTCTCATAATCTCTGGTAGCATTGCAAAATAGAAGAGCCACTTTGAAAAAGAGGTAAACAAATTTTTAAATGTAAATATACACTTAACATGAGACCAAGAAAATTCCTAGATATTTACACAAGAGAAGTGAAAGACTCATTGAATTTTCATAGCAACTTTATTCTTAATATTAAAAATTGGAAACAGTCTAAATGCTCATGAACTGATGAATGGATAAGAAACCAGTTGTGACTGGCTCATTCATACTGTAAAATCCCACTCACCTAGGAAAACACTGTAACACAGATGAATTTCAAAAGAATTTTGCTGAACGTAAAAAAAAAAATCAGGTGTATTTAAAAATTGACTCACATTCTGCTTATAAGAAGCCTACTTTAAATATAAACACACCAACAGTTTAAAAGTAAGTGGGAAAAGATATACCATGCTAACACTAATCATAATATATCTGTAGTAGCTATATTAATATCAGAAATTGTTAGAGCAAAGAATATTACCAGGAATAAATAGGGTCATATAATGATAAATAGATAATATATCATGACCAATGGAGTTTACACCAGGAAGTCAATGTTGATGTAACATTTAAGAACTAATTATTGTAATTCACCATGTTATCAGATTTACAATAAAAGCCACATGGTTACTTAAATAAGTACAAAAAAAAAAACCTTTGGACAAACTCACAGATGTATTCAATAATAAAAACTATTAGCAAACGAGCAATAGAAAATGTACCCAGACTAATGAAGTGTATGAATGAAAAGAACTATAGCTAATATCATTTGAAATGATAACTATCTCATAGTTTTCTCATAAAATTGAAATCACGGCAAGGGTTTCCACTCTCACCACTTCTATTCAACATCAGATTAGAAGGTATAGTAAAATAGTACAAGAAAATGAAATGAAAGTCATCCAGATTAGAAAGGGAGAAGTAAAACTGTCATTATTTATAGAACATCACACAGAATCTCAAAAATAAATAAAAACTCGTAGAGTTAATACATGAGTTTAGCAAGGTTACAAGATCAATGTACAAAACTCTATCATATTTCTACATAGTAGTAACAAATGTCAGATATTTTTTATTAAGAGATACTTTGAAATAAACCTGATAAAAATATTTGAAAGTGCTATGCACTGAAAAAAACAAATTATATTTAGAGAATTAGAGAACACCTAAAGAAATGTAGATGGATACTGTGTTCATGGATCAGAAAATTCCATATTAAGATATCAGTCCTTTCAAGTTGATCAAAATCCAATGAATGTTAATTGAAAAATGCCGGTTGGCTTTTTATTTTTTTTCTTTGAGATTTCCTCCCCAGAGATAGTGGAAAATCCAACCATGTAGAGAATAAAATCTGGTTCTTACCCTGAATTATCACTGTTGTTTTCAAATAAAATTTTAAAGTATGGGTCACTATGTGTTTGCATAAGATTGAAAGCAAAGATATTGTGCAGAAATATATAAGTATAAGAGATCAGAGCAAATAGCAGTTCAGAATTTAGTCAAACAAAATGAGTTTTGGGAAAAGCTCCAAAAACAGATGTCAATGCATATTAAATATTCAAAGTCTTGGCAGACAATAAGTCAAGGCAAGACTCTAGACATCTAAGCATTGTGATTTGATCCAGGTTTAATTTTAAGGTATATGTCAGACATAAATTTCTTATTTAGAGAAATTTATCAAATTAGAGGTGATTGACTCCAGGAATAAAATGATGTAAGCTGCAGCCTTGATAACTAATTGAGTTTACCTGACATAACAGATTTCTCACCAGCTCAAATTCAATTATATTCTTATTTATAATTTGCCATTCACTTACGGTGTTTAGAAATATCCCCTTTGTGGATATTCAACTATGTTAATTAACTATAGTTAATTACTTTGTGGAGTAATTAACTATGGTTGGTATGAGAGAATATATGAAAGGCCAGTTTGAAGAGATATGTTGTGAACTCTACTTATTGGAGTTTAGTATAGTTGATTCCCATTATTATCTTAATTTTTACTATTTTGTGAATAATTAAAAATTCTAATATATACTTATTAATATTTTATAATATAAAACTTCATAACCCTAATGCTTATACTTAGGACATAGGACTAAGTGAAGTGTTCTTAGATATGATAACTAATGCATAACCCCCCAAATTTTAAAAAAAAGATAAATTGGACTTCATCAAATTTAAGCCATTTGCATTGAAAAAGACCTTATTAAGAAGATAAAAAGACAAACTATACACTGGGATAAATGATCTACAAACCACGTATCTTAAAAAATTCCTATATATAAAATATAGAAGTCTTAAAACCCAGTAGTAAAATAAAATCCAATTATAAATGGACAAAAGACATGAATAGCCATTTCACCAAAGAGAAGAGAAACGATCTTTGCATCACTGGCGTCCCAAAAGAAGAGAGGGAGAAAGGGGCAGAGAGCTTATTTAAAGAAACGATGGTTGAACACTGAAGTAAGTCAGGCAAAGACAAATACTATATGTTATCACTTACAGGTGGAATCTAAAAAATAAATGAGTGTAACAAAACAGAAACAGACTCGGATATAGAGAAAAAACTAGCATTTACCAGTGGGGTGAGGGATGGGGGAAGAGGAAAGATAGTGGTAGCAGACGGTTCGTATGTTTTATACGTACAAACAACTATGCATAAAATAAATAAGATACAAGGATGTATTGTACAGCACAGGGAATATATTAATATAGCCAATATTTTATTACAAGTTTAAATGGAGTATTGTGTCACTGTGTTATACTCCTGAAACATAATATTGTAAATCAACTACACTTAACTTAAAAAAAGAAAAGAAAGAAAGAAAGAATGACTGAGAACTTCCAAAATCTGGGGCAAGATTTGGTCATTTAAGTTCACAGGGCTCACAGGTCCCCAAACAAAATCAATTTAAAGGTATATTCCCCAAGACATAACAAAACTGCATAAAATCAAACACAAGAGATAATTTTTAAAGCAACAAGAGAAAAAAAAAATCTCACCTACAAGGAAACTGCCATAAGGCTATCAGCAGATTACCTAGCACAAAACTTGCAGGCCAAGAGAGAGTGGGATGATATAGTTAAAGTGCTGAAAGAAAAAAAAGAAAAAAACCTGCCAACCAACAATACTTTACTCAGCAAAGTTGTCTTTCACAAATGAAGGTGAGGGAAAAACTTTCCCAAACAAACAAAAGCTGAGGGAATGTATCACTACTAGACCTGCATTACAAGAAATGCTAAACGTAGTTGTTCAGTTGAAGCAAAAGAACACTAACAACATGAAAATATAAACATTTCAAAACTCACTATAAATGTAAGAATGTAGTCAAATTCAGAATACTCTAATACAGTAATGATAGTATGTAAATCACTTTTAACTCTAGTATAAAAGTTAAAGGACAAAAGTATAAAAACTAGTTAGAATAATGTTTTAATGAATATGCTATATATAGAAGATATAAATTGTAATATCAATAACATCAAATGTGCTGGGAGAAACTAAAATGTGGAGTTTTTGTATGTGGTTGAAGTTATCAGCTTAAATTAGACTATTATATCTATAAGACATTTTACGTAGGCCTCCTGTAACTACACATATAAAACCTGTAGCAGAACACAAAAAATAAAGACAAAGGAACCAAAGATTACCACTACAAATATATCATCTAATAACAAAAGACTGCAAAAGAGGAAGAAAGGAACTACAAAACAGTCAGAAAACAATTAATATGATGACAATAATAATTAAATGCAAATGATTAATTATCAAATCAAAAGACATAGATTGGCTGAATAGATTAAACAAAAAAAAAGACCCATCTACGTTCTATCTCTGTGACAGTCACTTTATTTATTTTTATTTTTATTTTTTTAAGAAGATGTTGGGGGTAGGAGTTAATTAATTAATTAATTAATTGTATTTTTGCTGTGTTGGGTCTTCATTTCTGTGCGAGGGCTTTCTCTAGTTGTGGCAAGCGGGGGCCACTCTTCATCGCGGTGCACGGGCCTCTCACTATTGCAGCCTCTCTTGTTGTGGAGCACAAGCTCCAGACGTGCAGGCTCAGTAATTGTGGCTCACGGGCCTAATTGCTCTACAGCATGTGGGATCCTCCCAGACCAGGGCTCGAACCCGTGTCCCCTGCATTAGCAGGCAGATTCTCAACCACTGTACCACCAGGGAAGCCCTGACAGTCACTTTAGATTTAAGGACACACACAGGCTGAAAGTAAAGGGATGGAAAAAATTATTTCATGCATATGGTAACCAAAAGTGAGCAGTAGTGGCTATACTTAAATCAGATAAAATAAACTTTGTCAAAAATTGTCAAAAGAGACCAAGAAGTTCATGATCTAATGATAAGTCAACTCACTGAGAGGATATAACAATTATAAATGTATATGCACCCAACATTGAAACACATAAATATGTAAAGCATGTATTAAGACAAATGAAGGGAGAATTGGTCAACAATACAATAATAGTAGGGGATTGCAATACCACACTTTCAATGTTGAATAGATGATCTAGACAGAAAATGAATAAGGAAACAGTGGAAGTGAATGAAACTATAGATCAAATAAACTTAACAGACATATATCGAGCATCCTATCCAACGGCAGAGTACATCTTCATTTCCAACACCCATGGAACATTCTCCACGATGGATCATATATTGGGTCACAGAATAAGTGCTACCAAATTTAAGAAGATTGATATCATTTCAAGTGTATTACCTGACAAAAATAGTGTGAAACTAGAATCAATAATAGGAGGAAAAATAGAAAATTCATAAATAGGTGGAAGTTTAGAAACACACTTCTGAACAACCAGTGGGTCAAAGAAGAAACCAAAAAGGTAATCAAAAAATAACTTGAGACAAACGAAAATGGAAATTAACCACACCAAAACTTAAGGTGTGCAGCAAAAGCAGTTCCAGTTGGGAAGTTTACAGCAATAAAATGCCTACATTAAGGAAAAAAATCGCAAACAACCTGACTTCACACATCAAGAAATTAGAAAAAGAAGAACAAACTAAACCTAAAGTTAGAATAAGGAAGGAAATAATAAAGATCAGAGCAGAAATAAATGAAATTGAGACTAAAAAACAAAACAACAGATCAATGAAACTAAGTTCTTTCTTTTAAAGATAAACAAAGTTAAATGTTTAGCTAGACTAACAGGACTCAAAATTATAAATGAAAAAGGAACCATTACAACTGATACCACAGAAATATAAAGATCATATGAGACTATTATGAACATATAATGCCAACAAATTGGACAACCTAGAAGAAATAAATTCCCAGAAAAATAAAACCTACCAACAGTGACATAAAGAAAAAGAAAACATAAACATACAAATAATGAGAAAGTATATTGAGTAAGTAGTCAAATCATCTCCCAGTATAAAAGTTCAGGACCTGATGACTTCACTGTTGAATCCTAACAAACATTTAAAGACAAGGCCAGTATTGCCCTCATACCAAAGTCAGATAAGGACACTACAAGAAAAGAAAAGGATAGACCAGTATTCCTGATGAATATACATGTAAAAATCCTAAAAGCCAAATAATACCCCCAAACCCTAACAAACTGAATTCAATAGTATATTAAAAAGGATTACACACCATGATGAAATGTGATTTATTCCTGGGATGCCTAGATGGAACACAAATCAAATGTGATATACCACATTAAAGAATGAAGGACAAGAATCATATGATCATCTCAATAAATGCAGAAAAATGATCAGATATGTATTTTGAAAATAGCTTCTCCCAGTTCATGCCTTGTCTTTTCATTCTCTCAACAATGCCTTCTGTAGAACACAAGTTTTATATTTTAATGAAGTCTAATTTATCAATTATTTTCTTTCATGGATTATGCCTTGCTGTTTTGATCTTTCTTTTTAATTTAATCATTCCTTAGGGAAATTTTTTTTTCAGGAATAATATTATTAGATGAGAGCTTTGGAACACTAACTGGGACTAGTTAAATTGATAAGAATTCTTCCCATAGATTTTAGATTCCAGTGGTGTCATTTGAGAACAGCAAGAGATATATGATTTTCTCTATTTTTAAAAGAGTGAAACTGAGAAAATATAAGTAAATTATACAAGGATGAAGTCATTCAGGGGCGAAGCCAGGTTTACAAAAAGCAAAAAGCAGAAAACTTTTTGTCCTGAGATTTTTCACACTAAACCCAGAGAAAATAAGTAGATCTTTTAGTGTTTGCTCATTTTATTTTGCTTAACAGTGATTATTGATTACTTTCTAATGTTTATAGTATTTCTAAATTTGATTACACAGACTTTGAGGGAGGATGTTGAGAGGAGAGAAAAGAAACTTTTTTCACCATCCTTGAGGAATGATTTTTGTTTTTCCAAACTAAGTGGATAATTTGGTTGAAGCCTCAAGACTAACATTTTCTTAAATTTCTCCAATAAATCTGTGGTTCTGTGGCATGGATCTATGATTAAAAATCCATATTTTAATTGAAGAGGGTGGTGTTCTACAGGCTTGAATGGCCCCAGCTTGTGTCTCAAATATATATGGGAATGGATGTTCAGTCTATTTCAGCCATGGTTCAATATGTGACCCCACTGTGTCTGATAATAAGCAGTTATGATTTTCTTTATGTAAATCTCTTTCCTTATTTCCTTAATAATAATGGTTTTGATAATGGTTTAGTTCTGACATGCCATCTATTACAGTACCAGTTATTCAAAGGAGAGGTTTAAAAAATAGCATTTTCTCTTCACTCTCTTCCAGATGGCTTCATAATTGGTTTATTATTTTTGCAGATGTTGTAAGGGAAATTTCAGGGTATGAGCCAACAAAACATCAAACAAGGTAATAAAAATGGACTTTTTCATTGAGTATTCATTATGTAAAAAAATATGTTTTATATCAACTGCAGGTACAGTAAATTATCAGTCAAGCATATTGTGATTTTATAAATTGCATGCCAATTATTTGAGATATAAATTGATCTTTTTGCTTCATGGGGGAATGGGGAGCATTTGGAAATTAATTTAGTAATAGCCATAAATCAAATGTTCTTTTAACTTCATTTTCAAAAAAGTCATGTAATTACATTTTCTTGCCTTTTTATATGATTTCATGGGTTTTAAAGTATTTGACTATAATGCTGGGTAGAAAGCCAGCCAGGTACTATTATTCTGAGAACCATGCTGACTGAGGAAACTGAAGTTCAGAGAATAAAGTGATTTATTATAGTGTCAATCAGTCTTCTGACTCCTAATCCTCTATGCATTATTCCACTACCAGAGAATATCTTGGATACAGAATCCCTGATGTAGATGCAAGTTAAAGATGTTTCACTTCTTTAGAGGACCATTTCCATCACACAAATCTGTAGGAATACAAAAGATTGATCTTGTATGGATTCTTTTTTATTTCTTTTTTTTTTATTTGGCTTCACAGTACTTTGTTTTTATGAAAGGAATCATTGGAAGTTTTTATGGAAAAATTCTTAGTTTTAGAGTTGGGGATAGGCCATAGAACTCATGAAATTCAATGACCCATCCTTAAAAGTCTTTCCTACATCCTTCTTGAAGGATAAATTTCCTGCCTTTGACAGAAGGTTTCTAAAGACGGGGTGATATATTTCCATTTTTTGAAATTTCTGAGTTTAAGATATTTTCCTCTTAGAGCAAGTCAGTATTTATTTCCTTCTACTTCTAATGGTCTCAGGTTTTCCATGACACGTGTATGAATAGATATGTCAGTTTTGTGACAGGATAATTTATTTAACTGATTTAATATTTCACTTTGACTCAAAAAATCTTCTTATAAATCTTCATCTATTGATACCATTATTTTATTTCTGCTAGCTCATCTTTTCCCTAAAAGTACCTTGGCCCTAGAATAAACTGCCATAGGGAAAGGTGTCCAGATTTCTCATCAAGCTGGTCATTTTCAGTTTTTACTAAACTTAAAATTCTTCAAGATATGTCAAGCCATAACTCTTCTCAAAGTTCAGCTAATAGCCTAGAAGTGGTGTGATACTTAACGGTGGGAAGGAATGGAACTCACATAAGGAGGCTGTTTGGGGAATGGCTGCCCAGGGATTCATATATCATCATGCTCTTAGTTGTTTTGCTGTTTTGTACAGTAGAAGGAGATGGAAAAACTGGTACAGAGATGTGGAATGAATTTAGGAAGAGTGATTTGGAACTCTGCTCCTCCTCAAACATATGATTAAATAGAAGTTTTCAGTCAGAAATAAAATTTATTGTACTGGCAAGGGACATATCTCATGGTTAGTTAATAACATAATTGTCTTGTATCTAGGAAAATTATATAGCTCATTAAACTTTTATGGGGAAATAGACACAATAAAAACACTGCAGAATAATTGCATTCTTAGGGCCACAAGAGCACAGCGGGAGTCCAACCAAGTGTATCTAAGGAACCAACTCTTATTGACTTGTATGCATCCCCACTCTGCCTCTCTAAGGAATCTCCTGCACCTGATATTGATATTATAAGGATAAAAACCATAAGAAATATGACAAAACATAATTAGGAGTGCTATGACCTGAAGTCGAGCTAGCTTCATTTTTGGGTAAAGTCTGGGGTAGTGAGTGCATGTTTACTTAGTAGATAAAGATGAGATCACAAGAAAGAAATTTGGATTACACTGAGCACATAGGCTAGAGATCTTCCAGGGTGTTGAAGACCTATTTAAACATCCACTGACTTTAGTACATAAATTACATGCTTTAGAAATCTCTCATCTCAGTATTTCAGCATGATGTCACTGTTGCATAGAAGGAAATCTTTGAGGGAGCAGCCATTTTAATGTGAGGATCTGTGACTACAAAAAATTGACCAAGATGGGTAACTTGGGTGAATGTGTTAGAAAACTATCTCTTGAATCTGGATACTGACATGAAGCACCTGACTATACTGTACTTTAGTTCAGAATAGATTTAGGAAACCAATAATTATATGCACTTCAGAAAACAGGATTTGGAATATATTTTTAATGACTTTTCTGAACATAAGTGGAATCAATAATTTATTGTAAAAATATGGAAGATAAAAAAGGAAAAAATGAAGAAAACATATGTGATACACATATATATGTAACTGAAGAAAAATACTGAATAATCATTTTTTTCTGTAGACCTGTCCATTGCTTTTGTTGTTTTTAATGCTTATGCATGTGTACTTTATCTGGAGTTAATGTTATAAAATTGATGTTCCACAGTTTCCACTCTTTTGTAAATTGGTTTCTCACTTAATATATTTTATGTTATTAAATATAATTTCAGATCTTGGTTTTTTAAATGAGGTATAATTGATATATAGCACTGTATTAGTTTCAGGTATCCAACATAATGATTAAATATTTGTATACATTGCAAAATGATCACCACAATAAGTCTATTTGACATCCATCAACTTACATAGTTACAAATTTCTTTTTCTTATGATGAGAACTTTTAAGACCTACTCTCTTAGCAACTTTCAAATATGCAATAACGTGTTATTAACTATAGTCACCATGCTGTATATTACACCCTTGTGACATTTATTTTATAACTGGAAGTTTGTGTCTTCTGACTCCTTTTACCCATTTCACCCTCTACCCTCCTGCCTCTGAAAACTAACAATCTGTTCTCTGTATCTATGAGCTTGTTTATTTTAAATTTTGTTTTTGTTTTGTTTAGATGCCACATATGAGTAAGATCATACAGTATTTGCCTTTTCTCTCTGACTTATTTCATTTAGCATAATGTCCTGGAGGTCCAATCATGTTGTTGCAAATGGCAAGATTTTATTATTTTTATGGCCTAATAATATTTCATTGTGGGCATGTGTGTGTGTGTGTGTGTGTGTGTGTGTGTTTGTGTTTATTTTTTCTTTTTCCATTCATCTACTAGTGGATGCTTAGGTTGTTTCTATACCATGGCTATTGTTAATAATGATGCAATGAGCATGGGGTCCATATATATTTTCTAGTTAGTGTTTTCATTTCCTTCAGATAAATACTCAGAAGTGGAATTGCTGGATCATGTAGTAGTTCTATTTTTCATTTTTTGAGGAACCTCCATACTGTTTTCCATAGTGACTGCACCAGTTTTTTGTACATTCACACCAACAATGCATAAAGATTACCTTTTCTCCACATCCTCACCAACACTTGTTATTTCTTGCCATTTTTGATATTACCCATTCTGCTAAGTGTGTGGTGATATCTCATTGTGGATTTGATTTGCATTTCTCTAATTAGTTGAGCATCTTTTTGTGTCTACTGACTATCTGTCTATCATCTTTGGAAAACTGTTCAGATTTTCTGCCCATTTTTAATTGGATTGTTTGGTTTTTTGCTATTGAGTTGTATGAGTTCTTTATATATTTTGCATATTGACCCCTTATCTGTATATAATTTGCAAATACTTTCTTCTATTCAGTAGGTTATGTTTTCATATTTTTGATGGTTTCTTTTGCTGTGCAGAAACTTTTTACTTTGATGTAGTCCCATTTATTTATTTCTGATTTAGTTGCTTTTGCTTTTGGTGTCAGATTCAAGAAATCATCTTTGCAGTTGAAAATCTGAATATAACTTTACAGTTGGCCCTCTGTATCCACGAGTCTGCATCCATAGATTCAACCAACCATAAATAATATAGTACTATAGTACGTACTGAAAAATGTCTGTGTATAAGTGGACATCACAGTTCAAATCCATGTTGTTCAAGGGTCAGCTGTATATTGCAAAGTTGTAGTATTCAAAACAGTATGGTAGGGCTTCCCTGGTGGCACAGTGGTTGAGAATCTGCCTGACAATGCAGGGGACATGGGTTCGAGCCCTGGTCTGGGGGGATCCCACATGCCGCAGAGCGGCTAACCCCGTGAGCCACAAATACTGAGCCTGTGCGTCTGGAGCCTGTGCTCCGCAATGAGAAGCTGCGATAGTGAGAGACCCGCACACCATGATGAGGAGTGGCCCCCACTTGTCGCAACTAGAGAAAGCCCTCGCACAGAAACGAAGAGCCAACACAGCCATAAATAAATGAATAAAAAGAAAAAACAGTATAGTATTGGAATAAAAAAAGGCACTTAGATCAATGGAACAGAATAGAGAGCCCAGAAATAAACCCATGCATGAATAGTCAATTAATTTTCAATAAATGAACTAAGAATGTAAATGGAGAAAGGATGTTCTCTTCAATAAATGGTGTTGGGAAAACTGGCCCCCTACATTACAGCATACACAAAAATCAACTCAAAATATATTGAAGACTTAAATGTAGGACCTGAAATTGAAAACTTCTAGAAGGAAATGGGAAAAGTGGTGGATAATCTCCTTGACTTTGGTCTCCCCAATTATTTTTTTTGGATTTGACACCCAAATCAAAGACAACAATTTAAAAAAATTAAAAGTGGAATTATATCAAAGTAAATTTCCACATAGCAAAAGAAAGCATCAACAAAATGAAAATAGGTTTGTGGAACTGGAGGAAATACTTGCAAACCACACATCCAGTACAGTGTTAATATTCAAAATATACAGGAAATCATGACTCAATAGCTAAAAAGCAAATGATGCAATTAAAACAGCAAAAGACTTGCATAAACAATTCTCAAAAGTAGTTATACAAATGGACACCAGGTACAAGAAAAGGTGCTCAACATTACTAATCATCAGAGAAATGCAAATCAAAATTATAGTGAGATATCATCTCACACTTACTAGGATGGCTATTATCAAAATGATGAGAGATAACAATGCTGGTGAGAATGAGGAGAAAATGAAACCTTAGTACACTGTCAGTGGGAATGTAAACTGCATCTGGGTAAATGGATAATGTTTAGATGATCAAGAATTTTCAGCATGTGAGAATTCTTGGCTGGAATTTTTCACACAGACTCAAACTGAATCACTAATCCCAGATTTTACCTTGAGCCCAGTAGGTATTGTATTCCTCAAAATAAAAGTTTCCTTGATGTCTTTTTCCATTTAACACTCTTGATGTGCTCCAAGGGGATCTTACCCTTGAGAAAAGATTTTTTTTACATTTGTCTTTAATATTTTTATATTGTTTGAATTATTTAAATAAGCAGGTATCATATGGATACATAGTAAAGTGATATAAAACAATATTGCAATTTAGATGTGGTGTGCTTCACATTTCAAAGTGTTTGGTTAAATGCTCCATCTGGCCTTCTTCTGACCAGGATGTTTTTTCCCTCATCCACTAGTTTTGTAATCTTTTTAATTTGTAATTTTGCATAGGTAAGTAGAACCAAAAGTTTTCTTTTCATTTCCTTCCTCTTTCCTTCTTCCTTCATTTTAAAAATTTCTTGCAGTTATTAAACATTGCATCTGTGTGACATTTTCTAAAGTTGCAGCAAACGCACTATGTAGAGAATAATAGTGCTCAAAATTTGCCTCTTTTATAAATAAGTTTTATATCAACATTCTTGACTGAAAATATTTGCTGACTTAATGGCATTTATTGTATTTTTGATATAGTAATGGTAGGAGAGTAATCATGCTTCTTAGGAAAAAAGAATTGCCTAACAAGTAAAATAAGATGTAAGTATTAGTATTAATTGTCAAAATAGTTTTTGTGTATTTTTGCTGAATAACGTGTCAAACTTAGAGAAACACTTTATTTTCCAATGAAAGGAATAACAAAATTTTTTTTAATGGGCTCATAAGAATCACTGTGGGATTGGCATATATACAGTAATATGTGTAAAATAGATAACGAATAAGAACCTGCTGTATAAAATTTTTTAAAAAATACAGTAAAGTCTAGGAAAAAAAGAATCATTGTGTATGGGAATAGTCCTGCTATTATTTAATGGATGGAAGAAACTGGGGGGAGGGAGTGGAATTGCTTTCCCTTCTGGTTTTATTCTTGACTCACTTGCGGAATTACTTCAACATCCTTAACATAGCTCCTCCCCCCAACCCCCATACCAAGTGTTAGATGAGACTAGCAATAACTGACCATTACTGAGTATCATTCAAATGCATTATCACTTTTTCCCCAGCTTTATTAAGATAAAATTGACATACAACATTCTGTAAGTTTAAGATATACACCTAATGATTTGATATATGTGTATTTTGTGAAATGATAACTATAATAAAGTTAAACACATCCATCACCTCACATGTTTAGAACATTTTTTTTTCTTTTTTGGTGCGATCTTTTAAGGTCTATTTACCTTCTTAGCAACTTTCAAACATACAATAAATATACAATACAGTATTGTTAACTATGGTCATCATGTTACTATTGCTTTTTTTCCCCAATGGATGAAAATTTTACAAACAGTGAGAGGCACAGAAAAGAATTGTACAATTCAATGAGTTCTGATAAATATATGCACTTACAACCTTCACTAACTCAAGATATATAACACTTCCATCCTGCTAGAAAGTTCCCTCAAACCCCTTTTCTGTTATCCCCCACACCACAAGCAAACTCTGTTCTGATTTCTATCACTTTATATTAGCTTTTCCTTATTCATATAACTTGAATCATATATTGTATATCATTTTTCACCAGAAATAATGTTTTCTGAGTTTCATCTTTATTGTAGAATTTATCACTTATTTGTTCTTTTTTAGCTGCTACATAATATTTCACAATGCACATATACCACAATTTATTTAGCAATTCTCTTCTTGATATACATTTCTTTACAGGATTGGGCTACTATAAATAAAGCTACCATGGAATTATTTCACAATTCTTTTCATGAATAAATGTTTTCACTTCTCTTAGGTAAACATTGAGGAGTTCAAATGAAAGGTGTTAGAGTAGAAATATATTTTACCTTGTAAAGAAACCACCCAACATAAAAAGTCTAGTTATTCCACATCATCAATAATATTTGGTATTTTCCATCTTTTGAATTTTAACCACTCTACTGGGTATGAAATTGTATTCTACTGTATGTATCATTTCCCAGGTGAATAATGATCTACGGCTTTCTATGTAACAGTCTGTACCTCATTTTCTTTGTGCGATGTGTTTAAAATATCATGTCTTATACTGCTGTGAGGATTAGATGAGATAATGTGTATACAGACAGTGTCTGATACCTAATAAGAGCTTAGTAAATTATAGATCGAAGAATACCTCTTCAGACTGGAATGCAAATCTCTCACTCCTCCTTTTCTTTAATGTCCCATCGTTCATGAATTTTTTCTAGGCTCAGCCTTCCCAGAAGAGAGTTGATTATTTCTGTGTCATCTGTAGTTTCAAAGCATAAGTGATACCCTTTGAAAAGAGTATGATTTATTTTACTCTGTGTGTCAGGGCTGCTTCTCTGCTTTCTTATTCATTCAATATTCACTTTGGAAAACACAGAAGAATTGAAACAGCTTACTTGGGCAGCATTATCAACTTTTTGGTTACTTTTTTTAACCAAGCAACTTTATGCAAATATTTCTGAATATAAGCTGTACAGTATTTCTATGTTTCCATTGGATTTCAGTCTGTCCTGTTATTTTGCATCCTGAAATGTGCTACTGCACTACTTTGTGTTTCATGCAACTGTGTATACTATATGATCACTGCTTTAACCATTGTAACGCCTTAGTTATTCAAAGTTTTGTTTCAGATTTGGGGGCATTGGGTGTTATGAATTAATCAGTAGCTCTCTGTGCTTGAGTCTAAATAAAAATTCCAGTGAATCTTTCACTAGAATAAGACTTTCTCTTCAGACACTGCTGTAGCTAGAAATTGGCAGCTGATGAGAGGGAAATGATGAGCAAAGCCAGAGGGGTGACTTTTGTTAAAGGGGCCAAGGAGATGACAAATAAATTAATGGAGAATGGTAGAGAAAGATATCTCTGATCATCTGGTGCAGGTGCAAGCAAAAAGGCAGAGAATAATTGTTTAGTGACAGTATGTAGAAAAAAGTGGAAGATTTTATAGTCACATACTGGAGTCTTCCTCTAGTGATACAAAACTATTTGGGGATAATTCAGGCCAGAGCAAGTCCATCTTGCACCAGAGGACAATAAAAGAGAGATAGTAATAATATTATATGGAGCACAGTACAGAACTGTGATTACAAGTCCATCCTGGCATCATTAGTTTTGCTCTTTTCCTGCTGTGTAACCTGAAGGCAAGGTACCTCTGAGAGTCTTGGTTCCCTCACTGAATATGGAGAATAATGTTAGTTTCCACACACAGGGTTGTCCTGTTTAACAGAGGAGGTAATGCATGTAAATCACAAGCATGTGGGATGTAGAAATTGTGTGATGCATTTTAGCCACTGAAGTTAATGGATTGAGGGTCTATTCTACCCTAAATGCTGCACCAGGACTTTTCATACATTATTGTATTGAATTCTTCATTTTATTCTCTAGTAGATGTTACTTCTCTCATTTTGCAGTTGAGGAAACTGAAAGAAACTAAACGACTCCTTGTCAAGTCTTGTATGTTTTGGATGTCTTTTCACCATGTTCCAGGTTGCATCAAATATAAAATAAGGCTCTATTACATATTTATAGCTACCTACCTATGTTACCAATAGCAGCATCTCATCAATTTAGGTGAGAAATTTGAAGAAAAGAGATAGAACAAGGGGAAGTGTACTGCAAGTGTTAGACATATTTAAAATATATAGATAGGTATAGATATAGATGTAGATAGATATTTAGTCTCCAGAGGCCATAAAATACCATAATAATTGCAGGAAGAGGAAACCATCCAAACTGATTTACTGGTGAAGTATTCAATGTTTAGTTCTTATGCAATTGTTCTTTCTCTTAATACAAGTGAGAAATAAAAGGAATCCTCAGGGATTATCTATTTCACATTGTAGTTTAGACTTATAGCTATCTGAGGCATTCAAAAAAGTTGATTTTCTCTACTTGTGAACATCTCTAGTGATGAAAATATCACTTAAAAGTGTAAGTGTGGCTTCTGATCCCTTTAGGATGTATAAAGTCACAGGAAACTTAACAATGATAACTTGTCAGATAAGCTTCAAAAACCTAGATTTTTAAAAACCCATCAGAGAGACAAGGATATAAATAAAACTAAATGAAAGTAACTCCATAAAAGAATGAAACTTTTCTAGAGAGAAGAAACCTATGGTTATTTTCATTACTGGGGACATGGCAAGAGTCAGCAAGATCCCACCATAAAAGATGCTAAGGAGAATCCATCCAATGTTTAATGTTATATATATGTGTGTATATATAAACATTAAATATATATTGTATATGTAACATAATTACTTTTAAGCTTTAAAAATAAACCTTTAATTTTAGAATAGTTTTAGATTTACTAAAAATGTAAAAAGTTAGTACAGAATTGCTGTATGCTCCTCACTTTGACTGTTAGCTTCTAACTTTTTATGATATATTTATCACAACTAAGGAAAAAACTTTATTCAATTTTCACTAGTTGTTTCCTATTATTCTTTTTCTTTTCCAGGGTCTCATCCAGAATAATATACTTTGTTTTCATGTTTCCTTAAATTCCTCTTGATTGTGACAATTTCTCAGATTTTCTTTGTTTTGATGACCCTGGCAATTTTCAGGAGTACTTGTCAAGTATTTTAGAGACTACCCCTTAATTGGGGTTTGCCTGATATTTTTCTCATAATTTAATCTGAGTCATGGGTTTCTGGGAGAAAGATGATAGAGGTGAAATACCATTCTTATCATATATCAAGAGTACCTGTTATCAACATGACTTATCACTAATGAGCTGACCTTGATCACATGGCTGAGTGAGGCAAGTGTTTGCTAGGTTTCTAAACTATAAAGTTACTCCTGCTTTTTCCATATTCTGAAAGCAAATTGCCTAGTGTAGTCCTCATTAACCCTTGCATGGTTTGTGGAGTTAAACACTACCTATTGGAGAGAAAATACCTATATAAATTACTGGAAATTCTTCTGCATGGGAAATTTGCCTCTTTTCTCCCATCTATTTATGATTTAATAATTTATATCAGTATGGATTCATGGATATTTATTTTATACTTTGAATTATGATCCATCACTACATTATATATATATATTGACTTTCATAGTTCCAGCTGTGCCCATGGATGCTCTTCCAGGTAGGCACCTGTAATCCTTTGACATGCCCCTACCCTTTTGTTTCTTGATCACTTCTTTAATTTCTGGCATTACAATACTTTTAACATTTTACTCTGAAATATTTTTAGATTTCTGGAAAAACAGCACAGATAGTATAGAGTTCCCTTACACCCTTCATCCAGGTTCCCCTATTGTTAATGTTTTACATACCATGTTACATTTACCAAAACTAAGACACTGACATTGGTATAATACTATTAACTAAGCTAAAAACTCCATTGAGATTTCCCCAGATTTTCTTCTGGTGCTTTTCTTCTTGTCCAGAATCCAAATTTGGGTACCCCATTGTATTTAGTCCTTGTGTCTCCTTAGCCTACTCCATTCTGTGACAGTTTTTATGTCTTTTCTTGTCTTTTATGGTCTTGACACTGTTGAAGACTAGTGGTCAGGTATTTTCATAGAGTGTCTCTCAAATTTGCTTTGCCTGATATTTGTTCATGATTAGACTGAGGTTATAGATGTGGGGGAAGAATACCACAGAACTAAAGTGCCCTACCTATCATGTCACAACAGGGAATACATAATATATATCAACATGATTTAATACTGGTGTTGTTAGCCTTTGTCATCTGGCAAAGGGTGTATCTGTAAGGTATCTCCCTGTAAAGTTACTATTTTTCTCTTTACATACTCTGTTTCTTAGAAACAAGTTACTAAGCCCTACCCACACTCCAGGAGAAAGAAACTAGCTCCATATCCTGAAAGTAGTAGTATCAACAACCAACACAGAAATTATCAGTTTTGAGGAAGACTTCTGTTCTTCCTTTCTCCTGCCTTCTCAAAAATGAGACCTATTGTAATCTCTTGCACAAAGCTTCTGGTGACTAGTTGGGAATATTTGCAGGAAATTTGGCATGTGGAGAATAGAATGGTGAAGTTCACCTCTGAACAATGAATGGAAAATACATGCTGTTGGGTGGCGCCCTTGGCATTTGTCAGATCAGTGGAATCTTTTACCTGCATACAAAATCTCTTTGCTTTATAAGTAAGATCTATTCTTAGTCCTCATCCTAGAGAAGTTTATCCATAAGGGAAATGATAACATAGAATGAATCCACATACCTTGTAATCATTCTGTTTAATCGAGCCAGACAAGTTTACTCTAAAATTGTACTATAATTAACTTTTCATTACAGTATCTCTCTCGCCATTGTCCCTTCTTCTCCTTTACAATTCTCGTTCAGACCTCTCTTTGCATTGACATTTGCTGACTCTGCCTGTGAGTGTATGTTGATAAGCAACTTTACCTCATACGGTGATTATTTTAAGAAGGGGTTTTGTCACAAATGGTTTTCTAATATTTCATCTAAGTGTGGATCTTCTAAGTCTCCACAACAGTTTTTGCACATTGAAGAATATCATAATAGAAAAATCTAATGGTTATCAAAGGCCATGATAGTGAACAGTCTTTGAGAAAAAGAACAAAACAGTTTTGAGTTAATGTTAAACCTTGGCATCAGCATGCTGTGCTGTCCTGTATAAAGGCAACACTTTATTTAAAGTCCCATATTAGGGGGTACAATGTTCAAAACACAGACTTCACAGTATAACAAAATTTCATTGCTAGTAAATTAGAGTTAATATATTACTGACGTGTTTAATGCTTAATGGTTAGTTGCAAATTAGTTTTTTTCATAAGCTCTGCTATTGTCTATTTGCTTGGTTTGGAGTCCAATCCAGTAAAAGCCTAATATTTAACATTACCTGCTTTTTCATGCAGCATGGGCCCGGGATGTACTAAACTCTGCTGATCTCTGCAGTCTCTAGAGGGTATTGATAATTCTTCCTTTGTAAACACTCTTTTCAGAGGCTTTTTTCTTTGTCCCTCCTGAGACTCTAAATCCTTTCTAGTGTGAAATGGCCTGGATTTGCGAGCAAGGGTGGCATCAGATTGTACCATCACCTGTTAATGCCTGTTATGCTTGGTTAAGCTTCCAATTATGTGACTCTATTCAATTATTGTGATGAGAGACCTGAAATGACATGGTGTTAGTGGACCTTACCTGCTTCAAGAAAGAAGTTCTGATCTTTGAATATGTAACAAAAGGAATCTTCTGATAACATTTAGGCACTGAAGTCTCTGAATTTTGAAGAAGATAGTGGACTTTTGAAAAACTCCTCCAAGCCTCAATTATAGGCACTGAATCATTAATAAGTTAACTTTCATGTGTGAAAGTGAGAGTTTTCTTAAATCTTTCAAGCTTTAGTGAAATTGAGGCCATGAATTGGATTCTGGTTCATAAAATAAAAGTTCAAATACTCTTTCAATAAATGCAATAAAGTGGCATAATTAACTGGTTTAACAACTTTATGTTTTTTCCTTTTTCCCTTTACACTGTTTCTCTTAGCTCGATTGGCTGCTCTATTTCACAGATGGCACACTTTTGAGAAGCAGTATGAAGTAGAGGGTAGACTCTAGAACCAGGTGACATGGGTTCAAATTTTGTTTCTGCTGCTACATAGCTGTGTAATTTTAGATCAGCTCTTAAGCTCCCGATACGTGAGTTTCTTTGTCTGTAAGGTAGGGAAAATGAGGGTTGTTGGAAGGTTAAATGAGTTAATACCAGCTAGTCTTAGGACAGGACAAAATGCTTTAAACATGTGAGTAATATTATATATATATTTGCCAGTGTTATTTTCCCACCACAACCGTATGTAGTAGACATCTGATGTTTTGTCCACACAGCATTCCTTTCTCTATTGCTAATGAGTATTTAAAGTTTCCTTCTTAGGAACAGCTCCCTTCTACTTTATGTGTCTTGGTTACACTGTCAGTTGAGGTACCCTGCCCTCCTCTTACCACGGGACTTGTCATACTTTAAATAAAGTCACACTTAATAGTCACGTTTGAAACAAAGCAATACATCAGGTCCCCATATTTTAAGAATATAATGAACTACCATCACTTACTTCATTTAATCATTAAATTTTAAATTCTGTGCTGTGGTATCTGTTGAAATTCAAACCATTTAAAATGTGGCAAATGAACTTCATGCAAGTTGGCAACACTTCTCGTACTAACTGTTGCGGTGGTTTCTTATGTCATCATTTACCTTTATCATCTACAACCAGTGACATCAGATTTTTTAAAGGGCTTCATATGAACTGTGATATTGTAATTTTGCTAAGCATTTTGAAAATGATAACAAAATTACATGTTCATGTACTAATTCTATGCAGAAATATAAGCCAGGGAAAGTTGACAGTATTCATTAGATATTAACTGAATGGAAGTTTCTTATAATATCAGTTGTACAGTAAGGAAATAAAACACTAACTTAATGTGTATGCTTATGTATTTTTAACTTGCTAAGAAAAATAAACTTTGGGAAAAAAATAAACATTTGGGGAAAAAAAAATCTAAAGTTTCCTGGCTCTCTCCTAGGAATTTGAATCTTAGGCAGGTTGAAACAGAAATAGCCAGAGTTGATGCATATCAAGGGAAGTAACTTAAGGTGTCTATCTCATTGTCTCTGTTACCTGTATCCACACAGTTGTCCTGTCTCTGTCCTGTTAATTCTTCAGACCACTCCACCTCTCCCTGCCCACACATTAATCCTGTAGAAGGTGTTTGAGAACATCTGCTGTTACTTGTGCATGCTTCCTGGAAGTCTCAAATCCTACTTAATTATCTAAATGGGCCTTCCAACAATATACAGTATCTCCTTGAAATGCATATTTTCTTTTACCTTATTATATTCAAAAAACATTTTAGTACCACAAGGATGTATTAGAGTTTTTTATATTGGACACAATAGGAATCTGCCTGAATTGTTTGCAGGATATGAACATAAGCCCTAACATATTTTCATTTATTCTAGTCTCATTTTCCCCTTCCCTTTGAGATAAATTATTTCACCTCTCAATCTTCCAAACTTAATATTTTTTCTTTGAGTTCAATGAGAACAAGTGTGCAGATATTGTTTCTCCAATAACTGTAAGCAGAACAGAATGAAGGCAGTTATGAGTAAAGATCTTTACTATATTTTATTACCTATGACAATATCACTGAAAAGAGGAATCAGTCTTTGATACTACGAAAAATATATGAATACATGTGTGATTTATTTAACACTTAGAATATTATACACTCGGCCCGGAGAAAGATGGCGGAAGAGTAAGACGCGGAGATCACCTTCCTCCCCACAGATACATCAGAAATTCATCTACACGTGGAACAACTCCTACAGAACACCTACTGAACGCTGACAGAAGACTTCAGACTCCCCAAAAGGCAAGAAACTCCCCACATACCTGGGTAGGGCAAAAGAAAAAAAGAATAAACAGAGACAATAGGATAGGGACGGGACCTGCACCAGTGGGAGGGAGCCGTGAAGGAGGGAAAGTTTCTACACACTACAAGCCCCTTCGCGGGCGGAGACTGCAGGTGGCGGAGGGGGAAAGCTTCGGAGTAGCGGAGGAGAGCACAGCAACAGGGGCGTGGAGGGCAAAGCGGAGAGATTCTGGCACAGAGGACCGGTGCCCTCAGGCACACACCAGCCCAAGAGGCTTGTCTGCTTGGCCGCCGGGGCGGGCGGGGCTGGGAGCTGAGGCTCGGGTATCGGCTTTCAGTCAGAAGGCAGGGAGAGGACTGGGGCTGGCGGCAGGAAGAGAGCCTGAAGGGGTTAGTGCACCACGGCTAGCCCGGAGGGGGTCCGGGGAAAGGGTCTGGAGCTGCCGAAGAGGCAAGAGACTTTTTTCCCTTTTGCTTCCTGGTGCGCGAGGAGAGGGCATTAAGAGGGCTGCTTGGGGAAGCGCCGGAGACAGGCGCGAGCCGTGGCTAAAGGCGCGGACCCGGGAGACGGGCATGGGACGCTGGGGCTGCTGCTGCCGCCGCCGCCACAGGGCCTGTGTGCGAGCGCGGGTCACTGTCCGCCCCGCCTTCCCGGGGGCCTGTGCACCCCGCCACTGCCGGGGTCCCGAGACCCGGGGACGGCTTTCCCGGGAAAGCGCACGGAGCGCCTCAGGCTGCTGCAACCTCACGTTGGCCTCTGCCGCCGCAGGCCCGCCCCACACTGCGCGCCCCTCCCTCCCCTCTGCCTGAGTGAACCAGAGCCCCCGAATCAGCGGCTCCTTTAAACCCGTCCTGTCTGAGCGAAGAACGGACGCCCTCCGGGGACCTACGTGCAGAGGCGGGGCCAGGTCCAAGGCTGAGACCCGGGAGCTGTGAGAGCAGAGACAGGGAAATCTCTCTGTGCAGCCTCGGAGGCAGCGGATTAAAGCTCCACGGTCCATTTGATGTGCCCTGCGTCTGTGGAGTGCATAAATGGACAGCGAATCATCCCAAATTGAGGAAGTGGATTTGAGGACAAGATTTAAGACTTTCCCCCCTTTTCCTCTTTTTACAACGAATTATTCCAAATTAAGGAGGTGGACTTAGAGAGCAAGATTTCAGACTTCTCGCCCTTTTCCTCTTTTTACAACGAATTATCCCAAATTGAGGAGGTGGACTTGGAGAGCAAGATTTTTGATTTTTCCCCCTGCTCTCTTTTTGTGAATGTGTATGTGTAATCTTCTGTGTAAGATTCTCTCTGTATAGCTTTGCTTCCACCATATGTCCCAGGGTTCTATCGGTCCGTTTTTTTTTTCCCAATAATTACTTTCTAATTTTAATAACGCTACTATATTTCATACTTTATTCTATTTTACTTTACCTGCTCTTTCTTTTTTCCTACCTTCCCTTCCTCCCTCCCTCCCTCCGCTCCTCCTTTCCTTCTTTCTTTTTCTTTCCTCCCTCCCTCCCACCAATCTTCTTTCCACTTTCTTTTTCTTTCCTTCCTCCCTCCCTCCCTCCTGTCTTTCTTTCTTTCGTTCCTTCCTCCCCCACTCCCTCCCTTCTTCCATTCACTCTTCCTTTTGCTTTCATTCCTCCCTCCCTCCCTCCTTTCTTTCTTTCTTTTCATCCTTCCTCCCTCCCTCCCTCCTTTCTTTCTTTCTTCCTTCCTTCCTTCCTTTCTTCCCTTCTTCCTTTCTTTCCCTCTCTCTTTCTTTCTTCTACTAATTCTTTCTTTCTACTTTTTCTCCCTGTTATTCTGAGCCGGGTGGATGAAAGGCTCTTGGTACTGAAGCCAGGAGCCAGTGCTGTGCCTCTGAAGTGGGAGAGCCAACTTCAGGACACGGGTCCACAAGAGACCTCCCAGCTCCACATAATATCAAGCAGCGAAAATCTTCCAGAGATCTCCATCCCAACACCAGCACCCAGCTTCAGTCAACGACCAGCAAGCTACAGTGCTGGTCACCCTATGCCAAGCAACTAGCAAGGCAGGAACACAACCCCACCCATTAGCAGAGAGGCTACCTAAAAAAATAATAAGGCCATAGGCACCCCAAAACACACCACCAGACGTGGACCTGTCCACCAGAAAGAAAAGATCGAGCCTCAACCACCAGAACACAGGCATTAGTCCCCCCCCACCAGGAAGCCTACACAACCTACTGACACAACCTTAGCCACTGGGGTCAGACACCAAAAACAACGGGAACTACGAATCTGCAGCCTGCAAAAAGGAGACCCCAAACACAGTAAGATAAGCAAAATGAGAAGACAGAAAAACACACAGCAGGTGAAGGAGCAAGATAAAAACCTACCAGACCTAACAAATGAAGAGGTAATAGGCAGTCTACCTGAAAAAGAATTCAGAATAATGATAGTAAAGCTGATCCAAGATTCTATTTCCAAGATCCAAAATCTTGGAAATAGAATAGACAAAATGCAAGAAACAGTTAACAAGGACCTAGAAGAACTAAAGATGAATCAAGCATCGATTAAAAACACAATAAATGAAATGAAAAATACTCTAGATGGGATCAATAGCAGAATAACTGAGGCAGAAGAACGGATAAGTGAGGTGGAAGATAAAATAGTGGAAATAGGGCCTCCCTGGTGGCGCAGTGGTTGAGAGTCCGCCTGCCAATGCAGGGGACGCGGGTTCGTGCCCCGGTCTGGGAGGATCCCACATGCCGCGGAGCGGCTGGGCCCGTGAGCCATGGCCGCTGGGCCTGCGCGTCCGGAGCCTGTGCTCCGCAACGGGAGAGGCCACAGCAGTGAGAGGCCCACATACCGCAAAAAGAAAAAAAAAAAAAATAGTGGAAATAACTGCTGCAGAGCAAAATAAAGAAAAAAGAATGAAAAGAACAGAGGACAGTATCAGAGACCTCTGGGACAACATTAAAGGCACCAACATTTGAATTATAGGGGTTCCAGAAGAAGAAGAGAAAAAGAAAGGGACTGAGAAAATATTTGAAGAGATTATAGTTGAAAACTTCCCCAATATGAGAAGGGAAATAGTTAATCAAGTCCAGGAGGCACAGAGAGTCCCATACAGAATAAATCCAAGGAGAAATACACCAAGACACATATTAATCAAACTGTCAAAAATTAAACACAAAGAAATCATATTAAAAGCAGCAAGGGAGGGCTTCCCTGGTGGCGCAGTGGTTGAGAGTCCGCCTGCCGATGCAGGGGACACGGGTTCGTGCCCCGGTCTGGGAAGATCCCACATGCCGCAGAGCGGCTGGGCCCGTGAGCCATGGCTGCTGAGCCTGCGCATCCGGAGCCTGTGCTCTGCAAGGGGAGAGGCCACAACAGTGAGAGGCCCGCCTACCACAAAAAAAAAAAAAAAAAAAAAAAAAAAGCAGCAAGGGAAAAACAACAAATAACACACAAGGGAATCCCCATCAGGTTAACAGCTGATCTCTCAGCAGAAACTCTACAAGCCAGAAGGGAGTGGCAGGACATAATTAAAGTGATGAAGGAGAGAAAACTGCAACTAAGATTACTCTACCCAGCAAGGATCTCATTCAAATTTGATGGAGAAATTAAAACGTTTACAGACAAGCAAAAGCTGAGAGAGCTCAGAACCACCAAACCAGCTTTACAACAAATGCTAAAGGAACTTCTCTAGGCAAGAAACACAACAGAAGGAATATACCTACAATAACGAACCCAAAGCAATTAAGGAAATGGGAATAGGAACATACATATCGATAATTACCTTAAATGTAAATGGACTAAATGTTCCCACCAAAAGACACAGAGTGGCTGAATGGATACAAAAACAAGACCCATATATATGCTGTCTACAAGAGACCAACTTCAGACCTAGAGACACATACAGATTGAAAGTAAGGGGATGGAAAAAGATATTCCATGCCAATGGAAATCAAAAGAAAGCTGGAGTAGCAATTCTTATATCAGACAAAATAGACTTTAAAATAAAGACTATTAGAAGAGACAAAGAAGGACACTACATAACGATAAAGGGATCAATCCAAGAAGAAGATATAACAATTGTGAATATTTATGCACCCAACATAGGAGCACCTCAATACATAAGGCAAATACTAACAGCCATAAAAGGGGAAATCGACAGTAACACAATCATAGTAGGGGACTTTAACACCCCACTTTCACCAATGGACAGATCATCCAAAATGAAAATAAATAAGGAAACACAAGCTTTAAATGATACATTAAACGAGATGGACTTAGTTGATATTTATAGGACATTCTATCCAAAAACAACAGAATACACATTTTTCTCAAGTGCTCATGGAACATTCTCCAGGATAGATCATATCTTGGGTCACAAATCAAGTCTTGGTAAATTTAAGAAAAGTGAAATTGTATCAAGTATCTTTTCCGACCACAATGCTAAGAGACTAGACATCAATTACAGGAAAAGAGCTGTAAAAAATACAAACACATGGAGGCTAAACAATACACTACTTAATAAGGAAGTGATCACTGAAGAAATCAAAGAGGAAATTAAAAAATACCTAGAAACAAATGACAATGGAGACACGACAACCCAAAACCTATGGGACGCAGCAAAAGCAGTTCTAAGGGGGAAGTTTATAGCAATACAATCCCACCTTAAGAAACAGGAAACATTTCGAGTAAACAACCTGACCCTGCACTTAAAGCAATTAGAGAAAGAAGAACAAAAAAACCCCAAAGCTAGCAGAAGGAAGGAAATCATAAAGATCAGATCAGAAATAAATGAAAAAGAAATGAAGGAAATGATAGCAACGATCAACCAAACTAAAAGCTGGTTCTTTGAGAAGATAAACAAAATTGACAAACCATTAGCCAGACTCATCAAGAAAAGAAGGGAGAAGACTCAAATCAATAGAATTAGAAATGAAAAAGGAGAAGCAACAACTGACACTGCAGAAATACAAAAGATCATGAGAGATTACTATAAGCAACTCTATGCCAATAAAGTGGACAACCTGGAAGACATGGACAAATTCTTAGAAATGCACAACCTGCCAAGACTGAATCAGGAACTAAGAGAAAATATGAATAGACCAATCACAAGCACTGAAATTGAAACTGTGATTAAAAATCTTCCATCAAACAAAAGCCCAGGACCAGATGGCTTCACAGGCGAATTCTATCAAACATTTAGAGAAGAGCTAACACCCATCCTTCTCAAACTCTTCCAAACAATATCAGAGGAAGGAACACTCCCAAACTCATTCTACGAAGCCACCATCACCTTGATACCAAAACCAGGCAAGGATGTCACAAAGAAAACTACAGGCCAATATCACTGATGAACATAGATGCAAAAATCCTCAACAAAATACTAGCAAACAGAATCCAACAGCACATTAAAAGGATCATACACCATGATCAAGTGGGGTTTATTCCAGGAATGCAAGGATTCTTCAATATACGCAAATCAATCAATGTGATACACCATATTAACAAGTTGAAGGAGAAAAACCATATGATCATCTCAATAGATGCAGAGAAAGCTTTCGACAAAATTCAACACCGATTTATGATAAAAACCCTGCAGAAAGTAGGCATAGAGGGATCTTTCCTCAACATAATAAAGGCCATATATGACAAACCCACAGCCAACATTGTCCTCAATGGTGAAAAACTGAAACCATTTCCACTAAGATCAGGAACAAGACAAGGCTGCCCACTCTCACCACTCTTATTCAACCTAGTTTTGGAAGTTTTAGCCATAGCAATCAGAGAAGAAAAGGAAATAAAAGGAATCCAAATTGGAAAAGAAGAAGTAAAGCTGTCACTGTTTGCAGATGACATGATACTATACATAGAGAATCCTAAAAATGCTACCGAAAAACTACTAGAGCTAATCAATGAATTTGGTAAAGTAGCAGGATACAAAATTAATGTACAGAAATCTCTGGCATTCCTGTACACTAATGATGAAAAATCTGAAAATGAAATCAAGAAAACACTCCCATTTACCATCGCAACAAAAAGAATAAAATATCTAGGAATAAACCTACCTAAGGAGACAAAAGACCTGTATGCAGAAAATTATAAGACACTGAGGAAAGAAATTAAAGATGATACAAATAGATGGAGAGATATACTATGCTCCTGGATTAGAAGAATCAATATTGTGAAAATGACTCTACTACCCAAAGCAATCTACAGATTCAATGCAATCCCTATCAAACTACCACTGGCATTTTTCACAGAACTAGAACAAAAAATTTCAAAATTTGTTTGGAAAAACAAAAGGCACCGAATAGCCAAAGCAATCTTGAGAACGAAAAACGGAGCTGGAGGAATCAGGCTCCCTGACTTCAGATTATACTACAAAGCTACAGTAATTAAGACAGTGTGGTACTGGCATAAAAACAGAAAGATAGATCAGTGGATCAGGATAGAAAGCCCAGAGATAAACCCACGCACATATGGCCAACTTATCTTTGATAAAGGTGGCAGGAATGTACAGTGGAGAAAGGACAGCCTCTTCAATAAGTGGTGCTGGGAAAACTGGACAGGGACATGTAAAAGTTTGAGATTAGATCATTCCCTAACACCATACACAAAAATAAGCTCAAAATGGATTAAAGACTTAAACGTAAGGCCAGAAACTATCAAACTCTTAGAGGAAAACATAGGCAGAACACTCTATGACATAAATCACAGCAAGATCCTTTTGGACCCACCTCCTAGAGAAATGGAAATAAAAACAAAGATAAACAAATGGGACCTAATGAAACTTCAAAGCTTTTGCACAGCAAAGGAAACCATAAACAAGACCAAAAGACAACCCTCAGAATGGGAGAAAATATTTGCAAATGAAGCAACTGACAAAGGATTAATCTCCAAAATTTATAAACAGCTCATGCAGCTCAATAGCAAAAAAACAAACAACCCAATCCAAAAATGGGCAGAAGACTTAAATAGGCATTTCTCCAAAGAAGATATACAGACTGCCAACAAACACATGAAAGAATGCTCAACAGCATTAATCATTAGAGAAATGCAAATCAAAACTACAATGAGATATCATCTCACACCAGTCAGAATGGCCATCATCAAGAAATCTAGCAACAATAAATGCTGGAGAGGGTGTGGAAAAAAGGGAACACTCTTGCACTGCTGGTGGGAATGTGAATTGGTACAGCCACTATGGAGAACAGTATGGAGGTTCCTTAAAAATCTACAAATAGAACTACCATATGACCCAGCAATCCCACTACTAGGCATATACCCTGAGAAAACCATAATTCAAAAAGAGACATGTACCAAAATGTTCATTGCAGCTCTATTCACAATAGCCCGGAGCTGAAAACAACCTAAGTGTCCATCATCGGATGAATGGATAATGAAGATTTGGCACATATATACAATGGAATATTACTCAGCCATAAAAAGAAACGAAACTGAGCTATTTGTAATGAGGTGGATAGACCTAGAGTCTGTCATACAGAGTGAAGTAAGTCAGAAAGAGAAAGACAAATACCGTATGCTAACACATATATACGGAATTAAAAAAAAAAAAGTCATGAAGAACCTAGGGGTAAAACGGGAATAAAGGCACAGACCTACTTGAGAATGGACTTGAGGATATGGGGAGGGGGAACGGTAAGCTGTGGCAAAGCGAAAGAGAGGCATGGACATATGTACACTGCCAAACATAAGGTAGATAGATAGTGGGAAGCAGCCGCAGAGCACAGGGAGATCAGCTCGGTGCTTTGTGACTGCCCGGAGGGGTGGGATGGGGAGGGTGGGAGAGAGGGAGATACATGAGGGAAGGGATGTGGGAACAGATGTATATGTATGTCTGATTCACTTTGTTATAAAGCAGAAACTAATTAAAAAAAAAGAATATTATACACTCAACTAATCTTTATCAAATACTTCACGTATGATTATCACAGTGTTAGGATTGGTTCAGTGGTAAAAATGACACAATCCTTGCCATTAAGGTGCTGTTTGGTTGGTTTTTTTTGACTTGAAGCAAAATTATTTCCAGATTCACCCAGTCATACCCCTAATACTTTTATAATTACCCTTTTACAAATTCTTAAGAACTAATTTAAGATTTAATTTCATAGTTGTTGAAATCATGTTTTGTACTATATCAATGCTCTTAAATGCATTGAGGTTTATATTATGGCCCAGAACATGATTTATTCTGGTAAATGTTTATCTGTAGTGCTGTTGTTGTTGGGAAAACTGTTCTATGAATGTATCAGGTTAGTTGCCAGTGTTATGTTTTCAATATCCTTATTTTTTGTCACTTGTTCTGTTAATTACTGAGAGAAGAGTGGTAAAATATGTAGTTGTAATAGCAAATTTTTTATTCCTCCTTTTAGTTCTATCACTTTTTGTTCTTGTATTTTGAAACTGTTATTTAGTGCATACATATTCAGGATTGTTATGACTTCTTAAGGGATTGATTCATTTTTTATTATTAAATATATTTTTAAAATTTTTATTTACTTATTTATTTTTGGCTGCATTGGGTCTTCATTGCTGCGCAGGGTCTTACTTTAGTTGCCACGAGCGGGGGCTATTCTTCGTTGCGGTGTGCAGGCTTCTCATTGTGGTAGCTTCTCTTGTTGAGGAGCACGGGCTCTAGGTGCACGGGCTTCAGTAGTTGTGGTGCACAAGCTCAGTAGTTGTGGCACATAGGCTTAGTTGCTCTGCAGCATGTGGGATCTTCCTGTACCAGGGCTCGAACCTGTGTCCCATGCATTGGCAGTTGGATTCTTAACCACTGTGCCACCAGGGAAGCCCTATTAAATATTATTAAATGTCATTTGTCTTTTAATAATTACAATGTGATCCTTTTAATTAAGTTCACTGTTATTTTTAATTGATGTATAGCTGATTTATAGTATTAGTTTTAGGCGTACAATTTAGTAATTAGATATTCTTATAGATTATACTCCATTTAAAGTTATTACAGCATAATGTTTATTTTTCCCTGTGCTGTAAAACATGTTCTTGTTGCTTATTTATTTTATACAAAGTAGTTTTCCTCTCTTAATCCCATACCTCTATCTTGCCCCTCCCCAATTCTCTCTCCCCACTGGTAACCACTAGTTCATTCTCTTTATCTGCAAGTTTGTTTCTGTTTGATTATATACATTTGTTTGTTTGTTTTATTTTTTAGAGTCCATGTATAAGTGATAATATAGAGTATTTGTCTTTCTCTGTCTGACTTATTTCACTAAGCAAGCATGATACTCTGTAGGTATATCCACATTGTTGCAATTGCAGAATTTCATTAATTTTTATGGCTGAGTAATATTCTATTGTACATATATGTCATATCTTCTTTATTAATTCATCTGTTGATGGACACTTAGGTTACATCCATATATTGGCTATTGTAAATAATGCTGCTATGAACATTGAGGTGCATGTATCTTTTTGAATTATCGTTCTTGTTTTCTTCAGATATACACACAGAAGTGGAATTGCTGGATCATATGATAGTTCAATTTTTAGTTATTTAGGGAACCTCCATGCTGTTTCCCATAGTGGCTGCACCAATTCACAATCTCACGAGTGGTGAAGTAGGGTTCTGTTTCCCCACATCCTCACCAAAATTTGTTAATTTGTAGAATTTTTGATGATAGTCATTTTGATAGGTGTGAGATGACATCTCATGGTAGTTTGGATTTGTATTTCTCTGGTAATTAGAAATGCTGAGGGATTTTTTATGTACCAGTTTTTCATCTCTCTATCTTCTTTGGAAAAAATTTCTTTTGCCCATTTTTTAAAATGTCTGTTTTTTGATATTGATTTGTATGACCATATATTTTATATATAGTTTATATATTTTGTATATATAAACTATATATATAAACTACGTATAAACCATATAGTTTATATATTTTGTATATTAACCCTTTATTGGCTATATCATTTGCAAATATTTTCTCCTATTCACTAGGTTGTGTTTTTGTTTTGTCAGTGGTCTCCTTTTCTGTGCAAAACCTTTTAAGTTTAATTAGGACCCATTTGTTTCTTTTAACTTTTATTTCTTTTGCCTTAGGAGACAGATCCAAAAAAAATATCTCTATGATTTATGTCAGTGAGTGTTCTGCCTGTGTTCTCTTCTAGGTGTTTCCAAAAGTTTCACACACATGACTTCATATAAACCCATGATAACCCTTTTTACCCCCACCCCTATATTGACCACCCCCACAAGTGGAAACCACTAGTTTGTTCTATTTATCTGTGATTCTGATTTTATTTATTTATTTATTTATTTAATTTTAAAATTTTATTTAATATATTTTTTTATACAGCAGGTTCTTCTTAGTCATCAGTTTTATACACATCAGTATATACATGTCAATCCCAATCGCCCAATTCAGCACACCACCATCCCCACCCCCCAGCAGCATTCCCCCTTGGGTGTTCATAAGTTTGTTCCTTACATCTGTGTCTCAACTTCGGCCCTGCAAACCGGTTCATCTGTACCATTTTTCTAGGTTCCACATACATGCATTAATATACAATATTTGTTTTTCTCTTTCTGACTTATTTAACTCTGTATGACAGTCTCTAGATCTATCCACATCTCAACAAATGACTCAAATTCATTCCTTTTTATAGCGGAGTAATATTCCATGGTATATATGTACCACATCTTCTTTATCCATTCATCTGTCAATGTGCATTTAGGTTGCTTCCATGACCTGGCTAATGTAAATAGTGCTGCAATGAATATTCGGGTGCATGTGTCTTTTTGAATTATGGTTTTCTCTGGGTATATGCCCAGCAGTGGGATTGCTGGATCATATGGTAATTCTACTTTTAGTTTTTTAAGTAACCTCCATACTGTTCTCCATAGTGACTGTATCAATTTACATTCCCACCAAGAGTGCAAGAGGGTTCCCTTTTCTCCACACCCTCTCCAGCATTTGTTGTTTGTAGATTTTCTGATGATGCCCATTTTAAGTGGTGTGAGGTGGTACCTCATGGTAGTTTTGATTTGCATTTCTCTAATAATTAGTGATGTTGAGCAGCTTTTCATGTGCTTCTTGGCTATCTGTTTGTCTTCTTTGGAGAAATGTCTATTTAGGTCTTCTGCCCATTTTTGGATTGGGTCATTTGTTTCTTTAATGTTGAGCTGCATGAGATGTTGATATACTTTGGAGATTAATCCTTTGTCAGTTGCTTCATTTGCAAATATTTTCTCCCATTCTGAGGGTTGTCTTTTCATCTTGTTTATGGTTTCCTTTGCTGTGCAAAAGCTTTTTTGTTTCATTAGGTCCCATTTGTTTATTTTTGTTTTTATTTCCATTACTGTAGGAGGTGGATGAAAAAAGATCTTGCTGTGATTTATGTCAAAGAGTGTTCTTCCTATGTTTTCCTCTAAGAGTTACATAGTATCCATTCTTATATTTAGGTCCCTAATCCATTTTGAGTTTATTTTTGTGTATGGTGTTAGGGAATGTTCTAATTTCATTCTTTTACATGTAGCTGTCCAGTTTTCCCAGCACCACTTATTGAAGACACTGTCTTTTCTCCACTGTATATCCTTGTCTCCTTGGTCATAGATTAGTTGACCATAGGTGAGTGGGTTTATTTCTGGGCTTTCTATCTTGTTCCATTGATCTATGTTTCTGTTTTTATGCCAGTACCATATTGTCTTGATTACTGTAGCTTTGTAGTATAGTCTGAAGCCAAGGAGTCTGATTCCTCCAGCTCCGTTTTTTTTCCCCCTCAAGACTGCTTTGGCTATTTGGGGTCGTTTGTGTCTCCATACAAATTTTAACATTATTTGTTATAGTTCCATAAAAAATGTCATTGGTAAATTGATAGAGTTTGCATTGAATCTATAGATTGCTTTGGGTAGTATAGACATTTTGACAATATTGATTCTTCCAATCCAAGAACATGGTATATCTCTCCATCTGTTGGTATCATCTTTAATGTCTTTCATCAGTGTCTTATACTTTTCTGCATACAGGTCTTTTGTCTCCCTAGGTAGGTTTATTCCTATTTATTTTATTCTTTTTGTTGCAATGGTAAATGGAAGTATTTCCTTAATTTCTGTTTCAGGTTTTTCATCATTAGTGCACGAGATTTCTGTGCATTAATTTTGTGTACTGCAACTTTACCAAATTCATTGATTAGCTCTAGTAGTTTTCAGGTGGCATTTTTAGGATTCTCTATGTATAGTATCATGTCATCTGCAAACACTGACAGTTTTACTTCTTCTTTTCCAATTTGTATTACTTTTTATTTCTTTTTCTTCTCTGATTGCCATGGCTAGGACTTCCAAAACTATATTGAATAATAGTGGTGAGAGTGGACATCCTTGTCTTGTTCCTGATCTTAAAGGAAATGCTTTCAGTTTTTCACCATTGAGAATGAGGTTTGCTGTGTGTTTGTCATATATGGCCTTTATTATGTTGAGGTAGGTTCCCCCTATGCCCACTTTCTGGAGAGTTTTTATCATAAATGGGTGTTGAATTTTGTCAAAAGCTTTTTCTGCGTCTTTTGAGATGATCATATGGTTTTTATTCTTCAATTTGTTAATAGGACGTATCACATTGATTGATTTGCATATATTGAACAATCCTTGCATCCCTGAGATAAATTCCACTTGATCATGGTGTATGATCCTTTTAATGTGTTTTTGGATTCTGTTTGCTAGTATTTTGTTGAGGATTTTTGCATGTATATTCATCAGTGATATTGGTGTGTAATTTTCTTTTTTTGTAGTATCTTTGTCTGGTTTTGGTATCAGCGTGATGGTGGCCTCATAGAATGAGTTTGGGTGTGCTCTTTCCTTTGCAATATTTTGGAAGAGTTTGAGAAGGTTGGGTGTTAGTTCTTCTCTAAATGTTTGATAGAATTCACCTGTGAAGCCAGTGGTCCTGGAAATTTTTTTGTTGGAAGATGTTTAATCACAGTTTCAATTTCATTACTTGTGATTGGTTTGTTCATATATTCTATTTCTTCCTGGTTCAGTCTTCGAAGGTTATACCTTTCTAAGAATTTATCCATTTCTTCTGGGTTATCCATTTTATTGGCATAGAGTTGCTTGTAGTAGTCTTTTAGGATGCCTTATATTTCTGCAGTGTCTGTTGTCACTTCTCCTTTTTCATTTCTAATTTTATTGATTTGAGTCTTCTCCCTCTCTTTCTTGATGAGTCTCGCTAATGGTTTATCAATTTTGTTTATCTTCTCAAAGAAACAGCTTTTAGTTTTATTGACCTTTGCTATTGTTTTCTTTGTTTCTATTTCATTTATTTCTGCTTTAGTCTTTATGATGCCTCTCCTTCTTCTAACTTGGGTTTTGTTTGTTCTTCTTTCTTTAATTCCTTTAGATGTAAGGTTAGATTGTTTATTTGAGATTTTTCTTGTTTCTTGAGGTAGGCTTGTATAGCTATAAACTTCCCTCTTAGAACTGCTCTTGCTGCATCCCATAGGTTTTGGATCGTTGTGTTTTCATTGTCATCTGTCTCTAGGTATTTTTTTATTTCCTCTTTGATTTCTTCAGTGATCTCTTGGTTATTTAGTAACGTACTGTTTTGCCTCCATGTTTTTATGTTTTTTTCCTTGTAATTCATTTCTAATCTCATAGAGTTGTGGTCAGAAAAGATGCTTGATATGATTTCAATTTTCTTAAATTTACTGAGGCTTGATTTGTGACCCAAGATGTGATCTATCCTGGAGAATGTCCATGCACACTTGAGAAGAAAGTGTAATCTGCTGTTTTTGGATGGAATGTCTCATAATTATCAGTAAAATCTATCTGGTCTCTTGTGTCATTTCAAGCTTCTGTTTCCTTATTTATTTTCATTTTGGATGATCTGTCCATTGGTGTAAGTGAGATGTTAAAATCCCCCACTATTATTGTGTTACTGTCAATTTCTTCTTTTAGAGCAGTTAGCAGTTGCTTTATTTATTGAGGTGCTCCTATGTTGGGTGCCTATATACTTATAATTGTTATATCTTCTTCTTGGATTGATCCCTTGATCATTATGTAGTGTCCTTCCTTGTCTGTTGTAACATTCTTTATTTTAAAGTTTATTTATTCTGATATGAGCACTGCTACTCCAGCTTTCTTTTGATTTCCATTTGCATGGAACATCTTTTTCCATCCCCTCACTTTCAGTCGTATGTGTCCCTAGGTCTGAAGTGGGTCTCTTGTAGACAGCACATATATGGGTCTTGTTTTTGTATCCATTCAGCAAGCCTGTGTCTTTTGGTTAGAGCATTTAATCCTTTCACATTTAAGGTAATTTTTGGTATGTATGCTCTTATTACCATATTCTTAATTGTATTGGGTTTGTTTTCCTAGGTCCTTTTCTTCTCTTGTGTTTCCTACTTAGAGAAGGTCCTTTAGCATTTGTTGTAGAGCGGGTTTGCTGGTGCTGAATTCACTTAGCTTTTGCTTGTCTGTAAAGCTTTTGATTTCTCCATCGAATCTGACTGAGATCCTTGCAGGGTAGAGTAATCTTGGTTATAGGTACTTCGCTTTCATCACTTTAAGTATATCATGCCTCTCCCCTCTGGCTTGTAGAGTTTCTGCTGAGAAATCAGCTGTTAAACTTATGGGAGTTCCCTTGTATGTTATTTGTCATTTTGCTCTTGCTGCTTTCAATAATTTTTCTTTGTCTTTAATTGTTGCCAATTTCATTACTATGTGTCTTAGCATGTTTCCCCTTGGATTTATCCTGTATGGGACTCGCTGCACATCCTGGACTGGGTGGCTATTTCCTTTCCCATGTTAGGAAGTTTTCGACTATAATCTCTTCAAATATTTTCTCTGGTCCTTTCTCTCTCTCTTCTCCTTCTGTGACTCCTGTAATGCGAATGTTGTTGCGTTTAATGTTTTCCCAGAAGTCTCTTAGGCTGTCTTCATTTCTTTTCATCCTTTTTTCTTTAATCTGTTCCACAGTAGTGAATTCCACCTTTCTGTCTTCCAGGTCACTTATCCATGCTTCTGCCTCAGTTATTCTGCTATTGATTCCTTCTAGTGTAGTTTTCATTTCAGTTATTGTATTGTTTGTCTCTGTTTGTTTGTTCTTTAGTTCTTCTAGGTCTTTGTTAACCATTTTTTGCATGTTCTCGATCTTTGCCTCCATTCTTTCTCCAATATCCTGGGTCATCTTCACTATCATTATTCTGAATGCTTTTTCTGGAAGGTTGCCTATCTCCACTTCATCTAGTTGTTTTTCTGGGGTTTTATCTTGTTCCTTCATCTGGTACATAGCCCTGTGCCTTTTCATTTTGTCTATCTTTCTGTGAATGTGGTTTTTGTTCCACAGGCTGCAGGATTGTCATTCTCCTTTCTTCTGCTCCATCCTATATCTCTTGATTGAAGCATTTAGTCCATTGACACTTAAAGTAACTATTGGTAGGTATGCACTTAGTACCATTTTGTTACTTGTTTTCTGGTTATTTTTATAGTAATTCTCTGTTCTTTTCTTCTTTTTGTTTCTTCCTCTGTGGTTTGATGATTTTCTTTAGTGGTATCCTTGTGTTCCTCTATCTCTAGTTTTTGTGTATCTACTGTAGGTTTTTTGATTTGTGGTTACCATGGGGTTCATATATGTTGAGCTATAACTATATATATTTGTTTTAAAGTGTTAGTCATTTAAGTTCAAACACATTCTAAACGATCTGCATTTATTTACTCCCCTCCCCCATGATTTGTGTTTTTTATGTCATATTTCACATCATTATGTTTATCTCTTTACTTTTTATGGTAGTTATAATTAACTTTACAATTCTTTTGTTTCTTAATCATTGTCCTAGCTTATTTAAGTGCCTGATACAGAGTCTTTACTATATATTTGCCTTTACGAGTGGGATTTTTCCTTTCTTATAGTTTATTCCTTCTTATTGTAGTCTTTTCCTTTGCACTTAGAGAAGACCCTTTAACATTCTTTCACGGTCAGTTTACTATGGATGAACTCTTAGTTTTTGCTTGTCTGAAGAGTTCTTTATCTTTTCTTCAATTCTAAATGATAATCTTGCTGGGCAGAATATCCTGGGTTGCTGACTTTTCCTGCCACTCCTTTCTGGCCTGCAATGTTTCTGCAGAAGAAACAGCTGATAGTCTTATGGAGTTCTCCTGTATATGAATCTTTGTTTTTCTTTTGTTGACTTTAGAATTTTCTCTCTATATTTCACTTTTGCCATTTTAAATTATGATATGTCTTAGTCAAGTTCCATTTGAGTTCATCTTTTTTGGGACCCTCTATGCTTCCTGTACCTGGATAGCTGTTTCCTTCTTCAGGTTTGGGAAGTTTTAACCATAATTTCATCAAATATATGTTTGAACCCCTTATCTATCTCTTCTCCTTCTGAGACCCCTATAATGTGAACATTGCTACACTTGATGTTTTCCTAGAGCTCCCTTAAACTGTTCTCTTTTTTTAAATTTATTTTTCATTTTGTTGTTCAAATTGGGTGATTTCCATTATTCTGTCTTCTAGATTACTTATCATTCTTCTGTATCAGCTAGTGTGCTATTAATTCTTCTAATGTGTTTTTCATTTCAGTTGTTATATTCTTCAGTTATGACTGGTTATTTTTTATATTTTCTGATTACTTGAAAAAATTGTCACTGTGTTCATCTATTCTTTTACATAATTCAGTTTTTATTCTTATTACTAATAGTTTGATTTCTTTCTCTGGTAAATTGTTTATTTCATTATTTGTTTTTTTGTCAGGGTTTTTCTCTTGCTCTTTCAGTTGAGACCAATTTCTCTGCCTCCTTATTTTGTTTAACTTTCTCTATATAAAATTAGGTGGAACAGTTACCTATTGTGCTCTCAAAGAGGTGTCCTTATATGGGAGCATTCCCTACACATTCTGCGTGTGCCCAGTGCCTTTGGTGGGAAAGCTGGATTTGACATGAACACAAGTCGTGCCTTTCCTCAGGATATGCCAGCAGCCATCACCTTGTTGGGAAGTGGAACTGGGTATGGAAGGGGTAGGACCTGAGCCAGGTGTGAGCCAGGGCTTTTCCTCTGCTCAGTTTTGGTCACTTCCCTACCTTGTGTGGTGTCAGTTCCTACATTGCTGGAGCAGAACCTCTGAGGTTTAGGTCCAAGCTGGCTCCATCCCTTTAAGTGTGTGCTCTCCCCCCTTCACAGCACTGGCAACATTGCCCCAGAGGTGAGCAGTGCTGAAACAAGAGGAGTCCATGTGGGCACTCATCATAGGTTGGGCTGCAGGCTGTGGTAATCCAGTTGGGTCAAAGACCAAAACTGCTTCTGATGCACTACATGTGAAAATGTCAGAAATGCCTTACCAGAGTAAGCCTGCTTAGATGCTGCTTCAAGTCTAAGTTACTTCTGTGTCTCACAGCCAAGCCCTTGCACTAGTGTGGAGCTGCATCATGAAGTGGGGCTGAAGCATTCACTAGTTCAAGCTGGGACATGTGCCTGGGTGGTTGTGGGAAACTGGTCAGCATCTTGTTCAGTTTCAAGCCACCCTCTTCACCCTGCTTTGGGAGCAAGCAAGCATACACATGCTCCTCATGAGCAGAGTTCAGCCTTTCCACAGCCCTCCTATTATTCCCACTGGCCCTCCAACCAGACCAGAAGGCTTGTCTTCCTGGTGTCAAACCCCAGAGCTGGGGTGTCCAATATTTGGTTCAAACTGCTCACTCCCCATTAAACATCTTTACCCACTCTACACATGTAATGTTCCTCTTTCTCTGAGTTCCCTTCCAGGGGCACAGGTCCAACCTGATTGCTTCTCTTACCTTCCTACCTGATTTCGTATAGATCTTTCTTACAGCCATGGTTGTACAGGAGTCTTTCTACCAGTTTCCAGTTAGTTTTCAGTGAAAACTGTTCCACATGTAGATGTATTTTTTATGTGTTTCTGGGAAGAAGTGAGTTCCATGTCCTCCTACTCTGCTGTCTTGATCTCCACCAAAGGGCTTTTAATCTTTTGGGAGAGATATGTTATCTGGTATGTTGCCAAATACCATAGCCCTCAGGGTAAAAAAATAATAATAATAACGAACAAAAATCAAAACTTTTGATGGTGGATTCACAATATCTGCCAGACTTCACTACTTTTCATTCTAGAAATCAACACTCCCTTGTTTTTCTTTAAAATTTCCTTAGTTTATTTTTGTAGAAGTATTCAACTTGGTCCATCACTTATGTCATCTATGAATTTCCAATAATTCTTTCCTCTGTAATAATGATTCATACAGGATTTGATTTATCCAAATTGCTTATACTCAGAGTATTAGAGCATAGCTATTTAAAATTGGAAGTCTTGCTCATGGAAGAGATCATCTAAAATATGAGGGGAGGAGGACTCAATGCTTTCTGATGGCTCTGCCCGGAACTTCTCATCTCTTTGTACCTTGCTTCTCCCTGTTTCTGCTGCAATGATTTGGTGAGTGAGGAATCTATCACCAAGTACAGATGGTAGTATTTACTTGAGTTTGAGAAAATTGTAGTGTGACATCAGAAGGCATCCATGGAACCTAGAGGTCCCTCTCAGGAGATGGGAGAAGCAGCTAACAAATGGCATATAAAATAACAATCACTAAAGATGCCTTAGTCCAGCTTACCAGTATGGAGAAATACTGGAAGACATTGTATTAAGCCTTGGTATTTTACTGATTATTTTCTGAGCTTTGATTTTCTTATATATAATTATTATTGAATAAAGCTGAACATTGTTGGTAAGATTTATAAGAGTGAAATCTAGAACTAGATAATATTTCACTTTGAAGCCATGGTTTAAAACATGACAAATATCAGTCCAATCTCCTCTCAAGGAGAAGTGGTTTTCTCCACATTTTCCAAACCTAAATACAGTAGAATGGTGCAGGAGTCTGTAATTCTATGGTACCTTCAGCACCACCTAAAAGCCCAAACAACATACTTTCTAGTTTTCTTAATCTCCACTTTCTTTTCTTTATTCCTTTGAAATAATGCTTGTCTCAGGGAGCAGGGGCCCCAGAAATAATTGCACAACTTCAACTATCCACTTACTGTCACCTAGAAACTGTGAGCCAATTCTGCTCTTTGCTCAGAGTACCCAAAAGTCTCTTTTATTTCCATCTTTAAAGGAAGATGAATGTGTTGGCAGACTAATCATTACTGCCATTAGGACATAGGTATTCAAGTTAAAAATAATGGGGAAGGTGAAATCTGTACATATTTCAAATGAGTCTGGACAAAGCCCTGAAGACAGTGTTGAAGGGAACAATACGGTATTGTAGCTAGGGCTATATCTACTGACCTCTCTGTAATGGGCCCTTTTTATACCTACACTCCATTCTAGGAGCCTATTATGATGGAAATAGCCTTGGCAAATGATTTCCAAATACACCCACACTTTAAAAGTCATTTCATAACTGCTTCTAATCTTCCCATTTAAAAGTATAACCTTTAGGGGCCTCCCTGGTGGCGCAGTGGTTGAGAGTCCGCCTGCCGATGCAGGGGATACGGGTTCGTGCCCCGGTCTGGGAGGATCCCATATGCCGCGGAGCGGCTGGGCCCGTGAGCCATGGCCGCTGAGCCTGCGCGTCCGGAGCCTGTGCCCCGCAGCGGGAGAGGCCACAACAGTGAGAGGCCCGCGTACCGCAAAAAAAAAAAAAAAAAAAAAAAAAGTATAACCTTCAGAAAAGTTTTGCCATCTATCTCCATTATAGAGCTTGCAATTATGATAAAGACTATTTTCTGCATATTCCCCTATTACATGATATCAGGAAGTCATGCCCATATTAGGAGCTTAAGTTGTAGTCTGCATGTTTCCCTAATTAAGAATACATTCCTGCTTTTTTTTTCCCTCATGATGTGAAAAATGAATCTTATCAAAAAACAGTTGTTTATGGTTTGAGGTCAAATGTGCAAATAAGTTTTTAGGAAACATTGGAATAGTTAAATAGGAGAGCAATAAATTTCCTTTTTACTATATATGAGAAATATCAATAGCAGCCAGTTATATATACATTATATATATATATATACATATATACCTGTAAATTTTATGGAAAGTTTGGAAAAGAACAGAGCTATGCAACAGAGGCACTGGACATCACTTTCAGTGAGACACTGGTGACTATTCGGAGTCCCATCAAGAACATTTTCATATTTTTTTTGTGTTGACAACATCTCATGCTACTTTTCTCTGAATTATTCAACATAAGTTATTTTTTATAACATCAGAGATATTAAAAAATTACCAGCCAAGCCTGCTGAATTGTCAGTTATTTTTAAAAAATTTTTATTGAGATACACTCCTGTAATGTAGAGTTCACCATTTTTTTAAAATTAATTTAGTTTTGGCTGCATTGGGTCTTCGTTGCTGCATGTGGGCTTTCTCTAGTTGCAGCGAGTGGGGGCTCCTCTTTGTGTGGTGCACGGGCTTCTCACTGTGATGGCTTCTCTTGTTGCAGAACATGGGCTCTAGGCATGTGGGCTTCAGTAGTTGTGGCACACGAGTTCAGTAGTTGTGGCTCACGGGCTTAGTTGCTCTGCAGCATGTGGGATCTTCCCAGCCCAGGGCTCAAACCCATGTCCCTTGTATTGGCAGGTGGATTCTTAATCACTGTGCCACCAAGGAAGTCCCAGAGTTCACCATTTTTAAGTGCACATTCAGTTGTTTTTATTATATTCATGGAGTTGTGCAACCATCACCACTATGTAATCTTAAAACATTTTCCTCATTCCAGAAGAGAGACCTCACAGCATTAAAGAAACTTCCCATTTCTCTATTCCCCCAACCTTTAGCAGACCTAATTTGCTTTCTGTCTCTATGCATCTGTGTTTTTTGTGCATTTCATATACATGGAATCATAAAATATGTGGTCTCTTTTGACAGGTTATTTTCACGTGTTCAAGTTACATCTGTCATGTAACATGTATCCATACTTCATTTATTTTTATTGCCAAATAATATTCCATTGTATAGATGCATCACATTTTGTTTATCCATTCATCAGTCAGTGGAAATTAGGGTTGTTGACCTTTTTTTTGTTGTTGTTATTATTATGACTAATTCTCATAAATATTTGTGTACAAGTGACTATGGATATATGTTTTTATTTCTGTTGGGAATATACCTAGGAATAGAATTGTTGAGTTACATGGAAACTCTCTATATAACATTTTGAGGTACTATCAAAATGGTTGTACTATTTTACAATCCCCCCAGCAATATGTAAGTTTTAATTTGTCCATATCCTTGTCAACACTTGTTATTGCTGGTATTTTTAATGTTAGACATCCTGGTGTGTGTGTGACATGGTATCTTAGTTTGGTTTTGATTTATATTTCCTTAATAAATAATGATTAGAACATCTTTTCATGTGCTTGGTGACTATTTGTATATCTTCTCTGGAGAAATGACTATCCAACTACTTTGCCCATTTTTTTTTTTATTTTTATTTTTTTGCGGTACGCGGGCCTCTCACTGTTGTGGCCTCTCCCGTTGCCGAGCACAGGCTCCGGACGCGCGGGCTCAGCGGCCATGGCTCACGGGCCCAGCCGCTCCGCAGCATGTGGGATCCTCCCGGACCGGGGCACGAACCCGTGTCCCCTGCATCGGCAGGCGGACTCTCAACCACTGCGCCACCAGGGAAGCCCATTTTGCCCATTTTTAATTTGATTATTTGTCTTTTTAATTTGAGTTGTAAGACTTTTTATATGTTCTAAATATAGGTTCTTTATTAAATATATGATTATAAATATTTTCTCCCATTCTATGGGTTGATTTTCCACTTTCCTTTGAAACACAAAGCTTTTTAAGTTTGGTAAAGTCCAACTTATCTTTGTTTTTCTTTTGTCACATGCTTTCAAGATTCTCCCTTTGTCTTTGTCTTTGTCTTTTGACAGTTTGTTTATAATGTGCCTAGATGTAGATCTCCTTGAATTTATCATACCTGCAGCTTGCTAAACTTCTTACAGATGTAGACTAATTTTTTAATCAAATTTGGGGAAATTGGGGCCATTATTACTTCAGATATTATTTTTCCAGACATTGTTTCTTCTTTCCTTCTAGGACTCCCATTGAGTATGTTGGTACATTTGATGCATTGCACAGGTATTTGAGGCTATTTTCACTTTCCTTCTCTTTTTTCTTCTCTCTCTCCCTGTTCTGCAGACTAGCTAATCTCAATTGACTTGTCCTCAATTATGCTCTTTCTTCTGCCAAATCAAATCTGCTGTTGATTCCTTATGGTGAATTTTTCATTTCAGTTAATATAGTTCTAAAATCCAAAATTTCTATTTGCTTCTTTTAAAAATAATTTCTCTTTATTGACTTCGTCTATTTTGTGAGACTTGGTTCTCATATATTCTTTAATTATGTAGACAAGGTTTTCTTTAGTTCTTTAAACATATTTGTAATAATCAATTTAAAGTCTTTTAGGTCCAAAATCTGGGCTTCCTCTGTTTTTTTTTTTTTATTGACTTCTTTTCTTCTCTGTGTTGTGACAAAAATTTCCTGTTTCTTTACATGTCATAATTTTCTTTTGAAACTGGATATTTTAAATACAATGTGGCAATATTGGAAATCAGTCCTTCCCCACTCCAGAGTTGATTGTTGTTGCTATTTGCCATTTCTATTTTTGCTAATCTTTTGTTTAGTGAGTTCACTGGCCTAATTATGTATACAATTTGTATTTCCTGTTGTGTGTGTTTACTTAAGCCTCTCATCAGTATCTTTAGTAGTCACCTAATAATTGGACAGAAAATTCCCTAAGGGACTTAAGCAGAAAGTCTTGTAGCACTTTTTCAAGTGGCTGTGGGCTGTGTGCTATGCTGGGACATGCCTTCAATGTTCTAGCAGTTCACAACTCTGTCTAGACCTTGACCTCCTATTTGTGCAGAACCTCAAATCAGATATAAATGATAGATTAAGGCTTTTCAGTAAGAATGTGCATATCCAAATACATGTATGTGGCCTTCAAGATGTCAACGAATATGTTGAACCTTTTCAAATTTCCTATTGACATTTGATTTCCCAGATCTTTCTCTTAAGTCTTTTGGCAAACCTATTATTTGCCCCAACTCATATCACCACTTCAGGCAGCTATGATGTTAAAAATTTCTACTCTTGTTTTAGAAATATTCTGGATATAGGCCTTTTCCTATTGAGTGATCACTGAGTAATGTCAAATAATGACAAGCCCTTTGAATGGGGCTTTTTCAGGTATCTGTCAGACACATATGACAATACTTTGGGGAGGGGGCTTTTGAAAAGCTTCAGTCCAGATATGCTCTTTTTAGTCCCTTAGTAACTAATTTTCACATTTTCAAGCCTGCCTGTGTTTTGCTGCTGCTGTTGTTGTTTCAAGGCAAGTGTACAGCTAGAGAGAAAGTGGTTGGGATAGAGCAAGTTAGAACACAAAATTTTGCAGTTTTTAGCTTAATTCAGCCTTTTCCTTGAACAAATGCTACTCTGATTCCTGCAAGCAATTATTCATTTTTACAACCCTGAAACATTTGATATTGATGATATTTGCCAGTACTTTTATGGAGCAGCAGGTTTTCAACAGGTTCTTAACTATTTTGGAAGTATCAATACTTCCCAGACAGAGGGACCTTAGAGTTCCAATATCATTTTGACTATCTGGCATACCAAGTCAAAACCAAGGGGCCCCGAGTTCTGTCAGCCTACCAGATGAGTTTTCTGAGATTCTCACAGCAACAGACCCATCTCTAGTACTTTTTTACTAAACATAAAAGCCCCAGTGAGAAGAGAGCATATTACTACTAGGAAAAATCCTGGTTAAGAATACTATAACTACTTTAAATGAAGTATAATCTATACAAATATTGATTGACTATGTTGTACATCTGAAACTAATATAGTATTATAAATCAACTATATTTCAATTAAGAAAAAGAATACTATAGCAACTTATGGGAAAATTACAAACCCTGCCATTTCTACTCTGGGAATGATAGTCTAACTAGCCCTACCATGTTTCTTCCTTGGATAAATTTTGTTCCACTAGAGAATGTGATTGCTAATGAGCTTTTGAGATGAATAATTCTAATCATAAAAGCATCCTATTCTTCATTAAAAAATCATTAAGGTCCGGGCTCCTGCTTTGGTAATTATACCCTAATACATACTATTCATTATGGCAACCGTCCCTTCATTACCTTTGGTTGTCAGTACATGAATATTTGTTGATACCCAGGGCTTGACTCCCAGTTAATTAGTGGAAGCTTACATTAACATAACACATTATATTCTAAAGTGTCACTAAGTATGGTGAAATTTTTTTCAAGAGTCTCTTTACCTGTAAGTGAGATGCAACCTGGGATGAAGAATGCTGGGACTTTATTTTAACAAGAGCTTGATTTTAATGACCACATGCTGCACAAATAAAATAAGAGAAGCAATGAAATTATCATTATTGAAAAAAGATACATGTGTCACTCTGATGCAGGTTATATTTTGCAACCCTCCTTGAATATCTTTACAACTTTGAGAAAAATGAAAATACAATAAAACATAGTTTTAATGAGGACATTGCAAAATTAAGTGGCTTCCTTATGTGTTCAGTTTGCAGTGACTTCTTTAGAACTTACCAACAGTTACTTTTAAAGTGTCCTTTTGTTTGACATATGTGGCTAAGTTTCACAAGCATACTGCAAATTTCTTAAAGGATCTCTCTAGGTTCTTTAGTGTTTAAATTTCTTTAACAGTAATCAGAACATCATACAGGCTCAAAACTAGTTTCTTCACTAACTAGAACTTTAAAAAAATCAAATAAAGATAAAAATAGTTTGGACTAGTTAGATAATTAGACATATATCTCCTCTGCAACCTATATTCTGAATTAACTTTACATTGTGCTAAAATGTACCAATTGGCAAACCTTCATGGTTTAATCAATATTAGAGTGCATATTATTATTATACCTAGAGTCCACAATAAATTTAAATAATATAGTTTCTACACTCTTAGGAGAGTTACCAAACATAAAACAGATATGCCTCATCTTAACCATCAGAACTATTGTCTTACCAAATTTTCTTATAGTAAAAGCTTTCATTGCCCTAAAACAGCCCACAGTGGGCATAGTCACTCTCATCCAATGAGTAATGAATTAAAATTAAAATTTTGGCACTTACATTGGCTTGACAAAATTTAACCCCGTAGACTTGCTCCTTTGTTTAAAATATTAATAGTTAATACAACACAATATAAACTAAAACAGGGCCTTAAAAAATCAAAATCCATTATATCAGACCTTTTTAGAGAAGGAGTGATTATGCCTTCTTTTGACCATTATAAGCCCAATTTGGTCTGGAAAGAATTTAGATCTAGAAATAATGAATATCTTAATGTTGTGTTCCCACCTATTAGGGCCCCCATATTCAATATTATTAAAATAATGAATTCCTTGCAATCTGAAAATGGTAAATACTTAGCAGTCTTGTTCTGTTCAGTGTCAATTTCAACAGCTTCTCAGCTGCAGTTTGCCTTCTCCTTCAAAGGGACACAATATGCCTTTAACCAGCTACCCTAAAACAGGAAATTAAATTAGTACAGGAAAATTTAAAAACATGAAATGTCTATGAAGTTAATAGAATACTTAGATCCAATTCTATGTCACACATGTTTGGTAGGAAACATTTAGTAATTTTTTGCCCAGATCTTTTCAGGGCTTCACTTCTGAGTGCCATCAAGACTCTTCACCTGGTTTCAGTCATTGCTAACTGGGGGAAATGAAGTGAGAGGATAAAGAGGGTATTGTAATAAGGGGCCAGGAGAGGAAGCTCTCCCATCTCTATCCATCTGCATCATTTAAATGTCTATGAAGACACAAGCAAATCTCCTTATAGCAGCATCATTTAGTTTCTAGTGGCAGAATTGTTGGTAATGATCACTGTCTTTAAATCTTGCTCAGTGATCAATTCTTACTCTGATCTTCTGGCCAATTCCTAAATATGATAAAAAATAAACACAGCAAGAAAGTACTCTATTCAACAATTGCCACCAGAAAGCTATATATCCAGTGGAGTGAAAATACAGAAAAGGAGAAAAGTAGAATTTCCATGAGTGTGATATTTGTGAAAGACTTCATAGAGAAGATAGTTGTGTTACATCTTGCAGAATGAATAGCAGTTCTCCTGATTTGGAAGAGAGGAATTTAGAACATCGGAAGGGTTTGAGAAAAACATAGCTAATTGGTAAATAGCAAGGAATTTGATATGTCTGAGCATCTGTCTGTGACTTAGGGGGCCAAAGAGCAGTAAGCAGTTAGAAAGGATATAATAGGGGCCAGATGGGCACAGTCTAACAGAGGGCCATGGCACAGTTAAAAAACCCAGTATCATTGGTTGCTCCTGGTATAGTCTTTAACACTGGACATCTCAGAAATAACAGGTTAGTCCACCTCCTTAGGAGAGAAATCTCTAATAATACCTGTAAAAGTTAAAAACCCTTTGGTGAGCAATCTTTTTGTCCACCTGAAAGTCTTCACTATTGTTGTCTACATGGAGAGCTCTGACTACCACATGAAGGTAGGTGCTGCCATTTTTTCAGCACCCCCATTGGGCCAGACTATGGGTGGAGTTCTAGGTTCATTAAATTATGTCCCCTTCCCCATAGTCTTGTGCAGCAAAAGGCAAAAAAAAAAAAAAAAGTGATTTTAAGAGGCTTAAAGTATTATGGTCTAGGTAAATTCTTAAATGAATCAGGATAAATTGAAACAATGAGTAAGTAAGTGTAAAGAGGGTGAGGGAGATGAAAAGAAGAGTTGGATATGGAACTGTTCAGCCTCAAGGTTAAAGCTGTGATTTAGAATTAAGGTAGGAAATCTTTTAAACCTACCTGAATTCTTGGATCCTGGTTTTGTCGTTTATACATTGTTTTAGAGTAGAAAAGTTAATATTTGTAAACTTGGGGTTTCTTCATCAGTATATTGAAGGATAATAATGATACATCTGCACAGAATTATGGTGAGTCTTTGATATAAAATATACAAAACAGCTATCTCAGTGTTTAGCACACAAGAGGTGAACAAAATTGATCACTTACGTAACTTGGTTTGCTGGCTGTTTTCTTCTCCTAATAATAGGGATCTTTAAAAATATTTCTTCCAAGAGGGACATTAAAACACACACACATCAAACCTCAAAATGCTTGTGGTTGATTCTTACTTAGTTTCAGCCTCACCTGATGGCCCCAGTGGGCCAAGACTGAGGAGCATCTCCCTCTTTTGGAGAGGCTCTGGCCATTTCACCTAGTTTATAGTTGCTTTCTTTCCTTCCCTTCTGTCATGAAGCTTAGAATGTAAACTGATCCCATTAATATAGGCTATTTGGTTTTAAATCTATTTTGTTCATTTTTATTCTCATCACCTTTTTCACTCTTACAGTAAATTAAATAAATATTAACAAAAAGATAAAAAATATGGGAGCCTGTATAATGGGAGGGTAAGTTCCCCATGCTTTATGCTCCCATTATTTATGTGGTCAGGGGAAACATTGAGAGTATACAGTAGAAGGCAGGCACATTTCTCTTAGGGTAATGTAAAGGTTAGGATAACAGCACTGTACTTTTTCACAAACAATTTTGTCCCTGCTTATGAAAAGATAACCAAGTCAACGTGAAGTCCACTAAGGAAATGCTATTTCCTGAAAGAAACTTTGTTATTAAAGCATTAAATACTATCATAGTTTATGAAGTAACTGCTAATTATATTTTTGTATTAGTCTAACAACAGTCTTATTTTCCCAACATATTAGTGAATTTTGTAGATTGCCAAATCAAGATTTATTAAAGCAAACTTTATTTTTCCTTGGTTTTTCCAGTATTGTTGTGTAAGTTGCATGAGTTTACAGAACACTTGAATTAAAGCCCATAAACTTGAGTTACTTAGTAAATAAAGATGGTGTATTAAAAATTAGAACAGCTTCTTATCCACACAAACATATATTAACATATATGTATATATACTAGAAATGAATCTCTCATTTGAGAAGAAAAGTTTATATTAACATGAGTGAGAAAGTAGAAAATTGGGGGAAATCAGTAGCTGTTCAATTGGTATATATGAGTGTTGATCCTGATTTTATAGACTGTGATCCATAAGGGGTAGATAGTGGCAACATCATCTGTCATGGTGAAAGCTTTTTCTGTGTGTGTGTGTGTGTGTGTGTGTGTATATATCTTTTTTTTTTTGCGGTACGCGGGCCTCTCACTGTTGTGGCCTCTCCCATTGCAGAGCACAGGCTCTGGATGCACAGGCTCAGCGGCCATGGCTCACGGGCCCAGCTGCTCTGTGGCATGTGGGATCTTCCTGGACCGGGGCACGAACCCGTGTCCCCTGTATCGGCAGGCGGACCCTCAACCACTGCGCCACCAGGGAAGCCCTGTGTGTGTGTCTTTGTGTCTCTCTGTGTGTGTTTAATGGATTATCCTTTAGATAACTCTTAATCATCAGTGATGAAAATTGATCTATATAATCTGATTTAGTGAATTAATTTGGATTATATTAATTGGACTATGAAAATATCCCTTTCCTTATTTGGAACACCGACTACTTGGGATTTCTTATCAAAATTATACACATAATTTAGGACTGGGGAGAATTCCCATGACAGGAGAATCACTTCTACCAACTGAACATTCGATTCTGTGATATCTCAAAGACATTGCTTATACATACATGGGTGAAATTCGTCTTCTGAATTGAACACAGAATTTGCTAAAAGACAGACAGTGATATCACTGTTAAGTTCAGTTCACTGAACTTCAGTTAAAAGATTGGCACCCTTGGAAGTATCTCCCTTTTCTGCTCTCCCTTTGACTAATGGGGTGGTTCAATTAAGGATGTGGCTAAATATAACATAATCGTTTCATGCATGTCCCACACAAATTAACTAAGCTAAGTACCTTCAAATTTAAGTTTTGGGATAAAATAATAGCAAGGGAGATATTTTAGCTATTTTTTCATGTAGTGGGGTAGTGGAATATGCTGAAGGGGAGGAATACAGATTCATCCTCTTCCCTTTTTCCCTCACTTCTTCCTTTCTTACTTCTGAAAAAAGAAATGCCTTCAATATCTACTAAACACAGTGTGCAGTTATGTGTAAGAAACTGAATACATAATAATTACAAATTATCTGTGCCACAGGATAAGTTGGGAGAAAATAGAGAGTCACTTATAAGTAGTGAAACAAAGAAATAGCCTTAAAAGGTTTATAAAAGTGTGGAAGTCCAGAAGTAAAGGACCATCTTTGGAAGCTGGAGGAAGTTTTCATATAGAAGATGATATTTTATTTTAATCCTGAGTGGGGAGTAATTATCCTAGGAAGAGTAGGGGAAAGAAAGTATTCTGGGATCAGGATACAGTAAGTTCAGCTGAGCAAAGTAATTGGATACCAGTTGAGAGGCTACTGCCATACTCAAGATAAGAAACAACTGAAGCCAGAAATATAGGCATGGAAATGGAGAAAAGAGGCAAATTTAATCAAGAGATTATCAAAGGTAGTACTGGCAAGACTTGATGACCACTTAGGGAAGTTGATAGGAGAAAGGGGGCCTAGAAGATACCCCTAAGTTATCTCATATAGGTGACCAGCCAATAGTATTATTAACTGAGATTTAGAACACAAAGCCTTGGAAATGAAGGTGGTTTGAGGCAGATTTGATATTTACCAGTGGGTGGTGGTTTGCGTGCTCTAATTCTTTATGTATAGTTGCCATTCTGAGTCATCTGGCATTCTTTCTAAGTTAAAACCTGTAATGCTTTGGTCATAAAATATTTTAAGTACTAACTTTGGCCCAATGTTATAAATTAGATTTGGGCATGGTAAAGCTTGGGATGTCTATTAAATATGGAGGGGAAGAAACCTAGAGAGAAGTTGAAGATACTATGTTGGAGTTTGGGATGTAACTCGGGCCTAATTTGTCTGTATAAGATTAGGTGTCTTAGTCATCAATTTATCAGTCATGGTTGGTGTCCAAGTTGTGGATGAACCACACAGAAGAAATGTGTTTCATTCTGTTGAGAAGATCTCCTTGCCTTTTACCATCTCCACTCCCTGATCTCCACTGGATCTGTTATTTGAGTTGCTTTGACTTCCAGCCCCTTTGGCTCCCCTATATGCTGCTGAATTCATTTCTTTCTATCTAAACACCATAGGCTGCCATTTCAATTATGTGCCTACTTTCACCATAAAATCATTTATCCTGGCTACAATCTAAACATGACCTTAACTCTCTAATTTGATTCTTAATTAAAGACACTATTCTCTGCTCAGAGAATGACCCTAGGCATCTCCTCTAATGCCCTGACCCAAACAATGCTAAAATTCCTATCTCCTTGACAGCTCTATAATCCTTCATCTTCCTTATTTTGTCCATACTGTAAATGTCATAGGTTGGCTCTTTATCAAGCCTCACATGGATTACTGAAATTCTCTCTAAATAATTTCCCTATCAGTCTACTTTAATTCATTCTCCACATTGCTAGCAGTAGAGTGGTCTTTCTAAAATGCTAATGGAATCATGTGATTCACTTGTTTAAAATCTTTCTGAAAAAAAAAAGAAAAAAAATCTTTCTGAAGATCCCCATCTCCTTCATCAGGTCTTACTTACATGTCTATCAACATGTTCTGCATTTCCATCCAGCCTCATCTCTTACAATATGCACACAGACACACTATGCTCCAGCCATGCCAAGCTATATAAGCATCCCTTAACTCATAAGGCTTAGGCACCCATGGTTGTGTATCTGTGCCCATACCATTCCATTTGCATGAAATACCTACCCTAAATCTCTGTGAATATTGCTACTTTATCATTTAGTCTATGTACTATAATTATAAATTTATTTTTCTACTATGTCCTCTACATTTGTAAATGTTCATTATCTTAAATTTTTGATGCACAGGTTTTTTTGTTTTGTTTTGATGAAATATATATTTTTAATATTATTGTTTTCTGTGGCCTTTTTAAGAATCCTTTGTCAACCCCCAAGTCCTAAAGATGGTCTTCTGTGTCTGTTTAGTCCTAAAAGCTTTATGGTTTTAGACTTTACATTTAGGTTGTAATCCATCTCAAATTAATTTTTGTGTATGATGCAAGGTAGTGGTCAAGTTTCATTTTTCTCCCATATGTCTATCCAGTTATTTCAACACCATTTGTGAAAATAATTTTTTTTCCAAATTGATTACTTTGATTGACATTATGATGTCAGAGCATCCTTCAAATTTGGCTTATTTTTTCCAATTTGCTTTTGAAAAATGGTTATGTGGTTGTTTGGCCATTTCCATAAACATTTTAGACTCAGTTTGCCAATCTCTGCAAAAATCCCTGATGAGGAGGGGACCTTCAAAATGGTAGAGGAGTAAGACGTGGAGATTACCTTCCTCCCTTCAAATACCTTAAAAATATATCTACATGTGGAACAACTCCTACAGAACACCTACTGAAGGCTAGCAGAAGACATCAGACTTCCCCAAAACGAAGAAAATCCCCATGTACCTGGGTAGGACAAAAGAAAAAAGAAAAAACAGAGACAAAAGAATAGAGATGGGACCTGCACCTCAGGGAGGGAGCTGTCAAGGATTAAAAGTTTACACACACTAGGAAGCCCCTTCACTAGTGGAGATGGGGGGTGGGGAGGGTAAGCTTCAGGGCTATGGAGGAGAGAGCAGTGACAGGGGTGCAGAGGGCAAAGCATAGAGATTCCCACACAGAGGATCGGTGCCAACCAGCATTCACCAGCCTTAGAAGCTTGTCTGCTCACCGCTGGGGTGGGTGGGGACTGGGAGCTGAGGCGCAGGCTTCAGAGGTCAGACCCCAGTGAGAGGACTGAGGTCGGCTGTGAGAACACAGCTACCAAAGGAGGCAAAAAGACCTCTATGCAGAAAACTATAAGACACTGATGAAAGAAATTAAAGATAATGCAAACAGATGGAAAGATATACCATGTTCTTGGATTGGAAGAATCAACAATGTGAAAACGACTATACTACCCAAAGCAATCCACAGATTCAGTGCAATCCCTATTAAACTACCAATGGTATTTTTCACAGAAATAGAACGAAAAATTTCACAATTTGTATGGAAACACAAAAGACCCCAAACAGACAAAGCAATCCTGAGAAAGAAAAATGGAGCTGGAGGAATCAGGCTCCCTGACTTCAGACTATACTACAAAGCTACAGTAATCAAGACAGTATGGTATGGCACAAAAACGGAAATATAGATAAATGGAACAGGATAGAAATCCGAGAGATAATCCCATGCACATATTGTCAACTTATCTTTGATAAAAGAGGCAAGAATATACAATGGAGAAAACACAGCCTTTTCAGTAAGTGGTGCTGTGAAAACTGGACAGCTACATGTAAAAGAATGAAATTAGAACACTCCCTAACACCATACATAAAAATAAACTCAAAATGGATTAAAGACCTAAATGTAATGCCAGACACTATAAAACTCTTAGAGGAAAACGTAGGGAGAACACTCTTTGACATACAACACGATATCCTTTTTGACCCACCTCCTAGAGAAATGGAAATAAAAACAAAAATAAACAAATGGGACCTAACGAAACTTAAACACTTTTGCACAACAAAGGAAACCATAAACAACACCAAAAGACAACCCTCAGAATGGGAGAAAATATTTGCAAATGAAGCAACTGACAAAGGATTAATCTCCAAAATATATAAGCAGCTCATGTAGCTCAATATCAAAAGAACAAACAACCCAATCCAAAAATGGGCAGAAGACCTAAATAGACATTTCTCCACAGAAGATATACAGATTACCAACAAACACATGAAAGGATGCTCAACATCACTTATCATTAGAGAAATGCAAATCAAAACCACAGTGAGGTATCACCTCACACCAGTTAGAATGGCCATCATCAAAAAATCTACAAACAATAAATGCTGGAGAGGGTGCAGAGAAAAGGCAAACCTCTTGCACTGTTGGTGGGAATCTAAATTGATACAGCCACTATGGACAACAGTATGGAGGTTCCTATAAAAACTACAAATAGAACTACCATATGACCCAGCAATCCCACTACTGGGCATATACCCTGAGAAAACCATAACTCAAAAAGAGTCATGTACCACAATATTAATTGCAGCACTATTTAGAATAGCCTGGACATGGAATCAACCTAAGTGTCCATCAACAGATGAATGGATAAAGAATTGTGGCACATATATACAATGTAATATTACTCGGCCATAAAAGGAAACAAAATTGAGTTATTTGTAGTAAGGTGGATGGACCTAGAGACTGTCATTCAGAGTGAAGTAAGTCAGAAATAGAAAAACAAAAACTGTAAGCTAACACATATATATGGAATCTAAAAAAAGAAAAAGAAAAAAAGTAGTTCTGATGAACCTTTGGGCAGGACAGGAATAAAGTTGCAGACGTAGAGAGTGGACTTGAGGACACCTGGAGGGGGAAGGGTAAGCTAGGCTGAAGTGAGAGTCTCATTGACATATATACACTACCAAATGTAAAATAGATAGCTTGTGGGAAGCAGCTGTATCACATGGGGAGATTGCCTCAGTGCTTTGTGACCACGTAGAGGGGTTGGATAGAGAGGGTGGGAGGGAGACCCAAGAGGGAGGGTATATGGAGATATATGTGTATATATATATATATATAGCTGATTCACTTTGTTATACAGCAGAACCTAACACAACATTGTAAAGCAATTATACTCGAATAAAGATGCTAAAAAAAAAATCCCTGTTCAGACTATCACTGGATTTATGTTGAATCAATATAATATTTCTTTGAAATATTCATTGCCCACCTAAACACAGACTTTTGTTAGTTTGTGTTTTGCTTGACTTCACTTCTCTGGTCTCTCGTGAATCTTGCTTCATGATATTATCTTGTACTCCTACTCTTCTGACTGCTCTTCCTGATTAATTCCCTTCATTCCTTGCCTATTTTTTAATGTCAACTTACCCTATCTCACTTCTCACTTGGAGCATTTCTCAAGTTTTCTTTAAACTTTCTATTAATTATATCTATTCTCATGTTCCATCTAAGATAGCAAAGTGAATAACTACAATGTAAATATCTAAGTACTCATCTCTTTTATAATCTCATTTCCAACTGAATATGGGGGCCTACATCGAGAATGCCCTGCTAAACTTTCAAATATTAAAGTTTTGGAGCCTCCATACTTCATTAATTGTGAATTTCTATAGATTTACCTTCACCATTTTCTTTCACATTTACATCTACACTTCCAATCCCACTTCATCCTCCCTAGATGCATGATCTTTGCCTCTTTCAACTCCCTCCCCTCTTAATTTTAACTTGGCCTAAACATTTCATCAATTTTCCTAAAGCCTACCTCTCACCATATGATTCTCTTGAGTAACGCCATTTGATGGCTCCCATTACTTGACTAAAATACACAAAAATACCTGAGTTTTACATTGCAAACAAACTAAGCATGTATAATATCATTTAATCATCATGACAACAGTATAATTATTCTAAATTTGTAGATGTGAAAATTAAAATTTAGAAATGCTGAATTCCTAAAGTTCCAGAGCTACTAAGTGATAGCTATTCCCACCCACTCTAATAATGACATCACTGTACTCTTTTTTAAATTTATTTATTTATTTATTTATTTATTTTGGGCTGTGTTGGGTCTTCATTTCTGTGCAAGGGCTTTCTCTAGTTGTGGCAAGTGGGGGCCACTCTTCATCGCAGTGTGCGGTCCTCTCACTATCGCGGCCTCTCTTGTTGCAGAGCACAGGCTCCAGATGCGCAGGCTCAGTAGTTGTGGCTCACGGGCTTAGTTGCTCCACGGCATGTGGGATCCTCCCAGACCAGGGCTCGAACCCGTGTCCCCTGCATTAGCAGGCAGATTCTCAACCACTGCGCCACCAGGGAAGCCCTCACTGTACTCTTTTAATGTAAGAGTCATAAAAGGCTGATGTTCACATTAGTAAAAATATATAAACATATGAGTTGGGATTTCTGTTCATGTTTACACTGTGAAATGTAACTGCAATTAGTAGCTAAGGAAAGACATTTTTCCTGATCTTTGGGTTTCTTTCCCCTATCTTTTGGACTTTTTTCTTTTTTTGAGTCATGAAAATCAAATCCACTGTCTTTCCCTAGTCTCTCTCATTTCAACAAAGACAAAAGGGGCTAGTGCACATGAACAATGCAATAGTAAGGAGAAGTAGCAACATAAATGTATATATAGCTCATGAATAATCAATAAACTCATTGTTCTCTCTACTGCTCTTCCTATTAGCTTTTTTTCCAGTTCATTGTACTTAGGGTGATTTATAAATTGTCAAGCAGTGTCTCCAGGATATATATTTTGTAGTCAAAGTGAAAAGATTTATGCTTTCCTCCTATGATCCTTAGTTCATTCTAACTGGGATGAGCCAGACCTGAGAGAAGAAACAGCAAGTCTTTAAAAGATCTTAGGCTGATATATTTAGATAAACCTATGCTGTGTAATATGACATTAATGGAGTTGAGCTCCAAAGAAGCAAAATGAATCATTCCCTCAGAGTATGACACCTCCAGGAAGAGTCAGAGTTTTCTTTCGTTGTAAATAATAAAAGAAATGAAAATGAATAAAGTCAGCTGAAAAGCAACAAATTTGAAATAGAGCAACATCATAGTTTTTGAAAATGGATCTATTCTTTGTAAGCAGAGACAATAAAATATTCAAATAGAATAGAAATGAAACCCTGCTTATTAGAGAGGATCAAGGAGACCTGTGCTCTCTCAGACTATGGTGTTTTTCTTCCCCTCTACCAAAGAGAAATGTCAGTGTTTAGACTTGGAAATGTAGAGATAGATAATTGTGCAATACAGATACCTTTGTTAGAATTTATAAGTGATGAAAATGGAAAATAACTAGATAGTAATAAAACAGAATAAGCTATGGGACTTAATTCTGGGCAGTGTTCTTTGCGTGGGTGAATTTGAAGGGGCTTACAAATGAGAAGCTGCAGAAAATAACAATGAGTTTCCCGCATCATGCACAAATGGCTTTGAGTGATCAATAGATAAGGCATTAGTCAATGCGTAAATATTGTTGTATTAGATTCACTACAACCATTGTGGAGTTTGAAATAATTAAAAGACAGAAAAGATTATCCCAAAGAGTAGTTTGTAATACATAAAACAATATTGTCCTGACATTTTCTCCCAGGAGGTAGGTCATGGGTTTCCTCCGACCAGTAATTTGTAGATTTCTGAGGAGAGAATTGTTTCTTCCCTCCTATAGTCATGAATCTGAAGGGGTTGCTGATATTAGCATGAATGGCTGGTTACAACTTTTCATAGCGTTTGTAGGAAAAGAGCAAGGCTGGTTGTGGGAACTGAGAGTTGAACATAAAAGTGGTAGTAGAGTTTTCTTTTCCCAGAAAAGTCACTTTCAATATTGTTACATTCTCCAGTAGACAGCTTCTAAAATGATAGTATTAGTAGCATTTAGTCCAACCTTAAATCCCTCTAAAACATCCCTGATAAGTCAATGCTGAACACATGCTTGGATGCTTCTAAACACAGAAAACTCATTATCTACTGGAGTAATAGATCTTTGACCTAGACAATTTGGATTACTGAAGAAAAAGCTTATATCAGACGAAAATCCCTGTGACTCCTGATTTAGCTCCTGGTTTAGCTCTAGCCAGGCAGGTCTGCTATGTCCCTTTCCTATTTTTTTTTTTTTTACTAATATTCTAATCCATAGTCTAAAAATACCTAATTTTTTTCAATTACATCTTTAATGATATGTTATTAAAATTCTTCACCATGCTTGTCTTAATGATATGAATCCTCTCTACTATGTCTAATCTTCTAATATGGAAGGATAACTAATACTCTATGCCATTTTAAGTTTCTTGCCTTTTATAAAGTTTCTTATGACCATTCTAATTTTCATTGGAAATTCTCCTTCACTGAACCCCAAAAAGTCTGGTGTAAGACCTATATAAGACTTGTGATTTCTAGATATTGACAGTGTTTAATACTAGTTCTCATAAAATACAACAACAAACAAATTTCAGTAGCTTTGTGTAAAGGAGTCTGAATAAAGGAGTTTATTTTTTACTCATTCAAAATCCAATGCGGAAGTTGCTGGTTGGGTGTTTCTTCTGGGAATCACTTCTCTACTCAGTAATTAAGGAATCTAGGCTCCTTCTACCTGGGTCACCACCTTCCTAACCACAGAGTTTCCATAGCTATGATAGAAACAAAATCAACAGAACAATAGGATATGGGAGTATTTTTTCAAGGCAAGTTTGAAAGTAGTATTTATTATTTTCATGCACATCACACGGATCAAAGTTAGTCATATTGCCACACTGACAAAGTGCTTGAATGTAGTCTTCATGTGTGTTCAGGAGGTAAATTAGATGATTTGGTGAATACTTCGCATTGTCTCTGCCACACATTGCCCCCTTCTCTCCAAACAAATATGATTCAGTTTGGGGATGCAAGATGACTACAGGAAATGTGAATGAACGATGAAGAATATTAATATTTTAGAAAGTTTTATGGAGGAAGTAGAATTTGATTTAGCCATTGAATGATGAGAAGGATTTTGATAAGTGGTGGGAAATGATGACAGCATTTCTAGTGAATTGTCTCACGTAGCTAAAAGTGCAGAGCAATGGATGCGTACAATGCTCTCTTGTTGGATAGTTGAATTTCTGGGGATCCTTAAACTTAGCACAAATTGATCTAGAATCAAGCACAGCACATGTTTATCCTCATTAGATAGCAATTAACTTCTTTCCAGAAGACCCTTCAGAATTAGAAGTAAGGCATACTGCTGGCTGGCACTTGGTATTACATTTGGTGTAACTATTTGCCATTTGAAAATTTCATGTACCTTTCATGAAAATGCATTATCTTTACTCACATACACTTTAGGTAGGATGACTTTCCTTACCTGGCCTAATATAATTTTGGCAGGCCACCCCCTCCAAATACCTTTATATAGTTCAGGCTTCAATGTCATTGCACCCTCTTCTGAATCCTGATTTTTTTCCACTTTAATCTTATCTTCTCCTGTAGATTTTATACTCTTTGAAAACAGAATTTTGGATATCCTAATGTCCTCAGCCCAGTGAAGGAACTTAATCATTGTTAAAATTATTGAGAATTTTTGGCTCTTGATTCTTTGGATATTTAAGCCCTATGACATTACAGTTCTTTTCCTTTTCTTTACTTGGGATTTTATACCAGAAGAGCAACAAAACCCCTAAATTTTGTCTATAAATCTTCAAATTATTTTCACCTTTACTATTAGACAGTGAAGGAGCAAAGAGCTAAATTGAAGTGATAAACACCATAGTTCAGCTCTGGTCCCTGTAATAAATCTTCTGAGGTGTGCTGCAGAACTGAACATGAGTAAATGACTTCTCCATACCACCAGGTATACACAAGCTAAATATATTAAATTCTGATGGTTTATTCACGCATTGCCCTGCCACATTGTCCAACCTTGATTGACTTCAATTTCTATCACCATCCCCCTTTGCCCAAGCTTTAGGGGAAGTATGATTGCTACTCAGGATCTTGTTTGCTTAGCAGGGAGCTTCAATAGCAAAACGAAAGCAAAGAAATGTCACCTCAAGGACAGTTCATGGCCAATCAGTGTGCTCCTTAGAAGCATATTCTAATAGGGAATTTTATATCTATGTTAAATCACATATTAAAATTGAATGATGATGGAGAGGAATGGGTCAATCTAACTTACAAAATAATGGGATCCAATTGATTCTAATTCCCTAAACCTGAAAGGTACCCTCTCTGATACTCAGAATAGTCCAGCCTGCTTCCCTTCATCCTCACAGGGTTGTATTACTAAGTATCTTGAGAAAGTTGAAAAAGTGCCAATGAGTTCCTATCTTAGGTTGAGTCACTGAGGCATCCCATGGGAAGACCTTGCCTTGATTTTGGGGTCAGATGCTGAGAAGTTTTTCTGTGGAGTTGAGGCTCTATTTTTCCCTGCCCTGTTGAAGAGCAAGGATGGGAGAGTGAGTCATGAGGATGAGATAAATAAAGTCGTCAAAATGTCCACCTTGCCAATCCAAAGAATTATTATTGTTCCAGGCAGGTGGACGCAATGAAATACCTGAGTAGATAGAGGTCCTTGTGCAGGTGAAGAGTCTTTTAAAAAGCTATCCTTTTCCCCCAGAAAACAAAGTTTTGAGACTGCTAGAAGAGATTAGGGATGGACTTCACTTGAAACACTCCTAAGAGTTCATCTGCTATTCTTACCCTACCTCACAGAGAACAGAAACAAATTCACCCAGCCAAGACATATGATATCACATCTTGAAATTGCAATGAGTTCTTAGACCCATTTCTTCTCTTGCCTCAGCTCAGCAGCTCTGTTCTTCAGTCAGTCAACTAACGTTTGTCAGAAAGTTCTGAACATCACAGCAATGTTGCAGCCAGGAGTCTTTGCCATTACTGCTTCTTGGCAGGCATTTCTGGGAAGTGACAATATACTCATTAATTTAAGAATGTAGATAATGGATAGAATCAATTATTTTAACAGTTGAAATCTGCTCTGGGCATGTTGGGAATAATGAATTGACTTTCTCCAAAGTCAGAGTCAGGAAAAACACAGCCATAATAAATAGAGGTATATAAATAGAAAATAAACAGTGAATAAACAGAAGAAGAGGGAGCAAAGATATATCGTGAACTTGATGAGGAAATAGAGCTCTCTAAGACCTTGAGAAACTGTAACAGCCTGAAATATAAGGGTAAAGCAAACTCAATAATTAAAAGCTTGTCAGGATGTCTAATTCAAAAAAAGATTCTAGCCAAGGTGATGATAAACACAATAATACAAATGGTTAATATTGGTAGAATGGTTAATCTAGGGAGGTAGAGTTTTACATGTGTTTGCATACATTACCTAATTTAATCCTCACAGTATATTTGTAAGTATGTTGGTATTGGCTTATCCGTTTTACATATGAGGCAGTCAAGTCTCAAGAAGGTACAGCAACTTGCTCGAGGTAACCCAAGTAATAAGTTAGTGCAGAGCTGAGATTTGAGCTCACAGTAGGTTAATTAAATACCTTATATATGGTGGCCAAAGAATCACCCAGTACAATTCTGTGAGGTAAAATGGGGAATCAGAGAAGCAAAAAAGATACTGTAGCTATTAAGAAAGAAATAAAAGGAATGGGGTGGGATCAACTTATCACATGGCCTGGTGTCATTCCCCTGTTCCAATTCATTTTCTGTCCTTATCCAAGAAATAGAAGTTAAAATATAATTCAGAGAAGATAAACCATAGATTTTAAACCTAGGTCTTTTATTCTAGTAACAGCTCAGATCTTATTATCTGTAGATTTTGCTTTCACACAGATATTTCCCTTATCCATTTCATTTATCTAACTTTTATTTCTTCCATATATGAAAACCTGTGTGGTCCACAGATTGTTCTATCTCTAAATCAATCTCTGTCATTCACTGAGTCTCATATTCTTTCTGTTCATATCTATAGAACATATTTTAGCTGTGCAATTCTTCTTTCATAGTAAAATTTTTCATTTTTTCTTCTATTCTCTCACTAACACTCTGATGTCAGACTGTATTACTTTTAGCTAAAGCATATTATGATGCATATAGAACAGAAAAGATTAAGTTTCCAAGAGCTTTTGAATATTTTAAATGGAAAATATGCAAATATTCACCAAAAATTTCAAAGCAGGAATTAAACAAAACATCACATGTTGATTTAAATTCAGTACCTAAAATAAATTTAACACATATTAAGTCATCAATTCAAAGAAAGGAGATACAAATTTATGTTCACCTTTCTGTGTAAGATAACATATATTCACTCCTCTGTGTAAAATAACACACAACTTACCTTTCCAAAAACTGATCTTACATAGATATCATTTTTAAATACTACACAAAATATCTCACATAAAATCAGGCACATAGAACAGGAAAAATATTGTGTGATAAAGAGGTCAGTTCAGAAAGTCTACAATTCTGATTAACTGGTATCTCACAGTGAGAAGGTATGTTTTATTTAGTTAACAGCAGAGACAGCCTGGTGAATTATGAGTCAGAGGTTAAGTCACAGGAGGCAGAGCCTGTCATGGTTTTCTAAAGGGTCATCTGTAGCACACTTATATGAAAGTTACCTGTATACTTTTAAAAATCAGAATCCAGATCTCCTTATCAGACCACTTCTTTCATACTCTTTGAGATGAGTCTGGGCACAGCTGGATACAGGGGATCCACAGATGTTTTCTGGGTCTCTTTCTTTTTTCTCTCTCCACTTTCCAGCATTAATTCACTTAACATCTTTTCCAGGTTAACTTTATCTGGAATACTCCCCTTCTTGGTCACAAGTTGGCTGTCAGGCATACCTAAGGCTATATTCTCTTGTATGCATATCCAGCAGAAAAAGTGAATCTGCTCCCTCCATAGCTCAAATAAAAGTCTCAGCCTTTAAAAAAAAATTACTGCAATAGGCAATGGATCTCCTTTAGATATATCAACAACTTGATCATATTTTGTGATATAGAAGGATAATTGAGAAGAGTGTGGAGGATGGGGTTGGGAGAGGGAGAAAAAACTGGAAGTTTGAGACTATTGAAATAAGTAGGTGAGAAGTGAAGGGAGTCTGAACTAAGTGGAATTCAGAAGAGAGAGCAGATAGTAGAGTCAAGAGACGTATCAGAGGTATAGTTGACACAATTGTGTGGCTGATTGATTGGATTTAGGTCTAGAAATAGAAGGCACATTTCTAGATTTGGCAAGAGGTGGATTTAACTTCAGCCCTACCTAGGTCCAGTAGTTCAGATAATGTCATCAGACTTTGTCTCTTGCATCTCTTAGCTATGCTTTCCAATAATTTTCCTTCTAGGGAAGTTTCTTTATCCAACAGAAACCATAAATCAGGAATCTGGAGATCAGATTCCTTAAACTTGGAAAGACCAAGTCAGGGCAATTTCCTGAGACATCTCCTACAGAAAATTCAATCCTAGGTAGATCAGAAACCAAGGTGAATGATCAGTGATTTTCATGACAGAGAACATTAACATTTACATCTCACCTTCTATTAGTCAAAGCTCTGTTATAAGCTCATGTTACCAGCTTTACATGTTTTGCCTTATTTCTTATTCACAACAGCTCCATAAAGTAAGTGCTACTATTATCTCCAATTTATAGATGAGGTACTTGAGACACTGAGAGAATTAAAAAGTGGCCCAAGTATACACAACTAAGACAGTATTAAAGGTAACAAAGTTATGCTGAGGTAAAATGTCTGGCTGTAAAGTTGCCATAACTGAAGATTTCTGAGAGTTGAAGAGCAGCCACATGGCTTGCAAATTACAAGGTAGTTTTCCCCCAGAAAAGCTTATATTGTCCCAGGTGATAATTTTAAGATGCCCGACTGTCACCAATCCATAAGGGATCACAACCTATATGGCAATGGTACTCGAGGAATCCCAGGGCCCACAGCCAACACTCTTTTGCTGTAGTTCAGGGACATTCACAAGTAACTCAAAATGAAACATTTCAAACTTGAATGGAGTTCTTATTAAACTCATTTAAATGATGGTGTTGATTGGAATTCGTACTAATTGATAATACTGCCACCTATTTTCCAATTTTGCTAAGAAAATCTTAGAACATTTCCCCACCTTATATGCTACATTTTTAAATCACACATTTGGTAACACTGTAGTATTCAAGGTGCTCATAAAGTCATGAAAGGAAGTTAAAGTTTTCTAGCTTCTCCATGAACTTCCATTCCTCTGAAACCACAAGATACAAGCTTCTGAGAAGCAACATCCTTTACGTGACGTGTAGCTGAAAATTATACTCCCAAATATTTTTATTTCTGTAGGAAAGGCTTTTAATTGAATATACACATAACACCCTGTGTGCTTAAGTGAACTCAGGATTTTTAGTTGCTATTTTTATAGTTTTGCCTTTTCTAAACCTTATCCCATGCTTTTCTTTTACATTTAAGTTTAAATGTACTATTTTATTTGTTAATCTTTTTATTTTGAGGCAAAGATTCACATGCATTTGTAAGAAATAATACAGAGAAACCCCAAGCATACTTTACCTAATTTTGCCAAAGGTTGCAAAACCATACCACAATGTCACAACAGGGATATTGACTTTGATACAAAGTACAGGACATCACCCTCTCCTTAAAATCTAGTGACCACTAATATGTTCTCCATTTCTTTTATTTCATCATTTCAAGAATGCTATACAAATGGAATCCTACAGAAGATGACATTTTGGTTACATTAGCATTTTTCACTCAGCATAATTCTCTGGAAATTCATCCAGGCTGTTGCATTTATCAATAATCTATTCCTTTTTATTGCTGAATAGTATTCCATAGTGTAGATGTACATTTGTTTCACCATTCACCCATTGAAGGATCCCTGGTCTCTTTCCAGATTTTAGCTATTGCAAATGAAATTGAGTTGTTTTTTTAAACTCACTCTGGCTGTTGAGTGGAGAATTAATTACAGTGAGCAAGAAGGAGGCCATGGCAGTTAACTCTATGATAACTCCAAGCCACCACAGTAGGGAGATTCTTTAGTCTGGACCTGGTGGCCACAGGTGACCAGCCAGGCTATGTGGAATGTCTGGTCTCTACAGTAATTAGCCACTCATTTTCATACTTTTTCTTTGTGCAGTTATCTTCCTTGAAGGGAAAAACATGGGAAAAGCAGCCTCTAGGTTTCCTGCTTTAAGGCAAACCGGGAACTGAAAATCAAAATGTCCTATATTTAATTGCCAAAATTAATGTGAAAAACAACAATAAAATGTTTAACAATAAAAATAATTCCCCCAAATCAAAAACATGGAAATGCCAACTAGCTCTCATAAATATGTTTTGGATCATATATATCATGCTAAAAAATGAAATTAAACTCAGGATTTTTCCCAAGGAAGGCTGGAGTAATTATCAGTCACAGAAAGTTATTTTTTCTCTGGAGGTCTAGCAACCATCACTGCAAACTGTACTCTGGTCTCTCCTATACCACATGAGAGAAGTGTTAAGTCAATGTCTTAGTGAAATAAATTGTAGGAGAGGCCATCTCTCCTATCATATACTTGTCTTTTGTTAGCAGTATTATGCTGGAGTAGTTTAATAGCAGTTATTATGGAAATAATTTTGTACCTCTTTTCTGGTTGCTAGAAAATTGGTGCCTACTGTCTTTGGAAAATTATTTTCTGATAAAATTTTGTTCTCTGTCTCTGCTATGGGGCTTTTAAACTATTTAAAAATGTGGGGCTTCCCTGGTGGCACAGTGGTTGAGAGTCCGCCTGCCGATGCAGGGGACACGGGCTCATGCCCCGGTCGGGGACGATCCCGCGTGCCACGGAGCAGCTGGGCCCATGAGCCATGGCCGCTGAGCCTGCGCGTCCAGAGCCTGTGCTCCGCAATGGGAGAGGCCCCGACAGTGAGAGGCCCGTGTACCGAAAAAAAAAACAAAACAATGTATATGCAGCTACAATCATTAAGGAATATGAAAGGTCTACATTTTAGAGTTACTTTCACCTCCCCCTCCCCCTGTGGAATTTCTCATCATTCTTTATTGTAATCCTTTGGGTTTAATCTTATATGTGAAATAAAGTTTGGAGCAACTTAAACAGCTTCTAAGATTCCATTTGGTGTTTCGATGGAGAAAAAAGTCTTTGCCATATTTCCTTTTTATATGTCCCCAAGGCCAAGATAAGTGAAGCGTGAACATTAATATTGAAAATCTACTATATGCCAGGCACAGTTCTATATTTCAGATGGACAGTGGTGAACAAAGCTGACTTTGTGCAAAATCTCTATGCCTTTTATATCCTTATACTGCTTTCAGTCTCAGAGGAGGTACTCAATATTTTACCATTAGATATGATGCTTCTTGTAGATTCTGTGTAATTTCCTTCATAATATAGAGGAAGTTTCCTCTAAGTAAATCAAGCATTTTCATAAAGTGAGTATTGAATTTCACCGTGTAATTTTTTGTATTTTTTGTAATTATTATACACTTTATCCTTAATTTTGTTAATGTAGTAAATTAAATGGATTGATTTTTCTAATTGGAAAATGATCTTAAATATCTAGAATAAATGATCATAATACAGTATGACTATTATTGATTGGTATTATTCAATTTAGCATTTTTGCATGTGTATTTATGGGAGATACTGGCCTTAAATTTCTATTCTCATAACATTGCCAGATTTTGAAATCAGTAGTATCTGGCCTCATAGAAGTGGGAAGTGTTCTTACTCTATTCTAGAAAGAGTAAGTGTAAAATTGGTATTACTTCTTCTTTAAAAATATCGGTTAGGGCTTCCCTGGTGGCGCAGTGGTTGACAGTCCACCTGCCACAGCAGGGGACACGGGTTCGTGCCCCGGTCCAGGAAGATCCCACATGCCGCGGAGCAGCTGGGCGCGTGAGCCATGGCCGCTGAGCCTGCGCGTCCGGAGCCTGTGCTCCACAATGGGAGAGGCCACAACAGTGAGAGACCCGTGTACCGCAAAAAAAAAAATATATATATATATATATATATATATATATATATATATATATATATATATATAGATATAGGTTAATGTTTTCCTGTGAATCCAGCTTGGCTAGGAATTTTTTTTGTATTGTTGTTGCTGATTTGCTTTAAGTTTTTTAAATTATAAATTTAATTTCTTTAACAGGCATAGAGTTATTCCATTAAAATTATTTATTTGGCAATTTTGTCAAATTTTGTTTCTTAAGAAATTTGACCACTTCATATAGAATGTCAACTTTATTGGCACCAAACTATTAATAATATCCTTTGAATATCTTTTTAATGTCAGTAGACTCTACATTGCTGTGTCTTTTCATTCGTCTTACACTTTTTTCATTTTTTCATTATTTTTCTTTTTTTGTTTCAACTTATGGTTTTTATGTTACCCAGCTTATATTGTTGCACAATGAATACTGAATGACTTCAGTGACCTAGAAGCAAATTTCTCTACCTGGACCTTAAGGACTGATATTTTTCAGGGCTTACACCAAGGCCCTCTTTGTATTCATTAGCTTTTCTCTGTTATCTTCTTGGGACTCTTAAATTTATATTTCCAACCTAGATCCCTTTTTTTAAAAATTATAGATTGTTGTAGAAAACCTTTTACTTTTCTTTTTGACTTGTATGCTACAAAAGCACCTCAAATTTTCTAAGTCTAGAACAGACCTTATGAGTATTACCCCTTAAATATGTCCTCTGCAATAGTCTGGTGAATGATACCAACATTAAATTGTGTGAATTAAAATCATAGAGGTTTCCTTGCTAGCTTTCTTTACAGTTCTCTCTATCTAGTGCACTGTCAATTACTGATGATTTTATCATCTTAATATCTTGACCCTATTCACTTTACTATATCTGTATTTCTGTCACTATTATCACTCACCTGGAGTGTTGCAGAAGCCTCTTCATTCTTGCCTTCCTTCAATCTCTTAAGAGATTGATTGTTCTTTCACAAAACAAAACCTAATTTGGTCACTTCCTTGCTTAAAAATTTTCATGATTTTCCATTTATTATAAGAGTATGCCCCAAATCCTCAAGAAGGTTATATATCCAGCTTCTTCTTGCAAGTCCCTCTCTTTTATACTCTGTTTCCCATCTATGGTAGAACTAAGCTCCTTAGTTCCAAAAGAGACTTGCTTAATTAACTCAAATATACCCATTATCCAGCATCAACAATTGTCCACTTGTCAATCTTAATTCACTTAGACTCACATTTAACCCTGAACCCCAGACTATTCTGAAACAGATTCAAGATATGTTATTTCATTGACATACACAGCAGTGTGTATCTCTAATTTATGTCTCTTTAAAAAATTAGTCATTTTCAAATCTAAAATTATTAACAATATTCAGTATTTTCTTAGTAGAATCACAAATGTAGTTTGTCTCTCTCTTGTTTTCATTAGGATCAAGGTCCATAGATGCTATCTTTTAACATACTGATTCCCTATAATATTTTTATTAAAGAAATCTAGCTTATTTGTTCTGTAAAGTCTCCTGCAGTCTGAATCTTACTGAATGCATGCCTATGGTGTTGTTTAACATGTTCTTCTTTTCTCCTATATTATATTTAGTTTTAGAGGCTTTTCAGATTCACATTCAATTTTTGGCAAAAAAATATAGAGGGTCTTATGTATTTCCGAGTATCTCTATTTTTGGAAGCACAATATTTGTTAATTATATGTGCCACTATTGCTTTAGTGCTAGTTTCACTCACTAGATTAAAATTTGACATGTGCATGCAATAGTTCTGTATCATTTACCACTGTAACCCATTTGACTGGCATTGTGTCGAGCCCAAATAATATTTTCAATACATAATTACATATCTTATAGCTTGCATTGTTATGTATTTAGGATTCCAAACTAATCTTGGCATGCTGCCTTTAGAGGCCTGTGCATGTTACTTCCTTAGCTAGGTGTGAAGTGCAGAACCCTTGCCATATAATATCTCTCTCCAAACCTCTGCACCAAGAGATGACCAAGCTGTAGCATGGCTTCTGGCAGCATAAGGCTATGTCCCTAGGATGACCGCAGGCATGCCTGCCTGAGAAAGCTCAATGCAGCCAGGAGAATTTACTGTTTGTTCTAGCCAAGCCTGACAGTAGGTCCTTGATCTCCCTTTCTTAGAACATTTACTAAAGAGAATTTACAATTATGAATACTACTTCCACTTCTCTGAGATATATCAATACATGTATCTCCTATACCTCAGGAGTGTCTTCCTCAAGTACCTGAAAGTCCTCTCTTTTAAATATAATCATCAGGAAGGATAGAGCCTCTATGTCCAGTCACTGTGGGAGGACCGGATCCTAACTTCAATAATTGCCAGCTGGCAGAATCACATTTACACAAAACAACCCTTTGTAGTTCCTCAATTAACTGACTCTACTTGAGCCCCTGGTTACTCCCACCCCCTTCCTTCACTCTCCCTTTAAAAGGCTCAGTCACCCGTGCACAAATCTAATGGAGCCCAGCTCTTTCCCCTATGGACAGTTACTGAATCAAATCTGTTTCATCACTTTAACTAATGTTTGAGTGTGTTTATCTTTGACCTAAGCTAAAATTATGTTACAATCTATGTTGATGAAGTTTATGAGTCATTATAATTCACCCCATCATTTCATGTGCCACAGAGACATATGAGCTAATAAAAAGTTTCTGATATGAGAGACATTTAGTTAGTAAGCTCAGTTAAATCTAATGGTGTTTTCCCCCTTTATTCAGCATGCATGGGTCATTTCCATAAAATCAGATTTAAATAAACTTTCTGTGTCTTTACTCCTTTTACTTTATTTTCTGTGGTTTGAGCCACACACTGTCAACTTACACAAATCTAATTCTTTCCTAACCTCCAACTGGAAATAGCCTATACTTTTGCCTCATTTTCTCTGCTTACAATAAAAGGTTCAGATACAAACCAAACCTAATACTATACAATTGTAGGGCAATTCCACATTAAGTTGATAAATCATTCAGGCAGAACTCATTTATCAAAAATACATTTACTTAAATCACAGTTGCTTCGTGTGCAGAGATACTAGATTGGTTATCCAGGGCTCACTAAATAATTTATTGAACCAAGATTTGTTTGAATGTAGCAAAAAACAGCCCATAGTAAAATCAAATAAAAGTCCCTGGGCTTCCCTGGTGGCGCAGTGGTTGAGAGTCCGCCTGCTGATGCAGGGGACACGGGTTCGTGCCCCTGTCCGGGAAGATCCCACATGCCACGGAGCGGCTGGGCCCGTGAGCCATGGCTGCTGAGACTGCGCGTCCGGAGCCTGTGCTCCGCAACGGGAGAGGCCACAAGAGTGAGAGGCCCGCGTACTGCAAAAAAAAAAAAAAAAAAAAAAAAAATCAAATCTCTAGGAAGGCAGTTCTGCTATGTGATACTCTCTTAATCTCACTTTCTTCTGTCTTCTCTTGGTAGGCCCTCTGCACATATGCTCATTTCTGCTCTATTTATCCTCATTCCATTTTTTCCTGGATGCTACTCCTTCAAGCTGTGTGTCTATATAGTCTGGTAATAGCAGCCTCAACCTCAAGATCACAGGACTTTGAAACTCCACAGTCAGAAATTCCCTTCTGTGTCTTCTGGTTCACATTTCCAAGTTGGAGGTCTAATAGCCTTGGTTTGTTTTCCAAAGCCAAGGAATAGCCAGTTTATGGGTAGTCCACCCTTACTCAGGTGTCTATCCCTCATCCAATAAAGATGAAAGGAGTGAACCATATGGGATTACATATTATTAAAATAATCACTCTGCAGGTGCTATAGGTAGGAGGAACCCCATCAGGTACGTGAGTAACAAGTACCTAAATTTCATCTCAAATACCTTCCAACCACTCTGGCATCAAACTGTGTTTATCCTCTGGTAATCAACTTAGCAAGGGGAACTAATAGTCCCAAAGCAGAGTCATGGGGCAAATGGTCATAGTTTTCTTCCAAGGAAGAAGTTGTTATGATAAAAAATGATGATAATTATGGTTATTAAATACCTTTGTTGTTATTAGCTATCATTATTGATGATATTGATCTGAAATAGTTAAAAATCTTCATATATTCATGACTCCCAGGTAAGCCTATCTTTCAAACAGCTCTACAGGACCCTTTCCCTGACTTGTTATTTCCCAAGAAATCGATCTTAAGTGAAATTTCCCCAGGGGCTTCCTTAAGATCAGGGCCTGCCCTGTAGGAAGCTGTCCTCTGCAATGAGTCAGGCTAAGCACAAGGTGTTGTGACTGCATTAGACTGGAGCTCGGATCAGCAAGGCAGAATTGATTATAGACTAATCCAGAAATCTAGTCCTTAGAGAGACAGCAACCTGACTGACATCCAGCAAGAGAGGGTCCATCTTGCTTCCTTCAAGCAACAGCTAATTGATAAGGTCTAAACTCATCCCCATCCCCCACTACCCCAATTTAATAAAATATCTTGTTAACCAAAATATGGATGCGTGAAACAGCTTTTGTTCTCAACTTTGTGGGCCAAAAGAAATAGCAGAGAACAATGACAAATGAGGTGAATGCACAAGCATTTTCCTTCCTTGTTTATCCAAGACTAGAGTCTCAGTCAAAGTAGTTTGTCATTGGCATACCAAGCACTAGCAAGTCAAGAAACACTCCCAGTGAAATCTCTGCAAAGAGGAAAGGAAGCAGATTCCAACATCTGCCATTCTGCCCTCTGTAGACTTACTACTCTGTGCAGCTGGGCATGTAAAGAGAGCGGCAGAGTTATCTATTTGCTGCCTGGACCATATTTGAACAACCACATGAGAAGCCTGGGGAGAAACAAACTGTTATCACTTCAATGAGTATTTGGTTGAAGGATTTCCCTTACAGATAGTGCAGGTGACGAGAGAGGCTTCTGGCTGTAAAGGTTGTGTGTCAAGTATATCTGAAGGCTTCTTTAGTGTGGATGGCAAAGTCTTCTACACCTTAACTCTGTAGTCTTTTATTTTATACGGTCCACCTGATTCCTGGGCTCCAGCCACACCACGTTCACTTCCATCTCTGTGCTGACTTTCTCCATTGGGAGCCTCACCTGCTCTTTCTCCATCTGACTCCTCCAACCCTTTAAGACACTGTCAACTTCTGCTGTCAGTGTCTCCAAACACCCTAATGCATAGAGAAAAATTATCTCCTTTAAATCTATAGTTACATCTTATGGGAATTAAGTGTGCAGGCTGTAGAGCCAGTTGATTTGGGACAGAAAACTGACTGTGTCATTTACTAGGGAAGAAGCTTTGGGAAATTTTCCTAATCTCTCTGCAAAGTAGAGGTAACATATACATATACAAAGTAGAGGTAACAGTAGTACTTATCTCATGCCATCATGGTGAGGACTGGAGAGCTCATATTGTTTTTAATGTAGTGTCTGCAAAAAGTGATTCTACCTTTATGTGGGTATACATTTTAGTAAATGGACTGTACTTCATTTGAGGGCAGGGATTGTAAATTGTATGTCTTTGTAGATATAAAAATGCTTGCAGTTGGCAGACACTAAAATAAATATGAATTGATTTACTTAGTCCTTACAGATGGGCACTTAGTAATTGTGATGAGCTGTGAATTAGCTTTCCTTTCTTCTTTCAATATTTTTGAGCATGTATTATATTTAAGGTTCTGGAGAAATACAGCAGGTCATGGCCCTGCCCTTAGGAAACAACGTAAATAGACCCATGAGTAAATGATTGATTGGAACATGGGAAGAACAGTGCTATGACGTGGCTAACACAGGAGCAATGGGAGCACACAATGGGGAAGGCGACCCAAAGGAATCCCATCACACAGAACCAGAGCTCACATTTGTTGTGGCATTTCTGACAAGGGTGTTATCCTTTCTGTACTAAAAACATAGATGGATGGTGAAATTCCATGCCTGGGATTTGATCTAAGCTTTATGGGGAAAAAAAAAAAAAAAACTTCAGGTGAAGACTGAGTCAGAATTGACAGTATTTCTTGAGATAAAAGAGGGGCTCAAGTTCACCCAGTTCACTGTGACATTGTTTTCCTTTGCAGATACTCGTCAAAAAGGCAAGGGGGAGAAGGAATAGTCCTTATTTATATAGTTGGGATTCCTATGTACCTCCACTGCTGTACGAATTTTGAGGGTATATTCAAAACTTCTTTAACTGACTGAAATAGTTTTATTTGGCGCCAGTTTAAGCAAGAACCAGGCAGCAAGCCATTCATTACTTAATTACTAGGCCATATTAAAATACAGCAATTTAATTGCAATTACTGTTATAATAATTTATTTTTAAAATGCCAGTGTATGCATTTGTATTTGACAGTCCATTTACTTTCAGTGTGGTATTGTGTGTGCCTCATTAAATTATAAAATGCAAGGTCATTAACCTTCAGTTCCACTTGCATGTTATTAAATAGCATCCTATCCCTCCTCTGGTTGAGACAGAATTGTTAGACCACTTATCTGTAACCATTTAATTTACCTGTGATCTTCCGAAAGCTCTTATTACTGCTAGTTAAGCAGGTGTGACCTGTGCCAAAAGCGATTGGCACTCCTTGAACATCTGGCCAGGATCCAAAATTGGGTCAAGTCTCTTTAGTGCTCTTATTTTCCTTGTATTTGCCTTTGGTCATTAGTGATTATGGCAGCTCAGTACATGTTTTCATGTTCAGGATCATTAGGGTTTTGGGGGCTTTAAAGAGGGCACTTGGCATGTGACCAGGTGCACTGTAGATAGAACATGGAAGTAAAGCATTCCCTCTGCTTCTGAAGCCAAGATGGTACTTAGTGTTGAATGGTCAAGGCTGTTGAGCTCAGTGTTATGGATAATGAGTCTGGGATTTGTAGAGTGGAACTTCCCAGGTAGGTTCTTTTGCATAGTTAAAACCTGTGTTTCCCAAACACAGACCACTTACATTCCCATTCCAGGCCAGCAATTCACATATCTTACTGGGTACATCTGAGCTAGAGACTTGACAGTCAATCTGACTTTTCATTGATGACTTTGGCAGAATAAGTGAAGAATGAAAGAAATAAAAGGGAGCTACCATTTATGTTGCTCCTACTGATGTATTAGTTAATACTGAATGTGAAAGCTCTTAACTCATGTCCAAGTAAATTTCCCTTTAATGCTCTCAGAAAGGTGTTACTATAAACCCAGTTTTACAGGTAAAGAAATTGGGTCCCAGAGAGAAAAATTCACTTGCCCAAGTGTGTACAGTTACTAGGTAGCTGAGCTAGAATTTAAAGTCAGGTCTGCAGAACTCCAAAGCCCTTTGTAACAGACCATAATTCAGTTACCCTCTGGCACGACCATGTGCAAAGCTAAATCTCAGTTTCCCGGCGTTTAGGTATCCTGTCTAAGGATTAATCATGTTTGGTCCTTATCTTCCTTCTTTCTTTTGCTGACTCTCTAGGGATCACATTATTACTTGGTAAAGTTGTTTACATTGAAGGAAAGAAGGAGCAGGCATAGAAAGTATAAGGCAAATATAGTCAAATTTCAGATAATAGTAACTTTTGATCAATGAAGCAGCAAGTACATATTTAAGATCCAAATATGAATGAAGAAAAAGAAAGGAAGAAAGGAGGAAAGAAAAATTTACAATAAAATTTTATATATGTATACAACATGATGTTTCAATATATGTATACAGAGTAAAATGATTACTACAGTCAAGCTAATTAATATATCCATCTCCTCCTATAGTTACCTTTTGGTGTGTGTCATGAGAGAAGCTGAAATCTATTCTCTTAGCAAATTTCTGGTATTCAATACAGTATTATTAACTATAATCATCATGCTGTACATTAGTTTTCTAGACTTAATCATCCCAAATAACTGCAACTTTGTACCCTTTGACCAATATGGCCCCATTCCCCCCACCTCCCTGCTCCTGGTAACCACCATTCTACTCTCTGCTTCTATGTATTTGACTTTTTTAGATTCTACATAAAGGGAGATCATGCGGTATATTTCTTTCTGTGTCTTATGAAAGAGATGTTTTTAATTAACCTTTTTTTAAAATGAATATCCTGTCTTTGTTAAGAGAGTCATTAATATATATATATGTATATGATATTAGTTTTATGTTACTTTTATTGTATCTCATTTGCCTCCACTGTGACAGCGTAAACTCATAAGAGTGATGACTTTGGCTTTTTTGATCATTCTAGAATCTGTTCTCAACTAGAACAGTGCTTGACACATAATCAGGTGTTCTGTGTTGAAACAGTGAATGAATATTATGACTACTGTTAATTATGCAGTGTGGCATTTTAGTAGTGTCCTCCAGGGTTTTGAAGGCATAGGACTGTTTTTCCATTTACTAAACATCTGTATTTGTTTCCTTTTGTATCTACTTTTTACAATGTCTCTCTGTATTTATTTTTCACTTCCAGTTGTTATGTGTTTAATTTTCTGACCATGCCTGCCAAAAGCAGGTACTTTCTGATTCTAATATCAAGGCTGGAGTGAACTGGGGAAACAAATACTCAATTAAAAAATGTTATATTAATTTATATTAATTATATCTATTAATATATCATATATAATAATATATCTTATGATATATATTAATATATATTAATTATATATGAATGAATGAATTATATAATATATATCTCATATTAATTAAGAGAGGGTTTCAGGGTTTTGTCTATGAGTTAGCAGATGAATTTTAATGAATCTGAATTTGTAGCATCTGATTTGGGTACTCCTAAAGAAGACTAACTTTGTACTTTAAGGCCCTCCCTCCCTCCCTCCCTCCCTCTCTCTCCCTCTCCTCCTCCTCTCTCCCCCTCCCCCTCCCTCCCTCCCTATCCCTCCCTCCCTCTCCCCCTCTCCCCCTCTCCCCTTCCCCCCTCCCCCCCTCTTCTTTTTCCCCTCTACCAACCCATGACAAATCTCACATTTCTCAAAGGACACTGTGATGGAGCTCTTCTTTATAAATCTAAAGCCTTGTTGCTATTGTTGTTATTGGTCTTTCCAAAAGCCCCTTCTCAATGACATGTCCATAAAATTTTCCCATTAGTTTCCTCTTGTGTCCCTCCAGTGTGCATTAAGTGGATGTTTTATTTTTCGTAAAGTTTAGGTGATTGAGGGAAGCATAAAAATACTAGCTGATGGAAGTGAATGAGTCCAGGAAAGAAATGGAATATAAGACTTTGCAGAGGGTCCTAATTGTATCCATTGTTCCTGCTTTATGAACCTGGCCCTCGATGGAAGAGTCATGGCAATGGATTAAATAGTGACTCCTATTTCTACATGCTTAATATGAAACTTAAAGACCAATGAATGTAAAAGATCATTCTCTCAACCCTACACACAATGAGTCTCTTTGGGTTACATCCATAAATGCCATCCGACAGTTTTGTGTTGTTTTAAATCCTAATACAAGTTAAGCAGATCAATATTTTATAGTTTCTTAATAAAATCCCAGACATGAACCCCAGTCTAACCTTGAGTTAGGGAACTGGCAGAGCAATTGTGAGTCTGGCTGGTTAGAAAGCAGACAGTTTGGTGTTTCAGATACTTGATGTTTCTAAGGAAATTTTCAAGTTATCCTCAAAGGTAACTACTCTCTTATGGGAAGAGATTAGTGTGAAAATCAGGATTCTGCATTCAAGTCCAGGTTCCAACCCTATCTCCGTCATATGGGCAGGCACTTTCTTTCTCAGGTTCTCCGTCCTAGGACCAGGATAGGGTGAGGCAAGTGGGATGCCTAGGGCACAAAATTTCAGGAGGCCCTTAAAAATACTCTCAGCGTTGTTTTCGTGAAAGTACAGTGTCAGCCCTGAGAATTAGTGGCTTCTTAAATTTTGCACCCTAAGCACTTCACCTGCTTTACCTCAGTCCAGGCCCTGCTGGGTCCCCTTTCTTCACAATAAATGGTTTGACCTTAATTAGAAGTTCCTAAAGTGGGACACATAGAACAAGAGTTTTTTGCCTGCTTTAGAAAATGAAGTTCTGTAGGTAGGGGCAGTTGAGTTTAGGAAATGTAGAATAATACATTCCCATCATGAAAAATTGCAATACATCTTATTGGCTCTGATCTGAGATACCCTATGGAAAATATACCTACTCAACTTGATGTAATTCGTTGTTTCCAAAATCATTGATTATCAAAATTTTTGCTCTTCCCTGCTTAGTAACTGAAAAAATTGTGTTGTTTTAGTAAAACTGTACATCAGGCACTCTGCATATAATTTCTGAATTAATCCTTGGGACAGCCCTATAAGGTCAGCACAATTACTAACAAAGGAGGAAACAGACTGAGAGATAAAGTAGAATCATTAGAAGAGACATTTGTGCTTTACCAATATGCTTCCTTGTCATTATGTTGGACTTCATATCACATAGAGTTTTCTTGTGTTTCTTATTTCTTTCAAAATTAGCATGACATCTTATTTTCAGAATAATGAAAATTATTTTTGTATGAATGAAGTAGCAGCTTTGGCCTACACTTGTCTTTCTCTTTTTTTCCTCTTTATAAACTTCTTGCCTCAAACGATTTGTGATGAAGCTTTTATTTACCTCTAAGCCCCCACCCTGCCATGCTATCATAATTTTTCAGCATTGACTGGCTCAACAGGCTTCCACATACCCCTGAGCAATGTGAATTTCAACCCCCGAGTTGCTCAGCTCTGCCACTGAGATCAACAGACAGAACTGTAAGATGGTGGTATTGAATAGCACTTTGTATAGAGTTGGTTGACCAGAGTATGAAGAGGGAAGCACGTGATAGGGTGAACAGCGGTCTCCAGAAGATCCTCTGTAAAAGGAAACACTTCTTCTATGGAATATTATGATCTACACTGGAAGCTCATTATTGAGCACCAATTTTTATCAGGGACTGTCCCAGAACCTAGACATTCAATGGTGGAAAGATATACATAATCCATGTTCTCTTATAATTTATAATCTGGTAGTCTTGTATTCTACACAGATGCCCAAGTAAAGCTAATGAATAAATTGTGAATTGAGAAAATCACTTCTCAACACTTCTCTCCACTGTTCCTTGTGATTGGTGTAATACATCAATTTAAGGGGCTGAGAGATGCTTCAGCTATATCCACAGAGAGTTGTATTTATATTTAGAAAATCAATCTCTCAGCAGTCCACAAGCTGTGGGTTCAAATACAACTTCCATTAGTCCATATTCTAGGAGGCTGAATACACATTTTGGCTTCAGTGAGAGTGACATATAAAATTCCCTCAGGAATTGAACTGACTGCTGAACTGCAGGACTTTATATTTGGGTGAAACTAATGCAATTCAAGTTGACTACACTTGATACACATCTTTTTTCTGGGTCCATTAGAGAATTTTGCTGACTTCCTCTTAGCAAGTGAGTAAATAATTGGCCCCAACACATATTTGCTAGGGCTAAATTTAGAGGGCTGGGTCAGCTCAACCTTTTATCACATTCTGAATTCCTACTTTGGAATGAGATCCCCATCTTGATTTTATGCTCTGTCCTGTCACTACCATCCTTATATGTTTGGGCATGTTTGCCTGGCTGGTGGAGCAGCTTGCCAATTAGTTATCTGTGTATGGGACCAGGTTGCATCCTGGGAGAGAACGCATTATCAGGGAGATGGAGTTTTTCTTGTAAAGCCTCATCATCAGGAAAGAGATGATTGTATCTCAGCACAGCATGGAAGGTTTAGAGCGTGCATCCATTAGGGTTCTGATAATTTCTTCTCCTTTCATTTCATTAGATTTCAAGAGCTTGAACAATATAGAACATGTATTACTCATCTTTGAATTCTGATATCTACCATAGTGCCTGGTCCATTGTAGGTACTCAATAAATATTTTTAAATAAATAGGAATTACAGGGTTAGGGTTAGGCTTAGGGAATGACTGGAATTAGAGTAGGTTTTTTTCTGTATGCTTGGAACTCCTCTAGAAGTTTACACATGTGATATCCTTTATTAGCTACAATAACCCTTTGGGGTAGGTGGTGATATTGTTATCCTTATTTTTAGATGAAGAAATTAAGGCTCAGAAAAGCTAAGTGAATTGATTAAGTTCACATGGCTGGTAAAGAGGCATCTGGCCCCAGGATTATGTGGCTCTGCATCTCAAGGTGCCTCCCAAATATTCTTGGGCTGACTTCAACATGAACCTCTAGCTAAATATTTAGGAGACAGTACAAAAATTAAGACAGTCTGCCAGACTCAACAATATTTTTAAAATTGATATAATTAACTCAAAATAGCATGGCTGGGGCTTCCCGGGTGGCACAGTGGTTAAGAATCTGCCTGCCAATGCAGGGGACATGGGTTCGAACCCTGGTCCAGGAAGATCACACATGCTGCAGAGCAAATAAGCCCATGTGTCACAACTACTGAGCCGCGAGCCACAACTACTGAGCCCACGTGCTACAACTACTGAAGCCTGCGCACCTAGAGCCCATGCTCTGCAACAAGAGAAGCCACTGCAATGAGAAGCCTGTGCACCGCAACTAGAGAAAGCCCATGTGCGACAACGAAGACCCAATGCAGCCCAAAATAAATTAATAAAATAAATTTTTTAAAAAATAGCATGGGTATCAAGTGCTCTGATGCTGAATATTAGTATACTAAGAATTCTTAGACTCTGAATCTAAAGATGAGAACAGATTATAAAGATCATCTAATCAGTTGCTACCTTGCTTCTATTAGGTTCTAGGACTTAAGTATGTTGCTATTGTTGAAGGTGTAGAATATCTATCCGAGGAGTAAAGGGAAGCCCCCTTGATATTATTTTAGTGTCTGAATTCAGGTATAACCAAAGATCTACCTCCAGATTTCCTTCAACTTCCAAGTTTTGCTGGGCATTAAACAAATTTTCTCTTGTTTTTTTTTTTTTTTATTAAAATATATTTTGGGTTGGATTTTTCTCAATTTAAATAATAATAGTTCTGGTAAATATAGCATATAGTCTACCTACCAGTTCTAAATCTATGGTTTTCCCATGACCATCTGGTGAAATGGTGTCATGACTGGGACTAGGAATGCATACTCATTTACATACCAGTCTGGAATTGACATGAGTCTTTCTGAGTTTGAATTCTATAGATTGGAACTGGATTCTGGGTCATGTAAGTTATTTTTTTCAGCTTTATTGAGGTATAATTGACAAATACAATTGTCAGATATTTAAGCTGTACATTGTGATAATTTGACATATGTATACTTTGTGAAAGGATTCCTCCCAACTAATTAACACATCCATCACCTCAAATATTGATATATATGAAGTATATTGAAATATATGCATATATATTTGTGTGAGAACATTTAAGTTTTACTTTTTAGCTAAATTTCAATTATACAATACAGTGTTATATAGTATAAGTGTTCTGTAGTATAATCAGCTATAGTATGATCAGTACTCAATGGCTAATGTCCCAGGAAGCAGAAACTCAATATAGATAGCAGGGTGGCAAAATTATTGTGGAGACACAAGAAATTAAATTGCAAAAGGAAACTCTTCAGAATTAAAAGGAACATTAGTAAAGCAGAAAAAAAAAAGAAAGAAAGAAAGCAATGGAGTTTGTAAAATGCAGTTGCAAATGAAGATGTGTGTCTTGGAATAATAAAAGGGAAAATATCAACTTGATACAGAAATAAAAAAAATCAAAGGATTGAAGGAACATTAAAAGCATTGCAGAGTTCTAAATAATCTTTACCAAAGTGAGTGAAATGGAACAAAAAGCCTAGTTACATCATCTAGCTAAAGAGGATCATCATTAGCAACTGAATGAAACTGAGAAATACTATGCCACAATAGCAGGTCAATTTGGATTGGTAAAAGAGAATCATGAAAAGTTAGAACAAAATGAAAGAACACAGGAAGAGACAATCACCGTGTAATACTTGCATTGGCCTCTTGTTACCATTCCAAGAAAGAAGACAATCCCAAAAATGGAAAGTAGAGAAATAAAAATAACGTATTCTTTGATCATATACATCACTGAGTGCCCAAATCAACGAACACAAGAAACTGCCCAACTTCGGACCCCCGTCATGTGAAAGGATAAATTTCCTTATTATTTGAGGTTTAAGTGTGGTTTTCTGATACTTGTAACCAGAGCATCCTAACTCATATTGGCATTTAGTGTTTTTCACTGCAGAATATTTTGTTCTTTACAAACTAATAGATGCTTAAAATATATTATTTTTATAACATCTATATGATAGTCCACTTTTTAAAGGTCTTCTGGTACTTTAACAAAATTCCTCTGACTCCCAGAAAAAAAAATCTATCACACAATGGATTTTATAGTATAACAATGTTATGTAATATAATCAACTATAGTCATCATGTTCTATTAGATCCTCAGACCTTATTCATCTTATAGCCGAATATGAACCCATTTAAATTCTTACTTGTGTTAATTTTTTTCTGTGTAGTGACTACATGTCACATTTCCCTTACTGTTGGGAAAAATATGACATCTGTGGATTTTTATAACTGAATTTTGCTGCACTAGCAATTATACTTACTTACACTCTGTCTCATGTATTATTTGGACAACTTCTCCTTCACTGACAATGCCTAAGGATTCAACATCCACTAGTCTTTTCTTATTGACCATGTTAAGGAAACAGGAGGTCTGTTCAAGGGTTTTCTGACATTTGGACATATTCTCATTTATCTGGTCTTCAGATATTTCCTGTAGTTTTTGGCTTAAGTCAATCAACACTAGCGAATTACATTATATATTCTTATTGGGGAGTATAATGACTATTTTTAAGTAAGAATATAAAGTCAGCTGAAAACACTTAAGATTAAAGCAACAATTAAAAAAACCCTTTATGGGCCTCCCTGGTGGCGCAGTGGTTGAGAGTCCGCCTGCCGATGCAGGGGATACGGGTTCGTGCCCCGGTCTGGGAGGATCCCATATGCCGCGGAGCGGCTGGGCCCGTGAGCCGTGGCCGCTGAGCCTGCGCGTCCGGAGCCTGTGCTCCGCAACGGGAGAGGCCACAACAGTGAGAGGCCCGCATACCGCAAAAAGAAAAAAAAAAAAAAAAAAAAAAAAAAAACCCTTTATTATGTTTTGGAATATTGCTGGGTTCATTTTTTAAATTTATTTCTCTTCAGCAGATTTGGTATGTTTTCATAATTAATTATATTAGCAATGTTTCATAATTCAGTGAAGTTGTAATAACATTTTAGATGCACAATCATTTATCACCCAAGCAGGCACCTCTTTCTCAAGCATTCATTATATCAATTTAATATAAAACATAACCTCATAACTTTTCAACTTCAAATATCTCAGGATAAGAAGTTGAACTCAAATCATCTAAGCCTTCAATATGTGGGTCATATGACCCACATTAAAAGTTGAATACTCCATGTGATAAATAATTTTTGTTTGCTGATTGGTAAGTGTACTTAATAAAAAGTTTTATTAACTTTGTGGAAATTAATGGATTTAATGTAAAATGGTATCTGTACCATAAATTTGATTATTTAATTTGACTTAAATGTGCGCACATTTTCTACTGGTCTTTTTTTCCCTTATATATATGATGTAAAAATATTCATCAAATGCCATAGTTAAATATGTTAATTTAATATGTGTGAAATAATTACAGGAAATCCAAGATGGTTATATGACACATGTTTTCTAAGTTAAATACCAAATTTGTGGCCCAAACAGCAACTGCACTGAGACTTGAGCTGAATGCCAGTTGCAGGGTTCTTAACCTAAGGTTAGGGTAGGCTTCAGTGAAATTGTATGCATATGTTTATAATTATATGTACATACACTTTCTTCTGTTAAGTGTGCATAGCTTTCATATGATTCTAAATGAAGCCCATAACCGATACCATCTAAGTTCTACTGATATAATAGTTTCTCCATTGGTATAATTGAAGACAATAGATTTTATTTTCCTTAAATTTCACTCCACCTCCCAAATTCTGATCATTCATCTTGTGTGTTCACTGAGTTCCCTCCTTCCTTCCTTTTTTCCTTCTTTCTTTTTTTCCTTCCTTTTCAGGAAGTGATGTAGTCCAACTCCCTCACATTATAGATGAAAATAAGTTCTACTGAGGTGTAACAGCTTTCCAAAGTTGTATGGTTTGTCCCTCTCTTGTCTGGGAGCTGCACGTTAGGGTGTTTTGAAATCAGGTTTTATCAAAGGAATATGTTATATAAAAGTTGTTAGGAAGGAGTAGTGAGAATAAAAATACACAGACAAAAAGAGGAGGGTCATGACTGCAGAATTGACATGGGCAATGAATTCACTAAGCCATAGACAGAAGTTTTATCTTTTAACAAAGTGAAGGACCAGAAATATTATAGGAATTTAGGAAATGGAGTCAGAAATTACATAGTAAGAGAAACAATCAAAGCACAGAAGGTCAAGGGAGAAAACAGTGCTGCTCAATTGCTTGGAAGAGGTGGCATGGTATGATGTCTGGGCCTTCTACAAATAGACTGTGTTAAGTTGCATGAGAGGGGCAGCTGCACTCAAAGCCCAAATCTGCTCTGCCGTCCCTCTTCCATCTGGCTTCTCACACACAGGCTTCTCTCTCTATGACAACAAATTCAGGAACTACTTAAGAACTGGAAGCTTCTAGAATGAACTAGCATAGAGGAGGACAATTGGGGCTTTGGTGATGAGGGAGCTTGGGCCTGTCATAGCAAATGGAGAGAAGAGATGAGATTAAAAATTTAAGTCATGTCTAAGCTATTGTAAACAGTGCTGCAATGAACATTGCGGTGCATGTATCCTTTCAAACCATGTGTTTCTCCAAATATATGCCCAGGAGTGGAATTGCTGGAACATATGGTAGCTCTATTTTTACTTTCTTAAGGAACCTTCATACTGTCCTCCATAGTGGCTGCACCAATTTACATTTCCACCAGCAGTGTAGGAGGGTTTCCTTCTCTCCACACCTTCTCCAGCATTTATTGTTTGTAGACTTTTTTATGATGGCCATTTTGACTGGTGTGAGGTGATATCTCATTGTAGTTTTGATATGCATTTCTCTGATAATTAGCAATGTCGAATATCTTTTCATGTGCCTCTTGGCTATCTGTATGTTTTCTTTGAAGAAATGTCTATTTAGGTCTTCTGCCAATTTTTTGACTAGGTTGTTTGTTTTTTAATATTGAGTTGCATGAGCTGTTTGTAACTTTTGGAGATTATGGAAGCAACCTAAATGTCCATTGACAGATGAATATACAAAGAAGATGTGATACATATATACAATGGAATATTACTCAGCCATTAAAAAGAATGAAAGAATGCCATTTGCAGCAACATGGATGGACCTAGGGATTATCATACTAAGTGAAGTAAATCAGACAGAGAAAGACAAATATCATATAATATCAGTTATATGTGGAATTAAAAAAAAAAGCAAATGAACTTATTTACAAAATAGAAATAGACTCACAGACTTGCAGAATGAACTTATGGTTACCAGGGGTGTAGGGTAGGGGGGAGGGATAGATTGGGAGTTTGGGATTGACATGTGCACCCAGTTACATTTAAAATAGATAACCAACAAGGGCCTACTGTATAGCACAAGAAACTCTGCTCAGTACTCTGTAATAACCTAACTGTGAAAAGAATTTGAAAAAGAATAGATACATGTATATTTGGTTCACTCTTCTATGCACCTGAAACAAACACAATATTGTTAATCAACTGTATTCCAATATAAAATAAAGTTTAAAAGAATTCAAGTCAGGAGCACACAGGGTGTTCACTAAGCATCAGATCAAAGCCTAGCCCCTTATTTCCACACAGTGGAAAGAGGGGCATAGAGCTGAGTGATCTAGTCTCTGCTTCCCTGTAAGGTATCTTCATTATGAAAGGGCTCTCATGTAGCATTCAAGAGCTGCTCACTGCCTGGACACCTGACATACTAAGAGGTAAGATTTCTGAGTGCTTTCTTGGGGAAATTTCCATAACCAAGGTTTAGATAGTCTAAGGTCATTCAGTAAACGGAAAGAATCATGTAGGGGAAAAGAGCATGAGATTTTTGGAGTCCAAATAACACAAATTAAGTCACCTTAGTAATTTCATCACTAAGCAGTTTCCCCACATGACAAAAATACAGATACATATGCATTGGATTTGGTACAGAATTTCATTAGGTTGTGGATGTGGCAGAAGGTGGTAAAACTCTTTATAAATGTTAGCTTACTTATTTATTTAAAAGATAAATATATGTCCCTGGGACTTGTAAGGCCCAGAAACCATTTGGAGGTTAAGCTTGCATATAGTAAACAGATCAATGCCCAAATGGGGCACAGTGGGAAAGTCTCCCTCTGCTATTTGTCCCCACAGAGGAGCTGGAAGCATCATGTGCCAACTCGTAGCATGAGGCCCATCAGAACTCTTCCAAGTCTGACCCTTTCTCTGTGGGGAGATTTTCCAGTGAAATACTCCTACTGTAGCTTCTCTGGGCAGGAGAGATTGAGAGCAGGAGGGAGGGGAGGCTAAAGCCCAGATGAGTCAACAGCTCCTGAGCCTGGTGGTGGAGTAAGAATTTGACCTCTCACCCTCCTTTCTTGAGTGGGAGGAGACAAATTAGCTTCTTTGAGGAAAAAAAAAAGAAAAGGACCTAATGTCAGAATTAGTGGGGATCCCTCTCTTCACATCTCTGAAAAGCATGATGTGATGGGAAGAGATCTGGCCTTGGAGGTAACAGAATGCTTTCTAGGCTGGCCACTCCATTACCTCATCTTGGGATCTTCAGGAGTTCATTTGACTTTTCCGTTTTCCCATCTGTAAAAATGGGATATCAAATACATCCTATTTTCCTTATGAACTGTTATGAACTGTATTTGAAAAGCTTTTAAAAGTCATGATGTTATAAAGTGCTAGGAGCTAGGTATGCACATGTTACACCCCCCCACCTTATATTGTTTATATTGTGAGGCCAATCCAACTCTCCTTATTTATGAGACACTAGATTGCACCTTCTTGTGACACAGATAAACAGCACTGAAGAAGATATAATTCCTGAAGTTGTGCCTTGAGTGTGATATGTAAGAGTTGAAAGAGTATATGCTTTATAAGTAGGCAGATTTGGGTTTAAATCTCTGTTCAATCTCTGCCAAGTAACCTTGAATGATTTCCTTAAACTGCCTGGATGAAGTTGCTTCACCTGTGAAATGGTCATAAGGATGCTAGAATTAGCATCATAGAATTGCTGCAAGGTGGTGGTGGGGGGGACCTTCAAGATGGTGGAGAAGTAAGAAGTGGAGATCACCTTCCTCCCCACAAATTCATCAGAAATACATCTACATGTGGAAGAGCTCCTACAGAACACCTACTGAACGCTGGCAGAAGACCTCAGACTTCCCAAAAGGCAAGAAACTCCCCACGTACCTAGGTAGGGCAAAAGAAAAAGGAAAAAACAGAGACAAAAGAATAGGGATGGGACCTGCACCTCAGGGAGGGAGCTGGGAAGGAAGAAAAGTTTCCACACAGTAGGAAGCCCCTTCACTGGTGGAGACAATGGTGGGGGTGGAGCTTCAGAGACAAGGAGGAGAGTGCAGCAGCAACAAGGGTGCAGAGGGCAAAGCGGAGAGGTTCCCACACAGAGGATCAATGCTGACCAGCACTCACCAGCCTGAGATGCTTGTCTGCTCATCCGCCAGGGCAGGTTGGGGCTGGGAGCTGAGGATCGGGCTTCAGATGTCAGACCCCAGGGAGAGGACTGGGGTTGGCTGCGTGAACACAGCCTGAAGGGGGCTAGTGTGCCACAGCTAGCTGGAAGGGCGTCTGGGAAAAAGTCTGGAACTGCCTAACAGACAATAGACCATTGTTTTGGAGTGCATGAGGAGAGGGGAGTCCTTTCCTGTCTGCCCACAGAAGGCAGAGCACTGCCTATACGAGCTCCAGAAACAGGCATGAGCTGTGGCTATCAGCATGGACACCAGAGATGGGCATGAAACGCTAAGGCTGCTGCAGCAGCCACCAAGAAGCCTGTGTGCAAGCACAGATCACTATCAACCCCCCCCCCAGGAGCCTGTGCAGCTTGCCACTGCCAGGGTCCCATGATCTAGGAACAACTTCCCAAATTCCATGCAAATGGAAATCAAAAGAAAGCCAGAGTAGCAATTCACATATCAGACAAAAGAGATTTTAAAATAAAGACTATTACAAGAGACAAAGAAGGATGCTACATAATGATCAAGGGATCAATCCTAGAAGAAGATATAATAATTGTAAATATGTATGCACCCAACATAGGAGCACCTCAATACATAAGACAAATGCTAACAGCCATAAAAGGGGAAATCAATAGTAACAGAACAATAGAAGAGGACTTTAACACCTCACTTTCACCAATGGACAGATCAACCAAAATGAAAATAAATAAGAAAACACAAGCTTTAAATGACACATTAAACAAGATGGACTTAATTGATATTTATATGATATTCCATCCAAAAAAAACAGAATACACTTTCAAGTGCTCATGGAACATTCTCCAGGATAGATCATAACTTGGGTCACAAATCAAGCCTTGGTAAATTTAAGAAAATTGAAATTATACCATGTATTTTTTCCAACCACAACGCTATGAGACTAGATATCAATTACAGGAAAAAATCTGTAAATAATACAAATACATGGAGGCAAACAATACACTACTAAGTAACCAAGAGATCACTGAAGAAATCAAAGAGAAAATCAAAAAGTACCTAGACAGGGCTTCCCTGGTGGCACAGTGGTTGAGTGTCCACAGTGTCCGCCTGCAGATGCAGGGGACACGGGTTTGTGCCCTGGTCCAGGAGGATCCCACATGCCACAGAGCGGCTAGGCCCATGAGCCATGGCTGCTGAGCCTGCACATCCGGAGCCTGTGCTCTGCAACGGGAGAGGCCACAATAGTGAGAGGCCTGTGTACAGCAAAAAAAAAAAAAAAAAAAAAAAAAAAAGTACCTAGACAAATGATAATGAAAACACAACAACCCAAAACCTATGGGATGAAGCCAAAGCAGTTCTAAGAGGGAAGTTTATAGCAATAAAATCCTACCTCAAGAAACAAGAAACATCACAAATAAAAAACCTAACCTTATACCTAGAGCAATTAGAGAAAAAAGAACAAAAAACCCCCCAAAGTTAGCAGAGGGAAAGAAATCAAAAAGATCAGATCAGAAATAAATGAAAAAGAAATGAAGGAAACAATAGCAAAAATCAATAAAAGTAAAAGCTGGTTATTTGAGAGATAAACAAAATTGATAAACCATTAGCCAGACTCATCAAGAAAAAAAGGGAGCAGACTCAAATCATTAGAATTAGAAAAGAAAAGGAAGTAATAACTGAAACCTCAGAAAAACAAAGGATCATGAGAGATTACTACAAGCAAATATATGCCAATAAAATGGACAGCCTGGAAGACATGGATAAATTCTTAGAAAAGCACAATCTTCCAAGACTGAAGCAGAAAGACATAGAAAATATAAACAGAGCAATTACAAGCACTGAAATTGAAACTGTGATTAAAAATCTTCCAACAAAGAAAAACCCAGGACCAGATGACTTCACAGGCAAATTCTTTTTTTTTTTTGAATTTTTGAATTTTATTTTATATTTTTATACAGCAGGTTCTTATTAGTCATCAATTTTATACACATCATTGTATACATGTCAATCCCAATCACCCAATTCAGCACACCACCATCCCCAAACTCCCGTGGCTTTCCCCCCTTGGTGTCCATATATTTGTTCTCTACATCTGTGTCTCAACTTCTGCCCTGCAAACTGGTTCATCTGCACCATTTTTCTAGGTTCCATGTACATGCATTAATATACGATATTTGTTTTTCTCTTTCTGACTTACTTCACTCTGTATGACAGTCTCTAGATCCATCCACATCTCAACAAATAGCTCAATTCCGTTCCTTTTTATGGCTGAGTAATATTCCATTGTATATACATACCACACTTCTTTATCCATTCATCTGTCGATGGGCATTTAGGCTGCTTCCATGATCTGGTTATTGTAAATAGTGCTGCAGTGAACATTGGAGTGCATGTGTCTTTTTGAATTATGGTTTTCTCTGGGTATACGCCCAGCCCAGAGTGGGATTGCTGGATCATATGGTAATTCTATTTTTAGTTTTTAAGGAACTTCCATACTGTTCTTTATAGTGGCTGTATCAATTTACATTCCCACCAACAGTGCAAGAGGGTTCCCTTTTCTCCACACCCTCTCCAGCATTTGTTGTTAGTAGATTTTCTGATGATGCCCATTCTAACTGGTGTGATGTGATACTTCATTGTAGTTTTGATTTGCATTTCTCTAATAATTAGTGATGTTGAGCAGCTTTTCATGTGCTTCTTGGCCATCTGTACATCTTCTTTGGAGAAATGTCTATTTAGGTCTTCTGGCCATTTTTGTTTTTTGTTTTTTTTTAAATATTATTATTTTTTATTAGTTTCTGCTTTATAACAAAGTGAATCAGTCATACATATACATCTGTTCCCACATCCCTTCCCTCATGCATCTCCCTCCCTCCCACCCTCCCCATCCCACCCCTCCAGGCGGTCACAAAGCACCGAGCTGATCTCCCTGTGCTCTGCGGCTGCTTCCCACTATCTATCTACCTTACGTTTGGTAGTGTATATATGTCCATGCCTCTCTTTCGCTTTGTCACAGCTTACCCTTCCCCCTCACCCTATCCACAAGTCCATTCTCAAGTAGGTCTGTGTCTTTATTCCTGTTTTACCCCTAGGTTCTTCAGGACATTTTTTTTTTAAATTCCGTATATATGTGTTAGCATACGGTATTTGTCTTTCTCTTTCTGACTTACTTCACTCTGTATGACAGACTCTAGGTCTATCCACCTCATTACAAATAGCTCAGTTTCGTTTCTTTTTAGGGCTGAGTAATATTCCATTGTATATATGTGCCACATCTTCTTTATCCATTCATCCGATGATGGACACTTAGGTTCTTTCCAGCTCCGGGCTATTGTGAATAGAGCTGCAATGAACATTTTGGTACATGTCTCTTTTTGAATTATGGTTTTCTCAGGGTATATGCCTAGTAGTGGGATTGCTGGGTCATATGGTAGTTCTATTTTTAGTTTTTTAAGGAACCTCCATACTGTTCTCCATAGTGGCTGTACCAGTTCACATTCCCACCAGCAGTGCAAGAGTGTTCCCTTTTCTCCACACCCTCTCCAGCATTTATTGTTTCTAGATTTCTTGATGATGGCCATTCTGACTGGTGTGAGATGATATCTCATTGTAGTTTTGATTTGCATTTCTCTAATGATTAATGATGTTGAGCATTCTTTCATGTGTTTGTTGGAAGTCTGTATATCTTCTTTGGAGAAATGCCTATTTAAGTCTTCTGCCCATTTTTGGATTGGGTTGTTTGTTTTTTTGCTATTGAGCTGCATGAGCTGTTTATAAATTTTGGAGATTAATCCTTTGTCAGTTGCTTCATTTGCAAATATTTTCTCCCATTCTGAGGGTTGTCTTTTGGTCTTGTTTATGGTTTCCTTTGCTGTGCAAAAGCTTTGAAGTTTCATTAGGTCCCATTTGTTTATCTTTGTCTTTATTTCCATTTTTCTAGGAGGTGGGTCCAAAAGGATCTTGCTGTGATTTATGTCATAGAGTGTTCTACCTATGTTTTCCTCTAAGAGTTTGATAGTTTCTGGCCTTACATTTAAGTCTTTAATCCATTTTGAGCTTATTTTTGTGTATGGTGTTAGGGAATGATCTAATCTCAAACTTTTACATGTCCCTGTCCAGTTTTCCCAGCACCACTTATTGAAGAGGCTGTCCTTTCTCCACTGTACATTCCTGCCTCCTTTACCAAAGATAAGTTGGCCATATGTGCGTGGGTTTATCTCTGGGCTTTCTATCCTGATCCACTCATCTATCTTTCTGTTTTTATGCCAGTACCACACTGTCTTGATTACTGTAGCTTTGTAGTATAGTCTGAAGTCAGGGAGCCTGATTCCTCCAGCTCCGTTTTTCGTTCTCAAGATTGCTTTGGCTATTCGGGGTCTTTTGTTTTTCCAAACAAATTTTGAAATTTTTTGTTCTAGTTCTGTGAAAAATGCCAGTGGTAGTTTGATAGGGATTGCATTGAATCTGTAGATTGCTTTGGGTAGTAGAGTCATTTTCACAATATTGATTCTTCAAATCCAGGAGCATGGTATATCTCTCCATCTATTTGTATCATCTTTAATTTCTTTCATCAGTGTCTTATAATTTTCTGCATACATGTCTTTTGTCTCCTTAGGTAGGTTTATTCCTAGATATTTTATTCTTTTTGTTGCAATGGTAAATGGGAGTGTTTTCTTGATTTCATTTTCAGATTTTTCATCATTAGTGTACAGGAATGCCAGAGATTTCTGTACATTAATTTTGTATCCTGCTACTTTACCAAATTCATTGATTAGCTCTAGTAGTTTTTCGGTAGCATCTTTAGGATTCTCTATGTATAGTATCATGTCATCTGCAAACAGTGACAGCTTTACTTCTTCTTTTCCAATTTGGATTCCTTTTATTTCCTTTTCTTTTCTGATTGCTGTGGCTAAAACTTCCAAAACTAGGTTGAATAAGAGTGGTGAGAGTGGGCAGCCTTGTCTTGTTCCTGATCTTAGTGGAAATGGTTTCAGTTTTTCACCATTGAGGACAATGTTGGCTGTGGGTTTGTCATATATGGCCTTTATTATGTTGAGGAAAGATCCCTCTATGCCTACTTTCTGCAGGGTTTTTATCATAAATGGGTGTTGAATTTTGTGGAAAGCTTTCTCTGCATCTATTGAGATGATCATATGGTTTTTCTTCTTCAACTTGTTAATATGGTGTATCACATTGATTGATTTGCGTATATTGAAGAATCCTTGCATTCCTGGAATAAACCCCACTTGATCATGGTGTATGATCCTTTTAATGTGTTGTTGGATTCTGTTTGCTAGTATTTTGTTGAGGATTTTTGCATCTATGTTCATCAGTGATATTGGCCTGTAGTTTTCTTTCTTTGTGACATCCTTGCCTGGTTTTGGTATCAAGGTGATGGTGGCCTCGTAGAATGAGTTTGGGAGTGTTCCTTCCTCTGATATTGTTTGGAAGAGTTTGAGAAGGATGGGTGTTAGCTCTTCTCTAAATGTTTGATAGAATTCGCCTGTGAAGCCATCTGGTCCTGGGCTTTTGTTTGATGGAAGATTTTTAATCACAGTTTCAATTTCAGTGCTTGTGATAGGTCTATTCATATTTTCTATTTCTTCCTGATTCAGTCTTGGCAGGTTGTGCATTTCTAAGAATTTGTCCATCTCTTCCAGGTTGTCCATTTTATGGGCATAGAGTTGCTTATAGTAATCTCTCATGATCTTTTGTATTTCTGCAGTGTCAGTTGTTACTTCTCCTTTTTCATTTCTAATTCTATTGATTTGAGCCTTCTCCCTTCTATTCTTGATGAGTCTGGCTAATGGTTTATCAATTTTTTTTATCTTCTCAAAGAACCAGCTTTTAGTTTTATTGATCTTTGCTATCATTTCCTTCATTTCTTTTTCATTTATTTCTGATCTGATTTTTATGATTTCTTTCCTTCTGCTAACTTTGGGATGTTTTTGTTCTTCTTTCTCTAATTGCTTTAGGTGCAAGGTTAGGTTGTTTATTCGAGATGTTTCCTGTTTCTTAAGGTGGGATTGTATTGCTATAAACTTCCCTCTTAGAACTTCTTTTGCTGCATCCCATAGGTTTTGGTTTGTCGTGTCTCCATTGTCATTTGTTTCTAGGTATTTTTTAATTTCCTCTTTGATTTCTTCAGTTATCACTTCGTTATTAAGTCGTGTATTGTTTAGCCTCCATGTGTTTGTATTTTTTACAGCTCTTTTCCTGTAATTGATATCTAGTCTCATAGCATTGTGGTCAGAAAAGATACTTGATACAATTTCAATTTTCTTAAGTTTACCAAGGCTTGATTTGTGACCCAAGATATGATCTATCCTCACAGGCAAATTCTATCAAACATTTAGAGAAGCGCTAAAACCTATCGTTCTCAAACTCTTCCAAAATATAGCAGAGGGAGGAACACTTCCAAACTCATTCGACGAGGCCAACATCACCCTGACACCAAAACCAGACAAAGATGTCACAAAGAAAGAAAACTACAGGCCAAGATCACTGATGAACATAGATGCAAAAATCCTCAACAAAATACTAGCAAACAGAATCCAACAGCACATTAAAATGGTCATACACCATGATCAAGTGGGGTTTATCCTGGAATGCAAGGTTTCTTCAATATATGCAAACCAATCAATGTAATAAAGCATATTAACAAATTGAAGAACAAAAACTATATGATCACATCAATAGATGCAGAAAAAGCTTTTGACAAAATTCAGCACCCATTTATGATAAAACCCTCCAGAAAGTAGGCATAGAGGGAACCTACCTCCACATAATAAAGGCCATATATGAACAACTCACAGCCAACATTGTTCTCAATGGTGAAAAACTGAAAGCATTTCCTCTAAGATCAGGAACAAGACAAGGTTGCCCACTCTCACCACTATTATTCAACATAGTTTTGGAAGTTTCAGCCACAGCAATCAGAGAAGAAAAAGAAATAAAAGGATTCCAAATCAGAAAAGAAGTAAAACTGTCACTGTTTGCAGATGACAGGATATTCTACATAAAGAACCTTAAAGATGCTACCAGAATACTACTAGACCTAATCAGTGAATTTGGTATAGTAGCAGGATACAAAATTAATGCAGAGAAATCTCTTGCATTCCCATACAGTAATGATGAAAAATATGAAAGAGAGATTAAGGAAACACTACCATTTACCACTGCAACAAAAAGAATAAAGCACCTAGGAATAAACCTACCTAAGGAGACAAAAGACATGTATGCAGAAAACTATAAAACACTGATGAGAAAAATTAAAGATGATACAAACAGATGGAGAGATATACCATTTTCTTGGTTTGGAAAAATTAATATTGTGAAAATGACTCTACTACCCAAAGCAATCTCCAAATTCAGTGCAATACCTATCAAGCTACCAATTGCATTTTCACAGAACTGGAACTAAAATTTTCACAATTTGTATTGAAAGACAAAAAACCCCAAATAGCCAAAGCAATCTTGAGAAAGAATAGCAGAGCTGGAGGAATCAGGCTCCTGGACTTCAGACTATACTACAAAGCTACAGTAATCAAAACAATATGGTACTGGCACAAAAAGAAAAATATAGATCAACGGAACAGGATAGAAAGCCCAGAGATAAACCCATGCACACATGGTCACCTTATCTTTGATAAAGCAGGCAAGAATATACAATGGAGAAAAGACAGTCTCTTCAATAACTGTTGCTGGTAAAACTGGATAGCTACATGTAAAAGAATGAAATTAGGAGCTTCCCTGGTGGTGCAGTGGTTGAGAGTCTGCCTGCCAATGCAGGGGACACAGGTTCGTGCCCTGGTCCAGGAAGATCCCACATGCTGTGGAGCGGCTGGGCCTGTGAGCCACGGCCACTGGTCCTGCGTGCCTGGAGCCTCTGCTCCACAATGGGAGAGGCTGCAGCAGTGAGAGACCCACGTATCACAAAAAATAAATAAATAAATAAAAGAAAAGAAAGAAAAAATCTATTTTATATTATTTATAATTCTGTGATTATATTTCCTCTACATCCTTTAAGCAACATGTCATATGGTGCTATTATTCTTGTTTCAATAATCAAATATTATTTAAGAAGCTTATGAGAAGTAGCTTAGGGTATTATATTTACCCTGACTTTTACCCTTTCTGATGTTTTTTCCTTTCTGAAATTCCATGCCTCCTTCTCTCATTTCCTCTGGCTTTAGAGAACTTACTTCAGCACTTCATTGAGGGTAGTTATGCTAGCAACAAATTCTCTTAGTTTTTTTTTTGTCTGATAATGTGTTTATATTCCCTTGATTTCTGAAGGATATTTTTACAAGATATAGAAATCATGGCTGGTATTTTTTTCTTTCAGTACTTGAAAAATATTCCATTTCCTTCTGGCCTGTGTGTTTTCAGATCAGAAATCTTCTATTTTTGTAATTGGGGTTTCCCTAAACATGATGTACCATTTTTCTCTGGCTTCTTTCAAGAATTTTTGTCTTTTGTTTTCAGAAGCTTAATTATTATCTTTGAATTTATTCTATTTGTAGCTCACATAGCTTCTTGAAGCTGTAGGTTTATGAATTTCACTATATTTTGGGTTTTCAGCAATTATTTCTTCTGATACATTTTCAGTCTTAACCTCTCTCTCTCTCTCTCCTCTGCTACTGAGACTCTGATGATTTGAATGTTAGATCTTTTGTTACTGTAACATAGGTTCCTTATACTCTGTTAATTTTTTATGGTCTACTTTCTCTCTGTTACTCTGATTTGGTAAATTGTATTGCTCTATCCTCAAGTTCACTGATTCTATCCTCTGTCATTTCCACGTTACCTTTGAGCTCATCCAGCAAGTTTATTCTATTTTTTTTCTTTTTTTCTGCATTTTTCAGTCCTGAAATTTCTATTTGGTTCTCTTTAATAACATATTTCTTGACTGCAATGTTCTATTTATTCATTAGTTTCAAGTTAATCGATTATTGTGCATTGAAGCATTTTTACGATGGCTGCTTTAAAGACCTTGTCAGATAATTTCAACATCTGATTCATTTCAGTGTTGGAGTATGTTGATGATCATTTTTCATTTAAGTCATGATCTTCCTGGATTTTGATGAGTGATTTTTTGTTGTATCATGTACAGTTTGAATATTATGAGATTCTGAATCCTGCTTTACCCCTATTGAGGTGTGGTGTGAGGGCAAGTGAACATATATGTACAGCTTTCTGCTGCCCCCCACCATCCCACTGGCAAAAGTGTGGTGCTGCTTCATTGTAAATGGATCAGGTGGAAGTTTAGCTCCCATCTCTGTCCACTAACACCTTCCTGGCAAATGTGGGGCCCTGATTTAAGCTCCCTGCCATGCCCCGTTGACTCCAGGGAAGGGGAAAACAGAGAGCTGTCTTAGATCACTGTACTGCTGCAAGTTGAGAGCTGAAGCTCAGCTGTGCCCCACTGGGCCTTGTTGATACTTGGGGAAGGGAGAAAGGAAGCAGAGTTCCAGAGTTACTGCAGGCCTCTGCTGCTACCACCGTGGCAGGGGAATTAGAGTACTTCCTACTTCCATTGTGCAAGAGATAGAGATCGGTTCCTTGCTCTGCCCTATTGACACTACTTAGACATGGGTTAAGGAACACCACCTTCTTTCAATGGGCAGAGGATTGGAGATTAGCTCCCCATTCGTGGGCAGAGGAATTGGAGCTCCACTGCCTGCTTCCACAAGGCACTTCTCTGGAGGTGGGATAGAAGGTCAGTTCCCACTCAGCTCCATTGAAGCTGTGAGAGTAGTATGTGTATATGGCTTTTTTGTTGGTGTTTGGCTGGAGTAGATTGGGTATTGCTAATTTTTCTTCTTACCCACCTATTTTCTGGTCCTTTGGCTAAGAGAGACAGGCTCTTCTGGGGAATAAGAAAAATCATAATGTTTCTGTGCCTGTCAGCACTTCTGGGTTGGAGGGCTCTAAAATACTCTGTCCAGGATATATGGGAGCCAATAAGAAAACCAGGGAAACTCATTACTGTGTTCTTCCTCAAGTCTTGAGCTCTCTAGGCAGCCCACCCTCAAGGGTCTTCCTATGCTTGCTTATTATCTTATGTTCAGAGCTTTTTAGTTGGGCTAAAGGAGAAAGGCCACTCTTTCATGGCCAGAACCAGAAGTCCTCTGATAATGTGCTTTTAAATTGTAAAGTCCAACATAAATGTAAGAAACTATTTTCAAGATTAAATCCAAGGAACAATGATTTAGACAAGTATATAGAAGAGAAATTATGTTACTTCAAAGAATAAGCTCTTTTCTTCTCTCTGGAAGCATTATCTTCATCCTAACAATAAATATGGTAATGACAAATTTTCAGAATTAGTTTACTAAAACAGATTTTCTCCATGGAATGATTTCTGGTAGCCTTTTGTCATGCAGATTGTGGTTATTGTGCCTTTTAAATGTATTTCATAATTCTTACTTTTCAGAAATTTAACATGTTCATCACTTCACTAAGTGAACAAGTATGCTAGTCATTCTTAACGCCTGAATTAACAAAGATAAAAAAATCTGTGTTGAAGTAAACTCTTCCTTTGTCTTGTTAAAAAAAAAATCTCCCCATAGAACCTGAACTTCTTGTCTTATAAGTTATCCTCTAATTAGAGAAGATAAGGAATAAGCTAATTTTGTTCTTAATCTGAGTTTCATTACAGTATAGTGTTCTACAGTGACAGAACATGGTCCCTCATATTACAAACACAACATTTCTAATCTTCCGGCTTGATATCACTTCTTAGCTTACTATTAAGTGCCTAGGAGTCCATTTACATCTCATAAAAATCAGTACCCCTGCCATTCACTGGTTGTGCTTGCTGTGGTTGCTCAATGTGGCTTGTGTAAGTGATGCTAAGCCTCATCTCACCAAAAATCTGTTTTCAAATACGTGTTTATCAAGAATGCACCTAGAATTGTGCTACAAGATCTAATGGATGGACTAAGGTACTTATTAATTCAAAATGCTATTGGTAATGATTATTATAAAAATGTACATTATAAAAGATGAAAGGAGTTTACAACTGAGTAAGGAATGACAAAACTCTTAAAGGTGCTGCAGAATCACAGCCAGAACCCATGAGAAGCTCTAGAGTCTGAATTGCACCACACTATTTGTCTAATCATGAGTCTAAGAGACTGGGCTTTTGTACCTTCAGCTCAGTCACTACTTGTCTGTGGCCTACCTAGTCTTTTGGCGATAGAGGGTAATGTTTCAGGCAAGGCAGCTTCTGTCTGAGAGCAGTTCTCAGGGGTAGGTGGTTATTGTGAGGTGTTATGGGAGTCGTGGGATGGATGCTCCTGTACATGTGTTATGGTTTACTTTGTGTTTCCCCTAAATTCATATGTTGAAACCCTAACTCCCAATATTTCAGAATGTTACTTTATTTGGAGATAGGGTCTTTACAGGGCTATCAAGTTAAAGGGAAGTCATTAGAATGGACCATAATCCAATATGACCGATGTACTTATAAACAAAGGAAATTAGGATACAGAGAGTGGCATGCATAGAGGGGAGACAATGTAAAGAGACACAGGGAGAAGACAGGCATCCACAAGCCAAGGAGAGAAGCCTGAAACATCCTTTCCTAGTACTGTCGGAAGGAACCAACTCTGCTAACACCTTGGCCTCAGACTTATAGGTCCCAGAACTGTAAGACAGTACGTTTCTATTTTTAAAGCCACTTCATTTGTGGTGCTTTGCTACAGCAGACCTAGAAAACTAATACATTCAAATTTAGCTAATATCTCTCTTCTCTGAGCATTTGTGACATAGAATCAAGAAAGAACTTGAAATCTGCCCCTCTCTGGGAAGAAGCTATATACTGTAAAACTTGAGAGTACTTGTTCCTCTTAAGTTTTAGACATGTGGAGAAAGCTAGTTTTTGATAGGAGAGAAAAATGAAGCTACTATCCAGAGAGAAGTTGACACAAGAGAGAGAAGGAGCACACTCTAATGACTCTGTTTTATTTGAAGTTCTCCTTTATCAGCAGGAAAAAATAAATATGCCTGGATAGGACTGGTTAGCTCCAAGGCCTACAACACAGGCTACCAGGTAAAGGGTTAGGTGGCAACAGACAAAGTGATTATAATTCTCAGCCACAGAGGCTAGAACATTACCTCAAATAGATGATTTTCCTAGAGGTTTGGGAAGATGCCAGGTACATGAAGAGAATCTTCAACATAAATAATTCCCCAATTTGTAAACATTTTCCTGAGGAGAAAAATCTAATTTAGAAAGTCAGCTTAGGAAAGGAGAAATGCAACTTATTTAAGACAGAAATATTTAGCAGGTAAGACATATATCTAGTTAAGGTGGCGGGAACGAAATTAAGTGAAACATAATATTTCTACAGATTCATATTTTTCCAGTTATATTACTCAGATTTAAAAATCTGTGAGGTAGGGAGTTTGGGCTATGACTTACCTAGATGGGGTCTTGTGTACACTTTTTATGGGCTCTAAAAGCAGGCGATGCAACACCCTACTTTATGGGCTGTACAGGAATGCACAGGATCCTGAAGATGGACGGGAAAAAACCTCTGCTGTGTTCCTGAAGTTAATATATATCTACTCTAATAATCAGTCTGCTTTAGAAATCTTCCCTGTGCCCTCCGTGAAGATGAACAGCTTTTAAAATAACTACTATAAAGGTTCAACTGCTTTGTCCTCTGTACTGTCATCTTCCTGGGACTGCGTTTCAGGTGAAGTCTCAGGGGTCCACAGTAAATGTTTGAAGTTACCCATGACTAAATTTACTACCTGCAGCACTCAAACAAGAACAAGTAATACAGCTAGTATTTTCCTCAGTGAGTTACTCTGATAACCTCTCATAATATTTAACTCATGTTGTGTTAGCAGGTGATGGATCCAGTTATCCAATGGGAGAGAAGTAAATTCACACAGGGCGTTTTGTATCAATGGTCTGAGTAACCATCCATAGCAATGGAAGAAATAAGCTTTTTCATTAAAAAGCTTGTAAACACTTTTAAGCCTTTTTAAAGTCGGAGTATTTTTTTAATACTCCATAACATCATTAACACCAACTTCACCATTACCATCTTCCACATCACCACAAAAATAGTGAAAATAAAAATCTGTATTTCATACAAACCAGGCACTGACCTAAGTAAGCACTTAAGTGTGTTATCTCATTTGATTCTTTCTAACAAACACACACATACACACACAGAAGGAACAGAGAGATTAAGTAACTTGCTAAAGGCAACTCAGATAATGGTGCCAGAGTCAGGATTGTCTGGTGTTTTTGTTGTTGTTGTTTTTTAAGAGTCTGAGGCCTTAACCACATGCCACACCGCCTCTCATCTGAAAGCACATCTGAAATCTTTAAAGCAGAGGACTCAGAGCTTATCCCAGACATCAAATAACTTCTTTCTTTGCCCTTCCTTTGCTACTTGTATTAGCCCACAGAGGGTAGACCTAACCTTTTAATACTCAAATCCTTTTTGTTTCTTTTCTGCAAAAAAATTGTCAGTACAGGGGAAATGAAAGCATTATTACAGCACTTATGATGTACCAGGCTTTTACATAGATTCTTTTATCCTCAAAGCAACCCTGAAAGGTGATTATATTCATCTTGGTGATGGTGTGACTGAAACTTAGACATAAAGTGGCTTCCCCAGGGACATATTAAAACAGTAAAAACTGGATAGAAACCCAATTCTACTGGGTTAAGCTCTAGCGGATCCTATTTCTAACACAGTTGTTGTCAGTCATGACCCTTGGTGTGAAACCTGAGATGAGGTCAAGATACAGAGAAGTGAAGAGGGGTGGGGAGTGTGCAGACTAGAGCTGTGAAAGTTTGGCAGAAGAAAAGAAGTGGGGCTCAGGAAGAAGGGTGTTGTGAGAGGTCCCGAGGAAAGCAGCGGGCATGGGGCTGGGCAGGGAGATGAAAGCAAGAGTTGAGGGGTCAAAGGCAGTGAAAGATCTGCTTTATTACTTGTCTCAGGCTGACTCTAGGAATGAAACCAAGAGGGAAATAAAGAATGGCATGACGCAATGCTGCTTGTTTCAGATATAGCGTATGGCTTGTGTTGCTCTCTCCCTCTCCATTTAGTGGCTTAAGTAAGGCTCATCTTTAACTAGTTGTGGGCATCTCTCAGAACTCCTCTGTTGTTGACTGAAGAATGGGGGAGAACGGGATGACATGCAGGTCTTGTTTGGTGGGAGGGAGGTGGAGTCACACTGCTGCCATCTTCATGTTTCTGTTGTTGGCTTTGCCTTTGTTACTGCTGATAAACCCTTCAGTACAATTTGCTCTTGCTAACTGTGTATTTAAAGTACTATAAAAAAAAACTCCCAATAATTCAAGAGGTAAATAAGGAAGCTAGCCAGAGGAAGGCAAAAAGCAGTTGCTCTGTAAAGAGCCTTCCATTCCTGAGATGAGCTGGAGGAGTACTTCGATGAGTTTATCTGGGTGATGTCTCATGACTGGGGTCCCAGAGAATACTAGTCACTCTGAGATTTTTCTCCTGACACCTAGTAAGGTCTAAACACTGGTAAATGTTTCACTAGCATTCACAGGATGAATGCTAATGAATTCACCTTGACTCTTTGAAAGGATATGTAATGCCCAAACTAGTTCTCCCTGGCCACCCAATCATTTCTCATCAAACTTTACCCTATTTCAGTCACACAAATGTCATCTGGAAATGGAAGTGAATTTTATATAATCTGGATAAACTCAAATTTGGATTATAAATTAGCTTTAAAAAAAAGAGATTCAAAACCAAACATAGCATTATGATTTATCTGGTATCTATTCTCTGACCAGTTTCCACCAAGTAAACTCAATCAAATATGGAGCCAATGGATCACTAATCCCATCTACTTCTTCAACAGGATATAATGCTTCTTTTCTTAAAATAACTATTGGTTAACTATATAAAACCACCAGGTTCACTTGAGAATATTTTGTCAAGTCTATCCTTCATTCAGAATAGTGTATATGTATATTCTGAAGACAAAGTACATACATTCACTTCTGCTATAATTTATGTTTTGAAAACAAGATTTTTTTTCTAATATGATTGATATCTTAAGAATCAATCTGAGGATAACACACATTATGTGTTTGCTTATAAACACTTTTGTTCATGTGAAATACTCAGTAAACTTAGAAAACTGCACCCAGGTGTACAGAGCTGTGTAGGAATGCACACATACACGCACACATCTCAAACACCTACAGCTACCTCAGTTCACTAGATCTATTCTGCCCTACATCCATGCACACCTAGTGTTATAACTTTTTGTCTGATTTCAGACAAAAAATCTATTTCTACCACTTTACAGTAACTCACAAGCTGCACCCTTTAAATATCTGCCCTTCCAAATAAACTTCATGTCTTTATAAGGCAAAGTGCTATATGTATTGGAATATTATGAATTCCTGAACCATTTTATATACGTGAAACTATGCTACTGGTTTCTTATACTTCTATATCTATAGATTTTTCACTCATGAAGTTTATGAATCTTGTGCCTCTCACCCCATTTCCACCATAAGCCCTGTGGCTTTTGTAGTGTGATTTTGCATAGTAAGGAGATTTTTAAGAACACTTACAAGGACAGAATAGAATGCTTCATTAAAAAACTAAACAGAAAGTTACTTTAAGAGCCCAAAATGTATGTCACTGTAGGTATGTGGAGTATTATTACTTTTAAGGGATCGGGAGCAATGGGTGGTGTTACCAAATCACAAGGAATTTCTGTGTGATGTTCAGATATTAAGAGTGATAAACCATTCCAGACAGTCCATCTTTAAGTTATTCATTATTTCTTATTCAAGCAAGACATCTACCCACTTAGAAGAAACACTTTCTACCCCACAAATCCTGACAAAGCATGATACTGATATGCAGACAATAAACCGACTATTACTGAGAAGCAGACAGAAGATGGTCCAAGCACAGTTTAGAAGTAGACAAGGTCTAGAAATAGAGATAAATTGTTTTCAAAGTAATCTTTTACCCAGTATTTGAGAATCAAAGATCACCACCATTGCCACCAACAGTGATTATGACTACATTGGAAAAGGTGTCAATACATATTTGTTGAAAGAAAGTAGAGCCAGGGCCTATTTATTTCATATTCCAGGCTACATTTTGTAGATTTTGCATATATTTTCACAGTAATCTCATGAGAAATCTTTTTGTATGCCCTTTTTATAAACGGTAAATGTGAATCTCAGAGAAATTAAATAACTTACCTAGAGACACACAGTTAGTATGTGTAGACCAAGAGTCAAACTCCTTTTCTTTCTCTGTAATTCTTATAGTCCACACACAACGAAGCTAAAATAGAAGCACAAATGTGGGATAAAGTATCTACTTATATGTTTATATGTCTGTCTTCGTCAAGCTTCTAGTTTCTTGTCTATCACTCTCTCTTGGTCTCTTATCCTTGTTTTATTTCTCTTTCTGCTATCTCACCACATATAGACGTCTTGGCATTTACTTATCTTTCTTCAAACAGCAGATTGATATGGACCAACCTGAGAAAATAATGTTGGACCATTCATAATACTTAGTACCCTTGTAAAAATCTTGAAAACAAAGTCCTTGGAAAAGTAAGCTGATTTTCCTTCTGAATGAATTGGAAGATGGTTTCATAGTTGGCTTTTCCTACACAACTTACAAATATGGATCCCAACATTATGTATGATTGGGAGCAAATAAAGCAATAAAGATTAGCTTGTGGCTTCTCAGAGGAGAACTGGTGATTCCCGAGAGTATTTGCATCTTACACAAATGATATGATTTGTATCATGAGGATATGACAATCATAGTAGCCATGTGAAATAATCTCCCACTTTCTCTTACTGAGCGTGAAAAATTGAGTATCCTTGTTTACCAAGATTGCACTGGCCCTCTGCCTTCTATTAACATTAAGCCAGAGAGATTTGGTCTTTTCTTTATCCTTAAAAGAAATGCATTTTTAGAAAGAAAACTGGCATGGCAGTAGCATTACAGGAGATAATGAATTCACCAGTAAAGTCGAAGGAAAACCATCCAAAAATAGCCTTAAATGCTTTATTTATAATTTTATATGATGATGAAAGGGAACAAATTGTGCTTGAGTATATACGTTGTTTGGAAATCTAAAAATGCTATCTGAACATTATTCTAATAAAGATATAGAAGACCTGCAAACTGAGCTCCACAGATATACTTTGCTTTTTCATCTTAGGGTTGAACAATTTGCATAACATTCAACAAATCTTGATTTATGGGGGAAAAAAAACAAAAAACCCCAGCTTATCATTAGGTAGGGCTTTAAAAATGTTGCAAATAAATATGAAACTTCAATTAATGTCTATAGATGAAAATAACATCCAGTAAATTAAATTGAGTGAAGGAAGAACATTCAGTAAATTAATGCATTAGGAACCTGGTTAGACTGTTTTTCAAAAGTTAATTTAATTGTCTAATTTTTTGATTAACTATAGAAGTAGAAACTGTGTTCCTGTTGTAAAATGTATAAAATTAATATACAAGTGAAGAAAAACAAAGCTCTATTAAATTTAATCATGGCCATTTATGACTTTAGGCAGACTATCCAACTGATAATAAACGACTGACCTCTTATTTGCTTATTATTTTTCTCTGTATCAGATATTAGTCACTGATGTCTGACTGTGAGAAACATTTGTGATTCAATTGGCTCTTGGGTTTCGGGATGTCAGTGTTGATGGTGGCTTTTCTCTATGTGTGCAAATGGAGCTACAAAGTGTTAATGTTCTATTGCACCTTTAGCACTAATCTCATTTGATTGTTCTCCAATCTGCAGTCAGAGATGCTGTTTTGGAGCCTGTCATTTTAGCTTACTTGACATTCGAATTTTTAGTTGGCCTAAAGCACTTGTTCAATAGGTTATCTCTCTCCTCCTTTCAATTGCCCTCATCCTCTTTTAATTGACTCTGCTGTATAAGATCCTCATTTCATATATCAGGTCCTGGATTCCTTCCACATTCCTACTTTGAATGATGTATTTTTGCTATTTCAAAGAAAAGGACTGGTTTTAAAAGGTTGTCTCCACTCAGAATTCTAGCTACTGCAGTTTACTCTCAGCCCAAGGTCCTGCCGACTCCTCTGACTCAACATGCCCTCCATGGGGTTCCTGAAAGCACGTCCTCCTCATAATTCATCATCTCATTAGTGGAATCACCATCTCATTGGACATTCAAGCAGAGAGCTTCTTCCCTCCTCCCTGTTTCTAAATTAATCACTGACACCTATTTGTCACACATTCCTTTATTTTTCCAGCATGTCAGTCCCCCTCACACACTCACATTGAGTGGTTTCTCACCCCCTATATTTCTTGCCTGTGTTATCACAATAGCCTTCAACTTTCTTTCTCTGCCTTCAGCCTTGCTGGAGACATTTTAGCTTCTTGAGCACACAGAAAGTCCATCAACAAACCGCTCCTGATGTCCACTGGGGACTGGGAAGGGAACAGCACAGGCATCCAGCCATGCTCTGTCTGGGTTTGCTGAGGGTGGAGTTTGGGGGACAGGAGGTATTGAGAGGATTGGGTCTGAGCTGCAGGTCTGCTGAGGCCTTCAGCCTGGAAGTCCAGACATATTGCATTTTCTTGTACTAAGTAACTAAGATCCCAGTTACACCAGAGTTTTTATTACCTTCTGAAAGAGAAAGGTGAGTTCTGGGTTGTCAGGATTATGGCAGCAGCCAGTGACACTTTAATGCTGAGTAAGAATGAAATCAGAAATAGAACATGTGCTTAGAGCAAGAACAAGCAGGGGGAAGTTAATACCTGAAAAAGTGGTTACTCTGGGGCCATCTGAGGGCTATTAGGAAAACTCTTTTTCAATTATTTTCATCATCTACTTATCCTTGGTTCTTTTTTTTTTCTTTTTGAATTTTATTTAATTTATATTTTTATAGAGCAGGTCCTTATTAGTCATCAATTTTATACACATCAGTGTATACATGTCAATACCAATTGCCCAATTCATCACATCCCCACCCCCACCCCAATGTGGCTTTCCCCCCATGGTGTCCATACATTTGTTCTCTACATCTCTGTCTCAATTTCTGCCCTGCAAGCCAGTTCTTCTCTACAATTTTTCTAGGTTTCACATATATGCATTAATATACGGTATTTGTTTTTTTCTTTCTGACTTACTTCACTCTGTATGACAGTCTCTAGATCCATCCACGTCTCTACAAATGACCCAATTTCCTTTTTATGGCTGAGTAATATTCCATTGTATATATGTACCACATCTTCTTAATCCATTCATCTGTCGATGGGCACTTAGGTTGCATCCATGACCTGGCTATTGTAAATAGTGCTGCAATGAACATTGGGGTCCATGTGTCTTTTTGAATTATGGTTTCCTCTGGATATATGCTCAGTAGTGGGATTGCTTGATCATATGGTAATTCTATTTTTATTTTTTTAAGGAACCTCCATACTGTTCTCCATAGTGGCTGTATCTATTTACGTCCCCACCAACAGTGCAAGAGGGTTCCCTTTTCTCGAAACCCTCTCTAGCATTTGTTGTTTGTAGATGTTCTGATGATGCCCATTCTAACTGGTGAGAGGTGATACTTCATTGTAGTTTTGATTTGCATTTCTCTAATAATTAGTGATGTTGAGCAGCCTTTCATGTGCTTCCTGGCCCTCTGTATGTCTTCTTTGGAGAAATGTCTATTTAGGTCTTCTGCCCATTTTTGGATTGGGTTGTGTGTTTTTTTAATATTGAGCTGCATGAGCTGTTTATATATTTTGGAGATTAATCCGTTGTCCGTTGATTCATCTGCAAATATTTTCTCCCATTCTGAGGGTTTTCTTTTCAACTTGTTTATGATTTCCTTTGCTGTGCAAAACCTTTGAAGTTTCATTAGGTCCCATTTGTTTATTTTTGTTTTTATTTCCATTACTCTAGGAGGTGGATCACAAAAGATCTTGCTGTGATTTATGTCAAAGAGTGTTCTTCCTATGTTTTCCTCTAAGAGTTTTACAGTGTCCGGTCTTATGTTTAGGTCTCTAATCCATTTTGAGTTTATTTTTGTGTATGGTGTTAGGGAGTGTTCTAATTTCATTCTTTTACATGTAGCTGTCCAGTTTTCCCAGCACCACTTACTGAAGAGACAGTCTTGTGTTCAATATATATCTTTGCCTCCTTTGTCATAGATTAGTTGACCATAGGTGTGTGGGTTTATCTCTGGGCTTTCTATCTTGTTCCATTGATCTATGTTTTTGCTTTTGTGCCCGTACCATATTGTCTTGATTACTGTAGCTTTTTAGTATAGTCTGAAGTCAGGGAGTCGGATTCCTCCAGCTCTGTTTTTTTTTCCTCAAGGCTGCTTTGGCTATTCGAGGTCTTTTGTGTCTCCATACAAATTTTAAGATTTTTTTGTTCTAGTTCTGTAAAAAATGCCATTGGTAATTTGATAGGGATTGCATTGAATCTGTAGATTGCTTTGGGTAGTATAGTCATTTTCACAATATTGATTCTTCCAATCCAGAAACATGATATATCTCTCCATCTGTTGGTATCATCTTTAATTTCTTTCATCACTGACTTATAGTTTTCTGCATACAGGTCTTTTGTCTCCCTAGGTAGGTTTATTCCTAGGTATTTTATTCTTTTTGTTGCAATGGTAAATGGGAGTGTTTCCTTAATTTCTCTTTCAGACTTTTCATCATTAATGTATAGGAGTGCAAGAGATTTCTGTGCATTAATTTTGTATCCTGCAACTTTACAAAAGTCATTGATTAGCTCTAGTAGTTTTCTGGTGGCATCTCTAGGATTCCTTATGTACAGTACCATGTTGTCTTCAAACTGTGACAATTTTACTTCTTCTTTTCCAATTTGTATTTCTTTTTCTTCTCTGATTGCCGTGGCTAGAACTTCCAAAACTATGTTGAATAATAGTGGTGACAGTGGACATCCTTGTCTTGTTCCTGATCTTAGAGGAAATGCTTTCAGTTTTTCACCATTGAGAATGATGTTTGCTGTGGGTTTGTCATATATGGCCTTTATTATGTTGAGGTAGGTTCCCTCTATGCCCACTTTCTGGAGAGTTTATACATAAATGGGTGTTGAGATTTGTCAAAAGCTATTTTGCATCTATTGAGATGATCATATGGTTTTTATTCAATTTTTTAATATGGTGTATCACATTCATTGATTTATGTTTATTGAAGAATCCTTGAGTCCCTGGGGTAAATCCCCCTTGATCGTGGTCTATGATCTTTTTAATGTGTTGTTGGATTCTGTTTGCTAGTATTTTGTTGAGGATTTTTGCATCTATATTCATCAGTGATACTGGTCTGTAATTTTCTTTGTTTGTAGTATCTTTTTTGGTTTTGGTGTCAGGGTGATGGTGGCCTCATAGAATGAGTTTGAGAGTGTTCCTTCCTCTGCAATTTTTGGAAGAGTTTGAGAAGGATGGGTGTTAGCTCTTCTCTAAATGTTTGATAGAATTCACCTGTGAAGCCATCTGGTCCTGGACTTTTGTTGGTTGGAAGACTTTTAATCACTGTTTCAATTTCATTACTTGTAATTGTTTTCTTCTTTTCTATTTCTTCCTGGTTCCATCTTGGAAGGTTATACCTTTCTAAGAATTTCTCCATTTCTTCCAGGTTGTCCATTTTATTGGCATAGAGTTGCTTGTAGTAGTCTCTTAGGATGCTTTGTATTTCTGTAGTGTCTGTTGTAACTCCTCCTTTTTCCTTTCTAATTTTATTTATGTGAGTCCTGTCCCTCTTTTTCTTGATGTGTCTGGCCAATGTTTTATCAATTTTGTTTATCTTTTCAAAGAACCAGCTTTTAGTTTTTTTGATCTCTGCTCTTGTTTTCTTTGTTTTTATTTTATTTATTTCTGCTCTGGTCTTTATGATTTCTTTCCTTCTGCTAATTTTGGGTTTTGTTTGTTCTTCTTTCTCTAGTTCCTTTAGGTGTAAGGTTAGATTGTTTATTTGAGATTTTTCTTGTTTCTTGAGGTAGGCTTGTATAGCTATAAACTTCCCTCTTAGAACTGCTTTTGCTGCATCCCATAGGTTTTAGATTGTCATGTTTTCATTGTCATTTGTCTCAAGTATTTTTTGATTTCCTCTTTGATTTCTTCAGTGATCTCTGGGTAATTTAGTAACTTATTGTTTAGCCTCATCTGTTTGTGTTGTTTACGCTTTTTTCCCTGTAATTGATTTCTAATCTCATACTGTTGTGGTCAGAGAAGATGCTTGATATGATTTCAATATTCTTAAATTTACTGAGGCTTGATTTGTGACCCAAGATGTGATGTATTCTGGAGAATGTTCCATGTGCACTTGAGAAGAAAGTGTAATCTGCTGTTTTTGGATGGAATGTCCCATAAATATCAATTAAATCTATCTAATCTATTGTGTCATTTAAAGCTTCTGTTTCCTTATTTATTTTCTTTTTGGATGATCTGTCCATTAGTGTAAGTGAGGTGTTAAATTCCCACACTATTATTGTGTTACTGTCGATTTACTCTTTTAGAGTTGTTAGCAGTTGCCTTATATATTGACGTGTTCCTATGTTGGGTGCATATATAACTGTTATAATTTCTTCTTGGATTGATTCCTTGATCATTATGTAGTGTCCTTCCTTATCTGTTGTAACATTCTTTATTTAAAAGTCTATTTTATCTGATATGAGTATTGCTACTCCAGCTTTCTATTGATTTCCATTTGCATGGAATATCTTTTTCCGTCCCCTCACTTTCAGTCTGTATGTGTCCCTATGTCTGAAGTGGGTCTCTTGTAGACAGCATATATATGGGTCTTGGTTTGTATCCATTCAGCAAGTCTGTGCATTTTGGTTGGAGCATTCAATCCATTCATGTTTAAGGTAATTATTGATATGTATGTTACTATGACCATTTTCTTAATTGTTTTGGGTTTGTTTTTGTAGGTCCTTTTCTTCTCTTGTGTTTCCCAATTAGAGAAGTTCCTTAAGCATTTGTTGTAGAGCTGGTTTGGTGGTGCTGAATTCTCTTAGCTTTTGCTTGTCTGTAAAGCTTTTGATTTCTCCATCAAATCTGAATGAGATCCATGCTGGGTAGAGTAATCTTGGTTTTAGGTTCTTCCCTTTCATCACTTTAAGTATATCATGCCACTCCTTTCTGGCTTGTAGAGTTTTGGCTGAGAAATCAGCTGTTAACCTTATGGGAGTTCCCTTGTGTGTTATTTGTCATTTTTCCCTTGCTGTTTTCAATAATTTTTCTTTGTGTTTAATTTTTGCCAGTTTGATTACTATGTGTCTCAGCATTTTTCTCCTTAGGATTATACTGTATGTGACTCTCTGTGCTTCCTGGATTTGGGTAGCTCTTTTCTTTCCAATGTTAGGGAAGTTTTCCACTATAATCTCTTCAAATATTTTCTCTGGTCCTTTCTCTCTCTCTTCTCCTTCTGGGACCCCTATAATGTGAATGTTGCTGCATTTAATGTTGTCCCAGAGGTCTCTTAGGCTGTCTTCATTTCTTTTCATTCTTTTTTCTTTATTCTGTTCCACAGCAGTGAATTCCACCATTCTGTCTTCCAGGTGACTTATCCGTTTTTCTGCCTCAGTTATTCTGCTATTGATTCCTTCTAGTGTAGTTTTCATTTCAGTTCTTGTATTGTTTATCTCTGTTTGTTTGTTCTTTAATTCTTCTAGGTCTTTGTTAAACATTTTTTGCATCTTCTCGCTCTTTGCCTCAATTATTTTTCCCAGGTCCTGGATCATCTTCTCTATCATTATGCTGAATACTTTTTCTGGAAGGTTGTCTACCTCCACTTCATTTAGTTGTTTTTCTGGGGTTTTATCTTTTTCCTTCATCTGGTATATAGCCCTCTGCCTTTTCATCTTGTCTATCTTTCTGTGAATGTGGTTTTTGTTCCACAGGCTGCAGGATTGCAGTTCTTCTTGCTTCTGCTGTCTGCCCTCTGGTGGATGGGGCTATCTAAGAGGCTTGTGCATGTTTCCTGATGGGAGGGACTGATGGTGGGTAGGGGTCTATCCTTGGTTCTTGAAATTCCACAAAATGATTTCTTCCTGTAGCCCAATGGACTGCTTTCTGAAAAAAAACAAACTTTTTACATATATATATATGAAATTATATATTTGCATATATATGCATATATATGCAATTATATATCATTAACCTTTTATTCTCTCTCCTTTCCTCCCTCCCTTCCTTCTTTCTTTTTCACTTATCATAACATTTCCAAGGTTCATCCATGTTCTAGAATATATCAATATTGCATCCTTTTTACATGGCAGCATAATAGATATATACCGTATTTTATCTTATCAGTTGATGAACATCTGGGTTGTTTCCACTTTTTGGCTATTATAAATAATACTGTTATGAATATTCATGTACAGGTTTTTGTGTGGACATATATTTTTACTTGAGTATATATCTAGACGTGGAATTACTAGGTCATATGGTAACTCTATGTTTAACATTTTGGGAAACTGCCAAACTGTTTTCTAAAGTGGCTACACCATTTTACAACCCTACTAGCAGTGTACATGGGTTTCAACCTCCTCAAATACACAGTAATACATTTTTTGTCTTTTTGATTGTAGCCATCTTAGTGAATGTGAAGTATTATCTTCCATACTAGCTGTTAATCACAGCTATTGTCCTAGAAACTAAATCATTGTTTTTCCTATGTTTTATGATTCAATCAGGGCTCCTCTTAAAGAAGTTATATTCTAGCTTCTCCTGATGAGTTTACAGTGACTGATATATAAGGAGAAGCTTAATAATTACACCACATATTTACTGGACACTCTCCCTGGGCCAGGCCTTGCTCTAAACATATATTAGCTCCTTAGGTCTTCACAACTACCCTGTCCATCCAGACAGGAAAAGTTTGACTGTGGTAATCTACTATTCTGAAAAGGTGTTGAACAAAACACAAGTATTTAAAAATCTATTTGTAAAACCCATGTTTCCAACTCTTTTGGTTTTTCCTGATATGTTCCATTTTTCCCATGAGTGTCCTTCAAATATTTCCTATGACAGAAGGAATTATTTTCCCAGAAGCCTTCACACATTGCAAACACACATGGCAAGTTCAGTAAGCTCACAGAACCCCAGAGGTTAATGCAAGGGAGAAAGCAGGACATTTTTATACACCACTCAAGCTTTCAGCAAATTCTCTTCATATAAATTCTAATCAGTGGGTTTCTCAATAAAAGGTAGGATGTGGGGTGTTGTTGAGGAATGAGAGAAAGAGAGTATTTGATGAAGTAGTTTGGGGATTGCACCACCCAAGATGGAAGGAAAGCTCATGAATTGAGCAGGTGGAGGACCCCCTTGCTCCATGAATGAGGACAGATGATTTTCACTCCTGTAGGTTGCACACAAGAGAATAATCATCCAAAAAGGGTTTCTCATTTTATACTTTTATTCTATAAATGTTCAAAAGCAAATATGTGCAAAACCATTTAGCAAAATGCCACCATGGGGTTCATAGTTTGTAATTAAAAAAAAAAAAAAAAACCTAAGGCTGCTGCACCTCATATAATATGCAGTGAAGGGTTTTGAGTAAGATTGAAAAATAGGAGTAAAACCTACACTCCCAGCAGGCAAAAAATTGCTTGACATTTTTAATAATAATAAAACCTAAGACCTCAGTGGGACAAAGCTAAAACACATTTGCATGTCAAAGAATAGGTTCTATTTAATTTGTTTAGGTTTCTTTGTTAGCTTTTGTTTCTTATGTAAAAATTTCAAGCTTACAGAGATTATAATAAATGTCTAAATGGTTGAGAGGAGGTATGAATCCAGATGAAAACAGGTAGCTAATTTTCTAACTAGACTTTGAAAGGAGAGAAATCTGTATGCAAGAATTACTTCTCCCCTTTGCTTCTTTAATGTGGTTTTGTTTTATTTCCAGAGGCAAAAAGGAAACCAAAGTATTGGCAAGCTTGCATTTATATTATGTATATTCTCCTGACTGCATAAATTTAAGGGCTTACCCTCTGTTTCTTGTCCCAAGGAGGCTTACCCAACACTCACACTTTTGACCTTTCCTTAGGAGAAACACAGTGATAACTGTGACAACAATCTCCTAAAGTTTAACACTTCATGGCTTATTTACCTATTGCTGTTCATTCCTCTGTTCAGGAGAGAGAGGCTGGAGATGTGATTTAGAGTGAAATTGGGTTTTACAGATTCAGAGTTACAACTGAGGCAACATATTATGTAAATTTTGATTAGCCTTGAAAGCTTTAAGTATATTAAATAAACAAATAAAAAATGTTCATTCTAATTTTTAAAAATCAGTCCTTTCTACTTTATAATTGGTTTTTATTTCTCACTTAGTAAGATGAAAAGTAGTTTTAATGGCTAGTAAATCAATATAAGGGCACAAAAATATTTTCTATAGATTTTCCTCATTTTAATTAATGCCATAAATCTTTTTGGTTGAGAAAAGGCTTTGAGGCAGACTAATTTGTGCTTAAAACAGTATTTTAACTTATCAGGAAAGCATCATGTGGACCCATGGCTAAATAATTCAGCTGGTTGTAACAATGTGTGGAAGAGAGAACTGAGTTTCTTAAGAGCTTGCACTTTACAAATATTTTCCAACATTTGGATTTTGTTGAACTGACCTTTATTGCACAGAAGATATTTAACTACCATTTAGAGATATGTGGGGTATGAGCTCTGTGTTTGTCTGGGTCTGTGCTCTTGAGTATTGCCCTGCTAAGGTGAGAGATGTTCCTCCAGGGCAGGGTAGAGTGTGCCCAAGTGCCAGACATTTACTCAAATATTTGCAAGGGTATATGTGTAAGTGCACATATGAATGGATGAAATGAAATTATGGCTAAACCTGATTTCTTAGGAGCAGTGATGTTGATTTGTCCATTGTGATGGCATTGGTAGAGATTTAAGTGGCTGGATACTCACAGATAGCAAACTCTAAATTATGGAACCACAGCTCATTTATAGAATTTGAGTTGACCCATGAAGGCATTAATTTAAAATGGGAACTTGGGTATCATTTGTTTTACTGCAAAGTTAGGTGGAATCATTCTTAATCTTCTAATTCCATCATTTCTCCTACCAATCTCCTTTTTTCATGGGCCTTCACTGTGGCATTTTTCTAGTCCTATTGTTCCCTGTATAGCTGGGGTTTCAATTTTGATTCTCTTTACCTCTTATTGTATTATTTTGGGTAGTTTATCTAATCTCTCCTAGCTGCAGTTGTTCATTTTTAAGAGGGTGCAAATACCTACATCTCAGTGTTACAAGGTTTTTAAGGCAGTAATACATGTCTTCTACTGAGAAGAAATGTGTAGCAAAAATGAGCTACCTTTAATAGCAGCAGAACTACCACCAACATGACCAGTAAGTAGTAACACACTGAAGTGGAATTATGCATTAATGTGATAGTCCAATCCAAGCTGATCAGTGTCTTCTCTGACCACTGGATGATGCCCCTCAAATGGTAAAATGTCTTGACTGAGGTTTAATTATATATTTACTTTAAAAAACTTTTCAGTGAAGGTAACTGTAAACTTCAGCATAATCTCAATTTGTTGATTGTTTCTGTGGATTAACATGGCAGTAGAATATTATTCCATAAGAAAACAATGTATTTTGGCATGATCATGTCAAACCCTCCTGGACAAAATGCAAATCTCTTAATATGTTTGTAAAATATTACTAAATATCCGTTACCCATGTTCCATTATGAATATCTCCCAAACTATAGAATATTGTAGATTTTTTTTCAGTTTTGATAAGATTATTTTTAACTGGGGGAAAATAAGATTTTTAAGTCTATTAGAATAAAGTTGGTGTCTATATCAGAACTAGTTATCAAAGCCATTTTTAAATGTTTTATTAAACTAAATTATTAATGATTTTTTAATATTAAAAAAGTACTGAAATAACTGTTAGAAATATAATTTAGAATTTCTTTTGAAGTCTAGGATGTTGAAAAAGAAATCACATGTGGCTCAAATATCCTCTGTCTGCCCTTATTTCACCTCGTGTGTCTAATATATAATTCACCAAAGTAAGATAGTGTATAGAAATACAAACTCTACATTTTAAATTAGAAAATAGCTTAAAGTTAGTAATTTTGTAGGCAAATTTTCCTATTTATTCATTTGTTTTTCAGCTTTATCCAGGTTTAAGTGACAAATAAAATTGTCAGTTTTATAATTTTCTCTATTTGTTTCTTAATCCACTGAAAATAATTTCACAATACACACTTTAAGCAGCTTCTCTCTTACATTCTTTGGTTTCTACTTTTGGCAGCAATGGCTCAATCTTTTTTTTATGAGGTATAGTTGACGTCCAATGTTACATTTCAGGTTTCAGGTGTACAACATAATGATTAGATGTTTGTATATATTGCAAATTGATCATGATAAGTCTTGTTAACATCTATTACCATACATAGTTACAATTTTTTTTCTTGTGATGAGAGCTTTTAAGATTTACTCTCTTAGAAACCTGCAGATATATAATATAGTATTATTAATTGTAGTCAATATACTGTACATTACATCCTCATGACTTACTTATTTTATAACTGGGATTTTGTAACATTTGACTCCCTTCACCCATTTTGTGCAACCCCCAATCTCACCTCTGGCAACTACCAATCTGTTCTCTGTATCTATGAGTTTGCCTTTTTGTTTGTTTGTTTTTTAAGATTCCACATATAAGTGAAATCATATGGTGTCTGTCTTTTTCTGACTTATTTCATTCTTTTTTATGGTTGAATAATATTCCATTGTATTATGGAAAATACCTCACTGTCTTTATCCATTCATCCAGTGATGGACGACAATGACCCAGTCTTTAGTAAGAAACCTTCACTTGTTGAACTTCTAAGAAAAAAAGCCCACACGATAAAGGGTCCCAAACTCAGAAATCTGTGCCTACAAACTTAACTGATAACTGCTTGCAGACTGATAGCTATCTGGTCATCTGACATATCCAGCTTTGCTATTTTGGTCTCAAGAAAGTTCTCCCTTTCTACATCTACTTTAATTTCATGTCCAGTTTTTCGAAATTTAGGAATTCATATCTATAGGGTTCAAAGTGATAATTTGATATATGAATACCTTGTGAGAGGATTCCCATCATCTCACCATTGATTTAATTAACATATCCAGCACCTCATATGCCTGCCTTTTTGTGTGTGTGAAATACTTAAGTTCTAGTCTCTCAGCAAATTCCTATTACACGGTACAGTATTCAACTAGGTTTACTATGTTATCCATTAGATTCTCAGACCTTATGCACCTCACAGCTGAAAGTTTGTACCCTTTCACCCCATTTCCCTTTACCCTCTCACACCAATTCCTGAAAACCACCATACTGTCCTTTTTTTCTATGAGTTCAACTTTTTAAGATTCCATACATATGAGTAATACCATGCAGTATTTTCTTTCCCTCTCTGGGTTATTTAGTCTAGCATAGTGTACTCCAAGTTCATCCATGTTGCTGCAAATAGCAAGATTTCCTTCTTTTATAAGGCTGAATAATATTCCATTGTGTGTGTGTGTGAATATATATATATATGTATATATATATATATATATATATATATATATATTCCATTATTAGTGTGTGTATATGTGGTTATATATATATACATACCACATTTTCTTTATCCATTCATTCACTGATGGACACTAAGGTTGTCCTTATACCTCAACTATTATGAATAATACCATAATTAACATGGAAGTACAGATATCTCTTCAAAATAGTAATTACATTTCTTTTGGATATAAAGGTAGTAGTGGTATTGTAGGATCATATGATAGTTGTATTTCTAAGTTTTTGAAGAATTTCCATACTGTTTTCCATAGAGGCTGTACCAATTTACATTCCCAACAATGTACAAGGGTGTTTTTCCCCCACATTCTCACCAACACTGTCTACTGTCTTTTTGATAATAGACATTGTAACAGGTGTGAGACAATATCTCATCGTGATTTTGATTTGCATTACCCTGATTATTAGCCAAGTACCTTTTTCATGTACCTGTCACCCATTTGTATGTCTTCTTTATAAAAATGTCTATTCAGGTACTTTGCCCATTTCCCAATTTGGTTATTGCTTTTTTTTTTTTTTTTTGGCTATTGAGTTGAATTAGTTCCTTATGTATCTTGGATATTAACACCTTACCAGATAGGTGGTTTGCAAATATTCTCACCCATTCCATAATTTATTTTTCATTTTGATGATGGTTTTCTTTGCTTTGCAGCTTTTTAGTTTGATATAGTCCCACTTGTTTATTTCTGCTTTTGTTGCCTTTGCTTTTGTTGTCATAGCCAAAATTTCCTTGCCAACATCAACAGCAAGGGGACTTCCTCTTATTTTTCCTTCTAGTAGTTGTATGGTTTGAGGTATTACACTCAAGTCTTTAATCTATTTTGAGTTGATTTTTGGGTATGGTGTAAGGTAGGGGTCTAGTTTCATTCTCTTGCATGTGGATATCCAGTTTTCCCAGCATAATTTATTAAAAAGAGTATCCTTTCTCCATTGTCTATTCTTGGAGTTTTTTGGTCAAAACTTAATTGACCATATATGCCTGGGTTTATTTTGGCGCTCCTGATTCTTCTTTTCCATTAGTTTATGTTTCTGTTTTCAATGCCAATACCATACTATTTTAATTACTATATCTTGGTAATATAGTTTGAAATAAGGAACTATGATGCCTATAGCTTTGTTCTTTTTGCTCAAGGTTGCTTTGGCTATTTGAGGTCTTTTGTGCTTATATATGAATCTTAAGATTGTTCTATTTCTGTGAAAATGTCATGAGAATTTTGATAATGATTGCATTTAATCTGTACATTTCTCTGGGTAATGTGGACATTTTAACAATATTAATTCTTCTAATCTGTGAACACAGAATATCTTTCAATTTGTTTGTGTCTTCTTTAATTTCTTTCATCAATGTTTTATAGTTTTCAGTGTACGGATATTTTACCTCCTTGGATAAATGTATTCCTAAGTATTTTATTATTTTGGTTGCTCTGTAAATGAGATTGTTTTCTGAATTTCTCTTTCTGATAGTTCATTGCTTGTGTATAGAAGCACAACTGATTTATGTATATTGATTTTGTATCCTGAAACTTTACTGAATTATTTTATTAGTTCAGACAGTGCCATGATCAAGTAATTAGTATTTTCTATATATGATTATATCATCTATAAACAGAGACAGTATTATTTCTTCCTTTCTGATTTAGATGTTTTTTTTCTTCCCTATTTTCTCTGGCTAAGACTTCCAGTAGTGTGTTGAATAAAAATGGAGAGAGTGGGCATCCTTGTCTTTGTTCTTAGAGGAAAAATTTTTAGCTTTGCACCACAGAATACAATATTACCTGTGGACTGTCATATATGACTTTTATTATGTTGAAGTTATACACTGAGCTTGGGTGTATAGCCATGGTGAAGGATGCGGGTGGTGATTCCTGCACTCATGTAAACACTACTTTTTTGTTCACCATAGTTCTATGGGACTTGAGATTGCAAGCCCCACTGGTTATCAGGGCTGTGTGATTCGGGGGGCCATCACTCTGGTGTCAACCATAAAAGTTGGGGTGCTAGATGTGTGGATAATCTCTTTTCAGGGAGATGCTGATCACTTGATTTTTTGTTGGAGTGTGCCAGAGAGAGAAGTTATTGGAAGTGCCCACAGGCTCTTTTGAGCTCCAGGGAGGATCACAGTCAGTGTTTAGATGTATACAAATCAGATGCTGGACCCTGAGGCAGCAGCTTGTGAAATATGTAGTCAGTCCCCTTCCAAGGAAAGACTGGAAGATGGCGCTTTTTTTTTTCTTCTCTGCATTAGTCCCTGGGGGCTAACAACTGCTTCTCCCTTTGCTATAGTCCTTTGAGAGTCATGAATGCAAGCCGCATTGGCTTTTAGAAATAAATACTTTGAGGTCTCATCCCCTGGGTGGCAGCCTTAAAAGTTAGGGTGTTAGACATGTGGTCCATATGCTTAACTCCTCAGGGAGATGCTAGGAGTTTGGGTGTTCCCTCCTGACTCTATGGTACTGTGACAGAGATAGGGCTTATGGTGAGAGTGTGTCTCAGCCTCTCCCACTTATTTCTTTGTGGGTACTCTCCTGGTCTCTCGATGTGTAGGGGTCATTCAACCCAAGCCTGGATTTCTCTCAGAGGGTATTGCTCTGTGTGCAGGTGTGTATTTGATGTGCCTGTGGGATCACAGAATTTCAGGGACCTCTTATGTCATCATCTTCCTCCAGAGGCACAAAGGTACTGAACCAATTTAGCTATTATATGAAAGAATATGTTGATTTGTACTGTTGAGTAGATAGATACCAGACATTCGATACACCCAGTTAATGTAAAATTCTAAGAATTAATACTTTGCTTAGAACAATTAAATTCTTTATGAGATAAGCCAGTATGAAAAATACATCTCCTATGGGTCATTCCTTAACATGTGTGTGTGTATGTGTGTAATTTTTTTTTTACTGTTAATTTTATGCCTGATAGAAATACAGCAACCAGTAATCCCCCCAAGGTACCTGTTCTTGTATAACTGGCTTTCTAGTTAGGGATGGGAGTGGGGCTGTGATGAAGGAAATAAAGACATATACAAGTAAAGAAGTAGATAACTAAGGCAATTTCAGGTCATGGGATATGTGCTGTAGAAAATAAAACTATGACCATGTCAGATCCTGCCGTGGATGCAGGTTTGCATTGAATTGACAGGGAAATCTTCTCTGAGGCAAACATGTGTCCTATCTTGTAAATGGTGCCTGATCTCTCTAATATTGTCAAAGCCCTTCCCAGGGGTAAGGGGTAACAATGGGGTGAGATTCAGGGAAATATTAATGATGCCCTTTTTGCTTATAACTTGTTAATGAAATGACTAAAAATTCAATGCTTTATATATCACATCAAAACATCCTCATGAGAGAACAGTCATAATAGAAATCATGTAATTATATTACACGGAGAGAAAAGCTTGGGAAACTTTAGTGCTTTAGAAGACTGAATGGAGAAAGGCAGGGACTCTGTCCAATAAAGGAGGGGAAAAAAATAACCAAGGAAAAATTAAAAGGAGAAAAATGACAACCTCCAGCACAACTTCTCCCTCAAATCTGAGTATATTGGAGAGGTTCCTGAGAACCCTGTGCCTTTGATTAAGAGGAGACATGTAACCACTTTATTGCATCATTTGGTTTTCAGATGGAAAAAATAAGTCACAGTAACTTGAGTTTTAGCCAACTCCAGAGAGTAGAGGAGTGATTTAGAACGTGGCTCAGGGATTACTCTGTTGCCCAGCACTCTTTAGTACCTACATCAATATGTATGGAAAATTGGGAGATCTCAAGTTCTCAAAAATAATCCCAAGAAATAGAACATCAACTATTTTGTGTTTGGTAAATGGGCTTTACTGACTTCCCCATCACAGGAGGAATCCTCAGGACCTACCTACAGTCTCTGCAATTAATATAAATATTTGATAGGTGTTCTATTAAAACTATGTTAATTATGCAGATTGCAATGGTAATCATATATTTTATTTTATTTCATTTTATTTTTTGATAGACATTTGTATTTTATTTTAATTTGTATCTCTTTGATTACAGATAGGATTAAATTTATTCATTAACACATATATATGCATATTTACCATTTATAAACCTCATATTTTATAAGCATCTGTTGAGTTTATACATACATTTGATATTTTCTAAATATTTTATTTTGTTCCTATTTTGTACATATCTGTTGATTTTTCACACTCAAGATGTTTATCATTTTTCTCAGAGGTGTATAAATATATATATATTTCAAGATCCTTATACTACCTTTGCAGCATATTACATTTTCTCAATTGGTTGATTCTTTTTAATTTTGCATTATGGTTTTGCTATCATGTGACACATTTTTTTTCACACACACACACTGTATTTTATTTTTACAAGAGATAAATAGACTGACACCAAGCATTGTAAATGGATGACCACAACAAAAGCAACAATGATTGCAATTACCAAACATGAAATACACTCATACTATGTCATAATATTGACATTCAGTCCAGTAATCCTCCACTGTAACAGCTCCTTTACTTTGTAGTGGAAATTGATTTGTATATTTTTTGCCTCTGAGTCCTTGTGGGATTTTTTTTTTATTCAAACAGAAAGTCACAAAAATTATAATCATCCTCAGCAGTTCACTCAGTCCCATGTAATTAATTTTTTTTATCTTGATATTTTGTTAGCACTTTTATGAGTTCATCAGTTTTCCATTAGAGTTCTGAAAATGCTTATTCATTCAGTTCAGCAGTGTGGTCAATTACCAGAGACCATACTTGTCAGAGTCTTCTCCATGAATTCCTTGAAGATGAAACTCTTTTATAGGAACATATTTTTAAAAGCATAAGATTACACCCAGAACTGTCTATAAATGACAAAAGACTTAAAAATGACCACAGTTAAAGATTTGATGAAAGTTCATAATAATGCAATTGACAAGGAAATTTAGATATTTCTGAGATATACATTTTAAAGTAAAAACTAGAATTATGACTTATAACATTATACCAGAACATATAAGATTTTTAGAAATTTCATGTAATCTCTGAAACATTTATATTAACATATTTCCATACAAATAACCCAAAGAAAGTTTAGTATTAGTTGATTTTTTGGTTGTTTATTTCTTTTTTTATACTGCAGGTTCTTATTAGTCATCAATTTTATTTATTTATTTATTTATTTATTATTTTTTTGTGTGTGTGGTACACGGGCCTCTTACTGTTGTGGCCTCTCTTGTTGCAGAGCACAGGCTCCGGACGCGCAGGCTCAGTGGCCATGGCTCACGGGCCCAGCCGCTCCACGGCATGTGGGATCTTCCCAGACCAGGACATGAACCCATGTCCCCTGCATCAGCAGGCGGACTCTCAACCACTGTGCCACCAGGGAGGCCCAGTCATCAATTTTATACACATCAGTTTGTACATGTCAATCCTAATCTCCCAATTCAGCAGAGCACCATCCCAACCCCACTGTGGTTTTCCCCCCTTGGTGACAATAGATCTGTTCTCTACATCTGTGTCTCAACTTCTGCCCTGCAAACCGGCTCATCTGTACCATTTTTCTAGGTTCCACATATATGCATTAATATACGGTATTTGTTTGTCTCTTTCTTTTTCTTTTTCTTTTTTTTTTTTGCGGTATGTGGGCCTCGCGCTGTTGTGGCCTCTCCCGTTGCGGAGCACAGGCTCTGGACGCGCAGGCTCAACGGCCATGGCTCACGGGCCCAGCCGCTCCACGGCATGTGGGATCTTCCTGGACCGGGGCATGAACCCGTGTCCCCTGCATCGGCAGGCGGGCTCTCAACCACTGCGCCACCAGGGAAGCTCTGTTTTTCTCTTTCTGACTTACTTCACTCTGTATGACAGTCTCTAGATCTGTCCATGTCTCAACAAATGACTCAATATTGTTCCTTTTATGGCTGAGTAATATTCCATTGTATGTATGTACCACAATTTCTTTATCCATTCGTCTGCCAATGGGCATTTAGGCTGCTTCCATGACCTGGCTATTGTAAATAGTGCTGCAATGAACATTGGGGTGCATGTGTCTTTCTGAATTATGGTTTTCTCTGGGTATATGCCCAGTAGTGGGATTGCTGAATCATATGGTAATTCTATTTTTAGTTTTTTAAGGAACCTCCATACTGTTCTCCATAGTGACTGTATCTATTTACATCCCCACCAACAGTGCAAGAGGGTTCCCTTTTCTCCACACCCTCTCCAGCATTTGTTGTTTCTAGATTTTCTGATGATGCCCATTCTAACTGGTGTGATGTAATACCTCATTGTAGTTTTGATTTGCATTTCTGTAATAATTAGTGATGTTGAGCAGCTTTTCATGTGCTTCTTGGCCATCTGTATATCTTCTTTGGATAAATGTCTATTTAGGTCTTCTGCCCATTTTTGGATTGTTTGTTTTCTTTAATATTGAGCTGCATGAGCTGTTTATATATTTTGGAGATTAATCCTTTGTCCATTGATTCATTTGCAAATATTTTCTCCCATTCTGAGGGTTGTCTTTTCATCTTGTTTATGGTTTCCTTTGCTGTGAAAAAGCTTTGAAGTTTCATTGGGTCCCATTTGTTTACTTTGGCTTTTATTTCCATTATTGTACGAGGTGGATCAAAAAAGATCTTGCTGTGATTTATGTTAAAGAGTGTTCTTCCTATGGTTTCCTCTAAGAGTTTTATAGTGTCTGGTCTTACATTTAGGTCTCTAACCCATTTTGAGTTTATTTTTGTGTATGGTGTTAGGGAATGTTCTAATTTCATTCTTTTGCATGTAGCTGTCCAGTTTTCCCAGCACCACTTATTGAAGAGACTGTCTTTTCTCCATGGTATATCTTTGCCTCCTTTGTCATAGATAAGTTGACCATAGGTGTGTGGGTTTATCTCTGGGCTTTCTATCTTGTTCCATTGATCTATGTTTCTGTTTTTGTGCCAGTACCATATTTTCTTGATTACTGTAGCTTTGTAGTAATAGTCTGAAGTCAGGGAGTCTGATTCCTCCAGATCTGTTTTTTTCCCCTAAAGACTGCTTTTGCTATTTGGGGTCTTTTGTGTCTCCATACAAACTTTAAGATGATTTGTTCTTGTTCTGTAAAAAATGCCATTGTTAATTTGATAGGGATTGCATTGAATGTGTAGATTGCCTTGGGTAGTATAGTCATTTTCACAATATTTATTCTTCCAGTCCACGAACATGGTATATCTCTCCATCTGTTGGTGTCATCTTTAATTTCCTTCATCAGTGTCTTATAGTTTTCTGCCTACAGGTCTTTTGTCTCCCTAGGTAGGTTTATTCCTAGGTATTTTATTCTTTTTGTTGCCATGGTAAATGGAAGTGTTTCCATAATTTCTCCTTCAGATTTTTCATCATTAGTGTACAGGAATGCAAGAGGTTTCTGTGTATTAATTTTGTATCCTGCAACTTTACCAAATTCATTGATTAGCTCTAGTAGTTTTCTGGTGGCATCTTTAGGATTCTCTGTATATAGTATCATCTACAAACAGTGACAGTTTTACTTCTTTTCCTATTTGTATTCCTTTTATTTCTTTTTCTTCTCTGATTGCCGTGGCTAGGACTTGCGAAACTATGTTGAATAATAGTGTTGAGAGTGGACATCCTTGTCTTGTTCCTGATCTTAGAGGAAATGCTTTCAGTTTTTCACCATTGAGAATGATGTTTGCTGTGGGTTTGTCATATATGGACTTTATTACGTTGAGGTAGGTTCCCTCTATGTCCACTTTCCTGAGAGTTTTTAGCATAAATGGGTGTTGAATATTGTCAAAGGCTTTTTCTGCATCTATTGAGATGATCATATGGCTTTTATTCTCAATTTGTTAATATGGGGTATAACATTGATTGATTTGCATATATTGAAGAATCCTTGCATCCCTGGGATAAATCCCATTTGATCTTGGTGTATGATCCTTTTAATGTGTTGTTGGATTCTGTTTGCTAGTATTTTGTTGAGGATTTTTGCATCTATATTTATCAGAGATACTGGTCTGTAATTTTCTTTTTTGTAGTATCTTTGTCTGGTTTTGGTGTCAGGGTGATGGTGGCCTCATAGAATGAGTTTGAGAGTGTTCCTTCCTCTGCAATTTTTTGGAAGAGTTTGAGAAGGACGGGTGTTAGCTCTTCTCTAAATATTTGATAGAATTCACCTGTGAAGCCATCTGGTCCTGGACTTTTGTTGGTTGGAAGATTTTTAATCACAGTTTCAATTTCATTACTTGTGATTGGTCTGTTCATATTTTGTGTTTCTTCCTGGTTTAGCTGTAGAAGGTTATACCTTTCTAAGAATTTCTCCATTTCTTCCAGGTTGTCCATTTTATTGGCATAGTGTTGCTTGTAGTAGTCTCTTAGGATGCTTTGTATTTCTGTGGTGTTTGTTGTAACTTCTCATTTTTCATTTCTAATTTTATTGATTTGAGTCTTCTCCCTCATTTTCTTGATCAGTCTGGCTCATGGTTTATCGATTTTGTTTATCTTTTCAAGGAAACAGCTTTTAGTTTTATTGCTCTTTGCTATTGTTTTCTTTGTTTCTATTTCATTTACTTCTGCTCTGATCTTTATGATTTCTTTCCTTCTGCTAACTTTGGGTTTTGTTTGTTCTTCTTTCTCTAGTTCGTTTAGGTGTAAGGTTAGATTGTTTACTTGAGATTTTTCTTGTTTCTTGAGGTAGGCTTGTATGGCTATAAGCTTCCCTCTTAGAACTGCTTTTGCTGCATCCCATAGATTTTGGATCGTCAAGTTTTCATTGTCATTTGTCTCTAGGTATTTTTGGATTTCCTCTTTGATTTCTTCAGTGATCTCTTGGTTATCTAGTAACATATTGTTTAGCTTCCCTGTGTTTGTGTGTTTTACGTTTTTTTCCTTGTAATTCATTTCTAATCTCATAGTGTTGTGGTCAGAAAAGATGCTTGATATGATTTCAATTTTCTTAAATTTACTGAGGCTTGATTTGTGACCCAAGATGTGATCTATCCTGGAGAATGTTCCATGCACACTTGAGAAGAAAGTGTAATCTGCTGTTTTTGGATGGAATGTCCTATAAATATCAATTAAATGTATCTGGTCTATTGTGTCATTTAAAGCTTCTGTTTCCTTAATTATTTTCATTTTGGATGATCTGTCCATTGGTGTAAGTGAGGTGTTAAAGTCCCCCACTATTGTTGTGTTACTGTTGATTTCCTCTTTTATAGCTGTAAGCAGTTGCCTTATGTATTGAGGTGCTCCTATGTTGGGTGCATATATAACTGTTATAATTTCTTCTTGGATTGATTCCTTGATCATTATGTAGTGTCCTTCCTTATCTGTTGTAACATTCTTTATTTAAAAGTCTATTTTATCTGATATGAGTATTGCTACTCCAGCTTTCTATTGATTTCCATTTGCATGGAATATCTTTTTCCGTCCCCTCACTTTCAGTCTGTATGTGTCCCTATGTCTGAAGTGGGTCTCTTGTAGACAGCATATATATGGGTCTTGGTTTGTATCCATTCAGCAAGTCTGTGCATTTTGGTTGGAGCATTCAATCCATTCATGTTTAAGGTAATTATTGATATGTATGTTACTATGACCATTTTCTTAATTGTTTTGGGTTTGTTTTTGTAGGTCCTTTTCTTCTCTTGTGTTTCCCAATTAGAGAAGTTCCTTAAGCATTTGTTGTAGAGCTGGTTTGGTGGTGCTGAATTCTCTTAGCTTTTGCTTGTCTGTAAAGCTTTTGATTTCTCCATCAAATCTGAATGAGATCCATGCTGGGTAGAGTAATCTTGGTTTTAGGTTCTTCCCTTTCATCACTTTAAGTATATCATGCCACTCCTTTCTGGCTTGTAGAGTTTTGGCTGAGAAATCAGCTGTTAACCTTATGGGAGTTCCCTTGTGTGTTATTTGTCATTTTTCCCTTGCTGTTTTCAATAATTTTTCTTTGTGTTTAATTTTTGCCAGTTTGATTACTATGTGTCTCAGCATTTTTCTCCTTAGGATTATACTGTATGTGACTCTCTGTGCTTCCTGGATTTGGGTAGCTCTTTTCTTTCCAATGTTAGGGAAGTTTTCCACTATAATCTCTTCAAATATTTTCTCTGGTCCTTTCTCTCTCTCTTCTCCTTCTGGGACCCCTATAATGTGAATGTTGCTGCATTTAATGTTGTCCCAGAGGTCTCTTAGGCTGTCTTCATTTCTTTTCATTCTTTTTTCTTTATTCTGTTCCACAGCAGTGAATTCCACCATTCTGTCTTCCAGGTGACTTATCCGTTTTTCTGCCTCAGTTATTCTGCTATTGATTCCTTCTAGTGTAGTTTTCATTTCAGTTCTTGTATTGTTTATCTCTGTTTGTTTGTTCTTTAATTCTTCTAGGTCTTTGTTAAACATTTTTTGCATCTTCTCGCTCTTTGCCTCAATTATTTTTCCCAGGTCCTGGATCATCTTCTCTATCATTATGCTGAATACTTTTTCTGGAAGGTTGTCTACCTCCACTTCATTTAGTTGTTTTTCTGGGGTTTTATCTTTTTCCTTCATCTGGTATATAGCCCTCTGCCTTTTCATCTTGTCTATCTTTCTGTGAATGTGGTTTTTGTTCCACAGGCTGCAGGATTGCAGTTCTTCTTGCTTCTGCTGTCTGCCCTCTGGTGGATGGGGCTATCTAAGAGGCTTGATGGGATGGCTGGTTGTGGGTAGAGCCGACTGTTGCTCTGGTGGGCAGAGCTCAATAAAACTTTAATCCACTTGACTGTTGATGGGTGGGGTTGGGTTCCCTCCCTGTTGGTTGTTTGGCCTGAGGCAACCCAACACTGGATCCTACCTGGGGTCTTTGGTGGGGCTAATGACAGACTCTGGGAGGGCTCCTACCATGGCATACTTCCCAGAACTTCTGCTGCCATTGTCCTTGTCCTCATGGTGAAAAAGAGCCACTGCCTGCCTCTGGAGGAGTCCCTCCAACACTAGCAGGTAGGTCTGGGGTCACTGCTCCTTCCCCTGGGTCCTGATGTGCACACTGCTTTGTGTGTGCCCTCCAAGAGTGGAGTCTCTGTTTCCCTCAGTGCTGTCCAAGTCCTGCAATCAATTCCCACTAGGCTTCAAAGTCTGATTCTCTAGGAATTCTTCCTCCCATTGCCGGACCCCCAGGTTGGGAAGCCTGACATGGAGCTCAGAACCTTCACTCCAGTGGGTGGACTTCTGTGGTATAAGTTTTCTCCAGTTTGTGAGTCATTCACCCACCAGTTATGGGATTTGATTTTACTCTGATTGTGCCCCTCCTACCGTCTCACTGTGGCTTCTCCTTTTTCTTTGGATGTGGGGTATCTTTTTTGGTGAGTTCCAGTGTCTTCCTTTTGATGATTGTCCAGCAGGTAGTTGTGATTTTGGTGTTCTCGCAAGAGGGAGTGTGATCACGTCCTTCTACTCTGCCATCTTGATTCCTCCTCGGTAATCATATATTTTAGATATCTGCAAGGGTGATGCTCTAGGGAAGTATTGCCATATAACTAATTGCCTTGGAGATTCATGACACAGACAAGGATACAGAAACTACACTTGGCTTTACAAGACTTTATGGTCTGTGAAGTCAGGGGCTGTCAATCATACTTCTTTGTAGACTAGACTTTATTTCAATTAGTAAGTAGAGAGATATTTATAGGGAAATTCTTTTATCCAAGAACAGTGACAGATGAAAGAACACCAGATCATTAACTTCATGAAGACAGGGACTGTCTCTAAAATTTTTCTCCTCTCTCTTCAGAACCCGACACATGATAAATAATTAAAACATACTTGTTGAATGAATTAATGCATACAGCTATAAATGAATTGAAATGGGGATTTTTAACATACAAATAGAACCCTGATGAAATCAGGGAGGCTGAAGGGTTTGGGCTGTGGGATATTGTTAGACACATTATGTGTGCCTTTAAGAGATTAATCCAGGAACAGTAAGTGAGATTTAGGCAGAGAATTCAATTCAATTTAAGGAAGAATGTGCTATCATAATTGCTGGATTAGTGGCATCTCCTGTCAGAATATGGGCCCTCTGAATATGCATCCATGTGAATCAGGTTCACTGTGTAGCAGAATGTCTGTCCAAAAGTAGCCTTTAAATAAATCTTTGCACAAATGCATAAATAAATAATGATTAGAGCTGCCCAACCATATGGAAGTTGTGATCTCCCTATCATTGTAGGTATTCTACCATTGCTCGAATGACTGCACAGCATGAGTGTGTAGCAAGGATTAAAGCATGCATTGAAGTTGAACGACATATCATGCGGTGTCTTTCTGTCTAGTCTAACCTTGATCTTCTAGGATTCCATTAAATTAGAGCATGTGTTTTTCCTGAATGTGAAGTACCTCTTTATCCAGTTGTTAGAGAAATCTACCTTTCCTACATTCTAATTATTTCTCTGAGAAGAAGTCAGAATTTCTTGTTCAGTGGTGAGGTGAGGAAAAACAGCTATGTGCTCCTTGCTGCAGTCAAGTGGGGGAGTGATCCATATTTATATTGGGACTGAGTCGAAAGGTCTTCTCCTTTATTCTCTAGATCATCTTCATCTTGACTGCAAAATTGTTACCTAGATTCAGAAGATTCAGTTTGCTCAGGCCAATAGTAGAAGCCTTACTTGAGAGCATAACAATAAAAATTTCTTCCTAAATGATGCCAGATTATGAGGCTTCTGCAGAAAATTCACTGTGGACCTGTCCAGGTGACGATCACTCCCAGGCAGATTAAGTAACCTCAGTAGAGATTGTTCTTAAATCAGATAATCTCCTCTGAGTAGAAAGGGGGAGCTGTGTACTTGCTCTTCCAATTTCAAAATATTTCCACCCAGGAAAAAACCAATTAGTGTGACTTTGTCCCACAAATAAAAAGCTCTTCTAAAAGGATGTCAGACACCAAGGATACAGTCACTCTCAGCCTTGCTGATTTTTCCACAATGACAGCACACATAAACACAATACTCTACAGACTTCAAAGCAACACATCTTTCAGATGACACTTAGAAGTAATACTTAATAGAATTTATATTATTAAATGTTCCTTAATTGATATTTAATAATATTAATACTATAGGAAGATATCCCCAGAGCAAGTATATAGCTCTCCCTTTTTACTCAGGTAAGATTTTCTGATTTAAGAATAACCTCTACTGAGGTTCTTTAATCTACCTGGGAGTGATTGTGTGTCACCTAGAAAACTGCAGATAGCTGACTTTTCATTTGAACTCCCATCCACACATCAATGGGCAGAAATGCAATATTAACTATTTCCATTTATTCCTAACCTACATTTTTATTGGATTTTGGGATAAAGTAAAGATAAAAATTGATGGAATGCAGTGAGTACAGGCTACTAAAAGATTGGCATAGAAGAAAAAGAGTTAAATCATCAAAGTAGAACCTCTAAATAACACAGGTACAATGGAATTCACCCAAAAGGATGCTCATGAAACAGTATATACAACTATATAAGCACTCTCTCTAGGGAAATGAGATAAAGAGCATTCATAAATGCTCAGTTTTATATAGCCATTTATTTCATGTAAGACTCACATTTTAAAGATGCATCCTTCAAGTATTACATTATTTCTATTTGATAAAATCGTCAAGTGACTCTCCAAGGGTCACCCAGTGAACTTTGACTAGAGTAGTGATTTTAAGTTCTTTAGAACCCATACCCACAGCAGATAGGCCCATTCTGGTTAAAAAAAAAATGATATTAGAGTCTAGGAATTTTCAGATCCTTAAAGCTTATCCTCCCACTCCTTGTTAATGCCCTTTCCTTACCTGAGGTTCATTTTCAAATTCTAAGTTTTGAGGGTGGTAGTTTCTTGGCCCAACCAATGCAAAAAAAAAAATTAAAAAAAATGGAATCAGAGGGGATGTAATTCAGATATTTTGTATATGTGTTTGAAGGCCATTTGCAGAATGAAATGTGGATGGCATCCTGAAAACACCTAGCATGATTATGCTCTTGTTCTAGTTTTGGAAAGTAAGTATAAGATGAGAATTGAAAACTTCCATTTTGCTGATGTCTTGGGGTCAGTGGTCCTGAATGCAGGTCTATGGGTCAGCTCTGGCCTTTGACAAAGCTTTCACCAATGAAATCAGGATAGCACATTATCTTTTCATGCAATAAATTTAGGGATGATCTAGAGTATGTTCTTCCCACTTTTCCCTGATTTAGACAGTGGAAACCCCTATGGAATTGTAAACATTTACCATAGTCAAGGACAGATTCATTTTGTCACATTACTTGCTTTAAATCCTAAGTTGTATAACCTGAGATGTATTATTTAGAGTCTATGATTCTCAATTTTCTTATCTGTAAAATGAGGATAATAATAGCAGTACCTTGTTAGAGTCACTGTATGGATTTTGTGGCACTATAGTTTGGAATAAAGTTCTTAGCCCGTCCCTGGATAATGTTACAGAACCAGACTTGGAGCTGCTCACCTGTGCTCAGTAAAGCCAATCTACTGACATCGGGTTGTGGTGAAGGAGAGTACAGTGTTTATTGCAGGGAGCTAAGCAAGGAGAATTTGCAGCTCATGCTTCAAAAACCTGAACTCCCCAATGGCTTTCAGGGAAGGGGTTTTAAAGGCAGTGTGAGGGAGGGGGCTGGAGGGTGTGTGATCAGCTTGTGCACAATTCTCAGATTGGTTGGCCTCAAGGTGGTTTCAAGCATCATCAACCCTGGTTTCAACCAGTCGAGAGTCTATGTTCTTACAGTCAGCCATTTTCATCTGGTGGGGGGTCTGCTTCCTGTAAAAACAACTTAGGAACGTGTGTCAGGCCTTTATCTGTATCTTCAGGGAACTGGGAGTTCCACGCCTCTGCTGTGTGGTAGATTTATACTATAAACTGTTACCAGTTTTCCAGCCCAACAGCTCTTCTTTGTTTCTACATCTTCACATTTCTTAGTCATTAACTCTTGAGTCAGCCTTTTAAGATTCAAAGGAGGCCTGGAGACTAAAGCAAAAGCCTGTTACTTCAAAGCACAGGGATACAGGGGCTTGTATATGGTTTCAACCCCCCCTTTTCTTTCATACTCCTCAATCTTGAGGGGAACAGGTTCAGGAAAAGAAAGAGTAAAGTTTGGATAGAGAGGTTAAGCATAAACTTGGCAGAAGAACTCAGTTTTAGAGGGACTTGGTTTCAATAACAATAAGGACTCAAAAATAATTATTTTAATGTACTTGTCCAGTATCTTTCTAGCATATGTGATTTTGTAGCACTTGAGGCAACTTACTTATCCTTTTTTTTAATAGCTCATATTTTGTGTGTCACTCTGGTAATCCTGTCTCCTAATTACCAAGAAGGGCTGGCTGAGTTTGGCCAGGGCATGGTTGGGGAGACTTAAGGACATTGGTTTAGAACCATAGGCCTAGGTTACCATCCCAATTCCACAATTTACAAGCTCTATGCCTTGAGTTTCAATTAACTTTCCTGAGCTTTAGCTGCCTTATATTAAGTGATAACCAGACCTGCCTCAGAGGATTGTGAAAAGGACTAAATGAAGTGCCACTGGGATGTCCCTAGTGCATTTCCCATCACATGGTAGGTATTCATTAAATGTTAGATTGAATCAGGCGACAGAAGGAGTATCACCTATGTCATGTCTACTAATTCTTTGGTAATGTGGACACCTCTTTGAATATTGATCAGTTTCCCTTTTCTTTGTGGAATATAAGATTTAAGATGTTTGTGATTTGTTACCACTGTTACTCATCTTAAGGACTGGGTTTTCTAATTAAATGCAGAACTATAGTTAAACCCTGAGGGAGTGAGTGGTGAGAACAGCCAGGCCCTTCAAATACCATGAACAACCCCCCAACCGGCCCCAGTGCCAAGACAGTGTATCTTTCCTCGGTGCCTGGGAGATGCCTGGCTTTCTAGTGGAGTTTTGGGAAATTAGGAGCTGTTCCTGGATTGCCCTAGTGAGGTGGGCTGAGTCTTGCTGATGAGGCCATAGATTCTGAATGAGAACTCCCCAGAATGGTCTATACCAACATTTCCCAAACAGTAATGTTTGGAGCACTCATCCCAAGAAATGTTGTAGTTCAAGTAGGAGCACAGGTTTGGTCTGTGTGAAAATCAGTGATCCCCACTTGAGTTTTTGTTCATTTGTGTTATTAAAGGGTGGGACTAGAAGAGATGATGTTTTTCCCCAAATTTATGCCTTTCACTCTACAAATATATGTTCACCTATTCTCTCTTTTCCCCTAAAAGCACTAGATAATGCCTTGCATTTTACTGGCATGATGTTTATATCAGTGCCATGTCAGCAGGGTATATTTAAAAGACTTCTTTTATTATTTCATATACAATGTGGGCTGACATTGGAGGAAAATGTCAACCCCCAAACGTGCTGGTTGCTGACAGACACTAATACCTTATATTATGGAATATTTTTCTTTGTTCATTTATCTTTTCTTCCAGGAGAATCTTTATTTATTTTCCTTGACTATTCCTTAGGCATTCAAGGCTTCTCCAATGTCATGCATTTTTGTTAATTTTATCAGTTTGACCCGTTAAACTAGGAGAAAGAAATTTTACTATTCCAAATTACAGACAATTCCAGAACTTGCTAATTTTGAGGAGGGGTGTTATCTAAGGCTTACGTTATGCTCTTTGAAACTAGTCTCTCTCCATCTAACTAACTCCTAATCCTAAGCTCACATGAGTTTTAGTCTCAGGATCCACCACGTATCATGTTCCTTGACAGCACCTCTTGACCTATGTCTTCTCAGGTTGAATCCAATGGCATGGCATTTACTTATTTTTTCTAGTCCCTTAAGATCCTCAAAGGCAACAGATAGCACTTTCCATCTTTGAACACCCTTCACTCTAGCATAGAATCCTACACTTGGCAAATACATAAAATTCAATTTCCCAAGCAGATGTATAGCATCTAAATAGGAAAAACAAGGACTTCCCTGGTGGTGCAGTGGTTAAGAATCCTCCTGCCAATGCAGGGGACATGGGTTCGAGCCCTAGTCCAGGAAGATCCCACATGCCATGGAGCAACTAAGCCTGTGCGCCAGAGCTGCTGAGCCTGCACTCTACAGCCCGTAAGCCACAACTACTGAGCCCATACGCCTAGAGCCTGTGCCCTGCAACAAGATAAGCCACAGCAATGAGAAGCCCATGCACCATAACAAAGAGTAGCCACCGTTTGCTACAACTAGAGAAAGCCCGGGTGCAGCAATGAAGATCCAACGCACCCAAATATAAATTATTAAAAAATAAATAAATAAGAAAAACAAAAAAAAATGGGTCCAACAAGGGAAATACATGTATCTTAAATTGTACAGCTGGTTAGTAGCAGAGTGTCAAAAACATTACTGTTTGCCTACAAGACAAAGTAATCCGGTTCCCACTAGCAGTGAATGTCCAGAGATGTGATTCCTAATAAAATGTGAGAAGAGGTCTGCTAGGGGTGTGCTATGGAGAAAGAGATTTTCTGTTTAGCTTTTACAGAGACCCATGGGAAGAGACAGCCTCACTCTTTGCCACAATGTTTATTATCAGCATGTGCCAGATGGAAATGCAGGACACATTATATGGCCGGGAAAGGGGCCAACACACTGAGGCTGGCAGAGCTAAAAGTTAAGGGGAAACTGGGCCATCATTGCACTGTGTATTTAATGACCCAGGAATTGCCTGCCCCTGCAGTTGTTCTTATTATACAAAACAATAAATGTGTTCATCATTTAAGCCAGCTATGATAGACTTTCTGTCCCTTTCAGCCAAAAGCATCCTCAAGGGTACTCACAAGAATCAGAGCTTTTTCAAAGAGATCGATTCACTTATGGAGAAAAAAGACCTCTTTCTGGAACACAGAGGCAGTTTTTCTTTGGCCAAAGCTGACAGAAAACATTTTCACCTGGTCAGGCATTTCTTACATTCAAATCCTGCAGACAGTACAATGGCCCCTTTACATACCCTTGAAGAAACAGAGTAAGACTGCAAACATAGCTCTGCCTGCTCTTAGGGAGCTTTCAGTGTCCCCAGACTTGAGGACTGGGCTGCCCAGTTGTGTCCTAGCAGGTTACTCTGTTTCTTTTCTCAACACTATCATGCATGTGGTAGGCACACACTCAAAATACAGGTTGACTGACTGCTCAGGGGATCTGGGCAAGTGAACCCAGGAGATGTAGCTCCAAAAAGAGACAAGAGAAATGTAAGAGAAAATGGAAAAGCATGACCCAACTACCTTTATGTTTTAAAAAGCTTATTCTGCTTTGAATTACTGGAAGGCCTGTTCTCGGGAATTAGCAGTGACTTGTACTTAGAGATCTGAATTTTTGAGTGAATGAATGAGGAAAAACACATAAATCAAAAGCAGGTGTTCAGGCTTCCCTGGTGGCACAGTGATTAAGAATCTGCCTGCCAATGCAGGGGACACGGGTTCGAGCCCTGGTCTGGGAGGATCCCACATGCCACGGAGCAACTAAGCCCGTGAGCCACATCTACTGAGCCTGCATGTCTGGAGCCTTTGCTCCGCAACAAGAGAGGCCGCAATAGTGAGAGGCCCGCATACCGCGATGAAGAGTGACTCCCGCTTGCCAAAACTAGAGAAAGCCCTTGCACAGAAACAAAGACCCAACACAGCAAAAATAAATTAATTAATAAGCTCCTACCCCCAACATCTTAAAAAAAAAACAAAAACAGGTGTTACATGTAATTCCTTCCAAATTAGCATGGTGATTAATTTTGTGTACCCAGAACAAATTTTTTCAAGTTTTTTAATTAAAAAAAACAAAATGTACCACCTTAACCACTTTAAGTGTATACTTCGGTGGTATTCAGTATATTCAAGTTGTATAACAGATCTCTAAAACTTTTTCATCTTGTGAAGCTCAAACTCTACACCATGGAATAACATCTCCCTGTTTCCCCTCTCCTTCCCCCAGCAGTCACCATTCTTTATCTTTCTATGAATCTGATGACTTTAGATATCTCATATGAGTGAACTCATGTAGTTATTTGTCTTTTTGTTTGTATTTGGCTCATTTCACTTAGCATAATGTCCTCAAGGTGCACCCATGTTGTAACATGTTACAGGATTTCCTTCTTTTTTAAGGATGAATAATATGTTATTTATTCATTTATCCATCCATAGACATTTAGGGTTCTTCCACCTCTTGGCTCTTGTGAGTAAATGCTAAGGTGAATATGCGTGTACAAATATCTCTTTGAGATTCTGCTTTTAGTTAATTTGTATATATACCCAGAAGTGACATTGCTGGATCATATGGTAATTCTATTTTTAATTTTTGGAAGAACTTCCGTTCTATTTTCCCACAGTGGCTGCACCATTTTACTTTCCCACTAGCCATGCCCAAGAGTTCCAATTCCTCTCCCATCCTCCACAACACTTGTCACTTTCTGGGATTGTTGGTTGGTTGGTTGGTTTGTATTTTTGATACTGGCCATCCTAGTGGGTATGAGGTTTTGATTTGTATTTCTCTCTAGTGATTTGTAATGTTGAGCATCTTTTAATGTGCTTGTTGGACAGTTGTAGGTCTACTTTGTAGAAATGTCTCTTCAACTCCTTTTCCCATTAAAAAAATTTTTTTTTTGTGGTGATGGTGGTGTTTGAGGTATAGGAGTTTTTATATATTCTGGATATTAATCTCTTATCAGACTTGTGATTAGTAAGTGTTTTCTCCCATTACATAGGTTGCCTTTTCATTCTATTAATTGTTTCCTTTGATGAACATAAGTGTTGAGTTTGATGTAGTCTCATGTGCCTATTTTTGCTTTTATTGTCTGTGCTTTAGGTGTCATATACAAGAAATCATAACCAAATCCAATATCATTAAGCTCTTCCCTTATGTCTTCTTTTAGTAGTTTTATAGTTTATGGTCTTAGGTTTAATCCCTTTTGAATTAATTTTCCCATATGGTATAAGGTAACTTCATTCTTTTGAATGTGTACGTCAAGTTTTCCTAGCACCATTTGTTGAAGGGGACGTTCTTTTTTCATTGTGTAGTCTTGATACCCTGAACCAGTTTTTTTAAGTCATGAAGCAGATAAAGAATTTGGGATAGATATATGTTTGGATAAATATAATGTTTTGTTTTGTTGATGAGTTTAAGGTCCTTAGATATACTGTGTGTTACCTAAACATGGCACAAAACCAGAAAAGCCAGCCTTTAGGCATTGAATTCTCATTTTTGTGGGAGTGCATGAGTGTGGTTTATTTTTCATGTGGTATAAATGAAACCTTTTATTACAATTAATTCTGACATCTAATTGAGATAGATCAATTAAACTGATTTAACCTAAATAGATGCTGTATACCATTTTTTTATAGAAATAAAATATAGCTGTAAAGTTAGTGTTCTCTACTGCTGTTATGAGACCTTATACGATATTTTAAATGGCAACAATTCAGTCAACTAACTTTCAGTGTGTTTTTATTAATGTGGTATGAGACAAATTAATTCATTATATACTTATTGAAATTTTACTTTGTGTTTAGTGGTGTATTAGATGAAAGATTAAAGAGATAGTTTTCTCCTTAAGGAGTAGATGCTTTCGCAGAAGTAACGCCTACATTTAATTATAGTGTATGATTGAGAGAAATAAATAACAAGAGCTGCCTACAAGTGAAGTATGAGTTCTGAATACAGGAGGTTCATAACTAGCTGAGGGCACTAGAAAAGGCTTCCCGAAGAATGTGGCTTAGCTGGTATTTGAAGGCTATAAAAAGTTGGATGTATGTAATAATAACTAATATTTACTAACCTACTGTCAGTCATCTGGTACTATTCTAAGTGCTTTAATAACTGTTTTAACCTTTATAATCATCTTATGGTATAGGTCTTATTATTATCTCATTTTACAAGAAGATGAAGAAAGGCACAGTGTTTAAGTCATTTGCCCAAGGGCACACAGCTGGCAATTAATGGAACTGGAGTGTGAAATCCTGTAGTCTAACTTTAGATCCAGGGTTCCTGGCTACAGAGCATTCCAGGTCAGTTCAAGGCATAAATAGAAAAGCAGGGTCAGAAAAAGAGTGGACGGGAGACGGGAGAGGACTCAATCTGTAACATAAAATCCACTAAGGAGTTGGTAGGAAAGGATATTAGACATGAAGTTTAGGGAAGAATGACAGGGGACTGCAAAAGCTAAGAAGTTTGTGCTTTATTCTGAGGACAATGAAGAGTCTTGAAGGATGCTTATATCAGGGACTGGTGTGTTCAGAGCTGTGTATTTTGAAGATTAAACTTAAAGTATAGAATGAACTCACAAGGCATCACCTATATGTTTAATTATGCTCATATAGCTGCAAGAGAAACTAAGGCTCAGAGACACCAAGATAAATTACTTCCTAAGGTTCCTCAAATAGTAAGTAAACCTGCGATGAGATAGCTAGCATTAAAACTCCAGTTTCAGTGGCTCCAAAACCCCTGCTTTTTTTTTTTTTCCACAAGAAGAAGAGACTTTCAGTCAGGGAATGCCAGCTAGGCAACTCTAGTACTGCACAGAAGAGGTAATGAAAGCCTACATTAGGAAGAAAGGGGACTTTTTTCAAGGAATTGGGACCTGCATAATCATCTGGTTTGCATTGCTTGAGATTGGGGAACTTGGAAAAAGAGAAACAAAAAAGAATTGTGCAGGTTCAGATAACTAGGTAGATATTGGAGCTACCTAAAAACTGGAATAAGGAGTAAGGAATGCATTTGAGGGTGAAGATGATGAGTTCAGTTTTAGACCATCCTCCAGATGCCAGACAACATCCAAGTGGGTATGTCCAGCAGGACAAACAAGCATATTGAAAGAAACTCCGAATGAGTTATGAACTGATATTCTCAGAGAAGTGACTTATACTCCCACTCTATTTTGAACCTAATTGAAGGATTTTGCTATCAGATAAAGTAAACATGGTCCAATTTTTAAATATGACATTTCATCATGGCAGTCCTATTTCAAGAATTATTTGCTTCATATTTAAAAAAAGAATTTTGAGACTTGTATAAGCAAATACATAAACCTACAGCATATATGTATATTTATTTTATGTCTTTTTTTAATTTTTGAGATTTGTGTAAACAAATACAAAAATTTACAGCAGATATATTTACATTTTTGTATCTATGTATTTATAAAGATAGATCGATAGGCAAATACTTTTACAGGATATTATAAAAATAGAGACTTTTAGCATTTCTTTTCCTCCTGGAGCTAATAAGACTCTGAAATCTCAGTTTTATCCTGCCTCCACTTACCAGTAGAAAAATTTTCTACAAGGAAAAGAAAAAAATTTGCAGAGGAAAGGAATATTCAGCTAAACAGGCAGCAATGAAGTTTGGCATTTCAAGAGACGTCAGTGATTTGACAGGGAATAAGGATTGGACTGAGCCTCTAAGTGGGTCAATATTGAACTTTCAATAGTATGAGAGGGCTTCAGTTTGAACTACCTGGGGTAGCTGTTAGGTTTTGAAAGGAAACTGAGTTAGGTGCCCCAACACAAGGAAGGTCGAGTTCCCAGTCTGGGCTATGAAGTTCACAGTTAATAAAGGCTTGAAAAGCAGAACTAACTCATGTCTCCACTTGACTTTGTATTAAGTTTCTTATGAGAAAGATCAGAGATGGTATTTATATCTCCATCCTTAAATCTAGGGTGGCCTCAAAACAAGACCGTGGCCAATGTGGCAGAACAATATTGTGCAAGTTCTAAGCCTAGCTCTCAAGAGACTTTGTTCACTTTTGTTCATTCTCTGTAAATCTCTGTATCTCCACCATGTGAACAAGCTCACGCTGCTGGAGAATGAGGAAACATGAAGTAGAGATGAGACAACGCAGCTGAGATATTTCAGTTTAGCTAGCCCCTAGCCAGTCCAGCCGCTGACCACAGACACAGGGTACATATGGGGAAGGCAGAGAGTGGGAGTGTCCCCACAAGCTTATGGAAGATGATGAGACTGGGAAAACTTTTAAACAAAATTGATATATCATGCTTTCTTTGTTCTTTGCAAATAGATGCTTAAAGGTGAAGGGGGGAAATGTCTAAAATTGCATCTAACCCTGCAGTACAGTGATCTTTTTCTATTATACTTCCAGGAAGGAAATGGAAGTACTTCTGTTAAATGGTTTTCTGTTTGTTTGTTTCTCTGTCCCCATGCCAAGAAGACATAACGGGAAACTTTACATAGTGTCTTGAGTCATCTACAGTAAAAGTAAGATATAGTGAAAAAGGGAAAGTGTGCTTCAATTTTTGTGTAAATTACACCTAGCACTAGAGCCCAGTCTAGACAGAAGGCTTAAAGCTCTGCCCTGGCAATAAGTCTGGAAGCACAACTAAAGGAAACACAGAGGCAATGGGAGGGAATTCAGACAAGGAAAAGTAGATTTACCCTGAAATACTTCACAAATGTATGGTTCGTCCCCCGTCTTAGAAAACACTCACTTCCAAGAATAAATATAAGTTACTGAGTCAGTGTCAGGTGTTCTAACACTCCTTCACACCATACACAAAAATAAACTCAAAATGGCATAGAGACTTAGACAAAACATTCTCAGACATAAATCATAGTGACATTTTCTTATGTCAGTCTCCCAAGGAAAAAGAAATAAAAGCAAAAATAAATAAATGGGACCTAAACAAATGTAAAAACTTCTGCATAGCAAAGGAAACCATAAACAAAATGAAAAGACAACCCACAGAATGGGAGAAAATATTTGCAAATGATGCTACTAACAAAGACAATTTTCAAAATATACAAACAGCTCATGCAGCTCAATAAAAACAACAACAAAGAAGCCTTCAAAAAACGGGTGGAAGACCTAAATAAAAAATTCTCCAAAGAAGACATATGGATGGCCAATAGACACATAAGATGATGCTCAACATCATAAATTATTAGACAAACACCATAAAAGCTACAATGAAGTATCTCCTCACACTCGTCAGAATGGCCATTATCAAAAAGTCTACAAATAATTTTACATTTGGCTGGTGGGAAGCAGCAGCATAGCAGAGGGAGATCGACTCAGTGCTTTGCAATGACCTAGAGGGGTGGGATAGGGAGGATGGGAGAGAGGCTCAAGAGGGAGGGGATATGGGGACACGTATATGCATATGGTTGATTCTCTTTGTGATACAACAGAAACTAACACAGTATTGTGAAGCAATTATACTCCAATAAAGAGCTATTAAAAAACTAGATAACTAATAAGGACCTAGTGTATAGCACAGGGAATTCTACTCAATACTCTGTAATGACCTATATGGGGAAAGAATCTAAAAAAGAGTGGATATATTTATCTGTATAACTGATTCATTTTTCTGTACAGCAGAAACTAACACAACATTGTAAATCAACTATACTCCAATAAAAGAAAGAAAAAAGGACACAGGGACGGGGAAAGGTAAGCTGGGACAAAGAGAGTAGCATTGACATATATACACTACCAAATGTAAAATAGCTAGCTAGTGGGAAGCAGCTGCAGAGCACAGGGAGATCAGCTCGGTGCCTTGTGACCACCTAGAGCGGTGGGATAGGGAGCGTGGGAGGGAAACTCAAGAGGGAGGGGATATGGGGATATATGTATATGTATAGCTGATTCACTTTGTTATACAGCAGAAACTAACCCACCATTGTAAAACAATTATACTCCAATAAAGATGTTAAAAAAAAAAGTCTACAGATAATAAATGCTGGAGAGGGTATGGAACAAAAGGAACCCTCCTACACTGTTGGTGGGAATGTAAATTGGTGCAGTCACTATGGAGAACAGTATGGAGTTTCCTTAAAAAAAAAAAAAGTTACTATATTATCCAGTAAACACATTCATGGGTGTGTATCTGGAGAAAACTCTAATTCAAAATATACATGCACACCAATGTTCATAGCAGCACAATTTACAATAGCCAAGACATGGAAACAACCTCAATGTCCATCGACAGATGAATGGATAAAGAAGATGTGGTGTGTGTGTGTGTGTGTATATATATGTATATATATATATATATATACATAATTTGAAATATTACTCAGCCATAAAAGAGAATGAAATAATGCAATTTGCAGCAACCTAGAGATTACCATACTAAGCAATGTAAGTGAAAGAAAGACAAATATTATATATCACTTATGCAGAATCTAAAATTTGATACAAGTGAACTTTTTACAAAACAGAGAATCAGAGACATAGAAAACACTACCAAAGGGAAAAAGGAGGAGAGGGATAAATTAGGAGTTCAGGATTAGCAGATACAAACTACTATATATACAATAGATAAAGAACAAGGTCCTACTGTATTCAATATCTTGTATTAAACTATAATGGAAAAGGAAAAAAAAAGAAAAGCAAGTCATTCACAAAAAAAATCAGTAAGATTACATTAAACATAGATAGTTCAATAGAAAAATGAAATCACCTTGAACACTTTTATAAAAGAAAATACCCAAATGATGAATAAAAATCTGAGAAAAAATTATAATTTCTTAATTCATCAGGAAAATACAAATTATAATCAGCTCTTACATAAGAATTGGTAAACTATAAAAGATTTTATATATAAAATATATTTATATTTAATATATAAAATCTTTTATTTTATATATATATATATATATATATATATATGTATATATAAAGATCATACACTACTATTATGAGTGCAAGTTAGTGCAGCCCCTATTTGGAAGTACTAATATAGATGTTACACCTAACTTATCCATACTAAGTGAGACAGACTTTCTACTCTTAGTTTTACCCAGAGTAAGGCATGTATGTGTCATGTGTCACCAAAATATCTGCATTAAATTATTCATAAAAGCACAATTTGTAATATCCATGGATAAGAAATTACCCAAGCCCCCATCAGCATTGGATTAGATAAATATACTGTGGTGCATTTGCCAAATAAAATACTATACAGCAAAACAAACTGATGATTTATAACAACATACAAAAATAGGAATAAAATTCCCAAACACAACGTTTAGACTGAAAGTACAAAAGCAGGCAAAACCAATCCATGTCCTTAAACCTCAGGATAACAGTTATTCTTGGTGTGGAAGACTGTTATGGAGCAAGATAGGGGGTTCTGTGGGAACTGATAACATTTAGTTTCTTGAGCTGAGTGCTGATAGTACAGGATTGTTCGGTTTCTAGAACCCCTTGTGCTGCAAATGTATGTTATATGCCCTCTTCCATATTTATACTATATCTTCAAAAAGCTTTGCAAAATCTGCCCATGCTTGCTCAAGCTGCTTTCGCATTTGTGCAGTAGTCCCTCTACCTCCCTGCTCTACATGCCCCTGCTTCCAGCTAATCAGCTTTCCCACTGCCTTTCACATTATCTGACCTCTCTAGGAGATTATACCTCTCTTTTTTTCCCCTTTCTTTCTAGCGCTGGCCTTATGAAGCTTCTTTCCTAAATCATTCATACCGCTTCCCTTCTCCTCATCTTAGCAAATATTGAAAGAAAATTCAGGGTCCCTGTATCTCTTTGTTTCTTCATATATTATCCTATTTTCACTTATTCTGTATTTCCCAGAGGAAAGCATGGATTTACAAGAAGGATAATTCTGTACCCTACCCAGATATTTATAAGGACATATTTAGAGGCAGGGGTTGTTGATAGGAACAAAGGCCTATTTAAAGACCATAGATTCTTTGAGATCATGACCCTTCTAAGCTGCTGGCAGAGGTGGAAGCCTATGACCACTGGCTCTACTCTGTAATCTGACACTGTACCTGTTTTCTTTGGGAACAATCTTCAGGTAATGCACCTTAAAACTGGCTGTTTGTATTTAGAAAGTTTGGGAAGAAAGGAAGTGAGCAGCAAGGAGTAGACCTTTTCCCAATCCTTACCTCCCACAATGTTAATTTGGGTTAATTTGTCATCAGATGATGTGAATTCCACTCCCTTCCATGTGCAAGGGTTTCTTCACAGTCTTTGAAACATACATCTAACTTGCATTAGCTCTGCTACTTCAATTCATCTCAAAGAATTTAATAATGTGCAATCCCCAAATGGCCCGATGACACTGCACTGACTGAACGTTATTTAAAAGCATGCTTCAGAGGGAAAAAATGCCATATATTATGTCCCCCTGGCCATTTTAATTTTCTTTTATTGCATCTTGGCAGGAACTTAATAACTATACATTGAATAAAATGAGATATTACGCATCATGTATTTATTACCACAATGTTAAGAAACACTGTCTCTGCTCTCAGAGATGGCAAATTGAAATAAATGGAATTTTAAAATATCACTTGCTAATTTTCCTTCATTCAGAATGCAAGTTACAAATACATCTCCTTGTTTTTTTCCTAAGAGGGCAACTATTGTTTTGGAGGAGGGGAACTGGTAAACTTCTGCTGGAGAATCATAAAAATATGGGGATATAAGAACTGTTCAAAAGGGTTCTACCATCACTTGCATATCTGATATAGTCCTTGGCAGATAATCTTTCAGATGCTGGCAGGAAAAGTGAGGCACTAAGTGGCTTTTTCAATTCACCATTGTCATTTTCCCCTTTGTATTTTTTCTGCAAATGCTCTCTCAATTCCTTACATATTATGTGCTATAGATGAGGAGCCCCAATAGCACAGTGGTTAGTTCCCAGAACTTTGAATCAAATGCTTTGAGTTTCTTTTTTTCTCTAGCTTTTTTGAAGCATAATTGACAAATAAAAATTGTACATACTTAAGGTGTACAATGTGATGTTTTGATGTGTGTATTCATTGTAAAATGTTTACTACAATCTTGCTAATTAACTCATCCATCACCTCACATAGTTCCATTTTGTGTGTGTGGTGAGAACACTTAAGATCTACTGTCTTAGCAAATTTCAAGTATATGATACAGTATTATTAACTATAGTTACCATGCTGTATGTTAGACCTCTGGAACTAATTCATCTTATAACTGAAAGTTTGTACCATTTCACTTACATCTCCCCATTCTCCTCCCTACTCGTCCCCAATTCTTAGAAACCACTATTCTATTCTCTGCTTCTGTGAGTTAGACTTCTTTAGATTCCACACATAAGTAAAATCACACAATACTTATCTGTGTCTAGCTTACTACACTTAGTGTAATATCCTCCAGGTTAATCCATGTTGTTGCAAGTGGAAATATTTCCTTCTGTTATATGGCTGAAATAATATTCTATTGTTTATATATACCCGATTTTTTAATCTATTGACCCATAAATTTAAATCCTAATTTACCTGCTTACTTTATGACCACATGATTTCTCTTAACTTCAGATTACTTATCTATAAAATGAGGCTGATCATAGATACAAAACCTTGTCTTCTATGTGTACTAAAATAACAATTCATGTAAATGCTTAAAAACATTATCAAGTATTCTAAGTATTATTAATTTGTTTATTGCAGAATTGTTTCCTTGAATTAAGCAGAGCCCACTTACCACATGTATCTACCTTCCACTTCCCACTTACCACATATATCTACCTTCCACTTCTATCAGAGCCTAATATGTGAACTTATTTTATTTTTTAAACAGAATATGATTATATTTTAATACACAACCAAAATATAAAACACCATAGTAAATTGATGGCAATAAAATATGGTATTTTATTTGCATTACATGACAAATGGTTAACATCCTTAGTCATAAATGAGTTCTTTGTTACTGGATTCTAAGACATTGGTATACCAAGGTAAATGGAAAAAAAAAGAAAATGAAATAACACAAGTGGTAATGTTTTACTTCTTCAATACCTTTTTTTTTTCTCCTGTAATTCTGCCACCTCCATCTATGTTATCTACTATTAATGAAATTTTGTGCACGTCCTTTTGGGTGTATTGATAAATTAATATGCAAATCATTTTTTTGGGGGGGTCTATATACCAGTTACAAATTTTCTATGGAGGGCTTCCCTGGTGGCACAATGGTTAAGAGTCCACCTGCCAATGCAGGGGACATGGGTTCAAGGCCTGGTCCAGGAAGATCGACATGCCACGGAGAAACTAAGACCGTGTGCTACAACTACTGAGCCTGCACTCTAGAGCCCATGAGCCACAACTACTGAAGCCCGTGTGCCTAGAGCCCGTGCTCCACAACAATAGAAGCCACAGCAGTGAGAAGCCCATGCACCGCAATGAAGAGTAGCCCCCACTTGCCACAACCAGAGAAAGCCCATGCACAGCAACGAAGACCCAACACAGCCAAAACTAAAAATAAATTAATCAAAAAAATGTTTTCTATGTAGTAAACAGGGTTTACATATAAACTATAAACTTATTTTAAATGTAGTATGAGGAAGCTTTGACTAAACTGGAGTTGTTTCTCCTGCTCTTTGTTAAATCCAGATATCCCAAGAGTGTTTCTCTGACTCCCATGACACCAAAAAAAAAAAAAAACAAACAAACAAACACACACAAAAAAACCCAAAACAAAGAAACAAAACCTGATTCAACCACCACCAACTGGAGGTATGAAAACTTCCCCAATGTTCTGTTATACTTTCACTGGGCTTGTGTTTTCAGTGACTACCCCTAAAATCCTTTCAAAAAGACTGATTAAAATTTTAATAATACTTAGATGTTATTTACATTCTTCTCATCTCTAAGTGTTTCTTATATCAACTAAATTTTCATATTTAACCAATTAGTTATTTAGAAATGCAGTGTAATTATTATTTATGAGGTATTTCCCCAGATATATCATTGCTAATTTTATTATAGTAATTTTGAGTAATTTAGTGATTTCAAACCTTTTAAATATACTGAAATTTGATTTATTGCCTAGAAAATGGTCTATTTGAATCAAAGTATCTCATCCACTGAAAAAAGGGTTGTACTCTGCAGTTTGAAGTACTGTTCTATAAATGAAAATTAGATTAACTATCCAAAAGTCTCAGGCTCATAATTCCAACATTTAGATCATCTCAGGGATGGCCTTTGTTTTTTGTATTTTCTCTTGATACTGTACCATATTTTCCTTGTTCTTAGTATGTTGATTAATTTTGGATTACATGCTAGATATTATGAAAGTTTAAATCTCTTGTGTCTGAATTTTTTAATAATCTTTTCCTGAATGATGATGCTTTAGCAGACCATCAATGAAGGATCATAAAATTTCCATTATACTTTCCATGAGTGACTGTTCACATCCTAATTCATTTCTCAGAGACCTGGTTATACCACTCTTGTGTCTGTTTGCACATGTATGGTTTAGCAGTTAGGCTTATATTTGAATATGTGTTCTACATCTCACTTTGGTTCTGAGAGGTTTTCCTATCTTGGTTTGTGTCTGTTTGTGATAGCACTGCTCAATAGTTAGCATGATATGATGAAAACTGTTCAAATTTTTTCTTGTGGAAATAACACTTAACATGAGAAATACTCTGTTAATCAAATATTAAGTGCATAATACAGTACTGTTAACTACTATAGGCACAATGTCATATGGGAGATCTCCAGAACTTATTCATCTTATATAGTTGAAATTTATTCCCATTGAATAGCAACTCCCCATTTCCTGCTCCCTGCAGCAGGCCAAAAGTGTGTGGGATTATATATTCAAAGTGCTGAGTGGAAAAACAAAACAAAACAAACAAAAATCAAAAAACAAACAAACAAAAAATGCTGCCAACCAAGATGACTATACCCTGCAAAACTATCCTTCAAAAACAAAGGAGAGATAGACTTTCTAGACCTGCCTTATAAGAAATGTTAGAGAGTTCTTCAATTTGAAATGAAAGGATAATAAAGAGCAACATTAAAGTATTTGAAAATATAAAACTCACTGGTAAAGGTAAATATATAGACAAATACAAAGTATTGTAATGTTGTAATGGTGGCATGTAAATCACATGATTCTAATATAAAAATTAAAAACAAATGTATTAATAAACTATACCTACAAAAATATGTTATTGACTACACCATATGAAAAAACCTAAATTGTGACACCACTAATAGCAAAACAAGGGGGGAAGTAAAAGTTTAGAAGTTTTGTATGCAATTGAAGTTGTTATCAACTTAAAAGTAGACTGTTACAACTATAAAAAATTGTCAACTCTCAGTTCTCAATGCCCTTGTGATATTTGTTGGATTGAATTTGTTCTGTACATGCCTTATTTAATAACCTGACACTCATGGGAGTAGTTGCAAATTCAGTAAGCCTTTTCTAATTTGGTATGTATCTCTTTCATGCATACACAAATTAGGGGGGTTGTACTGAAAGATGTGTAAGTTCATACACAGAATTGGAAGTTCCCTGCTTTGTACCCCTACTTTGAGATTTTCCTTCAAGTTCCTGCCTACAAGAGATCCTTTTTAGCCCCTGGGGCCTTCACTTGCTGCAAAGCTGTCAGAGAGAGAGAGAAAAAAAGGAAATTCTCCCTTGTGTGAGTCACTTCTCCAAGTTTTAACTCCACTCCATAATCAACTCCCTTTTGTTTACTTTCCAGAATCCTCAGATAATTGTTTTAGGTTTTTTTTTCAAGTATGTTCATTGCAATCAACAGGAGGAAAATCCCAGTAGGAGTTTTCACTTCTATCATAGCATCAGAACTTTCAAAATTAGTATCACAATTTAAAACATTTATGTGTCCACAAAGTGATCTTTAGTGTTCACAACATTGCCTGGTCATTATTCAGTACTGTATACTGCTTAATTGCTCAGAATACATTTATATTCTCAGAAGACAGAATTATTTCAAGGTCTATGGATTTTCTTTGATTCTGGCTTAATGTTATGCTCAGCTCATAGCTCTTACTCATGGCATATTATATAGTATGTTCAGTATACACAGTGAACACACTGAGCAGAACTGAACAGCATATATATAAAGTATGCTCACTGACATGTCCCAGTACACACATATAGACCTACAGTAGTGTAGGTCAACGGGGCTATTAACATACAATAATTTTCTGCTCATATTGGAAGTATGCTCACTGTTGCTGAGCATGATAAAGGAGAGTAGAAAAAAGAATAAAGGAAGTTAATAACTTACTGTTACATGCCAGAGGGCTATGAACTTAACACATGCTATCTCATTTAATCCTCAAACAAATTCTAGTTAATATATTACTAAGCCCACCGGTAAGCAAAAAACAAATGCCAAAAATAAGAGTCTCAGGTAAGAACTGTATCTAGAAAATATGATAAGAAAATGAAAGATCTAAATTTTTGTTCCAAAGTATATGATTCCAGATCTCATGTTCTTTATTTTTAAAAATGCATCCATCTAGAAAAATTATGGATAGTTGTTTCAAGAAAAAGGCAGGGTGTCAATTTCACCTCACTCCATGCTGTCTGTGGAGAACTAATATAATAGTGTGGCATGATATTGTGGTGGCTAAGAGTGAAATTTCAGTCTTCAGATTGTGTTGAGATTCTTGTTGACATTTATTATCAGTATGACACTGGGTTAAGTTTCTTAACTTCATGTGGTTGCTTAGAGAAAAAAATATTAGATAAAGCATTCAGTATACTGCCTTTGAAAAAATGAAGGAATTGGTTAGTGGTTAATTATTGTGGAGTGGAGTGTTCAGGTAAATTACATGGGCATTTTCTTTTCATATTTACCTAGGCTCCACCAATAGAACTTCTTATTCAGTACATCTAGAATTCAGTTTCCTGTATTTTGGAAGAAAATATATTTCTCCCAGGTGATGCTAATTATTAGATTTGTTTATGTTTTGCTTCAATTAAAAGGACAAAGTCCCTTCTACCTCTGAAATTCTGTGTTTTTAATGATTAATGTTGGCTGTTTGGGAAGATTACATGGAGAAGCTGGAGTTGATGTTCAGGTTAAGATATAGATACTAAATTACTATGTGCAGTATTGATTAGAAAACTCATATGGATGCTCCTCTTTTATATGTGTAGAAATTTAAAGTAAACTGTAGATCAGAGATAAAAGTAAAAGAACCTAAAAGGTCTTTGAAAACAGTAAAAAGCTACTGAATGGGAGAAGATATTTGTAAATGATATGACTGATAAGGGGCTACTATCCAAAATATATGAACTGCTCATTCAACCCAACATCAAAAAAACAAACAACCCAATTAAAAAATGGGCAGAAGAACTGAATAAACATTTTTCTAAATAGAAAATGCAGATGGCCTACAGGCACATGAAAAGATGCTCAACATTGCTCATCATCAGGGAAACGCAAATCAAAACCACAATGACATATCACCTCACACCTATCAGAATGGCTATTATCAAAAAGAACAAAAAGAACAAATGTTGGCAAGGGTGTGGAGAGAAGGGAAACCCACACTACTGATGGGAATGTATATTGGTGCAGCCACTGTGGAAAACAGTACGGAGATTTCTCAAAAAACTAAAAATAGAAGTACCATATGACCCAGCAATTCTACTTCTAGGTATATATCCAAAAAAGACAAAAAATGCTAATTCAAAAAGATACATGCACCCTAGTGTTCACAGAAGTGTTATTTATAATTGCCAAGGTATGGAAGCAACCTAAGTGTCTGTTAACAGATGAATGGATAAAGAAGCTGTGAGATACACATACACATACACACACACACACACACACACACACACATATACATATACACACAATGGAATACTACTCAGCCATAAAAAAGTATGAAGTTTTGCTATTTGCAAGCAACATGGATGGACTGGAGGGCATTATGCTAAGTGAAAGAAGTCAGAGAAAAGCAAATACTGTATGATACCACTTATATGTGGAATCTAAAAAATAAATGAAAGAATAAAACTAAAATGAAGCATACTCATAGATATAGAGAACAAACCAGTAGTTACCAGTGGGGAGAGGGAAGGGGGCAGGGACAATATAGGGATAGGGGATAAAAAAGGATTATTAAGGGATTATATGAAATCATTCATGTGAAATTTTTGAAAACTGTAAAGCACTATAGAACTTAAAGAATCTTTCATTCAATTCAAAGAAAAGAAAAATATAGTATAAAACTGTAACTCAAAGCAGAGTTTTCATATATGGGGATTTTGTGAGTTTGCTTTGTTTCATACTTCTTTTTTGTTTCAAGCCTGATATTTCTTTTCTACTTTCTCCACATGTCTAAGGGAAGGTTCAAGAAGAGGGTTTTTAACTACAGGAGACAAAGTGACACACACCTAGAAAAAACACTCCACATGTTTCATTCAGGGAAAACTTACTAGAATTTCCATAAGTAAACAGAAAGATTGAGCATTAATTATGTGAAAAATGCTCATTAAGAAAGCCCAGCCTGATGCTACAGTAATCAAGACAGAATTGTATTGGTGAAAGAAAAGATTAATAGATCAACAGAACAGAACAGAGTACTCAGAAATAAAGCCCCATAAGTATAGCGAACTGGTTTTTGATAAAGGAGCAAAGGAATATGATGGAGCAAAGATAAATTCTTCAACAGATTGTGCTGGAACAACTGAACGCCCACAAGCCAAAAAAAAAAAAAAGAATCTATACATAGACATTACACTCTTCACAAAACTTAATTCAATATAGATCATAGACCTAAGTTTAAAACACAAAATTATAAAACTTATAGTAGACAACATAGATGACCTTGAGTATGGTAAGACCTTTTTAGATACTGAACCAAAGACACAATCTATGAAAGAAACAATAAGCTCGATTTTATTAAATTTTAATAACTCTGCTTTGTGAAGGAGAATACCAAGATAATAAGAAGACAAGCCACAGACTGGGAGAAACATTTGAAAAAGACACATCTGATAAAGGACTCATCCAAAATATACAAACAACTCTTAAAACTCAACAATAAGAAAGCAAACAAAACAATTAAATATAGGCCAAGGGACTTCCCTGGTGGTTGGTCCAGTGGTTAAGACTCCACATTTCCAATGCTGAGGGCAGGGTTCAATCACTGGTCAGGGAACTAAGATCCCACATGCTGTGTGGTGTGGCCAAAAAAAAAAAAAAAAAAAGAAAGAAAGAAAGAAAAAAATTGGGCCAAGGCCTTAACTTATACCTCACCAAGGAAGATAATATAGATGGCAAATAAGCATAAGAAAGGATACTTGACATCATATGTCATCAGGGAAATGCAAATTAAAACAATGATGAAATATCACTATACCTACTAGAATGGCCAAAATCCAGAATACTGACAACATCAAATGCTGGCTAAGGTGTGGAGGAACTGGGAATCTCATGAGGTGCTAGTGAGAATGTAAAATGGTACAGCCATTTTGGAAGACAACTTGGCAGTTACTTACAAAATTAACTATATTCTTTCCATAAGATCCAGCAATTATACTTCTTGATATTTACCCAAAGAAGTTGAAAACCTATGTTCACATAGAAGCTTACACACAAATGTTTGTATCAGCTTTATTCATAACTGCCAAAACTTGGAAGCAACCAAGTTGTTCCTCAGTAGATGAATGGGTAAATCATCTGTGGTATGTCCAGGCAGTGGAATACTATTCATGGCTATAAAGAAATTAGTTATCAAGCCATGAAAAGATGTGGAGGAACCTTAAATGCATATTGCTAAATGAAACAAGACAATCTGCGAAGACTACACAGTGCATGATTCCAAACACACCACTTTCTAGAAAAGGCAAAACTATGGAGAAATTCAAAAGATCTGTGGGTGTAGGGAGTTGGAGGGAGATTCAGTGCTGGTGTGTGATATTGATAATGGGGCAGGTTATGTGCGTGTTGGGGTGGTGCTATATGGGAGATCTCTATACTTTCCTCTTAATTTTGTTGTAAACTGCTCTAAAATAGTCATATATAAACAAACAAATAAATAAATAGCTCCACTTGCCTATTTCTCAAAAGTCTTCAAATTAACAGGTTTTTTTTTGCTGCTATAAAATTCTATAGCACTAAGCATCTTTAAAATTATTTTAGTAAGTTTTCCTGTGAAATTATTATTTTGGATACACCTCAATTAATACTGGGCAGAAGAAAACTAAAGAATAGCTGTTTGTCAGGAAATATACTAATGAGGTATCAAACAGCTACACTCTTTTGTGACAAACCTTTTTGTAAAGTGTTTGGCAAATGTGGGTAAATGGACTTTAATTTTCCATACTGCAAGTACTTATTTCAAAGAGAGAAAATGTCCACTTTTGTCCCACATAGTCAAAATGCCTCTTAGCTTAAAGGATGTCTAAAAATATTTATCAGAAGAAAAACATGTATTTTCCCTTGATCTTTCTGACCTGTCAGTCTCTGAATTTGTTCCATAAAGTCTGTCTTTACTTTTGGTTTGCCCTTTTCATAATGACTCTTTTGGACATCTAAAGTTTATGATAAATGAGATCGATTGATAGATACAAATTTAGATATATTTAGTGTTATTCTGGTTTAAGAGAAAGCCTCTTGGCTATAAACTCCTAATGACTGCACTGTAGGAAGAAGATAAATAGTTTCTTATGAAACTTATAGGAATTAAATTAGTTTCATATGAAATTTGGAGAAATTTCTTAAGATCCATACAGATCCCAGAGACTCAACTGCCATAACCAGGCTTTCAGAAGCAGTTCACAGGAAATGAGCTTAAAGCTCTTTTTCTCTCAGCACATGTTAGCAAGCATAGCTGGGCCTGACATTTCCGTTTGATTATACAGCACTCTCTAATGAAGGATTTAGGGGTAAATTATAGCCTTTGAAAACAGCAGAAGAGGGATGGTTCTATTTCAACTTCATCTATGGGACCAGTTACAAATAAAGTGTCAAATAATTATTGAATCACATTTTTAGCAAAATGGAATGAGTTAGTCACTTTTTCAAATATGTTTTTCTAACTAATGCTCTTACATGGCCTAAAATCATACTGACACAAAAACAATTGCAGCAGCTTTTAAATTGATCATACAATCCCATAGATAATTTCCTCTAAATAACTCAGACATGTGGATGAATAAATCATACATCTTTTCAGAAAGTAATTTTCCTCAGTGAGTTCTACTTGTTGGATTCTTAGTAAATCACAAATCGGGAAAAGGCTTTCAATTGAAATAAAAATCTGAAACTTTCTCCAGAACAAAACCTAAATCCTGAGGGCGAGACAGTTTGACGATATTTAGGACTTTCCATTTTTTGAGAACTTTTGGTTTCAATCATCTTTCTTACTCACATAGCAATTTACTTTTTAAAGGAATCTAGTGATAGAAGTGGCTTCCAACAATTCCTGACAAGTTCCATCCCCCTATGTATTAGTTTTCTAGAGCTGCCATAATAAAGAACCACAGATTTAGCTTGGCTTAAATAACAACAAAAAAGGTATTCTTTCACAGTTCTGGAGTAGAAAAGTGCAAGATTAAGGTGTAGGCAAGGTTGGTTCTTTCTGAGGGCTTGAATAAGAATCTGTTTTGCGCATCTCTTCTAGCTTCTGGTGGGTTGCTGGCGGTCTTTGGCATCCCTTGACTTGTAGAAGCATCACTCCTTTATCTTCACATGACATTCTCCCTGTATGCATCTCTGAGTCTAAATTTCCCCTTTATATAAGGACACCATTCACACTGGAGTAGGGACTCATCCTACTTCAGTATGACCTCATGTTAACTAATTATATCTGCAGCAACCCTACTGACAAATAAGGTCACATTCTGAAGTACTGGGTACTTTAATGTTAACGTAGGAGATCTGGAGGATACACAGTTCAACCCATTGTACCCTTAATATGTGTTGGCTTTCCGTGATGAAGTATCATCTTGCAAGTATCTTACAGGTATTTTCTCAGAGGTTTATTTCTCACTACTCATCAATATTTCACGGATTTATAGATGCTCATTGGAAAACAGACACCTTAACAAGCCAAACATCAAATCCTGGGATTTCTAACAGAAAGTAGAACATGCATCCCAGCTGCAAACAGTATTACAGTCTTTCTATTGCTTTTGACTTAAAAAAATAAAGTTTTGTTTTAGTGTTTTGCTTCTAGCACTTTTACTCCAACCTTCATTTATTTATGTATTTATTTATTCATCTTTTATTTTTGTTCATTTATTTTTATGATGTAGCTCTTTTTTCCTAAACCGGGACAAGATCTAAGCAGGAAAACTTATTCAGCTCTATTTGCTTTTTATGCTTTTAGGTCTAAGATATACACCAAAGTTGGACATCTACTCCATGCAGAATCATATACTAACACAAGAGCCAGATTCTTCCAATATTCCTTCATTTTCTTAATGGATACACACTTATATCTGTTCTCCTGCATATTCCATCATAACTTCTACTCATAACCTCCATAAGTGGTATGCTTGCCCTTCCAGTGAAACAAGAAGGTGCTTGTAGATAGAGAGCGTCCATATTGTGGCTCAGTGTCACCCCCATCCATTGCCTAGCACTGTGTTAAGCCCTGTAGAATGCCTTTGTTCAAGAATGACTTATGATTGGTGAAAGTACTTACAGATGATCTTACTACTTTTGATCAGTTGATTCACAGGTTTGGGGGGAGTGGATAATAGAATAGATTCAGTCAGTATTAGCATAACCAGAGTTTGTGGTGAGGAATCGACCTGGGGATTGTTTCCTTTTCTGATAGTTTACTGGGTAGATAACTTCATTAACCAAGTGGAAGTGACACTTGTTCTGACTCCTCCATTGAGAAGTCTTAAAGATGCCAGAGATGAGCAATGTCAACTGAAATGTCCAGTAATCAGAGCCTAGAATAACTATGCTGATTCTTACATGATATAAGAGGGAACAAGAGAACAATTTGAAATAGTAAAAAGGTCAGTATGTATTATCATATCTCATTTTATGTTTGTAAGAATAAAAATAAAAGCTTTTAAAAAGTCAGCATCCACCAATACTTTTGGCACTTAATATATGCCAAGTAATTCTTCATATTTTGGTAGAAGTAATACCAACCCTACTACAACTACTAATAGTAATAATTCTGAGAGTTAACCATCTATTTAAAGCTTACTTTGTTGCCAGGCACCACAGCAAGAAATATATTGTATGTGTTATCTTAAGTCATCCTCACTGAGCTATGACAGACTTCATTATTCCCATTTTATAGATGATGAATCTGAGGTTCATGGAAGTTATGAAACTCTACAAGGTCACATAGCTGATGAGGGAAAGAACAAAGGCCATTAAGGCCTGGAACCTGTGATAAGAACGTACCTCTTTTATACCCTGGCTGCCTTCCTGTTCTGGTGGCCTTATGTTCTATGGGACAAGGAGTCATCTCCACATTAAACTGTTTGGCTCTTTACAACCTGTGGCTCTGTGGGCACCAGTTTAGAGTCTCTGCTGATGATGTTGATGGTGTGCCAGAGCAGGGTAGGGTTAGACTCTCCAGCTAGGTCTCTGGAAATTGCATGGCTTGCAACAAGGCTAATCCTAGCAAAACTGTCATTTTGGTTCAGTTGGTCTCGAGTAACCATTCTTTTCCTTTTGTAATACATTTCTTATGCCCATGCATAATGGATAATACTAACTGCCTACATCACAGAGTGAGCATGAGAATTAAATGAGATAATAGTATAAAGAACTTAAAGAGACAAGCACATGGTAAGTACCCAATAACCTGTAAGTAATACAGACACATAAATGTGCACAGTTATTAACATTTGTATAAAGAGATGTAAGAAGGTAACTGCCTTAGGAAAAGCCACCACCTCCTATGTGTCAGAATTGAATCCACTGGGTGCTCCACTCCACCATCCTGCCCTCCATAAAGGCTTAGCACCGTGTTACAAGGCAGGTGCAGCTGATTATTATGAGGTTGGGGGATTACCGGGCCCTTTACCTCTGGAGTACTTGGGCTGAAAGTAGCTTTGGTTTACAAAGACAATAGAGAGCCCACAGTGTGTTCTTATATCTTCTGACACTGTCCTAAAGTCTTGACCTGTGTTTCTAAGGCCTGAATAAACTTTTCCTTTCTTTCTCATTTTAATAGTCTTAATTCAACCTCTCTACTAAGCTGCTTCACTACTCATCTCCTTGCTTTGGATAGAGGAATGGAGATGTAATCTTCAGAAAGGTACAAATGCTGCAGAAGCTGAGAATCCAGACTCCAGTGTTCTTTTTCTTCGCCCCATGAGTGTGGTACAAGAGGAGATTTCAGAACCAGGGACTATTCTACATGTGTTATATGCTTTATTATTACTAATCTTTAAATAACTCTGGGTGATAGAGGGGATTGTCTTTTGTTTAAATGTAAGGCACAAAACTTTGTAAAGTTGGGGAACTTGTCCCAAGATGAACAGTTAGGAAGGCTTTGTTTGGTATGACAGTTCAAGGCCCATGGTCACAGGATAGTGACACAAACCTAAGGCTACTAGAAAAGATGGAAATACTAAGCTCCAAGAAGAACCTCACATAGAGAAGAATTTGGAGTTATATGTGTAGGTGTTGGGCATTTCTGTGACTGGGTGGGAGTTTCGTGGACTACAAAGTTGGAAACCCAGATGTCCAGTGTTCAAGCCTAAAGAGAAACAATAAAATTAAATGACTGCTTCTGACATAAGTGATGAGATGCCAGAGCATTTGTAATGACAGAGTCTACCTAGTAACAAACAACAAACAGAAGAAGAATAGCAAGTTGTACCTCCTGCTTTCCATTATGTATTTCAAGGGAAGTATTTTTTCCCCTGAAAGATGATCCCATTTCTTCCATTCACTGTTCTTATTAATGCTTTGCAGCACAGATGACATTTATAGACAAGAAAGAAAGGCTTTTCTTCTCCTTGAAAAGGGTGTGCATCTCAAAATAAAACAGGCGACTCTAAACAAGGGAAAGCATGGCTAATGAATCCTGCATGCATGAAGCAGCTTATCCTTCTCAGAGGGGAAAGCCTGTCCTTATTTTGTTTTACCTGAACAGGAGAATTGTTCACCCAGGAATGACAAATCAGTTTGTTTCATAATTGTTCTCTATCCTATAAACCCAAATAGAAGTTTAAATGAGAAGAGAATGGGGTACTCCATGAGCCAGCTCCAGAAATTTGGCATGGTTACACATGCTCATATAAGACTGAAAACACTGTGCTACGGAAATACAGGCTCTTGGGTCATGGCTGCCAAAAGCCAGGTGTTTGACTTTGCTATTTGTTCTACCTGGGCCTCAGTTTACTCAAAATGAGAGGATTAGCCTAAATAATGTTGAAAATCCTATCCTCCTTAATTACATGGGTCCATCCATGGGTCTATGAAGTATGTATTAACACATTCCAGCATATTATTATCAGAGCATTTCTATATGTGGATAATGTTAGTGAAGTTAAGCTCTTATTGGTAAACCAGATGTCTAATAGGTATTTAATGCATGAGTGGTATTATTGCTGCCGAAATAAAATTGTGTGACTTCTGCATAATGATAATGGATGCTTTTAGAAGTGTGAAATACATATATATATATATATATATATATATATATATATACATGTTACATATTCCCCTAAATAGTTTTCTGGAGAATACATGTGTTTTATTAGCATTATACAGGCTCTAAAATAGTATCTATCTGTATTCACCTTTTTTGGGAAAATTTATAATACATGATCTCTCTCCCATCTCTCTAGCTTAATTTCCCTTACCAAGCTGTTTATTCTTGGGTAATAATTTTACCTCTGTACACCTCTCTACCTCTCTAGTTTCCTCTCTTGTAAAATAATAGAGTTGGATTAGAACAGTGTTTCCCAAAATAAGTTTTGTAAAATGCATCATAAAAAAACAGTTATGTAGTCAAATGTTTCAAAAATGCTGTATTCTGTTTCTTTTTAGAGATCTGTCTTTCACATCAATATAGTAGAGATTCTGAGAAATATGACAGGGAAGAAACTTCTTTAATTTTCCCAGTTTATCTCAGACTAAACTATGAAATTCTTTATTTCTGAATCATAGCAGTTAATAAAGGACCATCACACATTAATTTTGTATCCTACAACTTTACCAAATTCATTGATGAACTCTACTAGATTTTTGGTGGCATCTTCAGGATTTTCTATGTATAACATAATTTCACCTGCAAACAGTGAAAGTATTACTTTTTCCAATTTGGATTCCCTTTTTTTTTAACATCCTTATTGTATAATTGTTTTACAAAGTTGTGTTAGTTTCTGCTGTATAACAAAGTGAATCAGCTATATGTATACACGTATCTCCATATCCCCTCCCTCTTTCACCTCCATCCCAAACTTCCTATCCCACACCTCTAGGTGATCACAAAACACCGAGCTGATCTCCCTGTGCTGTGCACCTGCTTCCCACTAGCTATCTATTTTACATTTGGTAGTGTATATATGTCAATGCTACTCTCTCATCTTGACCCAGCTTACCCTTCCCCCTCCCCATATCGTCAAATCCATTCTCTATGTCTGCGTCTTTATTCCTGTCCTGCTGCTAGGTTCATCAGAACCATTTTTTTTAGATTCCTTATTAGCATATGGTATTTGTTTTTCTCTTTCTGATTTTCTTAACTCTGTATGACAGACTCTACGTCCATCCACCTCACTACAAATAACTCAGTTTCATTTCTTTTTATGGCCGAGTAATATTCCATTGTATGTATGTGCCACATCTTCTTTATCCATTCATCTGTCTGTGGACACGTAGGTTGCTTCCATGTCCTGGCTATTGTAAATAGTGCTGCAATGAACATTGTGGTACATGTGTCCTTTTGAATTATGGTTTTTCATGGTATATGCACAGTAGTCGGATTGCTGGGTCATACAGTAGTTCTATTTTTAGTTTTTTAAGGAACTTCCATACTGTTGTCCATAGTGGCTGTATCAATTTACATTCCCACCAACAGTGCAAGAGGCTTCCCTTTTCTCCACACCCTCTCCAGCATTTATTATTTGTAGATTTTTTGATGATGACCATTCTGACTAGTGTGAGGTGATACCTCATTGTAGTTTTGATTTGTATTTATCTAATAATTAGTGATGTTGAGCAGCTTTTCATGTGCTTATTGGCCATCTGTATGTCTTCTTTGGAGAAATGTCCATTTAGGTCTTCTGCCCATTTTTGGATTGGGTTGTGTGTTTTTTTAATATTGAGCTGCATGAGTTGTTTGTCCATTGATTTGTTTGCAAATATTTTCTCCCATTCTGAGGGTTGTCTTTTCATCTTGTTTGTAGTTTCCTTTGTTATGAAAAAACTTTTAAGTTTCATTAGGTCTCATTTGTTTATTTTTGTTTTTATTTCCATTACTCTAGGAGGTAGATCAAAAAAGATCTTGCTGTGATTTATGTCAAAGAGTGTTCTTCCTATGGTTTCCTCTAAGAGTTTTATAGTGTCTGGTCTTACATTTAGGTCTCAAATCCATTTTGAGTTTATTTTTGTGTATGGTGTTAGGGAGTGCTCTAATTTCATTCTTTTACATGTAGCTGTCCAGTTTTCCCAGCACCACTTATTGCAGAGACTCTCTTTACTCCATTGTATATCTTTGTGTCCTTTGTCATAGATTAGTTGACCATAGGTGCATGGGTTTATCTCTGGGCTTTCTATCTTGTTCCATTGATCTATATTTCAGTTTTTGTGCCAGTACCATACTGTCTTGATTACTGTAGCTTTGTAGTATAGTCTGAAGTCAGGGAGTCTGATTCCTCCAGATCCGTTTTTTCCCTCAAGACCACTTTGGCTATTCAAGGTCTTTTGTGTCTCCATACAAATTTTAAGATTTTTTTTGTTCTAGTTCTGTAAAAAATGCCATTGGTAATTTGATAGGGACTGCATTAAATCTGTAGATTGCTTTGGGTGGTATAGTAATTTTCACAATATTGATTCTTCCAATCCAAGAACATGGTATATCTCTCTATCTGTTGGTATCATCTTTAATGTCTTTCATCAGTGTCTTATAGTTTACTGCATACAGGTTTTTTGTCTCCCTAGTTAGGTTTATTCCTAGGTATTTTATTCTTTTTGTTGCAATGTGAAATGAGACTGTTTCCTTAATTTCTTTTTCAGATTTTTCATCATTAGTGTATAGGAATGCAAGAGATTTCTGTGCATTCATTTTGTATCCTGCAACTTTACGAAATTCATTGATTAGCTCTAGTAGTTTTCAGGTGGCATCTTTAGGATTCTCTATGTGTAGTATCATTGTCCTCTGCAAACTGACTTACTTCTTCTTATCCAATTTGTATTCCTTTTAGTTCTTTTTCTTCTCTGATTGCCATGGCTATGACTTCCAACCTGTGTTGAATAATAGTGGTGAGAGTGGACATCCTTGTCTTGTTCCTGATCTTAGAGGAAATGCTTTCCGTTTTTCACCATTGAGAATGATGTTTGCTGTGGGTTTGTCATATATGGCCTTTGTTATGTTGAGGTAGGTTCCGTCTATGCACACTTTCTGGAGAATTTTGATCATAAATCAGTGTTGAATTTTGTCAGAAGCTTTTTCTGCCTATACTGAGATGATCATATGGTTTTTATTCTTCAATTTGTTAATATGGTGTATCACATTGATTGATTTGCTTATATTGAAGAATCCCTGCATCCGTGATATAAATCCCACTTGATCATGGTGTATGATCCTTTAATGTGTTGTTGGATTTTGTTTGCTAGTATTTTTTGAGGATTTTTGCATCTGTATTCATCAGTGATATTGGTCTGTAATTTTCTTTTTTTGTAGTATCTTTGTCTGGTTTTGGTATCAGAGTGATGGTGGCTTCACAGAATCAGTTTGGTAGAGAAGGATGGGTGTTAGCTCTTCTCTAAATGTTTGATAGAATTCGCCTGTGAAGCCATCTAGTCCTGGACTTTTGTTTGTTGGAAGATTTTTAATCACAGTTTCAATTTCAGTGCTTGTGATTGGTCTATTCATATATTCTATTTCTTCCTGAGTCAGTCTTGGCAGGTTGTGCATTTCTAAGAATTTGTCCATTTCTTCCAGGTTGTCCATTTTATTGGCATAGAGTTGCTTGTAGTAGTCTCTTAGGAGGCTCTATGTTTCTGCTGTGTCTGTTGTAAGTACTCCTTTTTCATTTCTAATTTTATTGATTTCAGTCCTCTCCCTCTTTTTCCTGATGAGTTTGGCTAATGGTTTATCAATTTTAACTTCTCAAAGAACCAGCTTTTAATTTATTGATCTTTGTTATTGTTTTGTTTGTTTCTATTTCATTTATTTCTGCTCTGATCTTTATGATTTCTTTCCAACTTTGGGTTTTGTTTGTTCTTCTTTCTCTAGTTACTTTAGGTGTAAGGTTACATTGTTAATTTGAGATGTTTGTTGTTTCTTGAGGTAGGATTGTATTGCTGTAAACTTCCCTCTTAGAACTGCTTTTGCTGCATCCCGTAAGTTTTGGATCATCATGTTTTCATTGTCATGTGTCTCTACGTATTTTTTGATTTCCTCTTTGATTTCTTCAGTGATCTCTTGGTTATTTAGTAATGTATTGTTTAGCCTCCATGTGTTTGTGTTTTTTACATTTCTTTCCTCTATAACTGATTTCTCATCTCATAGCATTGTGGTCAGAAAAGATGCTTGATATGATTTCCATTTTTTTTAATTTACTGAGGCTTGATTTGTGACCCAAGATGTGATCTATCCTGGAGAATGTTTCTTGCACACTTGTGAAGAAAGTGTAATCTGCTGTTTTTGAATGAACTGTCCTTTAAATGTCAATTAAATTTATCTGGTATATTGTGTCATTTAAAGCTTGTGTTTACTTATTAATTTTCTGCTTGGATGATCTGTCCATTAGTGTAAGTGAGGTGTTAAATTCCCACACTATTATTGTGTTACTGTCAGTTTCCTCTTTTATAGCTGTTAGCAGTTTCCTTATGTATTCAGGTGATCCTATGTTGGGTGCATATATATTTATAATTGTTCTATCTTCTTCATAGATTGATCCCTTGATCATTATGTAGTATCCTTCCTTGTCTCTTGTAACATTCTTTATTTTAAAGTTTATTTTATCTGATATGAGAATGCTACTCCAGCTTTCTTTTGATTTCCATTTGCATGGAATATCTTTTTCCATCCTCTCACTTTCCGTCTGTATGTGTCCCTAGGTCTGACGTGTGTCTCTTTTAGACAGCATTTATATGGGTCTTGTTTTTGTATCCATTCAGCAAGCCTGTGTCTTTTGGCTGAAGCATTTAATCCAGTCACTATGTTGTTGTAGAGCTGGTTTGGTGATGCTGAATTCTCTTAGGCTTTGCTTATCTGTAAAGCTTTTGATTTCTCCATCGAATCTGAATGAGATCCTTGCCAGGTAGAGGAATCTTGGTTGTAGCTTCTTCCCTTCCATCACTTTAAACATTACATGGCACTCCCTTCTGGCTTGTAGTTTCTGCTGAGAAATCAGCTGTTAACCTTATGGGAGTTCCCTTACATGTTATTTGTTGTTTTTCCCTTTCTGCTTTCAATAATTTTTCTTTGTCTTTAATTTTTGTCAATTTGATTACTATGTGCCTTGGCATGTTTCTCCTTGGGTTAATCTGTATGGGACTCTCTGTGCTTCATGGAGTTGGGTAGCTATTTCCTTTCCCATGTTAGGGAAGTTTTTGACTATAATCTCTTCAAATATTTTCTTGGGTCCTTTCTCTCTCTCTTCTACTTCTTGAACCCCTATAATGCAAATGTTGTTGTGTTTAATGTTGTCCCAGATGTCTCTTGGGCTGTCTTCATTTCTTTTCATTCTTTTTTCTTTATTCTCTTCCACAGCAGTGAATTCCACCATTCTGTCTTCCAGGTCACTTATCTGTTCTTCTGCCTCAGTTATTCTTCTATTGATTCCTTCTAGTGTATTTTTCATTTCAGTTATTTTATTGTTTATCTCTGTTTGTTTGTTCTTTAATTCTTCTAGGCATTTGTTAAACATTTTTTGCATCTTCTCTATCTTTGCCTCCATTCTTTTTCTGAGGTCCTGGATCATCTTCACTATCATTATTCTGAATTCTTCTTCTGGAAGGTTGCCTATCTCCACTTCATTTAGTTGTTTTTCTGGGGTTTTATGTTCTTCCTTCATCTGGTATATAGCCCTCTGCCTTTTCATCTTGTCTATCTTTCTGTGAATGTGGTTTTTGTTCCATAGGCTGCAGGATTGTGGTTCTTCTTGCTTCTGTTATCTGCTATCTGGTGGATGAGGCTGTCTAAGAGGCTTGTGCAAGTTTCCTGATGGGAGGGACTGGTTGTGGTTAGAGCTGGGTGTTGCTCTGTTAGGTAGAGCTCAGTAAAACTTTAATCCACTTGTATGCTGATGTGTGGGGCTGGATTCCCTCCCTGTTGGTTGTTTGGCCTGAGGTGACCCAACACTGGAGCTTACCTGGGCTATTTGGTGGTGCTAATGGAAGGCTCTTGGAGGGCTCACACCAAGGAGTATTTCCCAGAACTTCTGCTGCCACTGTCCTTGTCCTCAAGGTGAGACACAGCTAACCCCTGCCTCTGCAGGATACCCTCCAACACTAGCAGGTAGGTCTGGTTCAGTGTCCTATGGGGTCACTGCTCCTTCCCTGGGTCCACAATATGCACACTATTTTGTGTGTGCCCTCCAAGAGTGGAGGCTGTGTTTCCCCCAGTCCTGTCGAAGTCCTTCAATCAAATCCCACTAGCCTTCAAAGTCAGATTCTCTAGGAATTCCTCCTCCCATTGCCAGACCCCCAGGCTGGGAAGCCTGATGTGGGGCTCAGAACCTTCATGCATGTGGGTGGACTTCTGTGGTATAAGTTTTCTGCAGTTTCTGGGTCACCCACCCAGCCGTTATGGGATTTGATTTTATTTTGATTGCACCCCTCCTACCATCTCATTGTGGCCTCTCCTTTGTCTCTGGATGTGGGGTATCTTTTTTGGTGAATTCTAGTGTCTTCCTGTCAATGATTGTTCAGCAGTTAGTTGTGATTCCGGTGCTCTCACAATGGGGAGTCTGGATTGGGTTTTTTGTTTTTTAGATATTGTGGTGCATGAGCTGTTTGTGTATTTTGGAGATTAATCCTTTGTCTGTCGCTTCATTTGCAAATATTTTATCCCATGCTGAGGGTTGTCTTTTTGTGTTGTCTGTGGTTTCCTTTGCTGTGCAAAAGCTTTAAGTTTTATTAGGTGCCATTTGTTTATTTTTCTTTTTATTTACATTTCTCTATGAGGTGGGTCAAAAAGGATCTTGCTGTGATTTATGTTAAAGAGTGTTCTGCCTATATTTTCCTCTAAGAGTTTTATAGTGTCTGTTCTTTAATCCATTTTGAGTTTATTTTTGTGTATGGTGTTAGGAAGTGTTCTAATTTCATCTTTTACATGTAGCTGTCCATTTTTCCCAGCACCACTTATTGAAGAGACTGTCTTTTCTCCATTGTATATTCTTGTCTCCTATATCAAAGATAAGTTGACCATATGTGCGTGGGTTTATCTCTGGGCTTTCTATCCTGTTCCATTGATATATATATATTTCGTTTTTGTGCCAGTACCATAATATCTTGTTTACTGTAGCTTTGTAGTATAGTCTGAAGTCTGGGAGCCTGATTCCTCCAGCTCTGTTTTTCTTTCTTAATATTACTTTGGCTATTCAGGGTCTTTTGTGTTTCCATACAAATTGTGAAATATTTTTTTCTAGTTCTGTGAAAAATGCCATTGGTAGTAAATTTTGCCATTTACAACAACTTGGATGGACCTGGAGGGTATTATGTTTATTGAAATAAGTCAGACAGAGGAAGATAAATACTATATGTTATCACTTATATGTGGAATCTGAAAAATAAACTAATGAATATAACAAAAAAGAAGCAGAGTTACAGATATAGAGAACAAGCTATTGGTTACCAGTGGGGAAAGGGGGAGGGCACAATAAGGAAAGGGGATTAAGAGGTACAAACTACTATGTATAAAATAATAGGCTACAAGTAAATATTATACAGCACAAGGAATATAGCCATTATTTCATAACAACTATATTTGGAATATAATCTAAATTTTTTGAATCACCATGTTGTAAACCAGAAACTAATATAATATTATAAATCAACTATACCTCAATGAGGACAAACAAAAAAATACAGTGTTGTTAGAGGAGTTTTAGGGCAGCGAAATATTCTGTATGATAATGTAATGATGTTTACATGTTATACTTTTGATCAAACCAAAAGACGCACAATGCCAAGTGCGAACCTTAATATAAACTATGAACTTTGGGTGAAAACATTGTTGATGCAGGTTCATCACCTGTAACAAATGTTTCCCTCTGGTGGGGGATGTTGATAATGGCAGAGGCTCTGTATGTGTGAGGGCAGGAAGGCATATGGGAAAACTCTGTACTTTCCCCTCAGTTCTGCTGTGAACCCAAAACTGCTCTAAAAAATAAAGTTTTACATTAAAAACCAAAAAAAAAAAACCTATGTATGGTGTTGCTGCAATATGAGAGTGCCCAATTATGTAACAGAAAGTATAAATCCTCATTATGAGATAGCCCTTCTCTACTCACTGTTTCCCTACTTTAGGAGAAAAAAACAGGTATAATAATTAGTATATAGCCTCTTTCTCTCTACCCACTCTCAAAGGGGTGTATGTGAGTGTTTGTATAAATCTTTCCTACATTTTAAGTTCAGGAAGCAGAAAAGAACATGAGGTTGAAAACTACCCTCCTAAGATTGTGTCTGTTCATCATGATATTCTAGACAAATTAACCTCTCCATGTGTTGGTTTGCTTATTTGGAAAATGAATTCAATAGGTGCTGCCATGTCTTACTTATAAGTATATTAAAAATGTGTAAAACTGGGCTCAACATTAAATAGCTTCTTATCCTAGAAAAATAAAGGCAGAATGAAGAACTGTGTTTAAAACTACAAATGATAAAAAATTCAGATGAGAAGAAATCAGTTTTTTTAAATTAATTTCTAAAATACGAGACCTATGGAGTCCCCTGTGAATTTCAAGATATAATTTTAGGACAAATAAATGAAGTAATTGCATCAAGCTTGTTATTTTCAAGATCATCTAAGCAATAAATAAACTAAAATTAATGATGATAATACAGCTTAAGCAAGACACTAAAAATGACACCACCAAAGTAGATTTTAAGAAATATATAGTAATATTTAAAGACAGTTCTCATTTTTGAAAGCTGAAGCTACAGAGTCTCAGATCTGCAAAAGGTCCTTCCAGGTGATCTAACCTAACCTGTCTCCTAATATCCCCCACACAGTCTGACACACATATTGTCAAGAATGACAGTGAATCTCCCTAGAATACATCCCTTGTTTTTTCTTGACAGGGAGAAACTGCTCCATTCTGTTCCACTATGTTCCTTAATAAAGGACTTTTTGGAAAGGACTGTGCTCTCCAAATACAAAATGACTAAAATATTATGACCCCTTTAACTAGTCATGCTTTATAAGGAGAGTCATCACACATTAAAAAAAAAAAACAGTACACACACCATGGAACAAAAAACACCCTTGTTCAGAACTTCAGGCTATTGTAATAAGTTTTTGAAAAACTGGACTTGACTGGGATCATCTGTCAAATCCATGGATTTCACTACATCCTGGAAAGAAAAATGAAGAATCCAATGAGGGGATTTATACTGTGTGCCTTCAGAGTTGGGTTTTCCCCCCAACACATTATTTCCCCCATCCTTAGCCATACTCTGGGAATCAGGCTTTGTGTATATTTTGATTCAAGCTGTGTCTTCATTTTAGACATTTTTCTCCACTATTAAATGTTGACCCTATGGTCTAAATTCCCCTGTGAGCCTTCAATTAAACTATAAGTCTTTCGAGGACAAGGACTATATCATATATAGTTGGTCTCTTAACCCTTAGAAGAGATAGTAGGACAAGAAAGAAGCTCTGTAAATATTTATTGCATTATATGAAGAAATGGGCATATGGATAAGTAGATGGATTCTAATTTTATTCTTTTAATTATTTACAAACTTTTTCAGATGTAACCACATACTGAACTTCATGTTAGCATTCATGTGCGTTTAATATTTACTACTTATAAATCGATCCCTAAAACCTATACAGTGTGTTTTTTATGTTTACAAAATAATTATATTTTTCCTTCTGCAGGTTACTTTTACTTGAGAGATTCTAATGCATTTCTTTTAACTGTTCAATAGTATTTTATTGCAAACATATAGCATATTTCATTTATATATTTTATATTGATAGAAATTTGGGTTTTGTCTCCCAGTTTACTTTTAACATAATACTGCTATGTACACTCTTACACATGTTTTAGATTACACAAGTAAGCAGGTTTCTCTTGGGAATAGCCCTAGGAGTGGAATGGCTGAGCCATAAGGTGTACATATATTCAACTTTATTAGGGCTTACCAGATACCTTCTCAAAATGGTTATTCAATTTATACTCCTATGAATCCTCATTTTATAAAACTTCAGTTTTCCAACACTAACTCATAGCTTTTGGGGCACTAATTTCTCCAAGAAGATAGTCTTTTCTCCCGGGCTTTCTAAAGGAGCTATGTCTCAAAGATCCTAAGAAACTTCCTGCATGTTTAAAAAAATTGGATTTGCCATTTTCTGAATGGTTTCCAATTACAACCCAGACTTGAAGTCACAGTGGTGCTCAGTGTCCAGAGTCTAAAATTTCTTTGCTCCTTATCCTTTACTGTTTGCAGCCCACTTATTGTAAACGTGGGTTCCAGCAAAATTGAAGGTTACCATTAATGGCAAAGAAAGCCTTGCATTTATCTGAATTAATCTGTGTTAACAGAACTGATTGCATTTCTATTCATCTACTTCTGAGCTTCCTGTGTTCTAAGAGCTTTGATATTCCATTATATCGTGCTGTGGGGTAATAGCACCACAGGGCAACAACATAACTGCTGAGGTTTTTGGTCACTGCAGGTTTCAATTTACTATACTTACTATGTGAACATTCAACTTATTAAATATCACAATGCCTCAGAATAAAGGCCAATTAAAAAATAAAACTCTGCAGTATTCAGGCTATATTTCAAAGGGAAGTTTTCATTAACAATCTTTTAATTAAGCATGTGCTACCAATAATAACCCAATCCATTTAAAGCTGTGGTCACTACCGCTATGTCTTTCTCTTACAGTTACTTTTTCACCTCAGCATCTTCTGAAAATAGTGCTCTCTCAAAAGAGATGAGAGTTCATATAAAATTGTACATTTCTTTTGTTGTCTATTTGCATAGTTTCTATGCATTTATGCCTGCGTTCTCTTTTTCACCAGTGAGGATTTTTGGTTACCTGGAAGAGATACTCTCCAACCTCCAAACTAACTGTTTATCTGGGTTTTAAATACATACTATACATCAAATAAACCTTTCATGTATGGTATCAGTAAAACCCAGGAAGAAAAAATAATTCATTCAAAGTCAGATGAGGAGTACAAGAATCAGCACCAGAACTGCATTGCTACATGCACCTTCAAACAGCAGCAACAGTCAAGCACACATCAGTTATGTAACCCAAGACTCAACAACTTTCAGAGCCTGTGCTGAAATTTGGACATATTCGATTCAAACAGTATCCCTGCCTTTAAGCCAAAAACTCTGTTCCATGACACCATATGTCAGTTACTTGATATTCCAATGAGTGGTGGCTTATTTTGTGTTGCAACGGAAAGAGCATGAAATATTGAAGACCAACTTAAATCAAGTTTCACGATATACATCTTACTTTTGTTACCTTAGCTTATTAACTTTGCATTTGTAGAATTTTGCATTCTACATCTCATCCGTAGAATGATGAGAATAAAAATTATCTTGGAGCACTGTTAATAGAATTCTTAATAATGTAATCTCAGGGCTTGCTTCCTTAAAGCACTCAACACATGAAAACTCTATTTAATATCTGTAATGGGAATATTCATCTCCCTTGGGGTCATCTCAAACCCACACCCTGAACTTACTATAAGGCTAACATTCTCTATTTTTAGCATCTATATCTTTTATGATAATATTATCTGGAATTGGACAAACAATGATACTGCCCTCCAGGCATGTAACAAGGACAGCTTCTCATCTCCAGGTGAGGGCTCAGCTGACATCAGGGCAGGGGGCACTTCCACATATGGGATAAACCAGGGATGGGCAATTCCTCTGGAAGCAATGAAGGGAGTCACCTTCATAGGGCTGTCAACAAAAGCTATGGTTGGCTGGTGAGCATCCAGAGGCAGTGTCCAACTTCTGCTCTGAGTGGTTTAGGGACCACTTACCTGAATCCAAGTGGAAGCCTGACCTACTGAAGCCCTCAACACTCTCCTCAGGACCTTATAGCAATGTCTGGCTTCCAGAGATGGTTCCCTGTTGTTTGTCCATATAAACACCTGAATCAGGTCACTGGTCACAGATATTTTGTGCACAGCCTGTTTCTTTTTTTTTCCCTCTTATTCTTCTTCTTCCCTCACCTTGCAGGCTCTCTGCCTTTACAATTACACTCTTGTTCCCACAGACTGGTTAGAGGCCCAGCAAAAATCAAGAAACCCCCAAGTGGACATATACTTAAGAAAGTCATTAGTGACTGACTGGAATGACAAAGTGGCATTTGCTCACAGAGTCTGAGGACACGATATTCATTTCCCACCTTGACAACACCTGCTGTGTCTCTGGGACACAATTCACAGCCCAGAGAAGGGATATGCTGCAAGAATTCCAAAAAGGCCCCCATAGACTGTTCTCTTCTGGGTGCTTCAGCTGCCTCTGGGGCCCCGTTTGTTCAGACTACACCAAGAGCCTGAGGTATTTCTCAGTATTTGCTGTCTGGACTCTTCACTTACTAAGAGTTTCTTCCCCTACCCGCTGACCAGGTTTCCCTCCCTTTCAGAAAAAAGAGGGACACCTCAGGACACCATCATTCTTCTCTCTCAAAATTGTATCTCCTCATAATCTTCTGTCTGTCATCTCCCTTCTACAATCAGGAAGATGAAACAGAAAGAGCCCAAATGTGGACTTTGAGGATCAGGACTGGATCTAAACTCTGCGAGTAGCTTGATGTGTGTCCTTGGGGAATTTAATCAGCCTCTCTGAGTCTCAGATTATTTATCTGTAAAATATATACATGTCTCAACCCACTGGGTAGTTATAAGGTGAAAATGATTAATATGTAAGAGTCTGACACATAAGAAGTACATGAAGTAAACACCAATCAAGTCACTGCTCTGCTCACAATCCTACAGTGGCTTTTACTACTTACAAGTATGGAGCTCAAATGTCTCCACCTGGCTTTCCCTGGTACCTCCAAGCACAGGCTACATGTCTGATCTGAGACTTATTTTTCCCTACCTTATACACCCTTCCACCCAGGCTAAATTCCTCTACCCATCAAGTGTATATTCCAAGCTCACTTCAATGGCACTATTCTGACTCCTGATACCCTCCATGTGGGAAAGCAGCCCACCCTACCCCCACTTCTAGTCCAAATCCTACCCATCTTTCAAGAACCTGATCAAACAGCCACTATGGAAAACAGTATGAAAGTTCCTTACAAAACGAAAAATAGAGCTACCAGATGATCCTGAAATCCCACTCCTGTGCATATATCTGGAGAAAACCATATTCGAAAAGACACATGTACCCCAGTGTTCTTGCAGCACATTGTAAATTGCAGCACTATTTACAATAGCCAAGACATGGAAGCAACCTAAGTGTCCATCGACAGATGAATGGATAAGGAAGATATATTTATACAACAGAATATTACTCAGCCATAAAAAAGAATGAAATAATGCCATTTGCAGCAAAATGGATGGACTTAGAGATTGTCGTACTAAGTGAAGTAAGCCAGACAGAGAAATACAAATATCGTATGATATCACTTCTATGTGGAATCTAAAAAAACATGATACAAATGAACTTATATACAAAACAGACCCACAGATATAGAAAACAAACTTATGGTTACCAAAGGGAAAAGGGGGAGGAGGCATAAATTAGGAGTTTGGAATTAACATATACACACTACTGTATATACAATAGATAACCAACAAGGACCTACTATATAGCACAGGGAACTATACTCAATATTGTAATAACCTATAAGGGAAAAGAATCTGAAAAAAATAGATATATATGTATGTATAACTGAATCACTTTGTGGTATACCTGAAACTAACACAACATTGTAAATCAACTATACTTCAATATATAAATTTTTTAAAAGTTCCTACCCTCCCATAAAAGTTCACTCAAATATTCCAGCCAGCACCAAAGTATGTTCTATGAAATATTTTTATTTATAATGGTCAGAACACTTAATATAAGATCCATCCACTTATCAAAATTTAAGTGTGCTATAATATTGTTAACTATATGCACTATGTTGTAGAGCATATCATGAGAACTTGGTCACTTTCTGTAACTGAAACTTTATACTCTTGAATGGCTCCCCATTTCCTCCTCCTCACCCCAGCCCCTGGCATCCATCTTTCCACTCTCTACTTCATTGAATTTATTCTGTCTTATAGACAACTGCAAACATATGCTTACTTACCAATTGCTAATTATTACAGATGTGTTCATTTATCTTTGTCACCATACTTTTTTCAGAACAAAGACATAACTTATATGCCCCAAATATTCATATTTCACTCTAATAGCAAAAAGGGACTTACTAAATCTTAATTGAATGGTTCCTTGACTAGGAGACTGGAATGTCAAAGGCTTCAATCATTTCAGTCATTTCCGCATGTGGATAGTGTCTCTCCCATTCTTTTATCCCCTCACCAAATTCTTTTTAGCTACTTCCACATGCCAGACATTCTTCTGGGAAGACAGATATAAATAAGGTGAACACTATCCCTCTTCCCATGTAAGCTATAATCTAATGAGGAAAATAAACAAGTGGAGAAACTGTATTAATTTATCAGCAACTCTAGGATTTCTCTTGCAGAGAGAAATTTGTTGGATAAAATTTGGATAAGGATTTCAGGTAGAAGTTGAACCTCCCCAACCCCACTTTAATTGCCCAAGTGCTGTCTAATGACCAGGTTTCACAGGGGAAAAGATGCTCTAAATAATAAAAGTGATCAATTTGAGTTTCTTAGACCAGCTGGAGAAGCAAGAGATGAACAGAAATATGCTTTCCCTTGAGCCATTCCCAGAAACTCTCTCTCAAAAAGTCTTCAATAATATATGATATACACATAAATTCTTCTAATTATTCTTGCTGTTTTGCTATTGTTATTACTGAGCCTGGTGTGAGTTTCAACTCTGGGTCCAGGTAGTACAGGACAGTTATCGCTCACTTTCTCACCAGCTCTAAGCCAGTAGAATAACTGCCCCCTCACAACCCCCTCACCTCACCTTTGTAATTAGCAGCCAGCCTGTGGAGGGATATTTTCTTAGACCAGAACACCGAGAGGTTCAACCCAACTTTATCCAGATTTCAAGAGGTGAGACTGTCCCCAGCTGACATTATTACACAAGCAGATGAGCAATTAATTGCAGAATAAATACTACTATTAAATGAGGTAATATAAAATGTAGTCTGCAGAATGGGAGGCTAGTGGGGTGGGTTGCTGAGAGGATGGAGAACTTTCCAGAGAAAACAGCATTTATACTGAGGCCAGAAGGATGAATAGAAGTAAGCAGAGTGAAAATAGAGACAATATTGACATGTTTAGATTCTCATGTATCAGAGTCAAGAGAATAACTGAGAGAGAGCAAAAGAGGGTCACGAGGAGAAAGTAGATGGAGAAGAGAAGAACTGAAAGAACAAAGTCCACCCCAGGCCCCTCCAGTGTAATCTAATTCGTCTAATGTGAGTAGTGCAATTTCTCTAGAAAAGTCCAATAAATCTAAGGGGACATTTGGACTGGAGAATTATTTGGGAATTTTCTAAAACTTCCTAATTTTGCCACTCTATAGACAGTACCTCAGAGTTTGGCTCCATGCCTGAGCTATAAGAAACCCATATTCCTGTGAAGTGAGGTAAGCAAAGCTAAGCCTTGGAGAAGAATGTCTACATGAGCAAAAAATCTAATATTAATGTGTGATTCATTTAGGAGACAGAACTGGTAACCAGAAATATGCAGAATTGGCCAACTGGCAAAATTGGTCTATGGTTATCTGTTTCCCAAGTCCCTCCCTAGTAGTTCCAGGGCTCTGCCTTTGTTCATCAGGTGCTCAGAAGTGTCCAGGTCCCAGTACACCAACCTGCCCTCCATGAAAGTTTCCATTAATGCTGAGTATTTCTCACTTGTTGGAAAATACAGATAATTTGATAATTACACTCCCCTTGGGTCACTAATAGCTGACTAAAGTATTCTATGTCACCTGTGTAGGAAGTATTAGCTTTCAAACATGCATGTCAGGTGCTAGGATAGAGACGTGGAGAGGAAACTTTCAGTGCTGGGGGTGGGAGGGGATTCGCCACATAGACACTTAATTCAACTTTGGACAACTGAGACTAAAAATGGGCTTCTTGCTGGTGAAAGACACCTTGCTCATAATGAACCATGACAGCACACACACACACACACACACACACACACACGTGAATACACACAGGATATATGCATACTCACACTCCACAAGAAACCAGGACTCCAACCTCATTTCATGGCAAACAGTGCAGCCTGATTTGTGTCAAGCAGATCAGATCTAAAATTATACCTTGGAGCTTCTCAGCCCAACTCCCCTTCTCCACAACCCTTAAGTAATTATTTGAAAGAAAATTGCAATATGTATTAAATAATTAATTTCCTGGACCAATCTCAGACTTTAAGCATTTTTAAACTGGCAATTTTTAATAAAGTAATTGTGGAATTAGGAATACATTTTTCACTAGTGAGTAATTATTTTACTTTGAACATATAAAAATGGCTTTTAAAAGAAGGGAAATAAAAAAGGGCTATTAAGAGTTTTACTGGGTCAAATGAAAGTTTCAAGTTTTATTGGCAAAAAGTAAAAAGACTAATTAGAATTGGTTTATGGATTTATGTGCTAATTTTCAATAGGAACACATGATGGTTTTCAAGGAAATCTAATGTGGCTGGATTTTCCCTAACATCCTTGTGCAACACAGAGCTGTAATGGGACTAAGACAAAGCTGGTGTTTGTCCTTCCTACTTCCCCTCCTCTTCCCATGTGCCCCTTAGCCCTCAGTTTATCATCAAGTGTGTGCATCTCCTCAACTCCACCATCTTCCTTGTCAAAGCCCCCATTCATCTCTCATCTGAACTAGTCTGCTAGCTGGTCTCCTACTACACTCTTGTACTCTGCAATCATTCTTCATAGTACAAGAATGATTAAGTTCCCAAATCCCAAATTTGACTATGGCAGAGGAAGCTCTCTTCTGATTCAAACCCTCTAAGGAGCCCCCTTTTCCTTTGGATACAAGTAAAGATACTTAACATGAAGAATACTATTTTTCTGCCCTTCTGAGGTATTTGTATAGGTTTTGCCTCTGCCCACTTTAGTTGTTTATTTTCTATTAATTCTTTTAATCTGAGTTCAACCATTACTTCTTCAAAGAAGCCTCTCTTTGAACCCTTTGTTTAGGTCATATCTTTCATTATATACTCTCTCCTCATCAGCTGCTCTCTTTGAAAGCCTATAAGATGGCAGTAATTGCTTATTTTTTTAAAAAATATATATTTATTTGTTTTTATTTTTGGCTGTGTTGTGTCTTCATTGCTGCACATGCTTTCTCTAGTTGCAATGAGAGGTGGCTACTCTTCGTTGTGGTGCACAGGCTTCTCATTTTCGTGGCTTCTCTTGTTGCGGAGCAAGGGCTCTAGGCACGCTGGCTTCAGTAGTTGTGGCACATAGGCTCAGTAGTTGTGGGGCTCACAGGCTTAGTTGCTCCGTAGCATGTGTGATCTTCCCGGGCCAGGGTTCATGTTCCCTGCACTAGGAGGCAGATTCTTAACCACTGCACCACCAGGGAAGCCCAGTAATTGCTTATTAATTTCCTTTTATAAGGATTACTGTCTTTCTCCAGGACTCCACTGTATACTGCATTTGGGCAGGTTCAGTGTCTGTTTATGTTCACCATTTTAATTAACAAAGTAATAAAAAAATACAAAATATGCATTAAAGTCATAGCATGAATAAATAAAAGGAATTTCAAAATAAATGGAAAGAATGGATGAGTTAATAAAAGGTTGGCTCTCTCAGTGGCTTCTAATTAAGATGGAGATGTTGATACTAGTAATAATTGGCTCTGAAGCCCTCAAAGTGTATGTTTTATGAAGACTATCATCATCCTTGGCATCAACATTAAAGGTGAAGTACATATTCTCCTCTTCTACTCTGTAAACAGTCAATTATATATATGGTATTCATCATTTCTTGGGACACATTTTTAATAACTGGAGTAAAATAAGTATTCATATTTCTGTCTTTCATTCACTCACTGTACATTCTGTGAGGGTCATTTATGAACCAGACACTGTGCTAGGTCCTGGGAATAAAATGTGTTAAAGATTTTAGTTCTTGGCTGTGTAAACATGTACCGCTTCTTCACTACCCAACATTTGTATCCGTTTCCTATCTTTGGCAAATTCCTTTAATGCATGAATGTTGGTACGAGGCAGTTTGTCTCTCTCTCTAGAAGATAAGAATGCAAGATACTCACGCTCCCTGATTGGTCTACAGGTAAGTGGCAGACATGTGACCTGAGCTCTGCAATCAGAGGGGCCCACCCTGGATGTTGAAGCCGAAGTCAGAGAGATGAAGTAGATACTTTTGCACAGTCCAGTCTGATGAGCGCTACAGAGATCAGAAACTACTCATTCAAGTCCCTTTAGAGGTAAAACAGTCTACCCTACTTTTCCTACATATCATATAAGCCTTGGCAACAGCATTTCTACTTCCTTTCCTGTGACTGAGAAGGAGAGGTTCATGCAAGAGGTGAAAAGTGCTGACATTTTAGTTTTACAATGTGAATGGCCATATGGATAAATTTTTATTAAATTTCATCTTTCTTAATTGTTATAACTAGTCAATAATATACTTTTTATGTAAAGTGCTTAAAAGAGTATCTGGACCAAATTAAAGAATTTATAAAAGTGTTGGCTAGTTTCTCTCTATATTTTACAATTATATACTGTTTCATCCTTTTTAAACTTTCCAAGTTCATTATAACTTTTATTAGCTTACTTTTCATTTTCTTCTCAACATTTTTTGTGAGAAGGAAAAACATGTATTAGCTCTTGGTGTTTAATGAGAAAACTGAGACCAAGGAGGTTTAAATAATTTTGCTTTGCTCAGATTGTTGGGGACTTCTGAAGCCGAAATTACAAGGCTTTCTGGCATTTTGACTCCTGGGGAAAAGCAATTCTCACTATATATCTACACCCGAGGAGCTGAAACAACAAGGGGATGGATAGATCTGATAATTTATTTTCCTAGTTTGCCGAGGATGTTTACCTTCTTTAAGTTATGATTATATCCATGGCACATCAGGATAAAAGTCCTTGGTGGTAGGAAGGATTCTGAAGTAGGCCCCAAAATTCCTGCTTCCTCATGCACCCTCCCTATAATCTCCTCCCTTTGAGTGTGGATGGGATATCTGGCTATAATTATACCTTGATTAGGTCATGTTACATTAGATATTGTAGCAGATTAGAGAGACACTCCTGCTGGCTCTGAGGAAGAATGCTACCATATTATGAGATGGCCACATGACTAGGACTTGAGAGTGGCCTCTAAGAGCTAAGAATGACCCCTGGCCAATAGCTAGCAAAAAAAGAAAAAAGAAAAAAAAGATCTCCTCAGTCCTAGAGTCACAAGAAACTGAACTCTGTCAACCTGAATGGGGTTGAAAGAGGATCCTGATCCTCAGGTGAAAATTCAGCTTTACTAAAGCATTGATTTAAGCTTTTGAGACTCTGAAAAAAGGACCCAGATAACCTGTGCCTGTACTTCTGACCCACAGAAACTGTGAGACAATAAATAACTGTCTATAATTTTAGGCCACTAAATTGATGGCAATTTGTTAGATAGCTATAGAAAACTGTTGCATCCTTAGAGGCACCCGTCTCAGTCTCAAAGATAGTGATGGTAATGATACCTAATGCATTAGAGTAACAAATCTAAACATGGAAAGTCTGTTTATACTAGAACTGTGTTCAGCTAAGTCCTAACTTACCCCCACACCTACAGCACACTAGGGTACCCGCCCCCCCCGCCCACAGTCACATTAGTGATGGAAGGAGGGTGGGTAGATGGTCTCCATGGATAAGCTACTGGTATTCTGACAACTATCACTTGTGTTTTATATGTATGTTGTATAATTCTGAACAAGTTATTCCTAGAATATTTCAGAGTCTTTCAAAGGTATAACCTAGTCTTAAACATTTTTGTGAATATCAGGAACAAAATTTGGACACATATTTAAGGTGGAGAAATTTTGGTGGACTTGAGTGCATTTTTGGATGATATTGTATGGACATTACTATTATTACCATTCCCTGTAACAGTTATCACAGTGCTTTGTGTGGGTGGAGCACTGTACAACTTAAAACTCCCTTGCTTGACCACTGATCTGCATCTGGTTTGCACAGAAGCATTATATGTTAGCCATTTCTCCTCCTGCAGCTACTGACATTGAGACCATGCAACATGATGGTTTAATACATTTATACATTATGAAATGATTACCACAATCAAGATAATTAACACAAATGCACTACATCAAAGTCTGCTACATAATCTTAATTAACTTACTTCACATTCTGGGCTTCAGGTTATTCCCTTGAAAAGCAAGGAAGTTAGATATTGGATCCCTAATCTCTTCTATCTTTGAAATCCTAAGTTCTGTAGATCCAACAAAACACGAATTTAATTGTGTTGTACTGGAAGCCATAATCTCCTAAAATGTTGCTGAATACATTTATACAAAGGCCATACAAATCAACCAACAAATATTAATTGAGCCCACCATGTCAGAAGTTCTGCATTAGATATCATAACAAGATTAAAGAATCATATAACACAGGGACTCTCCTCAAAGAGCTAATAGTCTAGTTAAGGAGAAGAGATAACACTTGAGGAAAAGGAGAAAGGAACTAGTCAGTAGGTAATTAATGTTGCTAAGTAGATAAGGAAAGTTTAGTTGTATTTTGTAAAATGGGAGGAGTCCAAGGGGAGGCAAATAATTCTGCATAGAGTGCCAGAGACTGCAATGAGTTTAGGGAATAGACTGGGTATGAAAGATGGTGATGAAGAGAGGGACATTACATGGCTCACAGCAACCTAGGGAAGAAATAAGGACAGAAATGGCCCATGTGAGGCAAAGCAGGGGAACGGGTTTGGCCAGATTAGGGGGTGGTGCCAGGAATAGTAGTGATTAACCACGGTTAGATGCAAAGGTCATTGCTATCAAGTAGAAAGCTGATTTTTCAATATATTGTGGTTGCAAACTGACATGGCACCAAGTTGAGACAGCACCACTCTTTTTTTAATTGTCGGATTTTTCTGCTCTAATAGCACTGTGATCAGTGTGCATCAGTGTGGAGTTATTAGAGTTTTTCCTATGGTGAGATGCACATGAGTCTGCCTCATGTTTAGCAGCTGAACATCCCTGATAATTCATGCTGGCTTCTGTCTCAAATTCCCCAGCAGAGAATCAGGCATCTCCTCTGCCTCCTTACAGTGCTCTGCAGATGCCAGTCTTTCATTAGTGACATCCCTGAAAACCTTGACTAAGAAAGGGAAGGGGCTGTATCTTCAGCCCCTTATAGCTCTTTTGTTCTCAGACTGACAAGGCAAATTGGATGGAGATAGTTGTTATTATGCTTAGAGATCAAATCCCTTCAGTAATTGAAGGACTGCCTTGGAACGTGGCTAGGGATTGGAGATTTCTTGGGTTCTACCCTAAGCTTTCTATGGAGATGTATTATTGAAGCAATCTACTGTGATAGGTTCTGTTAAGTCACCCTAAAAGGTAAAGGGTTTGGGGAGTTCTGAGAGTAGGTAGACTGAGACTTAGACATATCTGCAATGCCCACTTTAACACTCTCCACCCCATATGGCTAAAAAATTGCCCTAGGATTTGGGAGAGGTAAAAGGAAAGAAAACAGAGGTAGGCAAAGATAACTTTCAAACCACGGTGCAGGTCTGAAATCTGAAAAAGGAAAAAAGTGGATTGGGAAAAACAGCTTCAAACTGAAGCATGATTTTGAAAAAAAAATTCTCAACAAGGCTTGGTTTCTGTAAAGACAAAGAAGTGACATCACGAAGATGGTGACATAGGTCACTCCTGACTTCACCCCTCCTAATAAGGTGATCAACTAACCACTACTCATGAATAAGACACCATTGCAAAAATCCTATGATGATAGAAGTGTGGTGAGTGTAACTAAAGGTGCCTAAGAGTCTACCTGGAAATGGTTTGAGATTTGACTGAAAAATTTAGGGTCACTAAGAAAAGAGACAACCACTCCATACCTCACCATACTGCTGTTCTGTGGAAGACCTACATTCCAGTCTAGGAAGTAGGGTAGGAAAAAGAATCACAATATTTTCTTATCTGGAAATGCACTGAGAAATTAACCAACTAAAGGACCACTGGGACTTGTGAAAGTTAGTTATTGCTGAGAGCTCATCAGATACTAGAGTTTCTTGGGTGTTGTTTCCTATTCCGTCTTCTCACAGACCCACCTCCACCAGGATGAATCATAAATCATCCCCGTCATGCCATGGATTTGATGCTAATGCCTCACAATTGTCTCCCACATTTCTGTGCCTCGATAAAGTTGATATAATATCTATGTACTGAGTACAGTGAGAGCTAATGAAAAGCTTATAAAAAATGCTTCAAGGCATTTTACACAAGACACAAGAGCCAAAGTATCATTATCACAAATACACATGAAAAAACCAACAAATCCTCTCTTTATACATGTCTCCTAGATAGTGGGTGCTTCCAGTTGTGTAGAGATCACACAAAAAAAGCATTAACATAGTCAATCTAGCATTAACAAATTTTAATCTTCATCCTTGGAAAAAGATGTAGTCGCAAGTGACAACTTGATGATGAAATGTATATAGCATTTCCCTCTACATGTCAAACCCATGCAATTAGATTTGAGTGTATATTTTTTCAAACCTTAAAAATCAAGGTTGAAAAAATCCAGATAAAGATCTCTTTTTCTACTAAATATATTTTATTATCTCCTTCATTATCTTGGAGTATGAAAGCCTCTCTCTACTTGTGTTCAACAAGTCATTCTGCAAAAGCTGTGTTCCTCCTGAGATGAATGGGAAATAAAAATTCAACAAGGAAACAGGATAATGTTTGGGCTTCCCTGGTGGCCCAGTGGTTGAGAGTCCGCCTGCCGATGCAGGGGACAGGAGTTCGTGCCCCGGTCTGGGAAGATCCCACATGCCGCGGAGTGGCTGGGCCCGTGAGCCATGGCCGCTGAGCCTGCGCGTCCGGAGCCTGTTGCTCCGCAACGGGAGAGGCCACAACAGTAAGAGGCCCGCGTACCACAAAAAAAACCCCAAAAACAAACAAACAAAAAAACTAAAATTTAACACCATCTAACTTCTAAGACTGAGATTGAAGTGTGTTTAAAAATTAATTCACGTTAGCAGAGTGACTGAGGACACATGACTTAATCATCAAAAACCTTAGTTTCCTCATCTGTAAAGTTAGAATCAAGAAGACATATCTAATGTGCTTACCAAGTGAAAAAAGCTTACCATGTGTTCAAGAGCAAGTATTCAGTCAGTGATAGCTGTTACAGGAAAGCATTAAAGTGTCAAGATTACAATGATTGGTTCTGACTCAGACTGTCCAAGTACAAATTCACACTAGGATACTTATTCGTTGTATGACATTGGAAAAAGTATTTAATATTGCTGAACTTTCACTTCCATTTCTGGAAAATGGGGTAATGTCATAACCTATCTTACACTGTTAAGGAATTTAAACAAGAGAGTATGTGTAAAGAACCTAGAAGAGTGCCAGGCATTAATCATTTAGTAAATGCCAGTTAAAATGATCATTATTACTATAATCACTGTCATAAGAATAAAAATGCATTCACAGGTTTCTCTGGTGGTACAGTGGTTGAGAATCTGCCTGCCAATTCAGGGGACATGGGTTCAGCCCTGGTCCGGGAAGATACCACATGCCTCAGAGCAACTAAGTCCATGTGCCACAACTACTGAAGCCTGCTCATCACAACTGCTGAAGCCTGCACATCACTACTACTGAGCCCGCACGCCTAGAGCCTGTGCTCCGCAACAAGAGAAGCCACCGCAGTGAGAAGCCCGCGCACCGCAACGAAGAGTAGCCCCTGCTCACCGCAACTAGAGAAAAAAAGCCTGTGCGCAGCAACGAAGACCCAACACAGCCAAAAATAAATAAATTTATTTTTTTTTAAATGCATTCACTGGTAACTCAAAGATGAGACACTTTGCAAAAATGACACCTTTGCTTTAAGTTTAAATGTCATAAAATAAAAGAGACTACTGCTGGAGAGGAAATGTCTCTCTTCTAAATAAAAGTCACAACACCCTCTTAAATTATTTCCAATACTGTTGTTGACACTCAGACTTCCACATCTTCTAAGCAGAATCTCCTTAATGTGCAATCTCCCTTGTTTTCTCTGGAATCCTACTTAAGGCTGAAGCAATCACATAAAACTTTCAGAGTGGGAAGGCTATCTGACTATGGCATCTCATCCATCTATTGGATTTGCCATTTTTAAATATAAAAGTTCCTAAATTATTAACTTTCCTCAAAGTGATATTTGATAGCAAAAGTAATATCTGCATGAAGTATTCAGTGATTTCTATTTTAAAAAAGCCAAGTAACTTGATAGAGCATAATAATTACACTGTCAAAGAATACAAGTTTCCATTTTCTCAGAGAAATCTATATTGCATGGTTTCAGTTTCACAGGCTGTCATCAAGATGGTAAGACTTATTCCTCCTTTAACTGCACCATGGCAGCCGTTTTAAGAAAAATGTATGTGCAGTGCCTGCTTTTCAGAAGAGTGTCAAATCCATGGCATCACTTATAAAGTCACACATGTGCACAAAGAGGCTGGCTTGCATCCCAGTGGAACTGGAGAAGAACAGGGGTTCACGTCCTCTTGTACAGGTCAGATGTGGTAACATATATACCAGTGATGATCTAGTAATAATGGGAAGACCAGAAGTATACCTTTCCAAAAGAGATTTCCCCTCAATTGAAGCTCAAAACAACTGTCCACCAAGGAATGTTAGTTTTATGGCTAGTTCAAAGTTTGTGAGCAATCTCCCCTTTTAGCCTCAGAAATTTCACACATAAATCATATAGAGGTCAACAACAATCTAGAGCTGAGGATCAGGGGCTCAACTTGATACTGGATCAGCACTTTGTGTCATTTTATGTCAGTCCAGTCTGTCTGAATTCATCCTAACTCCTCAGACTATTTCTGTTTAATATCACAATTTGAAAGAGATTCAGAAGGTACAAGATTGGTTGAGGCCTTGTCAGCAGTAAGAAGTCAGCATATGATATGTCCCATTCCTCAGAATTTTATAGCCACAATGGAAAATTAAAATGTGTTCGTAAAAAGTGTTTTTTTACTTTCTTTTTTTTTTTTTTTTTTTTTTTTGTGGTACGTGGGCCTCTCACTGCTGTGGCCTCTCCCATTGCGGAGCACAGGCTCCAGACATGCAGGCTGAGTGGCCATGGCTCATGGGCCCAGCTGCTCCGTGGCATGTGGGATCTTCCCGGACCAGGGCACGAACCCGTGTCCCCTGCATCGGCAGGCGGACTCTCAACCACTGCACCACCAGGGAAGCCCTACATTTTTTAATTTGAAAACTTAAAACTTGAATTTATGTCTTAGAAATTAGAGCGAAGTTTAAGGATGGGATTTCCAGGGAAGCAAGGAGCTTGCCAGCTCACAAAGTGCTATAGAGAACTCGTACATCAATTGGGAAACAGGTAGAAGACTTCTGATATTCTATCTCAGATGGATATTCCATGACTCTACCATGCTTTCAGTGCGGACCTGTGAATTGAAATGATGAAATGAATGAGGTGACTTCTGGTCCTTGCCCTATTTCAGTCCCCCTCACCTGTGACCACAGGCAGGTCCTTCACTCTATCTGTGATCTGTATTCTCACCCCAGCATCTTTATGTGAGGATTCAATGAGCTTATTCCAGTCAAAGTGCCTTGTACATTGTCTTGGGCTAATTTGATGTAAGATTAAAAAATAAATAAAAAAGGATACATTTGATATCCACAGCACCAAATCTGTCTCGGGTAAAAAGTGGGGAAAAGAGCCACATTTCAAAATTCCTTGTCCATCTTTCCCATAATGACTTTCCCTGCTGTATATGACTTCTTTCACTCTCCTTCCTTCTCTCTATTTTATTCCTTGGTCCTTCAAGATCTGAACCCATCTTAATCCTTTTCTCTTAATATACTCCTCAACTTTACCAAACATTTAAGGGAGAATAAATGTTCCTTACTTCTCTACACATATCACAAAGACTTTTCTTACCCTTTCTTTGAACACCTCCATGCTGTTGTTATGTCTTTCTCTTCCTCCTAAGAATCATACACATACCTCAGCCATTACCCTAATTACAGAGCATCATAAGCATATTTATGAGCTTCTCTTCCCAAGTTAGAATAATATCCATGTCTAACTTTTGGCACATAGTAGATGCTCAATAAATAATAAATAAATCAGTGAATGACTAAATGAATGAATACCCCAGAGTTGTCAATTTTAATGACTTATGAAGTAAACAATTATTTCTTAGCAAGCGTTCACCATCAAAAGCTATTTTTTTTTCCCAAAGTCATGGTTTTTAAGAAAAGCTAGTATCTTTCAGAAACCCCAAATTATTCTCCACTCAGGATGAAAACACACTGGACACTAAATTGTGATTGTTTTTACCCACTCAAACATCCTAGTTTTTGTTTGTGATTTTGTTGTTGTTGTTGTTTATTTTTTCTGTAAAGCAGAATTTAGAGTAAGCTTATCCCTTCTGTGGTAGACAAGATTATAAAATGACCCATGAGATTCCTGGCTTTCCCCTTGAACTTTGGATGGACCTGGGAATATGATGGGATAGTCATTCCCCTGATTTGGGTACGTTATATGGCAAAGGTGACAGGAGAATCACTTCCATGATTATGTTACATTATATTAGACTCCACTGAAGAAGACTGTGAAGATAATCTGTTGGCTTTGAAGAAGCTATGAGAGGGCTACTTAGCTAGGACCTGAGGGTGACCTCTAGGAGTTGAGTAACCCCCAAGCAATAGCCAGCAAGAAAGCAGGGATTTCAGTGCTGATACTACAGAGAATTAAATTCTGCCAATAACCAGTGAGCCTGAGCCTCGGATGAGCTCACAACCCCAGCCAACACCTTGATTCAGCATGGAGAGAACCTGAGCAGAGTGTACAGACCCTTGACACATGGAAACTGTGAGATGATAGATGGGTATTGTTTTAAGCTGCTAGGTTTGTGGTGACTGGTTACACAGCAATAGAAATCTAACTCAGCTTTCAAAGAAGTTGGTTTAGACATTGGATTATATAAAATGGCTTGTTATAAGTAGCATTGTAATAGGGAAGAACAAATCAGACTCCGTATTAGATCTGTTCCTTTTTACTTTAATCTTTGTTCTTTGTTGCCTGTGCTTAGTCATGCTGACTCTGCCATTCCTGCGACCCCAAGCTGACTCCACCCAGCCTGGGGTCTGCACCTTTTGTAAAAGAATGTTGCCTATAGACTGAACCTTACAGGATAGCCTATTACCAAGGCTCTGACTTTTTAGAGCCCATTCATATGAAGATAGATCAAAAGTTGCAGAACAGAGAATAACAATGTTTTGTTGAAGGTCTACAGGAACAGCATGACCTGATCATGACCTGACCTACCTGGATAGCTGTTAGAATGATAGATGGGACACCAAGAAGTTTGCAACAGCTAACCACACCCCTCCCTCACCTTGCCGTTTTAAAAAATTCATTGATTTATTTATTTTGAGTGGAGTAAAATTGCTTTACAATGTTTCTGCTGTACAATGAAGTGAATCAGCTATATGTATACCTATATCCCCTCCCTCTTGGACTTCCCTCCCACTCACTCATCTAGGTCATCACAGAACACGGAGCTGGGTTCCATGTGCTATACAACAGGTTCCCATTAGCTATGTATTTTACACATGATAGTGTATTTATGTCACACTTAATCTCCTAATTTGTCCCACCCTCCGCTTCCCCTGCTGTGTCCACATGGCCGTTCTCTACGTCTACGTCTCTATTCCTGCCCAACAAATAGGTTCATCTGTACCATTTTTCTAGATTCCACATATATGCGTTAATATACAATAGTTTTTCTTTCTCTTTCTGGCTTACTTCACTCTGTATGACAGAATCTAGGTCCATCCACATCTCTACAAATGACCCAATTTCATTCTATTTTATGACTGAGTAACATTCCATTGTATATATGTACCACATCTTCATTATCCATTCAAATATTGTTGGACATTTAGGTTGTTTCCATGTCCTGGCTATTGTAAATAGTGCTGCAATGAACATTGTGGTACATGTGTCCGTTTAAATTATGGTTTTCTCAGGGTATATGCACAGTAGTGGGATTGCTGGGTTGTATGGTAGTTCTATTTTTAGTTTTTTAAGGAACTTCCATACTGTTCTCCATAGTGATTGTATCCATTTACATTCCCACCAATAGTGCAAGAGGGTCCCCTTTTCTCCACACCCTCTCCAGCATTTGTTGTTTGTAGATTTTTTGATGATGGCCATTCTGACGAGTGTGAGGTGATACCTCATTGTGGTTTTGATTTGCATTTCTCCAATAATTAGTGATGTTGAGCATCTTTTCATGTGCCTCTTGTCCATCTGTATGACTTCTTTGGTGAGATGTCTATTTAGGTCTTCTGCCCATTTTTTAATTAGGTTGTTTTTTTTTTTTTTTTTCTTTTTGCGGTATGTGGGCCTCTCACTGCTGTGGCCTCTCCCGTTGCGGAGCACAGGCTCCGGACGCGCAGGCCCAGCGGCCATGGCTCACGGGCCCAGCCGCTCCGCGGCATATGGGATCCTCCCAGACCGGGGCACGAACCCGTTTCCCCTGCATCGGCAGGCGGACTCTCAACCACTGCGCCACCAGGGAGGCCCTGTTTTTTTTTTTTTTTTTTTGATATTGAGCTCCATGAGCTGTTTGTATATTTTGGAGATTAATCCTTTGTCTGTAGCTTCATTTGCAAATATTTTCTCCCCTTCTGAGGGTTGTCTTTTCATCTTGTTTATGGTTTCCTTTGGTGTGCAAAAGCTTTTAAGTTTAATTAGGCCCCATTTGTTTATTTTTGTTTTTATTGTCATTACTCTAGGAGGTGGGTCAAAAAAGATCTTGCTGTGGTTTATGTCAAAGAGTGTTTTTCCTATGTTTTTCTCTAAGAGTTTTATAGTGTCCAGTTTTACATTTAGTTCTTTATGACAAAGAAGGCAAGCACATACAATGGAGAAAAGACTGCCTCTTCAATTAGTGGTGCTGGGAAAACTGGACAGCTACATGTAAAAGAATGAAATTAGATCACTACCTAACACCATACACAAAAATAAAATCTCTTTGCCTTTAAAACAGCTTTGTTGAAAGCCTTCAGAGAGTTCAGGGTTTTACTGGGGCATGGCCACCCATCTCCTTGCATGGCCCTGCAATAAACCTTTCTCAGCTCTAAACTCCAACGTTTTGGTATTGTTTGGCTTCACTGTGCATTGGGCACAGAGACTCGCACTGGTAACAGAATGACCATGGTTCTCAGTTTGTCCAGGACATTTTCCAGGTAAGTCAGTTACCTACCTTACATATTATTAGCATTATCTTATACTCTCAAAAGTGTTCTGATTTGAACTATAAATTTTATGGTCATCTTCCTTATAAGGTCTTTTTAACTTTAAGGTGGTAGAAAGAATCAAAGTATAGAATATTTAAGATTTACAAACAAAGCAAATCCTTTACTACAAATGATATCCCAAATCTATTGTGTTATTACTTATACATGCTATAAATACTATTAATCAAAAATATTTTATGAATATTTACTGTGTAATATAGCCTCTGGATAAAGTAAAAGTAATAACCATATTTTCCTCTGCCTAATAATCTCCTTCTCTCCTTATTCCTATACAATTTTCTTCTCTCATCTGGGACTGTATTACCCATATTTTACTAGATGCATGGTCTGAATGATTTGAAAAGCAAAGTTTAAGGAGGCCTCAGAAACTGTTTCAGGTATAAGTAACAGGATTTCAATTCCGATTGATATAATATTTTGTACATAAAACTGAAAAATCTGAGTATGGCCTCACTTCAGGCACAGCTGGATCCTAATGTTCAACCAATGTCATCACAAACTTGTTTATCCCTGATTTTCAATTCTGCTTCCCATTATTTTCATTTTATTTCCAGGTATGTTCTCTAGTCAAGACCCCAGAAGTTACAGACTCAGTCTCGTGGAGGTCATTGAAGAGTGATTATTTCTTCCCTGGAAACTCCAATAAAAATGTCAACATTTACTCTTATGAGACCAAATTGGGTTATATCTAATTGTTACTGGGTAGGGGTCAGGTGAAATATGCTAACTAGCTAGGTTCGGTTCATATGCTCTGAATCTGGAGAGGAACTGTGCCAATCCCACGTAAGACACTTGAACTGAGATCAGGAGTGATTTCTTAGGAATACTGTACTGTACTTTGCAGAATGAGAGGCAAAGGTGATGTGCTGAGCAGTCAAAATCAACCCACATCCATCATAGTCAGCCTTGCCGTCAGCTGCATTCTGACCTTGGATTAGCTGTGGAGACCATGGCTGCCATGGTTACTACTGTAAAAACAACAAATAAGATATCAGGATCTCAACCAAATAAAGTTTCATTATTAACTCCAATAGAATTGTCTCTGATTGGACAGTTCTTCTGGAAGGCTCCCCTCAAAGCAGGGAGTTGGTGATTCAAGCCCCTTCCATCTTGTGGCTCTACCATGTTTTAATCATTAAAGAACTGTCCAATATTCCATCAGTTAGGGAAAAAGGGTAGAGAGTCATGTATATGATGGCTTTATGGGAAGGCCTGGAAGTGGCAAATACTATTTCCCTCTATGCTATGAGGAAGTGTGAAGAGGCTGGCAAATTTAACTTATCTTTGTGTCCAGTGGAGGAAGTATATGGTTTGTTGAATAGTCTCTACCACTAATCCTATGCTTCAAATGAGTAGCTGTCTTCTCCTTGGTTTCTTCAGTGAAATATTTTGCTCTAATCCTAATAACCAGTGACTTGCCTTGTTTTCTATGTCTGAGTCTCACTTTAAATTATTCTAAGTACCTTAAGACAAGAAACTGATAGCTAAGAAAGAATAAGGAATCAAGGCTTGCTGACCCTCTGACAAGTCCTGGTTCAGGACCAGTGTCAGATCCCCCTATTACTAAATGCCTGTCTAGACACCCTGTCTCTGCTCAACTCTTGTGGTCCTGTTTCCATGTCAGGTGAGAGTCTATCCTACTGACAAACTTTATCCCAATTCCATCCCCTAATTGAACATGATATCTCTTCCACGTGGTTTCTGTTTGCTGACTTATTTTTACTACAGAGCCCATTAAGCATTTATTCTCTCTGCAGCAATTCTTGAGAAAACATCCCCAGTGATGCTTTAGTTTACATTTTGTCAACCCATCTGTAATAATTCCAATTTATCAGTTATAATTTTTTTTCTACAAAGCTTACTTACATTTTCTGAGCTTTGAAGCAATTTTATTTGTATTCACTTTCTAAATAAGATGAACTCAGAGAGTGGGTGAGCAAGAGAGGAAACTTGCAAGAAAAAGCACAGAGGAAGCTTCATAAAAGACCACTGTATTGTTGAAAAATCTTTATAGATTGGTATTGGGTTATCAAATACCACAGAATACCAAAGAGGTACCACTCCTCACAGTCAAATTGTGGGGTTTAGACATAGTCCCTGAGAGCTAGACAGAGCACACACAAATACACAGGTATCCATGCATTCATAATGCTCTTTTTACCATTTTTAAATGGTTTTTTAACTAGTCTTCTGGGAAAAAGAATAAGCCTAGGAAAACAGTGTGGTAGAGGGATTAAGCTTCTTGTCTCCAGAGTGAAAGTGCCTGGTTTTAAATCTTGGCTCCATCACCTATCAACATGTGATCTTGGGTAGCCGATTATCTTAAATTCTCAGCGCCTCAAATCTTTGGTGATTAAACTCTTTAACCCTAGTCTCTTTTTGCAGATCAGTATCAATTAAGACCTAATGGAAGAGAGGTTAAAAAGCTTCAATCACCATCATTTCAGAGTCAATTAATCTCTGAAAGAGAGTAGATGGGAAAGAATTACTCAATCCACAGCTGACTTTTCAGAAATCCCCAAATCTTGGACCTTGCTTATGAAATCACCAATTCCTTGTAGGGGGAAGCTAACAAAAATATAGATTCACCAGCCCAAAGCCTAAATAAAATATTCATTTCCACATATTTTCAGATTCCAGACAGATAAGCATCTCCTCTGTTAAAGGTTTACCAGATGTATGTATTTGCAAAGGTGCTGTATGGGTGGGTGGGAGCTGGGGTGGGGGTGGGTGGGTGAAGGGGAGGGAGTTCAGAGGTAAATAAGTTCTATGAGAATGAGCCAGTTCACGTTGCTCTGTTAAGTGTGTCAGGATGAGACCTAATTATAAAAAAAACACAAGTGTTTCAGCTTAACACACTAACAAATATCTTTATTTTTTATTAATTTTTATTGGAGTATAGTCGCTTTACCATATTGTGTTAGTTTCTGCTGTACAGCAAAGTGAATCAGCTATACATATACATATATATATCCCCGCTTTTTTGGATTTCCTTCCCATTTAGGTCACCACAGAGCATTGAGTAGAGAGCTCCCTGTGCTATACAAAAATATCTTTGCATGAAAGGACAAAGAAGGAAATGCAAGGAAAATAAAACCACCTGTGGCTGTGGAAGGTCTTCTGCTCCCACTCTGCCCAGGGCAGTTGCACGGCAGCCTCTCCTAGAGCAAACAATTGCCAGACACAGTCTAAAGAAAGGCAGTTGATGAGAGGGGCCATACAGAGCTCTGAACTCCTCCATGGCCTGCCTGAGGCCCATGGTTCTAAGGGAAGAGGACACTGTTATACATTTTTTCAAAATTGAAGAATTAAGCCAAAATGGTCTAATGAGAATTTTGCTCACTCTTTCCTAATCACAGCCTCTCTAGCAATGGCCAAGCTGTACAGGCTTAGCTTAACTATAAAAATGGAAGTTATTTAGAAAAAGATCTTTGATTTCATTTTTAAATATTTAACATACATTAAAAGGCTGGAGGAAAAGGTGCATGATGTTTTGGCTGCAAAGTAGAGTTCAGCATTCTGTGTTCCTAAGTCCTTCCTTTGACCAGCAATAAATATACTACCTGTCTGATTGAGCATCCTTTAAAACTAGGAGTGAAATAATATTCAAAGTTCATGAAGATCAATCAAATAGCACATTTTTCAAATAGAAAAGAGGCTTGCAAAAAAGGAAAAAGAAGCCAAAAATAAAAATGAAATAAAATAAATGAAACCAAAAGTGAAAGGACAGTGAGAAGAGTTTAAGATTACCATTAGGTGGCTATGGGGGGGATAAATTAGGAGTATAGGATTAACTGATACATACTACTATATATAAAACAGGTAAGCAACAAGGATTTACTGTAGAACACAGGGAACAATATTCATTATATTTTAATAACCTGTAAGGGAAAGTATTCTGAAAAAATATACATATACCTGAATCACATTGCTGTACACCTGAAACTGACAATACTGTAAATCAACTAAACTTCAATGAAAAACAAAAAAGTTTTAGAAAAATATTAATCGAGATAATATAAGAACTATTTTAAATCCTAAATACTGATGTTAATGTTCAAAAATTTTAGAAAAATGAATTAAATTATCAATGTTTGGCTTAATAAAATTGTTTCTAAGGTCCAGACTAAATTGTCTCTTCAAATACAAGATGTAGAAATGTAACTGTTAGCACTTGGCACTCTCAAATTCTTCACATCAAAAAAAAAATTTTTTTATATATATTTACAATAAAAGGTAAATATATAGTGACATATTGTAACTAGACTTAGTGTGGTGAACAGTTTGAAATTTATAGAAATATAGAATCACTGTGTTGTCTAACAGGACCTAAGATAGTGTTGTAGGTCAATCATACTTCAAAAACAAACAGATAAATTCAGATTTGTGGTTACCAGAGGCAGGGATGAAGGGGGGGACTGAACGAAGGCAGTCAAAAGGTACAAACTTCCAATTATAAGATAAATAAGTACTAGGGATGTAATGTGCAACAGGACAAATATAATTCACTCTGCTATATGTTATATATGAAAGTTATTAAAAGGATAAATCCTAAGAGTTCTCATCACAAGAAAAAAATTCTATTTCTTTAATTTTGTATCTATATGAGATTATGGATGTTCACTAAACTTATGTAATAATAATAATCACTTTATGATGTAAGTGAAATCATTATGCTGTACACCTTAAATTTATACAGTGCTATATGTCAACTATATCTCAATAAAACTGAAAGAGTGGGCTTCCCTGGTGGCGCAGTGGTTGAGAGTCCGCCTGCCAATGCAGGGGACACGGGTTCGTGCCCCGGTCCGGGAGGATCCCACATGCCGCGGAGCGGCTAGGCCCCTGAGCCATGGCCGCTGAGCCTGCGCGTCTGTAGCCTGTGCTCTGCAACGGGAGGGGCCACAACAGTGAGAGGCCCGCGTACCGCAAAAAAAAAAAAAAAAAAAAAACTGAAAGAGTAAAAATTAAATGTGTTCATCCGCATCTGAAAAGTAAATTTGATTTTTATACATCTAAAAGATAACCAAGCAGCATTAGCATTATAGTCAGAAGGACAGAAATTACTTACAACCCCAAACCACTCTCATATTTTAATAGCATAGTAATATAAGGAGGTGGACAGGTCTAATTTATTGAAGAAAATGTACATCCCTGAGAGGACCACCCAGATGGCAGTACAAATTGGCTTCAGAGAGGATCTGGTATAAAATGCAAAGGAGTATAAAGTTTTCCATAAATATGTAAATCCAAGTATTTCTGTTTAAGAATCTGGGGGGGGCCTCCCTGGTGGCGCAGTGGTTGAGAGTCCGCCTGCCGATGCAGGGGATACGGGTTCGTGCCCCGGTCCAGGAGGATCCCATATGCCGCGGAGCGGCTGGGCCCGTAAGCCATGGCTGCTGAGCCTGCGCATCCGGAGCCTGTGCTCCGCAACGGGAGAGGCCACAACAGTGAGAGGCCCGCGTATCGCAAAAAAAAAAAAAAAAAAAAAAAAACAAAGAATCTGGGGGAAAGCTGGGGAGGGGGCAGTTATGTGGTGGTGGGATGAATTGGGAGATTGGGATTGACATATATATACCAATATGTATAAAATAGATAACTAATAGGAATCTGCTGTATAAAAAATAAATAAAATAAAATTGAAAAAAAATAAAAAAAGAATCTCTAGGGTTATCTCTCCCCTGACCTATTTGCAGGCCACTGTAAATAAATCAGCCCTAGCAGATTCCCACTATTCCACCCACCCTGCCGCTCAGTATTCCTGCAATAACTGTTTGCCTGGGAAACAACAGAGTTCACATGTTGACAGAGTGGTGAGTTGAAAACAGATTGTAGAGCACATCACTCTCTACTGCTGTAATCAGCTCACCGACCTCCCTGAGAGGCTAAGACCATATACAGTGGAGGAGGGGTGGAGATGACCTGGTAATATCCTCCTCTTCCACTTCAGTTGGCTGGTTATCCCTCAGCACAAATTGGTGAGTTTTCTGGACTCCAGAGTCATTGGACATTGGAAAATCAAGATGAAAGAAAAAAAATTAAGGAGGTTCTTGCAGCAAGAGCATTTGGAGACTGATTCTCTTTGACATCTGTGGATTCCTCCCTGCATAAGTGTTTTCTGGCTGGACAGACACCCCAGAGTCCAGGGACATCAGAGAAAGGATAGTTCTTACTCCATACCTCACACATCCCTCTATTCCTACGGCACTTGAAACAGCATCACGAGCAATGATCCTTAGTCATCCTTTCCTTCACACATTCATTCTAGTCTACAACTGAGAAAGTCTCTTTAGGGTTTAATTTACCTGGTGGCAACAGTAGGCAATCAAGAAGCCTCTTTATAGAAGCTTGCAGCAAGGAGAATGGTAAAACGTTAACTCTAGAGAAGAACAGAGAAATCACCTAGGCCAATCTCTTCATTTTACAGAAAGTTGCACGAAAGGTAAAGTTGCTTTATCTTTCTGATTCTGCATCACACAGTTCTTTCATGGTCATATGAAGAACACAGATGCCCTTATTATCAGTTCAAATCCTGAAAGACAGCATAAAGATTTGCTCTCAAGAGTCTGCTAGACCTAAATTTAAAATCTATCTCTATCAATTTAAACCAACTTTGTGACTTTAATCACATTTTGTAGATGTATAAACTAATGTTCAGGGAAGTTAAATAGTTTCTGCAGTATACAGAGTGTACTCTATACATAGAATGTGAACTCTGTGCACAGATAAGGTCATCCTACAAAGCCCTTGGCACAATACATGGCATCACAGCATAAGGCACTTGACAAAAGAGAGATATAAACATGATGAAAATCACAGTATTACAACTAGTAGTAGGACCTCAAAACATCAGCTGCCCCTTTTTAGTGTAGTCGACATCCATCAGTAATCTGCCTTTAAAGTTCCTTCCTTGGTTCTTTCCCATACACACTTGGGGCATATTTCTGCAACATGATTCCCATTTCTGAGCTGCAGTTTGCTCCCTTTTTAAAGTCACTCCCATTTGTGCCTCATCATCACCTGCCAGTTTCCTGCATTTCCCTGCTTGGGATTTTGGGGCCCAGTAGTTGCTAAATTACTGCTCTGATAAAGTGGCAAGTGAAAGTTTGCAACCTTTCACCATCATGAAACTTGCTCTATAAAAACAACAAGAATAGAAAAACAAGGTTTGGCGATCACAAGGAATATATATACTGTATTTAAAAGTTTGTATTTATTCAAGTTGGAGGATCAAATGTGTTAATGTTAAGGAAGTGGACAGCTTCAGTTAATGAGTCAGATTGTCTAGGAAAACAGAATGGCACTGTTACTGGCCCCCTAAAATACTGGATTTGTTGTTGTTGCATGCTGGTCACATGAACAGAAATATCATTTGTTCTTATTGAGATACTCTTCAGAACTGTACTTTTGTTAAAAAATTCCTTAGAGAATTGTTTCAACAGTTTCCTGACTTTAGGATAAGGGGATGCTGGACACTTAAAAGGACCTGTGATGATTTGCCTCCTGCAGTGGCTTCACTTGCATCTCAGAAGCAGAGTGAATACCCTGAGGTGTGTCCTGGGGCTACTTCAGTGATATCTTGAGATCCGACCTTGAAAAATCCTACAAAATAGGGAATCTAGAGGAGGGAATCCCAGAAAAGCAGAGCCGAAAGTAAAGCTGCATGATGTGGTGGGACAAGCATTTAGCTCCTTGCTTTCTCTTCCCTCCTCTGATAAGTCAAACTGATTTTCAGAATTTTCTGGACTTTCTCCTGTTCCTTCCACTGCAGTCTGTTCCTGCCTAATTCTCTACCCAAAGAGCCTCCCTTAAAAACGTTGTTAATCTCCCTGTAACTAAATAAAACTAATATGTTTTAGCTCTTCTCGTCTTGGCCTATCAGCACTAGTTTTATTTAGTTCTAAGACTAAGATCAGATTTGGGTGAAAATAAGTCACTGTTGTGACCTACTGTGTGGAAGAACAGTTTTTGAGACACTGCACCCCAGAAACTTGCTGGGAATCTGTCCTCTGGGTGTCAGGGGAACAGTCTTAGGGAGGTGTTCTCATCAGAACTCACTGAAAAGCTGCCTGAAACGCTGCCAAGAAAGTGAAGGCTACAAAATCACAAACTTCAAGTGGTCTTAATAGCAGGAGGTTCTAATAATGCCTGCTTACATTTCCACATTCAACTCACGTAATATTAAATATTTCTAGATCTTTGCTTTGAGGGATACTAAGATCCACATTTTTAATGAAGGCTTAACAAAGCAAAAATACTGTTCATTTTGAAATGCATTAAAATAAAGCAAACAAACAAAATAGTAAGACATGGGCCAGAAAAAGTATTTGCTATGAAGATACAATAAATATCTGCTTCTCTTCAGCAGCTTGCGTACAAGAAGAGAAGGTTAGCAATTGGCATTACAGTTGGTTACAGATGAGGCCTTGATAATGTGCTTTCCTCTCTTCTTATATGGTTTGAATCCTCTCATGCAAGGGAAAGATGAAATCTCAAAGCAAGGAACATTCTTTTGCTGAATCTGGGCCACAGGCTGTTAGCCAGCTGGCTCATTTGAAGCTACTCCTGCTGCTTGCATTGATGGTATCCTGACTCCCTAGCCTGGGTGAAAACAATTTTTACAAAATCCTATTATACCATATACTTCTCTTTTTTAATACACATAGAAATTGTGAATATATATTCAATGTCATGAGTATTTGATTATTTCTTTCTCCTCTACTAGACTATAAGCACCATGAATGCAAGGACCATGTGGGGATTTTTTTCCACTTTTGTGTATCCTAACAGCCATCCCTTTTAGTTATCTATTGTGCATCCAATTACCATAAGCCCTAGTGACTTAAAACAATACATAACCTAGTAAAATAGTTCAGACAGTGGAAACCAGTATGACAATTACACATAAAATTGAGTATATATTCAAAACAATTGAAAACAAGGACTTGAACAGATATTGTATAGTCATGTTCACAGCAACATTATCCTAATAGCCAAAAAGCAGAAACAATCCAAAGGTCTATCAAGAATGAACAGATAAACAAAATGTGGTCTACACATATAATGGAATATTATTCAACCTTAAGAAGGAAGGAAATTCTGATACAGGATTCAACATGGATGAACCTTGAAGAAGTAATGCTAAGTGAAATAATTCAGTCACAAAAGAATAATGTATAATTCAATTTATATGAGGTATCCAGTGTAGTCAAAATCAGAGAGACAGAAAGTAGAACAGCAGCTGAAGAGAGGGGAATGGGAAGTTAGTGTTGAATGATAGATTTTCAGTTTGGGAAGATAAACAAATTCTGAAGGTGTACGTGGTGATGGTTACATAACAATGTGAATGTACTTAATACACCTATTACTTTACAGTTTCTGTGGGCCAGAAGTTTATACATGTTTTAACCAGGTCTACCATTTAAGGTCTCTCACAAAGCTTCAAACAAGGGAGCAGCCAGGGCTAGAGTCTCATCTGAAGAACTGACTGGGGAAGGGTGTACTTTCATGCTCCTGTGATTGTTTGCTGAATCCGTACCTCAAGCGCTGTTGGATTGATGGCCTTAGTTCCTAACTGACTGTTGGCTGCAGTCTGCCTTCAGTTCCTTGCTATGTAATACTCTTTAAAATGGCAGTAGTCTTCATTAAAGCCCATCAGCCAAGAGGGAAAAGAGAGACTATGCTAGCAAGACAGATGTCACAATATTTTTAATGTAATCATGGAAGTACATCTCTCAATGTTATCATATTCTTTTGGTTAGAACCAAGTTACTTAAGGGGAGGTGACTGCAGAAGGCCATACATATCAAGAGGTAGGAAACACTGGGGGTTCTTTTAGAACTCTGTCTACCTCATAGTTCTAGATCTGTGAAGTTAAATGCTGGAAATGGGCAATTAACTCCAAAGGGAGACAACTCTAGGAGCATAATCAATGACAGGAGGTCAGAGTAAAACAGAAGGTCAACCCTGAGTCTTTATTGGGAAAGCTGAAATTACAGGCAGGATTGGGTCAGAGCCAGCCTCCAAAGGGAAGATAGTTATGCCATTTCAGGAAATAATGATCAGCTGTCTGGACCAGAGGATGCCTGGAGTCTAAGAGTAGTGCCCGGGTGGAAACAATATTTAAGGTCTAGTCCAGCTCAAACATTCTAAACCTCACCTGTTGGGTCCTCACTCAACTATTTGAGGTAAAGCCTAGGTTTTAGATTTCTCTAAATTTCTTTCTAATTTCCCCCCACAGGAATTGGGATGAGCTCCAAATTGATTATTTGGTAGATTTCTCTGGGTTTGAAAACTTTGACTGCAAAATATTCATTAAGGCAATCTACTTCCTGTCTTTTTTGTCCGTAAGATTTAGAAAATACACTTCTGAACCAAGGCCATGGTAGCTGCTCAGGAGCAGCAACCTGAGGCTCTATTTTTCTGATTCTTGGGCCAATAAATTCCTGGGTGATCAGTGTGGCCTCTTTGATTAGGAACCTTATTTGGGGGAGTGGGGAGAGAAGGTGATGGGGCTGGAGTGAAGAAACAGAATTTTTTTTCTGTTTTCATGGAGTGTCATCATTATTTTTTGTTGTGCTTATCATAGTAAGATACTAGTAGAAAAGAAAACAAGCATCTCACCTGGTAAAAGGTGAAAATGCGCACAGCAAAATAATGAAGAGCCTCTCCCTAACCTAAAGCAGTCTCCTTCAGTGTTCTGCATGGCTCTCATTTGTATTAAGTGACAAGAACTTCAGATTCCAGAAAATAGTTTGCTTTTAGTCGAACACTCTTTGAAACCAAGAATGACATTATTCCTCTGAGTCAAACATCCTAACTATGTGAATATGGGATATATATTTATTTGCATCATAATGTTCAAAAATTGCATGTACCTATTTGAAAATTGAACATGTAAAGTACTGAGGAAATTTTGCTGTTCTATTTTTTCACATCTAAATACAAAATCGATTTATAGAGTAGCCATAATTCACTTTCTTTAACTCTATCATGTGCCAACATTATTGTTAGGTAAAATGACACTCAGGTATATTAACCTAGTCATAACTAGATAAGGATGGGTAGACCTAGAAGAAGTTCCTAGTGGACTGACTTCTTTAAACCAGTGGAACTTATTTACTTAAACATAAAAATAGGTAGTTGGATGAATAATTCTGCCAGTGAAGTCCTGACTAGCATGAGGAGCTGGTATTCAAGTAAGTTTGTTTCTGGCCTTTTTGTTGGTTCCAAATGTATTGTAGCTCAAGGAATCCTGAAGGGGCAAAAACATGCCAAATTCTAATTAATTATGAAGATTTTAATAATAGAGTCCACTATTTTAGACAAAGTGGCTTCCTTTGTCAAAATGATGATGACAGTGTAAAAGTCTCACCTTATTAGCTCTGCCACTTTTATTCTATTGTTCCAAAGGCTACAAATATAAAAGCAAGAACCATTCCCATCTTTCCATCTAGTAATTCACGCCACCCCTCACTGGTTTGAACACATTCCTCTTTCTAGAAAGGTCACTATTTCCACTGTGACAAATATGCTCTTTTAACTTGAGGTGTTATTTGCAGTTTTAGAACTCACTCCCTGTTTGCAAGGACATTTTCTCTATCATATTTCTTCTTGGAATACCTGAACTTGCTCATCAATCTTGGAATGCATTTGAGAGATCAAATCTTTAAAAGTATATTTGGCTTTCAGGCTTTCCAGGAAAATTCCTTAGCACACCAAGACCCACTTTCTAAAATCCCTGCTCTGGCAACCAGAAGATTTCCCTCCTGTTGCTCTGCTTTAGCTGACAATACCTGGTGAAATTCTTTATAGAAACAAGTGTTTTTGAGTGTAATCTAGAATTTTGTGCCTGCTAGTATATGATTTGACTTTCAAAGTTTACATCTTCTTCACTCTATGCTTTCCTTCTTATTCATCTAACTTAAAACACTTTCCCAAAAGAACTCCTTTTATATTCTGTCTAGATTCTAGAAGCCATGCACTATGCATAGTTCTTAAATTTGGCAGAAACATATCTGATTCCATTCACTTCCTGTAGAGGGAGAATGGAATTACTGTTTATGCAAAAATATATTATGGCCACCAGTATATTTTTGATGGCCCAAAACAACAAATTCAATGAAACACTCAAGTGAGAGGTCCAAATGGCTTATTCTTTTATTCACAGAGAGTCAAACTGGATGGCTTATTGCACCTGAGTTCCATTACACTCTTTTATTGTAAATGATGATCCCTTTTGGAAAACGAATATGTTTTATAAATTTAAATTCACTGCAATATCCTCAGTTAATTTTTTTACATCTGATATTTTTGGGTAATGATTTGCTACATTGCAGTGCATTATATTTAACTCATTAAGGGCAATCTTTTCCAAAAACAGGGATAGAACTGGTTTAGAGTAAATATGTATGCAAATTTAATTCTACAGTTAAGTCAAACATTACCTAGAAAGGTAAGAACTGAGAAACACACACACACACAACATACACATATTAGGTTTTCCTTAATATCTTCATGGAAAACTTAAAGTTTGTGACTTTTATATATAACTTTATGTATAATTAACATATGTATATACTTACATATGATTGTATATATAATTGTATATATATACATATATATATATATAGTGTTTATATATATATCTTTGTACTTGAACCTGGAAATACATTCCCATTTAATATGAAAAAATAGTCAAAACCTGAAAAAAGCTTACTTTGAAGAATGACTCATTGCTGCCAATAAACCTCTGCCAATCATTGTTATTCCATTTCCTGCAAAATTTATCCTCCATGCTCTGCTTTAAAATGCTGGAACTGAGACTGCAAACTACCTTTCTGCTTCATTAGATGGTTTCCTGTTAGGTCCCATAAGAAAAGGCACAAAGGAATCAAGAGGAAGGGGGAAGGAATTGCTCCTTCTTATTTTGTTTGATATTTTTATCAACAATAGTTTTTCACGCTACAAGAGGCAGTGTTATAGGCCCCAGTTCCTCTTATTATTCCCCCAAATATCCTTCCTGTGCCTCTTCAAAGGCACAGAACTATCTGACTAAAGTCTCTGGAGATGGTTTGGTGGTCAGCTTGGTACTGAAAATGATGCTGAGCCTTTTCCTAAAGGAACAAGGGAAATTGGAAATCTGTGGCATATGGTTTCATCACAGTCAAGTGAAATACCACCTGTAGGCAAATACCCTACTAGAGCAAATGCCGTGGGCACTAAGTAGTAACTTCACTTCACAGTTATGGTAGCAATAACAACTATAAGGGCTGTGAGTAAGATGGCCAGTGCTATCTTGCACTGGAGCACTTTCTGAAAGAAGTAATAAACTTGAGACTTTAATCTCTGAGATCAACTCAGTGTCAAAGTAATAGCTTCTCGCTCCAATGGTGGCTGGAAATTAATATCTTATTTCTTGTAGCCATAGGACAACATCCTTGAAAAATAAATCTAAATTTTATTGTATGGATTGCATAATTACTAGGCAATGAGATTTACAGCTATGAACCCTGTTATGTGAATGTTAGGACAGTGGAAAGAAGAGCCTGAACCTTGGAATCTGGATGAATTAAAAGAAGCTGAAAATCTTGAAACCCTAGAATGTCTCAGTGTCTCTCTTGCCAATGGACACTGCCTGCCCTCCCATCTGAGGAAACTAACCCTGCATTGACTGAATTTTTATAATAATTTCATTAATTCCCTATGTTAAATTCACTTTGCTAAATATTAAGATGATTTCCATTTTTTTCTGAGTAGACCGTGACTAATATAATATTTTCATACACATTTTTATTCTCCTTGAAATAGGGTGAGGAAACTTTGATAATATCATTATCCATTATAGCTCATTTTTAACTCTGTTTTTCTAACAAAACATAATAGATAAATATATGTTTTTAAAAGTTTCTGTATTTCTCAATGCAGAGATCATGTTATGATATAAATACAGCTCACAGTATACAAATTTCTGACTTCTTTTCACATCTTTTCTTTCTCTCTCCCTTCAACTTGCAATGATATTTGCTATTGGCAAGGCCGACAACCTCAAACCAAACTTAACAGTTTCCACCTACCCTAAACATGTACCTTTTCTTGTGTCTCCTACCAGGTTTAAATTCTCATTTATCAAATTAGTTGCCAGATTCATTTCAGTTTAGCAAAGGTTTTAGGACTTACTGTGGGTCTAGTATGGTGCAAGGCACATCCTGACACTGAGGTAAACTTCACGCCCATGTACCCCTATTCATTCATTCTACTTCATCTTAACAATCTTCTTAATGGTCTTTGTGCCTCATTTCTATTCTTTTTTTCATAAAGATTATGTTTGTTGGCAGTATTCTAAACTTTTATGTCTAGAAAGCCTATATAAAATTAGTAACATAAAAAAGACATCAACTTAGACCAAGACTGTGGTAAAGGAAGAACTACCATATACCTTCTCTTAGATGCCGTATGACTTACTTTGATTTTACTATATCTGTAGTTGATGGACTCAGAATATCCAAATATGCAGAATTGTGTAATGCAATAGTTCCAATCTTCTTTCCACAAGTATTCTATCTCTACATTCAATGGAATGATATTTATCTCTCTATATATCTGTGTAAGTTCTAAATAATTCACCTTTGCCTCGGAAATATATAATTTTATAACATAATATATGCATCACTGGTCCCTTCTGATGGCATTTCCAAGCTTCCTTGTTTGATAAGAGAGCTGAGAGCAATAGAAGTTGTATGTTGATTTGTTGATAATGAAGAAAAAGTGCCAGGCTGAACTTAACATATTCAGAGTCCATTTCATGTAGCAAAATTTGGTGTCCTTAACATTAAAAAATGGATTTCACATTTCTATTTTCTAATTTTGGAGAAATAAGTAAATTAAATCAGTGAACACAGAGGAGCTGCCTGATACTCCAACCTCTGAGAAACTGAAATGTCCAACACCAGACCTTGTTTCATTTAGGAGACATTTAAGGGAATATTTGTTAAATTATCAGCTAACCATTAAAGCTAAGCTAACAGAGACTTCAGCGGCCACACACAACAAAATTTTTCATATTTAGATAAGAGTCACTAAATAACAACTATAACAACAAACAGCAAAAACAGTAACTCTGGAGAGGGAAGAGAATCTGACTTCCAGAGTTGCCACATTGTATTAGGTAAAACGTCCAGTTTTCAACAACCGTAACGACAAAATATGAGGTATGCAAACAAACTAGAAATATGGCCAATGCACAGAAAAATAAAAGTAGTCAATAGAAACTACCCTAGAGGAAACACAGATATTGGAATTACTAGACAAATCAGCTACTTTAAATAAATTCAGGTAACTACAGAAAATCACATCTAAGAAACTAAAATTATTTTAGTTTAGTAGGAGTTTAGTTTAGTATGAGAATGATGTCTTGGCAAACAGAGACTACCACTTAGTAAGTAGAACTTTTAAAAATGAACCACATAGAAATTCTAGAGTTGAAAAGCCAATAATGAAATGAAAAATTCAATAGAGGGGCTCAAAGGCAGATTTGAACAGGGAGGAAAACAAAAATCAGTGAATTCAACTACAGCTCAGTTGAAATTATTCAGTTCAAGGAAAAATAAGAAAAAAAAAGAATGAAGGAAAATGAAAAGAACCTCAGAGACCTACAAGGCATCATCGAGCATACCAGCATCCACATGAGGGAATCCCAGGAGGGGAGGAGAGAAAGAAAGGGGCAGAAAAAAACATTTGAAGACCTAATGGCCAACAGTTTCTCAAATCTGCTGGAAAAACATTAATATAAACATCCAAGAAGTTCAGCAAACTTCAAGTGGGATAAAGTCAAATAAACCCCTAACTAGATACATCATAAATAGTCATCATCAGAAGCCATGCAGGCCAGAAGGCAACAGGATGACATTATTCATAGTGATGAAAGGAAAAGGCTCTTAAGAATTCTATACCCAGTAAAACACTATCAAAAGTGAAAGTTAAATCAGACATTCACAATATACAAAAGCTGAGAGAATTCACTCCTAGTAGACATGCCCCCCGCCAAAAATACTAAAGGAAATCCTGAAGGGTGAAATTAAAGCAAACTAGAGAGTGATGTGAATCCACACAAATCAATAAATGAGCACAGATAAAGATAATTACAGAACTAGCCTAAATGACTTCATTATAGTGAAGTCACTCCCTCGTGGAGCAAACTTTCGGTATGTAAAACCTTAATTCTACCCAACCAAACTGTCTTGTGTGCTATTTACTCAGCAATGTTCCCTGGGCCACAAACAACAAATTTAACTTCTATTCCCTTTGAAAGCCTTACAGTTATTTGAAACTACTTACCACGACCCCTTGGGTCTTCTCTCTATAGGATGATTTACACCACACTAAAGTATCAGGTTGGTCAAAAAGTTCCTTTGAGTTTTTCCATAACATCTTACCCGAACGAACTTTTTGGCCAACCCAATGTTAACCTCTTGACCCTTAAATGCCTGCCAAATATATCCCCACTGTTAGAAAACCTGTTGTTCACATTTTCTTTTCTCTGGTAGTGGGCCCACCTTTTGCATTTTGCAATGCTTTATTACAAGTTCTCCTTCCCTTGTGTTCTGAGTACAGAAGATACTCTTGTCTATAAGCTGCCATAAAATGTTCCTCTTGTAATTTTTATCAATGAGTTTTCTATCTCCTCATGGCAATCAGGTTTAAGACCATGAGCTTTGTTATGGTGATCTAAAATTCTGAGTAGTTGACTAGCTTAGATAACATTGGGAAAGTCAATTAAACATACTGAGATATGGTTTACTCATTTATATAGTGAATATGACAGCAGTTTTTGGAAAAATTTAAGAAAAAGAATGAAAACTTTTAGGAAAGTGCTTAAAAATGTTCACTATTGAAAATTATTGCAGGTTAGGAACTGGAACCAAGCACAGAACTTTTCCTATCGTGACCCCCTTTCACACCTACCATTTCTTAGGTGCCTCCTTATTTCCCAACCTCTGCTGCTTTTCAAAGTAAAAGTTTTGTGGAATGGGGAGATTCTGAAATGTCTCATATCCAAGCGATTAATAAGCAACTAACATTTGCAACATTCTGTGTTAACCAAATCTACCAGAAAAGATTTTTATATAGAAAATCTTGATTGCCGTGTGGGTGGGGTTCACTGAGTCATGTTTTTAGTTTGATCCTGAATAGGACTATGATTTTATGTCCAATTATGCATGACTGTTAAAGAATAAAAAGAGGATAATCAAATTTCATGCTTCACTAGTCAACTCAATGGCTGTGGAAGTGCAGCTTATGCTCTTTTCAAATGTTGCCAAGAGCCTTGTACAATTCATTGGACATCTAAGCGGGCAGCTTTACCTCTGTCAAATCAATAATGTGTAAAATTTACCTGTACCCCAAATCCAGAGTACTCAACCCCATGACTAGACAGATTTTGTAGCCAAACATCACATTCTCAAATGTTCTTTCCTCTTTCTCTAGTTTAAGGCGCTTGACTCTAAATTTTTAATATACCACTAACAGTATGACTAAATATTGCATATGAAGATTCAGACTCAATGAGCAGAGTTTTTTTGTTGTTATTTTTATTTTTTTTTTTTAATGTTGAGCCTTCTTTTAATTTATTTATTTACTTTTGGCTGTGTTGGGTCTTTGTTTCTGTGCAAGGGCTTTCTCTAGTTGTGGCAAGTGGGGGCCACTCTTCATCACGGTGCGCGGGCCTCTCACTGTCGTGGCCTCTCTTGTTGGGGAGCACAGGCTCCAAACGCGCAGGCTCAGTAGTTGTGCCTCACGGGCCTAGTTGCTCCGCGGCATGTGGGGTCTTCCCAGACCAGGGCTCGAACCCGTGTCACCTGCATTAGCAGGCAGATTCTCAACTATTGTGCCACCAGGGAAGCCCTAAATATTTTTTTTTGAGACAGCATTTTCTAAAGCCTCTGGAGTTTCATGGATAAAAGTATCTGAAGGATGCATGGAAGCATTTTTTTTTTTTAGTTTGTTCCATGGCTCACCTGCCTCAGAATTACCTGATATAACTGTTAATGTTATATATAACATTATATATACATATAATGTAATATATATATTACATAACTGATATAACTGTAAGTACAACAACAAAAATAATGCCATATATAAGAAAATGAGAGAGAGAGAGAGAGAGAGAGAGAGAGAGAGAGAGAGAGAGAAAAGGGAAGGGAAGGGAAGAGAAATATTTTAAACTCATTGTGAAACAAACATCACAGTCTCAGGAGAGGAATCTGCCCAGGAATCTGCCTTTGTAACATACATCTCTGATGAAACTGATAAACATAGAATTATGAGAACTTCTGGGCAATTTAATCAATAAGTCAATAATTCAAATAATATGACAGCTTGAGAACTGTTTGAGATTTAAGGAAATACACTATTAGCATCGCTCCAGCAATAGATCTTACCATGCATCATTGGAACTTCAAAGTTATGGAACTGATCCATTAGGAGGGACACAACATTTTTATGTGTAATAGAAGCAGATGCTAATGATTAAGTAATACAGTGGGTAATGCAGACAGCAAGTGTCATATTGAATTAAGTGATGAATATCTAATAATAAACCAGAATCATCTAGAAAGGAGGTGACATGATTTGAGACAGGCCTTAAAACCTGGATATTAAAGGATGAACAGAATAAGGCAGGATTTTCCATGGAGAGACAGACAATGTATATAAATAGAGAGAGATGCTAATAATATGCTGTTTTGGGGTGATAAAGTAAGATGTGAATAAGTGGGAATAAATAGACTAAAAATATGTGTCCTGTTTCCAAAAATACTCATGTCAGGAATACTTTCATATTGCATTATAGTGTCCTATATCAACACAAATCTCTGGATTTGGCTTACAGAGTACCCAGCGTGAAACAAAAATACTTGACCCACAGAGTCCCCTCCTTCATAGTGGATCAGTTCTACTTTGGGCCTAAAGCAGTGGGAAACTGAGACAAAAGAAAACGAAGTCCTTGAGGCAGCAACCAAAACTCCACTAAGTACAGGACAAAGTGACAAAGCAGAACAGAGCTGAAAGCAGAGATTGATCTGCCTCTGCTTATCTCTAGCTGGGAATCAGAAGGGGCACCTTTGTGGAAATATATATGTGAAGAACATCAGTCCACAAAATTTAACATAGTAAAATGCTGTTGAAATGGGAACTGGAAAAATCATTCATTTTAATAAACTCTAAAGTGCAGAATTATATTATTTCTCAGGATTTTGGTGCTAAATTCTAAATAGCTTGGAAAAACCTAAACAAGATTAACACATTTTGTTTTTTTCTACTTCATAAAATCAGAGAAATAAAGTTTTCACTCTTTCTTTTTCCATCTCCTAATTAGGTCAATACCACTCATTCACAGAGTTCTGGAACTGTGGTCAGTGTTGAGATGGCTCTTGTGGCATTGATGTGTAGATACACATGTAGATTTATCTACTAAATAAATCACTTAGATCCTTAGCACAAGTGGAAGCATTTGTTACATGAGAGAAGTTTCTAGTAGCTATACCCTGCCTACGTCTTAGAGGAATACCTCGTTTCAATTGGCAGTGAAAAAGCAGTACCAGGCTTTATCCCAACTGTTGGTCTAATGGCCTAAGGAAGGCTGCAAACCGGGATAGAAGGCATAGTTCCAATATACAAGAAGCAGGTTAAAAAGAGAATCAGAAGACAAGGAAGCTGGAGGACCAATAAAGCAAAGGCTATGGTGATAACTGAGACAGGGTAGCCCTCATAACGTTTGAAGAGGCCAAAGTCCCTGAAGTGTCTCCTTTCAGGATCCACCATCTCCAGGCATGAAAAACTGTCATGAAGCTTCTCAATCCACAGCAGCTCCATGATGTGTATGTTGTGATTGGGATTTTCTTCATCAATCCATTTTGTTTTGCTTGTCACCATTTTAGATGACACAGTTTCTCATTCATTGAAGGTCCTCCCAACATGTCTAGGATGTGGAGTATGAGAAGGGCTCTGTAGCTTCTAATTCTCTAGATTGAATTAGAACTCTTAGGTGAATTTTTCAAATGAATATCTCCCTCGAATCATTTCACTTTCTTGGAATGTAATTTCACTCTCCAATTAGCATTTACCCCTGATTGTACTTAAATGTTTCATAAAGGTGTTCAGTAAGCATTACCTCAGCTTTTCCCACCTATTGTTAGTTTCTCCTCTTTTTATTATGAACCAGTGCCCTGACTAATCAGACCCTTCCGAATGAGTTTACTAGAGGTTATATTTTCTAAGGAACATGTACATAATATATTTAGCGGTCATGTCAAGCTGTTATTATTGTTCACAATTAACTAAATGTCCATGTTTCATTTCCACCCTCTTCAAACACATACTCAGTAGTGCTCTCTCCATCCTCAAACCTGTTTTCAGAGCTTACATCCACTAGATAGAAATCATAACTGTATCTCTTCTCCTGCAGGGCAACTCTATTGATACTTATTCTTTCATTATTTTTTAAGTCCTCACAATTTGCTTAGAATTATGCTGAGTGCTACAGAGTGTGCATATATATATACATATACATATACATATATATATATATATATATATATAATATATATATATAATGATTAACCACATAAGAATGCTGCCCTCAACAAATATGCAAGCTAGTAGGAAGCAAGGGAGACCAGTAGTTTTGGATCATTGACTACTTAGCAGGCAAGATTACTGATATACATTATGTAAAATTCCACAATGAAGTAACTGTAATGATGAGAGTGAGGTTCAGAGACATTACATGATTTTTCCATATCACAGGCTTATTACTCATAGAGCTAATTGTGATTCAGGTCTGCCTGACTCCAACTTCTTTTTCAACAATATCATATGTTTACAAATAAATATAATACAAGGCAAAAAAGTAATCACTTATAGGAGTTGGGAAAAGGTCATAAAAGAAATCATCCAAACATCGTCTGTGTATAGACAATACCTGGCATGGAAGCTGGCATAAAGCTGGGAATTGATAGACATTTGTTGAGTGAATGTCCCTGCTTAATGTGACAGAAGGAGAAAGGAATGTTTATTAAAACCTTATGAAAGAAGTGGAATTTGAGCTTAAAGAATGGACAAACACAAATCAGGAACTGAGAGAATAGAACGGATTTCATGGAATATGGACCAAAATGAATAAAAGACATTGAGATGTGAAACTTTAGATTGAGTCTAAAGAACAGTGAGTAATCAAGTCTGAGTGAATCAAAGGTGTACAAAGGGGTGGTGTAAACAAAACACTTGCATTACAGGGAAGCAAATCTGATCATGGAGTAGCAGACATTTGTTTATATGTACACAAATAAGGAAGTAAATATTTTGTGGACAAAAATATATTACTCCAAATGAAATTATTCTCTCCCCAAGAGCCTTGGGAATTTCTTGGTGGAAGTAGAGGTTTCACCTGAACTGAATTGGAAAGTATAACATTTCTCTGAAAGCTTGTACTTTTTCTTCAAAAACACAAGGGGATTTTGTGCTGTGTTTTGTCATGTATGAATATATGAACATCTGACTGATATATTCATGTATACTTTAATATAATAACACATTCCCAGAGCACTATTAAACCATATTTATCCAGCAAGATCGATCATATTTATCCTGTGTCTTAAAGTATTCTGTGGCAAACTACTGCACAGCACAAGTGCACCAATTTGAGTACAATCTTACTGGGTATTTAATTGTTACTATACTGTAAATGTAGAGGAAAAAGTAATATAAATAATAAAACAATTAAGACATTTATTTTGAAATTTTAGAGAAACTTAAATTCCTATCAAGACTATAGGGTGTTATTTGAAATCGTTTTGTGAATCCACAAAATCAGGACTGGAAACGCCAAGCTTAAGAAAACATTTTGCATGGTGTTCCCTGCTCCAGGAAATCCAGTTTTAAGGGCAAAACTCAGGGCAGCATCATACAAACCACAAAGCAAAAATGTTATCAGTTGGTCACTGGGACATAAATATTTTCTGCCTTTCTTGGGTGTTTATTTTCTCCACACACCTCAGTTACTCTAACTTATAGATTTCTCTCTGTATTATTTTCTTATTACCACTGTAACAAATAGCCACAAAGTTGTGCTTTAAAACAACATAAATGTATGATCTTATGGTTCTAGAGGTCAGGAAGTCTTATGGATCTTGCAGGTTAAAACCAAGGTGTCAGGAGGGATGTGTTCTGTCTGGACGCTCAAGGGAGCCTTGTCCTTTCCAGCTTTTAGGGGCGGCCCACATTCCTTGGCTCTTGGCCTCATCACTCAGACCTCTGATTCCATTGTCACATCTCCTCTGACTCGAATCCTCTTGCCTCCTTTTTATAAAGAACTTTGTCTTTACATTTGCTCTATCTGGATAATCCAGGGTAATCCCCTCATCAAAATCCTTAACTTAATCACATTGCAAAGTCTCTTTTCCAAGCACATTTATCAATCACTTAATTTGTGATACACACTGCTGAAAATACAACAAAGAAGATTCTGCCCTACCCTAAAGGAACATGAAAGAACACGCAATCTTATAGAAAAAAAAATGACAAAATGATAGACCGTGTCTGTGGCAACAAAAGAAGAGAACTGGCATAATTTGTGTGAGTTTAGAATAGGGAGCAAACATCTCATCATCTCATAAAATGCTTTCAGTCAGTCAGTCTGTCTGTCTGTCTCAATATATACATATATCCCTCACATAGACAAGGCCAGTATTTTCTCTCATCTTTCTTGTTGTTATTGAGGCAGAAAAGCTAAATAAGTCATCCCAGATCATAAAACTAAATGATGAAGCAGGATTAAAATCTCATTACCTGATCATTAATTTTTCCATCTTCCCTCTGAAAAAAAAGTGTTTAAAAAAACCAAGAAAGAGTAATACAATAAGCAGACAAATGCTAATGCTTAGATCTCTTAGAATATAGCAATGCACAAATTATGCTAACCCACATCCAATTATAAATTTAAAGCTGACTGAGTTCAGTACTTGAGTTATGAATCAGACAACTCTGTTAATGTATAGACAATTTAAACCTTAAAAATAAATGTTACTGTCCCTTAAGTAATCCTTTTCCTTTTTTTCCTCTATATTATCCTACAATGCAGCCAGAAGGAGCATTTAAATATTCCACAAACATATCAGTATATTTCTACACAGAGAATGATGTAACTCAGGCCCTGGTGTCCCCACATAAGTCTAGCTCTGGATGCCTTGTGCAGATTTTATTCATATTTTCATGGTTTTTCATTTGCTTGATCATTTGAACTTTTAAACAACAAATACATAAGAGAAATTAGGTACATATAATATATTGTAAACACAAAAAGTTATGTATAGTGAAGTGGAACATGTTGCTATGTGAGCATAAAGGAAGATAAATGTGGCTTGACAGCGTACATCCACAATCTCTGTACCTTGACCTCTGCTTTTTTCATTTTTACTGAACTTGTCTGTCACTGGAAATAATGACTTTACCTACTGGTCTTTACTGCTCTGTTGTCAATGGCTAATCTTTTCATCTTTAAATGGAGTGGTGAAAGATACATGATGCTACAATCGTCTTCTGGTGTTTACTCTTTTAGAATTTTTAATATTTTCTAGAGAGGCTGAAAATGAACATTTAGGAAAAAATCACACCTATAAGATTGTGGTGGAAGTTAAATAAGACAAGGTGTGCAGAGTGCCCAGACGAGGATGAATAAAAACTATCGTGAGACTGCTTGTGAGGGAGTAAAATAAGTAGCTAACAAGTGAGTCTGCCCAGTGGTCTTACCATCCCATCTCAATTACTTGTAGCTCCCCAACATGTTGGAGACCCTAGAGCATAGGCATTAAGCCTTGTGAAGTCAGACTGCCTGGATTTGAATCCCAACTCCACTACTTACTACCTGTGTAATCATCAACACATTATTTAACTTTCCTAAGCCTCAGGTTTCTTACAGGCTAACTGGGTTATAATAATTACTCCTAGTTCATGGGACTTCTGTGAATATTTTAAGAGGGGGGGGAGAGAGAGAGAGAGAGAGAGAGAGAGAGGAGAGAGAGAATCATGTGTAAAGTATTCTGAATAGTGAATGGTACATTAAAATGACTTAGAAAATTTGGAGTAGTATTACCAGGTCAGTGACTTGCAGAAGTGTCTGAATATATCTCTCCAGGAAACCAAGGGTCAACTATTCATGTAGTAAATGCTGGCATGGTGACAACAGGCTCCAGATTTCATGATATCCAGTATCTATAATTGGTTTTATACTAAACTATTGTCCATCCTGCAGTGTCTTTCAAAATATGCAGAAATTAAACATAAACAGCACAGATGCTGCTATACTACTTGCTAACTCATGACAACCAAGATCAATAAATCCCAAAACTATTTCTGAGTTCTGGAGAGTCCTTAGAATACTTCTCAGCACAAATCTGGATGACGACTGTATTAGTTTACAGTTGCTGCTCTAACAAATCACCATAAGATTGTTGGCTTAAAACAACAAATGTTTTCCCTTACAGTTCTGTAGACAAGAAGTTCAAATTTTATGGGGCTAAAATCAAGATGTCAGCAGAGTTGATACCTCTGGTGGTTCCAAGGGAGAGTTTGTTCCTTGCCTCTTGCAGCTTCTATTGGCTACTGACATTGCTTGGCTGTGACCCCATCACTCCAACATCTTGCTTCCGTTGTCCTGTCTCCTACTTCCTCTTCTGTAGTCAAATCTCCCACTACCCCTGCTTTAAGGATACCTGTGATCGTATTTAGTTCTCACATAGTTACTCCAAGATAATCTCTCAGTCTCAAAACCCTTAGTTTAATCCTACCTGCAAAGTCTCTTTTGCCATATAAGGTAGCACTGAAACAGGTTCCAGAAAGTAGAATCTGGATATCTCTGGGAACTATTATTAAGCCTACCAACATCATAATTAATTGATAAGAACCAGCATATGAGACTCAGAAGTAATGGACTTGATAAAGTCAAGATGACAAATTTGGGTAGAAAGAGAATAAAGAATGTCTGATATCCCCTGCAGCATCTGCTACAGCTACTCTTTATTGTGAACACTCATCTTTATTATCCCAGCAAGATGATTTGTAAGCACATAAAGTTAGTTCATTTTCAAAATTTGTCAATGTAAAAGCTCAAATAATAAAACATTTATATTCATACGGGTGCTGAAGTAAACCTGACAAGAGAATTTATCTTTACAACTGGGTGGTGGAAGAAAGAATGCAGAGAGTGAGAGGTGGCATTTTCCTTTAATATATGGAGAAATGTTACACCATTACTTCAACCATTTATGGGAAGATTAATAAACACTCAATGCAATAATTATAGAACAATAAATAATCATATTATATTATAGGTAAGTTGATTTGGGGGCATAGCCTTTGGGTAAGACTTTTGATTTAAAAAGAAGGAGAAGAGAAAATATCATCTTGTGTTTACTCTAAATTAAAAATTGAATATTTAGGTGTGAAATTAACATATAAGTGATGGAAGGGTCTATGATACTCTGTCCTAATTAAATGTGGAAGAAAGAGTACTGGGTGACTTCTTGATAATGACTCTCTCCAGTTTGCATTCATTATTTCCAGCACTTCCAACTCAACCATGTGATCTGAACCAAGCCAACTAGGGGGAACATTTGCCAGATACTCACCAATAGTTCTTTGAATAGTTGAAAAGGGTAGGCTTGTTGTAACTTACATCTATAGAGTTACTTTTTCTTTATTAATAATTTAAAATATCTGTCCATCTCAGAATGGTCCCATAATCCATAGGATTGAAGACCTAGAAGAAGTTACTGTTTTGATGCTGAACTTACAACAGTTAATTGGATCACAAGTAAGCACTAAATTCAGGTTGAGTCAATCACATTCTCTCATATAATGATTGGGAAATTTCTATGAGATTTTGATAGAGCAAGTCTTTGCACAGGTCTGGACATGACTAGACATGTCTGGACTGGCAATATGTACATTTCATAATTTAGAGGTAGTTGAGACTTAGTCTGGAAAGGATGAAAGAGGAGGGGGATAGGCGTGGGTAATTTCCAAAAAGCTGTGGTATATTTGCTGGGGATAATTAACAGAGGCTTTTCTGGAAAGTAGACATAGAAAATAAAGATAATCTAGCAAAGTTCCTTAGAAATCCATCTTCTTGCTGCGGCAACATAAAAAGATGTGACATTTGGGCCAATTGCTAGGGCTTGGTCAAAGCTAATGACCTATCCATACTGAATCTTAATCCATTATTTTTCTGTAGATTTGAAAACATCTCTCCCAGTTCATCTGCTATAAAGCATACTCACTGAATAGTTTTCCTACCATAAGAGATACTATTGCCCTGAGCATATGTGTTCTATCCTTCCATTTTTGTGCCAACAATAGTTATACCAGACTGAAATCTAAATGGTAAGGATTTGAACTAAACCCTGTTTTGAGGGAAAAAGCTAAAATTAATTAGGCCATCCAGGAATTTAATACATCCCTATGGACTCCATAATATGCATTAGCAATGGTCAACATAACTTTTAATAACATTTTTGGCACATAATTTTGCAACTCCTTTAATCTGAGTTAGTGGAGAATTATCTGAGGCAATCTATGATATATGAAAGTACAACCATTACATCGATGTAGAGCCACCCAATGGACCCTGAATGCTTTATTTATTTACTTTTAATTTGTAATTCAATCTAAAATGATCATATAAGTCCCTGAGCAGGAGTTGATATTCTTTCATAGAGATAATGAGTAAGAGAGCAAGCTTGGGATATTGAACAACTTTTTCCTTCCCTCTCACCATGGTGTCTCTACCCTCAGCCCACCATATCTATCTTGTTAGTTCCTTGATGACTTGAGCTTCCAGAATGCCATATTCTGCCCTTCTGTTTATCATGCAGACTCCCTAGTACATGAAACATGTCAAGGAGATTCTGATGACCTCAGTAGGCCCCATTCAGTACCTAAATGTCACAATAAAGATAGTCATGAAATATAATATTGGTAATGCAAGTGCATTTTTGAGAGTAATGCCATGTAGGAAAATTGAGAAGTCCCACAGTGAGCATTTTGAAGATATCATCTGACCATAAACAAACCCTTCAAATACACCAAAGCACTGAGCCAAATATAAAAACTAATAAAATGCTTATAAAAGAATGTATACTATCCAGGGAAAACAGGTAAATGAGGCAAGAGAACAAGCAGGAGATTTACAGAGGACCTTTACGTTATTGGGGTAGAGTTAGGGAAGAACAAACTCATAAACTTTCTGACTCAAAGAGGCTACAACATCTGAATGACATGACTGAAATGTGTAGCGTCATTTGTTATCTGTGTCTGCCCAAAATTCATCTTCAGTTCTTATGAGATTATCTTTCTGAGTTTACTTGGTAAACAAACCATGTTGTTAAGGTAGGTAGGCATTAGCTAAGGGGATTACATGTAGTTCAGATATGTCTAATCAGAATACCACTGGTGTGATGAATTGGGAGACTGGGATTGATATGTATACACTGATGTGTATAAAATGGAAGACTAATAAGAAAAAAATAATAATAAACATTAAAAAAAAGAATATCACATCGTACTGGCCATCATATGTAAGTAGAATCAGACCAACCAGAGAAAATGATACTTAGTTCTATACCTTCTGTTGAAAACTTTGGGAAGGGAACATATTTTTCTGATAGACTCAGAAATTAGCAAGGTACAAACCTGTGGCTCTAAGAGGGTAACATGATGGGGGAGACTGTTTAAGAATGAAGTCAGCACACACACGTTCACATCAGTGCACACACACACACTCACGTGCAGGTCCAGAAGATGAAGAGAGGCCAATTACTAATAAAGCTGCTGAGCCCCTATTCAGTTCCCCTACATTATTAATATATAGGAGCAAATAAATAATCATTTTTGCTTAAAATTAGTTTGGGTTACATTTCTATCACTGACATTCCTTAGAATAGTCATTATATATACAAATTCTTAAGCATGTGACTTACTTAGGAAAATATCTCAATGAATGGGTATGGGAACAAGGTCATAATAGGGTATTAGGGGTATTAGGGAAAGCTAACGTAAGGTTATGTTACCAAGTTTACCATTACTATGGACCATTGGTCATGAGTGCTGCTAGGAATATTTCCAGTGTTGCTAATCCAAAAAATGGAATAGGACACTAGCTACTGGCCATACACCCAACATACAATCATAGGGTAAACACAGGACAATTACTATTGAATCTCTTTTTCAAAACTGTGAAAACAGGAGAAATACAACAGTCAATGGTTCGAAGCAATTCTGAATTTAATAGGTCTGGTCCCTCAAGGGAGCAAAAACAGAGAGCCAGGCCTTATTTTAGCCATGATTGTCCTTGAGTATGTTTTATATGGTAGATTTATGTAATTTTCACAATCAACACCTGTGTTTTCACCTATTTTCAACTTCTCCTCATTATGAGTGATTATAATTATAATGAGACACAAATTTCTTTTCTATCAATTTAATGAGATTAGTATTGAATATAAGAGGAGTCAGTACATAAATGGGCAAGCCTTGGAAACTCTCCTGCTTCCACCTTGCAGCAGTGAATGTACTGTCTATTCCATGTGGGTAGTCTTAGTTTTTCAGGTATAACAGGAATCAGTAATTAATGAATGAAAGAGAATCCATGAAACTAATTTTCATTGGTGCAATGGAAAAAGAGCTAGGACAATGATACTAACTCCAATCCATTGCTAATACCTGCCTAGAACATTGTTTTACATGAGTTTCTGAGGTCATGTTGTGAAGAATAACTCCATCTTTCATCAAAGGATAAGAGAATGCAAAGGATTAGCAGACATGCCTTTTACTTGCCTTCCTGAAAAAGGGCTGAGAGGGATACAGTCTCAGGGATAAAAGGGGGAAGAAATTTTTTAATGGGCCTCATTCTGAATTTGTCAAGAGTAGCTGCAGTGTTATTATACTCCTATAATCCCAGACAGTATTTACAGATTGGATATGCATGAGTTCCTACAGGCATCTTACATCCTGGCACTGGAGAAGCTCCAAGGCAAGAAGTGAGAAATATATGGTGCAAGGCCTGAAGCAAGGTATACCAGGCTGTACCATCAGAAAGCTTGTCACAAGAGTGGTCACCATAGCTGTGGAGATGACAAAGTCATAAACAATAGAAGTTCAATCAAGATATTCCCCTGCCCACAGTTTATGACATTATACTCTATAATAGCCTGTGCTGGTAATCAACAAATTCCATAGGGTTTTACCAATATTAGGGAGTAGCCCTTCTGCCATGACAGTTTAGAAATATATCTAACCATTTATTACAAATACAGATTTAATTTTTGAGCAGTAATCATGCCATTCAAGCTTAGGGTACAGCTGCTCTCTAGAGGAGAGGCAATGAAAGAAAATTTAACAGTGCAACATACTAATAAAATAGGGAAATCCCAGCATTCATTTTAAAAATGATAAAAGCCTGCCTCATGTTTATTCTTACCTTCTGCAAAAATTGGTGTTTTCCATAAGTTTTAGAGAATAAAACCAACAGATGTGAAGCAGAAAAAAATGATGGATGTTAAGAAATTAAGGTGCCTCATAATGGGTTATAAAATTGTACCTCTTTGTTGCCCGTGAACTATTGATGAGCTTGCAACGTTTTAGACCACTTTAGTTTATGATGAAACAGTTTTAGTTCATTCAGCAAGACCAGATATAATTTCCTTATCATTAGAATAGTTTAATACCTTCATTAAATCACACATCATAAAGCAGAGAGTGATTTTTATATCTACTCCAATCACTCATCGTTCCTGTTGCAGAAAAGAAAGCACTGTTTTCTGTTGATTCCAAAGGCAGACTTAAGTCTAGTATCTTCATGATCCATCACAATTAGAGTGGGAAGATAACGAGACAGGGCTTCTGTTGCCACTATTGTTGTATAACCGTGATTAGGGATGCTGCTAGGCTTTGGAACAAATGAGAAGCACACATTGCTGATTTCAACTGTTACACATCCAGCATTGCAATGCTGACTCTTGGGAGCGAGGAGCTCGTTTTGCTACCAAATCCATGGGAGATCTATGGGGGGGGGGGCTCCCTTCATCCCTTACCACTTTTCTCAGTGGCAAAACCTTTCATGAGCAAAGCACGTGGGCTGGGTATGAAAGTCAGAGCTCAGACAGAGCTGAGGACATCTGACTCATTGTTTCCAGAGGAAGCCTGACTATTACCTTACTCCTTTCATCTACTGAGTATCTCCTCAAAAGGCTCTCTCTTTCCCCTATACAGAGTGCCTTTACTTTGTATTCAAAATGTATTGGAAAGAGGGAAGAGGCATTTATAACACTGTAATAATAAATGCTTCAGTCTCTAGGTGATACAGGCCCCAGTGAAACTTAAAAATTTTGGTGAGTTTCTAAAATGGCTGTGATATGAAGAAGAGCATGTACTATAAAGAAAAAGCCACTGATGAACTGGGAAACTGGCTACTGGCCATAATTTAAAAACAGAGAGATTCAAAAGATTCTGTGCCAAGAGAAAGCTTGATGGTTTAGTCTCATCAACAATTTGGGGAATGATGGATTCTAGCTGTCTCATGAAATAATATGGGACAGAACACTAAGAATGTAGGATTAAGAGTTTAATAATGAGAAAAAGGGACAAATAATCAAAGGAGTAAATATAACCTATGATATGAATGGAAACTGTACAGCACTCCCATCTTCTACCCTAAGACATTAATCTACCAAAAAACTCTTTCATGCAAAGTACTAAGAAAATCACAAAACCTTCTGCAACAAAACCTCTGAGCAAACATTCCCAACCTTTCAAAAAGAATTCTACGTGTAATCTCTGATCTATAACTGTACACAGTTTTATCTCACACTCTGAGCCTCAATATAATGTGTCAGTATAGGGGCAACATTAAAAGTGAGTTTTAAAACAACTTACATTTTCATAAGCTACCTGAAATGTTCCCTTTCAGCATTTTAGAATATCTAATATCTATGTGTCACTTTGCCATGTATTACCATGTACATATGATATTTTATAGTTTACAAAATCCTTTCATAGGCATCACCTTTTTTGATCCTTACAACTATATGAGGTAAAACAAGGTAAGTATCAATATTACTAATCTAAGATTTTAAAATTTTAAAAAGTAAAAACAAAGAAACCAATAAAAAAAGAATAAATAAAGCACCTACTTTTTTGGTATGTATATTCCAAGACTGATTATTTAAAAAAAAGACCAGTTGCCAAAATGAAGTTTAAGAATAAATTATTATTAAAATTATTATTAAGGTCTATTCCAAGAAGAGCATCTAAGAATTCTTTGGCTACAGCTAGAAAGGGTCTTCCTAGTTTTCCTGAGGTCTTACATGGATCCTATTTGTAACTAAGAACTACCCTGTCTAACCCAGCAATTCTATCTCCACATAAACAATATCTCAAGATGCCAAGATTAGAGAAAGCCAGAAAATTACACAATAATATTTTGTGGAAAACAATGCTCTTCTCACTCTCCAGGGCATTTTTTTAATATACTGAAACAGGATATTTATTCTTCTGGCCATCTATGTGACTGGCTATAAATATTATGCACAGGTAACTACTCTGCTGAAACAAAAACAAAATTGTAGAGCTAATCTAGCACCAGTGACTTGTTTATGAACAAAGTAGAAATCAAAACTTTAAAAGCAAATTATAATTTTTTCAAATTACTTGAAACCTACCCCATAACACAGGGTGAAGTATCCTATGATAGTTAATAGTTCACATTCTGGAACCAGACTGCCTGGTTTCACATTTTGCTTCCTTGCCCATGGCTGAGCACTGTGTGAGCAGGTCACTTAAATTCTCAGTGCCCCAATTTCCTCCTTTTTTTTTTGTTTGTTTGCTTTTAGAAATATGTTAAGAGAATCTACATCACTGGACTATTATGGGGACTAAATAAGTTAGTATGTATAAAATACATAGACTAGCCACTGACACATAGTAAGTGCTACTTAAGCATCTGATATTAACCTGATTTTTACTCATTTTACTCTTTCTAAGCCTAACCCAGTATCCATATTAACTCTCATCATTCATCATCATCTTCCTTATAGATAATGACTTGGCTGTCTTTTCTAATGGAATGTTTAGATTTGGAATATTGTTTTGATTTTAAAGAAAATGGTTGTATTCTTATCTGAGAGCTGCTCAGATGAGAGATTTGTTTCCCCAGATGGAACTGGTCACATCCTTGCTCAGCACAGACTTTGAGGGAATTAATCAGTTTGCTTTTCCTTAGGAGAAGATATAACAATAAATCTGATGCTTCATTTACATATCTTGTACCCAGAAAATAATTACCTTCTCTCTTCAATATTACACTACCCAGTCCTTCAAATGAAGTCATTGGAAGTGACAATTTACCTTGATTATGAAAATTAACAAGCTTATATGAAACCACAGCAGATTTATTTTCCTGTGATGTACTGTATATAAATTAGAATTTCTCATCTGTTGCTCCACTCCATACACCCCCAGTGTAATTACATATGATTAAATTTACTTTCTGTCTTTAACTTTCAGATGTTCCCATATACTGGCTTTTCCCTGTTTCGTCTCTTGAAGATCTTTTCTCTGGAAAACAATAATGTTAGTTCAGGAAATCTTTTGATAATGAGCCTAGAAATTAGGTCTGGAAAATTTATAATCATATACTATGCTCAACTACTCTAAAACTTCATACATTTACAGTGTAGTTAAGTAAGTTTAAGCATAATAGAAGTAGAATATTTAAAGACTCTAAGAGCATCTAAAGAAATTTTTAAAGTATTTTATTACTTTAAAAATTAAGCCACTTTTGTCAGCTAGTAAGGATATTAAAGCTATGTTTAAAAATACAATTAAAATATATTTATCAGGTATAACATAGTCACTTATAAAGTCTCATCTGGTTCAAAAAAAAAACCTTATGGAAGTAAATGTCTTTTGCACATTTAGGCATGGCTTATGGCATCCACATTATGCTGGAGGAAAAATAACAATGTTTCAGCTCAATGAGAATACTAAAATTGATTTAAGCTTCTTTTCATTGGAGTAAAATTTATTACATTCATAATGAGCAAGTGAGAGTTTAATTTTCTAATAAGACTTTTATTAGCATTAAAAAAAACCTGTTTGCCTTCTCTACAAAGGATATTTCCAAGTCATTAAAAATGGTTACATTTTTTCAATTAAAAAGTTAGAATCACTTTTTTAAAAACTGGAAATGAAATTGCTGAAGATCATCCTAATTGGAAAAACTTTGAAAAAATCTTCAGTATTTTATAAACATGAAAGTTCTAAGGTATATGGACTTTGGGTTTCTGGTATAGAATCTAAGGAACTTGGAAGTTGCCACTCCATCTTAAAAACAAGGAAAAAACTCAACAAACTGAAAAATCAACAAGTTTTCTTAGATCTGGCAGAGAAGTGATGTCTCAGAGAACATTGCTGACTCCAAATTGGAGTGACACAGGCAAATACAGAGTATCACAACTCACTGGCACAGAAATCCAGGAACAAAAACTTCTGCAGGAACCAGAGGCATGGTAGGAAAACCTGAATTATGGCTAACAAATTGGTGGAGACTCAACAGGGATAAATAATGATAGTTAAAAATTCCAAGAGAATCTTGAAATAGAGGAGCCTTTACACTTCTATGAGTTTTATCTATAGGAACTCTAACAGGTCCTCACAGTGAATATCAGATAAAAATCTCCTCTCACTTCCTGCAGGGGGAGGAGGAAAGAAAGGAACCACTTTGAAATACCTCAGAGCATTCTGTTCTTCTTAGCAAGACTTCCTCTGAGGAGAAACTATTTTACTGGACCCTAGCCTGCTGGGGTTTTATCAGACTAAGCACGGGGGTTGGGGAGGGAGATATCCAACTCTATAGTCAGCTCCAGCTTTCCACATGAGGGAAGAGAACTAGCCAACTCCAATCTCTTGAGCCTTCCACATAGGGGAAGGGAAATACACAACTCCAGTCTCCCCAGCTATCCTTCCTACTTAAGGGAGAGGGGGAATGCTGAGAAGAGCACTGGTGATGTTCACAGTCCAGGGACATAAGCTCACCAAAAGACTGAGACTTAACCACAGGATGGTAGAATGCTTCCCCTCCCCACCCCACTACACTACTAAAGACCTGTTTACTACAGTTCCTTTAACCCAATACATTATGTCTGCCTTTGAATAAAATATTATAAAGCATACTAAAAGGAAAAAAAAATTTTGAAGAGACTGAACATCAGAAACAGAGGCAGACATGACAGACATATTGGAATTATCAGACCAGTAATTTATAAAAACTATGATTATTATGCTAAGGGTTTTACTGGAAAAAGTAGATAACATGTAAGAACAGGTGGATAATATAAGTAGGAAGATGGAAATTCTAAGAAATAATCAAAAAGAATGCTGGAGATCAAAAACATTGTAACAAAAATGAAGAGGGTTCTTGATGGGCTCACTAGTAGACTAGACATTGCTGAGAAGAAAACATCTGAGCTTGAGGATGTAACAATACACATTTCCAAAGTGAAAAGCAGAAAGAAAAAAAATACTGGAGGGAAAAAAAAGAAAGAACAGGATATCCAAGAGCTGTAGGCAAACTACAAAAGGTATAAAATACACATTATGGGAATACTAGAAAGACAGAGAAAGGAACAGAAGAAATATTTGGAACAATAATGACTGAGATTTCCCCCCAATTAATGGCAGACAGCAAATTACATATCCTGGAAACTCAAAGAGCATCAAAAAGAATGAATATCAAAAAAAAATTTAGGTATATTCAAAATTCAGAAACTCAAGGATAAAGAAAAATCTTGAAATACACTAGAGGAGAAAAACATGATACCTACAGATGAGAAAAGATAAGAATTACATCCACCTTCTCAGAAAGCATGAAAGCAAGAAATGAGTGGACTGAAAACTTAAAGTGTTGAGAGAAACACACACAAAAGAAAACAAAAAAACCTCACCAACCTAGAACTCTAAAGTCTGCAAAATTTTCCTTCAAAACTGAAGGAGAATTAAAGAATTTCTCACAGAAGCAAAAATATAGGAAAATTATTTCAAGTAGATCTGCCTTGTAAGAAATGTTAAAAGAAGTTTTTCAGAAATATAGAAACCTATATAGTTCAGAAATTTGGATCTAAAGAAAGGAGGTGTATTAGAGGAGGAATAAGTGAAGATAAAATGAAAACTTTTATTTTTCTTATTCTTAATTGATCTACAGATAACAGTTTGTTTAAAATAATAATTTCAACAACATATTCAATTACATATACTCGTGTGTATATATGTGTGTATACACAGGTATACATATATGTGTGTGTGTGTGTGTGTGTATATATATATATATATATATATATACACACATTTATGAATAAGTTAAATGAAGGACAGCAATGATACAAGAGATGGGAGGGAGTAATTAGAGATATGTTGTTATTATAAGATACTTTCACTACCCATGAAGTGGTATAGTGTTATTAGAAAGTGGACTTAGATTACTTGTAAATGTAAAATTCAAACTCTAAGACAGTCACTTTTTTTTTACAGAAGTCTAATTGATATGATAAGAAAGGAGAGAAAATAGAATCATATATAATACCCAAGTAAAACCACAAAAGGCAGAAAAGGAATGGAAGGTAAAAATAGAAACAAAGAACAAGGGCAACAACTAGAAAATCATTTAAAAAATATATGGTAGATATTAATTCAATTATATTAATAATTCCCTTAAATGGTTATGGTATAAAGGCACCAATTAAACAATGGAGAATGTCAGAGTGGATGAAAACAAAAGACCCAGTTACATGTTGTTTAGAAGAAATCACTTTAAATATAAAGACACATATAGATTAAAAGGAAAAGGAAACAGAAAGATATTCCATGTTAACACTAATCAAAAGAAAGCAGGTATAGCTATACCAATTCCCAACAGAGCAGACTGCAGAACAAGCAAAGTTACCAGGAATAAAGTAAACCATTACATGATAAAGGGGTCAATACTCCAAGAAGACACACCAATTCTCAATATGTATGCACCTAAAAATAAAGTGTCAGAATACATGAGGTAAAACCTGATACAACTACAAGAAGAAAAAGATAAATCCACTATTATATTTGGAGGTTGAACAGCTCCCTATAAAAAATGTATGAATTAGGTAGAACTCAACAACACTATAGATTAAATGGATATAATTGTCATTGATAGACTACTTAATCCAACAAGGGCAGATTATACATTCTTTTCAAGCTCGCATGGACCATTCACCAAAATAAACCACATTCTGGGCTAGAAAACACACCTAACTTATTATGATCGATACTGTTTTCATAAGTAACTTGTATGATACTATAAATTTTTATTTTTGGAACAAGATGAAAGTAATAAAAAAGAGGAAATCATGAATTTCTGAAATTCCTTCCATGTTCTCAAAGCCATGTACTAAGGCAATATAGAATAGTAAATAAACAACACAACTTGAAAAATAAGAGTAACACATAAGATAATATGACATTATATATTCAAGTGTTTATAGTTCCTCTGTCATCATTAATAAGTAAGGCAGAGTTGAAAAAGCAAGAAACTATATAAGTCAAAACAAAAACAAAAAGTATAATCCTAGGACTAATAAGCAATGCTAACAAGGTTGCACAACACAAAGTTAATATATAAAAGTTGATCACTTTTTTAATATACCAAAAGTAAACAATTGGAATTAAAAACAACACCATTTATATTAAACCCTCCCACAATGAAATACTTAGGTATAAATCAGAATTTTGTAGTTTTCCTTATATACAAGATCCATATAAAGAAAACTACAAAATTCTGATGAATAAAATCAAGAAAGAATAAACAGAGAGATATTTCCTGCTCTTACATAGAAAGACTCAATATCATCAAGATGTCAGTTCTTCCCAACCTGATCTATATATTCAATGCAATCCCAGTCAAAATCCCAGCAGGTTATTTTATGTATATCAACGAACTGATTCCTTAAAGTTTGTATCTATAGTCAAAAGACTCAGAATAGACACTTAGGTTGCTTCCATGTCCTGGCTATTGTAAATAGAGCTCCAATGAACATTGCAGTACATGACTGTTTTTGAATTATGGTTTTCTCAGGGTATATGCCCAGCAGTGGGATTGCTGGGTCATATGGTAGTTCTATCGACAGATGAATGGATAAAGAAGATGTGGCACATATATACAATGGAATATTATTCAGCCATAAAAAGAAATGAAATTGAATTATTTGTAGTGAGGTGGACATAGAGTCTGTCATACAAAGTGAAGTAAGTCAGAAAGAGAATAACTAATACCATATGCTAACACATATATATGGAATCTAAAAAAACAACCCAAAAAAATGGTTCTGAAGAACCTAGGGGCAGGACAGGAATAAAGATGCAGATGTAGAGAATGGACTTGAGGACCGGTGAGGGAGAAGGGTAAGCTGGGATGAAGTGAGAGAGTGGCATGGACATATATACGCTATCAAATGTAAAATAGATAGTTAGTGGGAAGAAGCCACATTGAACAGGGAGATCAGCTCGGTGCTTTGTGACCACCTAGAGGGGTGGGAAAAGGAGGGTGGAAGGGAGATGCAAGAGGGAGGTGATATGGGGATATGTGCATATGCATAGCTGATTCATTTTGTTATAAAACAGAAACTAACACACCATTGTAAAGCAATTATACTCCAATAAAGATGTTAAAAAAAAGACTCAGAACAGTCAAAACAATATTAAAGAACAAAGTTGGAGGACTGATGCTACCCAACTTTAAGACTGATTATAAAGCTACAGTAACCAAGAGAGTATGGTATTCATGAAAGAACAGGAAAAAAAAAAAAAAACCCACAGAATAGAGAACCTAGAAATAGACCTGCCTAAATACAGTCAATGAATCTTTGACAAAATAGCAAAGGCAATACAGTGGAGAAAAGATAGACTTTTCAAAAAATGGTGCTGGAAATCCACATGCAAAAAATATATATAATAGGGTGTGCGTGAGGTGCCGGGGCTCTGCGGGACAACGTTGGAGCCGGGAGCATGGGTGGCAGGCACTGTCTTGGAGCGGGGTGTGAGGAGAGCAAGGGCAGGCTGCTGCCCATACCATGTGGCCCTGTGGACCCAGTGAGGGCCCCCCGGCAGACCGGGACCCTCTCAAGGGCACACTGAGGAGGCAAAGTGCACACTCCTGAGAGCGCTGAGATTTAAAATATATATACCTATATATATTATATAAAACAGGTATATATATATATATATATACCTATTATAAATTTTATTACATTTAATAATAGTCTTCTAGACACAAAACTTACACTCTTCACATAAACAATAGCTCAAAATGAATCATAGGCCTAAAATGTAAAATGCAAAAATTTAAAACTCATAGAAGATGACATAGAAAAAAACTAGAATGACCTTGGGTGTGCTGATGTATTTTTAAATACAATACCAATAACAAGATATGTGACAGAAATAATTGATAAGCTGGATTTCACTGAAATTAAAAATTTCTATTCTTCAAAAGACATTTATCCAGAGAATGAGAAGACAAAACACAGACTGGGAGAAAATATTTGCAAAAGACAGATTCAAAAATAAAAACACAATCAACCCAATTAAGCAGTGGCCCAAAGACTTTAACAGGTACCTCACCAAAGAAGATACAGATGGCAAATAAGCATCTAAAAAGATGTTCCACATCATACGTCATCAGGGAAATGCAAATTAAAACAATAAGATACTGTTAGAATGGACAAAATTAGTAACATAAAATTCTGGCAAGGATGGGGAGCAGTAGGAACTCTCAAATATAGCCACTTTGGAAGACAGGTTGGTGATTACATATAAAACGAATCATACTCCTACCATACGATCCAGCAATTGAGCTCCTTTGACACAGGAGTTGAAAACTTCGGACCACACAAAAACCTGCACAAGGATGTTTACGGCAGCTTTATTGATAATCGTCAAAGCATGGATGCAGCCAAGATGTCCTTCAGCAGGTAAATACACAAATAAACTGTTACACCCAGGCAATGGAACACTATTCATCACTAAAAAGAAATGAGCGATCAAGCCATTAAAATATATGAGGGAAATTTAAGTGCATATTACCAAGTGAAATAAGCCAGTCTAAGAAGGCTTTATACTATATGATTCCAAGCATATGACAATCTGTAAAAGGCAAAACTATGGAGGCAATAAAGAGATCAGTGGCTGCCAAGGATCAGTGGCTGGGGCTCGGGGGCTGAACAGGCAGTAATAGAGGATTTTAAGGGCAGTGAAAATACTCTGTAAGTTATTAAAATAATAGCTATATGCCATTTGTCCAAACCTATAGAATGAACAAAATCAAGAGTGAGCCCTAAGCAAACTAAGCATTTCAGTGATTATGATGTGTCAATGTAAGTTCATCCTCAGTTTAAAAAAATGTACAATTCTAGTGATTAATGTTGATAATGGAGGAGGGTATGCATGTGTTGGGCCGGGGTGTATATGGTAAGTTTCTGTACTTTCCTCTCAATCTTACTGTAAACGTACAACTGCTCTAAAAGCATAGTCTGTAATAAAATAACAAGAAAAAAATACCGTAACCTATCATAAAGCTTTCTGAAATATTTACATAAGTGTACTCAGAATGACCAAACTATGCTGGATTCAAAAACCATTACCTAGAACATTATAGTTTCTTCTGCTTACTATTTACCATACATATAGAATTGGTAACATGTGGGGTTCAAGAGTTCAGAGAGAAAGAGAAAATTAATAAATAGAATACTCAGAAGTCTCCCTAGAAGACATGCGACATGCACTGAACCTTCTTATACTAGTAGAATTTGGATGAATGTAATGAAAGAAAAAAAGAAAGAACTTGTGCAAATTGTAACAAACATGGCCTAGGATAGAGGCCATGTTTGTTACAATTTAGTAGGTTTAGTAACCATCAAAATCATGCAGATCGTGGTCTCCACAGCATCAAACAATGGAAAGTAGATTTGAATGAATATTGAGTCTGTTTCATCTTAACAAATAATAAGAATTTTTTTTTAAAGTTTAATCTGGATTTCCTATTTTAAATACTAGCTTGAGAGAAAAATAAATAAATAAATAATTGATTAGTTTACAGATTGAATAAGTAGTAGGTTGAGTATTCCATACAGGAATAAAAAGGGATCCAAAGTCATACCTTGCCAAATTTCAGAATTCAAAAATTAAAAAGACCATAAGGATTTCCAGAGAGCTAAAATAGGATGGAAAATAGAATGGTATCAGGAATCTCAATAGGCTTATTAGTGAGAGAAAACATAAGATACATGCATTCAATAACATTATGATAAAAATTACTCTCAATGTAATATTGTATATTCAGCAAGTCTCCTGATCCCGTGTGACAACAGAATAAAGAGAAATTTCAGACATGAAATCTCTCTTCTCCTTCTCCATTTCCATCTCTTCTTCCTCCTCCTTCTCCTGCCCTCACACACCTTTCCTCAAGAAGCTACTGACCTAGAAGTTATCCAACCACATAGATTAAACAGAACAAATAAACTGACAAACAAAGATCAAGACATCAGAATCCAGGAAACAGCAGCTACACTCAGCAGATACAAAACATAAAGAATGTAATCTATTTTTCAGTAGGAGGTCAGAAGTCTCCAGAATGTGGATCGATCAATAGATTCTGAGGTACAGTTCAGAATCTGGAAAGAGAAATATTGTCTGGTATATGAGAGGTCAGATGTAGTTCACAGAAAGCTTTACCTTGAACTGAGCAGTGTCTACAGGACCATACTAAGGTACACAGTGACTAGTTATTTAACTAAACATTGTTATGTACGTGCTGGATGTCTCCAGGCTAATTTGGTTAAGGTGCGAACTTAGCTAAGCTTGAGCTGTGTATCACAGAATGCCCACCTCTGTATGATACCAGGTTAGGGCTGGCAAAAAGAGAAAGTTACATGAGAATTGGAAGAAATACAGCAAATGCCATTAATATCAGAAAGCTGTCTTGGGCAGATATGCTTACATACAGGTACAGATTAGCATGTCCAGTTTGTCTTTGATAGCCTCTGCTTTGTATCTTGATTATATTCCAGACTGCAGACCTAGCTTCTATCAGCCCTCTACTAGATGAACAACTGCAGAACCACAGAGATGGTAATTACATAATAGCACACCTTCCTGTCACAGTCCCCGTGAGCTCACCCTTCTAGATCTATCTCAGCAGGTGGATTTTGCTTGCCTTTTCAGATTTCACCAGAAACTCTGACGTGTTCAACTGTGCCAGTGCCTCAGAGGAACAATTAATGATACTTTCTCTAATTCTCTGACTCGATTTCTGACTTTTATCTCTCCAGCTCTTGCCACAGAGCTAATATCTAAAATCAGTTCTTTAGTCTCTTAATACTCCATGACTAAAGATTCAAAGATGTAGGTTTTGGTATCAGAAGTGGTTCCATGGAAAGAGAAACTTAAGGATAGAAATATGGAATTGGCTTATTGATCTGAAAAGATTTAGCTGGACTAACGACACCCCTGATGGGGAGTAAACAGGACATTCCTAGTATCTGTTAGGCCTTGGCAAGAGTTACTAAAATTGAGACCTTTAGCCACTTGGAGTAAATGCTTTCAGAAGGCAAGGATTTGGGTAATCAACCAGCTGTTACCACAGAGCTAAATAACAACTCAGTAGAAATAAAGAGTGTAATAACTGTGGGTTTGTGTGGGTGCTTCTAAGAGTGCTCATGTACTTATGGGAGAAAACAAAAGTGGAGTTCAGGGCTTCAAATTCCCAGATAAACATTTGAATAAGAAACCGGAATACTTCTATTCTGCCCTGAAAGTAACCCATATCTCCTCTAGTCTCAGCATTAAAATTGCTAAAAATCTAAAACACAAGACTAATAAACTTTATAGGTTCTCTTATATTAATATTAGAATATTGTTGGGAAGGAGTGGCACATTGGAAATTGTAATGTAAATACAATGGAAAATTCAGATGAGACTGAGCACTCTGAAGCTCTGCAGAATCTCAGTTACCATTAGAAGAAGCTCATTCTGCCCTATGTGAATGGATTCTTTTTACTCTTCCTGAAGAACTTGTAACAGGTTCTCTTGAAATAGTTGCCTTGTGAATTAATAGGGATCCTGCTCAAAACATATCCACACAATATCTCATGACATCTAGGTTTATAACCAGATTTAGTACTTACAGGCCCCAGGAGAATGGATCCAAGGTGTAAGCCCTGAGAAGGGGCTGTAAATCAACAGAATTATAAGATTTTGCTAATTTACTTCATCAGAACTGGAATACATATGGGAATGGATTATGAGGATTTTGGATCAGAATGGAAAGAATATATTGTTGAGTTAAAGCAACTGTTCCAAATGGGTATATCTGCCAAAACTCCTGGATTTAATAAGCTGGAGCTGTGTGGAATAGGTCTATCAGCCTTCTTAGTCAAATATCTGAAAACTGAACTAAGGGGTGGTCTGCACTGAATCAAGCTCAGATGTCACAATGTACTTGGTTTACTGCAGAGGAAGTTTACCCAAACGTTAAATACTTGAGTTAGTTTATAATAAAAGATGTGCTCAACCCAGAAGACAGTGAATTTTGCCTTTAAGGAAACATGTCCAAAGGCATGGAACTACTCTAATTTGTGGACAGTGACTAATGGTGTGTCTGGATGCTCAAATATTTAGATGGAAGACAATGGTAAAACTAGTGACAATGGGCTTGGGTTACTCTTTACTAAAGAGTAACCTCAGCTTAGAGAGACTCTTATTAGTATCAATAATCAAGTACATACAATAAAATATTTAATGAATGTTAGCTACCATCTCTCCCCAGCCCTCCCTGTCCTTGCCCAATGGGCTCATGAACTAGTTGGCCATGGTGACAGGGTTAGAGTTTATATATGGTCTCAGAAACCTGGATTTCACTTCATCAAGGCTAATATGGCTACAGCTACTTATGGGAACTCAACCTGCCCACAGCACAAATTAACACTGAGCCCACAGTTAGCCAGGGTGACCAACAAGCCACTAAGTGGCTAACTGATTACACTGGACTATTTCCATTATGAAAGAGATGGTACTTTCTTCTCATTGAAATAGGCACTTATTTTTATTACATGTTTTCTTTCCTGACTACAATGATTCTGCCAAAACCCCCATTTGAAGACATTGTCATGCATACCACTTAGTGTTGCTTCTGACTAGGGAACTCATTTTAGAGAAAATAATGCAAGGTAGTAGATTCAAACCAATGCAATTCATTGTTCTTACCACATTCTCCATCATCATGAAGGAGCTGGCTTGAAAGATTAAAAGACAGCATTTTAAAGATGCATCAACTTATAGCATCAGAGGATGAAAACACTTTAAGGCTCTGAGTTTGTTGCCTTTAGGGTGTTATATTCTCTGAATCTCTGATAAACATACAGCAATCTTTCTCCTACTTCCAGAATTCATAGATCCAGGGATCAAATCATGCAAATGGTGGGTGTTATTCTAACTGTGGCCCCAATGGTCCATTAGAAAAGCTTTTCCTTACTAATACACAAATTTGGGTTCTTTTGCTTTAGAAATGTTGTTCCTAATGGAGGAATATTTCCAACAGGTGACAAAATAAAATTATTCTATTAACTGGATGCTGAGACTGCCACTTAACAATTTTGGGCTTTTCATGCTGATGAATCAATAAGCAGTGAGTGGAGTAACCACTCGTTGGAGTGATTGATCCTTATAACCAAGGAAAAATTATTTTTTTCTTAAAAAAGAGAGATATGGAAAAACATTACTGGGATGCAGCATGTCATCTAGTGAGTCTTTTGTTGGCATAGATTTTTCCTTAGTTTACCCTATATTAAACATGCATTTACTAAACACTTCATATAAATTGTCCCAGTGAATATTTTTAAGGACTCAGCAAGAGGTATAATGATCTAGTTTTAAGGATGGAAAATTGATGTTTACCAAGATGAGATAATTTGCTCCTAGTTGCACAGCAGAAAGCGGTGGAGCCTAGGGTTTAAAATCTTGGTTACCCTTATACCAAAACCTTTTCCTTTTCTACCATCTCCTGCTGCCTCCCCTATAGACATCTTCTTCCTCTTTTATTCACAAAAGCTTCTCTGGCTCAGCTTCTAGAGGCAAACATAGTAAACTACTTCTGGCTTTAAATTAAAAGGCTGTCTCTAGACCAACACTATCCAATAGAAACATAAAATGAGCTGCATATATAATTTAAAATTTTCTAGTGGCCACATTGAAAAGACTAAAAATAAACAGGTGACATTAATTTCTATGATATGTTTTATTTAACACAGTACTACAAATATTACCATTTCAACATGTAATAAATGCAAAAATATGCAGTACATTTTACATTTACAGGACACTCAAGACTAGTCACATTTCAAACACTTGATGGTCACTCATGGCGATGGGACAGCATATTGGTTCGTGTAGCTGTAGACTAAGTATCCAATAGGGATTCTGATTATATTATTGCCACTTGTAGGTGATGTCTTTGAAGAGGAGGGTGGGGTGGGTGCAGGGTGGGGCAGGATGTTTGAGAAGTCTACCACTGAGTATACTGAACCAGCTGACTTTGCCTGTACCCTGATTAGTCTCTTAAGCCATTCACAGGAACAAACTGCACAAACCTCTGAGGACAGATAATGTCAAAGTAAAATTGTACCATGCAAAGATAAGTAAGTAAGGTTTTATTTAAGACTATTGCAGTAAGGGAGAGATTGAATTCAACACTGCTGAAACAAAGGGCTGAGGAGTTAAGAGGTAGGTGGAGGAATCATAAGCCACTTGTGTTTGGCATTACCCAAAGGAAAAGAAAACTTACTTATATCTTCAAGACAGGAGATAGTTTACAGCTTTGAGCAAGGCACACACCTATATTAGGTTTCTATTTCTGCATATAAATTGGGAGATAGGAGTGTTATCTTCCCTGATCAATTTTACAAAGGAATGGGCAGAAGACTTAAATAGACATTTCTCCAAAGAAGATATACAGACTGCCAACAAACACATGAACGAATGCTCAACATCATTAATCATTAGAGAAATGCAAATCAAAACTACAGTGAGATATCATCTCACACTGGTCAGAATGGCCATCATCAAGAAATCTAGGAACAATAAATGCTGGAGAGGGTGTGGAGAAAAGGGAACACTCTTGCACTGCTGGTGGGAATGTGAATTGGTACAGCCACTATGGAGAACAGTATGGAGGTTCCTTAAAAAACTAAAAATAGAACTACCATATGACCCAGCAATCCCACTACTAGGCATATACCCTGAGAAAACCATAATTCCAAAAGAGACATGGACCAAAATGTTCATTGCAGCTCTATTCACAATAGCCCAGAGATGGAAACAACCCAAGTGTCCATCATCGGATGAATGGATAAAGAAGATGTGGCACATATATACAATGGAATATTACTCAGCCATAAAAAGAAACGAAACTGAGCTATTTGTAATGAGGTGGATAGACCTAGAGTCTGTCATACAGAGTGAAGTTAGTCAGAAAGAGAAAGACAAATACCATATGCTAACACATATATATGGAATTTAAGGGGGAAAAAAAGGTCATGAAGAACCTAGGGGTAAAACAGGAATAAAGACACAGACCTACTTGAGAATGGACTTGAGGATATGGGGAGGGGGAAGGGTAAGCTGGGACAAAGCGAGAGAGAGGCATGGACATATATACAGTACCAAACGTAAGGTAGATAGCTAGTGGGAAGCAGCCGCATAGCACAGGGAGATCAGCTCGGTGCTTTGTGACAGCCTGGAGGGGTGGGATAGGGAGGGTGGGAGGGAGAGAGATGCAAGAGGGAAGGGATGTGGGAACAGATGTATATGTATGACTGATTCACTTTGTCATAAAGCAGAAACTAATAAAAAAAAATTATTGAACATCAAAAAAAAAATTTTACAAAGGAACAATTCCCATGTCCTTGATTAAGACATTCCCTGGGTCCTAAAAGGGTAAAAGGCTTTTAAGATTTATGTACATTTCAAAAGGGGCAGAAAATAATTTTCAACTTTTCTAAAGTAAAAGTTCTGAGAAAAGGGAGGGGAGGGACCTACAGTCAGGAAAAAAATTCGCTAAACTTTAGTCAAACTGAGGGGAATTTTAAGGCTATCTTGGTCAATAACTTTGCTCTCTCCATCTCTTTACCTCTACCCTGAAGAAGGAGAAAAACCTCCTCCATCAAAGCCAAAACTTAGCTGTTTGAATGTGCAATGGGTATTCCTTAGACTTTCCTATATTTATTTTTTAGTTCTTAATTTTTTTTTTTAATAACAGAATTTGTTTTCTTTTCTTATCTTCATTCTAAGAGAAGTCTGAAGCAACAAAAGGCCAAGACAGTGAAAAAATCCTGCATTTTCTTTTCCCTCTGTGCCCTTGGATATCTATCAATAGTCAAATTCAAGAGGACGAGACAGTGGGGGCTCTACCATAAATCAAAGCACACACACACAAGCAGAGAATGCAGAAAGAGAGATAGGGAGAGATAGGAGGCACTGAGTGGCAGGGAGAGGGGAAAACAATGAAACTGCTTTTCACTGGACCAAAGAGAACAGAAGAAAATCTCAGCGAAGTCAAGAACTGCATCTCTGACAGTATGCCCCATGAGGGGGGTGACTGGTGACTATAAATACTCTATCTTCAGTGTTGAGGTATGTCAACTCACTTTGACAGATACTTTTTCTCCACATTATGGGAATATATAACTAAACTGGGCAACTGTAAATACCCAAATGAAAATTAGATAGAAAAGAGGGACAGCAAGAGAATAGTTAATCAGGGGGAGAGAAAATAAAAAGCTTCAAAGAGTTAGTTGTATTTCTATCAAGTTGACTGACATGTCCTTCGGATCTAGATCCATAACAACCACTATAGTGGGAGAAAAAGAAAGAATGACATGACTAAGGTCTTTTTAATTCCTTTATTTAAGAAATATCATGAGGGGTGCCCTCATAGGGTTTGGTAATTCAATATTATTTCAGGAGAAGTTATAGTTAATAAGAAGTGAATCAAGGATTTGAACCTAGGTTGATTTGATCCTCAAGTTTATTCAATTAGATCTCAAGTATCTTGATTTGTAGTTCAGAACTTTCATTACATTACAAAAATAAAATCCTATAATGAAACCTTAAAAAAAACCCAAAAGCCAAAATATTTTTTTGATTTGTGAATAATTAGAAAGCTAATTATAATAGCAAAATATTTAAAGTAAAAAGTGCTAGAAATACTTAATTAGGACATATTTTTAATATAATTTGTCAATTATGACATCTATGTCAATAAAAAGTACTCTCTGCTCTATCAGTAATCAAAGGACATTGCAGCCATCAAACCAGGACATATTATAGTGTCCTGGACCATGAGCCCTGAGGGAACTCAGGATAGAGACAAATAAGCTGCCTTCTGCCAAGCCCTCAGCCACTACAGTCCCCTCAACTGTGCACCCTGAGGGGATTCAGGTTGGATAAAAGCAGTATACTGGCCTCCCAATAGCTGAAGTCCACATCAAAGGAATGGTTTCAGTGAGCCTAGACTCTTGCATCTCCCCATATGTGGAAAAATGTTAAATTTCTTAACCTGAGATATCTGGTTTTCTTTAACAGTAATCTTTTGATGTTCCAACTACCTGGTCCTTGTTGTAAAACTCCTTTATATCCTGGCACCCCCCTTGCCTCTTTGGAACAGTTTCTCAGGGTTATCTGAGATGCTGTGTCCAGGGCTTGAAGTCCTCAGAATGTCCACCAAATAAAACATAACTCTCAACTTTTAGGTTGTACATTTTGTTTTCAGTCAACATATATAATGCAAGACTAAATGGTACTTGTGAATGTCCTTTAAAAAATAAAGAGGTTTGAATTTTTTCAATAACAACTTTCCTTATTTGGTAGAAGAAAACACATTAGATATTGTTGGGAAAAATCACTAACACTGTAGGTTGGCTAACTCCACTCCCATTTCCCACCCATCTGACGGAATCACTAAGCAGTTGCACCAACTTTAGATGGCTCATACCCGGAGTTTGGTTTATGTGGAAAACAATATCCTGAATTTTTAAGTTCCTGTAGTCAGGCATTTTATTACTTGCAGCCAAAGACATTCCAAATTAACTTAACCTCTAAACCTAAGCCATTTACAACTAATCTCTGAAGTCACAGTGCTTTCCTTTCACCTAAATACAAATTTGTTATTTTCTTTGTACATTTTCTTCAAGAGAGTTAGTTACCTATTATTAGTTAAAGAGTTTTTCTTTCTCCCAGATAATAATGAGAGGATTATTCTAAACTCTTGTTCTCCTAAATTTCCAGAGGGTTGGTCTGTAAGCGTTCTAACTGTTCACACTCATTCTTGAGGGAATACAAAATGTATAAATCCAATCATCTCTCTTTACAAACTGAAACTTCACTCTTTCATGGTTGGTAAGGAAGGGTGAATCTTCCTAGAGTGGAAGTCATAAGACTGGGATAAGGTTAATGTTTGAGGGCATGACTTCAATCATAGTATGTGACCAGTGCTTTTCTCCTTATACTCTCCCTCATCACTAACTCCCAAGGATGGATGTCTGACATAACGGTGATATGAAAAGACTTACACGAACCTACAAGCAAGGTGTGGACTAATTGTGTTTACTCATTTAATATAAAGTATAATAGTTTTGTACACTGAATCCTGGTCATTTATTTTTTTATGGCTGAAATCTCTTAATATTATGTGTGCTTTTTCTTGGAATGGACTTCAATTTTATACACACATGCACACACACATACATCATTCTCACTTCTTAGCTATAATTAATTATAGCCAACTTCAGTCAAATTCAGGAGCCAAAGATATAAATGATTCTCACTAGATTTTGAGTTAAATTTGGGCATGATACAGAGGATTTTGGTGGTATATATCCAACCTTCTGAGTTTCGGAACAGAACCAAGGACACACACACACACACACACACACAAAACTAAGAGTATTTATAACAATAAATGCACAAAATCAAGGAGAAAGTTTTTTTCCTTTAAATAACAAGATTTGGAGTAAAACCCTTTCAATTGAATAATGTATAGGGCCCAGAATTCTGAATAGTGGAAAAATTTCAATTCCCCAGAGAAATCAGGGACTTTTGTCTTCCTGTAGGTCCTAGAGAATAATCGTACCTCTCCTTTAGGTCTCAGTCCATACTTTATACATGTAAATAATAGTCCTTTTTTTTCTTTCTAAGTTAAAAGCCCTCTAGGCACACATGATTCTTAGCATAGTCAGTATTCCATAAAGAACTTCTAGTCAAGCTTATGTAAATGGCATAGACTAATATTTCTTAACATATTTCAATCATAAAGTAAGAAAACTAGTGATTTGGGAATTATGAAATAAATATGAAAATACTTGTTTTTAAAACATTTAAACATATTTCATAACAAAAACCCCTGTTATTTAAAACTGAAAAATAAAACTTTCATTTGCATTACAAACTACCTAAGCTAACAAATCACATTCTGAGACAAGGCAATGTCATTCTTTGACCAAGCTTTTGACTCCAAAATTCAAGCTTTGATGCCCACCCACCCTTTCTTTCAGAAACATTAACAATATTATAAAAAGGAACTAGATTAAAAATTCATAAAAAGAAGCTGGGCATTTTCTTTCACTATTTTGTCAGCTAGGTAGCCATGCTATCTTACTTTTGAATCAGGCTTAACCTTATTTTCTATTATCTACTTCCTGTTGTTCCAAAATAAGACTAATTTTATTTCATGAAAACCACTGAGTACTAGCTACTGAAATAAGTTGCTTTGAATCTCTCAAGCAACCAATTCTTTTGTTCTTTATCAGTGTTAATAAAATCACTGTTTCTTATAAAATTCAATTTATGAATATTTTAGAGAGCTTTAGCCTCCTTAAAAAAATCCATTAATTTTGGAACATGTTTTATAAGGTTTTAGAAAATATTCTAAAATGGAACTTAGGTACAGAAAATCATTACTCTGCCCTCCAACAAATACTCCTTGGGGAATAGATTCTAATGGTTATTTCTGTTGTGGTTCTACAGAGCATACTGTCAATGTTGATTGCTGAAAAGCAGTATGTTGGTGAAAGACTCATATGTAAAACTATTTTCACTCCATTCTTAGCAGAATAAAATATTGTGACAAATAATGTGTTTAAATAAAATATAATATTGATATTGATGTTTTGCTGTTGCCCATTTAACTTCTGAACATTAATAAGTGTTCTGCATATTTTACAAAGATAGATTAATATACTGACATTGACATTCATTGACTATATCATTAAATATTAAGCAACTGATAAGTACTAGACACTTTTCTAGATGCTGTTTAGCTCAAGAGTAATGTCTACTTTCACAGTTTTCCTTTTGAAATCAAGTATAATTTATTTTCAAAATCAAGGTTAAAATATCATTAATTCTTCAGGATAAAATAAATTGTTTCAACAAACCCACACACCTATGGTCAGTTAATCTACAGCAAAGAAAGCAAGAATATACAATGGAGAAAAGACAGTCTCTTCAACAAGTGGTGTTGGAAATGCTGGACAGTTACATGTATATCAGTGAAATCAGAACATTCCCTCACACCATATACAAAAGTAAAATCGAAATGGTTTAAAGACCTATATATAAGACATGCCACCATAAACCTCCTAGAAGAGAACACAGACAAAACATTCTCAGACATGTACCAATATTTCCTTAGATCAGGCAAAAGAAAGAAAAGTAAAAATAAACAAATGACACCTAATTAAACTTAAAAGTTTTGCACAGCAAAGGAAACCATCAACAAAAGAAAAAGACAACCTACAGAGTGGGGAAAATCTTTGCAAATGATGCAACGAACAAGAGGTTAATATTCAAAATATACAGACAGCTCATACAACTTCATATCAAAAAAACAAAGAACAAAATTAAAAAATGAGCAGAAGACCTAAATAGACATTTCTCCAAAGACATAAAGATGGCCAACAGGCACATGAAAAGATGCTCAACATTGCTAATTATTAGAGAAATGCAAATCAAAACCCACAATGAGGTATCATCTTACACCCATCAGAATAGCTATCATCAAAAAAGACTACAAATAATAAAGGATGGAGAGAGTGTGGAGGAAAGGGAACCCTCATACACTGTTGGTAAGAAGGTAAATTGGTGAGCCACTCTGGGAAACAGTGTGGAGATTCCTTAGAAAACTAAATATAGAGTTGTAATATAATCCAGCAATCCCACTCCTGGGCATAGATCCAGAAAAGACAAACACTCTAATTCCAAAAGATATATGTACCCCAATGTTCACTGAAGCACTATTTATCCCAATGTTCATTGCAGCACTATTTACAATAGCCAAGACATGGAAATAACCCAAGTACCCATCAACAGATGATTGGTTTAAGAAGATGTGGTGTGTGTGTGTGTGTATATATATATATATATACACACACACACACACACACACACACACAATGGAATATTACTCAGCCATTAAAAAAGAATGAAATATTGCCATGTGCAGCAACATGGATAAATGGAGAGAATACTATACTAAATGAAGTAAGTCAGGCAGAGAAAGACAAATATTATATCACTTATATATGGAATCTAAAGAGTAATACAAATGAAGTTATTTGCAAAACAGAAAAAGACTTGCAGACATAGAAAACAAACTTACAGTTACCAGAGGGTAAAGGGAGGAGGGAAGTGTAAGTTAGGAGTATGGGATTAACAGATACAAACTACTGTACATAAAATACATAAGCAGCAAGGATTTACTGTTATTCAGTATCTTGTAAAACCTATAATGGAAAATGATTTGAAGAAAAAAAAATATATAACTGAATGACTTTGCTATACACCTGAAACTAACATAATATTGTAAATCAACTATACTTCAATTTTTTTTAATTAATAAAATGTTTGGGTTTTGAAAATAGGTGAGCATACTATAGATCCTGAATTGACAATGGAAATAGGGACATATGTCAATTATAAACAGTAGAAGATATGACCAATTGATATGACAATGTTCTTTAAAATTATTAGCTAAGTGTATAATCTTTAACCAAATTTTAATAGAATCAACTTTGGTTTGTTCTTACTAGATTTTTTACAGTCTGTTTTTTTATACATCATTATCTGGTCACAGGAAATTTACCATACCATCCTGTATTCCAAACTGGAGCTCACATGCCTGACTCAAAATCTTACTTTCCAATAATCAACAGGTGTTTTGCAGGATTTGGTATGAAAAAGATATTTACACCATAGACTTCTGTCCTCACTGGTTCATTTCTTCTCCCTTCCTCCATGCACTTAATTTGATCATGACAAAAATTTTCTTTGTGGATGTGAGTACTCACATGTGTGCATATATGTGTGTGTATGTGTTTTCAGTAGCACAGTGTGGTTAAGAGCCATAGTGTGCAATTAGAAAACCTGGACGTTAGGCTCAGTTTGCCAAACCTCCAGATGGTATTGTTTATCAAGTTACTTAACTGTTCAGGACAATTTTTTCACAACTCTGAAATGGTGATAACTGCTATTCTAAGGGGGAGGGTTGGAGTTAATACATTTGAAGCCCTGGTCACATACTGGGCCCTTAGTAAATGATGGCTACCTGTTTTATGTGAATGCTACAAAGATGAACATCCTGGCAAATGGGAGGTGGTCATATCTAAGCAAAAAATACATTGAAGTCTTCTGTTTTCCCTATCGCTGCACATTTTTTCCCTAAAGCAAATTGCTCAGTGGTTTCAAAAAGTTATCAATCTGAAGATGCTCAATAGTGAATCCTGTATAGTGGACCACAGCTCTTAGAAGGACCCAGAGAAATATTTCAAAGAGGTCATGGAGGCGGGAGGCACAAACTGAAAATTAATGTTCTCTTACAAATCAGTAATTTCCTTTCAGAAAGAAGTGCTAAAATTCCATTGCATCTGTACAATCCAAAAGTTTTCAAATAGAAACTTATGCCACTAATTAACTTCTTTGAAAAGAAAAATCAAACCTTTTTGAATTCAGTGATAAATTCATAGTAAATTCATATTTAAGAGAAGGAAACAGATACAATATTCTAGTCAATTTCTAATATACAGGATAATGTTTACAGGAAAAAAGATGTAACCAAACCAAGAAAAAGTTAAAAATATCAAGATACAAGGACACAATTTAGATACATAGCTAAAACTGTTTTTGTGAATTTTCCCTAGACCACTCTGTGTTGGTGAATAAGACCAGATGAAAATAGTTGTGCTTTCCAGATCTTGGCAGGTCTAAGTTACTCACAGTCCACCTGGATGTCCATACATGACCTAGGGACATGACATACTAGACTCAAAATTCAGGGTAGAGGGAGAATATGCAAGTACCTAGCTTTGCTTCTGAAATATTATGCTGTAATTTGGCATGTTGTTGTCCCACGACTCTGGGGCAGGAGACTTTAATCTCTCCAAGCGATCAAAAGTTCCTTGGTTTTGATCTTAGTTCTGTGATTTCTAGTCAGTTAAATACTATATAAAACTATAATTTATGTTTTCATTGCAGTAAAACATTGAATATACTTTTGATGGCTCAACTATGTTTTCTACATCCAAAAGGCCTTCCCTTCCTGCAGACCCTCAGAGTCCTAAGTCTCCATTCTGTGGTCCTGACATGAATCATTTTTTATAATAGCAAACTAAAATATAGCAAGTTGGGGGAAGATAAAGCCTTAAAAGCCATTGATGAATTTGAGAACTATAACTAGAAACATGTTGCTTCAATTAACAGAATACCCAAAGTAAAATTGACTTAAAATAAGTGCATTTATTATCTCATGCAACAAGTGTAGAGAGTTCAAAGGAGTGTTCATTAACCAGATATGTGACACCATCAGTGGCCAGGGGCTTCTGTCTTCCTAATTATCCATCTTTAGCATGTTGTCCTCCATCTCAAAAGCATACCCACATGGTTACAACATGGCTGCCAATATAGCACATTGTACTACAACCATGTCAAACACAGAAAGTAGAATATCCTATTGTTTGCTTCTTTACTAGAAGCCCTCCACTCGTCTCCCCTTAGGTTTATTTGCTATAGATTAAGTGACTTTTCCCCTCCTTGATTTAAGGACAGCTGAGAGACCAGGTACAGCATATACATTTTCAATCTATTCAGGAGATAGGCCATGCCAAAACTGAAGGATATGGTGTCAACCGCACCTTATCATGATCAATTAACAGAGAGAAAGAGGAGACAAATGACTCTGTTTCTCTAGTTTTAAAAGACAAAACCCACGAGTCTTAACCCGTTAGATTTCAGAAATCAATAGAGAGAATCCTGGACACATGCATAGGGAGTTGGGGGAGGAGTCAAGATGGAAGAGAGGAAGGTACAAGGTAGATTACATATGAAAAGACCTTCAAAGATGAGCTTTTCTTCTAACTAAATTTCACCAAATTTCAGATACATTCAAGATTGCTTGGGGACAGCCAGACTACATAAAGCAGCAGAAATGCTAAGAAACACAGTGTATACAACACAAAACTTCTCATCCTATGTTTTATTAACACACTCGTTCTGCCTTGACAAAGTTTGTAGGAAACACTACAAAGAAATCCACCTTTCAATACAGTTCAGAACTAGTAATCCAGTTTGGCAAGAGAGGGTTCTGAAAACCTGTGTATGTTATATATGAGGCATCCAAAAAAAGGCATTTTGAGTACTGGTTTTTAGGTGTCCAAAGTTCAATAAAATGCAAGGGAGGCATCTTTTGAGAATTGAGAACAATTCTTCCCTGGAAGTTCCTCAGGGCTTTTTTTTTTTTAACATGAAAAGGCACATAATCATAGAGTATCACCCTGGAGGAAATAGGAGCATCAAGTCTAACTCTTTTATTCCATTGCTGAGAAAACTGAGACCCAAGAAAAAAAGTCATCGATACTGATATGATGATAGAGCTAAAACCAGCATTTGAGTTTCACTGATTTTCCCAGGCTAGAGTTCTTTCTAATATTTTAATTTTAAATATAGGGCTTACCTTGCAGTATGACTGGGAATTTAAAATATAAAGTTCATAGTGTAACATTTCAAACATGCATGGTAGGGGCTTCCCTGGTGGCGCAGTGGTTGGGAGTCTGCCTGCCGATGCGGGGGACGCAGGTTCGTGCCCCGCTCCGGGAGGATCCCATGGGCCGTGGAGCGGCTGGGCCCATGGCCACTGAGCCTGCACGTCTGGAGCCTGTGCTCCGCAGCAGGAGGGGTTGCAGCAGTGAGAGGCCCGTGTGCCACAAAAAAAAAAAAAAAAAAAAGCATGGTAGGTACTCATACATGCTAGTTATTACCTGTGCCAGGACTTCATCTTAAGGGGTCTATTCTATTCTACCGGGTTAAAACTAGACTGGTTGTAACAGAGGCTGGCTGATGGCATAAAGTAAATACTTTATGATGCTCTTCTTGCTGTAGGATCCAACCTGTATTGGACTTACTGGTGTTTGAAGCCCTCTTAGGAGAAAAACTAAGACAGGCTTAGATTAGACAAGTGACAATCTCCTACAAGATCTACTTATCAACTTCAGGTAATGTAATTGATTCAAAAACAAAGAATGCAGGTAATCCCCAGATGTCATTTTTAATAGATAAGGAAAAATTAGAGAAGGGCTGTGATGGTGTTTAACCGTAAATAAAACATGATTTAAAAGCCCTGCTTTACATTTCCTCTAAGATGAGGAACAAGACAAGGCTGTCCACTCTCGCCACTTATATTCAACATAATTTTGGAAGTCCTAGCCACAGCAATCAGAAAAGAAAAAGAAATAAAAGGAATCCAAATTGGAGAGTAAAAAGTAAAAATGTCACTGTTTTCAGATGACATGATACTATAAATAGAAAATCCTAAAGATGCCACCAGGAAGCTACTATAGTTCATCAATGAATTCAGTAAACTTGCAGGATAAAAATTAATATGCAGAAATCTGTTGCACTTCTATACACTAACAATGAACAATCAGGAAGAAATTAAGGAAATGATCCCGTTCACCACTGCACCAAGAAGAGTAAAATAACTAGGAATAAGCCTACCTGAGGATGTACAAGGCCTGTCCTCTGAAAACTATAAGACACTGATGAAAGAAACTGAAGATGACACAAACAGATGAAAAGATACATCATGTTTTGGACTGGAAGAATTAATATTGTTAAATTTATCACACTACCCCAAGGCAATCTACAGATTCAATGCAATCCCTATCAAAATACCAATGGCATTTTTCACAGAAATAGAACACATAATTCTAAAATTTATATGGAAACACGAAAGGCCTCATATAGCCAAAACAAACTTGAGAAAGAACAGAGCTGGAGGAATCATACTCCTTGACTTCAGACTATACTACACAGCTACAGTCATCAAAACAGTACGGTAGTGGTACAAAACAGACACATAGATCAATGGAAGAGAAATAAACCCACACACATATGGTCAATTAATCTTTGGTAAGGAGACAAGAATATACAAAGCAAAAAAGACAGTCTCTTCAATAAGTTGTGCTGGGAAAACTAGACAGCTACATGTAAAACAATGAAATTAGAAATAATCTAACACCATATACAAAAATAAACTCAAAATGGACTAAAGACCTAAATGTAAGATCAGATACTATAAAAAACCTAGAGGAAAACATAGGCAGAACACTCTTTGACATAAGTTGCTGCAATAGTTTTTTGGATCCGTCTCCTAAACCAAAAAACAATGGCAAAAATAAACAAATGAGACATAATTAAACTTAAAAGCTTTTGCACAGCAAAGGAAACCATCAACAAAACAGAAAGACAAGCTACTGAATAGGAGAATATATTTGCAAACCATATGACCGATACAGCATTAATATCCAACATATATAAGCAGCTCATACAACTTAACAAGAAAAAAACAAACAAATCAATTTAAAAACTGGCAGAAGGACTGAATAGACATTTTTCAAAAGAGGAAACGCAGATGGCCAAGAGGCACAGGAAAACATGCTAAGTATATTTAATCATCAGGAAAATGCAAATCAAAACCACAGTGAGATATCACTTCTCACCAAATAACACATCAAATGTTGTTAAGGATGTATAGAAAAGGAAACCCTCCTACACTGTTGGTGTGAATGTAAATTGGTGCAGCCACTGTGGAAAACAGAATGGAGATTTCTCAAAAAACTAAAAACTACCACATGACCCAGCAATTCCACTCCAAGGTATATATCTGAAAAAAATACAACACTAATCCAAAAAGGTACATGCACCCCAGTGTTCATAGCAGCATTATTTACAATAGCCAAGATATGGAAGCAACCAAAATGCCCATCAACATATGAATGGATAAAGAAGAGGTGGTATACATATACAATGGAATACTACTCAGCCATAAAAAAGAATGAAATTTTCCCATTTGTAACAACATGGATGGACTTGGAGAACATGATGTTAAGTGAAATAAGTCAGACAGAGAAAGACAAATGCTATATAATATTGCTTATATGTAGAATCTAAAAAATATAACAAACCAGAGAATGAAACAAACAAAAAAAGAAGCAGACTCATAGATATAGAGAACAAACTAGTAGCTACCAGTGGGGAGAGGGGAAGGGAGGAGGGGAAATATAGGGGTAGGGGATTTTTTAAAAGAGAGTTATTATGAGATTATATGAAATCATCAATTTGAAACTTTTGAAAACTATAAAACACTGTAGAATTTCAAGATTCTTTCATTCAAAAAAAGTTAAAAATATAGCTTTAAATGTAGAATTCTATACCCAAAGTCTAATTCAAGAACTGAGATGACAGGCTTCCCTGGTGTCACAGTGGTTGACAGTCCGCCTGCTGATGCAGGGGACACGGGTTCATGCCCTGGTCCGGGAAGATCCCACATGCCGCAGAGTGGCTAGGCCCGTGAGCCATGGCCGCTGAGCCGGCACGTCTGGAGCCTGTGCTCCAGAACGGGAGAGGCCACAATAGTGAGAGGCCCACATAATGCAAAAAAAAAAAAAGAACTGAGATGAAATAAAGACAATTTCTGATGTTAAAAAAAAAAAAAAAAAGCCCTGCCTTAAATGAGAAGCTTGAATATTCCCCCAGGCATTATGTAAGCCTTGCTTTCAATGCTTCTAACTCCATCATCTTCTCTCTTCATGTACTACAGCCCTTTTAGAGCCAGGTTAACATTTATTCTGACATGATCATCACCTCTTGTTACAGAGTAAGGCAATAACCAGTGTGCCTTCTTCAAGTTCAGGTGGTCCTGAGAGTCAGCCTGGACAGTGCCTGAAATGCAAGTGTCTAGAATCAAGCCTGGAAGCCCAAGCACATTATAGCTGCCAGGCTAAATCCCAAAGTCTTTTTTCTGAAGATACCAGCATTTCTCATCAAGCTGTGGAATGTCCATGCCAAGGTCAATCTGAAATGAGAGTTTATTTCCTTCAAATTTTCAAAATTTTGAACTGAAAGCAGACTTGATTATCTCTTCTTTTTAGATTGGTAACAGTTTAAAACAAACTGGGGGAAGACCTAAGTTCTTTGAACTAGAAATTACAGTCCTATGAATATATTCTAAATAAATAATTGGACAAGTGCAAAAATGAAAGGTATTTGCACAGAGATGCTCACTGCAGTGTTGTTCATAGTAGCAAAAAATAAAAATTACATAAACACCCATCAATAAAAATATTTGGTATATACTGAGTCAGAAAACCTTTTTCTCTAAAGAGCTATGTAGCAAATATTTTAGACTTAGAGAGCTATACAATCTCTATTGGAGACATTCATATCTGCTGTTGTACTGAATCATGGTCTGCTCAACTCCAGAGACAGAGCTATTAACAACTATTCTACACTCTAGATTCTATAAGAGCCACTGGCCACTTCAAAAAGCTCTCTATGGCTGTAGAAACAACTGCAATAAATGCAGTTGCTGATAACTAGTTATTTTTAAAGAATCAGATGTCCTTCAAAACATAAAAACATTTTGGAACTATTGATCCAGACAAATAATACAGGAGCAATAATGCTAGCTAATGAAATACTCACTATTAATGTCAGAAATGAATAGAGATTTTGAGCTTGAAGAAAATGTGTGTCATAGGTTGAGATGACTCTCTGTGCTTCCAAGTCCAGGAAGCGCAGAGAGACCTATACAGGATAAATCCAAGGAGAAACAGCTCAAGACACATATTAATCAAACTAACAAAAACTAAATTCAAAGAAAAAAAAATAAAAGCAGCAAGGGAAAAGCAACAAATAACATAAAAGGGAATCCCCATAAGGTTAACAGCTGATCTTTCAGTAGAAACTCTGCAAGCCAGAAGGGAGTGGCAGGACATATTTAAAGTAATGAAAGGGGAAAACCTACAACCAAGATTACTCTACCCAGCAAGGGCCTCATTCAGATTCGACAGAGAAATTAAAACCTTGACAGACAAGCAAAAGTTAAGAGAATTCAGCACCACCAAACCAACTTTACAACAAATGCTAAAGGAACTTCTCTAGGCAGGAAACAGAAGAGAAGGAAAAGAACCACAATAACAAACACAAAAGAATAAAAAAAAATGATAACAGGAACATACATATTGATAAGTACCTTAAATGTAAATGAATTAACTCCTCCAATCCAAAACACAGACAGGCTGAATGCATACAAAAACAAGACCCTTATATATGTTGTCTACAAGAGACTGACTTCAGACTTAGGGACACATACAGACTGAAAGTGAGGGGATGAAAAAGACATTCCACGCAAATGGAAATCAAAAGAAAGCTGGAGTAGCAAAACTCATATCAGACAAAATAGACTTTAAAAGAAAGACTATTACAAGAGACAAAGAAGGACACTACATAATGATCAAGGGATCAATCCAAGAAGAAGGTGTAACAATTGTTAATATTTATGCAACTAACATAGGAGTACCTCAATATATAAGGCATGTGCTAACAGACGTAAAAGGGGAAATTGACAGTAATACAATCATAGTAAGGGAATTTAACACTCCACTTTCACCAATGGAAAGATCATCCAAAATGAAAATAAATAAGGAAACACAAGCTTTAAAAGAAACATTAGACTAGATAGATTGAATTGATATTTATAGGCCACTCCATCCCAGAATGACAGAATACACTACCTTCTGAAGTGCTCATGGAACATTCTCCAGAATAGATCATATCTTGGGACACAAATCAAGCCTCAGTATACTTAAGAAAATTGAAATCGTATCAAGCATCTTTTCTGACCAAAACAGTAGAGACTAGATAGCAATTACAGGAAGAATACTGTAAAAAATACAAACACATGGAAACTAAACAATACGCTGCTAAATAACCAAGAGATCACTGAAGAAATGAAGAAGGAAATAAAAAAATACCTAGAAAAAATGACAATGAAAACACGATGACCCCAAACCTATGGGATACAAAAAAAGCAGTTCTAAGAGGGGAGTTTATAGCTATACAAGCCTACATCAAGATACAAGAAAAATCTCAAAGAAACAACCTAAACTTACACCTAACGCAATTACAGAAAGAACAACAACAACAAAAAAAAAACCACGAAGTTAGCAGAAGGAAATAAATCATAATGAGCAGATCAGAAATAAATGAAAAAGAAATGAAAGAAACAATAGCAAAGATCAATAAAACAAAAAGTTGGTTCTTTGAGAAGATAAACAAAATTGATAAACCATTAACCAGACTCATGAAGCAAAAAAAGGAGAAGACTCAAATCAGTAGAATTAGAAGTGAAAAAGGAGAAGTAACAACTGACACTGCTGAAATACAAAGGATCATGAGAGACTACTACAATCAAGAATATGCCAATAAAATGGACAACCTGGAAGAAATGGAAAAATTCTTAGAAAACCACAACCTTCTGAGACTGACACTGGAAGAAATAGAAAATTTAAACAGACCAATCACAAGCACTGAAATTGAAACTGCGATTAAAAATCTTCCAACAAACAAAGGCCCAGGACCAGATGGCTTCACAGGTGAATTCTATCAAACATTGAGAGAAGAGCTAACACCTATCCTTCTCAAACTTTTCCAAAAAATTGCAGAGGAGGGAACACCCACAAACTCATTCTATGAGGCCACTATCACCCTGAAACCAAAATCAGACACAGATGTCTCAAAAAAAGAAACCTACAGACCAATATCACTGATGAATATAGATGCAAAAATACTCAATAAAATACGAACAAACAGAATCCAAAAGCACGTTAAAAGGATCATACACCACTTCCGGGTAAGATGGCGGAAGAGTAAGACGCGGAGATCACCTTCCTCCCCACGGATACACCAGAAATACAGCTACACGTGGAACAACTCCTACAGAACACCTACTGAACGCTGGCAGAAGACCCCAGACCTCCCAAAAGGCAAGAAACTCCCCACATACCTGGGTGGGGCGAAGCGGAGAGATTCCCGCGCGGGGGATCGGTGCCGAGCGGCGCTCACCAGCCCGGGAGGCTTGTCTGCTCGCCCGCCGGGGCGGGCGGCGCTGGAGGCTGGGGCTCGGGCTACGGTCGGGGCGCGGGGGGAGGACTGGGGCTGGCGGCGAGAACTCAGCCTGAAGGGGGCTAATGTGCCACAGCTAGCCGGCAGGGAGTCCAGGAAAACTCTGGAGCTGCCGGAGAGGCAAGAGACTTTTTCTTCCCTCTTGGTTTCCTGGTGCGCGAGGAGAGGGGATTAAGAGCACTGCTTAAAGGGGCTCCACAGACGGGCGCGAGTCACGACTGAAAGCGCGGAGCCCAGTGACGGGCGTGGGACGCTGGGGCTGCTGCTGCCGCCGCCAAGAAGCCTGTGTGCGAGCGCAGGTCACTGTCCACACCGCCCTTCCGGGAGCCTGTGCAGCCCGCCACTGCCGGGGTCCCGGGATCCAGGGGCGGCTTCCCTGGGGGGGGCGCACGGCGCGCCTCGGGCTGGTGCAACGTCACGCCGACTTCTGCCGCTGCAGGCTCGCCCCGCACTCCGTGCCCCTCCCTCCCGCCGGGCCTGAGTGGGCAAGAGTCCCCGAAGCGGCTGCTCCTTTAACCCTGTCCTGTCTGAGCGAAGAACAGACGCCCTCCGGCGACCTACACGCAGAGGCGGGGCCAAATCCAAAGCTGAGACCCAGGAGCTGTGAGAACAAAGAAGAGAAAGGGAAACCTCTCCCAGCAGCCTCAGAAGCAGCGGATTAAAGCTCCACAATTAACTTGATGTACCCTGCATCTGTGGAATACATGAATAGACAACAAATCATCCCAAATTGAGGAGCCAGGAGTCAGTGCTGTGCCTCTGAGGTGGGAGAGCCAACTTCAGGACACTGGTCCACAAGAGACCTCCCAGCTCCACATAATATCAAACGGCAAAAATCTTCCAGAGATCTCCATCTCAACACCAGCACCCAGCTTCACTCAACGACCAGCAAGCTACAGTGCTGGACACCCTATGCCAAACAACAAGCAAGACAGGAACACAACGCCACCCATTAGCAGAGAGGCGGCCTAAAATCATAAAAAGTCCGCAGACACCCCAAAACACACCACCAGACGTGGACCTGCCCACCAGAAAGACAAGATCCAGCCTCATCCACCAGAACACAGGCACTAGTCCCCTCCACCAGGAAGCCTACACAACCCACTAAACCAACCTTAGCCACTGGGGACAGACACCAAAAACAACGGGAACTACGAACCTGCAGCCTGCAAAAAGGAGACCCCAAACACAGTAACATAAGCAAAATGAGAAGACAGAAAAACACACAGCAGGAGAAGGAGCAAGATAAAAACCCACCAGACCTAACAAATGAAGAGGTAATAGGCAGTCTACCTGAAAAAGAATTCAGAATAATGATGGTAAAGATGATCCAAGATTCTATTTCCCAAATCCAAAATCTTGGAAATAGAATAGACAAAATGCAAGAAACAGTTAACAAGGACCTAGAAGAACTAAAGATGAATCAAGCATCGATTAAAAACACAATACATGAAATAAAAAATACTCTAGATGGGATCAATAGCAGAATAACTGAGGCAGAAGAACGGATAAGTGAGGTGGAAGATAAAATAGTAGAAATAACTGCTGCAGAGCAAAATAAAGAAAAAAGAATGAAAAGAACAGAGGACAGTCTCAGAGACCTCTGGGACAACATTAAACGCACCAACATTCGAATTATAGGGGTTCCAGAAGAAGAAGAGAAAAAGAAAGGGACTGAGAAAATATTTGAAGAGATTATAGTTGAAAACTTCCCTAATATGGGAAAGGAAATAGTTAATCAAGTCCAGGAGGCACAGAGAGTCCCATACAGAATAAATCCAAGGAGAAATACGCCAAGACACATATTAATCAAACTGTCAAAAATTAAACACAAAGAAATCATATTAAAAGCAGCAAGGCAAAAACAACAAATAACACACAAGGGAATCCCTATCAGGATAACAGCTGATCTCTCAGCAGAAACTCTACAAGCTAGAAGGGAGTGGCAGGACATAATTAAAATGATGAAAGAGAAAAACCTGCAACCAAGATTACTCTACCCAGCAAGGATCTCATTCAGATTTCATGGAGAAATTAAAACGTTTACAGACAAGCAAAAGCTGAGAGAGTTCAGCACCACCAAACCAGCTTTACAACAAATGCTAAAGGAACTTCTCTAGGCAAGAAACACAACAGAAGGAAAAGACCTACAATAACGAACCCAAAACAATTAAGAAAATGGGAATAGGAACATACATATCGATAATTACCTTAAATGTAAATGGACGAAATGCTCCCACCAAAAGACACAGATTGGCTGAATGGATACAAAAACAAGACCCATATATATGCTGTCTACAAGAGACCCACTTCAGACCTAGAGACACATACAGACTGAAAGTAAGGGGATGGAAAAAGATATTCCATGCAAATGGAAACCAAAAGAAAGCTGGAGTAACAATTCTCATATCAGACAAAATAGACTTTAAAATAAAGACTACTAGAAGAGACAAAGAAGGACACTACATACTGATCAAGGGATCGATCCAAGAAGACGATATAACAATTGTAAATATTTATGCACCAAACATAGGAGCACCTCAATACATAAGGGAAATACTAACAGCCATAAAAGGAGAAATCGACAGTAACACAATCATAGTAGGGGACTTTAACACCCCACTTTCACCAATGGACAGATCTTACAAAATGAAAATAAATAAGGAAACACAAGCTTTAAATGATACATTAAACAAGATGGACTTAATTGATATTTATAGGACATTCCATCCCAAAACAACAGAATACACATTTTTCTCAAGTGCTCATGGAACATTCTCCAGGATAGATCATATCTTGGGTCACAAATCAAGCCTTAGTAAATTTAAGAAAATTGAAATTGTATCAACTCTCTTTTCTGACCACAATGCTATGAGATTAGATATCAATTACAGGAAAAGATCTGTAAAAAATACAAACACATGGAGGCTAAACAATACACGACTTAATAACGAAGTGATCCCTGAAGAAATCAAAGAGGAAATTAAAAAATACCTAGAAACAAATGACAATGGAGACACGACGACCCAAAACCTATGGGATGCAGCAAAAGCAATTCTAAGAGGGAAGTTTATAGCAATACAATCCCACCTTAAGAAACAGGAAACATCTCGAATAAACAACCTAACCTTGCACCTAAAGCAATTAGAGAAAGAAGAACAAAAACATCCCAAAGTTAGCAGAAGGAAAGAAATCATAAAAATCAGATCAGAAATAAATGAAAAAGAAAGGAAGGAAACAATAGCAAAGATCAATAAAACTAAAAGCTGGTTCTTTGAGAAGATCAACAAAATTGATAAACCATTAGCCAGACTCATCAAGAAAAGAAGGGAGAAGACTCAAATCAATAGAATTAGAAATGAAAAAGGAGAAGTAACAACTGACACTGCAGAAATACAAAAGATCATGAGAGATTACTAGAAGCAACTCTATGCCCATAAAATGGACAACCTGGAAGAGATGGTCAAATTCTTAGAAATGCACAACCTGCCAAGACTGACTCAGGAAGAAATAGAAAATATGAATAGACCTATCACAAGCACTGAAATTGAAACTGTGATTAAAAATCTTCCATCAAACAAAAGCCCAGGACTAGATGGCTTCACAGGCGAATTCTATCAAACATTTAGAGAAGAGCTAACACCCATCCTTCTCAAACTCTTCCAAACAATTTCAGAGGAAGGAACACTCCCAACCTCATTCTACGAGGCCACCATCACCTTGATAGCAAAACCAGGCAAGGATGTCACAAAGAAAGAAAACTACAGGCCAATATCACTGATGAACATAGATGCAAAAATCCTCAACAAAATACTAGCAAACAGAATCCAACAACACATTAAAAGGATCATACACCATGATCAAGTGGGGTTTATTCCAGGAATGCTAGGATTCTTCAATATATGTAAATCAATCAATGTGATACACCATATTAACAAGTTGAAGGAGAAAAACCAAATGATCATCTCAATACATGCAGAGAAAGCTTTCGACAAAATTCAACACCCATTTATGATAAAAACCCTGCAGAAAGTAGGCATAGAGGGAACTTTCCTCAACATAATAAAGGCCATATATGACAAACCCACAGCCAACATTGTCCTCAATGGTGAAAAACTGAAACCATTTCCACTAAGATCAGGAACAAGACAAGGCTGCCTACTCTCACCACTCTTATTCAACATAGTTTTGGAAGTTTTAGCCACAGCAATCAGAGAAGAAAAGGAAATAAAAGGAATCCAAATTGGAAAAGAAGAAGTAAAGCTGTCACTGTTTGCAGATGACATGATACTATACATAGAGAATTCTAAAGATGCTACCGAAAAACTACTAGAGCTAATCAATGAATTTGGTAAAGTAGCAGGATACAAAATTAATGTACAGAAATCTCTGGCATTCCTGTACACTAATGATGAAAAATCTGAAAGTGAAATCAAGAAAACACTCCCATTTACCATTGCAACAAAAAGAATAAAATATCTAGGAATAAACCTACCTAAGGAGACAAAAGACCTGTATGCAGAGAATTATAAGACACTGATGAAAGAAATTAAAGATGATACAAATAGATGGAGAGATATACCATGCTCCTGGATTGGAAGAATCAATATTGTGAAAATGACTCTACTACCCAAAGCAATCTACAGATTCAATGCAATCCCTATCAAACTACCACTGGCATTTTTCACAGAACTAGAACAAAAAATTTCAAAATTTGTTTGGAAAAACAAAAGACCCCGAATAGCCAAAGCAATCTTGAGAACGAAAAACGGAGCTGGAGGAATCAGGCTCCCTGACTTCAGACTATACTACAAAGCTACAGTAATCAAGACAGTGTGGTACTGGCATAAAAACAGAAAGATAGATGAGTGGATCAGGATAGAAAGACCAGAGATAAACCCACGTACATATGGCCAACTTATCTTTGATAAAGGTGGCAGGAATGTACAGTGGAGAAAGGACAGCCTCTTCAATAAGTGGTGCTGGGAAAACAGGACAGGGACATGTAAAAGTTTGAGATTAGATCATTCCCTAACACCATACACAAAAATAAGCTCAAAATGGATTAAAGACTTAAATGTAAGGCCAGAAACTATCAAACTCTTAGAGGAAAACATAGGTAGAACACTCTATGACATAAATCACAGCAAGATCCTTTTGGACCCACCTCCTAGAGAAATGGAAATAAAGACAAAGATAAACAAATGGGACCTAATGAAACTTCAAAGCTTTTGCACAGCAAAGGAAACCATAAACAAGACCAAAAGACAACCCTCAGAATGGGAGAAAATATTTGCAAATGAAGCAACTGACAAAGGATTAATCTCCAAAATTTATAAACAGCTCATGCAGCTCAATAGCAAAAAAACAAACAACCCAATCCAAAAATGGGCAGAAGACTTAAATAGGCATTTCTCCAAAGAAGATATACAGACTGCCAACAAACACATGAAAGAATGCTCAACATCATTAATCATTAGAGAAATGCAAATCAAAACTACAATGAGATATCATCTCACACCTGTCAGAATGGCCATCATCAAGAAATCTAGCAACAATAAATGCTGGAGAGGGTGTGGAGAAAAGGGAACACTCTTGCACTGCTGGTGGGAATGTGAATTGGTACAGCCACTATGGAGAACAGTATGGAGGTTCCTTAAAAAACTACAAATAGAACTACCATATGACCCAGCAATCCCACTACTGGGCATATACCCTGAGAAAACCATAATTCCAAAAGAGACATGGACCAAAATGTTCATTGCAGCTCTATTCACAATAGCCCGGAGCTGGAAACAACCTAAGTGTCCATCATCGGATGAATGGATAAAGAAGATGTGGCACATATATACAATGGAATATTACTCAGCCATAAAAAGAAACGAAACTGAGCTATTTGTAATGAGATGGATAGACCTAGAGTCTGTCATACTGAGTGAAGTAAGTCAGAAAGAGAAAGACAAATACCGTATGCTAACACATATATACGGAATTGAAAAAAAATGTCATGAAGAACCTAGGGGTAAAACGGGAATAAAGACACAGACCTACTTGAGAATGGACTTGTGGATATGGGGAGGGGGAAGGGTAAGCTGTGACAAAGCGAAAGAGAGGCATGGACATATATACACTACCAAACGTAAGGTAGATAGATAGTGGGAAGCAGCCGCAGAGCACAGGGAGATCAGCTCGGTGCTTTGTGACCGCCTGGAGGGGTGGGATGGGGAGGGTGGGAGGGAGGGAGATGCATGAGGGAAGGGATGTGGGAACAGATGTATATGTATGACTGATTCACTTTGTTATAAAGCAGAAACTAATAAAAATAAATAAATAAAAGTGAAACACACACACAAAAAAATAAAAGGATCATACACCAAGATCAAGTGGGGTTTATCCCAGAAATGTAAGGATTCTGCAATATATGCAAATCAATCATTGTTATATACACCATATTAACAAATTGAAGGATAAAAACCATACGATAATCTCAATAGATGCAGAAAAATCTTTGGACAAAATTCAACACCCATTTATGATAAAAACCCTCCAGAAAGTAGGCATAGAGAGAACTTACCTCAACCTAATAAAGGCCATATATAACAAACCCACAGCCAACATCATTCTGAATGGTGAGAAACTGAAACCCTTTCCTCTAAGAATAGGAACAACACAAGTTTACCCATTCCCACAGCTATTATTCAACATAGTTTTGGAAGATTTAGCCACAGCAATCAGAGAAGAAAAAGAAATAAAAGGAATCCAAATCAGAAAAGAAGAAGTAAAACTGTCACTGTTTGCTCATGACATGATACTATACATAGAGAATCCTAAGGATGCTACCAGAAAACTACAAGAGCTAATCAAGGAAATTGGTAAAGTAGCAGGATACAAAATTAATGCACAGAAATCTCCTGCACTCCTATACACTAATGATGAAAAATCTGAAAGAGAAATTAAGGAAACACTCCCATTTACCACTGCAAAAAGAAGAATAAAATACCTAGGAATAAACCTACCTAGGGAGACAAAATACCTGTATGCAGAAAACTATAAGACACTGATGAAAGACATTAAAGATGATACCAATAGATGTAGAGATATACCATGTTCTTGAATTGGAATAATCAATATTGTGAAAATGACTGTACTATGCAAAGCAATAGAGAGATTCAATGCAGTCCCTATCAAATTACCAATGACATTTTTACGGAACTAGAACAAAAAATCTTAAAATTTGTATGGAGACACAAAAGACCCCGAATAGCTAAAGCACTCTTGAGGGAAAAAAACAGAGCAGGAGAAATCAGACTCCCTGACTTCAGACTATACAACAAAGCTACAGTAATCAATACAATATAGTACTGGCACAAAAACAGAAACATAGATCAATGGAACAAGATAGAAAGCCCAGAGATAAACCCACGCACCTATGGTCAACTAATCTATGACAAAGGAGGCAAGGATATACAATGGAGAGAAGACAGTGTCTTCAATAAATGGTGCTGGGAAAACTGGACAGCTATGTGTAAAAGAATGAAATTAGACCACTCCTTAACACCATACACAAAAATAAACTCAAAATTGATTCAAGACCGAAGTGTAAGACTGGATACTATAAAACTCTTAGAGGAAAACATAGGAAGAACACTCTTTGACATAAATCACAGCAAGGTCTTTTTTGATCCACCTCCTAGAGTAAGGGAAATAAAAACAAAAATAAACAGATGGGACCTAATGAAACTTCAAAGCTTTTGCACAGCAAAAGAAACCATAAACAAGACGTAAAGACAACCCTCAGAACGGGAGAAAGTGTTTGCAAATGAATCAATAGACAAAGGATTAATCTCCAAAATATATAAACAGCTCATGCAGCTCAACCTTAAAGAAACAAACAACCCAATCCAAAAATGGGCAGAAGACCTAAATAGACATTTCTCCAAAGAAGACATACAGATGGCCAAGATGCACCTGAAAAGCTGCTCAACATCATTAATTTTTAGAGAAATGAAAATCAAAACTACAATGAGGTATCACCTCACACCAGTTAGAAAGGGCATCATCAGAAAATCTACAAACAATAAATACTGGAGAGGGTGTGGAGAAAAGGGAACCCTCTTGCACTGTTGGTGGGAATGTAAATTGATACAGCCACTATGGAGAACATATGGAGGTTCCTTAAAAAACTAAAAATAGAACTACCATATGACCCAGCAATCCCACTACTGGGCATATACCCAGAGAAAACCATAATTCAAAAAGACACATGCACCCCAGTGTTCATTGCAGCACTATTTACAATAGTCAGGTCATGGAAGCAACCTAAATGCCCACTGACAGATGAATCGATAAAGAAGATGTGGTACATATATACAATGGAATATTCGTCAGCCATAAAAAGGAATGAAATTGGGTCATTTGTTAATATGTGGATGGATCTAGAGACTGTCATACAGAGTGAAGTAAGTCAGAAAGTGAAAAACAAATATCGTATATTAACGCATGTACATGGAACCTAGAAAAATGGTACAGATGAACTGGTTTGCAGGGCTAGAATTTGACACACAGATGTAGAGAACAAATGTATGGACACCAAGGGGGGACAGCCGAGGGGGTTGGGGATGGTGGTGTGATGAATTGGGCGATTGGGATTGACATGTATATACTGATGTGTATAAAATTGATGACTAATAAGATAAAAAAATTTTAATTGATGCTTATAATAATATAAATAAATGAACGAATAAATAAATGTTGAAGAACATATTTCCAATAAGAAGAATTTCAAATAATGTATGTGTATACTATGCTCTCAAGGAGGTGTAGTTTAACACTCCACTCTTTAAGTGTGGTCTTGTGCATAGTGACATCCTTCCAGAGAACAGAGTATGCAAAAGGGGGTCAAGGGTGGGGAAGAGTCACTGCAGTGGAGAATCCTGAAAAATACTACTTTATCCTGGTGGTCACATTTAACATTATCAGTCATAAATGATGCTGATGGTATATACCCTTGATACGATATGATGAAAATAGCACTTTACCTCTGTGGTTTTCTTTGCCCAAACCCACAACCCCAGTTATGAGAAAAATATTGGATAAATCCCAATTGAAGGATATACTACAAAATAACTGACCAGTACTCCTCAAAACTGTCAAGATCATTAAAAACTTGGAAAATCTGAGAAACTGTCACTCTCAATTGGAATCTATGGAAACGAAGATGACTAAATGTAATTTGATATTTTGGGAGGCATCCTTGAACAGAAGGAAGATGTTAGGTAAAAGCTAAGGGAATATGGGTAAAATAATAATAATAACATATCAATATTGATTAACTTTAGCAAATGTACCACATAACATAAAATGATAATGAGGGAAGCTGGGTATGGGGTAAATAGTAACTCTCTGTACTATCTTTGCAGTATTTCTGAAAATTTAAAAGTTTTCTGAAAAAGAAAGATCATTTATTATTGAAGTATAGTTGATTTACAAAGTTGTGTTAGTTTCTGGTGTACAAATTATTTTTAATGTTCAGGATTCTCCTTTTCTCAGGGCATGGCTACCAAGTAAAAGGCTTGAGGGGACACCTGCTTTTTTGAGGCATACAGTCCTCTCCAATGTCTTAACAAACACAGGGAGCAATAGTTCTTGTTATGAGGTACAGGCTACTTCTGAGGGCTTAAAGGTTCAGAGGAGGCTGGATATTTAACATATTTGGGAACGTTTACCCACATGCCACTGTCCCATGTGTCAGGGTTCCAATTTTTCCTAACCAAGTTACTGATTTTGGCATAACAGATCTTCCTTGATTGAGCTTTCAACTGTTTTCAGTGGGGATGTCTCCACTTAGAGTGTTAGATATGAGGCCCCATCCTTGACTTTCTCAGCCTTGATTATGCAGGAAGAGAGCTTTTTGGTATGCAAATAAAAGAGGCCATCTGGCTTTCACCTTTGGTTCTCAACTACCCATTCTTACCCTCAGCTGTTCATTTCCTTCCTTTAGATCATCAATGACACTTGGCAATAACCATCCAATCTTGTTACTCTTATAGCTACTATTTCCTCCATAGCTTTAAATGCCTAGTGCATTCTACCTGCTAGTGTATGTCCTCCATCAGTACAACCTCCTAATTCATTATCAGTGAAAAGATAACATTTGAACCATCATCTCTTCTCCACCTACCACCAGTGAAGGGGTCCTTGTTGTCAGCAGAGAAGTGAGTGATTCACTGCCAAAACCCTACTGTGTTGCCAGCTTTCTCAGACCACTGCACTTTCATTGCTGACTCAAGTAGTTTGGGCTGTACAGGAAAAAAAAAAAAAAAGCTGAGATATTTCCTGAAGTATAAGATGTTACTCAGGGATTAACACCTTTTAAAGGAAGGGAAGAAAAACAGGACTGGGCAGAGGAAGAAGTGACGCAAGCCCAAGAAAGCTTCAGCCAACCCAGCAGGGAGTTCTGGAGTAACTATTCCCCCATCAGAGTATCCTGGTCAGCCATGCCTCTCTCCGTACCTCTACCCGGTTGAGTGACTGAATGCAGGTTGCCTTGGAAAGGCGTGATCACAGGTCAGAGGCTCTCTGCGTCTGATGCAGACCCTGAAAGAGCTGACAGCTAAAGGCTCTCTGTGGACACTCCTCCTAGGAGCTAGGAATAAAATTCTTCCTTAAAGTGGGCTCTGAGAACATCCTCTGTCCCTAAAGAGGAATATATTTCACATGGAGGAATGAGTCTTTGAGAACAAAGATTGCTGTAGACCCCACACGCATTAGAGATAAGTTGACTGAATTTTCTGAAATACTCATGATTTTGTGTGATTTATTCTTCTCAACAAGGAAAATTGATAGAAACCCAACTAAACTTACTTTTTATCTATAATGTTTGTAAGACTTTACTTTTAAGTACAATTGATTAAGAAATGTTCTTTATCCAACCATATGTTTCTCTTTTTTGTTGATAAAATACATTATCTTTAGTCATATAATTTATTTTATCCTTACTGGGAAGATTACACAAATGTGAGGGTACTTTTTTTTTGGTGGTGGGGGGGCTACGTTCGGTCTTTGTTGCAGTGTGCAGGCTTCTCATTGCGGTGGCTTCTCTTGTTGCGGAGCACTGGCTCTAGGCGCAAGGGCTTCAGTAGTTGTGACACACAGGCTCAGTAGTTGTGGTTCATGGGCTCTAGAGTATAGGCTCAGTAGTTGTGGCACACAGGCTTAGTTGCTCCACGGCCTGTGGGATCGTCCTGGATCAGAGATCAAACCCGTGTCCCTTACGCTGGCAGGCGGATTCTTAACCACTGCACCACCAGGGAAGTCCCTGTGAGGGTACTCTTGATCCAAACTCTACAAACTGAGCCAGGATTTACAGTCAAAAATCTTTTAATTCTCCAAAGGGACTTTATGATAGAAATTCCAAGAATTCCTGATGATGACAACTTACTTTTGTGCCTACTCTTTTATCAGTTCCATACTGAGCATTTGGTATGTATTGTGTCACGCCAGGCTCACACAAACTTTTGTAAAATGGTAATAACTGTACCACTTCCAATCAGAGGATTTGGTTTAGAGAGTTTAACAATCTTATCCAAAGTAACACAGCTAGTAATACTGAGCAGGGACTCTCATACTGTTCTTACTGAACATCTTGGCCACCAGGCTACCCAAGAGAAAGGTATGAAATCTACAGACATATTATACTAACCTGGGAGGAATGCCAGAGAAAAGCTGAGGTAATCACGAGTTCTTTCTGGGGTGGTGGCTCATATAATTGGGCAATTAACTACAGACACTACTGAGTCATGCCTCTTGACCGGGAAACAGTGCATGACAGTTAAGGGTGGAGGTCTGACAATAGACTGCTCAGGTTCAAGTTATATCTATTCCATTTTCCAGCTTTATGCCTTAAGCAAGTTACCTAAACGTTCTCTGGTTAATTTTGTATTAATAACTGGAAATAATAATTGGTTGTTTCTTCTGATTAAATGTAATACCACATGTGTACCATTTAGCATAGCGTATGATACACTGTAAACATTAAGTAAGTGCAGATATATTTATTGTTGGTATTAATGGTGGTGGTGTTTGGTACCCTCTAGCTGTGGCTTATATCTACTGTTCCATTCAAACTCAACCCCAATATTTCACCTTGAAACTTAAGTAACTCATCCTTAGTTATAAGGGCTTAAGAAATTCCAAGACTTCTTAGCAATTAAGCCAGCTGCTCCATAAATGTGATGAGTGATTATTATATGCAGATATTGTCTTAGGTATTGGGAATCCAGTAATAAAATATAAACCAATCTCCGGCTCTCATCAACATTTCAGTCTCCTATGTTCTGCCATGTGGTCATGGAATGAGGAAAAAGAATGAGACATATGGCACTTATCTTCATGTTTCAGATGGAGACACAGGAAGGACCCATTGTGCTTTAAGCATAATAATACAGAGAAGGACCACAGTCCACGAGAGAGATGGTATCTGTCTCCAGGTAGACACCCTGGAAGAGGAAGAGTGTGAGAAATATTAAATAAAAGTTCTCATTTATTTCCCATAAGGGATACCATCAATACCCTAATCAAAGCAAGCCTAGGCTGGTTCAGGATACAGATTCCTCCAAAGTAAAAATACTCCTACTGCAGAACTTATGAACTGTAGTTGGGGGGGCGGAAAAAAAAGATTGCAAAAGTAATTCAAGGAGATTGTTTGGAGGCAAAACTTGTCACTTTTAGGCAGGCAGTGGCAACTGAAGTGCTCTCAGGTTTCCCAAAGAATAATGAGTTGCTTGCAAAGAGCTCCAGGAGGGAAGTTCTCCAGATACATATGCGGACATTCCTATTTGTTCTTTCCTGAAGGTGCGGGGGTTGGGGGGGGCGGTTCTGGACAATAATACATTAGACCATGTGAAGCCCTTTTTCTACTTGTGAGTCCTGATGCCCATAAATAGTCAGTTTGAATCAACTCACTGACAGTTTTACATGAGGTTTGAAAAACTGGATATTGCAAAAACCAACTTCTGTAACCCCCAATGGGCCTTTCTTACACCAAGAACAATATTGCCCTGAACAAGAGCATTTGAAGGAAAATGGCTTGAAATATTCTTTCATGTGGGAAGCTCAGGAAGATTTATAAGCACATACCTAACCTTCTCTGAGGAACATTATGATTTAACCTCTTTCATATTCTGCATTTGCAAGAGGCTTCTTTGAAATTTTCTCAGGATGGGTAGAATATAACTCATGAATAAAATTTGCCTGGCTTACAGGCTACTGCTGAGCTCTGAGCTGTTGCAAGAGAAAACAATTTAATGCCTCATCCTAAGGGTGAGAGTCAGTCAAGCTTCTACAACCTCATGATATTAAGGATACCATTCAATATAGCACCAAATCTCAAACCCTGCTTCTTCCACAAAATCCCACCCCAATCTTGTCTTACTTCCCTGATCATATTCATATTTTCTTTCCCTCTCTCTCCCCCTCTCCCTCCCCATCTCTCTCTGTCCCATACCAGCCACATTGCTCTTCTTTCTGTTATTTGAATTCATCAAACGTATTTTCACCTAAGTTCCTATGCACAAGCTACTCCTTCTCCCTAGAAAGTTCTTCTTCCCTCTTACTCAAAACCACAACTTGTCCTCCTTCATCAAACAGGTCCCTTCACATCCTTTACATTAAACCATTTCCTCTGAAGGAACATTCTTGATCCTAAGATAAATGATATCCTTGTAGTATTTCTTTCTTTGGATTTTCTACTTTGCTTCATTACAATCACACAGTGTTATTTGTATTTTTGCTTGTATATATACTGTTTGTCTCTCTCAGATGATTGCAACTTTCAAAAGATCAGGGACCACACGTGGATTTTTTTTTTTTGCATTAATATGTCTGCTGCACCTAGTACTGAGCCCAGAGAAGTGTGACTATTTAATTAATGTTTGTTGCAGTAATACACAAATGAGCAGCCTTCCTACTCTGTACAGGATTCCTAGTCTATCTTCCATAGCACTTATTTCTGAATGCCTCATTTGATACGGATGGTATATGTCTTGAGTCATTAGCTATTTTCTTCCTATGGCCCATTTACGTTCTAGACTGTTAGAAACATGAGGGTCCATCTTATTTACCCCTTTTGTACCTAAATTTATGTTTTGTGAAGAGGAGACACAATCAATATTTATTTGTTAAAGTCCTATTCCAGAGTCAATCTTCAAATATCTAAAAGATCAAGTATTTTAAAAAGACAAAAAAGGAAGGGAAAGGTTATAGATGATACATTTCCAAAGGCCTTTTGTGTTTGCATAAAAAACTTCTGTTGGGAAACAAAAAAAACATCTGTAGGTCCCATTCTGCTAAACATGTTAGCTTTTAAAAAGTCAAAATTGGGCTTCCCAGGTGGTGCAGTGCTTGAGAGTCCGCCTGCTGATGCAGGGGACGCAGGTTCGTGCCCCGGTCCAGGAGGATCCCACATGCCATGGAGCGGCTGGGCCTGTGAGCCATGGACGCTGAGCCTGCGCATCCGGAGCCTGTGCTCTGCAATGGGAGAGGCCACAGCAGTGAGAGGCCCGCGTACCGCAAAAAAAAAGTCAAAATCAATATCCATTTTACCTTCTGTTTCAGCCCTAACTCTTATGGACCTCCGTAAGTATTAGGCCAGGAGACAGCATAGGCGGGACAAATCCTGACTTGGTTTTGTCACTAATTAGTTGGATAATCTTGGAGAAACCAAAAATCACTTTGTGCCCCTTTCTCCCAAAATAGAGTATAATACTATTAAGATTGGAAAAAATTTAGAAGTCATCTTTTCCTGTCTCCCACCTACTAAAAAAAATGGATTCCTACCTTGATATTAATCAAATATTCCTAGTTGCAAGGATCTCACTGCTGTGCAAGTCAGTGTATTGAGCTGTGATAGGATCTTGCTATTAAAAAATGTTTCTTAATAGTGAACTAAAATCTGTATCAGATCAGTTGTAAACAGCATCCTAGCATGTACATTTTAACGCTGTAATTTCAGATGTAAGAGAAATGATTTTCTTCCTTCTACATGCCTCCATCTCACCCCTTTACCTCCCTGTCCCTCAAGCACACAGACATCTCAGAAGTTGCCAGGGAAATTTATGGCAGCACATGATAATGCAAACCAAGGTAGAAAAATAGGTAACAACTTTTTTCCATAATAGCACAAGAAATATGCCAAGTAAATACTGGCTAAGCAAACATACTGTTTTTCTTGTAGCTTGTACAGTGATAAAATTTTTGGTCTCTGGATTCTGACTAGCTGGGTTTATAATCCACCTCTAACTCCCAGTAAATGTAAGTTACTGGCAGTTTGCTTAAGAATTCTGTGCTTTGATTTCCTGACTTGTAAAACAAAAATAATAACAGCACTTGCCATTAAAGATTGTTTTAATATTATGATAATGAAGTAATGCTCTTAGAACCAAACACATCCAAAATAAGTGCTCAGGGCTTCCCTGGTGGCACAGTGGTTGAGAGTCCGCCTGCCGATACAGGGGACACGGGTTCGTGCCCCGGTCCGGGGAGGTCCCACATGCCGCAGAGTGGCTGGGCCCATGAGCCATGGCCGCTGAGCCTGTGCGTCCGGAGCCTGTACTCCGCAACAGGAGAGGCCACAACAGTGAGAAGCCCGCGTACCGCAAAAAAAAAAAAAAAATGTGCTCACTAAGTGGTAGTCACAGAATCCTGATCCCTACCAAGTAGAAATGAGAAGAGCATAGGATAAAAACACTTGGAGGAAGAGTAACCAAATGGAACACAAGATTTTACTTCTTCCCTTTTAGACACAGAGAGAGATAGCCACATTTGGCTGCCAGGGACTCTAGATCAAGGTTACTAGGACTTCTAAGGATCTGGGTGGGTAACCAAAATAGGGCATATAAAGGAAAGTTATAATCCAGTATAAAATTCTCACATCCTGCATATTCCCAAGAAGGGTCTGTTTTCAGGACTAGCTCTGGGCCAGTTCTTAGCAACTGAGCTCTAAGCACTCTGAATATGCTATGTGATGAATATTTTTGTAAGCCTGAGGCCTTGGGGCATGCTGTACAAGTTGGATCAGATAGATTATACTAACAATATTTATGGTGAATACCCGGATTGAGCTTTGAGAGCTGAGGTCATTCACACAGGTACTGAATGCTCACATGACTGGCCTCCAATAGAACCCTGCACAGCAAGGATCAGGTGAGCTACTTGGTTTGCAACACTCTGCATGTGTTGTCATGCGTCTTTGCAGGAGGAATAAAGCATAAAGTGTGTCCCATATAATTCCACTGGCATTTTGTACTGCACTTATTCCAGACATGGCCCCATGTGCCTTTTCTTTTTGCCAATTTTGATCTATATCCATTCACTGTAATAAACCATAACTGTGAGTATAACAGTTTTTGAGTCCTGTGTGTCATTCTAGTGAATTACTGAGGATAGTTTTGGTGACCCCTGACAGAACAAATGGGCCCTAGCTCCCATAACCGGATGCTCTGTGAATTACTTTAACTCAATTAAAATAGCAATATCAATGTTATACAACATTAAGGAAACATCAATTGACAATAAAATTATTGTTCTTACTGATGTGTTGTTGTTTTTACATCATTCTTATTAGGGATGTAAGGAGATGCCCCTTTTTGAAGCTGTAACTGTATAGAGGGGTCATGAAGGTGTGATTCAATCCTGCAGATAAATGACTGCCTTGCATACCCTCTAAGATCCCTTGTCTATGAGCCAGCTAACAGTGAAGTTATTTGATAATGGACAGTCACATCCTCTCATCAAGTAAAATTTGTATTAGTCTGGATTCTCCAAAGAAACAGAACCAGAAAAAAAAAAATAGAGTTGACCCTTGAACGAGCAGAATTAGTGGCACCAATCTTGTGCACAGTAAAAATTTGCATGAAACTTTACAGTCAGCCTTCCTTATCCACATTTCCACATCCACAGATCCACTTCCACAGATTCAAGCAATCAGGAATTGTGTAGTACTGTAATACATATTTATTGAAATAAATACTTATAAGTGGACCTGTACAGTTCAAATTCATGTTATTCAAGTGTCAATTTTACACACACACACACACACACACACACACACACAGAGTTATGAAAGATGAAAATCCCATAGTCTGCATTCAGGAAGTTGAAGACCCAGAGTAAATGATGGAATGGCTTCAGTCTGAACCTGAAGGCCTGAAAACCAGGAGAGCCAATGATGTAGTTCCAGTATGAGTCCAAGTCTGAAGGCAAGAGAAGACAGGCAGAGAGAACAAACCCTCCTTAGTCTGTCTTTTTGTTCTTAAGATAGACTTCTTATTTTGTGCTCCAAAACTGTCTGTATTCATAAATTGTTGGCATTCTTATCCATAATCTTATTTTGTTTTGTTTTGGTTTTGGTTTTTTTTGTGGTACGCGGGCCTCTCACTGTTGTGGCTTCTCCCATTGCAGAGCACAGGCTCTGGATGCGCAGGCTCAGTGGCCATGGCTCACAGGCCCAGCCGCTCCGCGGCACGTGGGATCTTCCCAGACCAGGGCACAAACCCGCGTTCCCTGCATCGGCAGGCGGACTCTCAACCACTGTGCCACCAGGGAAGCCCCATAATCTTATTTTGACCCTAATTCAAGTACTCTGATTTAACACTGTGTCCTGGATTAAGACATCATTCTTGCCTTCCAGTTCCAGTGCTTACATAGATTGCTGATTTCTTTCCCTCGGCTCTGGTCCCCTGTCCAAACTGAATAATGCTGATCTCTAAATCTCCAAAATGGCATGGGGACTGTGTAAGCCAAGGAAATAGGAATTTCAATGCTTGAGAGACCCCTTACCCTGGGAAGACTCCCGCTGGCTAAGGCAACATGAATGAGCTCTTTATCCCAACCAGAACTTTCTGAAAACTGGTGTTTCACTATGGTCTCCTGTGAATAAGAACTTTTTAATAGTAAAGCCTGTATAGTAATGTTGCAAAATGCCTCCCAGTGTTCAGACTTAAAGAAGTTCACCGCAAATGGGATATTCAATATTCTCCATCACACTTAAGAGGGTCAATCTCACCCTGTCATCAGGCTTGAAGGCCTGGACTCATTTTAAAATCCCTATCCCCCACTTCAGCCATATACACCTATGTTTCTTTGGCCAACACAGTCTAGTCACTCTAATTACTATGTCCAGCCATTTACTCCACACATACTTGAGGAGCCAGCAATTAGTTTAGTCAATGTTAGAGCTGTGGAACAAAACACACAGTCTCTGACCTCAAGAATTCAGGGTTAATTAAGGAGGCTATCATAAAATAAGTATAAAAATTATAAATTTATAATTTTAATTGGCATTTATAATTATGCCACCATGATGATAATATACACAAAGGAAATTTAGCAGGGATAAATGAGATAGCTTTACAAAGGGCTCCACTTTAGAACAGGGGGTCAAAAGAGGTTTGATTGACTATTAGCACCTCAGCATGGAGAGCTTTGTTGATTCACACCTCAATAAAACTAATGAAAATTATTTTTTTTTAACTGAAATTCTCTGCAAATGGTAGTAAGGGCAAAGAGCAAATGAAGAAGAATTTATTCAAGAAAATCTATGCAAGTTAATAAGAAAGACAAGAATCTGTGGTATTTGAACAAAGAGTACTCTCTTCTCACCCCACCTTTAGCTCAGCAAGGTAGAGACCACTACAGATTACTGGAGCCAAGAACCTACAGCATCGTCTCCCTCCAGTACCAAGTCAGAGAGTTTTCTTCCCAAGAGGAGCAAGACTTGAGAACTTATCATCCTGTCCCCAACTACCCACTGCTGAGATGAAGTCCTGAGTTAATTAATTTAAAAGGTGAGTGCTCCCTTCTTTGTTCCAGCCCCACTAATGGAACAGAGAAAGGTTCTACCCTGGGCTTAACAATTCTAGAAATCTGGTGCCCCTATAACCTTTACCCCTGGCTTGCGAGGCAGTGACTTTATGCTAGAGAGACAAGCTGAAAGAACCTCAGGCTACTGTCACACCCTCCACTGAATTCTTAGTTACTAGAGGAATGGAGTCTGGAAAGCAAAAGCAGGTGGCAAAAGAAATAGCTCCTAATCTCTTCTTAAAAGAATTGATTTCATTTGCAAAGGAGTGTGGAGAAATTCAAACCTAAGGGTGCTATCAAGAATGGGGAAATTTCAATGCAAGGCAATTGGAAGGAGATTAATGGATTTGATGAACATACAGCCTAGCTGGTAGAATAGCTAGTATGCAGGAGAGAATTGGGGAATAAGGCAGCTGGGAAGAGCTCTCCTGGGGTTAGAATAAATATATAACATGGACCTCAGAAACTATTTCTTCAGAGAAGTAATAATTTGATTAGTTTATAGAGAAATTAATGCCCCAGGTCATTGTTGAAACAGTATAGCAATCAACAAGAAATTAGTAGAGTTTAAAAACTGGGTGTGGTTAGAAAGAGAAAGATAGTCCTACAGATACCATTGTCAACCCAAGGTGATTGTGGGTACACCCAAAGCTGTGCCTGAGAAGAAACATCAAAAACTCAATGAAGGGCTTCCCTGGTGGCTCAGTGGTTGAGAGTCTGCCTGACGATGCAAGGGACGTGGGTTCGTGCCCCGGTCTGGGAGGATCCCACATGCCACGGAGCAGCTGGGCCCGTGAGCCATTTCCCCTGAGCCTGCACGTCCGGAGCCTGTGCTCCACAACGAGAGAGGCCACAGCAGTGAGAGGCCCCTATACCGCAAACAAAACAAAACAAAACAAAAAAACAAAACTCAATGAAGTGAGGAATAGTATTCACTGAAAGAATTCAATCAGTCCCTAAAAAGTAAACAAGTAAATAACAATAGCAGTCCTTGGTTGGTGGGTGGATGGGACACTGTACTACAATATATTATTTAAAATTATTATTTTGTTTTTAACAACAACAAAAAATTATTAGGCATTGGAAGACACAGGAAAGTACAACCTACATTGGAAAAGAAAAAAGGAACACAATCTGTCTGTGAGAGCAACCAGATGTTAGATTTAACAGAAAAAGGGTTCAAAATTGCCATTATAAACATGTTCATAGAACTAAAGGAAAACCTGATTAAAGAAGTAAGGGAAGATATAATGGCAATGTCACATCAAATAGAGAACATCAATAAAGATAAAGAAATGATTTAAAAATGAAATTCCGGAGGTGAAAAGTGAAATAACTGAATTTAAAAAATCACTAGAGGGTCTCAGATCAGTAGATTTGAATTGTCAGAAGAATTAGTGAAATTGAAGGTGAATGATAGAGACTATTTAAGCCAGAGAACAGAGAGATAAAAGAATGAAGACAATTGAAGAAAGCCTCAGAGAAACATGTGACACCAGCTAAAGCACAAATATAGGCATAATGGGAGTCTCAGAGACTCAGGAGAGAGAGCTAAGAGAGAATAAAAATATATAAAAATGAAAAGAAGTAACAATGGCAGTAAACTCCCCAAATTTATTGATAAATAATTTCCTGCATATCTAGGAATCTAAAAAAAATACTCCAAGGAAGATTAGCACAAAAAGATCCACAAACAAAAATATTATAGTGAAAATGCTGAAAGTCAAAACATGAGGAGGAAAACTTGAAAGCAGCAAGCGAAAAAGGACTCCTCATTTAAGAAGGAATCCCAATAAGATTAACAGCTGACTTCTCAACAGAAAAAATGAAGTCAGAATGCTGTGGATAACATAAGTTAATTCTCATTATTCATGGTAGTTACGCTCTACATAGTCACCATGAACAATGAATTAACAAATATTGGACTACTGCTCCTAAAGGAAATACAAGCTCAGATGTCTGTGAGCCTCAGGTCATAGCATTTTTGTCAACCACAACACATTATATAGGTTACATTATAGGTTTGTTCACCAGCATTCTTATAAAACAAGCCAGTTTCATCAGTGTTGAAAACTCACTCTTTAACATAACCTTCTTCCTGTATAATGCTAAGTATGTATTTTATTAAATTCCTCCACAGCTTTCTGACTTTGATTTGGCAAATAATTCTTAGATAGGATATCAAAAGCACAAACAAAATAGATAAATTGACCTTCATTGAAATTAAAAAAAAAAAATGTGTACTTCAAAGGATACCATAAAGAAAATGACGATACAACTCATATAATGGGAGAAATGTTTGCAAATCATATATCTAATAAGGGAACTTGCATCTAGAATATATAAATAACTCTTGAATACCAAATAATAATAGGACAAATAACTCGATTAAAAAACAGGCCAATGATTTTAATAGAAATTTCTCCAAGGAAGATATACAAATGGCCAATTTCATTTCTAGGTATATATCTAAGAGAAATAAAAAATAGGTGCAGGGCTTCCCTGGTGGCGCAGTGGTTGAGAGTCCGCCTACCGATGCAGGGGACACGGGTTCGTGCCCCGGTCTGGGAGGATCCCACATGCCGTGGAGCGGCTGGGCCTGTGAGCCATGGCCGCTGGGCCTGTGCGTCCGGAGCCTGTGCTCCGCAAAGGGGAGAGGCCACAACAGTGAGAGGCCCGCGTAACGCAAAAAAAAAAAAAAAAAAAAGGTGCAAAAATTTGTACATGAACACTATAACAGCATTATTCATAAAAGCCAAAAGGTGAAACCATCTCAAAAGTCTATCAATGAACAAATGGGCAAACAAAATGTGATATATCAATAAAATGGATTATTATTAAGTCATAAAAATAAATGAATTACTGATACATGCCATAACATGGATGAATCTTGGAAACAATATGGTAAGTGAAATAAGCTGGCTATAAAACTGCACATATTATACGATTCTATGGATATCAAAGTCCATAATAGGGTAATCTATAGAGACAGAAAGTAGATTAATAGTTGCATAGGGGAAGATAGGGATCATATATGCATGTGAAGATACTAAAAACACAGAACACTTTAAATGGGCAAACTGTATCTTTGAGTTATATTTCAATAGAACCATTTTTATAAAAGAAGAAAAAGCATCTCTAATGAAGATGCTAAGACCTCAATACTGAGTCTTTGTGGAGTGTAAAAAGAAAGGAAGAATATTCTAGGAAGAGAAACAGCTAATGCAGAGGGACTGAGGTCCGAAAGAGCTCATTATTCATAGAACTGAACAAAAACCTGAATAAAAACTAATGCTGATAGGATGTGGTTAAAGGGAGTAGAAGTGGCAGAAAATGAGGAAAAAAACAGGCATGATAGGAAGGAATTTGATGGCCACATGAAGGATTTTAGGCTCATTCTTATGTCCAAAGATTAGATACTGAAAAACTCTAAGCAGGAAAGAGACAATGATATGAAAGGGCTTTTCAAAAATATTTTGGGAGAGGTTTATGGAGAGTGAAAGAGTTGAGTGGAGGTAGGTCCATGGGTTAGAAGTCTCCAATAAATTATCCCTCTGGAATTTTTTGGATGCAGAAGTTTCCCAGTATCTCTTTATTACTGTCGAGAATGTAGGGTTCCTTGTTGCCAACACTTATGGGAAGTAGGACTGATGCAACATTTAGGGAAGTACTCATTCTTAGGAACATGCTAGTGTAGAGTCAACACTTGCAAGACTCTGAGAGTGATGGCCTCTTTATATGTAAAAATTTCACACTCTAGTCACTGTACTCACAATCCACACCGCCCCACCCCAGGCCCTCAAATCTGGATGGGAAGTTAGGGGTTTGATCCAAAAGAAAATCCACTGTCTACCAAATTTGTGAACAGAAGCAAGTTTCTTAACTTCTCTTGGGCTTAGATTGGTCACATGCAAAATGAGATTCACGTTAACTACTTCATTGTGTGGTTTTGGAGCATTAATTTTATAAGATTACAATTGTAAAGCTCTTACAAAAAGGCCAAGGGATTTAAGAAGAACTCAATGACTGGAAAATATCTTCTTATAATACTTTAAATATGGTTTATGTAGCTCCACTGGTAGCAAAGAAGATTTCAAAACCGGATTTTACAGGATCAGCTCCTTTACTTGGGACATACATCATTTACCACTTTGCCCAAACTTACTTCTCCAGCTTCATTTTATTATATTTTAATTCCCCATGAGGTCTCTAGGCTCCAGGCAAGCTGCTATTCTCACCCTTCTCAGAGTGCATAGTCATGCCTTTTTATAACTCCATGTCTTGGTGAATATACTGTTTTTCTGTATGGAATGTCTATTCCTGTTTGTTCGCCCGGCAAACTCAACTCATCCTACAATACCCTGAAACTGAGATCTCCTTGGTAAAGCTTTACCCTATACCCCTGAGAAGAATTAATTGTTACACTTATCAACACCCCTTAACGCTCCATTTCTACTTCATGAATTTACTTAACATATTGTTATGTTATGCTATGCTATGTTACATTATGCTGTTATGTATGTCTATTTATATGATCCCAGCAGACTCCAATATCTTAAAGGCAAGAGAGATATGTTTATTTTTATTTAACTTTTGTAACCCTAGCAAGTAGCACACATTTATCAAGCACAGGTTATGTCCATATTTATTTATTCATTCACAAGCATTTGAGTTTCTACATGAGGTAGTTCCTATGCTTGATCAAAAAATGGTAATTAAAAAGTAGTACAGAAGAAACTACAGTAGAATAAAATGATTTATAATCAGAAGTTATCATTATAAGTTATTACCTTTGTCCTTTGCATCTTCATCTTTAAAATAAAGGCATTATAAAATCCTACCTCAGAGGAGTTTAATTAAGGTACACATTTAATGGCCTCAGCAGAACTGCAAAACCTTATGGGGACTTTAGTTGTCATTTAAGACACCATCTTTTGTTTCTAAGGATGTTATTAATTTGGGAAAGTTACAGCCTCTACAGATCTAGGTAAAACATAATAATACTCATAAAATGATAAATATACAAGACAATTAAAACTGTATTACAACAATGGCAGCACGAGTTAGTCATATCATAGATAACACAGACATAATCACTATGACTTGAGATAAGTAGGTGGGGTCCTGGAATGGAGCCAGGTTTGCTCACAGGTTCCTAACCTGCACATGAATTCTAGTTTTCTCTCAACCTGCCTGTTTGTTTATAGACAGATTCTGGCTCTCACTATTCAGCTCCACTGGGTGCAGCTCAGTAATTTTGCTCTCCAGACCTTCCTAAAGACTACTCCTGCCATTTCTGAATACCAGCGCATTTCCTAAACAAGTTGGCCAGACAATTGCACGCAAATTGCAAGCCCAGCTGTTATGAGGCTACTGTGTATTAAAGTGAGATTCCCATCCCAAAGAAATGAACAAATAAAATAAAAGCTAGAGATTTTTGTTAGATATTCTAATGAAAACACACACTTTCTCCAACTCTCTTTCCCTGTCAGTAATTCACAAATAAGATGGCCTCAAAATCTCTCCAGTTCATTCTTCATCAGTCGTAGGCATGGCAGTTATTTTTCTGTTGCTATTTTATTGGCATGATTTTATAATCCTTCATTTACAAACATGCAATCCATATATCTAACAAACTCATCCCAACCATCTCGGGTTCTTCTTTAACTCAGTGTACTGTTTTTTCCTGTGGAGGCATTGCACTTGGCAATCATCGCCCTGAGTATTGAATAAGATGAATAAATATGTACATTAAGGAGGTACTGTTATGAAGAAAAGAAACTGTAAAATAGAGCAATATTTGCAAACAGTTTTGATCATATATCACAGGTTCATATGTTTATTATCTCACTTCAATCAAATGAAATTGATGTAAGACAAGCTTTAATTTTCAAAGAGTCAAGGATGTTGCATACTTGGAAACAATGTTTTATATTTTAAAAACTAGCTCAGCCCCTTCTCCAGAACAGACTTACTTTCTTCCCTGCACAGAACCAGCTGGAAAGTCACAAATTTGATGGAGTCCTGAGAGGGCTCCTCTAGCACAGCATGAATCCTTTTCTTTCTCTTTATGAAACCAAGTCAGAAGAAATTATTTTTCTTCCTAAGCCTATCACACAATTTTAAGTCTATGGTAAAATTAATAATAATAACTTAATAACAGTAACATGGATGAACATCCACATTGTTAAACACTATTAAGCCCTAATTAGCTCCTTTTGATTTCATAATAACCTGTGTTCATTTCTCTAGTCTCATTCTCCTCCTCAGTCTTTATTTGCTAACCACACTGGGCTTCTTTAACATTCTCATACATACCTTGCCTCTTTCCCGTCAATGGATACCTACCCACCTTTTCGTTGTTGTTCTTAATTTACCCAGGATTTCTCTTTCCACACCATCACACAACAACACTCACCCTTCCCATTTCTTTGTGTAGTAAATTCCTAGTACATTTCTACTCATTCTTTTGTATTTCTAAACATTCCTGCCTTTAAAAAGATTGAGTGTACTTGTCACACATGTCTATGACCCCCCATTTCTGTTGCACATTTCTAATCATGTGTGCAACATCTGTCCTCCCTGATAGATTACAAACTCCCCAAGGCAGAGACAACATCTGTCTCATTTGGAGTTCTATCTCCCCTTCTGCTGCTTCAAGTTGGTTAAAGCCCAAGAGACCTTAATTTCCACAGGAAAGTAAAAAAATAATAATAATAACCCTTTCAAAGATTTTATTGTTAGTTATGGGTCCTGGATTTGTAGAAATGTGGAATTTTTTTTAATGTGTTCTTAGAGAGATGTATTTAAATTTTGAATAAATCTGTGCTATAAAATATTATACTTAGGCTGTCCAATATCCTCTACAAAAACAGAATGAGAAATATCTGAGTTTAGAACTGTTAAAAAAAACCCTTAAAACTTAGATTAAATTACTTTAACTGGACAGTAAGAACTATGTTGCATATTCTGTATTAGTTTTTGCATTGGTTCTCAGGTTGCTTATAGCTTAGTTTTCTGCCCCATATGCTTCCAAAAGTCTAGATTTTGCGATACAGTCATATCACTTTTACTTTCTCTTAATCATCATTACATAATTCTTGTTGTGTGTGTGTGTTTTTTTTTTTCACTCTCATCACTTTTCTTTGTTTGAAGGTTTTCCTTGTAATTGATTTGGAGGAGGACTGTGTGGCTTTGATATCTCTACATTTTATTTATGTTCCCTGAAAACTTTTTGAAATCTCTTGAGAAATCATTCTAATAAATATCCATAAATCCACAGAAAGAAAAATCTCATACATGCACAGAACATGTACTCGGGTGTTAGGAGATGGTATTTTGTATAATTTATTGTCCTGTCTTACACAGTGCCTAGTATGGTGTCTTTCACTCAATTACTTTACTAAGAACAGAAAGTTATACTATTGGTACAATGCATTTAGATATGAGAAGTGGGGAGAGAAAGATGCATGTTCAGAGGAAGGCATCAGGAAATCTGTGTCTTGCTACCTGGGATTTTCTAGAACTCAGAGAGAGAGGGGAAGGTGTTACACTTGTGGGCTTTGACTCAGATTGCCATGGTTAGAAACCCAGCTCTGTCACTGACTGGGAGATTTTTTCTACTTTTCTCAAGTTCTCTGAGCCTCAATTCCCTCACCTGTAAAATGAAGAGAACAGTATCTGCAATCTGTATTCAGGAATTCATCCAAACAGTGTTTGTGAAATTACTACTGTTTGTTAGGCTTTGTCCAAAGGACTTTTTTGTATTAGTCATTTAAGCCTCATGGTAACACTATTAACTTGTTATTACTCATTTTATATATGAGAGGAACAGAGGCTTAGAGAGATTAAGCAATTCACCCAAGATATGCAATAAATGATGGCCTAAGACTGTGCTCTGAAATTTTCTAGCACACATGTAAGTCTCATGGCTATGATAGTCTCTCTCTCTTTCATTAAGAATTGTCACTTTATCTTGACATACTATTGCGATTTATCTTTATTAGTATCTTACAGACACCAGAAAAATAATGTATCACATAATACGTGAAACAATAATCTAATCTATTATTGTCCTGGTGGGGAGTCCCCATGAGAGGTGAACAATTCACACAGGTTAAACCTGCAGATATAATCTCTGTGCTAATATTATTTAGAGGTGAAGGTTGATATAGATAATAACCTTTGGAAATAATTAAATATAATCATACAAATGTCCCCCCATGACTTGTTATAACTATTTCACCATGAGATAGCATATGGTATTGCAAAGAAAGGTAGCGATAATTACTTTCCATATTTCAAGGATTTTTATTTTAAACTTCCCTGTTCAAGAAGCTTAACCTTTTCTTCAGTCACCAGTCCAGTAAAATATTCATAACATTTTGGGGGGAATGAAGGTATGAAACTCAAAGTTTAAATATCTTTATTGCCAATGTTATTTTTTTTAAATATCCAAGAAACCTATGCTTAAGTATAAATTTATATAGATATAGATTATTCAAATAAAGAAATAACACTCATTACATAGAAGAAATTACTAACCCTTTGTTGGCTTTACATAGACTTTAAAAATGAGATAATATAACACCATTTACTTTTCATATATATGATATCATACATGTGTATCATATATATATCACATGTGTGCATGCATGCTTGTATGTATGTGTGTACATTGTTTCTGTTCTTACCAAAGACTGCATGCCAATAGGTTATTAACCAGGGCCATGTTGGTGACACCTAGACTATTTTGGTATTTCCAACAGTTCTGATTCATGTTTAGTTTATTAGCTTCACTGAAGCCCCTCCCATCCCTTTGTCAGTTTCATGAACATTTTAAACCAATCACTGACATGAACAGGAAGATTATGGTGATTGGCTTGACCTAAGAAATGTTTCTAGGAGGCTTCTACACATAATTTCCCCCACTCTCTTAAAACCTCTTTTATTTAATTATACATATATAAAGGCTGAGACTCAGAAGTAGTAAGCAACATGCTTAAGCCACAAAGCTTATCAATGACAAAGTCAAAAGCAAATACTCCCAAACCCTAGCTTTTAATTAGTGTTCTTTGCCTACTTCAAGATCTATCCATGGGGACAATCTGTGACATCATTCTCTGCTGCCCTATGGTAGGTGCTTAATAAGTACTGATTAATCATGATAATGAATGCTGCAAGCCCTGATTTTTTTATGGCATGGAGTTTAACATATTCTTTCCTATGAGACTATGTCCAGTGAGGGCCATATCTTTGGGACAGAAATTAATATGGAAGAAAAATATGTTTCTCTCTGCAGTTGTAAATACCAAATATTTCTCTAAGTTATACCATATTTTTATTGCTTGAAGCTCGACATAACAGATTAGAAAGACAAGATGAGAAAAATAACCTACACTGGAATTTGGGCCAGGACAGGATGAGATCTGCCTGAAGAAAATGACCCTTTGTGTAAAATCTCTGTTTCTCGATGGAAGTTTAAATCTGAGCCAGAACTAACTACTACCAGTAGCTGACGTTAGGAAAATTACTGGGAAGTTGACAATTCAAATCATCCTCTACCATTACTGGATTTTCCTAGAGCATTTTTTAATGAAGGAAGACTTCATGGAAGGAAAGAAACCATCATATAATGAAAACCAGCTATGGCTATGTATTTCCATATTGGCTGCTGTGTGGAATACTTCAGTAACTTAAGAAGTTGGAGTAAGGTACTGCCGTGTAAAGTAAGAAAAAAAATGATTAGAATTTCTGAACACTGACATTTCAAACTATCACTCAATTAGGATAAAGCCTCTTACTTGTCAACTCTTAGTTATCTTGCCCATGCATTTTACTGGATGTTTGGGGTCCTATTGGTTTATGTGGGAAGGACAAAACTCCATGAGTTCTAGTAGAGATTGCCTGGCTAAGGGCTGAGACCTGGTTGGTGACATCAGAGGTTACACTGTGCATGGAGAGATTGGAATGAGTTAGCAATAGTAGGGAGACCATGCTGAAAGTTTTAAGCATTCAGTTAAGGCCCTGGCAATGCCAAAGCTTTGGATTATGGTCCCTGTCCTAAAGTAGGTGTCATCACCGAAAACTAAGTTCTAAACCAAAATGGACTCACCCCATCAAAGAATAAAACCAAATCTCACAGAACCTAAAAGGATCTAACAGAAATCTAAATGCTTGACAGAACAAAGTATAACACCTTTGAAGGAGACTGCATAACAAGACACCCTAGTGTATATTGTCTGCAACCTCGAGCCCAAGTTCCAAAATTCAGTGACCCATCAGGAGGATAAAAACAAAGGAAACAACCCTAAGTATACAGATTTCAAGCTGCAGAAAATCAAAGAAAAACAGGAATCTTGAGTGTAGCCAAGAAGAAAATAGCTTACATACTGAGAAAAAATTATACATTTTATACCTGACCTCTCATTGGGAACAATGCTGGCCAGAAGACACAGAATGGCATCTTTGAACTAGTATAAGAAAAGCAAATGTGAAACAAGAATAATTCTACACCTGCACAGAAAAATACATTTTTAAAAAACAGGGTAAAATAAAGACAATTTCAAACTAATGAAAGTCTTTAAGAAATTCATACCATCAGGTTTCTTTTTTTAAACTACAAGAAACGTTAAAAGAGTTTCATTAAGATAAAGGAAAATAGGATTGAACAAATCTTTGATTTTTTTTTTTTTTTTTTTGGTACGTGGGCCTCTCACTGTTGTGGTCTCTCCCATTGCGGAGCACAGGCTCCGGATGTGCAGGCTCAGCAGTCATGGCTCACGGGCCCAGCCGCTCTGCGGCATGTAGGATCTTCCCGGACCGGGGCACGAACCCGTGTCCCCTGCATCGGCAGGCGGACTCTCAACCACTGCGCCACCAGGGAAGCCCCCAAATACTTGATTTTATAGGAAATAATGAAATAGATCAGAAAGTGTGAACACATGGATTTTTATGAAAGACTGTTTCACTTCATTAAAATTATTTTAATTTGTTTGAAAAGCAACTCCTAAAGCAAATATAATAGTATGGAAGTTTGATTTTGAGATTTATTATATATATAGTATAATACATAACAGTGACACAAAGATGTGGGTAATACATGTAATTTTACTGTTTTAAGGTTCTTATGTTTTATATTAAATGATACATTGCTAACTCTGTAGACTGTGACCACTTATGTTTATTATAGTTGCTATAATAACTATAAAAATAATACAAAGAGGTATAGTTAAAAAGCCAATTGAGGCATTAAAATGAAAAATTAATAAAAAGAAATGATAACCCAAAAGAAGTTAGTAAAGGAGAAACACAAAGACAAAAGAAAAATTACTTAGGAACACAAATGAAACAAGAATTAATAGCACCACTGAATTTCTAATCCTACATACTGATAAATATAAATGAACTAAACACTCCAATTTTTAGAAAGGTATTTTCAGGCTGGATAAAAAGAAAGGCTAAATTATGTGTACAAGAGACAGATAACAAAGACATAAATGGGGCAAAAAATGGTAAAAGATATGTTATGCATATAATAAACACAATAAAACATTGTCTATATTAATATCAGGCAAAAAGGACTAATTTATCAGGAAGGCACAACAATGCTTAAAATGTTTACCACTTATAAAGGAACTGAAAAATCTGAAGCAAATATTAATAGGGTTAAAGAGAAGTAGATTAATCCACCAATGTGGTTGAGGATTTTAACATTTCTCTCGAAGTTATTTGATAGAACAGATTTGAACAACAGATTTGAACAGATTTGTCAGCCAATCTGGCCTGATCTACATTGATGGAGCCAATAACTCAGATAATAAAATACTTTTCAAGCACACATAAAACAATTACCAAAATATATTTCAAGACAAAATAAGTTCTCAATACACTTTGAAAACTGAAATATCACATAGTAAGTTCTCTCACTGTAATAGAATTAGATTAGAAATCAATACCAGTAAGGCACCTAGAAAATATCTCAGTATGAAATTAAGCAATGCATTTTATAATAATTGACAAGTCAAGGAAGAGATCATAAACATGTTAAAATACTTTAAAATCAGTGATAAAGAAAATTTACCCACAAAATTTGTGGAATGCATAAAAGGAAATACATAGAAATATATAGCTTTAAAGGCATATATTAGAAAATAATAGATATATTATGTGATTTACAGTTCAAGTATCTAGAAGTAGAAGATAAAATTAAACCCAATTTAAGTAGAAAGAGGGAAATAATAAAGATAGAGGCAGAAATCAATGAAGTAGAAAATTTAAAAAAATTAAAAGTTTTATAAACCAAAATCAGTTCCTGTAAAAGTATTGATAAAATTGATAAATCTTTAGCTAGACTATGCAATAAAAAAAAGAAAGGAGACAGAAACTGTCTATACCAGAAATGTAAGAGAGGACATTAACTCAGATCTCATAGAAATTAAAATATCAGTTTGACAGCCTTGATGAAATGTGTTTTGTCCTTGAAACACACAAATTAACAAAACTGACCCAAGAAGTAGAAAATCTGAATACCATAAGCCTATGAACATCATAATTTGTAATTACCCCGCTCCAAAAAACCTCTCTAGTCTCAGATGCTTTCAGTCTTAAATTCTACAAACCATTTATGTTAAACAACAATTTTATATAAAATATTTCAGAAAATAGAGGAAGAAACCATCCCTGACCCATTTCATGACTCTAGAGTAATACTTTTGGTATCAATATTGGTACCAAAGCCTCACAATTACCAGAAAATAAAATGACAAAATAATTACTGTCATGAACATAGACTTAAAAATCCTTAACAAAATACTAATAAATTGATCCAAAAAGATATTGAAAAGGGGAATGCATCTTGAATAAGCAGGGTTCATTGCAGGAATGCAAGTTTGTTTTAGTATTTAACAGTTAATATACTGCACCACAGTTATAAAATGAAAGGAAAAAAGAGCGAGAAGAGGATCATCACTATAAAGGCAGAAAAACCATTTGACCAAATTCAACAGATGTTCATGATAAAAGCTCTAAGCAAATTAGAAGTAGAAGTAAATTCCCTCAAACTTACAAAGTATTACTTATAAAAACCTATAACTACGATCATATGTACGGGAGAAACCGTGACTATTTTCCTGCTAAGATTGCGAACCACAAAGAATGCTTACTTCCCCTATTTCTATTGTACATTATATGTCACAACATGCAAGGTCAATGTACAAAAGGCAATTGCATTTCTACATACTAGCAATGAGCAAATGGAAATTTTAAATATCAATATGAAAAAGCACTTATAAAAATTACAGCAAAAGAAATGCAAGACACTTTGCAGAAAATTACAAAATATTGCTAAGAAAAAACAAAGAACTAAGAGAGATGACATGTTCACTCATTGGAAAAATCAATACCAACAAGATGTCTATTCACCTTATTTGATTTATAGATTCAATGTAATCTTGATCAAAATTTGAATAGTTTGTTGTTTCTATGGAACCAAGATCAATTTTTGGAGACTATTTGTCCATAAGGTATAGGCTTCTGTAAAACTCAGTTCTTCCTTGTTAAGTCTATCACAACCAAATGAATCATTTTCCCAAAGAAACTCATGCTTACATTAAGCATGCTTACATGCTACATTAATTAAACATTAAGCAGAAATAATATTTTAAGCATCAATCACTTTCAAGGATCCTCTTTAAATCAAAAAGACTCTGGAATTAATTGGAAATGAGAGTTAATGGTAGATTTTCCCCCCCTCATATCAATCATCTAATCATCAAAAGGCCCTTTACTGGTAACTGATACAAACTAGTCATAAGTAGAAGATGATTAATCTTTTATTTATACATTAAGGTTTTTTAAAATTAATTTATTTATTTTTGGCTGTGCTGGTCTTTCTAGTCGCAGCATGCTGGCTTTCTCTAGTTGCGGCAGGCGGGGGCTACTCTTCATTGTGGGGCGTGGGCTTCTCATTGCGGTGGCTGCTCTTGCTGCGGAGTATGGGCTCTAGGCACATGGGCTTCAGTAGTTGTGGTGCACGGGCTTTAGTTGCTCCTCAGCATGTGGGATCTTCCCAGACCAGGGCTCAAACCCATGTCCCCTGCATTGGCAGGTGGATTCTTAACCACTGTGCCACCAAGGAAGTCCCTACATTAAGGGCTTTAAAAATAACTTTAAACTCCATTATTTCAAGCCAACTGAAGTTCATTAATGTGTTTCTTCAACCATAATCCCTGCTCATTGAAGCCTATTTCATGCTAAACTTAATTCTTTCCAAAGCAGGAGGATTTAATAATATGCTAATAAACTACCAAATATTTAAATTTTAGGGCACTTGAATTACTGTGTTTTTCATTAGTTGAGTTGAAACGTGTGATGAATAGGAAAATCTTACCAGATACAGTAAGAAACTGTGCCTAAACACTTAAATTTATGCACAGCCAGGAGAACACAGATTATGTAAAGCCAAATTGGCAGGTATTTTGATTTTCTTTTTATCTTGAAAGTGAAACAAACACGCATTCATGAAGAAAAGATGAAGTCATTTCTTGTATACAGATTTCTCATCTTGCAGAGCTTTGCTGGAAAAGTTAGCCTCTGCACAATCATTTAGACATTTATTTTACTTTTCTTAACCTTGAACTTATTCCATTAGAGTCACAGAATCTAACAAAGTAACCTAAACAAATTTGTTGCAGACAAGTTTTTGACATGCCAAATGGATTTTTGTCTTGCCCTATCTAGGTCTTATGTTTCATTATTATTAAAAATGTCAGTAATATTTTGCCTGCTGGGAACACCAATTTCCTTCCATTTTTCAATCTTATTCAAAACCTTCTATTGAATATTTTACAAGTTGCAGGGGATCTTTGTTATTGCTTTTTAAAATTACAATCTATGAAGCCTATGTTGGCATTTTGCTAAATAGTTTTTGCACATGTAGACTTGTCAAGAATTTATAGAAAAAATGAGAAAACTATACTTGGATGATTCTAATCTTATATGTGACATTCAGAATAAAAAATAATAAGGCTTCATCAAGGGAGCAGGCTGTGTTCATCCATAGTTCACACACACGCTCTGCTCATACGCTCCCCTTCCACTGTGTGTCACATAGTCCATCAAATACTTCAAATGCTATCAGTCATCTCTCTCTCCTTCTGTCCTCCCCTCCTACGCTGCCCCCATGTAACACTGAGAGATCTACTGATTAGGGTAATGTAAAAGCAATTTATGTAGTGAAAATTTCCTTTGTTTCATTCTGCCTTACCTATTGGTTTACCATGAGTTTATACATTTTTACTGTGCACCTTCAGAATGCTAAGACTGCCCGAAGAATTCTGAAATTTGTAGTTGGGAAAAATTAAGGGGGATTCAAGGGAAAAGATGAAACAAAGTATTTGCAAGAAGGAAGTGAGTAGAGGAGCACCGAGATTTTAGAAATTTCACTTTAAATAATTGGGGTTTGTACAATAACATTATTAGAGTGTTGAAAAACATTAAATCAGGTAAGTATTAAACTATATGTGTATATATGTATATACACACTCATAATTATTTCTATATCTGTCCACTTATTCATAAATTTGAATTTATATACATATATATGTCCATATCAATATCTAGATATTCAAAAACACATATCCACACTAATACCTTCAATTTCATTCTGACACCATAGTACTTATTCTAGCTTCTGGCTTTGACTTTCTGACAAAAAGAGACTAACTCTTCCTTATTCACAGTAGATTCACTTAAATGCTCAATTTTAAGGTACATCAAGTCATTTCAGAATGACTAATGCATACTATTGTGGAAAATAAACCTAGCGACTAGAGTCATTTAAAAAACACACACACATTCTTTTTGTCTTTAGCCTGAGGACGTATGAAGTACTTTGTTCAAGAATTATTGCCCATCCCTAACATGTTTATATTACTCATTTGAAACAGATTCATGTGTTTCTGTTCATATTCCATTTCCCTCAAATTCTTCCTGTTTCTATTTATTATTTGCTCATTCAAGCATGTGAAACAGAACATGGTTCTAAAAGCCAAAGTTATTTTTTAAATGGTGTACTTAGAAGTGTCACCACCCAATTCCCTTCCATCTCAGTACTCTCCCTCCTTCCACTCCTTCATGTTCCCTTTCCCCCACCCTTTCCATCCAGTTTCCCCACACCCTCATAGAGAGTCAGTCTCATGAATTTCTTATTTTTTTCTTGTATTTCTTTTAGTACAAACAAGTGTGTTTGTGTATATGTGTGTGTGTATGCTTTCTATCCTTATTTTTGCACAAAAGATAACATACATAGATATTCTTTTGTACTTTGCTTTTCACAGTGAGAAATACATCCAGGGAATAACTCCTCATCAGTTCATCGAGGCCTTCCTCCATTTTTATAAAGTACTCCTCTGGGTTTATACACTACAGTTTATTGAACTGTTCTCCTATACATGAACATTTAATATGTTTTCACTATAGACAAACATGCTGCAAAGACTCTGTGTGTGTGTGTGTGTGTGTGTGTGTGTGTGTTTAGCGTTGTTTGAGGTGTTTTTCAGGGTAAATTCTTGGAAGTAGAATCAATGGGTCAACAGGTAAATACAGATGTAGTTTTATATGGTATCACCAAATCTCCCTCTCATAGTACTATACAAAAGTGTCTTCCCACCAGCAATATATTGGGTTGGCCAGAAAGTTCATTTGGGTTTTTCCATAACATCTCATGGAAAAACCCAAGTTTTTTGGCCAACCCAATAAAATACATTAGAGTGCTTTTCTCCCCACAGTGTGGTCAACAGGAAAACAGGAGGTATTGTTATATCTATATTCATTTCTATATTTATCTATGTAGATATGTGTGTGTGTGTGTGTGTGTGTGTATATATATATATATATAAATACACAATTGATACACAATATATTATAAATTGTAATATCAGTAATATGTAATCTAGTAGATTGAAATAGTGCCCTGTATAGTATTAAGCAACAATTTTTTTTTCTTTTTTTTTTTTTTTTTGGCGGTACGCCGGCCTCTCACTGTTGTGGCCTCTCCCGTTGCGGAGCACAGGCTCCGGATGTGCAGGCTCAGCGGCCATGGCTCACAGCCCTAGCCGCTCCGCGGCATGTGGGATCTTCCCGGACCGGGGCACGAACCCGTGTCCCCTGCATCGGCAGGCGGACTCTCAACCACTGTGCCACCAGGGAAGCCCAAGCAACAAATTTTAATGGCTGAATTCAGGCAACAAGCCCTAGTAGGTGAAGAAGAAAATACGGTAAAAGGAAGACTACTTAACATTGCTCAGATCATCTCCTCAATTAACTATTTATTTCTTCCCAAATATTAGCCTTTGTCTCTCTCCTTTCTTCACACATATACTATTCCATCATTTTATTATATTTTTCACCTTTGTCTAAATCAAGGTCACTAAGATACACTCCCATGTCGTCTTCTATACATTTTCTAGTTTCATCTCTTAAATTTACATTTATGATCCATTTTGAGTTTTTTTATTCAGTGTGAAGTAGTATGTGCTTTCCTTTTTTCTTTTTTAATATGGATATTTATTTGTTCTAGCACAATTTATTGGAATGTCTATCCTTTCCCCTATCTTGGCATGTTCATTATTCATCAACTGACCATATATGTATTGACCAATTTTAGGATGTGTATTTTGTCCCATTATCTATATATCTATCCTTACCACACATATTTGATTACTGCGGCATTGTAGTAAGTTTTGAAATCAGAAAGTATAGATCTTCCAAGTTTGTTCTTTTTTCTCAATTTAACTATGCTAAGCTTTTATATGGTAATTTATATCACCATATAAATTATGGGTCAGTTTGTCAATGCCTATAATAATTCCTGCTGGGATTGTGATTTTGTTGAATTTAAAGATTGGACTGATGAAAAATGGCATCTTAATAATATTGAATTGTCCCATACATGAGCATGCGATCTCATTCCATATAATCGTTAATTTTAGTTGTCAAGTTGGCTGGGCCATGAAGTGCCTAGACATTTGATAAAACATTATTCTGAGTGTGTCTGTTTTTGAATGAGATTAATATTTGAATTGGTAGATTGAGTAAACTGACCTCCTTAATGTGGGTAGGCCTCATCCAATTCCTTGAAGCCTGAATAAAACACGATAGCTGAGTAAGAGGCAACTCTCCCGCTTGAGTGCCTTTGAGCCATGATATCAACATGTTCCTTTGGACTCAAACTGGGACATAGTCTCTTCCTGAGTCTTGAGCCTGCCAGCCTTCAGACTAAAACTACACCATGGGCTTTCCTTGTTCTTAGGCCTTTGGACTCAGACTAGAATTACACCATTGACTCTCCTGGGTATCCAGCTTGCTGACTGTAGATCTTGGGATTTGTCAGCCTCCAAAATTGTGTGAGCTAACTCCTTATTACGTTTTTACTTCCTGTTGGTTTTATTCTCTGGAGAACCTTGACTATAATACTTAGTTTTTCTTTGATTCCCTACTTCCTTTCATGTGCTGTGATTTTCAGTATACAGATCTTACGTAAGTTTTGTTAGATTTATACCTAAGAATTTCATATTAGTGAGGTATCATAAATAGCATTTAAAGATATTTTCCCATTTTTCCTTGCTATATGTAGGAATGTAATTGCCTTTTGATGATTGATATTCTATTCTGTGACTTTTTAAAACTAACATTCTACTTCTAGTGGCTGTTCTGGAGATTTCATAGAACTTTCTAAATACAGGATCATGTCATCTGTGAATAAAGGCAGTCTTACTTTTTTTTTTTAATTTAGAGCTCTTTCTTTTCTTGCCTTAGTGCACTGATAAGCATCTTCAATAAAAACATTGTATAAGAGTCATAAGAGCAAACCTCTTTGTCTTACTTTTAATCCTGTTAGGAAAGCATTCTGTCTTTCATTACTAAGTAAAGATATTACCACAGATATTTTAGAGATGAGCTTTATTAAGTTCAGCAAGTTCCTTCAATTCCTAGCTTACAGAGAGATTTTATTATCAGTGGATGTTGAATTTTACCAAATAAGTTTTTTGATTTAACTAAGCTGATCATATGTTTATATTTTTTCATCTGTTAATACGGTGAATTATATTGATTGGTTTTCAATTTTTAAACTAAATTTGAAGTCCAGGGATATACTCCAATTCATTATGACTTACTATTCTTTTTATTTGATTAGGCTGTGACCTTCTAATATAGCATTAAAAAACCTTTTACATATATGTTAATAAAGGATACTGATCTGTGGTTTTCATTTCTTATTATGTATTTGTATGATCTGGATATAAGAATAATGCTTGCCACTTACACTATTTCTAAAATTGTCTTTATTTTGCATTAAGGTGATACCAACAGGTATCATGATCCTCCTGCATCAAGGTACTCCTTAATTTCCCCTTCAGATGTCAGAACTGTGTTTTATACAAGACCACATTTCCTTTAGGAAGAACATGTATTGTTATCCAGTGGGTTGTAGACCCTGTAGCCCCACAGCCCAGGCAATCCATGATTGACTGACATCATGAGCTGAGCATTATAGCCCAAGAGTTCACCTTCCCAGCCCCAGTATCTGCCTTTCTGTTCACAAAGTGCTAGGGAAGTACAGGTTATTACTGAGGTATTTAGTAGATCAGAAGAAGTTAATTGATGATAAATTCACTGTGATCTCAGGCAACCCAGATACATTTAGCTGTTATAAAAGGGAGAATTAAACTTCCTTTTTCCCTACTTTTCTTTCCCTGACTCCATTTCTTCAATTTCTTGGTTCATAGAGCAAAGACTTCAGAGAGAGGCAAGGCTACAAAAGCAATGCTGACTTCAGTTAACTTAGAACTCTGCAAGTTCATCATATTGATGACAGCAAGGGAAAAGGGGTGTGATAGATGCCCTGCTGAAATATCACTATAGATCAGAAAGAGGAAAAATGCCAGAAATACACTGGCATAACTGTTGGATGCCAAGATCAAAATGACTTTCCCATGAAATTTATGTTGTCTCAGACTATGCATTACTAAGGGATTGGAGCCTAGTTTGCATACCAATTTACTATGGGATCCAAATCCCCATCTCCATATTGATAGCATATACATCCAGGTCTGTATCTCATATATATCCATGCATATGTATGACTACTAACTTAAAACAAGTAGATATAGTTATAGGTCAACATTTATGAAACCCATGGTAACCGTAAATCAAACTACAACAGCTACACAAAAACTAAAGAGAAAGGAACATAAACATACCATTAAAAAATCATCAAAACAGAAGAAGAAATGAAGAGAGAAAGAACTACAAAAACAATCAGAAAACAAGTAACAAAATGACAATTATTACTTTAAATGTCAATGGACTACATCCTCTAATCAAAAGATATAGGGCAGCTGGTTGGATTAAAAAAATAAGACCCATATATGTGGCTTACAAGAGACTAACTTCAGAGCTAAAGACACACACAAACTGAAAGGGAGGGGATGGAAAAATATTTCATGCAAATAGACACAACAAGAAAGCAAGGATAGCAATACTCATATCAGACAAAATAGAATTTTTAAAAATTCTATAAGAAAAGACAAAAGAAGGGAGTTATACAATGAAAATGATACTAATACAAGAAGAGGATATTATACTTGTTTTTTATACACCCAATACAGGAGTATGTAAATATTAATAGACATAAAGGGAGAAATTGACAATAATACAATAATAATAGGGGACTTTAAAACCTCACTTACACCAATAGACAGACTATCCAGACAGAAAATCAACAGGCAGTAGTGCTCTTAAGTGACACAATAGAGCAGGTGGACTTAACAGATATCTCTATGACATTGCATCCAAAAACAGCAGAATATGAATTCTTTTAAAATACACACAAGACATTCTCCAAGATAGATCATGGCTAGGCCAAAAAATTAGTCTCAGAAAATTTAAGAGGACAGAAGTTATATCAAGCATTTTTTTCTGACCACAGGGTGTGAAACTAGAAATCACATACAGAAAAAAAAGAGTGGGGGAAGTGGAGAGTTAACAACATATTACTAAAAAACCAATGGTAAAGGAATAAATTAATGAGGAAATCAGAAAATACCTCCAGCCAAACGAAAATGGAAACACAACTTTCCAAAAACTATGGGATGCACCAAAAGCAGTTCTAAGAGGCAGTTTATAGCAATATAGGCTTACATCAAGAAACAAACAACAACAACAACAAAACTCAAACAACCTAACCTACCATCTAAAGGAATTAGAAAAAGAACAACAAACAAAGCCCAAAACCAGCAGAAGGAAGGAAATAATAAAGATCACAGAGAAAAGAAATCAAAGAGCGAACAACAACAACAAAAGAGAAGCTCAATGAAAACAAAAGCTGGTTATTTGAAAACATAAGCAAAATTGATGAACATTTATCAAGGCTAATCAAGAAAAAAAGAAAGAGAGGACCAAAATAATTAAAATAAGAAATGAAAGAAGAGTAACAACAACTGATACCATGGGATACAAAAATTATAAAAGAATACTATGAACAGTCATATGCCAACAAATTGGAAAAATCTAGAAGATATAGACAAATTTTTAGAAACATACAACCTATAGAAAGAAACAGATAATCTGAACAGATCGATTACTAGTAGTAAAATTTAATTTTGTAATAAAAAAGGAACTTCCAACAAAGAAAAGTCCAGGAATGGATAGTTTCATGGGGGGGATTCCACCAAACATATAAGGAAGAGCTAATACATATATTTCTGAAACTATTCCAAAAACTGAAGAGTATGGAACACTCCAATATTCATTTTAAGAGGCCACAATTACCATGATCCAAAACTAGACAAAAACACTACAAAAATAGAGAAAATTATATGCCAGTATCTCAGATAAATATAGACACAGAAATCCTCAACAAAATTTTAGCAAACTGAATCCAAAATTACATAAAAAGCATCATACATCATGGTCAAGTAGGATTTATTCCAGGGATGCAAAGATGTTTCAATATTTGCAAATCAATCAACATGATACACCATATTAACAAAAGAAAGGATAAAAATCACATGATCATCTCAACAGACACAGAAAAACATTTCATAAAATTTAACATCCATTTGTGATAAAAACTCTCATCAAAGTTGATACAGAGTACACGTATCTTAACATAATAAAGGCCACTTATGACAAACCCACAGCTAACATCATACTCAATGGTGAAAAACTGAAAACCTTTCCTCTAAGATCAGGAAAAAGACAAAGATGAACATTATCTATACTTCTATTTAGCACAGTATTTGAAGTCCTAGCTGTAGCAATCAGACAAGAAATAAAATACATCCAAATTGGAAGAGAAAGAATAAAATCTAACTATTTGCACATGAAATGATACTATATATAGAAAACCCTGAATTCACCAGCCCAAAACTACTGGAACTAATAAAAGAACTCTCTAAAATTTCAGAATACAAGATTAATATACAGAAATCTGTTGCTCTTCTATACACTAATAATAAACTATCAAGACAACAATTCTGTATAAAATCACATCAAAATGAATTTTTAAATCTAGGTATAAACTTAACCAAGGAGATGAAAGACCTATACTCTGAAACTATAAAACATTGGTGAAGGAATTTATTATGCAACAAAATGTGAAGGTATCCTGTGTTCTTGAATTGGAAGAATTAATACTATAAAATGGACATAATAGTGAAAGCAATCTACAGGTTAAGTGTCATACCTATCAAAATACCCATGACATTTTTCACAGAACTAGAACAAATAATCCTAAAATTTATATGGAACTACAAAAGACCCAAAATAGCCAAAGCAATCTTGAGGGAAAAAAAAGGTGGAGGTATCACAGTCCCTGACTTCAGACTACACTACAAAGCTACAGTAATCAAAACAGCATGGTACTGGCACAAAACCAGAAACATAGATCACTAGAACAGAATGGAGAGCCCAGAAATAAAGCCATGCACCTAGGGTCAACTAATATACAACAAATAAGGCAAGACTGTACATGGAGAAAAATCAGTCTCTCAATAAATAGGGCAGAGAAAACTGGATGACTACATGTAAAAGACTGAGATTAGAACATTTCCACACACCATGTATAAGAAAATAAACTCAAAATGAATTAGATACCTAAATATAAGACTTAAAGCCATAAAACTCCTAAGCAGAAAAATTTTAGATGTAAATACCTGTAATATCTTTTTTTTATCTGTCTCCTAAAGCAAAAGAAATAAAAGCAAAGATAAACAAATGGGACCTAATTAAACTTAAAAGCTTTTGCATAGAAATAGAAATCATTGACAAAATGAAAAGGTAACCTACAAATGGAGTAAAATACCTGCAAAAGGTATGATCAACAAGTGGTTAATAACTAAAATATACAGACAGTTCATACAACACAATATCAAGAAAACAATCTGATTAAAAGAATGGGCAGAAGACCTGAATAGACACTTTTCCAGAAAAGACTTACAGATGGTCAACAGGCACATGAAAAGATCTCAACGTGACTAATCCTTGGAGAATTGCATATCAAAAGCACAATAAGATATCATCCAACACTGGTGAGAATGACCATCATCAAAAAGTCTACAAATAACACACATTGACAGTATATGGAGAAAACAGAATACTTGTACAGTATTGGTGAAAACATAAATTGGTTCAGCCACTATGGAAAATATCCTCTTGAGCCTTAATTTTTCAGTTTTGAAATGTTTTTTCCTCTCCCACAGATATTAACTATTGTCATCTTAACAACACTTTGCAAACACTAGCTTCATGATGAACTGGACAATCTTTCCTTAAATCAAAGTTTTTGAAGGTCATTCATTCTGTCCAATGGCAGAATGTAAAAGTAAAGTAGATCTAGTGGAAAGCAACTTGTACTGTTTCTATATTATTACTAAACAAATGCTGTTAGAAGTTTTAGCAATCCAGGCAATTTACATGCCTGAGCACAATTTTTACCTTTCTTTGTGCATCTTCATGAGCAAAGTTTACAATTGGTTCATTTGATCAAAGAATTCATATTCTCTTATACAGTCCTCCATCATCTTAGCTGTCTTTCTATAAATGCATTTCTTTTCATGTAAATCAGAAAAATAAATGACTTTAGTTTAATCCTAGCAGAGGCAAAGTGCAGAGGGTTCCAAAGACCTTGGTAAGCAGAGAGTCTCAGGACCCTGTAGCCTGGCCCTTCACCAGGCTTTTCCCAATGGCATTGATGGCACACATTTTGTGAATGATGGTTCTCATTTGTTTTCATTCCCATCAGGGTAATGTTGTCCAAGTGTAGAGCTAACTGAATTCTAGCTTTTCTACATGTAAGAGGGGAGTCAAAATCATTAGCCTGTGGGCTCTGCTGAGACTTCAACTATTAGCTTCGAGGCCACTCTACTCCATCCCTCACTGACTCCACTACCAACAGGATATGCATATAAATATCATACAGCAACGTTCCTGGGAGACTGAAATTCCAGGAAGATCTGGTCAAGCCAGTGTCTAGTCTCACAAGCTTCTTCCTGGACTTCATAAAAATATAAATATTTTTATTTCCTGGTATTGTCATGTTGTAAGTGAACATTTATGAACACAGGAAAACAAACAAACTTAAACATGGAAAACTGTCCTTTGTGTATCCTTTTCTACTTGCCCTTTTATCCTGTCAGCATAGTATACAGACTAGAGCCCTAAGTTATAACTCAGCTTCCCTGCTTTCACTTCCCTTCATGAATCTTTCAGTATTTACACTTCTGCTTAATATCCTAAGATGGATAGCATTGTCTCTTGATAGATACCAATACTGACTCCCCAGTCGCTAGGATGTTTGCTTTCTCCTCTAATTTTTCTATAATACCTAAAGTTCATTTTTACTGCTTATATCCTTATAGCTCATTTTTCAAATATCTATCTTCCAATATAATATTTTCAAGGTAACAGCATTTACCCAGAGGGATTATTTGATTAGTGCACAACAGGATATCACAACTGTTGCATGTATTCAGTTCAGTTTCCTCCAGCTTTGCAGCTTGTCATGCTGGCCCCGCTGCCCATTCACCAGGAGCTAAGAAAGTACAGGGGAAAGGGCCAGGAATTTAAAATATTAAGAAAAAGGAATAGTATTAGCTGGAAACATGAAAGCCCTCAGAGAAATCTTTAATCTCTTACCTCCCCATTTGTTACTTTGTTTTTTAGCACAACAGGCCAGTTGAAAATGGAAGAGACCCATTTTAACATGAATGTAAATGCTAGCCCAGACCACAGAAGATTTTCATAAAATATAACTCTGTGAACACTGAGTAGACGTCATCAAAATCCACTAGCAGAAAATGTGAAGCTAAATGGAAATAACTCATTCTTTAGACAGCCACCTGTGCTAAGTCCTGGGCCATGGAAGATACAAGCATTCATTGAAACACACAATTCAAAGAGATGTAAGAGCTGGACAGGCTCTTGGGTTCAAAATTCCAAGGGTCACCGTCACAAAGCCCTTTCCCAATAGACCACCAGAGGCCAATTATAACAGTTACAGATGTTTACTGAACACATATATAACAAGTGCCTCCAACTTAGTCATTGCTATCTTATTTAATCTTACAACAACCTGGTGGAGGAGGAAACTGAGGCTTAGAGAGGCTAAGGGCTTGCTTAAGGTGACACTGTAAGACAATCAAGAAGCCTGAATTAAAACACAGTACATAAAACTTTTAAGCATTTTGCATAAATGAAGAAAGAGACAAAGAGAGAAACTATTCATACATTGAAACAGTATACTTCCCTGTCTCTTACTCTTGTTTTCTCTGACTCTAGATGGGAATAGGACCTGGGTTGACTATTCACTTTCTTAGGGTGCTTTCACAAACATTTTTTATATTGTGGGCATGTTGCTGCTCTGGACATTATCTGAGTTTTTTTTTGTTTTGTTTTGTTTTGTTTTTGCGGTACGCGGGCTTCTGACCGCTGTGGCCTCTCCCTTTGCGGAGCACAGGCTCCGCGGCCACGGCTCTCGGGCCTAGCCGCTTCGCGGCATGTGGTATCTTCCCGGACCGGGGCACGAACCCGTGTCCCCTGCATCGGCAGGCGGACTCTCAACCACTGCGCCACCAGGGAAGCCCTATCTGAGTTTTTAAAGATATTAATTATCCATTCATTACAGCCTTTAAACACAAGACAAACAATTCATCAGCCCTAAAAGCAAAGGACACTTCATTACTCTGGTAGAAAACCAGTGGTCTCCCTGAGGGATTATACCTTGTTCTCCATGAGGCACCTTTCTGAGCAGATTTCAGAAGTAATTTATCAATAAGTTGGTTCTCATGTACTGCCTTTAGAACTTAACATCTTAATAAGATGAAGCTCCTTTCTATTTCTAGAATCTTTCTCTTCTTACCCTCACCCCAACCCACAACCCAGGCTATGGGTCATCTTAAGGCTCTTATTCTTTTGGGGGGGTTATCTTTCATAATAAGGAATATATAATGGTGGAGAGGGTAAGAAACCCAGGCTTTGAGAATGTGGAGAAAAACAATTAAAGGTGCTTCCCAATAGGTGATTTTATTTTTTTCCATTTAAAAAATATTTTGATGCACTAAAATTTTTTTTTATTTGGTGTAGTTGATTTACAATGTTGTGTTAGTTTCAGATGTGTGGTTTTATTTTACAAGTTTACAATTGTCCTAAAGACTTTAATGATCCAATATTATTCTGTATTTATCCCATGTGAATGTGAATATTCCCAGAAATACAAATAATGAGAGATTTGTCATACAGGGATGCAATAATGAAGATGAAGATGGAGCATGACGGTAAGAGACCAGGAACAGACATGAATATCACACACAGGCTTGGTTTTGTTCCCTTCCTTGTCCTACTTCCCTACAATATAGGGGAGTTTTACTGTTGTTGATTTGGTTTATTCTTTCCCTGGAAATATTCTGTAATAAAACACTTTCACAAGCATCCCCATCTCAGGGTCTGCTTCTTGATACCTACCCAAAGACAATAAATCTTTACTGATGCCGTCTTTTCCCTATCTCATTTACCAAGTCCCCTGACAGTGTTTCTTTAACATTCCAAATAAACACCTTGCACCAAAGTTCTTGTCTAGGCATGCTTCTGAGTAACCCAACTAAGACATACATGATAAACTCAGATAACCAGCTCCAAATTGGTGTGGTTTTTTTGTGTAATTCATCAACATTCATGCTTATACACTCCTGTACCACTTTCCTTTAAGGAGTTAGAAGGGGACTCCTGATTCACTGACTCCAATCTGACAACCATGGTGCCACAGACCTACATGTACTTGGTAGGAATTGTTAGGTTCAATGGCATCATTTTTATTTATTTACTTTTGTTATAGATGATTTACTTTCCTAATTAGATTTCATTCTAGCTAATATGAAATCAATTCCTACTCCTAGACATCAACATGTTACTGAAATGGTTGAAGTTTGACCAAAAATATATTAGATGGTGGGGGGAACTAGACTGGCAATTACCTATTGCTATAGGGGAATAAGTCCTATAGTCACATCTTGAGAATCCACTGAGTGAAAGAGCTGAACCCTTCCTATGGGTGCATCTAAGATCGGTCACAACGTACCAGGACTTTGGTCATGATACAGGGCTCACATCTCAAGGCAGGAGCAGCTAGCTAACCATTTCTTCCCCTTGACAGTGTTCTGTACTCATTTTTAACTGTCTAATAGTTCTTATTCTTTTTAGTATTATTACTACTATTTTATCAAACTATTTCAAGTACTTATTTTTAAATGGTAAATTGCTCCAATTTTATTAACCAAAACAATAACAATCTCAGCCATTTCCTTTTTCTTCTCTCTCCATCTCACATTTTGGTTCCCTGGAGACAACAACTTTCAACTCAGTAGGGTGTGTGTGTGTGTGTTTTTTTAACATAACTATTTAAAATAAAATTTCTCTTTGATTACCATCTTTCCTCCTTCAAGACAAGAACAGCATTGTGCTGGAAAATGTTGACCATGCCAGCCTAGCATTCTACTCAGCTTGATGAAAATTTAAACTGATTTCTTCCTGACAAGAGGCCACTGGTCTCTCTTTTCTTAGAGAATTTACTTTAGAAAACTTGCAATTGTAAATTCTTTCTGTACCCTTTGAGGGTTAGAGCCTCTGCCCAGTTTTACAACCCAGGCATGTCTTTCTCAAGGACTTGGTAGTTAATCTTTGAAGTATAATCACCGAGAAAGATACAGTCTCTATCTCCCAGTGTCTAGGGGAGGACAGGAGCCTAATAACTTTAAGTACCAATGAACAAATACAGATGGTCTTAATCACATTGACCAACCTCCCACCTAATGGCCCCCAGTACTTTTCCACTAGCTCACCTCAGCACTTGAAAACCCTGCCTTTTGTTTCAGTGAAGTTGAGTTCAACCTCTCTTCCTGCTGCAATAGTCATGAACAACATCTTCCTTGCCTATTTAACTCTGTCCAGTGCAATTTTTCTTTGATGACATTCATCCCCATTTTGTGATAACTTAAGCCACTAAATACAGAGGAGAAAAGAATACAAGAGTGCACAGGAAGGTCTGAAACAAGCAGTACTGCATCAAATAAGTTTTCCTTCCCCATGTCATTGCTGAAGGCAGCCTTAGGTAAAGAAGAAAAGTAGATGTTATATAGCCATTGACCCTTACTTTCATCCCTCTTGCATTCTGTCCCTCTCCCCTGCCCACTATCATCATCTGGATATGATTTATTTCTTCCTCAGCCCCACTTTTTCCCTCTCTCTCAGTCATTCTTCTTTATCCCAACATGAATTCAGATTTTCACATGAAGTAGGCAATCACCGATCATAACTGGGCCAGAAAGCAAATAGTGGGGTTTAGAAGTCTGGGTCTTGCTTTGAATTCTGACTCTGCTACGCTAATAATGATGACCTTTGGGATGTGATTTGATATTTCTGTGCCTTAGTGACACATTTTCACAAAATGAGACTAACATTACCTAGATTCCATGATTTCTCTGAGAGCAATGGAAAGAATATAAAACAACTGATATATACAAAAAGAACAAAACAACTGACACACGAACATGAAACAAATGTTACCTTCTGTAATGAAAACTGGTTGCTGAAAAGAAAGCATTGAAGGTAGCAACAATTTCTGATTATTATAACAGAGATAATAGCCATTAGAGTCCTGCCTCTCCTTCCCAAACTTGACCCTGATTTGCTGTGAAAATTTCTGATTTTTGGATGACTGATTTACTAGAGAAAAATCTCTTCCGTGTATTAACAGTCATTAATGAACATTAATAGCCATTAAGGGCCCGACTCACAATAGGCCACAGGACATCTTAACTATGCCTGTGGCAGATCCCAAGATCTCTATATTAAAAGAGTCTCAAGATACATTCAGATGGAAAGTGATAAATGGTAACAGTGGCTAAAGTCCCAGATTCATTCCAGAAATACAGATAACCCCTGCCCACAAGTGAGACTAGCAGGAGATCTTTTTTGGTGGGATCTTAGAAGTTTCATATTTTATTACAGAGCTACTGATATTGAGTGCATGGTAGGGATGTACTTCTCCCCAAGTGCATGGTAGGGATGTGATTAGATGTATTAATTACAATTTTAAGAGTATGGCTTATTCGCTGTGATAGATACCCACTGTACCACTGTGACACCATCATGCAGGGCTAAAAATGATGGTCTCAACATATATTTAGTTATTTGGAAATTCAAATATTTACCGTGGCCCCAAGACTCCTCTAAGATGAAATCCTGGGAAACGACCATAAAGTTAATAAAAATAGATGAATGTTTACAGTAGTTCTCTAAAAAGAGTTTATCTTAGGAGAGCATATAAGAATATTTTTCAAAGCAGATTGGTTATTAGAATAGATAAATAGCAACTTCAAATGATAAACTAGAGCTTTTTTCACTTCATCTTCAGGGTCACATTTTCCCCGCACAATGTTGTGTGGCCCTTAGAGCATGACACAGAGTCCCCTGCTGTCAGAGACCAGATGCTCTGAGGACAGAGTAAGTGCACCAGAGTAAGTGCTCAGAGTTCAATCACAGCCCAGGGACAGTCTTGAAGGTGTGCTCTTTCCAGGGCATCCAGAGCATATCTACATTTGACAAAAAGTCACACACAAAAAAACCTTTCAGTACCTCCAAGTGTCTGGAAATAAAACCAGTGGTCAAAGTAAGCTTAGACTACCTCCAGTTGGTGAATGCCAGAATATGGAAATTAATTAATTAATGGTCCAGACAGGCTTACAAAATTGTGGCATGCTTTATATATTCACATTTTATAAATAATATTTTTTACACACACACACCCCCCAAATATTGTACTGCAACTGTCCTATTCTAAAGAATTTCAGGACTAATAAAAAATGTTATTTTATGATGCAGCATAGACAGTGTTTTTCAGTAATGGCATTCAAGTTTAAAGTTGATGAATGAACATTTTCTATCAATTCAATTAAGATATTTCTACAAATTAATGTATAATTTTGTTTGGATTTTAAATAATCCACAAATAATTTCAGAATCTTCAGATGCCACCCTACCTCCATGATAAGCCATAGACATTATGAAGGTCTCATGGAAATACTTTTTGAAGAAAGAATGGAAATACTACTTTATGACTCCTTAAAATAACTTTCATTACCATTTCAAAGACAAATAACCTCAACTCATTTCTGGGTTATAACAAAACCTTAACTGTTTATTTATACGGGGAAATTATTAGCTTCCTTTTTCTTGTCTTGTTACTGATACCATATGTCATTATAAATCACAAATTATTAAAGCTCATTAATTAAAGCAGGCCAGATAATCATGCAAAAAATGTACTTTTCATTTCCAACAGACACAACCATAAAATCTCTCTGTGCCATATGATATTGATGTATATATATATATATGTGTGTGTGTGTGTGTGTAAATCCTGACCCTCAATTCAATGGCTGTTCAGTTAGGCAAAAATATGCAGATTGCTTGTCTAGTGTGACCCAAGAAATTTCATAATTACAATATGACATTAAAAAAAACTCTCCATTAAGGTATGAAAGGAATGAATTATTATCTACAGTAAACAGTGTGATCTATAAAGCTAAAAAAATTAATTCAAATCCTTGGGTCACTGGACCATTAAAACAGTGTAATAACAGTGCATGCTCACAGGTTTAAGATTTATGTGTAAAATGAGGTGCCAGTGAAGCACAAGGCATGAAATTAATAAATAATGGGATTATAGTCAAATCACTGTTATTCAGGGACTTGTTAACAGTGGTTAAGTGCTACTATTAATAATAGGTATTGCATTTTCAGAAAAAATACAAACTTACTGCATATTATTTAAACTATTCCTAGTTTCAACTCTTCTTGGAAATATGACAACATTCAGTCTCAGATCAGCAGATACCTATAAAAGCTCATTCACTCAGTTTTACTATTGGGATAAAATATGTCCATGAAAATAACACAGTTAATGTTTTGTTTGCATTGTATAAAAAGTAAGGTTCTAGACCTTGAATGATGATGACAACTTTGTATGCTCATTTGGAGCAGAGAAAAAAAAGGACTATAAGAATGAAATGAAAGCAATCACTGATGAAAACAAGATGTCATGAGTAGCAGAGGCTCTAGCTGCTCAACAAAACCATTTTTTCTTCTTTTTTCTGGATATAAAGCTAAACTTCATTGCCCAGACACCCTTGCATTAAGTGTGACCATGCAACTGAGTTCTGTACAAGGAACAGAGCAGAAATGATGTGTCCCAACTTTAGATATGATTAACAAAAATCCTCCCATGATGAACTCAATCTGCTGATTAGATGTATATGAAAATTAGACCACAAAGGATAGGAAAGTCACATGATGGAAGGTTCTGGAATCATTACAGGGAGGAAAGACATTAGCTGACCAGAAACACACACCTTGGACTATCATGTAAGCAAAAGTACTCCTGTATTGTGTGTGTGCCATTTTCCAATTTGATGTCTCTGCTGCTGTTGCTGGGCTGCACTAACTAATGCAGTTTGGTACTGTGTTTGGCCATTTGGAACATCCAGTAAGGTAGACTGGCAAGGAAGCACACAGAAGGCTGCTCAGAAACAAAAGAGTGCATACCAAGTATTTGATGCAATCTTATCTAAATACATTTATACTTAACCCATTTTGTACAACAGTTTTATCAATTTTGCCCTATGGTTTGGATTTATCCATGACCTCCCACCCTGTCTTACTCCTTAACTAATTAAGAACATCCTCTCTATTAACGTACTGGTTTTTCCAGGGGCTGCTGTAACAAGGTGCCACAATCTGGGTAATTTATAACAACAGAAATTCATTATCTCACAGTCCTGAAGGCTAGAACTTCAAAATCAAGGTGTTGGCAGGGCCATGCCCACTTTGAAACTATAGAGAAATCCTTCCTTGCACTTCCTAAGTTCTGGTGGTATACTGGCAAACTTCAGCATCCCCTGGCTTATAGCTTCATAAATCCAATCTCTGTCTTCATCATAGCATGGTGTTCTTCTTGTGTCCTGTTTCTGCCTCTGCCTTCACATAGCCATCTCATAAGTATATCAATCATATTGGATCAGGGGCTTACCATGCTCTAGTATGATATCATTTTAATTCATTAAGTCTGAAAAGATCCTATTTTCAAACAAAGTCACATTCTGAACTATTGTGAGTTAGATTTTAACACCTTTTTTAGGGAAACAATTTACCCAAAAACAATTAGAATTCTTAAGAATTACTTTAAAAATCTTCAAAATGTGGGCATAGAGGGAACATATCTCAACATAATAAAGGCTTTATATGGCAAGCACACAGCTATCATCATACTCAAAGGTGAAAAGCTAAAAGCATATCCTCTAAGATCAGGAACAAGACAAGGATACCCGCTCTCATCATTTTTATTCAACAGAATATTCGGAGTCTTATCCACAGCAATCAGAGAAGAAAAAGAAAATACACCCAAATCGGAAAGAAAGAAGTAAAATTGTCACTGTTTTCAGATAATATGATACTATACATAGAAAATCCTAAAGACACCACCTGAAACCTACTAAACCTCATCAATGAATTTAGTAAAGTTGCAGGATACAAAATTAGCATGCAGAAATCTGTTGCATTTCTATCCACTAACAACCAACTATCAGAAACAGAAATTAAGGGAACAATGTCATTTACTTCAAAAAGAATAAAATACCTAGGAATAAACCTACCTAAGGAGGTAAAGGACCCATACTCAGAAAACTATAAGATACTGATGAAAGAAATTGAAGACAACACAAACAAATGGAAGGATATACCATGTTCATGGGTTGGAAGAATATCATTTAAATTACCATACTAACCAAGGCAATCTACAGATTCAGTGCAATCCCTATCAAAATAACAAGGAAATTTTTCATAGAACAAATTATAAAATTTGTATGAAAACACAGAAGACCCCAAATAGCCTAAAAATATCCTTAGAATGAAAAACAGAGCTGGAGGAATCACACTCCCTGACTTCAGTCTATATTATAAAGCTACAGTAATCAAAAGAGTATGGTACTGGCACAAAAACACACAGATCACCGAAAAGGATAGAAAGCCCAGAAATAAACCCATGCACTTATGGTCAATTAATCTATGACAAAGAATACAAGACTATACAATGGAGAAAAGACAGTCTCTTTTATAAGTGGTTCTGGCAAATAAAATAAAATTCAAACAAAAAATAAGTGGTGCTGAGAAAACTGGAAAGCTACAGGTAAAAGAATGAAATTAGAACATTCCCTCACACCATATACAAAAATAAACTCAAAATGAATTAAAGACATCAATATAAGACTTGTAACCATAAAACTCTTAGAAGAAAATATAGGTGGAACACTCTTTGACATATAGCATAACAATATTTTTGGATCTATTTCCTAAAGCAAAGGAAATAACAGCAAACATAAACAAATGAGGCATAATTAAACTTAAAAGCTTTTGCACAGCAAAGTAAACCATCAACAGAAGTAAAAGACAACCTGCTGAATGGGATAAACTATTTGCAAATGATATGACTGATAAGGGGTTAATATCCAAAATATATAAACAGCTCATACAACTCAACATCAAAAAAAAAAAAAGAATTAAAACCGGACAGAAGATCTGAATAAACATTTTTCCAAAGAAGATATACAGATGGCCAATGGGCACATGAAAAGATGCTCAACACCATTAATCATCAGAGAAACTCAAATTATAACCAGAATGCAATATCACCTCACACCTGTCGGAATGGCTATCATCAAAAAGGACACAAATATCCAATGTTGATATGAATGTGGAGAAAAGGGAACTCTCATACTCTGTTGGTGGGAATGTAAGTTGGTGCAGCCACTATGGAAAACAATATGAAGGTTTCTCAAAAAACTAAAAATACAACTAACATATGACCTGATCCAACAATTCCACTCCTGGGTATATATCCAGAAAAAAAATGCAAACACCTACTTTGAAGAGATACATGCACCTCAGTGTTTATAGCAGCATATTTACAATTGCTAAGATATGGAAGCAACCTAAGTGTCCACTGACAGATGAATTGATAAAGAAAATGTTGTATATATATACATATACACAAGGGAATACTACTCAGTCACAAAAAGGAATGAAATTTTGTGATTTGCAACAGCAAGGATGTACTTGGAAGGTATTACACTAAGTGAAATTAGTAAGAAGGATATACTTGGAAGGCATTATACTAAGTGAAATAAGTAAGACAGAGAAAGACAAGTACTGTATATCACTTATATGTGGGATCTAAAAAATAAAACATAGTGAATGTAACAAAAAAGAATCAGACTCACAGATATAGAGAACAAACTTACAGTTTCCAGTAGGAGGAGGAAGGGGGAGGCACAAGATGTGGTTGGAGTCTAAGAGGTACAAACTATTATGTATAAAATAAATAAGTTACAAGGATATATTTTACAGCATGGGGAAATATAGCCAATATTTTATAATAACTATAAATGGAGTATAACCTTTAAAAATTGTGAATCACTATGTTGTACACCTATAACTTATATTTCATATAATATTGTAAATTAACTATACCTCAGGAAAAAAAATTTGGTAACCACAAAAAACAAGGATTACTGAAACACTGTTGCACCCCTGTTGCATTGTGCCATTCATTGGCTCTTTTCTATACCTTCTGCTTTCCCATGTTCCAAGGCCCTGTTCCAAATCTCCTTCCTTCAGGAATCATTCTCTAATGTTCTGATATACAGTTTTCTACTTTTTATGAAATCCTATATAATTGAGAGTCTAAGCGTTAAGCCCTTAGCCTACCTTGCCATTGATTACTAGTTATATCATGTCAGGATTAGAACACAGAAGTAGAACCACTAGAAGTCATGAAATACACACACACACATATAGACACAAACACACATATATATGTACACACACACACACATAAAATTTATGATTGGAATTTGACATTAAGGGGTGGTGGGAACCGGTTAAACAGTCTTTATGAGGTGGTTATTTTTGTGTCAGGTGTTAGAAACTGAAGTCTACAGGGGCAGGCACAACTTGAAGGGGTAAACAAGGATGAATAGGAGCCTGTAAGGCTGAACTTGGTACCCCAGGGCAACTAGAACCTATGTCAGTCTCTCATTGTCTCTAAGCTTCCACATTCTATGACACTGGTTTACTGGAGAAGGTTGTGCTGTTCATCACAAAGCTAAATTTATACCTGGTCCAGGAATTTAAAAGTTGAAGGTAGAGATGCAACAGCAGCTGGACAAGTTTTGGGTTTAACCACGTGAGATGAAACATCACAGACAACAATGATGAGATGCAAAAGCACCTATGCATTTCTCCCAGCCTGCTGAGTGTACACAAAAACTACAGCTGCTGGTTCTCTTTGCCTTTGAGATCTAATATATAATGTCTCTTGTAGTCCTGTGTATAAGACCTATATAGAGGAGAGAATTCTGGGAAACACAGGTCAAGCTTAGCTAAATTGACTTATAAATCTAGCACACTAATTATTATAATTATCATTACTTTAATGATTTAGAGCGTATTCACTTTGTTTATCCTTTCATTGAACACATTAAGCACATTTTCTCTTTAATAACTGTGCTATGTATTAGGCCAACAAAAAGTAATAGGACACATTTCCTTGAATCATGTTACTTCTAATCCACTGAAGAAACAGAACTATGATCGTGTAATTAGCATGTAATTAGTATACAATTTAATAAATGCTATTTTAATGGAATATACAAAATGGTAGGAAAGCTTAGAGAAAAGGGTGACCAGCTCTGTCCTGAGGTGAGAGAGAGGCTTCACACAGAAGATGATATTTGCTGGGTAATAAGTTTTACTTACCTGGGCTGTTAATATGTACCAGTGACTGTGTAAGCACTTGAGTATATTATCTTATTTAATCCTGAGTTATTAAGCCCATCTTACAGATTAAAAAAACCCCAAGGCACATAAAATTAATGTAAACATATTTCCCAAGATCACCAGTAAATGAGTACAGGGCCGTGATTAAAATCCAGGCTTCTTCAATTCTGAAGACTCTAATCCCTGGCCTCTACAAGGTCTTATCTTGATGCCTGAAGTGTAGAGAAGGAAGATACCCATAGAGGGAGCAGAACAAGTCCGCCCCAGGAGAGTGAAAAACATTATGAGGCTTTGAGAGAATGGGGAGTTCTGCATGTCTACAGTCAGGATCTGGGAGAAGATGGGGCTGGGAGGAAGATAGGAACTGAGTTTGGGAAAAGGGAAGTCTGATGCCAGATTAAGTCTTAAACATTTCCCTAAGAAATTTGAAAGGCAAATAGAAGGCACTGGCACATTTTTGCTGGGAGTGACATCAAAGAAACAGCTAATTAATATTAAATATTTGCTTAGTTTTTAGATATCCTAGCTTATTGGCCTCATAAAAATCCTGTAAAATAACTACTATTATTAACTTCATTCCAAAGATGAGAAAATCAAAGTACAGGAAGATTAAGTAACTAGACCAAATTTAGACTGCAAGAAAACTACCCAGCCAAGATGTGCACCCAGGAAGTTGTTGATTTTAGAACCCAGACTCTACCCTGAATATTATAATAAATGCTTCTTATGTCTTGTCTTTATTTGGAAAGAGATAATGAGGATGTAGGATGTAAAGAGATTACATGACCTGAGGCAGGTCCCCCCTGTTTTGCTCTTAAGCGTGGCTTCTTTGATTAATAGCCCAAGTTACAAGCTGCTCACTTTCTATGTACTTTTGCTGTAACTTTGAATTTGAGCAATAGGTCTATAAAAAATTTATGGTCTGGGAAATGTTCAGGTCTAAAGTAAGCTCATTCTCCCCATCTTAATTCTATCTTCAGCGTGCCAGGAAACCTTTCCATAGGTAGGGTGACCAACTGCTTCTGGTTTGTCTGGGGCTTTTCTGGTTTTAGCACTAAAAATCCTTTGTGCAGAAAAACCCTCAGTCCTGAGTTAACTTTGAATGGTTAAATGCAATCTTCCTTCTCTGAGGGAACAACCTAAATTGTATTATTCTTTAAAGAACTTTGTACAAAGATGGTTATATATTTATGCTTAAGATTCTTGACACATGGAGAAAAGGCCAACTCCTTAAGACTCAGAGGAAATCAGCTCTTTGTTTTGGAGAATTTCTGGTCAACTTTCTCTGAGAGTTGCAGCTGCCTGATGTGGTGTCTCCAGAAACCCAGACCTGGCTTAGGGAAGTGCACCCTCTATCTGTAGAGTTAGGATGTTGCAGGTCGTAAAGCAAAACCAGAGCTTTAACCGATGTGAGCATTCTCTTTGCATACAGCTTCATTAACTTTGGTAATATAATTTGTACATACCAATTAGCATTTTCCCTGAGAACATTATTTGATGCCCAAGCATAGTATAAATATAAAAAAATATTAATGAGCCAGGAATCAACTTATACTTTTTCTACTCATAAGGATTAAATAGCAAGACCAAAGGTAAGTAAGCCCTTGCTCCCCTTTAGCCTACTCAGTAAAACACTACCCATTGCCCTTGCCCAAAACTCCCTATTTGTGGGTTATTATGGAGGACCTCACTGACAGATTTTCTTTGTGACCATCCAAAGGTGCTGTCTGTATTGACAAAGTCACAGTAAAGAATATGATGTTCGGGAAACTGAGGGAAACTACAACCACAGTGGTGCTTACGACCCAGGCTAAGGGTCTCGGGCCACTGAGGGCTGCTGCATATGGCTGTGCACCTGGCTTTGAGGCTGGCAAGGGCTGGAATCCAGTCTGTGGTGCCCTCACCAACACAGCCCCCATGAGGCTGCATCTGGCCAGAGGGAGTGACTTTCTCTAATTCAAACAATGTTACTATATGGCACTATATAGACTAGACCAGGCTCTGGATGTTTTAAGTTTGTTGCACAGTTACTAATTCACAAGATGTAAATTAGGGCATTTTTGGTTGAAAATGGAGGTAACAAACAGAAACTTGAACTTATTTAATCAGAAAGGGAAGTGACTAAAAGAACAACAGGACCTGAGAACTATTTTGTGGCTGGCTTCCAGAAACAAGAGAATCGTCAGGATGCTCTTTTCCCTTTCCTGTGTTAGCCTCATTCTTCCCTCCTAATGTAGAGTAGCTTTCTCCACATGGCCAAAAACACCATGGCCAAGAGCCCCCAAGCTTTATGCCTTGTAGATTTTGTCCCAGAGGAAAAAAAATGCTCATAATGGTATTCCTGGTGCCATGTCCAAAAATCCTAGGAAAGGGACCCAGAGCCCCAGCTTGGGTCAGATAATTGAACTTGGCCAGCAGGACAACATTCTATCAAAATGTCATACCTTCAGGAACCATACAGATGAGGTGAAGCCTGGTGGGTTGTCTTCCTGGACAAAGAGAAATACATGACCCAGAAGAAGGTGATCTGAGGGTTAATCTGAACAACTACATGAGCAAGGTAAGGTCCTGCACTAATCACAGATCTGGATTTAACTTTCTACAAAACAAAGCATTAAAAAAAAGATAAGCAAAATATACATAATTAGCCAAAGCCATCAACATGTCTACCCCTAAATTCCAACCTGAATGGTTCTTTTACATTTTATCTTGTTTAAAATCCTACTAACCACCAAGGCTCAATTTATGTCTCCTTGTATAATAAGCCTTCGCCAGTACAATAGTCCTCACTAAATTCTCTCTTCTGTCCACTTCCAAGGCACTGATGGCTTGATTCACACATTACCTCCTTTGATCACACATTGTTGTAAACTTTTTATTAACTAGATTTAAAAATTCTTAAAACCTTCATAATAATTATGATGTTTAGTACTATTAACTAACAATAACCTCCCTTCTATTACCTGCAGGTTGAGCCACAGTGCTTGATGCACTCTCCGTAAACACATTTGGGAATAGATCTCGGAAAGATGGGATTTAGCATTACTTATGTGAAGAACACTGAATAGCTAGCTCCACAGAAATTGACTAGTTGAGTGTGCCAGGATACCCTAATCTTTAGTTAGACTCACTGATATATATGCGCCATATATGTGTGTGTGTGTGTGTGTGTGTGTGTACGACCAAGTTGCAAGTGCAGACACAATGTATCAAGTATAAGTGGCAGGGATTTTTCCCCCATAAGTTGCTGTAAATCAGCATGAAGTGAAAAGACCATTATTTCAGTTCTTTAACTTTTTACTTAGAGAAAGAGGAAATTCACAAAACTTACAGAAGGAGTACTTTTTATTGTTTCTAGAAGGCAGAGGAGTTTGTATTTCAACATAAGTTTCCAGATCTGAAGCTTGTCAAGTCAGGCACTGAAGTGATTAGAATAGTAGCTCACTAATTTGGATTAAAGTGACAACCAATTTGAATCGGTGGAAAGACAAATTTTTGAGGCATATTTAAAAGGCACAGGAACTAGAATCTGATTAACAAAACGTTACAGAAAAATGTTCCACAGAATGTACCTTGTTTAATGAACTCTTCATGAAGATTTATTATTAGCATATTTATTGTTAGGGTGCAATGTTCCAGAATGATGGAAAACAGTTTTTCCAGTGAAGTAAATTAACATATTCTTTTATACTCATTATATTCTTTTTATTTAATTTAACCCCAAAATGGTTTCTTTTTTATGTGTAATACTTTGCAGTTCAAAAGCAGGTTCTCATTTGAACCTTGCATGATTTGTCTATCAGATAAGTAAGCAAAACTGTTAGCCTTCCACAAACAAAAATGTGAAGTTTACAGACATTTCATGACTTTCCCAAGATCTAAGACCCGTGAGTCATGGGATGGGACCAGAAATCAGCAGACTCAAGTTTAATATACCAAGTAACCACTTTTCTGAGTCACACCAATTTTAAGGCACTGATATCTGAATATATTACCTTATACTTTAGAGATATATGTTAATGTACCCACAGGAAAAACTACATAATTTCTACATATATATATATATATATATATATTATACACACACACATCTCCAACAAATCAGACAAGCACAAATCTCCCTTCATTCTTAGACTAATTAAGTTCTTTGGGATAACGTGTATGAGGCACGATGGGCTCAGGAGCAAGTGAAGTCCATTCTGCTGATTTGGGCTAAACTCACTTGTGTTATACATCTTATCATGCTCCTATTTCTTGACATGTTGCAACAGAAAAGTCACTAGGTAATTCCCTGACAGTTCAGTGTCCAGTGGTTAGGACTTGGTGCTTTCACTGCCGGGGCCCTGGTTCAAGCCCTAGTCAGGGAAATAAGATTTCGCAAGCTGTGTGTGTGGCATGGTTGGGAAAAAAAAAAGAAAGAAAGAAAGAAAGAAAAGTAACAATACATACATATATACCTGTATACACATACATAAATTTACATGTACATGTACAAATATGCATATATAATTCATATATATTGTATTATGTATTATTCAAATATTTAACATTTGTATCATATATACACAATAATTTATATTTAAATAAATTAGTGGTATTTTCTTAATTGTCTATCTAATGAGAGTAGATAATGGGACTTAAATGACATTTTAAGTCTGCATCCAGTATCCTGTCTGTTCTCCTCCTGCAGAGATATGTTTGGAGAGGAAATTGGATTCACTGTTTGCATACAGCCATATATTTAGCTGGTGGCTGTGCAGGTCAATTAATTCCTCTAACAATACGAGTGAAATGAGGTTATTGGATTATGCTAGTAGGCAATTAGAGTTGATTTAGTGACATACTACTTCTTATAAATGTGTTTAAAGAAAATATACCTAAAAATACTACATGGAATGACAAGGAGAACACTTAGAGAATATTGATTTGTTTTAGATGAGGAAATGTAACATATGATCCCTCATTTATATTAAAAGGTGAAGAGAAATGTTTATTTTGTTGTTGTTGCTATTTTGAAAATACCAGGAAAATGTTGGGGATGAAGAACTTTGAAGCCATCTCATTGTTATTACCAACCTTATTACCACCAAAGCATAAGATGTAGTGTCATTAGTAGAGCTCAGTATGGAAAGTTGAATATAAAGCTGGAAATCAGTAGACACACATCCTATTGTGAACTCTGTGGTTGGTGAGTTACAACCTCTCTAAACTTACTTTTCCTCATCTGAAAATTAGAAATAATAATCCTATTAGATAAGGATCAAATAGGTAATAAACACTGTGTGCTCTGAAGGTCATAAATTGAAAATTATAAATGATAGAGTTGGAGTAATAAGGAATTCTTTTGAAATGTTTTAAACTATAAACAAAAAGCCTCACTCTACAAAATACTATTATTTGCAAGGATGCACTTTCAGATAGAATTTTTGTTTACCAAACCTCAACTTAAGTGTGAAGATACACAATTAAGCCTCTCCTGCTGCTGCTATAAATATTTTGTAAACATAAATGGGTAAAATCTGTGACCTTATGAAAAAAGAGAATAGTCCCAGTGATTAGGTGAATCATCAGAATACAGAGGGTTTTTAAGAAAACCAAAGGTCGTGCCAAATGCTGAGTGGAGCAAAACCAAATATTCCAGCTCTTGGCTTCTCATCACTCACACGTATTAGCTGAAGCCACAGCTCAGTCTTTATCCGATAACAGAAATAGAAAATCCTCCTAACAACACTTCTAGATTATTATAATCCTCATTTCTAATGAAAAGAAAAGTGAGGTTCAAGCAGGTTAAACAAACTGTCTAAGATCACACAGCTAGTATGTTAAAGAGATAGAATTTGAGCCGGACTCTACCTGGGGGGTGCAAATCTTATATTTTTCCCACTCCCCTGTGCTGAACTAAGAAGTCAGTCAGTTCTTTTCTAAAATGGAAATAAGCCTTTTCCTTTGTGACTTTCCTATGCTTAACAATTATCCACTTTCTTATTTAGCCCCCTGCCAGTAGGTCACTTATGAAGAGAAGAACAGTCAACTCCTGCAAGCCATCATCAAACAGATGGGTGCAAGACCAAGTGGTGGTTGGGCTCCCTCTATTCCCCACCTGGCAGTGGGAGAAGGCAGAAATCTAGAAGGAGGTCACTGAACAGCTCAGGATGCCAATCACCTGCACAGCTAGCTGGTGTGTGGGGGAAGTTTGGATGCTAGAAAGCAAAAATGGTAAGTATGGTCTCGACACCATCATTAACTGTAAATCCACTCATCAGTTCACCAGACCAAAGGGAATCCTAGCTTGCCTCTCCCCCAGACAAAACTAATAATTAGATATTTAGCAATTTACCATCAAACACAAGGAGTCCCTTTATCCAAACAGCTTGGAAAATGCCTGTACCCAGGGCCAGCTGTGAGGATAAAGAGTCAAGTGGGTCTAGCTGGTGACATTTTTAGGAAATTTTATAACACTGCTAGAAGCTTTTTGCCTGGAAGCTCTCTTATTTGTGACATTTATCAGTCTGTGAGTCACATTATTTTCCCTGCTGGGAAAAATAAGATGCTGATAAAGCCTGTGTTCTGAATGTGATCCCTGTATGGACCACTTAGCTTTGCTCTTACACTCACACAGTATCCAATTCCATCCAGGTTCCAGACAGCATCTCAGAAAGAACTATGCCAGAAAATGTGGATGAATCAAAGCACATTCATGTCAATTATTAGAAGAAAGTGAATTGAATGTTGATTCTACTAGTCATGGGCTAATAGAGTTAAAATGATTTCATAAAGAAGTTTATTACATTTTCTCCCTTTTTTAGACAGTTTTTTTTAACCTTTAATCAGAAGTGCTCAACAAATAATCTTTTCTCAGGCCCCAATTTACTTATGTTACTTATGATTCAAAATCCCCCAAAGCTTGTCTCCAGATCTACCAGGAAAGTTTAGACATGGACCACGTCAGGCAGATGTATAGTCTTAGTCATCTGTTATTTCTTCTTGACATTCCCACAGGCAATGAAAGAGAAAGCTCACCTTACGATGTCTTTGTGTAAGAGTTCAAGGAACCTGTTGACAGCCACAGAGCTATAAGGCATCACAGCCAGTTTCCACACCTTAGTAGGTTCTAGCAATCTCTACAGAGTGCTGCATTATTTCCTCTTCATTTCAAATCCTCGAAGTTTGTATTCTCTTCATTGTTAGGATGACTATATATTTTATCCCCCAAACCAGGACACCTTTGAGAATGAAGTGGGCACTCTGACCATCCCAACAGAATGTGAAGTCTGTTTTTTGCCACTTACAAGTTACATGGCTTTTGAAAAGTTACTTCACCTTTGTGCCCTTCACCACACAATGGTGATAATAACATTACTGTCTCTGTAGGGAAAATGAAATGAAATGTTGCATGTACAGGACTTAGCACTGTGCCTGCCAAAATGAACTCTTTCTAAATGCTTGTAATTCTTATGAATAATTTAAAAATATTTAGGATGAAATTTAGAGGCAATCATGGTGTTTTTCCAGAAGCAATGCAGAAAGAAATAACCTGCATAATAATAACCTCAAATAACCTTTTTATTTTAGAAGAACTGAGGAAATCTTTGGGGGGTGGGGAGGGTATTTTGATTCAGTTCATCTATCTTTTTATATTCCATCTGAAACATGAGTATGCCCACAAAACTACATCATAGAGTTCAGATGTGGAGAGTTTTGCTTATACACACACCAATGAAATATCATGTATATATTATATTAATATATATACACACACACACACACACATATATATATATATTACTGTGGAGATCTTTCTGTATTGAACATAAAGATCTAGATCAAACCTGTTAATTGTTCTGTAGTATTAAGCTGTTTGGATGTGATTTTACTTAAGCATTCTGCCTAAGGTACTAGAAAAAGGCCATGGGATGGAGTATGGTGAGCCCAGGGGTTAGAAGAATAACATAAGGCTGGAGAGAGATGAAAAAGGCTGATGGTTCAGGGCCTTGTAAATCAAATTCAGAAATTATGATTTCATTCAAAGCAAAGTATAGAGATGTGTAAGGGGTTTAAGCATCATGCCCACATTGTAGCTTCCTATTGCACCATTGTTGTCTTGAACATCTTGTACATACATCTTGCTGCACGTATTGCAAACATTTCTGAGTCTCAAACTGATAGAAGCAGAATTATCAGTTTGAAAGTTGTATACATTTAACATGTAGATATATATTAGCAAAATGCCCTAAAACTGTGGTTCAATACTAGCAGTAGTGTACATGAAAGCTCATGTCCTCATTATTATTTTTTAAGATTTGCTAACCTGTCAAACGACAAAGAATAGGGTTCCATTTTAAGTGAGATTAGCTTTTAACGTCAGTTTTTAACATACATTGTATATCGTTAAACTCAGAAAGCCATAAAATATGTTATATGTTTTTTGGGGATAGTCAATTGATGATAAGTCTTATGTACCCTGAGGTATAAGAACCATTGAGCCAGACAGAGGGAAGAATACAAAACAGAAGGAAAGTTTGGATGCTTTAGTACAGACTGAATGTTTGTATCCTTCAAACTTTGTATGTTGAAACCTAACCCCAATGTGATGGTATTTAAAGGCGAAGCATTAGGTCATGAGGGTGTAGCTCTCATTAATGAGATTTACACCTTTATAAAAGTGGCCCCAGGGAGCTCCCTTGATTGCCCCTCTGACATGTGAGGAAACAGTGACAAGTCAGCTGCCTGTGAAGAAGGAAGCAGGTTGTCAGCAAATACCAAACCTGCTGGAACCTTGATCTTGGACTTCCCAGCTTCTAGAGCCACGGGGCATAAATTTCTGTTGCTTATAAGCCACCCAGTCTATGGTGTTTGGTTATAACAGCCCAAACAATTTAACACACCAATGTCTAAGAACTCAAATTATTCTGTTTTTAAGATAAGTATTAAATACCTAGTATGACAGGGAGATGGATGGGGAATTTTAAGAAAATGTTCATGTTTAGCTATAAGAGTCATACCATTCTGCTTTATGTGAAGGACCTACCAATAGATTTATCACTGAGATAATATGTGAAAGCACTAGCAAAGTTCTGACACTTAGAAGTGCTCAAATTTTTTTAAGTTTTATATCTAAGTTTTGTTCTTTGATACCTCCCTGTCCAATGTTTTTTGAAAAGTACACTAACTCTTCTTTGTTTTCAAGGTTGGTAACTTCTTTTGTTTTAACAATAATGGTTATTATCCATGTATCAATATTTTTGCATTGATCTCAAGATCTTTGAAGTGACGCTGGAGGGTGAGTGGGTAGAAGGGGAAGTTCTTTATGCCAAATTCTAAAGTCAGCATTAAGTTAAACATACATAGGATGCCAGGCCACTGTACACAAGGACTGCTGTTTTTACTACAATTACCCTGCTTCCTAATGAAGCTAAGAATTTTTTACATGTTCATTGCTCATTTCTGTTTCCATAAACTGACTGCACACATCCTTTATCACTACTTTTTTTTTTAAGTTGTATTGACTTACAGTAGTCTGTTGTATATTCTGGATAATTACCTCATCATTTGTTTATTTAAAATTTGTTCATTTGTTTATTTAAAATTTGAGATGTAGAATCATTTTTATTTTATAGTTATATCTGCAAATCCTTTTTTTCTCTTTTTTAAAGATGTACTTACTTAAGAATTACATTGCTGTCTACATCCTTCACCCTGTGTAATCTCTTCAAGTATCTTTGAGGCTCTCAATTTATGGATGAGGAAATAAGAGGTAGGTTGAATTTAACTGAATTGTTTCATGATAGATTCTAAGCAGTTAGGCAGAAATCCAAGTCTTTGGACTCTTCACACTGTTGTCTCTTTGGACTACAAAGGTCATGGAGTATTGCAAAAGAAAACCTGTACCCCACCAGTCAGACAGCCAAGAAGCATTTTATTTGAGAGTACTGCGAGAGGGAAGGGAGACTGAACTTTTCTCCACTGAAACAAAAAGCAGGAGGGTTTTTAAGTGCTGGGTTAAGCTAGTGGAAAAGTCCTGGAGGACATTAGCAGGGAGTCTGGTCCATGTGTTCAGGCCGGTTGTGTTCGCTAATTGATGCATATCCAAGTTAGGTTCCTACCTCCTCAGTCACTGGGAGATAGGGTTGCTATCTTCCCGGATAATTACATTTCAAAGAGAGAGCTCCCAGGTCCTAGAAAAACACATTTCTGGGTTATAAAATATTTACTTCTCAAAGGGGCACAGAAAGCCTTTACAATTACAAGTTTTCTAAAATAAATGCTCTAAGAAAAGGGAGGTCAGAGCCTATGGTCCAGAAGAAAACTGTCTAGAATTGACTCAAGCCAATGGATCTTTAAGACTATCTTGGTCAGTAAAAGGGATGAATATATTTACATGTTGACTACTACTCTAAGAAATGGGTCACTATGTGTGGTTGTTTTAGGACTCTATTTTTTTTTTTTTTTTTTGTCTAAAGAGACAGAAATTCAATTCTAACTAGCTTTTTCTTCAGAGTTCAGTCCCAGTGTGATAAAAGTCCTCAAATGATGACACCAGGACTGGCTCTCTCTTGCTGTCTTTTCGTCTATTTATTTAGCTACACACCCATCTTTGTTTCTTGGCTACAAGTCACTCAACACCTCTTTGCGTGGTGGCCTGTCCTCTCCCACCCGAGAAGGGTTCTCTCCACATGGTGGTATGAGGAAGCAAGCTGGTAGTAGAACACATGGTTACCATGATTGTCACAATGGTGAACTTCAACTTTGCCTGGAACAGTACAGATTTCTCTACTCACTGCAACACCCATACCCCCAACTCTTCTCTCTTAGAGGAGAGTGACCCATTTTCCACCACAACAAGTACTGTGAAAAGATAAAACTGTCTGTGCCTTAAAAAAATCCCTTTAATAGCTCTTGGCATTTTTGAGCCAGTACTCTAGAGAATTGCTCATGCTATAGGTTAGCTTTAGTCTGATGTTCCAAGTGACAGACGAGTTTGTTGTTGTTTTTGTTGTTCATTGCTCCTATCATGAGGATTGCACAAGTTTCCAAATGATTGTTTTCAACTAAGAGAAAACCACAAATAAACACCCTCTTGAAGAGGAGGCAACCAGTGGTAAGAGCATAATGCTCCTTCAGTGATCCATTTGGCAGAGGCCTGAGGAGGTGACCACTAGCAGGTGTATATTTCAGTGAGAAAAGAAGTGGGGCTGCACCAATGGTCAAGAACACATGCTGCCAGATGGGATTTAGCATCCAATCTGTACCCTCTTGAAGAGGTAAATTTATCATCCAAGACAAAGATTTGGAAATGACATCTTGGAATCAATTTATGAGGAAGGGAATTGAGGCCCAATGTCACTATATGTTTGGCCCAAGTTCACATTGCTCAGATTAAAAAAAAAAAAAAGCAGATCTCCACTGCTAATCACCTTTTTATCTGTCCCATTGGAAACTTGCTCACATATATACTTAACTCATTTGGTATTTGTTTAAATCCAAAGAGAAATTAGACTTCACAAGGAAAAATCTCCCATCTTCACATAAATACATAAATGTTGTAAGTTTTCCTTAAAAATCCATATGTACCACACATTTCTTAAGTTTTGTTCATTTCAAAAAAAATCCCAAGAACACACTATGAAACTGAATCAAGAGATTTGTGTTTTTACACAGTTAATGCTGAACTGAACCCTCTTTTTCAGGTCACTGTAGCATTGTAAAGAGAGAGATGTCCAACATAAAGATAATGAAGTTGATACCCTTATTGTCTCAGAAACAGAGAAACATAGAGCTTAATGAATTAACTTTCAAGATAACCTATCATGTAAATAATCCAGCAAGGAGCTGGATTTAAACCCTGGTTTCTCTGTTTCTAAAGTTCATGATCTTTCATTTCCATCATGTTATCCCCAAGGCAAGAATTCTTTCTTTCTGTAAAGTTAACTCTTGTGATTCTCATTTAATAAAACTTTTGAGATGGTATCAAATCAGGTCTCATAAGTGGAAAAATGGAGAATGGTGGATTTCTGCCCCAAATATTACCAATATCAGGAAATTTTTTCACAATATTTTGTACTTTTGAAAATAGAGAAGCCTAGTGACTTAATAAAGTTTACGAGAGGAACCAGTGGTGGAATCAGCCAGAAAACCAGCCATTCTGCCTCCAGGAAGTACAATTTACCACATTCGGCTGCTCAGAAATGGGAAGAGAGAAAGCCTCATTATTTGGACATTAGGGATTTTTTTCCCCCTAAATAAGTTAAATGGCCTCCTTCACACAAGACAGTAAATCATGAGGATGGATGGTTTCTCCACAGCCAGACTCTGGGAGATCCTGGAGCATCGCAAAAATCATGACTTCCCGCTGCCTGCTCTCAGCCCCTTGACCCAGAGGAGCTATAACGGGAACACTAGTGAAAGAATCCTTGCATGGGGCAAGAGTCAGGCCCTGGCAGTTTTCTGACGGGACTCACACTGGGAGCTGGTGCCTTGACTGCTCCCAGTTATTCCCTCGGGTGGATGGCCAAGGAAGACAGTACACTGTGTCCCATTTGAGCATCAATCTGATTACTTAAAGCAAATTTTCCCTCTAAATAGTCTCTGCACCTTGCAAATCCCAAGGACATATTGCTCACTTTTGAATAAATGAGATTAAATACTCGTAAAACGTTTATGAAGTTCTGCGGTACTCACCATCTCATTAAATCTTGGACACACCCCAATAGTTGCTATTTGGGGTGGCTTATTTGTCATGTGAAGAAACTCTCACTTAACTATGTAGCCCTGAATGGTAGAGCCAAGACCTTGAAATTTAGCCTTCTGTTTTCAATGTTCCATGCCTATCTGCCTCTCGCTTAACGATCTTGGTGTAATTATTCAATCTCTGTTGGCAGAAATCTGAAGAAGACATTCAGAGGCCTTAAATCCCAATATTCCATGTGCTCATGCTGAGAATGACCCTTGCTTTATAATGTAGTTTTTGTTCCATGGCAGAGACACATCTCAGTGGAGAAAAGACCACACCATTCACATATGTGCCACGTCTTACCGTGGGTAAGGAGCGATCAGGATTTAGTCTCATACTGAAGGAATAATATTTTGTGCTCTTGACTGGTAAAATGTGATCTGTTTTCTCCCCATTTGGTGTGGCTGGTGCCAGCTGCACTGACCTCACTGCTAACACCCCCAAATGTCTTCACTTATTCTCTTCAAAAAATTATTTCTATGTCATCCAATTCATTCCAGCAGCCTTAATTTCTTAAAGGGTTTCTGAATTTGCTATTTTAGAAGCAGTATCCTGTGTATGTAAGAAATCAGACAGTAGAGAAAATCACAGAAACAGGAACCCTTGACCCAGCTGATGTGTCCACTAAATGTAGCAGATTTTCCACACCACTTAACACAGCCCACATGAGAGAACGGTATATCAAACCATACCGTTTCTTCTAGAGAACTGTGCTGTGATGTATTCTATAACCCTTTCTAATTTCTATGGTTGTAAAATTCCCGACTTCTCACAGAGAACTATATTCAATATCCTATGATAAACCACGAGGGAAAAGAATATTTAAAAAGCTGCTATGAACACTGTGGTACATGACTCTGCAGCTTTTTTTATATTCTCTTCCCTCGTGGTTTATCATAGGATATTGAATGTGTGTTTGTGTGTGTGTGTGTGTATATATATACACACACACACAAACATATGTATAAATAAAGCACTTTTCTGTACAGCAGAAATTAACACAGCTCTGTAAATCAATTATACTTCAATTAAAAATCAATAATAAATAGATAAATAAAGAAATTAATTAATTAATTAATTAATTTCCTCACCTCACTTCCTGGTCCAACAACATTGGTCCTAAAACTTTACTTCGTTGACAAGCAAACACCACCTTTGCCCCTTTTCCTTAGTCAATTTACAGTTCCAGCTGAACTCTTGTAGACTACTTGATTTCATGGATGTGTGTCCTAAACCCTTACCCCAGTATCTCCGTGGTTTAAGATGACAGATCTCCTTAAAAAGAAATGATCTTCATACACCATGAAATCCAGTACATGCAAAACTGAGGAGGGGTGTTTGGGCAATTTCTTTTTCCCACTCTGGATTCATCTACCTGCATGACCTCATGAGTATCATTTACCCATCCATGGTTTATATTTTAAAGAAACTGCAAAAAAGATGTACACAGGGTGAAAGATCAGAAATCTAAAGTTAGAATATGCTTTAGAGAAAATAAAATCAAACTCCTTCCATTTTACTGATGAATAAACTATTTTGTTAGTGATACTTATGATCTTTGGTCATATATACCATTGAGAATCTGATCAATCTATAAACTTATTAGGAGAAAATGTATGTACATATGAAATTTTAGGGATCTTAGAGACCTACTAAAGCCCATGTCATCAGATTTGGGAACTTGCATAAGTCAGTGTATCCTAAGACTCAATACAATTGTTTAGACCATTCATTTTGGTATTTTGTACAGAATTCAATTTAATTACTTTATACCCATCTTCATTTTCTCTAGTCTTTCCAACCACAACATTTCATTAATGTTTACAGAAAAATATACACAGAAAAAACATAAGCCAAATTCAACAAATAATTAAATATCTGTGATTTGCCACAATTTAAAATTTCATGGGTGTTCATAAGAGATTATATTAAATGTTAAGTTAGTGTTATTTTTAAAAGATTTTATATAAATATATTACCAATCAGAAAAATAAGTTTTACCCCACAAAGAATCCTAATATTTGATGTATTAATGTATTCTTCCTACTTATATCTCAGTAGAAATGAGGACCAAGAACTTTGTGAATCCAACTTCTCATCCAGATACATCTTAAGGTGAAAGAATATCAGGTTATTTACTATGTTAAATTGGTAAGCTACAAACTAGAAAAAGAAAGCAGCCCCTTCTCACTTGAGTGATGCATGATCATGAATGTGAAATGTTATTATAAATGTACTGAATCGTGAAATAAAGCTATTACAATTAATCAGGAAAATATAACAGATCTGCTGAAGATAGACAAAGAAAAATTTGGTCTCAGCAAAATCCCACACCAGACAAAGTGAAGTTTAAAATGAGGCTTCAAACATAAGGGTTTTCAGATGGCTTAATATCCTATTTTAAAAAAATCTTATTAAAATCCACAATAAGGACATATAATATGCTGCAACAAAGCTGACAGACTTCGGCCAAGTACTGCAGTAAGTCTCTGCAGGACAAATATATCACCATGGTAGAAAGTTACCGGAAGTACCCATGGATGTGTTTTTCTTGTCATGCTCAACAAAAGAGAAGTTGCTGAAACCTCAGGCACTTGCAACAGTGGATTCCTTGTCTGAGCAGCTCATGAGACAGTGTCAAGGTCTAGGTCCATTTTTGGCAGGTTAGAGTGCAGGTTATGAAAACCCATACACATGTCCAAGGTCCCATAGAGACACTGGCTTTGTGTGTGTGTGTGTGTGTGTGTTTGAATTACTGAGGCTTTTTTTAATCAGTGAAAATCTGTCATAATCCTTGATCTGAATATTAGTAAAGAAGGTAAATTGCCCAGGATTAAAATTAAAATGGCAATATTAAAGAAGGTAAATTCAAGAAGCATTATGTCATCAATTTCATGCTAGGATCTTAAAGAAGAAAAGGTTCTATTCCCAGCTATAAGTTCAGTTAACTGAATGGCCTTGAGAAATTCATAAACTCAGAGTTGGAAGGTGGATTATATGTTAAAAAAAAGTATCACAAATAAAAGAACTTCAACTGAAATAAGTTTCTGAAGAAAAAATAGTAGGGGGGAATTAATGGCACACAAAGTGGATGTCAAAAAAAATCATGGAGGAAGGGCATCAGAAAGAGCTGCAGTCAAAAGAAAGCCATATTAGTCCACTCAAATAAAAACTATTATCCAAAAATAGCTAAGACCTTAAGTTTTTCCCAGGATCAAGTAGAAAAGAAAGATAGATGGGTGGAATAACCTTGAAAACGCCATCTAGTCCTAAGGTTCTATGATATTCTGAAAGTTTTGGAATTATCCAGAATGTTGTCTTATTCCTGTTTGAATAAATTAGCTCAAATAAATCGGTATTATTAACAGGAATATTATTATTGTGTCAAGCAAGCTGCCTCAGTTCCTCTAAAGTAAATACTTAAGAAGCAGTCATAGTAAGTTGGATAATAGGATAAGGTTTGGAGTCATTGTGCTCTGGGTTTCGATTTCATCAAAAATTTATCAGTTGTGTGAAGTTACGCATTGTATTTCCTTTTCTGACCCACAGTTTTCTAATTTACAAAATGAGAGTAATAATAGTGACCCCTGTAATTTTTTGAAGATTAGAAAATCTCATACATACAAAAAGTTTACTACGACAGTGCCTGGCTTGTAGAAGGAACTCAAATACCACTACTATTGCTGCTACAGCTGCTGCTTCCACTAGTACTACTTCTACGAAAATAGTAATACTGGCATCTTCTTACACACCACTACCCCACTCACCATTCCAGAAGACCAAATGTCAGACTCAAATACCAATCTCTATCATGTCAATAGGAAAGATAATCACCATTTACATAGTACTTTCAATTTTCCCATTTGACCTCAACTGTAATCCTGGGCGATAGCTATGATTAATACCACCACTTCATAAATAAGATGGCTGAAGCTATAAAGGATGCATTGCGCATCTGAATTCTCAGTGAGTGGTACATCCAAATGTTGATTGCAAGTCTTTGGACCACAAATGCTGCTCTTCCCACTATAATCTCTCCTGTGTAATTCATTAGTCTAGTTATTCAAGAGTTAACCACAATCACAATTCACCTCATCTCATTAATTTCTGTCTGAAGGGTTTTGTCAGTGCCCTTATTGCAGTTCTGAAATCTCTTTTTCTGTTGGCAAAATAAAAATTGTGCAATCAGAAATGACAATAAACAGGAGCAAGAAGCGCTTAATTTATTCATTCAACACAGGTGCATTGCGTGGATTTACTACCTCCTGAGCACTTGTGTTAAGCACAGAGAATACAAAGATATGTAACACTGTGTTCTGCCTTCAAAAAATTCATCATCCAGAAATGGAAGCAATTAAGCAGACATTTATAGTAGAGATAAAAGTCCTGAGAGGGAAGTACAGATAACACATCCAGGGGTAACTGGGAAAACTTCTGGAAGAAACAACTTTGGAGCTGAGGCAAGAAGAATTATTCAGAATGAAACAATAAAGAGGAGGAGGAAGAGTGTTCTGGGCAAAGGCAAGAAACCCAGAGGTGAGAGAGATTTTGACATAGTGGGGAGCATGACATAGTTCTCATGGCAGGATCGCTGAGCTGATGGTCTGAATGGAGAGCCGGATGGCACAGGCATCAAGAGGTCTCTCTCCTTATTTAGAGAGCAGCAGTGTCCCCCATCCCCATGAAGCTGTAGAAATATGCAGTATCACACAGATAACATCAATAAAAAGTGGCAGTAAAAGGGCCCATGGTCCCCGTTCTTACTCTTGAGTACACAGCCAGTCGCCCCATCCTCCTCCTCTTTACAAAACGACTTCCAGTCATAAACTAGGGAGTGTTTGAGGGTTGCTGCAGTGTTCACACTAATGTGTAGGGGTAAGAGTTAAAGAATAGAGTCAGAGAAATTGTTTTTTGTTCATTTTAAAGCACTGGGCAGTTGTGTCCTGGGGAAAACGAGCAATGAACATATCAAAACTGTCCAATTCCTAAAACATCGATGGCAATGAAAATAGTCTTATCTAAGGTCCCAGGGCAGGCTTTGTAATAGAAAAGAAAAAGCATCTCTAACAGTTTACAAGGGATGATCACACTCTTGAAGACCATGCAGCTTGGATTTCAAAGGCTGACATACATGCACAATTCTGTTCTAAGAAATATGATCTGTGACATGTGCAGCCGCTATGTGTTCAAATGCTTTTTCTTGTTTGTTTGTTTTGTTTTTTCCCCTAAGGACAGAGTCCCCCCAGCCTTCCAGTCTTTCCAATTTCTGGGGGAATTTCTGATGTTATTGTCAATGAAGACAGCATACCCATCGAGCTTCTTTGGAGATGTGCAAATAGAAAATGTACTTGAGCCCACAGCTCCACATGCACATGAACTGAAGATGTTGTTGAGGGACTGGGTTAATATGAATTCTGAAGCTCCCTGTGAGTGTAGCTGAAGCATCTCTCATCCCCATAACTCCAAATAATCTGAAAAAGTTACCATGTACATAGTGCAAAGTGCTGTTCAGTGTCAGCATCTCTAACTCAGTGGTAAAGCTGGAAATCTCTCAGCAAACTATCCTCCATTGGGATGAACAATCACCCAATTCAAGAGTTTTCTCAAAGTCTTGGTGGACCAATCAATGCTGAACAAACCACAACAGGAACCCAGGACAGGCTGTAGGCTCTCAGTGGGAAGTAAAACCTCATTAAAAGCCAGTTTTTGTAAGATAAGAACAAGAAAATCAAATTGGAATATAAAGGTAACATTTTTTCATGCAAAAATTTGATTTTTCTGGCTTTGAAAAGGAAATATAATACTAATTATAATACTAACAGATGCTTTCACTTTTTAAAGAGAAATAACCTAAAGGAGAAAAGGAAACTTCTCCATGAATATAAAGTTCGACCAACTCTAAGCCATGTCAGTAAAGTATGAGAGGGATGGAGGAATGTATGAGTCTTCTGAGTAATGGGTGACACCAGTCTAGACCATGGCCCAGGACAACGTCTTTGTTCAGTCCTAGCATCTCATCAGCCACAAAAGCAATGTACAGACTTTCTGCCCTAATCAGGGTGTTCAGACACAGTATGAAGAAGAAACTAAACACAATTAACTGAGGGGAAAATGTAAAAAGAAAACAAGTTATTTCGAAAGTGGGAGGAGAGATCCAATCCTACAGGCTGAAACAAATGAACAACAATGAATGGGTAGCATTTATAGAACTGTTATTATTTGCCTGCTTCTGTGTTAAGCATTTATATGCATCAGGTTATTTCAATTTTTAAGAAGCAGAGTTTTTCCTTCTCAGCTGGTCACACAGGTGTTAGCTGAGGGAAAGATGCTGGTGCAATTGTGCTGGGTGATATGGAGTCAGGGAGGGGTATCTGCTGTGCAGGTTACCTGGGCCGGATCCTGGATGTAGCACTTCCATCTCACAATAAATTACTGCTGGGTCTTCCTTTCCATATGGGTCAGAGAGTAGAACAGAACCCATCTCATGATACTGTATTTCTACCAAGGTCTAGTAACACTCTTTTCAGAAAGGTATACAATTTTACACTGCCTTTGGCATGGCCTTGATCCAGAACTCTAGGAATCTAAACTTAAGTCTCCATTTGGAATTTTTCATCCATTCTGTATCATATCTAGAATCTCCAGTAACATAGACTCTGCCAGGCCATATGGTACAAGTGGCAGTGCTACATGAACTGCAGTCTAACCCTGCTTCACAGCTTTCTGTGGTCTGGACCTCCCCCACAGTTTGCAGTTTTGGGCTCATCCAGTGCTACAGTTTCCATGGGAACAAAATGTGCTACCTCTAAAACCTGAAGAGCCCTTTGAGGTATTTTGCTGCTTTCACTGTGGAAGGCGATGGGAGAAGTAATAATGTGACCTTTCTTTTGGAGCAAAGTGCTACTGAACCACAAATTATTGAACTACTAAAAATATCACCGATGTGGAATGTCTTTCAATCTTTATAAAGTTTATTTTTCTCCCCCTGGAGCACACATACATTACTAAATTCTCCAATATATTGTTATTCTTCAACATCCAATATGATAGCACAATGTCATCAATAAAGGGTACCAGTGCAGTGTTCTGGGCATGGTCAGATGGCCTAGGTCTCTTCGGATTATATGATGACAGAAGGCAATACAGTTAGTATAGCCCTTGGGGAAGACTATAAATTAATCCTACTGTTCATTTCACATGAATGAGAACAGTTTCTGAGTTTCTTTTCAGAAAGAAACTGAAGGTCTGAAAAAGGATGTGTTCTCCAGATTAATAGCCTTAATACATGTATACTGAGTTCATGTTAATCTGCTGTAGCAAAGATACTACATTACCACTGCAAATGGAACTGAGGCTACTACTTGGTTTAGTTTGTGGTAGTTTTTTTTTTTCCAGAATATATTTGACTTTTATAAAGACAAGACTGTGGAATAAAATGGAGATATAATGGGAATAACATTTCTGAATCTTTCAGATTATATGAAGCAAAGAGAGTTAATGAACTTCCAAGAATTCTTATTGTTTATATGATGGTGAACTTCTTCTATATGAAGTGTCCTTTATCACTGATCTTTGACATATTCCAAGCTTTCTGCTGGCACTATTCCCCACATGTACTTCAGCCATACAGGAACAAACATTGCCTCATATGTCCTCATTTTCCTAAAAAGTTCTCAAAAAATAACTGTTATTGAAAACAATTCTTAAGTGTTGACTTAATTTTGTGAAACTTAAAAAAATTTATTTCAGTTATTTTATGCATATGAGAACAGTATGAGGCAAAATTTCTTGAGGCAACATATAGAGTTGAGGAAAAAGAGGCTTTGAAATGTTTCATAATCAGTCCACTTGAACTCTGAGGACACAACAGAAAAAAATGTCAACTAAAGCCTATCTCCCAAGCCTGGGTTTTTAACTTCTCTCTTATAACATCTTGAAGAGAGAGGATATTTTTATATATTCTTTGGCTGTGAGGAACTCTTCCTAGGATGAGAAACTCAATATGGAAGAAAAAGCACAAGCTCTGGAACAAGAGATATCTGCGTTTGAATACCAGCTACACAGGGTCCTGGGGATGAGGGATAATTGACATAACCTATCAAAACCTGAGTCTGCTTTCAACTGTAAAATAAGGATTAAAAACACAGCTCTCGAACGTCTGCATATGCATTATAAATTAATACATGGAAACTAACACAGTGCCTGGTACATATTCAGTAATTTGCAAATGGAACTATCATTTTTACTATTATTGTGAATGGAATTATTTTATTTACTGTGAGAATAATGATAAAATTGCCATGGCTATATCCCACAATGTTTTGCACATGTTCTGAACGATGCATCAGCTTATCTTCACACTTTGCCACATAGTGGTATGAACATATCATGCAGAAGGAGGATAACTCAGGTACTACTTCTAACAATAGTGATAATAGCCCATATCTATAGCACTTACTACATGCCAGTCATTGTTGTAAAGGCTTTACATATGCTCAAGCCACACTGTATGAGGTAGGTGATATTACCCCAACATCCATGATATAGGTGAAAAATTACAACAAACATATATTAAGTAACTAAGCCAAAGAACCAGGAGAGGATAGAGCTAGGACTTGAAGTTCATTCCATTCTAGATTGCTCTAGACCATCACTGTGCTGCTAGGGTAACCTCAGAAACTGCGACAGAGATAAATGCAAGAAGGGAAGGGTAGGGCTTCCCTGGTGGCACAGTGCTTGAGAGTCCGCCTGCCGATGCAGGGGACACGGGTTCGTGCCCCAGTCCGGGAAGATCCCACATGCCGCGAAGCGGCTGGGCCCTTGAGCCATGGCCACTGAGCCTGTGCGTCCGGAGCCTGTGCTCCGCAACAGGAGAGGCCACAGCAGTGAAAGGCCTGCGTACCGCAAAATGAAGGGAAGGGTAATGGCATTGTGGCACTTTTGCGTGGAATTGACTATTTTCTTATAAGTAAAACAAACAAACCAAAAATACATAGACCTAACAGAGAATCAATGTGGCATTGCTCAGCCTCCCATTATTAAACTCCACACTCTCTTCATACTTGGTAAGAGTGTTAGTGTGTGTGTGTGTGTGTGTGTGTGTGTGTGTGTGTGTGTGTGTGTGTGTGTGGTAGTAGTAGCAGTAGACAATATATAAACAAATGTATTTGACCCCAGAATGTTTCCCTTACTGAGATAATAATTTTACAACCACATAACTAGCCCACATTGACACAGAATTTTTAAATAATCAAAATGTACTTATTCATGTCTAATCCTTTTCCTATGCCTTTGAAGGTGATGATTATATCCATTTACAAACAAGGGAGCTGAAGCTCAGTTAGTTTTGACTAGTAAGTCAGCCTGTTCTCCGACTCTAAGCTCCACACATTTTCTTTTATAAACTACAGCATGTTTGTACGGCTACTATGTATCTGAGTGCACTGGTCACTGGGCAGATAAACATATATAAAACACAGCACAGCTCTAGCCTTCAGTGTCGTCGTCTTCACAAAAGAGTGGAAGAGGACAAGAAGAAGATATACAACCACACAATACAATTTTCTCATTTTTGAAAGAGTGCTATGGGGATAGAGTGCTGGAATGAGGGTGAAGGTAGAGGACCTATCAAGTTCTAAATAAGAAGGTGACTATAATTGTATATAGAGGGCTCAGGTACTCTGTCACCTAGCCATCACTCAGCCTCCAAGAGTGACAATTTCCTGTAAAACAGCTGACTTCATCCCTGGAGTTCAGAGTGCACAGACGGCATGTGTCTTTACAGTATTTTTTGTTTTGGTATATAAGCTCTAAGTCAACGTTGACTGCATAAACCCAGTGCCCCAGTACACTCTCCATCTTTAAGCTGTGGTGCTGTGCAGGCAAAAGGGTATGTAGAACATGAAGAGGTATGCTGTTACTTCCTTTAGTGCTATTTATATTCAACTGCACTACAATCACAATATTCCCTGTAATCTGCTGCAGTCTGTCAAACCAAAGAATGACAAAAATGTTTCCCTGTATTCTGAACCAAAAAAAACCCAAACAAACACACCAAAAACAAAACAATTCAACAACACACTCATGGACCTAAGTAATGAATCATTTATTTCTAATGTCCACAGAGGACAATAAACTCTCATTACTGACAGATGTGGTGCTGCCTCATTGAAGCTTAACCAACCCTTAATAGGCCAAATGATGGGTCTACTTGACCTAACATCAACCCAGCTTACCTTTTCCCCATTTAATAAAACAAAAACTCAAAGTCTGAAAAAGCATCATAGACCCATCATCTGTTGGAAACATGTACACTGTGTCTGGCTCTAGCTAAGTTGTGTAAATGAAAGAGACAAGGAGCAGGCAACCTGAGTTGTGAAAAGCACAAGAATTCAAACACTTAAATGTCAGCACACTCCTTTATCTGTTATGCCAACTTACCTCTTAAGAACACACACACACACACACACACACCCCAAGAGTTATCAGTGGTTGAATTTGTTTATAATTACTTTTATTTCTTCCTCTGTCTCCTGATTATCCTCTGTGTCGATAACTTTAGCAATCAATGAGTGGTTAATAATAGACCATTAAGAGAGAGGAGGAGGATCAAGGCAAGATACTTAATCCTCAGACAGGATAATCAGTTTTCTGTAAAACCAGGAGTCAACTCTATCTGCAGTGATGCTACAGGGACACCTGGAGTATGGGATATTCCAAAGAGCTTTGAAGTCCAACAGATCTGGATTTAAATCCCCGATCAAGTACCTCAGCAAACTCTCTCTGTACCTCAGCTAATTTGTAAAATTCAATAGAGTAACCTTGGGGACTTTGCCTGGGACCATGAATATGAAAACTCCCAGCTCAATATTTCTCACAGCAACAGTGAAAATAACTCAATAAAGAATACTTCTCTTCTACTCCACTACCTCTTGTCGGTCAGTCAGCAGTGAAAATGGATTTACATTGAACTCTCCCCTCTTATAAACAGTGCATCAGAAAGATAAACAGATGGCTGAGCGATATCTCAGCTTCATAATTTTGTTTTCAAAGCCTACCCAACGTATACTTTATCAAGTGCCCTTTTAAAAGGCCCTCAAAACTTTGATGATCTAGAGCATGGCAAGACTCAGGACATGCTTAGTGTCCTGAATCATTATTTACAAAAGGCTAATGGAAGAACTAGTGAGAACGGAAGGGGTCTGACTCAATTTTGGATCCTCACCAGATGTTTAAGGAAAGCCAACTGCTTTCAGCACAGGTCACACCTGCTTAACTGGCAATGATAAGAATCTTTAGATGACCACAGGGGAATTAAATAGCTACAGATAAATGACTCAAAAAGGCTTAACGATGTTATACCAGAGAGGAACAGAATGTAATCTAATAACATGATTGCAAGCAGAGTTGCAGGTTAATAAACTTGTATTTTGTATTTTAATGAGGCACACCTAACACCAGGCTGGAAGTAAGTGAATGATAGGCTATAAAGGCATATCCTGGCACTTCATAAATAAATTATTGTAACACTAATTGCAATTAACTTGCCTTTCCAGGGCTTCCCTGGTGGCGCAGTGGTTGAGAGTCCTCCTGCTAATGCAGGGCACATGGGTCCGTGCCCCGGTCCAGGAAGATCCCACATGCCGCAGAGCGGCTGGGCCCGTGAGCCATGGCCTCTGAGCCTGCGTGTCCGGAGCCTGTGCTCCACAACGGGAGAGGACACAGCAGTGAGAGGCCCTAGTACCACAAAAAAAAAAAAGAAAAGAAAAAAAAATTGCCTTTCCTTAATGTGATCCTATAATTATACAATACCTTGCTCAGCATCTGGCTCTCTCTTAAACTGGTATAAAACACAACTAGTTAACTTAGCTAACACTATCATAAATGTAGCCCCACACTTTTCTTTCATTATGGTAGTAGTTGCCAAGCGTACTAACTATATACAAAAGGACTGTTTTTGCTGGTGATGCTTTGTTTGGTTTCTGTGTGTTTATACATATATGAGAGAAAACTAGCACTATAATGAGTTGGGTAAATCTGAACCTCTTTGGCACTGTAAGAAACACCATCAGTTCTGACCTGGTCCTCTCTCTAAGATGTTAGATCCTTAGGTGTTGTTAAAGCTTTAGGAAAACTTTTAGGTCATCCAGTTTCAACTTTTATCTCTTCCTTGTCACTAGATAGATGCCTTCCTGGTCACAATGCCACAACTGTGAGCTTGACCCTGAGTTTGCATAAACTTCCCCTGGGGTTATGTACGAGGCAGGTGTTCTTCCTTTGGGCTCCCAGCCTTCCTATGCATGTGCAGCTCCCTCACAGTGCTTTCCTCACCACATTTATTCATGTGCCTGTTTATGTGGGCTCTTGAGAGGAGGACCATGACCCTCTTTGCACTCCCATACTTGGCATATTGGAATATACCATGTGCTCTAGAAATACTGACTGGCAAAAAAGAAAAAAAAGGAAAGAAGGAACAATGTCAAATCGGCTGCTGATGCCAACCACTAAAAGCCAATGTGCATTTACTCATTTAACCAACAAATACTTATTTAGAGTCTTCCTTGTGAAACAATTTCAGAGACTAAAAACCAAATTTTTAAGATAAATTTTCTCCACAAAACTAAAAATAGAACTACCATACGACCCAGCAATCCCACTACTGGGCATATACCCTGAGAAAACCATAAGTCAAAAAGAGTCATGTACCAAAATGTTAATTGCAGCTCTATTTACAATAGCCAGGACATGGAAGCAACCTAAGTGTCCATCAACAGATGAATGGATAAAGAAGATGTGGCACATATATACAATGGAATATTACTGAGTCATAAAAAGAAACGAAATTGAGTTATTTGTGGTGAGGTGGATGGACCTAGAGTCTGTTATACAGAGTGAAGTAAGTCAGAAAGAAAAACAAATATCGTATGCTAACACATATATATGAAATCTAAAAAAAAAAGTGGTTCTGAAGAACTGAGGGACAGGACAGGAATAAAGACGCAGATGTAGAGAATGGACTTGAGGACACAGAGAGGGGGAAGGGTAAGCTGGGACAAAGTGAGAGAGTAGCATGGACATATATACACTACCAAACGTAAAATATATAGCTAGTGGGAAGCTGCTGTATAGCACAGGGAGATCAGCTCTGTGCTTTGTGGTCACCTAGAGGGGTGGGATAGGGAGGGTGGGAGGGAGATGCAAGAGGAAGGAGATATGGGAATATATGTATAAATGTAGCTGATTCACTTTGTTATAAAGCAGAAAGTAACACAGCATTGTAAAGCAATTATACTCCAATAAAGATGTTAAAAAAAAAGATAAATTTTCTCCTTTCAAAACATTAAAGAATCATTTGGTTAAAAAAGGGATACAATATTAAAATGAACCAATAAATGAAAACACTATTTTCTAAGTGCTGCATTAAATTAAATATTAAGATGTTACTCTTTACCAGAACTCTAAGATATAATGCACTATTATTATCTCATCTTACTGATGAGGAAACTGAGGCCCAGATTAGGAAACATTATTACCACCTCTCCACAGGAAGTTATAGACCACATTTAAAACTAAACCAAATGGCTCCAGAAATTGTTCTTAGAACATCCTCCCTATGTGACTGTCAAAACATAAATGCTTATCAGAGAAAGGCATTCTCTCCAGATGAGTACACAGCTTGTTGAACAGATGATATCTTTTACTAGTTAAAGAAAGTTCTTGCACAGTTACAGTTTCAGATGTTCAGCTTGGCTGATGGAACAGTGGCTGGACATCAGCACCCACTCATCCCTTCACCAAACCTTCGCAGTGCCCAGTTTGCCCAAAACTGTATGCAGCAGACTTAGTCACAGTGCTATTTTTTTCTTTTTTATGTCCTCTAATTTTTAAATATTTATTTAGTTACAAAGATTGTTTATATACACATATATATTCAAATACTATACATACACTCAATCCTGATGTTAAAAACGCTTATTCTGTGTTTGGAGAAATAAGCAGCTATTCATGTTTAGTAAAACAATTGTGTGTTATAAAATAACCCTCAACTCAGTAATTCTATTTATGGAAGTACATTCTCAAGAATTTTAAAAATCAACTTGAGAACGTTACGCACAAAGATGTTCACCATAATACTGTATTTATTTATATTGCATAAATTCAATTTATTTCGATATTTAGTCATATTGAATATTTATTAATATATTTATATTAAATTTATTTATATTTATTTAATATATATTCACATATTTATTATATACTTATTCTTATTATATTTAGGTATTTATTTATACTAATATAATATTGGAAACAATAGGTAATTGTTTTTGTATCTGTATAGTGTATAACACAGCAACTGTTAAATTAGTTACATTTTGTGTTTGTAATTCCACGGAAGAAGTGTTTATATAATACTAACATTATAAAAGGTAGTAAATCATAGATAGAACTTGATAGCCAACCATGTTTATTTCAAATGAATTTCAAAAATAGCAAAAATTAAAGCAGGTTGCTTTATGGTGGTACTATTGTTTTGTTTTTTATCATCCCTAGATTTCCATGTTTTCAGAATTTCCTACAATGGCATGCATTATTTCTGTTACTTAAAAAATATTCCAGTGCCATTCACTTCAGCACATGTACTTACCAAAAACAAACAAACAAACAAACAAACCATGTCTGGCATTGGACTAGAATCTAGACTGTAGACAGCAAAAATATAACATATGATTCCTGCTTTGAAAGATCTCAATTTTGTGAAAAGAATTAGAAATAATTATGCACTTAAGGCAAAAGGAAATTATTGTCAAAAAAGATGCAAGCAAAAAATATGAAGCGTGACTCGAGGAAACAATTTCTTGGCTGGCAACATGGAAGAGGAAAGCTCCATGGGGTTGGCACTCCTTCCCCTGGGCCTTAAAAGGCCCTCCTCCTTCTCCACGATGTCATCTCCCTGCATTCAGGTAGCTGAGGAGTTCTCCTGAGTGTCTGGTGGGTGAGGCCCACAGTCCTGTCCTTTGACGTGAATAAATTAAGAGCTGATGAAGACAAAGAATATGTCCCTGATTGAAGAACAAGTGGGCTTGTGTATGCTACAAATAAATGAACCCTGACAATCTCAGAGAGATAAAGAAAGTTTTAGGAGATTTGACAGATGAAGGGAGAATTCACACAAAAAAAGAGTAGTTATCAACTTTTTGAAAAATAAGAGCAATATTCCAGTTTACTCTATGTCACTGTAAAAAAACAAACAAAAAGCCTGTTATGAAGCTCAACAGTTGTCACTCCAGTCACATGGAATATGTTAGAGATAGATAGATTGGAGGAAACACAGATGTCCGCTGACTGTTCTCCTCTCAAGAAAGGCTGGGGTAGCTATGATAAGTCTGTATTTGCAATATTTCCAAGCAACCTCATCTTCAGGACCTGTTACAGTCAGATGATCTGTTAGAGTTGATTCTTTGAGTTGATACCACATTCTGCTGCCCATTATTGCCCCCTAAATTATACTTTCGGTTACATCCTAGTATTGTTTACAGGGAACATTTTCTTGCCCTTATTTGGTCTTAAGAAATCCTAATAAGCATATTCAGTGTACCTAGCACATAATGACTCCTTGTTATAGGTTGAATTGTGTGTCCCAGTCAAGATACTTTGAAGTCCTAATCACAGTACCTCAATGTGAACTTATTTGGAAATAGGCTCCTTACAGATCATCATATTAAGATGAAGCTACTCTAATATGACTGGTGTTCTTATAAGAAGGGGAAACTTGGATGCAGAGACAGACATACACAGAGGGAAGAGGATGCAGAGACACAGGGAGAACACCATGTGAAGATGGAAGTAGAGGTTAGAGGCTAGTATTCTAATACTGCATTTATAAGCCAAAGGATGCCAAAGATTGCCTGCTATCACCAGAAGCTAGGAGAGGGGCACGAAACAAGTTCTTTCTCAAAGGAATTCAATCTTGCCTACACCTTGATTTCAGACTTCTAGCATCCACAATTGTGAGAGAATAAATTTATGCTGTGTTGAGCCACCCAATTTGTGACACTTTATTAAGACAGTCTAGGAAGCTAATAAAGCCCTCAAGAAGGCTGAAAACAATGCATTTTTTAAATTCTCCAAATTAAGTTTTCAGGAACATCCAGCAAAACTCTGCTGATGATACTACTCAGAGAATCCTCCAACACAGCTTAGAGGGCCTTAAGGGCCTTGGAGCCCTCCTATCCCAGGTTGCCTGGGTAAAGGCCACGTGAGAATCAACACACTGCTTTTCTTCAGGTCTGTTAGACAGTTTTTAAAACGAAGCTCCAACAATAGGAAATAAACTCTGCCACTCCTCTTTTATGCATAACCATACGCATTAATTTTTTCAGAGGATGGAAGGAGGTGGGTTCCAGCAATGAACCACAGGCCTTGGGAGCTGCCCAGTTTCCCCTTTGCAGAGGTTTTATAGAGTCTGTTTCCTTGGTTTGAGTCCTTATGATGTCACTGTCCAGCTGCTTTGACTAATGGAGCCTAGGATGGACCACAGTACTTAACGCTTGGCAGTACTTCTCATTTTGTCCATGTGATCTCCCAGCCCCAATCTACCTCCTGTCCATAGGAAATTAGTTTGCCCCCAAATGAAAGGTGAGATCAATAGCTATTTCTGGCGCCACTGTTCTAGTTAAGAAGATATTTCATTAAGTTAGGGTGGTGGATGACAGAGATATTCTCAGTTCTTATCAATTATGAATGACTTCTCTTTTAAAGAAAACAAGATAGATCCTGCATATCCAGAGGTCAGCAAGCCAAGCAGCTGCATTTGCAGCTACAGGGGTTCTGAGCTAGCAATCAGATCTGGGCTTCTTGATCCATGTTCTAATCTAATTCAACTAGCAATCCATTGTGCTCTGCCTGCTGGATTGAAGAAGGCAGCCCTCTCCAGGGCAGAGGCTGGCCTTCAGGTCCACTTGATCTCAGCATCCTGGGAGAATTCAAAGTGTGGTATGGTCACAGAGAGGATAGCTAAATGCGGGCCTACCTGGGTAACCTGGACGAACAAATTTTTTAATCATTTTAGGTCAATATTACCATCGCTAATAAGAGCTGTGATGGCATGACAATAACTACAATTTGAAAGGCCTTACTGTTCCAGGACCTCGGATGAGTGACTAATTCAATCCTCATTACAACCTTGTAAAGTGGAAATTAAAACCATTTCTATGTTTCTTGGGCTGCGGTGGTAAAGAACCCGAGTTTCAGAGTGGTAAAGTGATTTCCTAAGGCCAAATGGCTATTTATTGTTGGTGCTAGAAGTTAAGACTGGACTTGTCAGATTCAAAAGCTCACTGTCTCAACCCACCATGATCTAACCTACCAGTACTTGTTCTAATACCCCAGGTTAATGGGGTACAGAGGAATCTGTACCAGACAACCTGAGTTATTTTTAGAAAGAAATCTCATTACAGACAGATAAAATCAGCAGCTGTTTATTGGTAAGACTGGGGGTCTATGGTCTCTTTGAAAGCCTCTGTTGAAATTCAAATTGTTTTGTGTTGGGGGAGATGGAGCAGTGTGGGAAATGACCGACTGAACCACCAACAGATTTAAAACAATATTTTCACGTGTTGTGTAGGACCCTGGAAAATAAGGCAAACCAGCAAATAAGAAAAGTATGTTCACATTCCATGATATTTAATGAGGTGTCAAAGCAAAGCAGAAGATTTTATTATTTTGTTTCCACAGGATGGGTGTAGGGCCAAAGCTGGGGGAGTTCCTTTTGATAAAGACCTGTCTTAGTGGACTAAAAAAAAAACAACAAACGAGCTATTTTCCATAAGTCAGTTTCTCTTACTGACCAGGTGTAGCGTAAACAATAATTATGTCAACAGTATGATCTATTTAGCACTTAGTGGGAAAGTAGAGTGGGCCTTATCAATCGCTTTTACAACTGAAGAAACTGGCTCAAGATGCTGTTTTCTTTAGAGCTCAGGGGCAAATAAAAAGGAGGGCCCCTGAGGACAAAAAGTTAGAGAAAGCTGAGGACACTTCATCCCTTTCTGTTTGGATTGTTTCCAGCATACAGGCAGATATCATGATTTGGAATAAAAGGAATTCACGGATGTATGTTTGTGTGTGTGCAGAAGGAGAGTGTGTAGTTAATCTTAAAGACCTCTTCCTAGACACAAGTTGTTACTACTGGGACAGACCAGAGCTTGACATTTACATCTGGCTCCAAATCATTCTTATTTTCCCCATCGTGTAGATGAAACAGCATGATCTGAATATTTTTTTCAGCTTACATTGTTGGGAGGGAGAAAGAGGTGACCAGAGAGAATAAACGATGCTCCTTTGCTCCTTTTGGCCACTAATGATAAACAGATGTTTTAAGAGTCTTCCTTTACCAGAGACAATATAATAAACTAGGCTTTGCATGAGGAAATGGTAGATCCAGGTTTTCAAACTATCCAGTGCTCTCTGCTGGTGCAGTGAGGGTGGGTAAAATACAGAGATGTCAGTGGGGAGGAATCTTTTTTGCTTATCAAATCACCACAAGTGATGTAAATTACCAGAACCAACCAGTGGCCATATAGTTACATTTTCTGCTTCTAACAGCGGCAGTTCCTTTAGAATAAACTTATTATAGAGATAATGATTCCCATTATTGCCAGTTGATCAGAAAAACAACTCTAAATCTTTTATCTCTGGAAGGCCAATTTTAAAATGAGAAGAAACAATACAGCTGTAGTTTGTCTTTGACGGGACTGAAGGCTCAAATCAATCATAGGCCTGGCTAGACTTCAAGTATTTGAGAGCTTAACTCATGTTTAACGAGGCTATACAAGAATCATGTGCTATGGTTCTTGCACATAAGAAGCTTATAATCAAGAAGAGGAGATAAGTCTCAGATGTTTGTAATACTGAAGAAACAGACAGGTGGTGTCAGGAAATACAATCAGGGTTAGCTGCTAAGAGTCTGTCCTTTGCCCCTAACAAGTATATTATGGTGTATAGGCTCCAGAGTCAGACACCAATGGGTTTGCATTCCATGGAGGCCATTTCTTAACTGTGGTTCTTTGTATAAATTACTTAACCCCGTGAAGGTCAATTTCATCATGTATGAAATAAGGATAATATGATTAGTTAATATTTAGAACTTTTGTGAGGATGACTTTAGGTAATGCAGGAAATGTTTAGGTTGTCATTTTGGATGACTGATGTTCAAACTCAATTCAGGATTACAACTTAGACACACATAAAAAATGTAAATAATATAGATTTCCCTTAGAAAATATTTCAAAACTCTATATAGCATAGTTAGGATAGGAAAACGAAAAGAAAAAAGAAAGTATGTTAAAGGTTTTCAGTTGATGGAAAAAACATCAACACAATCCAGAGTGCTGTCAACAGAACCAGTTATATCTCAACAGGCATAATAGAAAATGGTTTGCACTTACTCTTAAAGTGCCTGTTTTAATGTGATACCTGACAATATGTCACCCTAACTATTGAATCAGAAGCAGATAGACATGGAAGCATAATCCACCCTTGTCTTCCAAATTATCGGCTAACAAACAAGGAATGGTTGATATGTCTATATTGCAGAGTGCATAATTCAAATTGCCATTAAAAAGCCTTGCCTAATTTCATCTACATGGAGAGTAAAGTTTGCTGACAAACTTGTGTGTTTCAACCTGCTAAACACTTCTCCACTGAGATTTTTTTTCACTCATTTCCCTTAGATCACAGTTAATCTTGAGGCTTGTCGATGCTCTTTTTCCCAGCTCCTAATGAACATTAAATCTATCAGGGAAAAACATACTAAATTTGACTCAGTGCTTAAACTGTAGCAGTCTGAGGTTCTGAGTCACAGTGGCACTGAAGGTGGCATTTTATGCTAGAGGCCCTCATAGCTGTATAATCCCCATGATCCTCTGTTACAAATGGGTGAGATGACATCTGTAGTTCCTGCTCCTATTTAAAAAACCATTCTCTAAAACAGCCAAGCGACACAAACTGCAGGCCACATGGACAAAGACACAGGTATGCTATAATCCTTTCTCACCTCACCTTTCTGTGAGTGAAATAAAAGAACTTATAATCATGTGAATGTGCATCTCCAGGACAAGGGAGAGGGTAGTCATTCTGACAGCGACAAAGAGTGTCTTGAGAAATTGCTGGAAATTGATTTAAAAACTATCATCCAAGAAACAAGGCAAAGATATGTTTGTTCCCAGAGTTGGCGGCTTTCATCTGGGGAACCGAAGACCACCAAAGTGCTCAAGTTCAGGACAGTTTTCCTCTAATACCCTCTGTTGTCTGGTTAAGGTCATAAAAATTCCTTGAACAATAATATTTTATCAAACTGAATTATCAATATTTTGTTTTCCATCTATCTTATGCCCAAAACAGTGGCTAGACAGCAAACACTGATCAAGGAAAAAAGGGTTTTGCTTTCTGTGAAATATATTTGACTAGGAGTTCCTAGTATGGTACTTACTAAAAAAATGGGTGTTCTATAAAAGGGTCCCCCTCTGTCCGAATGTAGGCCACCCTGTTTCCTTCCTTCTTGAGATGTCCCTACTGAGAGCAACAAAAAGGTGTTAATTATGTCCAAGGAGAACTGAACCTAAAGATTTTCTGAGTCACTGATAGAAACTTCATTTCTCAGCAGGAGTCAAGGAAACACCTTTACCCTCTGCTTAATAATCAGTTAAACTTCCACCCCAAATAGGAAGGAAACATTATAGCCTCAGAAAAGCTGGGGGAATCCTGGCTTACTTTCTATAAACCTGTGTGTTTGTAGACTGAGTGTCACCTGGAACTATCATCAATCCTTAGGTTCTCCTTCTCCATTAATGTGTTCAGTCAGACTGAGTGTAGTGTGTGAAAATTGATAAAGAAAAACTTCACTAAAATGGAGATGGGAGGCCAGAAGGGGGAGCTTTCTTGCACAGACCACTGGACATTAATACAGACCCCCACAGGAAGAGATGCCCCTGTACCTCCAGCAGAAAGTGACATTACTTCAATACCATCAGCAGGAGGAAGAAAGATTTTTCTCCTTGGCTGGAAACAGCTCACCCAATGAGAGACTGTCACAACTCAGCCAATGAAAAGCCACTATTCGTAAAATTCCCATTTTTCTCCAATGGACTTGTTTATAAGAGCCTTCCCAATTTCCCCTTCTCCTTTATAAAAGAGTTTCCTCTCCTTTGCTCTACCAGACTTGCCTGTGGTTCACCATAGTTGCATGTCCTGAATTGCAATTCTTTGCTTCTCCAGAATAAACTCATTTTGCTCGCAAAAATAACTGGCTACTTTATAATTTTAGGTTAACAAATACACGGACTGGATCATGTTGGCTTATTTACCAGCTCTATCATACAGGACAAGCTAGTTAGCCTCCCTGAGGTGCAGTGTTTTTGTGTTTTCCTTTATTTTTTAAGTGAAATGAGGATCAATATATTTGCTTTAAAACTTTGAGGTGCAGTGTTTTTGTGTTTTCCTTTATTTTTTAAGTGAAATGAGGATCAATATATTTGCTTTATAACTTTGAGGTGAGGATTAAAAGATGACACATACTATATGCATAAAAATGATAACTGGTAATACTTTGACTTAAAATATTGTGAATGAGTAATTTTATGTGTCAAGTTCACTGGGCTATAGGGCACCGAAATATTTGACTAAATATTATTTCTGCGTGTGTCTGTGAGGGTTTTCTGGGATGAGATTAGTATCTGAATCACACACTGAGTTAAGCAGACTGGCCTTCCCAACCTGGGTGGGGCTCATTCTATCTACTGAATGCCTAAATAAGAATAAAAGTTTGGAGTAAGAATTTGGTTTTTTTCCTTTATCTTTATATAGGTACCCTTGAGGTGAAACATGGGTTTTATCCTGCCCTTGAAGTGGACACCATAGGTTCTCCTGGGTCTTGACTTCTCAGCCTCCATAATCATGTGAACCAATTTTGTATAATAAATCTCTATATGGATATATATAAATATATATGTATCAAAAACAAGACCCATATATATGCTGTTGACAAGAGACCCACTTCAGACCTAGGGACACATACACATTGAAAGTGAGGGGATGGGAAAATATATTCCATGCAAATGGAAATCAAAAGAAAGCTGGAGTAGCAAATCTCATATCAGACAAAATAGACTTTAAAACAAAGAATATTACAAGAGACAAAGAGGGACACTACATAATGATCAAGGGATCAATCCAAGAAGAAGATATAACAATTGTAAATATTTATGCACCCAACATAGGAGCACCTCAATACATAAGACAAATACTAACAGCCATAAAATGGAAAACTGACAGTAACACAATCATAGTAGGGGACTTAAACACCCCACTTTCACCAATGGAAAGATCATCCAAAATGAAAATAAATAAGGAAACACAAGCTTTAAATGATACATTAAACGAGATGGACTTAACTGATATTTATAGGACATTTCATCCAAAAACAACAGAATAAACATTCTTCTCAAGTGCTCATAGAACATTCTCCAGGATAGATCATATCCTGGGTCAGAAATCAAGCCTTGGTAAGTTTAAGAAAACTGAAATCATATCAAGTATCTTTTCTGACCACAGTGTTATGAGACTAGATATCAATTACAGGAAAAAATTCTGTAACAAATACAAACACATGGAGGCTAAAACAACACACTACTTAATAAACAAGAAATCAAAGAGGAAATAAAAAAATACCTAGAAACAAATGACAATGAAAACACGACGACCCAAAACCTATGGGATGTAGCAAAAGCAGTTCTAAGAGGGAAGTTTATAAAAATACAATCATACCTTAAGAAAGAAGACACAGCTCAAATAAACAACCTAAACTTACACCTAAAGCAATTAGAAAAAGAAGAACAACAAAACCCCAAAGTTAGCAGAAGGAAAGAAATCATAAAGATCAGATCAGAAATAAATGAAAAAGAAATGAAGGAAACAATAGCAAAGATCAATAAAACTAAAATCTGGTTCTTTGAAAAGATAAACAAAATTGATAAACCATTAGCCACACTTACCAAGAAAAAAAAGGGAGAAGACTCAAATCAATAGAATAAGAAATGAAAAAGGAGAACTAATAACTGAAACTGCAGAAATACAAAGGATCATGGGAGATTACTACAAGCAACTATATGCCAATAAAATGGAAAACCTGGAAGAAATGGACAAATTATTAGAAATGCACAACCTTCTGAGAATGAACCAGGAAGAAATAGAAAATATGAACAGACCAATCACAAGCACTGAAATTGAAACTGTGATTAAAAATCTTCCAACAATCAAAAGCCCAGGACCAGATGACTTCACAGGAGAATTCTATCAAATATTTAGAGAACAGCTAACACCTATCCTTCTCAAACTCTTCCAAAATACAGCAGAGAGGAACATTCCCAAACTCATTCTACAAGGCCACCATCACTCTGATACCAAACCAGACAAAGATGTCACAAAGAAAGAAAACTACAGGCCAATATCACTGATGAACATAGATGCAAAAATCCTCAACAAAATACTAGCAAACAGAATCCAACAGCACATTAAAAGGATCATACACTATGATCAAGTGGGATTTATCCCAGGAATGCAAGAATTCTCCAATATAATCAAGTCAATCAACGTTATACACAATATTAAAAAATTGAAGGAGAAAAACCATATGATCATCTCAATAGATGCAGAGAAAGCTTTTGAAAAAATTCAACACCCATTTAGGATAAAAACCCTTCACAAAGTAGGCATGGAGGGAACTTTCCTCAACGTAATAAAGGCCATATATGACAAACCCACAGCCAACATCATCCTCAAAGGTGAAAAACGGAAACCATTTCCACTAAGATCAGGAACAAGACAAGGTTGTTCACTCTCACCACTCTTATTCAACATAGTTTTAGAAGTTTTAGCCACAGCAATGAGAGAAGAAAAAGAAATAAAAGGAATCCAAATCGGAAAAGAAGAAGTAAAGCTGTTCACTGTTTGCAGATGACATGATACTACACACAGAGAATCCTAAAGATGCTACCAGAAAACTACTAGAGCTAATCAATGAATCTGGTAAAGTAGCAGGATACAAAATTAATGCACAGAAAAATCTTGAATTCCTATACACTAATGATGAAAAATATGAAAGAGAAACTAAGAAAATACACCATTTACCATTGAAACAAAAAGAATAAAATACCTAGGAATGAGAGGAGAGCTGCGTGTAACTCGAGGGTGGAGAGACGGAGCTCTTAGCTCCAGCGCTCTCCCGTAAGCTGCTAAGACTTTATCCTCCCCTCAATGGTAAACGTGGGAAGTAAAGAGACCTTCTGCTGCATAAAGCTGGTTCGACCCGGAAACAAAATCTTTTTAAAAACTATTCACAGTCTGCGGGGGCGGGAGGAATTGAAGGGAAGAGAAGACTGGACGGCTTCGCAGGTTGCTAAGCGACGAGGTGGGAGAACATGCACACGCACGGGCCGCTGAGGAGTACCTGAGGGATCCGTGGCACTGCAGCTTGGACACCTAGGTGACCGAGCGAACGTGCAGCATCCTCACGGGTCCTTCTTCACTGCCCCGGTAGTGTCCAGTGACACAGTGAGGGGTTTACAGGAACTCCCCCTCAGGGGGGGCCAGGGGCCACACATCTTCCCCACTCCGGAGGCAGGACAGAGATTCCTTCTGCCATCAGATGTCTTTCTGCTTGACTGAACTGCACCTGTGGTCTTTGAAGAATACCTTACACATTGGGGATGAAAGGCGCTGGGTACTGAAGCCAGGAGTCAGTGCTGTGCCCCTGAAGTGGGAGAGCCAACTTCAGGACATGGGTCCACAAGAGACCTCCCAACTCCACATAATATCAAGCAGTGAAAATCTCCCAGAGATCTCCAACTCAACACCAGCACCCAGGTTCAGTCAACGACCAGCAAGCTACAATGCTTGTCACCCTATGCCAAGCAATTAGCAAGGCAGGAACACAACCCTACCCATTAGCAGAGAGGCTGACTAAAATCATAAAAAGTCCGCAGACACCCCAAAACACACCACCAGTCGTGGACCTGCCCACCAGAAAGACAAGATCCAGCCTCATCCACCAGAACACAGGCACTAGTCCCCTCCACCAGGAAGCCTACACAACCCACTAAACCAACCTTAGCCACTGGGGACAGACACCAAAAACAATGGGAACTACGAACCTGCATCCTGCAAAAAGGAGACCCCAAACACAGTAACATAAGCAAAATGAGAAGACAGAAAAACACACAGCAGGAGAAGGAGCAAGATAAAAACCCACCAGACCTAACAAATGAAGAGGTAATAGGCAGTCTACCTGAAAAGGAATTCAGAATAATGATGGTAAAGATGATCCAAGATTCTATTTCCCAGATCCAAAATCTTGGAAATAGAATAGACAAAATGCAAGAAACAGTTAACAAGGACCTAGAAGAACTAAAGATGAATCAAGCATCGATTAAAAACACAATAAATGAAATGAAAAATACTCTAGATGGGATCAATAGCAAAATAACTGAGGCAGAAGAACGGATAAGTGAGGTGGAAGATAAAATAGTGGAAATAACTGCTGCAGAGCAAAATAAAGAAAAAAGAATGAAAAGAACAGAGGACAATCTCAGAGACCTCTGGGACAAGATTAAACGCACCAACATTCGAATTATAGGGGTTCCAGAAGAAGAAGAGAAAAAGAAAGGGACTGAGAAAATATTTGAAGAGATTATAGTTGAAAACTTCCCTAATATGGGAAAGGAAATAGTTAATCAAGTCCAGGAGGCACAGAGAGTCCCATACAGAATAAATCCAAGGAGAAATACACCAAGACACATATTAATCAAACTGTCAAAAAATTAAACACAAAGAAATCATATTAAAAGCAGCAAGGGGAAAACAACAAATAACACACAAGGGAATCCCCATCAGGATAACAGCTGATCTCTCAGCAGAAACTCTACAAGCCAGAAGGGAGTGGCAGGACATAATTAAAGTGATGAAGGAGAAAAACCTGCAACAAAGATTACTCTACCCAGCAAGGATCTCATTCAGATTTGATGGAGAAATTAAAACGTTTACAGACAAGCAAAAGCTGAGAGACTTCAGCACCACCAAACCAGCTGTACAACAAAAGCTAAAGGAACTCCTCTAGGCAGGAAACACAACAGAAGGAATATACCTACAATAACGAACCCAAAGCAATTAAGGAAACGGGAATAGGAACATACATATCAATAATTACCTTAAATGTAAATGGACTAAATGCTCCCACCAAAAGACACAGAGTGGCTGAATGGATACAAAAACAAGACCCATACATATGCTGTCTACAAGAGACCCACTTCAGACCTAGAGACACATACAGATTGAAAGTAAGGGGATGGAAAAAGATATTCCATGCAAATGGAAATCAAAAGAAAGCTGGAGTAGCAATTCTTATATCAGACAAAATAGACTTTAAAATAAAGACTATTAGAAGAGACAAAGAAGGACACTACACAATGATAAAGGGATCGATCCAAGAAGAAGATATAACAATTGTGAATATTTATGCACCCAACATAGGGGCACCTCAATACATAAGGCAAATACTAACAGCTATACAAGGGGAAATCGACAGTAACACACTCATAGTAGGGGATTTTAACACCCCACTTTCACCAATGGACAGATCATCCAAAATGAAAATAAATAAGGAAACACAAGCTTTAAATGATACACTAAACAAGATGGACTTAATTGATACTTATAGGACATTCCATCCAAAAACAACAGAATACACATTTTTCTTAAGTGCTCATGGAACATTCTCCAGGATAGATCATATCTTGGGTCACAAATCAAGCCTTGGTAAATTTAAGAAAATTGAAATTGTATCAAGTATCTTTTCCGACCACAATGCTATGAGACTAGACATCAATTACAGGAAAAGATCTGTAAAAAGTACAAACACATGGAGGCTAAACAATACACTACTCAATAACGAAGTGATCACTGAAGAAATCAAAGAGGAAATTAAAAAATACCTAGAAACAAATGACAATGGAGACACGACGACCCAAAAGCTATGGGACGCAGCAAAAGCAGTTCTAAGGGGGAAGTTTATAGCAATACAATCCCACCTTAAGAAACAGGAAACATCTCGAGTAAACAACCTGACCCTGCACCTAAAGCAATTAGAGAAAGAAGAACAAAAAAACCCCAAAGTTAGCAGAAGGAAAGAAATCATAAAGATCAGATCAGAAATAAATGAAAAAGAAATGAAGGAAATGATAGCAATGATCAATAAAACTAAAAGTTGGTTCTTTGAGAAGATAAACAAAATTGACAAACCATTAGCCAGACTCATCAAGAAAAAAAGGGAGAAGACTCAATTCAATAGAATTAGAAATGAAAAAGGAGAAGTAACAAGTGACACTGCAGAAATACAAAAGATCATGAGAGATTACTACAAGCAACTCTATGCCAATAAAATGGACAACCTGGAAGAAATGGACAAATTCTTAGAAATGCACAACCTGCAAAGACTGAATCAGGAAGAAATAGAAAATATGAATAGACCAATCACAAGCACTGAAATTGAAACTGTGATTAAAAATCTTCCAACAAACAAAAGCTCAGGACCAGATGGCTTCACAGGCGAATTCTATCAAACATTTAGAGAAGAGCTAACACCCGTCCTTCTCAAACTCTTCCAAACAATTACAGAGGAAGGAACACTCCCAAACTCATTCTACGAGGCCACCATCACCTTGATACCAAAACCAGGCAAGGATGTCACAAAGAAAGAAAACTACAGGCCAATATCACTGATGAACATAGATGCAAAAATCCTCAACAAAATACTAGCAAACAGAATCCAACAGCACATTAAAAGGATCATACACCATGATCAAGTGGGGTTTATTCCAGGAATGCAAGGATTCTTCAATATATGCAAATCAATCAATGTGATACACCATATTAACAAGTTGAAGGAGAAAAACCATATGATCATCTCAATAGATGCAGAGAAAACTTTCGACAAAATTCAACACCCATTTATGATAAAAACCCTGCAGAAAGTAGGCATAGAGGGAACTTTCCTCAACATAATAAAGGCCATATATGACAAACCCACAGCCAGCATCATCCTCAATGGTGAAGAACTGACACCATTTCCACTAAGATCAGGAACAAGACAAGGCTGCCCACTCTCAGCACTCTTATTCAACCTAGTTTTGGAAGTTTTAGCCACAGCAATGAGAGAAGAAAAGGAAATAAAAGGAATCCAAATTGGAAAAGAAGAAGTAAAGCTGTCACTGTTTGCAGATGACATGATACTATACATAGAGAATCCTAAAGATGCTACCAGAATACGACTAGAGCTAATCAATGAATTTGGTAAAGTAGCAGGATACTAAATTAATGCACAGAAATTTCTGGCATTCCTGTACACTAATGATGAAAAATCTGAAAATGAAATCAAGAAAACACTCCCATTTACCATCGCAACAAAAAGAATAAAATATCTAGGAATAAACCTACCTAAGGAGACAAAAGACCTGTATGCAGAGAATTATAAGACACTGATGAAAGAAATTAAAGATGATACAAATAGATGGAGAGATATACCATGCTCCTGGATTGGAAGAATCAATATTGTGAAAATGACTCTACTACCCAAAGCAATCTACAGATTCAATGCAATCCCTATCAAACTACCACTGGCATTTTTCACAGAACTAGAACAAAAAATTTCAAAATTTGTTTGGAGAAACAAAAGACCCCGCATAGCCAAAGCAATCTTGAGAACGAAAAACGGAGCTGGAGGAACCAGGCTCCCTGACTTCAGACTATACTACAAAGCTACAGTAATCAAGACAGTGTGGTACTGGCACAAAAACAGAAAGATAGATCAATGGAACAGGATAGAAAGCCCAGAGATAAACCCACACACATATGGTCACCTTATCTTTGATAAAGGAGGCAGGAATGTACAGTGGAGAAAGGACAGTCTCTTCAATAAGTGGTGCTGGGAAAACTGGGCAGGGACATGTAAAAGTATGAGATTAGATCATTCCCTAACACCATACACATAAAAAAGCTCAAAATGGATTAAAGACCTAAATGTAAGGCCAGACACCATCAAACTCTTAGAGGAAAACATAGGCAGAACACTCTATGACATAAATCACAGCAAGATCCTTTTGGACCCACCTCCTAGAGAAATGGAAATGAAAACAAAGATAAACAAATGGGACCTAATGAAACTTCAAAGCTTTTGCACAGCAAAGGAAACCATAAACAAGACCAAAAGACAACCCTCAGAATGGGAGAAAATATTTGCAAATGAAGCAACTGACAAAGGATTAATCTCCAAAATTTATAAACAGTTCATGCAGCTCAATAGCAAAAAAACAAACAAAACAATCCAAAAATGGGCAGAAGACGTAAATAGGCATTTCTCCAAAGAAGATATACAGACTGCCAACAAACACATGAAAGAATGCTCAACATCATTAATCATTAGAGAAATGCAAATCAAAACAACAATGAGGTATCGTCTCTACACCAGTCAGAATGGCCATCATTAAGAAATCTAGAAACAATAAATGCTGGAGAGGGTGTGGAGAAAAGGGAACTCTCTTGCACTGCTGTTGGGAATGTGAATTGTACAGCCACTACGGAGAACAGTATGGAGGTTCCTTAAAAAACTAAAACTAGAACTACCATATGATCCAGCAATCCCACTACTAGGCATATACCCTGAGAAATCCATAATTCAAAAAGAGACATGTACCAAAATGTTCATTGCAGCTCTATTCACAATAGCCCAGAGCTGGAAACAACCTAAGTGTCCATCATCGGATGAATGGATAAAGAAGATGTGGCACATATATACAATGGAATATTACTCAGCCATAAAAAGAAACAAAACTGAGCTATTTGTAATGAGGTGGATAGACCTAGAGTCTGTCATACAGAGTGAAGTAAGTCAGAAAGAGAAAGACAAATACCGTATGCTAACACATATATATGGAATTAAAAAAAAATGTCATGAAGAACCTAGGGGTAAAACGGGAATAAAGACACAGACCTACTTGAGAATGGACTTGTGGATATGGGGAGGGGGAAGGGTAAGCTGTGACAAAGCAAAACAGAGGCATGGACATATATACACTACCAAACGTAAGGTAGATAGATAGTGGGAAGCAGCTGCAGAGCACAGGGAGATCAGCTCGGTGCTTTGTGACCGCCTGGAGGGGTGGGATGGGGAGGGTGGGAGGGAGGGAGATGCATGAGGGATGGGATGTGGGAACAGATGTATATGTATGACTGATTCACTTTGTTATAAAGCAGAAACTAATAAAAACAATTATTAAAATAAATACCTAGTTATAAACCTACCTAAGGAGACAAAAGACCTGTATGCAGAAAATTATAAGACACTGATGAAAGAAATTAAACATGATATAAATAGATGGAGCGATACACCATGTTCTTGGATTGGAAGAATCAACATTGTGAAAATGACTCTACTACCCAAAGCAATCTACAGATTCAATGCAATCCCTATCAAACTACCACTGGCATTTTTCACAGAACTAGAACAAAAAATTTCACAATTTGTATGGAAACACAAAAGACCCCGAATAGCCAAAGCTATCTTGAGAAGGAAAAATGGAGCTAGAGGAATCAGGCTCCCTGATTTCAGACTATACTACAAAGCTACAGTAATCAAGACAGTATGGTACTGGCACAGAAACATAAATATCAATCAGTGGAACGGGATAGAAAGCCTAGATGATAAACCCACACACCTAGGGTCACCTTATCTTTGATAAAGGAGGCAAGAATGTACAGTGGAGAAAAGAGAGCCTCTTCAATAAGTAGTGCTGGGAAAACTGGACAGCTACATGTAAAAGAATGAAATTAGAACACTCCCTAACACCATACTGAAAAATAAACTCAAAATGGATTAAAGACCTAAATGTAAGGCCAGACACCATCAAACTCTTAGAGGAAAACTTAGGCAGAACACTGTGTGAAATAAATCACACCAAGTTCCTTTTTGGCCCACCTCCTAGAGAAATGGAAATAAAAACAAAAATAAACAAATGGGTTCTAATGAAACTTAAAAGCTTTTGCACAGCAAAGGAAACCATAAACAAGACCAAAAGACAACCCTCAGAATGGGAGAAAATATTTGCAAATGAAGCAACTGACAAAGGATTCATCTCCAAAATATACAAGCAGCTCAAGCAGTTCAATATAAAAAAAAACAAACAACCCGATCCAAAAATGGGCAGAAGACCTAAATAGACATTTCTCCAAAGAAGAAATACAGATTGCCAAAGGACACATGAAAGGATGCTTAACATCACTAATCATTAGAGAAATGCAAATCAAAACTACAATGAGATATCATCTCACACTTGTCAGAATGGCCATCATCAAAATATCTACAAACAATAAATGCTGGAGACGGTGTAGAGCAAAGGGAACCCTCTTGCACTGTTGGTGGGAATGTAAATTGATACAGCACTATGGAGAACAGTAGGGGCGTTCCTTAGAAAACTTAAAATAGAACTACCATACGACCCAGCAATCCCACTACTGGGCATATACCTTGAGAAAACCATAATTCAAAAAGAGTCATGTACCAAAATGTTAATTGCAGCTCTATTTACAATAGCCAGGACATGGAAGCAACCTAAGTGTCCATCAACAGATGAATGGATAAAGAAGATGTGGCACATATACACAATGGAATATTACTCAGCTATAAAAAGGAACAAAACTGAGTTATTTTTAGTGAGGTGGATGGACCTAGGGACTGTCATACAGACTGAAGTAAGTCAGAAGGAGAAAAACAAATAATGTATGCTAACACATATATATGGAATCTAAAAAAAAAAGTCATGAAGAACCTAGGGGCAAGACGGGAATAAAGATTCAGTCCTACTGGAGAATGGACTTGAGGATACGGGAAGGGGGGAGGGTAAGTTGGGACAAAGTGAGAGAGTGGCATGGACATATATACATTACCAAATGTAAAACAGATAGCTAGTGGGAAGCAGCCGCATAGCACAGGGAGAACAGCTCGGTGCTTTGTGACCACCTAGAGGGGTGGGATAGGGAGGGGGGGAGGAGGGAGATGCAAGAGGGAAGAGATATGGGGATATATGTATATGTATAACTGATTCACTTTGTTATAAAGCAGAAACTAACACACCATTGTAAAGCAATTACACTCCAATAAAGACGTTAAGAAAAATTTTTAAATAAAATATATGTTGGAAAGGGAAAACAAAATAAATAAATAAATAAATATATATGTATATGTCTGTGTGTGTGTCTTTTATTGGTTTTGTTTCTCTGGCAAACTCTAATACAAATGTTATCACTTGAAAAGCATCTCTTTAAGGTAAACATTTCCTCTCACTTCACAGTCTTACTTTTAAATCCAAACATCCCTGAGGATGTGCTATAGTAAGTTACCAATTGTTCATTGCAAATCATTTACTAGATTGTTAGACAAATGTTCCCAGAAACTGGGACACCACTGGTAAGAAGTCAGAGGAACAGGTTACTCTGTTTTATACTCCAAATAACATTCTGGAGTGTCCTATGACAAACTGCTAAATGTTGCAGAATTTCCCAAGTCTCAGAATTTTCCTATTTCTTAAGAGGGAAAAAATACATGTGATGACTGCTTCATTATCATAAATTTATGTTAAAATAAAAATGTCACTCACAAAATATTGCAACTCAACTATACTTCATATATATCTCAAGCTTATAGTATGCTAGTAAGAAAGAAAACTCAGTAGTATAAACTGAACAGAAAAAAAGAAATCTCAAAAACTGAGACACTAGTCCTATCATTCTGGAAAGGAAAAGATAGAAAAAGAAAGATGAATAGACAAACCAGGCGGTTATCTTTTAGCTTTGGTTATCAAGACAATTTGAGTGTGCCGAGGTTTCCCAAATAGCCCATCAAAAACCAATACGAATAAACAAAACAAAATAAAGCACTAATTATAACATTTTCCCAGAATGGAGTTTCAAAAGATTTTAGTTGAATGCGAAAGAGCATATGGCTATGAGTACATGCTGTGAATCAACTGCTTCATTTTGAGTACCAGATTGAGCATTGCCTATACATGTAAATCATCTTTTACTCTTTAAGCCTCAGTTTCCTCATCTGTGAAATGTGAATAAAAATTACAGTAAGAACTGCGTAGGTTTATATGACAAGTAAATAAGAAAATGCAAGTGAATTTATCCAAAACTTGATGTATGATAAGTGATCAATAAATGATAAATCAAATAATCAGCATTATCATTGAATCCCTCAAAAAGATATGTTGAACACAGTTTTACAGTAAAAGTGGTCAAAATACCAGCAGTCAGAGCAACCAGATTCTATTTTACCATCATTATTCCAGATGAGTTAACTTGCAGCTGAGATTCGGTCAAAATTGCTCAGATACTTAAAGAAAAAAAATTGTTTAAGCTTTCTCAGAAGCACTGAGCTTCTATGAAACTAGAAGCCAAGGGAAAATGAATATAGCCAGAAATAAAGGCCTCTCAAGGGAGAAACTGCCCAAGAAGAAGCCCCTCACATAGTAAAAGAATAATCAGGGGAAAATTAAACTCCTCAGTAGTAGAAGACACGGATTCCAGCATTCCTGAACACAGAAAGCCTATCTAGGTCATTGGCCCTTGTCTCCCCAGCAGGAGAGGCAAGTGCTTCATGAATATACAAAGCACCAGACCCAACAGAGCAGCAGGCTGCACGCTTTCATGAGCACTGAATTTGCTCATACAAGCAAAAACATATACCTGGAATGAACGTAAGTATGCACAATGTCCACTGGGATTAGAATATGGGTATGAATAAACTCTCACAGTCCCCAAAGTATGCAAGACACTCTAAAAGCTCTAAAGGCTTCTAACCCTTACAACTGTCATCTTGCAGAAGCTCTTTCTTAGGTATTTCAAGTTCTCTATTAACTAATTCTATTTACACAGTGGAGAATTACTGGATCCAAATTAGGACCAAAGGAAAAACATTAGACTTAAAGGTAAAGCGGCTTGTTTTTCTCTATATTATTAAAGTAGCTAATCTCCAAACATGACCTATCAAGGAATTTTCTAATACCTACGCCATAGTGTAATTCCCTTCACTTGAAATTTGGCCAGCCCTATAACTTGCTTTTGTCCAATAATACATGGCAAAAGAGGTACCTTGTGGATTCTAAGGCTAGGTCATAAGATTATTTTCAGCTGGTGTCCTGGTTTTTTGACTGCTTCTTCTATAGCCTCTAGGAAAGAAGTATGAATACCCTGAGATCATCATGCTTTGAGGAAGCCCAGGCTAGTCACACAGAGATGCTGTGTGGAGAAAGAGAGATGGGCAGCCAGAAGGCAACTGTTCTACCCACTCCAAATGAGGCACCAGGTACGTGAGTGAACACGCTGTATTGGTCTTCATCTCACAAGAGTCTTTAGATAATTCAAGCTGTAGCTGGTACATTTGACACCCTAAGCATGAACTTCACCACTGATCCTAGGTAACTCACAGTTGATAAATTACATCTTCCTGCCTAAGTTTCCTATTTAGTAAGCTGAATATAATGGTAGTACCTACTCATAGAGTTATTTGGAAGATAACTTATTATTAAAAATAAATACTACCTTTAAAGGAAAGAACACAGAAAGAAAGTAAAATAATATATATAAAAGACTCTGAAACCATTTCTTTACTTACAAGTCATAAAACAAATTAGAATAAATCCTTCTTTTAAATTTATTTATTTTATTTATGGCTACGTTGGGTCTTTGTTACTGCCCACAAGCTTTCTCTAGTTGTGGCGAGCGGGGGCTACTCTTTGTTGCAGTGCGTGGGCTTCTCTTTGTGGTGGCTTCTCTTGTTGCAGAGCACGGGCTCTAGGAGCACAGGCTTCAGTATTTGTGGCTCGTGGGCTCAGTAGTTGTGGCTCACAGGCTCTAGAGTGCAGGCTCAGTAGTTGTGGGCATGGGCTTAGGTGCTCCGCAGCATGTGGGATCTTCCCAGACCAGGGATCGAACCCATGTCCCTTGCATTGTCAGGCAGATTCTTAAACACTACACCACCAGGGAAGTCCCAGAATAAATCCTTCTGGTTAATATTTAATATTTACTAAAGGAGCTACTTTTGTTCTCTCAACTTAATTGAAAACATCAAAAGCAAGAAAATTATAAATATGAAGAAAACTCCAGTAGCCACCTTCTAGTAACCTATGCTCCAGAGACGACCAGTGGAGTGAGTCCTTTTTTGTACTGTGTGTGTATGCATTCACATGTGTTTGTGTAGGTATGTTTAAAGAAAACTAACTTTCCCAGAGAGAGGGGAGTACAGAAAATTTTGGAGAACTAGAAGTTGAATGTTTCTGTCTGTGCAGAGCAATTAAAGACATAATTATGCAGGGTTTTGTAGGGAAAGGTGTGGTTACAGCAACAGAGAATTATGAAAGTTAAATGACTATCATTGGCCAGTATGAGTGCACATTTCCTTAGATCTATAAGGGCGAACACTTCAGCCCCCAGCCTGGGTCTGTTATTGCTTCTCACTGGCTATAAGCAGTTTTATAGGTAACCCTTCTCACTATTTTGTGCCTAGGTTGTGGCATAATGGAACAATCACTTAGTTTTAAAGACAGCTCTTCTCACTGTTTGGGGTCTAAGATGTAGTGTATGGAATGACCACACTTTGTCACCCATTAATTTAAAACAATAGATATGTTCTTGGCTTGACATTAATTTAAAACAGTAGATGCCTTCTTGGCTTACTTTAGTAGAACACAGCAGCTACCTGCTACAGAATACATAAGGCAGTTATATCATTTACTGTGTTTATCAGGATACTTTTGAAAATAACACAGGATACTGTTAATAATTTTTACAGAAGAGGAATTCCAGTAATTTGGACTGTTCTCTGTAAAGAGTGTCTTCAGGCTACCTTAAGGATAAGACATACAGCAGAAGCAGAGAATGAATTTGGTTAGGGCTTCTCTTGACAGGAATCCATATAAGAAGGAAACAGACATGTCCTTTCCATTGGTTAAACATCTTCTTGTGTAATATAAAAAAGAGAATAAAAGTACATTTCTCAATATGTCACCACCAAGGCCAGAGGTATCTTACAAAAGTCTTTCCAGCAATCTCTATGTATAAAAGTATTAAATTCACATGATAAAGGAAGCTAAAGTGAAGCAAAATGTTCTTCCACCACAAGAGCAATGAGCTCCAATTCCCAGACTCTCCAATTCTCTACAATATGGTACATGCTAGTCTGATATGACACAAGTCTATCACCAAGATAACTTGGATGAAAGAGAATGTAGGTCTTTAACTGCAATAGGGTAGACAGCTTTGGTGGTTAGACTGAAGAAACACTGAAGATAGTCCCTATGTCCCCAACTATTGTCCTTATGATGCTACTGTGGGGTCTGCAATTTTTACTTTCAGCTGCCGATATGAGGAATGGCCACTGTTAAAATTCACTAGTGGTCCTCGTAAAGAGTGGTGTCCTGTGGTGAAGGACAGCTCGGCGAGGAGTCAGAAGTCCTAGGCACCCGCCCCAGGCTTGCAAAGGCAATCCAATTAACACCACTTTTTTTTTTTTATAACAAATTTAATCAGTTATACATATACATATGTTTCCATATCCCCTCCCTTTTGCGTCTCCCTCCCATCCTCCCTATCCCACCCCTCCAGGCGGTCACAAAGCACCGAGCTGATCTCCCTGTGCTATGCGGCTGCTTCCCACTAGCTATCTACCTTACGTTTGGTAGTGTATATATGTCCATGCCGCTCTTTCACTTTGTCACAGCTTACCCTTCCCCCTCCCCATATCCTCAAGTCCATTCTCTAGTAGGTCTGTGTCTTTATTCCTGTCTTACCCCTATGTTCTTCATGACATTTTTTTTCTTAAATTCCATATATATGTGTTAGCATACAGTATTTGTCTTTCTCTTTCTGACTTACTTCACTCTGTATGACAGACTCTAGAACACCACCTTTTTGAGCTTCAGTGCTTTGCTCTCCTTAGAAATTTGGTATAAAGATAAATGAGAAGTAACGTGTGGGGAAAAACAAACAAACAAAAACATTGGCATCAGTAAATATAAGATATGGTTAGAATAGTGCCCAAATTTGTCAAAGTATATTTTGGACCTTGGCCTAAATAAGTGCACAGAAGTAAATTGGTCATATTTCTTTGACTTTGGCCAAGTTACTTAATCTCCCTGAGACTCAATTTCTGTATCTTTAAAGTGGAGACAATAATAGAACCTATTCTTAGTATTACTGTTAGAATTATGAGACAGCCTATAGAGTTTAGCATCCCTTTTGGCTTACCAAAATCAGTCAATAAATGTCAGGAAAATAAAAGTAAGTTTTCATGATGAGAAGAGGTCTTAGGCAGTGCAGGGTTGGGCTATGTCCTGAGCTAGCAGTTCTAAATGGGGTTTGATAATGGGGGGTCAGGGGCAGTCCTAGAATGGCACGATAGCTACTCAGAACAGAAATGGACAGAAAAAGAAGCTTCCCTAATGTCAGATGTTTAACTAAACCAGACCTACTAACTTCAATTATACAAAGGTTTAATGTCATGCTAAGCATTGTGTGAGATTTATGAAAAATATCAGAGTAGCATGGTGATTGACAATGTGGGCTTTGGATAATCTTCCATGAACATGCTGTGTGACCACAGCACGTCACTTAACCTTTCTGAACCTGCTTCTTCATCTGCCAGGAGGAGAGAAAGACCATATTTGTATGTGATATGTTTCCCACAAGGCCTGTTACCAGGACTAAGTACTTAATTAATGGTAACTACTCTTATTAGTACATTTATTGATAATTTCCTACCTTCATGGAGTTGTCATTACAGATGGAGGGACAGATGGATAGGAATGCTAATCTACATGAGATGATGAGCTTAGAAGACAGGAAATGATTAAATTCCAAGATTGTTTATTCGTTCCATCAATCAATACTTACTGAACATCTATCTATATTAGGTAGTGTGCTAACAGCTGGTAATGGTGTGATAAAGTTAACTACACTGTCTGTTTCATGGAACTTACATTCAAGTTGTGCTGATGAATCTAGGGTTCCCTAATCTTTATCACAACTGAAACCTTGTGATTTTTCATGCCAACACACATACACACAAGACAACTTCATAATCTTTGATGAGGATGCTTATTATAGTTTCCTCTCCTACCTCGGTACCTACCCTTTGTGAAAGCACAGTGGAGAGAGAACCTCTGACACTGCAGGCAAGTACTCATTGAGCTCGGGGCATTGACTAGTGGTGCCTTGGCTATTTCCTTCTGCCAAGAGAGCTGGAAACTAGAAGTGGTCCCTGATAACAGTCATTGAGCATATCCCAGTGTATCCCATGGTCAAAGCCTCACTGGAACACACATTATACTTCAGGAGAACACTGAGCATTGCTTTATAATAAAGAGCAAGAATTAGACAAATTCTCCTAAAGAAAATTAAAAGGATTAGTGATGTTGTTAGTCCAAGTATGCATGGATCAGCACGTTCCTCAGTTCTTTCTTCAGAGCTTTTATGAGAGCTGTGAGTCAGAGTCCAACCACATGTACAACTCAGGTTCAGCTTAATATAGTCTGCTTGTTAGCATTTCCTGTATTTAAAGTTTGGTTACATAATATATGGCTTAAAAATTAGAAAAATATGTACAAAAGTCTAACATTATACAGGGAAAGGACTCATCATCTCCCTTCTTTTCTCAGTTTCTACCCTCCTCTTTGTAGATACCCCCTTTTATTAGTTTCTTAGGTGTTTCCTTCTAATTTTATACAAATAGAAGCAAATTAAGTTATTGCTACCTCTTTTAAATAAAGATTACATATGATGAACATTATTCTGCATTTTTTATTTAGGTATATATTTTTCACAGGATTTTATGTTCATGGAAACCTTCATTCATTTTATTATTTATTTGCTATTAAAGCAAATAAATTAACCTTGATTTATTTAACCAGTCCTCTATTAATGGACATGATTTATTTTAACTTGATAGCCATTATAAGCAATGCTGCCATGAAAGTCTTTGTATACATGTCATTTCACACAGTGTACGTAAATCTATAAGATGAATTCCCAGGAATGGAATTGTTAGGACAAAGCTCAGCTACATGTTTAATTTTGAAAAAAAAAATATTACTGAAAATCTGAAATAAAGCATTTTTTTAAAGTATCCATGAAAGGTTAATCTGGATTGAGGGCACTAGGCAACATGTGGTATCTCAATTTGGAGTATAATTGCTTTACAATGTTGTGTTAGTTTCTGCTGTACAATGAAGTGAATCAGCTATATGTATACCTATATCCCCTCCCTCTTGGACCTCCCTCCCACCACCACCCATCCCACTCATCTAGTTTCAAGGGAAAGAAAATAATGTCTTCTCTTTCCAAGGTCTTTCCCCCAAACTCAGGTATGGAGCTATATTTTTTCTTGTCAATTAGGGTCTCCTGTTACCAGTTTAATTTACCCAGAACATCACACTTCCCTGTGTTACTGAACTGAACTCTAGTCCATTCACCAGATGCACAGCAAGGCCAATCTACTGACATCCTGATGTGGTGAAGGAAAATAGAGTGTTTATTTGCAGGGCACCAAGCAAGGAGTTTGGGTCTTCTGAGCATTAGCTGACAACTCTCCTTGCTTGGTGCTCTCCAAATAAACACTATACTTTTCTTCACCACAACCTGTTGTCAGTAGATTGACTTTGTACTTGTTGGGTGAGCAGAGCTGAGTTTGGTTTGATAACACCTGCTTACACACCTTTGAGGCATGTCAACTGGCCATAGTTCGAATTTCAGGTCATTTACTAATGACTATAATGGTTATTTCCATGGCTTTTCTGTACAAATTCATATTTTGTGCTCATCTACACTCAGGATTGCAATATTCTGTCTCTGGTCCTCTTATACTATTTACCTCCAATGTCCCTTTCAAAATCTGTCACTAAAATTTTCCTTTCCTTCAAGGTCCTGCTCACATGCTGCCTCCTTGATGAAGTGGTCCTTGATCTTGTTTTACTTTTTACTCCCAAATCTTACAAGGAACCTTATCAATTCCACTCATTTGGCCCTCACCTCTGTTTTTCATGGTTTTACATCTATATGTTCTCTCTCCCTCCAGACTACAAGTTTTCTTGGAGTAGAAGCCATGTCTTATGGCTTTTTGACTCCTCCATCAAACTAGCAAAAAACCTTTCACATAACTAGTGCTCATAAATGTTTGTGGTGACTCTCATCAGGTCCCTAAAGCCTTTAGCTGTGATTTCCCTGCTCTTTGCTCCAAGGAACTGTAACAGCAGCTCTTTTCATGGTAACTTCCTGTGACTGTATCTGTTGATTTCTGACTCATTCATACTTCCTATAGCCTTTCAGAAAACTCAGTCTCCTCCAAAGGAAGACAGTTGCATTATAATTTCTCCTTGTACAAAGCACCTCACAGGAGAGCCTAGTGAGATTCCTGTAATGGGTATTGTGCTGTACACTTTAGATAACAGCTAAGGAGGACACTTTGTGTCACAAGTGTCAGAAACCTGAAATCACATTAGCTTTAGCAAATGTGGAATGGGAGTGCAATAACTTCTACATAAGGTAATTTCCGGAGTAGAATTCTAGCTTCAGGCATGATCCATAGGCTCAAAGGATATCATCAGATTCTTGATGCACTTTTTTCCTCTGGCTTCTGCTTTCCTTCCTGTGGCTTTACACAGGTGGAGTCTCTTCACATTATAGTTTCAGTGACTCAAGACTTAGGACCTTCTTCTTTGCGAATTCAGCAGAAAGAGCAGGCTTCTCTTTCACAGTATCTCCAGAATGTGCCAACTTGGATCAAAAATCATTTCCAAATGATCATTGTGGCCAGAAAGTTGGGAATGTTCCTGAATCAAGTCACAAAGACATGTAACTAGAGAGATAATTCCTTGAAAAGAAAATCAAACTACGTTTACCAGAAGTGGGGATGGATATTGTGCAGGCCAAAACTAGAAGTCACTACAATTCATAAATGTATTTTTCTGAGAAGAAAGTCTATGGCTATAGCTTTCATCAGATTTTCATTGTGATCTAATTTTCTTTAAAATGGTTAAGAAGTGAAAAAAACAGTGGTCCTGTGAAAACTCTTAAAAATAGATGTGATTAATGGGAATACTGAAATTGAAATAAAATTTTTCAGATTCTTGTCCACAACAATCCATTGAGGGGTTTCAATGTCCGCATATATTAAAATTGGTATATCAACAATTTAAGTAGGCCAAAAAACCAACTACACTCCTATTCTCAAAGCTCTTTTGTAATTAGTTTTTTTTACTTCAACGCCTGCCTCACATAAACTCTATGAGAATAGAGACCATGTCATTCTTATTCAAGTATTTGGTCATTTCCTGGTGACATGCAGTAAGTTCTTAATAAATATTTGAAAAATGGATTATAACTGACATTATATGAATAGGGCTATAAACAAAAAGGAAATAAAATCAGAATTTTATTGATCTTAATTCCTTGGGCTTTAATTAATAACAAAGCAGACCATGTACTGAATAGGCGATAAAAGTATATTGACTTTGCTGTGTGTTGGGTGAGCAGACCTGAGTTTGGTCGGTAACACCTGCTTAGACATCTTTGAGGCAACTCCACTGGCCATAGTTTGAAACTCAGGTCATTTACTAATGATTCTAATGGTTATTTCCATGGCTCCTCTGTAGAGATCTATACTTTGTACTAGTCTACACTCAGGCCTGTGATCTTCTGTTAGAAAATCTGAATTATGACCTCAGCTCTCCTGTTAATGAATGGTATTATCTCAAATAATTACTAACTTTGCTGAACCCCAATTTTCTCTTTTGGAAAATATGGACGATGATGGATGATATGTAAGGTGCTTTTCAAACTAAAATTGGTGATTTAGATATGTGGTCTACCAAAGTATCTCCCTTGAAATACAATAACTTGATCAAAATTTAAATATAAAATGATTGCTCTAAAGGTGTGGAACATGCATATGAAGCCTGACTCTTTAGACCATCTATTTCAACATTTTCCCATTTTCTTTCCCTTCCTTCTTTCATGCATTCAGGGTTATTGAGCACTTGTTCTCTATATGCCAATCCCACGAGTTCTAAAATTTAATTAGAGCCTTCTACAACCCTTCCTTGAATTAGTCATCTTACATTCATCCAATAATATTCACCTTTTGATATTATTAAAATATAGCTATCAGGAAACTACCATTAATATACTGCATAGAATGGTTATGAGATTTCCTTTTTTGATATTAAATACACAGTCCATGATACATGATATAAATGACAGGAAACTAATTTGCTGTGTATCTTTATCTTAAGAGTAGAGCTTGGTGACAATATGATAGCAAAACTCACATTGGAGAGGGGTATTCCTCCACTGATCTCTCCTTTCCTGTTCTTTTATTCTTCCATGAATGATTGATTTGGTTATATTTACTTTCCCAAAAGACTTCCTTGCCTTCAACCATTCATCAATACCATCCTTGCCAAATTGACTTTTTGAAGTATACCACCTGAAAATCAGTCTCTTTTTCTCCCTATATCTATTATACCTATCTATCTAACTCTGTCCTTTCAAATTTGCAAACTCTGCAGCTCTCACACCAGCTTGTTCATTGTTATAATAAGATCATTAATAAAACAATAATCGAATAAAAGGTTCTTAGGCATAAACACAATAAAAGCAAGAAAACAGATGACTGCTTAAACTGATTTTTCATATTGTATTATTCCAATATGGTGTTTTAAAAATTTACCTTAAGTAAGGGAAAGGTGATAACTATAATATAATTTCATTTCTTAAACTTTTTCTATTTTAAAATCATTATATTTGTACTTCAGGTACTCCTTCAATATTTTTCTCATATACTACTAATATTCAAATCCAGGGTTAACTTTAATACTGCACAGTTACCTTTATGGTCACCCACCACTGTTAAAAACCACATGATAATTTATTGACTGCACAAAATACAGCGTTGAAAAGCCTGCTCCTGTTCTAAAAAATGGTAGTTACATATGCAAAAATTAATTTGGCTAATATATTAAATGCTCAACAAAATAATTAATACTTAATAGTTAATAATTAATCTTATAGACCTGGCTTCAAATCTCACAGCTGCCATTTTATAATAACAGAACTTTGGACAAGGCTGTCTCTGTATATATAATATATATACCTCTGTATAACTGAGGTAAAAATAATATCTATAACCTAAGGCTATGGTGAGGGTAGTATAAGACAGGACTTGCAACATATTTAGCCATGACTCCTGTATATACCAAGTTCTCAGTAAATGTCTGTGTGGATATTTTTGTTCTTATCCTGCTCTTTGCATATGACTTTTGTCATCCTTTGCAAAAGGAAAGTTCTTTGGTGTTTCAAGATAGCCAAACCAAAGGCATAGAAAATCTTACATTATATTTTTCCTGTAATAAGATCTAGTAATAAGTTGATACCCTGCTCTTTTTCAGTGTGATGCGAATGCAGCCTCTGTATATTCCTGTGATCAATTGTTCTCATACTCCCATCCCACAAATTTCCAAATTTGCTTTCTAGCTAACCTACTCTAAGTATTAACATTCTTCTACATTCTTCTACTCTCTAGGATGCAGTTGAAAACAGCTTTTTCCATCAATTCTGATTACCTCCAGGTGTCCTGGGCAAAATAATTTTATATGATTCCTTACCTGGGCCACTGTGGAGTAACAGGGAGTAGGTAACCCTTCCTCTATAACTACAAGGGAAAAAAGGGATATAAATTGTAAAGGGAAAAAAAAACTTTTCTCATTTGCCTATGGCATGATTATCTATTTATATCTGATGGAATCTATATAAAAACTAATAAAATTATTGTTAGAGGATGAATTATGTTTTCCCCCAAATTCAGATTTTGAAACCTTAACTCTTAGTACCTTAAATGTGACTGTATTTATAAATAGGGTCTTTAAAGAGATGGTTTAGGTAAAAAATATGGGCCCTTAGTATGGACCATAATCAATCAGACTGGTGTCCTTATAAGAAGAGGGAATTTGGATGTGCAAAGAGATACTAGAGATCTAGGTCCAGAGAGAGAAGGTGGCCATCTACAAGCCAAGGAAGAGGTACCAGAAGACACTAATCCTGCCTAAACCATATCTTGGAGTTTTAGCTTTCAGAACTATGAGAAAATAAATTTATGTTGGTTAAGGTACTCGGTCACTAGCATTTTGTTGTTGTAGTTCTAGTTAACTAACACACCTATGAGATGATTTTAGCATGCAAGACCAATATACAAAAATAAGGTGTATTCTATACATAAGCAAGTAACAGCAAGGTTGAAGGGCTGACCCTTGCTGATAGCTAGCTTTTGGCAACGTAAGTCCAAAGGTATGGGAAACAGAAGAGTTTCTGACATGTTCCAAGATTCATGGAGATATATTTCAGAAATGTCAAGAAGAAAGTCTTTCTCTAATGTAGATGCATGGAATTACTATGGCTCTGTGTTATTGGTCTATTTACTACAAGAAGCCTAATTATGGCTGATGATATACGGAGAAAATTCATCTTTGCCGGAGAAGTCTATGGCAAGATCAATGTACATAGAATGTCAAGGGCCTTACCAAGTAGGCCAGGATTCAGAAACTCAGTCTGGGAAACTGAGTCCAGTGCAAAGATGCCAACAGGGAAATGCATAGTCTTTAGAGCAGAACCAAGGGGGGGCAATAAGATAAGTTTAAGAAAGCTGTCAACTTATGAATACATTTATATCCAGACCACACAAAAGACACAATGACACACAGACTCTGTGAACTGGCACACTAGAAGTGTTAATTAAATTCCAGCTGCTCAGAAAAATCTCAGGAATTAGTTAGGGCCAGTCAGAAGTTAGGAAACCTCATTCATTTCAATGGAAAGGGGCTGAGTGAAGTAGAAGCTGATTTGGTCTTTTTGACAAAGCGTATTATGTAGGTGGAGCTACCCTCTGTCCCTCCTGAGGGATTCTGTGATTTAATTCTCCCACTAACTCTAAACCATAGACATCATTATGGTCTATACTGTATGAGAAAACTGAAAAACAGAGAAGTTCAGTAAACTATCTAAGATCATACAACTAAGATAATGACAGAACCATGATTCAAAGCTGAACTGCTACATTCTAGAGCCTATACATTTAGCCAGTATATTTTAGTGACCTCTCTCCTTGTCGGGATACCTTTGGTTGGGGACAGGAAAACACGCCGTGCTCACCAGCTCTAAGGGCACAGCCAACCATCTACCTGTTATTTCAATCAGGCAAATTTTTTCTCTCAAAATCTGAAGTCCTTCGAGTTTTGTACATAGTAAGTACTGTCTTTTCCTTTTGTACTGATAGACTAGACATAATATTTTCTAAGGTACTGAAGTTCAGAGACCAAAGGAAAAAGCAAAACTCTTGTTTTTAGCACATGAGTTTAGTATTTTCTCCCCATCCCATAGCAGAAAAGAGGCATGGGTGGGTGGAAAAGTGGGAAGAAGTGAAGAACATCAACCATTTTGAAACCAACAGTAATTTATAAAATTATATTAAATTGAATTTATTGTGTCTACTTTGCAATACACCGCCAAGTTTTCAACTATTGAAATCAGCATAATATTGTGATGAGCCGTACATTTCACACAATATATGATTCCCAGGTACAGAAAAGTTTAATTTTATTAAGGATTTTGTATATTTCAAATCAGAGTTTGATAAATTATTTAATGAAAGCTATATATGAATCTAGCACCTCCTGCATGCAAAGCAAATTTGATTCAAGTAAATGTATTTTTGGCAATGACTTGTGACTGCATGATTTATCAACATAAGGTGAAATGGCCCTAAACCAGCATGGTATCAGGCTTGCTTTGAATTGGGTCCTTCTGTGACAGACTGAGAGTAGAGTGGCAGAAAAGATAATTCATTTCCATGAGGAAGGTAGGGAAAGAATTGGGTTTGGGTTTTTGTTAAATTGTCAGCGTGTCTCAAACAACAGTGAATAAAGCAAAAGCACTAAAGAAACATAAAATTTACTTGACTCTACAATCATGGAAATTATCTTTGATTGCCGAAGAAAGAATACATTTCATCAGAGCTAACTGCGCTTATTATACTGTAACACAAAACGTTTTCTTACTTGATAAACTTTAAAAGGCCACAGTCAGCTTAGAGGGTACCACCACTGTAGCATTAACCAGGGTTAAAAAAGAAATCCTCATCTGGGGTATGCAATCATAGGAACTAATACAACTCAAAAGTTTGCAGTTATTTACCTGAGCAACACAATTCAAAGATACTTAGAATCAACAGGAATTGATGATGGACTAGATATGGGGAGAAAGAGGTAACAAAGATTATTAAGCATGGCTTCTAAGTTGCTCAGCATGATAAAGATTCAGAACACTGAATTTTTAACACTGGAAACAAACTGGTTTGGGGGAATTTAGACCAAGATTGTAGTTCCTGATTTGTTGCGACTGAGGTGCTTTTTAAACATACAATTGCATAAGCTAAATTGGAAGTGGAATGTACCAAAGCAAAGCTCATAAGGGAAATAAGTTGAAAATAAAATCCTCAGAGCTCCCTGTGTTTGAGATCACTTGAGGGTATATTCAGACAGGCATGTATAGATATGAAATGGTTTTGTTGGTTTTCTTTTGCATGTTTCTAATCACTAATTTTTCCATGTGCTTACTGGCTATGTTTACATCTATTTTGAAGAAATATCTATTCAAATCCTTTGTCCAGTTTTTAAATTGGGTTGTCTTTTTGTGCATTTACTTTTTTACACAATCTGGATGCTACTCCTCTAATAAATGCATGTCTCTCATTCTGTGACTTGTCTTTCACTTTCTTGAGCATGTACTCTGTAGAACAAAATATTTTATTTCCGATGAAATTCAGTTTATTTTTTTCTCTGGTTGCTTTTGCTTTGGGTGTCATATCTAAGAATCTCTTGGCAAATCCAAGGTTACAAAGATTTCTATCTATATTTTCCTCTAAGAGTTGTATAGTTTTAATGCTTACATTTAGGTCTTTGATTCCTTTTGAGTTAATTTTGGTATTTGGGGTGAGGGAAGGGTCAGACTTTATTTTATGTGACTATCTACTTGTTTCAATACTATTTATTGAAAAGACTTTTTTTCTCATTGAATTGTCTTAGCAATCTTCTCAAATATCAATTGATGGTAAAGTATGGGTTTATTTCTGGCCAGTCTGTCAGTCTGTCTGCTCATCTACCTATCCATCCATCCATCTATAATCTCTTTGGTTTTGTAGTAAATTTTGAAATCTAAAACTGTGAGTCTATTGTCTTTGTTATTCCTTTTTAAGATTGCCTTGACTTTTAAGAGTCACTTGAATTTTCATATAAATTTTAGAGTCACCTTGTCAATTTTTACTAAAAATGGAGCTCAGATTTTGATAAAGATTTTGCTGAATCTGTAGATCAATCTGGGGAGTATTGTTATCTTGATTATATTTTATTCCAATCAAATAAATGAAATGATATTCCATGTTAATGAAGTTTAATTTCTTTCAATTATTTCAATTTTCAGAAATTAGAAATTATACTTCTTTTGGTTAAATTTACTTCTAAGTTTTATTATATTAAAATTTTAATGGAATTGTTTTATAAATTTCATTTGAGCTTGCTAATTGCTAGAGGGCAGAAATACAATTGATTTTTATATATTGATCATTTATCATACAACTTTGCTAAGCTTTTTATTACCTTCAACAGATTTTGTGAGGGATTACTTTTTATAGTCTGTATGCAAGATCATATCTTCTGGAGATATGTTCTTCCTTTCTAGTCTGGATGTTATTTACTTTACTTGCCTAATTTTCATATATAGAAGTTACAGTACAATGTTGAATATAGGTGATGAGTAGATACACTTTTCTTTCTTTTCATAAGGGGAAAGTTTTCATGCTATCACCATTAAGTATAATGTTATCTCTGGGTTTTTCATAGATGCAATTTATTTATTTATTTATTTGTAACGTTTTATTTACTGCACTATACCAAAATATTATAATCTCACCAATATACAAAATTGATATATTTTACATTCTTTCTTTGTACATCTTCAAAATCTAATGTGTATTTTATACTGATACCTCATCTCAAATTGGACTAGCCACATTTTGAGGGCTAAATACCCACATGGACCTAATGATAAGGAAACACACTGTCCTGCATATTTCCATTGTCTAACACATCTGCTTGTAGACAAACATTGTGAATGACTGCCACTCTCCAAATTCTATATTCTATCATTACAGATTTGGATATACTACCAGAACTTATACAGTAACAAAAATTAAACAATGTAAGACCAGTACTGTCTGATTCTAGATAAATGGCAATGAAAATGGCTGCCATGGGCATAGATGTAATTTAGCAGTTTGAGGTTTCCCTTATTATTGCTAGAGTGTTGAATTTTTTTTTAAATCATGAAATGTTGCCTTTTCTTCCCCAAATATTTTTAATACATCTACTGTAATGATCAGTTTGTGTTCTTTTTCTACTAAAATGCTATATTATAGTAATTTTGTATGTTGAACCAACCTTACATTCCTGAAATAAATGTCACTCGGTCACTTTATGTAATCTTTTTTATATGTTGCTGGATTAAATTTACTAATATTTTGTGGAGAAATTTTGCTTGTATTTTCATGAGGGATATTGGTCTCCAGTTTTCTTGCCGTATCATTTTGTGGTTTACTATTAAAGTAATACTGGCCTCATAAAAGAACTGAGAAATCTTCTCTTCTATTTTTGGAAGGGATTTGGGAAGAACTGCTGTCAACTCTTCTTTAAACATTTGGTAAAATTCACCAGTAAAGCCATCTGGTATGGAGTTTTTCTTTGTGGGTAGTTTTTGATTGCTAACTCATTCACTTTATGTTATAATTCTTCAGATGTTTTACTTCTTGAGTCAATTTTGGTACGTTGTGTCTTTTTAAGAATTTAAGGAATCTAAGTCATCTAATTCCATGGCATAAAAGTATAATATTCCCTTACAATCATTTTTATTTCTGTAAGGTCAGTATTACAGATCCTATTCCACTCGATTTTAATAACTGAAGCCCTCTTTCTCTCTTTTTTTTTTGCTCAGTATAGTTAATGGTTTGCTAAGTCAATTTTTTCAAAGAATCAACATTTTCTTTATTGTTTTCTATTCTTTATTCTGTATTCATAATTATTATTTCCTACTTCTGTTTGCTTTAGGTTTACTTTTTTCTTCCTTTACTACCGTGATGAGATCAAAGTTTAGATTACTGAGTTGATTTTTAGTTGAAGTATTATTTACTCAAAATATTGTATTAGTTTCAGGCATACAACAAAATAATTTGATATGTTTACAGATTACACTTCATGAAAAGTTATTATAAAATATTGACTCTATCCCCTGTGCTGTACATTACATCAGGGAAATGAAAATCAAAACCACAAAGAGATATCACCTCACATCTGTCAGAATGGCTATAGTCAAAAAGACAGGAAATAACAAGGGTTGGCAAGGATGTGGAAAAGTGAAAACTCTCATGCACTGTTGGTAAGAATGTAAATAGGTACAGCCATTATGAGAAATAATACGGAGGCTCCTCAAAAAATTTAAAAAAAGAACTACCATAAAATCCACAAATCTCACTCTTGGGTATTTATCTGAAGAAAACAAAAACACTACTTCAAAAAGACACATGTACTCCAATGTTCACAGCAGCATTATTTACAATAGCCAAGAATATGGAAGCAACCTAAGTGCCCAATAAAGGATGAATGGATAAAGGAATTGTGAGATACACACACACATACACACATATGCACAATGGAATATTAACCATGAAAAAGAATCTAATTTTGCCATTTGGGACAACATGGATGGACCCAGAGGGTATTATGCTTAATGAAATAAGTCATATTTTTTTTAATATAGGAATTTACAACTTTAAATTTCCCTCTAAGTACCGCTTTCACTAAATATCCTTAGTTTTGATGTTTTTTTCATTTATCTCAAAGTATTTTTAAATTTCTCTTGTGATTTTTAATCAATTCATTATTTATATGAATCTATATAATGTTTCATTTATCACACATTCATGAGATCCCTAAATTTCCTATTATTAATTTCCAATATCATTTCATTGTTTTAAAATTTACTGTGGCTTCTTTTATGGCTTAAACTATGGTCTATCCTGGACAATATTCTATGTGCACTTAAGAAGAATGTATTTTCTGCTGTTGTTGGGTAGCATGTTATATAGATGTTTATTAGGTCAAGTTGGTTTACAGAGCTGTTTAGGTGTTCTTTTTCCTTGCTGATCTTCTCTCTAGTTGTTCTGAAAAATACTTTCCAGATTTTCTGATTTTGCTTTTACTTTAAATGAGTTTCTCCTAGCCTGATACTTCCAAATGGCCTGATATCCTTTACAATTACCAAGGATTATACCATTGATATTATTATGAAAGGAGAGGATTATGGTATTGTGATATTAACAATAAACAATATTGATATCAGCTGCTTTTTAAGCATACCTTACCATGCGCCAGTCCTTAAGATAAGAGCTTTCTTATGACAATGAAGAATCCAAGAGAAAATGTTAACACTGAAATCAGGCTTTTCATGGCCCATGATGCCTATAACCACAAATATGCTTTTTAAAAAATAACCCTAAAAGCCTTACAGAGGAGTTGGAGCAATAATTATTAAAAATTAAATTTCCTTGTATGACAGGAAGTTGAGGTGAATACAGAGTTAGTATCACAACATCTGCAATTAAACAATGTCAGCTTATTATCAATACAAAAACACATATCAGGCACAGAAGATAGCTCCTCTTCCATTAATTTCTCTAATAAACCCAACTTAATGCTTTTCACATGCAGTATAGGAGATAGCAGATTATAGTTTGCAATGATGATTGCCTAGAGCTCGAGGGAAAATAAGTTATTGGCATTTAAAATTGCGCATAGCCTTTCCAACAAAAGATATATCTAATTTCAACTTATGAGTTTAATGATCCAAAGTATATTTATAAGAGAGTTGACAATTTTTGCCTTTATTTTTTAGTAAATATTTTATGTAGCTGAAAGGATTTTGGTCTCTTTCATATCAAGTTTTGCATTTTAGATACCTCTCTGTTTAAAAGGAGAAAGTATAGATATTTCTCCCCTTAAAAAATTCATGGAGAAGATTAGTCCAAAGCTAATCAAGAGAGGAAGAGTGAATGATAGAAAGTTGAGGATTGACTTAACATCTGAAGAGCCTTGGCTAGGGGACTGACAGCTCACTAATTCTGCCTGAGTCTTCTGACAGTACTGCCCAGGGGCTCTCTGAGACAAATGTCACAGTTTCCAAACTGTTCTGCTTCCTTTCACTCATGATACCTTCAATAAACCCCCTACACAATGTTCCATGGCATGGGCTCTCACCAGTTCATGAGCATAGGTAAGACACATTACAGACTCCAAAAACTTTTTTGAAGGTATTCTCAACAAAATGAGGTCTTGTTTCAGAAATGGGAAAAAGAGTTCATCACATTTGTTACTTTTGGGTTTGTGATCCCACTCAAATACACAAGCAGGTCTAGCTTAGGGGAATTTGTGCCACGTATAGATAAGGGGATTGGATTAGATCACTGATTCTCAACTCTAGCTGAGCCTCAGAATCTTGCAAAGAATTTTGTAGAAATGACAATACTTCAGGCTCCAACTCAAAAGATTCAGATTCAGATGATGCAAAATGGCCCCTTAGCATCTCTCTTTTTTACAAGAGCCATGGGTCATTCTGACAACTTTGCATATTTAGAAGCCCTGGAGCAGATGGTCTCAAAAGTCCAAGCAGAATCTATTGGTGAAGTTAATGAACTTTTGTCTTATTTTTCTAAGGATCATTTGTGTTTGTTTTTGTTTATTTTTTACTTGTAGATATGTTTTACATGTTTTTCTCTGGCTACACATACAGGGCCTCTATGCCTTACTTGTACAATTCACCTCACACCTACTCATAGCAAAGTGTCTTCAGTGAATGAAAGCCAGGCACAGATGGTCTGTGGACCTGTAACATCCCTAAATATAACTATACCACCCCCTCTACATACACACATACACATACACATACACACACACACACACACACACACACACACACCTGCCTAAGGTAGGCACTAGGGTTTCCTACTTATTTGCTTGCCTTTTATGATTTCCCTCCCTTTTTATTCCCACTTATCTCTCTGCTGCTTCCAGAGATTTTATCACCCACTTAGATACCATATTCCTCACCTCTGTATGTGGAAGGCTCTGATTTAGCAGAACTCTAGAGCCTATGCTTTATCTATCACCTCATGTTGTATATCAGGACTGAAATGATGATAGACCACTTAGAGATTTCTGGTTAAGACTTCATGGAGAAGGTGACACTAGAACAAAGTTTGGCAGATAAGTACAAGTCATGAGATATGGTCAGAACTTAGCTAATGCCCAAGAAAGAGTTTCCAGTTGTTTCACTGATACAAGGATTGATCAATTAATTGATTAATGAACTCATTCTAGCAAGCATATGAATGAGTGGTAAAAGCCTATGATTTGATGATAACTCTTGGTTCCATGAGGCAGAATTCCGACTCAACCTGGCTTAAATCAAAAGTAAAATTATACGAACAATACTAATTTATTAGCTTACAGGTACATAACTCTAAAGACTCAAACATTTAAGATCAATGCAATATTTTATTCGTTTCTCAGTTTGGCTTACCGTGTCATTAACTCTTTTACGGTATGTAAAATAGATCACAGGCTACTCTGGGCTTATATATTATGAGATTAGCAATCCTAGTATAAGAGCCAGGGACAGTGCCCATGTATTTACCTCACTGTGTCCTCTTCATGAGCACAAAAGACAGTAAAATTTCAGAGCTTCCCTAGCAGTAAGTTTAAGATTACAACTAAATGCTGGCTACTGAAGTGTAGTCAGGAGTGATAATTCCAAGCCCAGTCTTAAGAGCTTCTTGCTGGATCATTCAGCTCTTCATCCAATGCTGTGGTATCCTTGGGAATATACATGTTCCAGGTAGTATAGCTACAAGATACATGAGGGTCATCCAATCCATATTAGCCATTGCATTATTGAGAAATAAACGTCCACTGTGCAAAGCCACTGAGATTTCAGGGCTTATTTGTAACCAAAGCATAGGCTAGCCAGACCTGATTAATACAAGGCAACTTTCCCCCAATTACTTTAGCATAAATTCCAGAATTAACTTTGGTCACATAACCATATGTGAAATAAGCTCAGTGACTGGGGTACAGAATAATCTCTTGGGCAAAAACAGGTTTCATAACCCATTTGGACAAGCCAAAAACAAATCATGTAGAGCCATTCCCTTAAAGAATAGTAATTAGATACTGAGTATCTTCTATATGTTCCATGGCTATATCTGATCTTGTAGTAGGTGAACTCTTCTGTACACAAGCAGCAGTCTCTGGGAGTATTTTCTGGCACAAGCCCACAACTCTAAGAAAATTTATTCTGAGGTAAGATTTTATTTTGGTCTATTTCTTTCACACAGATTAATTTTATAAGTCAACTAGAAACTTTAGCTTCACAGTTTTCTTCTCACCCATCCTCCTTTTATGACTAGATGGTAATACTACTCAACTTAATGGGTTTATTTTTCCTCAAATATAGAAGGGCATCATGCAAAATCTTTATTTTCTACTAACACTCTTACCTGGATTGGTTTTTATTAAAATGAATATATCTGTGTTAGGGAAAAATAAATGTATTTCCTTGGAAATCCTATGAAAGTGGAAAGTTAAACTTCAGGGTTTATCACTGATATCCTATCTGGAGGATTCCCATCATATTTAATCTCATTCTGGGGCCAATTTTCATTACAGAAAAACCTTGCTTTCATTTAAGAAGCAGTGCAGGGAATATATGCATTCCAAGAGCACAGAATAATAATAATTTTTAAAAAGTCTTTCTCTAGACTAGGAATTATGTAGCATAATCAGAGACATCATTATATGCAGATGGTTTCTTTCATTTTCAATTTCAGATTTCTTAGGAAAATCCCTCTTCCACAATTGGGCTTCCCTCAAAGGGAAGCCCTTTATTAATAGTGCAGATTAACCCCCTTATCTGCAGCCACACTTTCTTGATCTTATAATGTATATGTGAATGCCTACTATGACTGGATGCTGTAATGAAGTCAAGACAAGTAGAAGACACACAAAACAAAATGTTATCAGTTAAATAGTCAAATCAGTAAAAGAGTCAACAATTTAAAACTCTTCATTTGGAGTAAGGTAATTTCAAATGGAACCAGAATTATCTTGAATTTCAAGAAAGAAATGAGGCATAAAATGGCCAGAAGTGTGTTTTACGTTTGATGCAGGTGTCTGCTTTAAGGGAAATATAGACAACTCAGAGTTCAACAACTCAGAAGAGATAATGAAAGGATTAGGTGATCAGCCTTCTTAGGCACTTTGAAGATAATAAGTTGTTTAGGTTATAGATTAGTGGGAAATAGGAGAGTGTCCATGGATCATTAAGCTCAGGAGATCTCTTTGGGGAGAAGCTAGCAATATTAAAATTTGTATGTAACAAACTAATGTCTGAACAGTTTTCCTCCCAGCTACTACAACAAAAATGATAAGCATTGTGGTTCCACATATAAGCAGCTTGAAAGTTACCACTCCAGCCTAACAAGAAGCTTGACAGATTGAAAAGTCAACAACTTTCTGTGGATATGTAAGAGAAGGGAAGATACAGAACAAATCCCTGCCCTCAAGACTTGAGAGGGATAGGCTAATACAGATGGTCACAACTTAACCACAGCAGAAACAACATCGGGAACCACTGACAGGGTAGGAAAACCTCAACTTTAATTGACAAATCTCTAGAGGCTCAATGTGGACAACTCTGAGAGTTAAAAAATCCAGGGAGACCAAGTCATAGGAGGTCCCCACAATTCTGTGATATTTACCTCCAGGAGATCAAGTAGGTTCTCAGAGTAAATTTCAGAATTCCATCAGGGAAAGGGGAAATTGAACCATTTTGAAATACGCCAGAGCACTCAGTTCTTAACAAGGCCTATCCTCAGGGGAAACTAATTAACCAGAGCCTAATCCATTGTGTCGGATCCTAACTGACCTAGGGGAAGGGAATAACCAGCTCCAAGCCCATCTAGCCTTCCACAAGGGAGAAGGAAGATACTCAACTTCAGCTCACTCCAGCCATCCTGTCCCACCCAAGGGGTGGGAGGTGGCTGAAAAACACTTGTGAAGTGTACAGTTCAGAAGCTTACTAAAAGACTGAAAATTGTAGAAGTGCAGAATACATCCTCTCCCCCACATACCTTTCCACCACATTATTAAAATCTTATTTATAGCAGTTCCTTTCACCCAATACATCATCTGGTTATCAAGAAAAAATTACAGAGCATTCTAGAAGGAAATAACACACACACACTTTGAAGAAAAAGGGCAAGCATCAGAACCACACAGAGCAGGAATGTGAAGACAATATGTTATCTACCAGAAATCTTTATACTTTAAATATAAAGATGCACACAGATTAAAAGTAAATGAAAGGAAAGGGATTTCCCTGGTGGTGTAGTGGTTAAGAATCCTCCTGCCAATGCAGGGGACACAGGTTCGAGTCCTGGTCCAGGAGGATCCCACATGCCACAGAGCAGCTAAGCCCATGCGCCACAACCACTGAGCCTGCACTCTAGAGCCCACAAGCCACAACTGTTGAGCCCAAGTGCCACAACTGCTGAAGCCTGCAGACCTAGACCCTGTGCTGCACAACAAAGAGAAGCCACCACAATGAGAAGCCTGCGCACCACAATGAAGAGTTGCCCCTGCTCGCCGCAACTAGAGAAAACCCACACAGCAATGAAGACCCAATGCAGCCAAAAAATATAATGAATAAAATAAATTTTATTTTTAAAAAAAGTAAATGAAAGGAAAAAAATATACCTGCTGAAACTAACCAAAAGAAAGCAGAAGTAGCTACTTTAATTTCAGATAGAGCAGACTCAATGCAAGGAGAGTTATCAGGGATAAAGAGGGGCATTGCATAATGATAAAGGGGTCAGTTAGCACAGAGACAATAACCCTTAACATGCATACACCTTACAACAGAGCATTAAACTATGTAAGGCACAAACTAATAGAATTTAAAAGAAATACTTGAATCTGCTATTATGATTGGAGACTTCATGCTACTTTATTAGAATTGGACAGATACAACAGGCAGAAAATCAGTAAAGACAAAGTTAAACTCAACAACGTCATTAATCAATTGTATATAGTTGATGTCTATAGACTATTTCACCCAGCAAACGCAGAATGCACATTCTTCCCAAGCTCACATGGAGCATTCATCAAGATGGACCATTTCTGGGCCATAGCACATGCTTTAACAAATTTAAAGGAATAGAAACCATAGAATGTCTGCCCTTGGAAAAGAATGAAATTAAACTAGAAATCAATAACCAAAGATTAATAAAAAATTAATAAAATATGTGGATATTAAACAATATATTTATAAATAAAATATGGATCAAAAAAGAAATCCCAAAATAAATTAAAGAATATTTTGAATTAAATGAGAAAACACAACTTAGCACAATTTGTGGGATACAGTTAAAGCAGTGCTCAGAAGGAAACTGATAGCATTTAATGCATATATTAGAAGACCTACAGTTAATCGTCTAAGGTTCCACCTTAGAAAACTAGAAAAAAGAAGAGCAAATTTAACCCAAAATAAAGAGTAGAAAAAAATAAGAAATCAGTGGAATTGAAAACAAGAAATCAATAGAGGAAATCGATGGAAACAAAAGCTGGTTCTTTGTTTATCTTATGCAATAAAATGCATAAGATTCTAGCCAAGCTAATTAAGAAATAAAAGATAAAGGATACAAATTACTAATATCAGAAATGAAAGAGAACATTACTACAGATTCTATGGACATTAAAAGGTTAATAATGAACACCATGAACAACTCTATGCACATAAATTTGACGACATATATGAAATGAACCAATTCCTTGAAAGACACAAATTGCCAAAACTCAGAAGAAGAAATAGATAACCCAAATAAGCCTCTGTCTGTTAAAGAAATTTAACCAATAATTAATCACTTTCCAAAACAGAGAGCACCAGGCCCAGATGGGTTCACTGGTGAATTCTACCAAATGTGTTAGGAAGAAATTATACCAATTCTATACAATCGTTTTCAGTGGATAGAAGCAGAGAGAATACTTCCAAACTCACTGTATGAGGCCAGTGTCACCCTAATACCAAAAACAGGTAAGGCGTTACACGAAAAGAAAACTACTGACCAATATGCCTCATGAACATAGATATAAAAATCCTTGAGCAAATGGGAGATCCTTCCCTTGTCCCTCATGTTAGAGGGAAGACTTTGAGTTTCTCACCATTAAGTGTAATGTTAGGTGTAAGTTTTTTGTCTTTATCAAGTTGAGTAACTCTCTGTTATTCCTACATAGCTGAGAGTTTGATTATATATGGGTGTTGGATTTTGCCAAATGCTTTTCCTGCATCTATTGGTATGATCCTGTGATTTTTCTTTTTAGCCAGTTGATGTGATGAGTTACATTAATTGATTTTTGAATGTCTGTTTTGAATGCACAGCCTTGTATACATGGGATGAATCCCACTTGATCGTATTTTTTTTTTTTTTTTTTTTTTTTTAGTTATGTTGTGCAGCTTTTCGTGTGCTTCATGGCCAACTGTATGTCTTCTTTGGAGAAATGTCTATTTAAGTCTTCTGACCTTTTTTTTTTTTTTTTTTTTGCGGTACACGGGCCTCTCACTGTTGTGGGCTCTCCAGTTGCGGAGCACAGGCTCCGGACGCGCAGACTCAGCGGCCATGGCTCTCAGGCCAAGCCGCTCCACGCAGCATGTGGGATCTTCCCGGACCGGGTCACGAACCCGTGTCCCCTGCATCGACAGGCAGACTCTCAACCACTATGCCACCAGGGAAGCCCGATCATGGTATATTTTAAAAAATATATTGTTGGGTGTGACTTGCTAAAACATTTTGTCAAGGATTTTTGCATCTATATTCAAGAGATTAAACAGAATTGGAGAGCCCAGAAATAGACCCATAACAAATGTAATCAGCTTATCTTTGACAGAGGAGTAAAGGCAATACAATGAAGAAAAGAAAGCTGTTTCAACAAATGTGCTAGAAAAACTGGACATCAACATGCAAAAAAATAACAACAATATAGGCAAAGACCTTACATCTTTCATAAAAAACAACTCAAAATGGATCATAGGCCTAAATGTTATGTGCAAAACTTTAAAACTCCTAGAAGATAATATAGGAAAAAGCCTAGATAACATTGGCTATGGTGATTCTCTGCAAAAGACAATGTTAAGAGAATGAGAAGACAAGCCACAGACTGGGAGAAAATAGTTGCAAAAGACATATCTGATAGAAGACTTGAATAAACACTTTTCCAAAGCAGACATACATATGGCCAACAGGTACATGAAAAGGTGCTCAACATCATTAATCATCAGGGAAATGCAACTCAAAACACAATGAGGGCTTCCCTGGTGGCGCAGTGGTTGGGAGTCTGCCTGCCGATGCAGGGGACACAAGTTCGTGCCCCGGTCTGGGAGGATCCCACATGCCGCAGAGCGGCTGGGCCCATGAGCCATGGCCACTGAGCCTGAGCGTCTGGAGCCTATGCTCCACAGCAGGAGAGGCCACAACAGTGAGAGGGCCACGTACTGCAAAAAAAAAAACAAAAAAAAACACAATGAGATATCACTTCATTCCTGTCGGAATGGATATTATCAAAAAGACAAGAAATAAGTGTTGACAAGGATGTGGAGAAAAGGGGATCCTTGTGTACTGCTGGGAATGCAAATTGGTGCAGCCACTATAGAAAACAGTATGAAAGCTCTTCAAAAATTATAAACAGAGCTACCAAATGATCCAGCAATTCTACTTCTGGGTATATGTTCAAAGGAAATGAAAACAGAACCTCAAAGAGGTATCTGCACTGCCACATTCATTGTTATATTACTCACAATAGCAAAGATATGGAAACAACCTAAGAGTCCATCAATGAATATGTGGATACAAAAGGTGCAATATATGTTTAAAATGGAATATTATTCAACCATGAGAAGAGACACCCTGTCATTTGCCCTAACATGGATGGATAATGATGTCATCATAGTAAATGAAATAAGTTAGAGAGAGACAAATCCTGCATGATGTCATTTATACGTGGATTCTAAAAAAGCCAAATTCATAGAAACAAAGACTAGAATTCTACCCAATCCATTATATTCTGTTATACCAGCCCCAACAAATTAAGACAGAAATTTTAAGGTTTCCTCCTCGATAAATGAGCCATGTGGTTCAATAGGATTGACCCCAGATTTACTATACCCCAGGGGTAGACTCTGGTTATCTCCAAACCTTTATTCAATGGCTGTAGGAAGTTATAGACACACTTTTCCTGTAGTTGAATGAAGTTTGTAGCACTAGTGTTGTAGCATCCATCTTGCAATAGTTAGGAAAGTCGGCGTGAGGATAACACAGATATGTAGAATATGGTAAAGCCAGGAAAAAAAAACAGAAAAAATGGAGCCATAACCCTGAAAAAAACTATTTAATACCTATATTCAGATTTATAATCTAATAAATTCCCTTCATTGTTTAATTTATTTTGAATTGGCTTCTCTATAACTTTCAAGCAAAAGCATCCTATCTGATAAAAAATATGTATTTTCAACTATTTTTAAGTCACTGGAACTAAAGATTTGAGAGTTTATATTAATTGCCCAAAACTTCTGTCACCAAGTGTCATTGGGAATTGAACCCAACTGGCTTAATACAACACAAAAACCAATGAATTTTTCATTTAAAAAATTCATCTTCTCAAAGGCACAAAATCTGCAATTTCAGAAATAAGTTATGCATAAAAACATAATTGAAGGGTTAAATACTAAAATAAGCAAATATTGAGCCTTTGGCAGGATGAATGATATTATAGATCGTTGTTTTTCTAGAAAGCCTTAATAGACCTGAATGCTGCTAAATTTCCCAAAGGGATAAAGCACATAAAATGCAAACTCCCTTGGGGATCCTCTAATAGTTAATCACTGATGGGCCACCTGTCCTTGTCTGACCTTGATAGGAATGTCAAGAAGCAGAAGAAGCATCCTAAGGGTCTAATGAAACTTTGGCTGGGACTGACAAATGCACATCAAGTTAACTTGCTATTGACCACCTGTGGGTTGAGTCAGGTGTCAGCAGTTTGTGTTAACAAGGGAGAAGAGAAACATCTGATTACACTCTCCTTTCACCACTTTCAGGCATCAAATTGCCTGAGCAAATTTTACTTCCACTGCCTCAGTTCCCCCTCCTATACCATGAGTTCACTTCCCATGAGGACATGTTGGCAGGAACAGCTAAATAAATACACAGTTGTTTTACATATTTTTAATTTACAATAGTAATCATGATAATAAGAGAGCCTTTGGAAAGAAAAGGAAATAGAAAAATTGTATCACTCATAATGCTGTGTTAGAGAAAACAACATGGTATTATATTCACTATGTGATGGTGATTGTGCATGTGTGTGATTTATAATTATGTTGGTGACATAAATAAAAGTGCATACAGAATTTTCTAACACTATGTCAAATATTTTCTGTAATTAAATATATATGAAAATAACAATATGAATGTTATTTGAATTCTTTAGTATGGTAAATTTAACTACAATATTACCCAATATATGAACATTTAGATTATCTCCAACTATTTTAAATAAAAATAAGTCTCCTTGTATGTGTGTAATAGATTTTCTCATATTTAAGGATTCCTCCATGAGTAAAAGGTAGGTTAAAAGTTATATACTTTTTAAAGGTTTGATAGTGAATGGACAAATGCTATCTAGAAAGTTTGAGCCAGTAAAAACTCATGTCAGAAATGTGACAAAACTGCCCATTTTATTGCCAGTACCATTGCCTTCATGAAAGATTATCATTTAAATCATTACTCATCTGCTAGGTTAAAAACACAAAACAACAAATTATTATGCTAGTTTAATTTAAAATGGTAAGGTATTGACTTTATTTCCAATAATATTTTTACATTATCTGTAAGTCAGATATTTCCCTCTGCCCTCTATAGGTACCATGTTTTACTTTTTATGTTATTTAGATATAAATAATATCATTATTTGATTGAATTATTCTCTCTGGCTTGCTTTTCACCTTTTAAATTGTGCATTTAAATGTAGAGAGTTTCTGGACAACAGAAGAAAGAAGAACTACAATCCGGCAGCCTGTGGAACAAAAACCACATTCACAAAAAGACAGACAACATGAAAAGGCAGAGGGCTATGTACCAGGTGAAGGAACAAGATAAAACCCCAGAAAAACAACTAAATGAAGTGGAGATAGGCAACCATCCAGAAAAAGCATTCATAACAATGATAGTGAAGATGATCCAGGACTTTGGAAAAAGAATGGAGGCAAAGATCGAGAAGATGCAACAAATGTTTAACAAAGACCTAGAAGAATTACAGAACAAACAAACAGAGATGAACAATACAATAACTGAAATGAAAACTACACTAGAAGGAATCAATAGCAGAATAACTGAGGCAGAAGAACGGATAAGTGACCTGGAAGACAGAATGGTGGAATTCACTGCCACGGAACAAAATAAAGAAAAAAGAATGAAAAGAAATGAAGACAGCCTAAGAGACCTCCGGGACAAAAATAAATGCAACAACATTCGTATTATAGGGGTCCCAGAAAGAGAAGAGAAAGAGAAAGGACCTGAGAAAATATTTGAAGAGATTATAGTCAAAAATTTCCCAAACATGGGAAAGGAAATAGCCACCCAAGTCCAGGAAGCGCAGAGAGTCCCAGGCAGGATAAACCCAAGGAGAAACATGCCGAGACACATAGTAATCAAATTGAAAAAAATTAAAGACAGAAAAATTATTGAAAGCAACAAGGGAAAATGACAAATAACATACAAGGGAACTCCCATAAGGTTAACAGCTGATTTCTCAGCAGAAACTCTACAAGCCAGAAGGAAGTGGCATGATATACTTAAAGTGATGAAAGGGAAGAACCTCCAACCAAGATTACTCTACCCGGCAAGGATCTCATTCAGATTTGACAGAGAAATCAAAAGCTTTACAGACAAGCAAAAGCTAAGAGAATTAAGCACTACCAAACAAACTCTACAACAAATGCTAAAGGAACTTCTCTAAGTGGGAAACACAAGAGAAGAAAAGACCTACAAAAACAAACCCATAACAATTAAGAAAATGGTCATAAGGAAATACACATCAATAATTACCTTAAATGTGAATGGATTAAATGCTCCAACCAAAAGACCCAGGCTTGCTGAATGGATAAAAAAACAAGACCCATATATATGCTGTCTTCAAGAGACCCACTTCAGACCTAGGGACACATACAGACTGAAAGTGAGGGGATGGACAAAGATATTGCATGCAAATGGAAATCAAAAGAGAGCTGGAGTAGCAATACTCATATCAGACAAAATAACTTTAAAATAAAGAATGTTACAACAGACAAGGAAGGACACTAAATAATGATCAAGGGATCAATCCAAGAAGAAGTTATAACAGTTATATATGCATCCAACATAGGAACATGTCAATACATAAGGCAACTGCTAACAGCTGTAAAAGAGGAAATCAACAGTAACACAATATTAGTGGGGGACATTAACACCTCACTTACACCAATGGATAGAGTATCCAAACAGAAAATTAATAAGGAAACACAAGCTTTAAATGACACAATAGATAGAGTTAATTGATATTTATAGGACATTCCATCCAAAAACAGCAGATTACAATTGCTTCTTAAGTGCACATGGAACATCCTCCCAGATAGATCACATCTTGGGTCACAAATCAAGTCTCAGTAAATTTGAGAAAACTGAAATCATATCAAGCAATTTTTCCAACCACAACGCTGTGAGATTAGAAATCAATTACAGGGGAAAAAAGTAAAAATACAAACACATGGAGGCTAAACAATACGTTACTAAATAACCAAGAGATCACTGAAGAAACCAAAGAGGAAATCAAAAAATACCTAGAGACAAATGACAATGAAAACACCACGATCCAAAACCTATGGGATGCAGCAAAAGCAGTTGTAAGAGAGAAGTTTATAGCAATACAAGTCTACCTCAAGAAACAAGAAACATCTCAAATAAGCAATCTAACCTTACACCTAAAGGAACTAGAGAAAGAAGAACAAACAAAACCCAAAGTTATTAGAAAGAAAGAAATCATAAAGATCAGAGCAGAAATAAATGAAATAGAAACAAAGAAAACAGGAGCAAAGATCAATAAAAGTAAAAGCTGGTTATTTGAGAAGATAAACAAAATTGATAAACCAAGACAGACTCATCAAGTAAAGGAGGGAGAGGACTCAAACCAATAAAATTAGAAATGAAAAAGGAGAAGTTACAACAGACACTGCAGATATACAAAGCATCCTATGTGACTACTACAAGCAACTCTATGCCAATAAAATGGACAACCTGGAAGAAATGGACAAATTCTTAGAAAGATACAACCTTCCAAGACTGAGGCAGCAAGAAACAGAAAGTATTAACAGACCAATCACAAGTAATGAAACTGAAACTGTGATTAAAAATCTTCCAACAAACAAAAGTCCAGGACCAAATGGCTTCACAGGTGAATTCTATCAAACATTTAGAGAAGAGCTAACACCCATCCTTCTCAAACTCTTCCAAAAACTTCTATGAGGCCACCATCACCCTGATACCAAAACCAGACAGAGATATTACAAAAAAAAAAATTACAGACCAATGTGACTGATGAAAATAGATGCAGAAATCCTCAACAAAATAGCAGCAAACAGAAACCAACACCACATTAAAAGGATCATACACCATGATCAAGTGGGATTTATACCAGGGATGCAAAGATTCTTTAATATATGCAAATCAATCAATGTGATACACCATATTAACAAATTGAAGAATAAAACCCATATAATCATCTCAATAGATGCAGGAAAAGCTTTTGACAAAATTCAACACCCATTTATGATAAAAACTCTCCAGAAAGTAGGCATAGAGAGAACCTACCTCAACATAATAAAGGCCAAATATGACAAATCCGCAGCCCACATCATTCCCAATTGTGAAAAACTGAAAGCATTTCCTCTAAGACCAGGAACAAGACAAGGTTGTCCACTCTCACCACTATTATTCAAAATAGTTTTGGAAGTCCTAGCCATGGCAATCAGAGAAGAAAAAGAACTAAAAGGAATACAAATAGGAAAAGAAGAAGTAAAACTGTCACTGTTTGCAGATGACATGATACTATACATAGAGAATCCTAAAGATGCCACCAGAAAACTATTAGAGCTAATCAATGAATTTGGTAAAGTTGCAGGATACAAAACTAATGCACAGAAATCTCTTGCATTCCGATACACTAATGATGGAAAATCTGAAAGAGAAATTAAGGAAACACTCCCAATTACCATTGAAACAAAAAGAATAAAATACCAAGGAATAAACCTTCCTATGGACACAAAAGGTGTGTATGCAGAAAACTATAAGACACTGATGAAAGAAATTAAAGAGGATACCAACAGATGGAGAGATATACCATGTTCTTGGATTGGAAGAATCAATATTGTGAAAATGACTCTATTACCAAAGCAATCTACAGATTCAATGCAATCCCTATCAAATTACCAATGGCATTTTTTACAGAACTAGAACAAAAAATCTTAAAATTTGTATGGACACACAAAAAACCACGAATAGCCAAAGCAGCCTTGAGGGAAAAAAAAAGAGCTGGAGGAATCAGGCTCCTGAACTTCAGACTATACTGTAAAGCTACAGTAATCAAGACAGTATGGTACTAGCACAAAAACTGAAATATAGATCAATGGAACAAGATAGAAAGCCCAGAGATAAACCCTCGCACCTATGGTCCACTAATCTATGACAAAGGAGGCAAGGATATACAATGGAGAAAAGACAGCCTCTTCAATAAGTGTTGCTGGGAAAACTGGACAGCTACATGTAAAAGAATGAGATTAGAACACTTCCTAACACCATACACAAAAATAAACTCAAAATGGATTAGAGACCTAAATGTAAGACCAGACACTATAAAACTCTTAGAGGAAAACATAGGAAGAACACTCTTTGACATAAATCACAGCAAGATCTTTTTTGATCCACCTCCTAGACTAATGGAAATAAAAACAAAAATAAACAAATTAGCCCTAATGACACTTAAAAGCTTTTGCAAAGCAAAGGAAACTACAAACGAAATGAAAAGAAAACCTTCAGAATGGGAGAAAATATTTGCAAACGAATCAACGGACAAAGGATTAATCTCCAAAATATATAAACAGACCATGCAGCTCAATATTAAAAAAAAAACTAACAACACAATCAAAAAAATGGGCAGAAGACCTAAATAGACATTTCTCCAAAGAAGACATACAGTTGGCCATGAAGCACACAAAAAGCTGCTCAACATCACTAATTATTAGAGAAATGCAAATCAAAACTACAATGAGGTATCACTTCACACCAGTTAGAATGGGTATCATCAGAAAATCTACAAACAACAAATGCTGAAGGGGGTGTGGAGAAAAGGGAACCCTCTTGCACTGTTGGTGGGAATATAAATTGATACAGCCACTATGGAGAATGGTATGGAGGTTCCTTAAACAACTAATAATAGAATTACCATATGACCCAGCAATCCCACTACTGGGCATATACCCAGAGAAAACCATAATTCAAAAAGACACATGCACCCCAGTGTTCATTCCAGCACTATTTACAATAGCCAGGTCATGGAAACAACCTAAATGCCCATCAACAGACAAATGGTTAAAAATGATGTGGTACATATATACAATGGAATATTACTCAGCCCTAAAAAGGAACGAAATTGGGTCATTTGTAGAGATGTGGATCGATCTAGAGACTGTCATACTGAGTGAAGTAAGTCAGAAAGAGAAAAACAAATATCGTATATTAACGCATATGTGGAACCTAGAAAAATGGTACAGATGAACCAGTTTGCAGGGCAGAAATTGAGGTACAGATATAGAGAACAAACGTATGGACACCAAGGGGGGAAAGTGGTAAGGGGGTGGTGGTGGTGGTGGAATGAATTGGGAGATTGGGATTGACATGTATACACTAATATGTATAAAATGGATAACTAATAAGAACGTTTGTGTAAAAAAATTAAATTAAATTAAATTATAAAAACCATTAACTTGGGTGTTTCTATGAGATTGTATTTGGATGAGATTAACACTTAAATAAATAAGTAAATAAATGTAGAGAGTTTCTAAACTCATTAATTAACTCATGTGATGTTTCTCTTAAACATTTTGATTTTTTATCAATAATTTTGTGAGATATTTAAGAATATACCTTTTTGTTTGGTTTGGTTTCCACCTAACTTTTACCTATCTGGAATTTAAACTGGTATTTTGTCAGAAGAGGTTGTACTTCTTCACAATCATCATCTAAATCAAGAAGAGAATAGAGCCCAGTTGGGAAAGATAGAGATGGAAGAGGGGCGAAAGACAGAGAGAGAGAGAGACCGTGCTATTATAGCTGGTAGTGGTGGGAGCACAGAACATTTCATACAGGGGATATCCTTTAATTTAGTCAAGGAGAAGGAAAACAAGACGACAGGTAGAGTTGTATGTGAGGTCTAAGTAGGCTCAGAGGATGTCATTGAAACAAGAATATATGAAGTTTATTTGGAAAACTGTGAGCAGCTCGTTCAACTGGAATAAGGTCAACTAGTGAAGAATAGGCACAGTGGAAGTTTAGGGCCTGAATATTGAGTGTCATTGTTTAATTTCAGGCTTAAAAATGTGTTTCTTCAATAGGAAAGTAATAAATAGATTAAATATTTTGTTCAAATGAGAGGTATGAAAAGCCTCTAACTGTTAAAAAAAGAATTACCCATGCAGAGAAACAGTTTTCTGGGATGGGAGATGCCTAAAAGTACAGAGACTGGTGTAGATAATTAGTATTGCATTCTGAGCTAGGGCAAGTTCAGTGGAACTGACAGCGGAGATTTAAATGAGAGAAAACTGCGGAGACAATTACCTCTTAAAGTTCAACTTAATGATAGGAACAGACAGCAAATGAGTTAAAGATGAACTCAAATTTGTCATTTGAAGTACTGATTAGTCACTGGGTTCAAATATCCAATATGCACTTGAAATTGTGTGTCTGAAACTTAGAAAGGAGACTGTGGAGGTAGGTCCTAAAGTCATTAGTATAGATACAATAGATGGAGCTGTGGGATAGGTACCATTAAGGAAGGGATAGGAAGGGCTAAGCAATTCTGAGGAATACTTATGGGGCTGAAGTTGGAAAAGATGCCAATGAAAGGAGTGAAGAGAGAAAACAGTGGAAGATACAGAAGAAATAAACAGAGAAGTAGGACAACAACAAGGCAGTGGCATGGATCAGCTTGGTGCAGAGAAGCCTAGAAAAACAGTTTTAAAAAAACTAAATTACTGAGCTAGGTTGCAAAGAGATAAGGATTTTATAGCAGAGGGAGAATGAGTCAGTTACTATAGACTATTTTTTTAATTTTACAGCACAGGAAAGGGAAAAAAAAATGCTGAAGTGGCTTAAGCAGGTATCCAATTTAAGGAAAGCTCTCTTAGGAGGAGAAACAAATGGTTTGTCATTGATAATATCTTTTTTGTTCATTTTCCATGAGAAACTATTAAAAATACAGAGGTAAACATAAAAGTGAGGTATCCAAGAATCTAAAAAAGGGTATACAGGGAACATTCATTCAAAATAAAAAGCTGGTAGGGGAAGAAACATAGGCTTTTAAAGAAAAAAAAGGAAGTAATTCCGTGTTATATGACATTGACCCAAACAAGTATATTAAGGGTTGATTTATGAGAATAAGGGGCCAGAAGTAAAACTGAAGGATAAAGTATAGGAAACCTTTGTAAAAAGCCATTATTAAAAATATATCAAATATTTAATAGGAAATGAATAAAAGAATATATTTGGCAGCAGTAAGGGGACCCACTATGATGCAAGAACATAAATTTTTAAGTAGAGGAAAAAACAGATTTGTGGATTCACCTCGTATTATAAAAATGCTTTGTATCATGCTTCTTCAGTTCATTTCTTTGCTTACTATCACATCCAGTAGTCATATATTAAGAAGGTACAATGCATTTTTAGTATATAGGGCATAGATGGAGACATAAGAATGCACAGGATACAGTTCTAACTGAAGACTTACGTTTAGAGGATATGAAAAAAGAGTTAAGTGATGACAGATGAGAATGACAGATATGCAAGAATCAGATGATGACAAACTTGATTTGACATATTAAAGATACTCTCTTGAAGAAAAAAGAGATTCACTGGAGAATTTTAAGCAAGTGTGTAACATGACCTCTTTAATGTTTTAACAAGTCTACTCTGTTAGGGTGGAGAATGAATTGGAGGGATAATACTGAGGACATGCGAGACAAGTTACGTTATTGCAATAGCCCATATGCTAAGTCAGCAGCAGCAGCGGGAATAAAGGAGGAGTTTTGGGTATGAGTGCTATAAGTGAAGCAGTTTAATAAGAATGTGTGATTGATTGGACTAAGAAAGGTGAGATGGGGGAGGAGTCCAAGATCATTCTGTTGGTAGAGAGCAGTGTTATTGACTAAACAATAGTAAAAGATAATTAAGGAACCGGTTTGAATGTGGAAAGAAAGATATTGGTAAGGCAAAAATGGAAAACATTGAAAGAGAATGTGATTCTAGGTAGGAAATATGCACATAATTGAAATAACATATGATGGAACCTAGATTTGGGCAAATGAAATCAAAAGGGATAAGTAGTGTAATGCAGTTAGAGATCAAGGCGGCACACAAAAATAGATCCAGCGGATATTAGGGAATGGAGAATGTTAAAAGCAAGAAGATCCTCTTCTCAGTAGACTGAGGTTCACACTTCCATTTTTAGCCTTGGCTTCTGTGACTATAAACATCTAAATGACTCCAAATCTTATACATCCTCAGTCCTAATCTCTCTCTAAACGTTCAACATCATATTTAAAACTATTTTATCTCTTTACCTCACTTTTCAATAGCTATTCCAAACTTAATCCATTTCTCAAACTGATCATGTTATTTCTGACCAGGGATAGTATTCAAAATATTCACAATCAATATAACACAGGTTCATTTGTGTTCAACTAAGCAGAATGGACAACAGTAAGAAACAACTGACCAGTGTCAGTTGTAACAGACCATTGTGTACCAGCTGAGTAGCAAACTCTTTTCCTACTATTTTCCTTTGAAAGTCCTTGTTTACACAGTATCATTTGACTGTGCCATTATTGAGTCTCCCAAGGTAGAAACATTGGAACTATCCTCTTTTTATTCTCACATCCATCATCAAATCTTGCTGAATCTATGGCAATTTGTCTTTTTTCAATTCTTCTTCTCCATTCCCATAGTGTTTAGTCCAGACCTTAATTATATCTTAAACTATTTCACTAGTCTTTTATCTGGTCTCCAAACACATAATCGTCCACACTTACTTTACTGCATTAAAAGGTCTTCTTTCCACTTCCTTGCCCAGCAGATGACCACTCACTAGGCAAGAACCAAATTCAATGTATTTTGATGTCCTTCTAAATACTCCTTATTCTGGTTCAGCCTTCTAGACTCCCTTAGCGTTTGTTTAAAACTCTTTCAGCCATCTCTGGGACACATTAAAATTATATGTCCACATCTATCTTCCCAAAATAGATCCTCTGACTCAAAAAGTGTGACTTATTATCACATTCCTGGTTACTGAGTAAATACTGATTTATTTTTCAACAGGAAGGAAGGAGGAAATAGGAGGCAGAGAGCAAACATGTTGGATATGGGTAATCCTGAACCTGGAATTCTGTGGCTGAAGCCACCAACATGGTGTCAAGACTTAAAGACAGTTTGAGAGGAGCTACAATAGAAGAGTGGTGAGGGTTACCGGAGTTGAAAAGGCAGAATTGTGAAGGTAGGACATTCCTGTCAACATATTGCTAGAATGTCAAAGAGATGAAAACTAAAAGAGGAGTTGAGAGGAATATCACAGTCCAAGAAAGATATCATACAGGAAGTTTAGAGACAATACATCCAAGTAGTAGACAGCAACACTGAAGATGGAAAAAAGGCTCATTTTAGGATATGGAAAGGGATACTGATCTGCATTGTTAGGATGAACAAGTTTGATACCCAAGAGTCCTGGCATCTGAGCTTTGTAGTTCGAGAGAAGCACATGCTTCATTATTTTACATGTGGAAACAATCTTTACTCATCCCCTATTACATTCTCTAGTTATCCCCTATTATACACCTATTTAGAGAGTTCTGTTATAACTCAATTTTAGAGACAACAAAAAATACTCCTACAAGAAAAAAATATTGCATTGCCTTATTTTCTGCTTCATATGTTAAGAAGAATGAATTTCATCGCTTGAATTCATTGGGGTAGGTATACTGGAACAATGAATTAAGTCATTTGGAACAGTTGTGCACAGAATAGGGCATATCTTAAGAAAGCAGGCTCTGGAGTCGGTCTTTTTCTGTCACTTACCATCTCTGTAATTTTTGGTATGTCATTTTCTTGGCTTTCTAATTTGAAAATGGGGATAACTAATTAATCTGTGGTGATGTTATGAGAATTGAATAAGTAAGAGAAACTGGCATGTAGAAAGTACTCAATAACTATCCTTATTGGGTATGTTGGCAACTATAACAATGTCTACACATTTGGCTGGAGAGATAACAGACACCTAGGCAGGTCATCAGGACCCACTGCCTGTTTTGTTCACAGGCATTTCTGGAAGAACTCAACGAACTTTGTAAAGGTAGGAGGAGGCAGACATTCTAAATTCAGAGCTCACTCACATCCCTACTCTTCTCTTTTTTGGAATTGATCAAGATTGTGTTTTCTAAAACTATAAAATATAAGCTCTACATATAAAAGAAAAATTACTGTTACCCTTTATTGCCATGCACATTTAGACAGAAGCAAAAGTCATGTTCCCTGGAACATTCTTGTCCCTAGGATTTTCTTCCCTTCCTTACTGAGAAGATGCCTGCTGCTGAGGATGATGCAAGGCCCTTCTGCATTTTTTCTGTACCCAAATAACAGCATTTGAAACGATTATCTGGGGGGAAAATTCAGTGCTGAAAAACTTACCTGAGGAAATAAATATCTGATTTGAATTAGTTCTGACTTACTGGAAGAATGAATTCATACTCACTTTCTATAATGAGAAGCAAGTTAACCCATCCTTACTGACTTCATTCTCATACTTCATAAGTGCTCTTTAAGGGAAGGTTTTATATATCTTATTCAGAAACTATAGGTTAACAAACCTTCCTGAAAGTTATCATTGAAACTCTGAGATTCCTCATGTCTTATTAGGCTGGTGCACATACGGCATTATAATAACAACAACTCAGATTATCTGGCTGTGGCCTCAGCTCTAATGCTCAGGATTGTCCTCTTACTCCCGATTCCTACTTTCTGTCCAAGAAATTCTGAACACTCAAGGATGATATTTAACATGTACTCACAAACAAGTCAACTCCTCTTGGAACCTGCTGCTGATGCATGCCCTTCAGTCTCCTCCAGGCACGTTTTGAGTTCCACTGTGCCCAGAGATGATGCTCTTTTTGCTAGGTGTTTACCAGAAATTACCATGTCCTCTGACTGCTGCTAAATGAAGACATGAGGTCCTTTGAGATACTTAAATTGTAAGGCATATTAAGGTGAGAAAGAACAATTTCTACATCCTCTTTGGTTGCACTGTTAGAGGTAAATTCAAGGACTGAATTGTTCTCTACCACACTACAGATATTTTAGTAAAATAATGTTTGCTTTCCTGTCTTTACTTTTTAAACACCTGTTCTATATCTAAGTTAGAATAGAATCCACTGGGGATTGGATAAAATTAGTGAACAAACTCCACCTGTGCTCAAAATCGTCACACAATGAAGACTCTGTTTCTGAGTTATTGTTCCCTTAGAACAGGGAGCCCCTGCAGAGCCATGAAAATAAACTCATGGCAGCTCCATGCAACAAACTAGGGAAGAACATCTGAATCTCTCTAAGACTTCCACTACTTATTTCCCAATTTTCTAGGCTCTACTGTCCTCTCATACTCACATTCTCCATATACAAAAACAGAACAGCTACTATATTTTCCTAGCTTTTATTTCACCCCATTAACCTTATTATTGCTCTCTTAAATATGGGACTAGTGAGGTCAGTTAACTTGAGAGAAGTACCAAAGAAGGAAACTTTTTGTGATTAATTATCAAATGGTTCATTCAGCCAAGTTTGGAAATAGACCATAAGCCTAGGACATAGATCTAATCTAGCTGTCATCTTATAGACTGACCAACTCATCAAGATGGAAACCAGAAAAGACAGTAGTTCCTCAGTTCCAAAACTGTATGGTATTTTAATACAATACAAATTCTTTTGATTTGTCATATCAGTGTCTCTGCCATACGGCAAGTTTTGGTTCAGTTGGGAGGACAAAGTGTCACCCCCTGAGAATAAAGCAAACATTTGAGTAACAGAGAATCGAGTACTCAGTTGGTTACAATGAATTTTCATTCTATGGAAATGCACTAGAATTTGGAGTAGTCATGGAAGTTTTTTATAGTGCAGACGGGAGCAGGGTTTTAAAGTAGGCATCAAATTTAAATAGACAGGAGGCAGGGATATACATGCTAAGAGAAGAAAATGACATTTTCATATCCTAAAAATATCTGTTGATTCAGATTTCCTTGGTAAGAATTCATTATTGGTGATATATGTCAGGTAGCAATAAAAGTAGGTTAAAATGGGAGTCCATGAGGACTAACATGGAAAGGCCTACCCTTCTCAAATAATGGGGAAAACAGCTTCAGTAATAAGAGCCATGATCTATAAAATAAGAGTTCTCTGTCTGTCATTTGGGCTTTAATGATTTCTCCACATTTTGTACCTTCTTTTTCCAACTATAGACATAGGTTTCCTCTCATGTCACCGAACAATTTCTAAATAAGTAATAGTTGATTTACTAAGATCTTAAAGTGTAAAGCAAAGCTTTGCAAATTTTAAACCCACTTGGCTTTGCTTCATAGAGTAACTGAAGCCTATTATCTTTTAGTTAACATTTTTCACCTAAAGTATCTTACTTTATAGCCCTGATTCTTTGTCAAAACTAAAGAAAAACAGTTTAATACATTCTTTATTTTGCAACCCAATAAACTCACTAATACATTGCAAGAACACATCATTGTTGGATTAAAACCAACAATATAATTAGGCTGGTTTACCCATGGGCTTCTAATCACAGAACAGTCATTCATAAGATGTGACACTGGAAATTTTTAATAATCAAAACAGTTTCCGGGGCAGACCTTCAAGATGGTGGAGGAGTAAGACGAGGAGATCACCTTCCTCCCGACAAATACATCAGAAATACATCTACATGTAGAAAAACTCCTACAGAATACCTAATGAACTCTGGCAGAAGACGTCAGATTTCCCCGAAGGCAAGAAACACCCCATGTACCTGGGTAGGGCAAAAGAAAAAAGAAAAACCAGAGACAAAAGAAGAGGGATGGGACCTGCACCTTGGGGAGGGAGCTGTGAAGGAGGAAAGGTTTCCACACACTAGGAAGCCCCTTCACTGGTGGAAATGGGGGGTGGTGGTGGGGGGGAAGCTTTGGGGCCAAGGGTGAGAGCACAGCAACAAGGGGGCAGAGGGCAAAGCAGAGAGATTCTCCCACAGAGGATCGCTGCTGACCAGCACTCAACAGCCTGAGGGGCTTGCCTGCTCACCCGCCGGGGCAGGTGGGATTGGGAGCTGAGGCTCGGGCTTTGGAGGTCAGATCCCAGGGAGAGGACTGGGGATGGCTGCGTGAACACAGCCTGAAGGGAGCTAGTGTGCCACAGCTAGGCGGGATGGAGTCCAGGAAAACGTCTGGACTTGCCTAAGAGGCAAGAGACCATTGTTTTGGGGTGTGCAAGGAGAGGGGATTCAGAGCACCGCCTAAAGGAGTTCCAGAGACGGGCGGAAGCCACGGCTATCAGCACGGACACCAGAGATGGGCATGAAACACTAAAGCTGCTGCTGCAGCCACCAAGAAGCCTGTGTGCAAACACAAGTCACTATCCACACCTCCCCTCCCGGGAGCCTGTGCAGCACACACTGCCAGGGTCCCATGATCCAGGGACAGCTTCCCCAGAAGAACACACGGTGCACCTCAGGCTGTTACAACGTCACGTCGGTCTCTGCCGCTACAGGCTCACCCTGCATTCCTTACCCCTCTCTCTCCCCAGCCTGCGTGAGCCAGAGCCCCCTAATTAGCTGCTACTTTAACCCCATCCTGTCTGTGCAGGAACAGACGCCCTCAGGCGACCTACACACAGAGGCAGGGCGAAATCCAAAGCTGAAACCAAGGAGCTGTGCGAACAAAGAAGAGAAAGGGAAGTTTCTCCCAGCAGCCTCAGGAACAGCGGATTAAATCTCCACATTCAACTTGATGTACCCTGCATCTCTGGAATACATAAACAGACAACAAACCATCCCAAAATTGAGGAACTGGACTTTGGGAGCAACTGTAGACTTGGGGTTTGCTTTCTTCATTTAATTTTTTTCTGGTTTTATGTTTCTTGATTTAGTATTTAGTTTATTATCATTGGTAGATTTGTTTATTGATTTAGTTGCTCTCTTAATTTTTATTTTTATATATAGATACAGATATTTTTTTCCTTTTTCTCTTTTTGTGAGTGTGTATGTGTATGCTTCTTTGTGTGAATTTGCCTGTATAGCATTGTTTTTACCATTTCTCTGTTCTGTTTGTATGACATTTTTTCTTTTTTAAAAAATTACTTTCATTTTTTAATTTTTTATTTTAATAACTTTATTTTTCTTCCTTTCTTTCTTTCTTTTCTCCCTTTCCTTCTGAGCCGTGTGGCTGACAGGGTGATGGTGCACCGGCTGGGTTTCAGGCCTGTGCCTCTGAGGTGGGAGAGCCAAGTTCAGGACATTGGTCCACCAGAGACCTCCCAGCTCCACATAATATCAAATGGCGAAAGCTCTCCCAGAGATCTCCATCTCAATGCTAAGAACCAGCTCCACTCAACGACCAGCAAGCTACAGTGCTGGGCACCCTATGCCAAACAACTAGCAACAAAGGAACAAAATCCCACCCATCAGCAGAGAGGCTGCCTAAAATCAAAATAAGGTCACAGGCACCCCAAAACACACCACAAGACACGGTCTCGCCCAGCAGAAAAACAACATCCAGCCTCATCCACCAAATCACAGGCACCAGTACCCTCCACCAGGAAGCTTACACAACCCACTGAACCAACCAACCTTAGCCACTGGGGGCAGACAACAAAAATAATGGGAACTACAAAACTGCAGGCTGCAAAAAGGAGACTCCAAACACAGTAAGATAAGCAAAATGAGAAGACAGAGAAACACACAGCAGATGAAGGAACAAGGTAAAAACCCATCAGACCAAACAAATGAAGAGGAAATGGGCAGTCTACCTGAAAGATAACTCGATTAATGATAGTAAAGATGATCCAAAATCTTGGAAAAAGAATGGAGAAAATACAAGAAATGTCTAAAAAGGACCTAGAAGAACTAAAGAGCAAACAAACAATGATGAACAACACAATAAATGAAATAAAAAATTCTCTAGAAGGAATCAATAGCAGAATAATTGAGGCAGAAGAATGGATAAGGGACCTAGAAGATAAAATAGTAGAAATAACTACCACAGAGCAGAATAAAGAAAAAAGAACGAAAAGAATTGAGGACAGTCTCAGAGACCTCTGAGACAACATTAAACGCACCAACATTCGAATTATAGGGGTCTCAGAAGAAGAAGAGAAAAAGAAAGGGATTGAGAATATATTTGAAGAGATTATAGTTGAAAACTTCCTTAATATGGGAAAGGAAATATCATTCAAGTCCAGGAAGCACAGAGAGTCCCACACAGAATAAATCCAAGGAGAAATATGCCAAGACACATATTAATCAAACTATCAACAATAAAACACAAAGAAAAAATATTAAAAGCAGCAAGGGAAAAGCAACAAATAACATACAAGGGAATCCCCATAAGGATAACAGCTGATCTTTATTTATTGATTTATTTATTTTTGCGTTATGTGGGCCTCTCACTGTTGTGGCCTCTCCCATTGTGGAGCACAGGCTCCGGACATGCAGACTCAATGGCCATGGCTCACAGGCCCAGCCGCTCCACGGCATGTGGGACCTCCCCAGACCGGGGCACGAATCCATGTTTCCTGTATCAGCAGGCAGACTCTCAACCACTGCGCCAGCAGGGAAGCCCTGACAGCTGAACTTTCAGCAGAAACTCTGCAAGCCAGAAGGGAGTGGCATGACATATTTAAAGTAATGAAAGGGAAAAACCTATGAACAAGATTACTCTACCCAGCAAGGATCTCATTCAGATTTGATGGAGAAATTAAAACCTTTACAGACAAGCAAAACCTAAGAGAATTCAGCACCACCAAACCACCTTTACAACAAATGCTGAAGGAACTTCTGTAGGCAGGAAATACAAGAGAAGGAAAAGACCTACAATAACAAACTCAAAACAATTAGGAAAATGGCAATGGGAACATACATATCGATAATTACCTTAAATGTAAATGGAATAAATGCTCCAACCAAAAGACATAGACAGGCTGAATGGACAAAAAACAAGATCCATATATATGCTGTCTACAAGAGACCCACTTCAGACCTAGGGACCCATATAGACTGAAAGTGAGGGGATAGAAAAAGATATTCCATGCTAATAGAAATCAAAAGAAATCTGGAGTAGCAATTCTCATATCAGACAAAATGGACTTTAAAACGAAGACTATTACAAGAGACAAAGAAGGACACTACATAATGATCAAGGGATCAATCCAAGAAGAAGATATAACAATTGTAAATATTTATGCATGCAACATAGGAGCACCTCAATACATAAGGCAAATACTAACAGCCATAAAATGGGAATGAACAGTAACACAATCATACTAAGGGACTTTAACACTCCACTTTCACCAATGGAAGGATCATCCAAAATGAAAATAAGTAAGGAAACACAAGCTTTAAATGATACATTAAACAAGATGGACTTAAATGATATCTATAGGACATCCATCGAAAACCCCCAGAATACACTTTCTGCTCAAGTGCTCATGGAACATTCTCCAGGACAGATCATACTCTGGGTCACTAATCAAGCCTTGGTAAATTTAAGAAAATTGAAATCATATCAAGTATTTTTTCCGACCACAACGCTATGAGGCTAGATATCAATTACAGGAAAAATTCTGTAAAAAATACAAATAAATGGAGGTTAAACAATACACTACTAAATAACAAAGAGATCACTGAAGAAATCAAAGAGGAAATCAAAAAATACTTAGAAAAAAATGACAATGAAAACACAATGGCCCAAAACCTGTGGGATGCAGTAAAAGCAGTTCTAAGAAGGCAGTATATAGCAATACAAGCCTACCTCAAGAAACAAGAAACATCTCAAACAAACAACCTAACATTACACCCAAAGCAATTAGAGAAAGAAGAACAAAAAAAACGCAAAGTTAGCCCAAGGAAAGAAATCATAAACATCAGATCAGAAAAAAATGAAAAAGAAATGAAGGAAACAATAGCAAAGATCAATAAAATTAAAGACGGTTCTTTTCAGAAGATAAATAAAATTCATAAACCATTAGCCAGAGTCATCATGAAAAAAAGGGAGAAGGCTCAAATCAACCAAATTAGAAACGAAAAAGAAGTAACAACTGACACCACAGAAATACAAAGGATCATGAGAGATTACTACAAGTAACTATATGCCAATAAAAAGGACAGCCTGGAAGAAATGGACCAATTCCTAGAAAAGCACAACCATCCAAGACTGAATCAGGAAGAAATAGAAAATATAAACAGACCAATCACAAGCACTGAAATTGAGGTTGTGATTAAGAAACTTCCAACAAACAAAAGCCTAGGACCAGATGGCTTCACAGGATAATTCTCCCAAACATTTAGAGAAGACCTAACACCTATCCTTCTCAAACTCTTCCAAAATATAGCAGAGGGAGGAACACTCCCAAACTCATTCTACGAGGCCACCATCACCCTGATACCAAAACCAGACAAACATGTCAAAAAGAAAGAAAACTACAGGCCAATATCACTGATGAACATAGACGCAAAAATCCTCAAAATACTAGCAAACAGAATCCAACAGCACATTAAAAGGATCATACACCATGATCAAGTGGGGTTTATCACAGGAATGCAAGGATTCTTCAATATATGCAAATCAATCAATGTGATACACCATATTAACACACTGAAGGATAAAATCCATATGATCATCTCAATAGATGCAGAAAAAGCTTCCGACAAAATTCAATGCCCATTTATGATCAAAACCCTCCAGAAAGTAGGCAAAGAGGGAACTTATTTCAACATAATGAAGGCCATATATGACAAACCTATGGCCCACATCATTCTCAATGGTGAAAAACTGAAAGCGTTTCCTCTAAGATCAGGAACAAGACAAGGTTGTCCACTCTCACCACTATTCTTCAAAATAGTTTTGGAAGTTTTACCCACAGCAATCAGAGAAGAAAAAGAAATAAAAAGAATCAAAATTGGAAAAAAAGAAGTAAAATTGTCACTGTTTGCAGAGGACATGATACTATACATAGAGGATGCTACCAGAAAACTACTAGAGCTAATCAATGAATTTGGTAAAGTAGCAGGATACAAAATTAATGCACAGAAATCTCTTGCATTCCTATACACTAATGATGAAAAATCTGAAAGAGAAATTAAGGAAACACTCCCTTTTACCATTGCAACAAAAAGAATAAAACACCTAGGAATAAACCTACCTAAGGTGACAAAAGACCTGTATGAAGAAAACTATAAGACACTGATGAAAGAAATTAAAGATGATACAAATAGATGGAGAGGTATACTATGTTCTTGGATTGGAAGAATCCACATTGTGAAAATGACTATACTACCCAAAGCAATCTACAGATTCAATGAAATCCCTATCAAACTACCAATGACATTTTTCACAGAACTAGAACAAAAAATTTCACAATTTGTATGGAAACACAGAAGACACCGAAGAGACAAAGCAATCTTGAGAAAGAAAAATGGAGCTGGAGGAATCAGGCTCCCAGATTTCAGTTTATACATCAAAGCTACAGTAATCAAGACAGCATGGTACTGGCACAAAACACAGAAATACAGATCAATAGAACAGCATAGAAAGCCCAGAGATAAATCCACACACATATGCTCACCTTATTTTTGATAAAGTTGGCAAGAATATACAATGGAGAAAAGACAGCCTCTTCAATAAGTTGTGCTATGAAAACTGGATATGTAAAAGATTGAAATTAGAACACTCCCTAGCACCAAACTCAAACATAAGCTCAAAATGGATTGACGACCTAAATGTAAGGCCAGACACTATAAAACTCTTAGGGGAAAACATAGGCAGAACACTCTATGACATAAATCACAGCAAGATCCTTTTTCACCTGCCTCCTAGAGAAAAGGAAATAAAAACAAAAATAAACAAATGGGACCTAATGAAACCTAAAAGCTTTACACAGGAAAGAAAAACATAAACAAGATGAAAAGACAACCCTCAGAATGGGAGAATATATTTGCAAATGAAGCAATTGACAAAGGATTAATCTCCAAATTTTACAAGCAGCTCATGCACCTCAATGTCAGAAAAACAAAGAACCGAATCCAAAAATGGGCAGAAGAACTAAATTGACATTTCTCCAAAGAAGACATACAGATTTCCAACCAATACATGAAAGCATGCTCAACATCACTAATCATTAGAGAAATTCAAATCAAAACTACACTGAGGTATCACCTCACACTAGTCAGAATGGCCATCATCAAAAAATCTGCAAACAATAAATGCTGGAGAGGGTGTGGAGAAAAGGGAACCCTCTTGCACTCTTGGTGAGAATGTAAATTGATATAGCCACTATGGAGAACAGTATGGAGGTTCCTCAAAAAACTAAAAATAGAAATACTATAAGACCCAGCAATCCCACTAGTGGGCATATACCCTGAGAAAACCATAATTCAAAAAGAGTCATGTACCACAGTGTTCGTTGCAGCTCTATTTACAATAGCCAGAACATGGACGCAACCTAAGTTTCCATAGAAAGATGAATTGATAAAGAAGATGAGGCACATATATACAGTGGAATATTACTCAGCTGTAAAAAGAAACAAAATTGAGTTATTTGTAGTGAGGTGGATGGACCTAGAGTCTGTCATACAGAGTGAAGTCAGTCAGAAAGAGAAAAACAAATACTGTATGATAACACATATATATGGAATCTAAGAAAAAAAAGTGGTTCTGAAGAACCTAGGGGCAGGACAGGAATAAAGACACAGATGTAGAGAATGGACTTGAGTACACAGGGAGTGGGAAGTGTAAGCTGGGACGAAGTGAGAGAGTGGCATGGACATATATACACCACCAAATGTAAAATAGATAGCTAGTGGGAAGCACCCACATAGCACAGGGAGATCAGCTCGGTGCTCTGTGACCACCTAGAGGGGTGGGATATGGAGGGTGGGAGGGAGATGCAAGAGGGAGGGGATATGGGGATATATGTATATATATAGCTGATTCACTTTGTTATAAAGCAGAAAGTAACACAGCATTGTAAAGCAATTATACTCCAATAAAGATGTTTAAAAAAAGAAAAAAACAGTTTCTGTTAAAGAACAGAACTTTCGGAATGGACCTTATATTGACTGCCATTATTATTATTATTATTTTTTACAGGCAGAAAACGTTTGGTAAAATATAGTGATTCCTAAAGTAAAGACAGAATTATATGACATATCTGTATAAAAATAAGCATGAATTTTGCCCTTTTTATTAATTATTCCATTAAATACTCTCACTGTTTTATTTTATAATGTCACATAATAATATAAGTCATGGGGAACTGACTGCTTTCCATTAACAGTCTCCTTTAATTTTTAGTTGTTAATTATTATTTTTATATATTAAGAAGGGAAGGTAGTGAGGTTTAGTGAACTTGATAGGTATCGTGGGTGAAGATCTGCCACTCTTGGGTACTTACATAGATGAGTTCAGCTGCAATAGTGGCCTGAAAGAGACTCAGCAGTTGAAGCAGGAGGTCCAGATGAGCATGCTGTAGAAGATCCCATCTTACAATAGTAACCAGAGCTGGCAGAAGAACATCAAGTACTAATGGGTGTAGAACTATCTGCACAACATGATGGAAAGGCCCCCAAAGTGGGTGTTTATCTACTACATGTTTGTAATAAAGAGATTTACATTTCTGGCCCTCCATCTTAAACAATTAGTAAAAATCCAAAAAGATATATGAAACAAAGTTTTTCAGAAACTGAATGACAGACAGTGCAATATTATGATTCCTACATGAAAATGAAACATGAGGCCAACCTTAGGATTGCCCAGTTAACTGCTTAGAGGCAGTTTCCAAACTGAAGTAGAGGAGAGGGGAATCTAAACAGATCCATGTAATGTTTCTCAGTTTAGAAGACACAGTTTGTAGTTTAGAGAGTCCAGAGTAGCTAGAATACGTGGGGCAGACTATTCTAGAGGGAAGAATCTTTTGGAAAGAAAGTTCTGGTGATCTGAAGGCCCTCCCTGAATGCTTGAATGAGTAGTGAATTTCAAATTTGTGAGAGGAAATAACCACAAGAACAGAATGCATAGAACTATTCTCAGGACTCAAGTAGGGCTCGGTATAGTTGATGATTCTACCAACCAGAGTGTGAAGACCTCATGGTAAATGGACATTAGGTAAAATCATCAGAGAAATACTGAATTAACTGTGGAAGAAAGTTAGCCCTAAATAAAGAGTGATCTTAACAAACCTTAAAAAAATTAAAAGCAAGTCTTAGAAGGGCCAAACTGATTCCAAGTAGCTTAGCTTTTGACAACAAAAGTCAACTTTAATGGGATACAACAAAACCTAATACTCACTATAAAATTTTAAGATGCCCATCATCCAATCAAAAATTACTAGTTATGCAAAAAATCTGGAAAATATCATTTTAATTATGAAAAATAATCATTCAATTGAAATTGATACAGAATTAATAAAGATGATGAAATTAAGTGACATCAGTAATAAAACAGCAATTATAAATATGCTCCATATACTCAAGAGAGCAGAGGGAACCTTGAAAACATGATAGAGTGAGAAAGGACAAATGCAAAAGAGATCAAAAGGAAACTCTTTGTGGTAAAATGTGTATTAAAAATATATTGGATAAGAATAATAAAAGATAGACCTTATAATGGAAAGCCTTAAAAAAACACCCTGAATCTAAAACTTCAAGACATAGCAGTGGGAATTATAAAACTTAAGCACAGGAAAAAAAAAAACAAAAAAAGGAAATGAACAAAGCACCAGTAACTAGTAAGACAATAGTATATGATAAAACATACATGAAATTGGAATGTAAGAAAATTAGGGGAAGACAGTAAAAATATTTGTAGAAACAGAAATCATCTAATGATGAACTATATTATAAACTGAATGGCTGTCAAACTAATATTAACTGCAGACCAAATTCAGCATGTAGCCTGCTTTGTATGACTCCTGAGCTATAAATCAATTTTGCATTTTAAAAAGTTGAAGAAAGAAAAAAATATGTGACAGAGTTGCTATGGGGACACAAAACCTAAAATAGTTACTATGTGATCCTTTACAAAAAGTTTGTTAATCACTGAGATAAACTCTCAACCAAGGAACAAAATGAAGCACAGGCCAAATTAATACAAAGAAACAATGCCAAGTACACCCATAATCAAATTATTTTTAAAAAAATACAAAAGACAATCTTCAGACAGTCAGAGTAAAAGTAAGTGTTATGTACAGAGGACTAAAGGCATGATAGCAGAATGCTTTTCAAAAATGGTACAAGTCAAAAGAAATATTTTTAATGTACTGCTAATGGAAAAACAAAACAAAAACTGTCAAACTATCAACCTAACATTCTATATCCAATGGAAATTTCTTTCAAAGATAAAGTAAAATGTTTTAAAGAAAAAAAAAATTGAGAGAATGTATTGCCAGCATGTCTGCACTACAAGAAATGTTAAATGAAGCTGACACAGAAGAAAACAAGAACAGACAAAATATGGGTCTACAGAAACACATGAAGAACACTGGAAATACTCAATGCATAGATAAATATAAAATATTATTTCTCATTATCAAGCTCTTTAAAAGGTAGTTAAACATTAAAGAAAATGTGTTACAAAACTTATAGCATGTGTAATATAGTGTATGATAATGTCACAAAGTACGGGAAGGATAAATGTAAATGTTCTGCTATTGTTTCTTACATTATAAGTGAAGATGTATAGTATTTTTGACTATAGACTATGATGATTTAAATTATATGTTGTAATTGTGTATACCACAATGTGTGTATACACACAGTGTGTGTGTGTTTTTGTATAATATGGCTAAGAAAACAAATTGTGTATATGGAATTAAATAATTTTAAAAAACACTTAAATACAACAGAAAATAGTAGCAGATGGAAAAAAGAAAGAATATATGGGACAAAAAGAAAGATTTAGATATAACCCATATTGATTACAGTTAAATATAAAATACAAAAATTACCAATAACAGGAGTGAAACAGAGGTATCACTACAGATCCTACAGGTGCTAATAGGATAATAAGAAAATATTTAAAAATATTAAAGTTTCCTTCAGAAGTACTGAAAATCGAATAGTATCATATTTATATTCAACACACAGATACAGAGATATATAGATGGAGATGTTAAATAAATTGAATTTGAATTTTTATCTCAATACTTTCCAACAAAGAAAACTTCAGGCCTATGGCCTCTCTTGCAAATCCAATCCTATACAAATGCTTCCATCAAATGGAAGTGAGAAAAATTTCTAATTTATTGTGTGGGGTTAGCCTCCCCTGATTCCAAGTGAGGCATTATTACAATAAAGAAAATCACACAAAAATGTCCCTCATAAACATAAAAGCAAAAATTCCCAATGAAATGGTAGCAAATTAAGTCCAGCAATAAACAAACAAACAAACAAAAAAAACCATTATGACTGTACTGTTTACTCTGAAAGTGTAAGTTTGGTTTAATATCTAAAAAATAATGTAGCTCACCATACCAACATTATAAAAGAAGAAAAAAAACCGTGATCATTTAAAACAATGATGTAAAACATTTGAAAAAACTTAACATCCATGGTCATGACCAAATGTTTCAGCAAACTGAGAAAAGCAGGACACTTCTCCCATGTGATAAAGAACATCAACAAAACATCTGTAGCTACATCTTATTTAATTGTGAAAAACAATATTTTCTCCCAAGATCCACAACAAGGAAAGGATATTCACTCTCTCCTATTCACCATCATCCAGGAGGACCCAGCATCTCAATAATGAAAGAAAAATAATTAAAAATTCAATAATTTGTAAGTAAGAAATATAACTCTTGAAGATAATACAATGGTCTAAGATATCCCAAAGGATCCTACAAAAATATTGGATCTAATATGTCAGTTTAGTAAGGTTAAAGGGAACAAGATCAACAGAAAAAAAATATGTTGTATTTCTATCTACTAGCAATAGCAATTGGAAATTAAAAGTTAGAATTTATAATATTACTAAAAACATTAAATACTTAGGTATATATCTCAGCAAGTATTTATAAGATTTGTATGCTGAAAACACAAATCACTGATCAAAAAAATAAGACCTAGATAAATGAATCTATATTCTGTGATCATGGATTGTAAAACTCAGTATTGTTAAGATATCAATTCTCCTAAATCTGATCCATAGATCCAATCCAATCATGGTCAAAATTCCAGCAGGATTTTGGTAGATGTGGAAAAGCTATTTCTAAAATTTATATGGAAAGGCAAACGCTCTTGAAGAGTAGGAATAATTTTTCATAGGAAGAACAGAGTCGAAGAATTCAATTTACTTACAATCTATGTGATTTCTGAAATGCCCCCAAATGATCTCAGCACTGAGGACTTTGAAGATCTAGAGGGTTCTAAGCCAGGATAAGGATCTGTATGGTAGGACTTAGGTACTTAGGTTGAAGGGCCACATTCATTAGAGGTGCAGCACTGATCCTGGATTGTGTGCATCTGCGATGGCCCTAGGCAAGGTCAGGGTTTACCTGTGTCTTTCTGGTCCCCAATTCTTTCACTCTGGTTTAAATAGACATTCCTGGCTCCAAGTCTAGACACTATAATCTCCTTGCTACTTGCCAATTAAACTGTGCTTATTTGGGTTATTCCTTTTGCCTTTCCACGCACCTCTCACAGGTGGCAGCTTTCTACCATCCTTCAAGACATAGCTCAAGTATCATTTTCTTTGTGAAGCCATTCCAGTCTCATATCCATATAAGTTATCTTTACTTTATCCCCCCTTCTACACCAGGTATCACATGGAATTCTTTCTCTTCCATCTCTCCTCTCTCTCTTTCTTTTCTATTTCGCTTTTTTTTTTTTTTTTTTTTTTTAGAAAAGTGAAGTTCTCAACAATTTTCAAGACACGGTTATTGCTGTTATTCAAGCATCTAGCTTAGGCCCTAACACACTCGACATCCATTAAAAATAATTATTACAACAGTTAATCCTCAGATATTTAAGTACTCTGTTAACTGCTTTACATGCATCTTTTAAAAACTACCACACACTCTTAAGGTAGGAAACAATAATAAAACCTATTGCATAAATAAGTAAACTGAGGCATGGAATAAGGTAACTTACCCCAATTCACACCACTAGTAAGCATCATAGATGATTCTGAGTCTGTTGAACTCAAGAATTCTTATCAATTAAGCTAAATTATTTTACATATAATTCTGACACCTAACACAACTTTCAGCCCATAGTTGGCACTCAGTAGATGCTAGTAGATTAACCAAATGAGCACAGAGCAGGGCTTAGTGATAACAATTACAAACAGGAATGCCACTAGTAGAAATTATTTGTTATTACAATAGTGCAAGCTTCAGCCTCTATATATAGCTATTATTTGAGAGGCAGTGATGGACAGAGATTGGTAATTTTTTATTTCTTTCACATACACAGCAAACTTCCCCACCCTTGGACTTTAACATTCTCTCTAAGCTTCTGGTGAGGTCCTAGGACTAGGACTCAGTTAATGAGTTTCAGAGCAATACAGCTATGAAGTCCAAGGGACAAAAGATAAAAACAATTGCAAAAGAAACTTATCCCCCCTGTGTGTCCTAGATCTGGATCTATATACCTTATTAGCAACTAATGAGCATTTCACGTTCTCCAATTTCCCTCTACTAATGGCCTGCTTCAGGGACAATTCAGACAAATAGAAAAAACCACAATGCAGAATATTCTCATGCCTCAAACAGCTTTTGTATCACAAGGGAAATTTAGCTTCATGATTAGGAACAGAATTGAGATAATACAACAATCTCAAAGGATCTGAGATACAAAAATCTCAGAGATATTTTTCTCATCTTACTTTTTGACAAACATAAATACATTCCCAGTTTACCAGGTTTAAGACATCTAGACAAGATGCTTAATCATTTCCCTTGTGTATGTTAAGTGTCATAAACCATTTATGAACATGAGAAATGAAGAATTATCATTTTTTTTAAATCAAGCCTCGACTTCCCCACAACAGCTTTGTTTTTTACTCTTAGATATATCTCATATGGACTAAAAGCTACTGAAATACCATCTTCTATGATGGTCATCACAAGAACTTTAATGTAACAACCACCTTTGGTAGCAAGCAACAGCTGGTAGTTTATTTATGCTGCATCACTTATTACACTTAATAGCAACCCTATAGGTCTTGGCATAACTGCAGTTTAGTAAAACTATGTGGTAAATGCATGGATACTAGTCTTTGAAATGAATTACTTACTCAGACCTAACAATTAGCAGCATAAACTATGCTGAACTTATACAGAAAAAACACGATTCTGTTGTTAGCAAGATGTACCAATGAATCACCATATTGCCTACTTTCTACTAACTTTTATTCCTTCCTAACACTTAAACTCTCCATAAGCATCATTTATTATTCTTATATACATTACAATGCACTTTTTTACATTAATACTGACTTTGCATTTGGTCTTCGGTTAGGGAAGAAGCTGTTTTTTACTTGTATTAAGTTCAGGATACCCTAGGGGATTTTTAAAAGCTGAGATAGCATAAAGATTTCCTTCTAAGAGCTGGCAACAGGTTTGTGCAATAAGACACAGGCACATTAAACAATAGAAGGATAATTACAAAGCAAATGTAAATAAAACAAAATAAGGCACTCTAAATTGAATACATAAGTGGGTCAATTAATTATGCCTTTCCTCTATCCTTGTAGTTTTTTTCTACCATTAAGTTACTCCATTCAAGCAGAGGGCGTAACAACCTGTAGAGACACATATGACTTAGTTCAATAATAACTATTTCATTGTTTCTTTTATTCTATCTGTTCAGTAAGTCATTATTAAAATAAATCCTTAGTAAGTTGAAACTCAGGGTAATTTATCTCAGGTTGCATCTCACTCATAGCTCTAGAGATTCATGTATAGTGATGGGGCTAATGTTTCTGTCATGCTTAGTGATTCTTTGGATACGTATTATTTTTAATATAAGATCATAATAATGAACTTGAAGACAACCTCTGGGTATCAAGAGACATTCACAGACTCATAGGCAAGGGTAATGAAGGGACTGTTTCCATAATGAATATTCTGTACTAGGGTTTAATTACCAAGGCAGGAACCTGGGCTTTGATGCTTTTTTAATAGAGGGTAGAATACTTTTCTAATTTAGCATCTTTCATTTTAAAAACTCATTAGCCACAACATTCCACAGTATAAAGTCTTATCCAAGTAAGATAACGGGTAGAGATATTCAAACTACATTCTCAGTGGAAGCCCTTCTCAGAATATGCTACATTTTTCCTTGCCAATATTTCTCTTACCCAATAGATGGTGCCTGGGCCCAATTTGTTCTGTCCTCACCATGCAGTAATATACTAGCCTGCAAAGAGAGAACTCTGTATCACTTTACTTGGTACTAGGATTATTTTGTTTGCCGCCAACTCTGAGATATCAAATTCGACTGAGAAAGAGTTCAAGCTGAGTCTATTGCCTCAAGGATCCAGAGATTTTATTACTCGGCTTACAAGTCTCTAGGACTTCAGGATTTGACATGATGACTGAAGGCAAAATGATATAGCACCCTCCAAAATAAGAGTTCCAATACCCTGTTTTCTACTACACACACACACACACACACACACACACACGCATACACGTACATACACAATTGTAGAACCTCTTTCTGATTTTATTTTAAAAAGATATGCAGTATATACAGAAGATGGAGTACATGGGTTACTGTCAAGACAAGATAAATAAAGGAGGAGGGAGGAAGAGTGGGAAGAAAAGGAGAGAAGGAAGAGGAGCAAGAGTAGGAAGAATAAGAAAAATTACTTATCAGGAGCAGTCACTAAAGTCTCAGTTAAAGTACTACCAAGTGTCTTTGCTACATGAACCTTGCTCATATTAGTTCTCCAGATAAAATTCATAGGAAACACTTCATTAAGGATGAATTTCATTCTTTCTACTTCATTCACTTTTTCATTGGTTTTATTCATATTGTCATGATAGATACATATATACATACACACACACATATATAAAAGAAAACATATTTCCACTCTATTAGAGTCATTTTAATGTTTCTTAAACATATTATTTGAATATTTGGTTATAAAAATGGATAAGTGCTGCTTGGAAAGATTTCTACAAAATGAAAAAAAGGCAGGGGTATATTTATAATTATAGAAACATGAACAATATATCTTAAATACTCAAGAGAGGTATAATTTAATCATTTTCTGTGATAAAGAGTTAATGGGAATAATTGTCCCTTTAATATTAAAATTCACTAGTTTTTCTGTTTGTTTGTTTGTTTTGCGGTACGCGAGCCTCTCACTGTTGTGGCCTCTCCAGTTGCGGAGCACAGGCTCAGCGGCCATGGCTCACGGGCCCAGCCACTCCGTGGCATGTGGGATCCTCCCGGACCGGGGCACGAACCCGTGTCCCCTGCATCGGCAGGCGGACTCTCAACCACTGCGCCACCAGGGAAGCCCTAAAATACACTGGAGATGTATTGCAAAATGTATCTGGAGGTTATACTTTTAAACGGCCAGATTCAAAGCGGCTATAAAATGACTTTTGAAGACTTGGCTCAATTGAATCTCATTCAACCAATCCATTTCCCTCAAAATAGTATTTTCTATGTGAATAAGGGAGGGGGGTGGGGACCTGTTACAATAAGTCACCTAATCCAACAATAGTCCATTGTCAACACAGAACTATTCCCTACAGTAATGTCTGAAGGGTTTTGGTGAAACTGGTTTTAAACTGATTAAATATTTAATGAAGCACACTGATCTCAGTACTCCTTTCCCCCCACCAATCTTTTATGTAGCTTTAATCCCTATTTTCTCTCAGGAGTAATGACCATTCTGACAACCTATTTATCTTCCATTATAAAGCATAAAGAAAGGAGTTTGTTGAGTGATTAAGCATGGAATGGATTTGATTCATATAAACTAGGCAACATCAAGGGAGTAGTTGAGGGCATAAAAATGCATTTGTGCTTCAACTCAGGTGATGAAATAGGCATTATTCTAAAGAAGAGCCGACAATATAAGGTGCAGCATAAGGAAACTGGAAAGCAGTTGTATGGACTGTATGAGTCTCATCTATGGAGAAGACTAGCACTTCCTTCTGCCAGAAATAGAACTGCAGTTTGGGGGCATATCTTCCTGATATCACACCATTCAACAGTGAGATCCTATCACAAATCAAATCCCAATGGCCCAGATGACTGCACTGGTAATTAAACTGGGGGAAAAATAAAAATTCTAAACAGTGCTATACACGAATAACATGATCTGAATCAACATCTTCCATCAAGATTTCTTAAAATCCAGCCACGACCAGGGCCTCCCTGGTGGCGCAGTGGTTGAGAGTCCGCCTGCCGATGCAGGGGACACGGGTTCGTGCCCCTATCCCGGAAGATCCCACATGCCGCGCAGCGGCTGGGCCCGCGAGCCATGGCCGTGGAGCCTGTGTGTCCGGAGCCTGTGCTCCGCAACGGGAGAGGCCACAGCAGTGAGAGGCCCACGTACAGCAAAAAAAAAAAAAAAAAAAAAAAAAAAAAAAAAAAAAAAAAAAAAATCCAGCCACGACCAAGTTAAGTTTTGTTATTGCTTCCTGTACTATTAACTCCTGGTTTTTCTCTACATTACTTTATACACATTCTATAGAAAATGAGAGAACTCTGTCCAATGTGAGAGGATAATTAAAATTTCTAAGAGAGCTCTCTAAAATAGAACCAGTAGGCCATTAAAGAAGTGTGCCTTACACACATCTCAGCTTTGATGGAAGTGGAACTTTTGACCACATATGGTCCTAATGTAGTCATCCAGAACATCTGCCAGAAACTCAAGATACTTTTACACTCTTACCCTAAAATAACTTATCAAAACCCTACCCTAAAATAATTCATGATTCCTTTAGGATAAATATCTCCTGACTCACGTTAGTCAGTCAATTCTTACCAAGCAACTTTTTTTTCCTTCCAGTTTTATTGAGATATAATTGACATAAAGCACTACATAATATTAAGGTGTGCAGCATAATGATCTGACTTCCATACATCATGAAATGATTACCCCAATAAGTTTAGTGGACAGTCATCATCTCGTATAGGTACAAAAATCAAAGAAACTGAAAAAAATAATTTTTCCTTATGATGAGAACTCTTAGGGTTTACTTACTTAGCAATTTTCATAGAAAACATAACAGCAGTGTTAATTATATTCATCATGTTGTATTTTACATCCCTAGTAATTATGTATCTTATAGCTGAGAGTTCATACATTCTGACCTGCCTTCATCCAATTCCCTCTCTCCCCACCACCCCACCACCTCTGGTAACCACAAATCTATTTTCCTAAGAGTTTGTTTTGGAAGGGCAATTGACCTACAGTACTATGTTACCTCCTGTTACACAACATAGTGATTCAATATTTCTATACATTACAGAATGTTCACCAGGATAAGTCTAGTTACGATTTATCACCATACAAAGACATTGTATAATTACTGACTATATTCCCCACACTTTATATTTCATATCTGCATCTCATTTACTTTGCAACTGGAAGTTTGGACCTCTTAATCTCCCTCACCTATTTTTCTCCTCCTTCTTCCCCTCTCCTCTCTTTGTCAATCACCTATTTGTTATCTGTCTCTATGACTGTTTCTGTTTTTTGTTTGTTCATCTGCTTTTGTTTTTTTTAGAGTCCACATATATGTAAAATCATACAGTATTTGTCTTTCTCTGTCTGACTTATTTCATTTAGCTTAATACCCTCTAGGCCCATCCATGACGTCACAAATTGCACGATTTCTTTTTTTATGGCTAATATTCCATCATATATGCATACCATACCTTCTTCATCCATTTATCTATTAATAGCACTTAAATTGCTTCCATCTCTTGGCTATTGAAAATAATGCTTCAATGAACATAGGGGTGCATTTATCCTTTTGAATTAGTGTTTTTATTAATACCCAGAAGTGGAATTGCTAGATCATATGGTAGTTCTATTTTTAATTTTTTGAGGAACCTCCATACTGTTTTCCATAGTGGCTACACTAACATACATTCCCATCAACAGTGCACAAGTGTTCCCTTTTCTCCACATCCTTGCCAACCCTTATTATTTGTTGTCTATTTGATAATAGCCATTCTGACAGGTGTGAGGTGATAAATATTTCACAGTGCTTTTGATTTGCATTCCCCTAATGATTAGTGATGTAGAGCATCTTTTCATGTTCCTGTTGGCCATTTGTGTATCTTCTTTGGAAAAATGTCTCCTCAGATCCTCTGCTCATTTTTTAATTGGGTTGTCTGTTTGTTTTTCGTGTTGAGTTGTATGAGTTCTTTGTACATTTTGGGTTATTAATGTCTTATTGGATAAGTTGTTTGTAAATATTTTCTCCCACTCAGTAGGTGGCCTTTTCATGTTGTTGATAGTTTCCTTCACTGTGCAAAAGCCTTTTAGTTTAATGTAGCCCTGTATGTTTACTTTTACTTTTGTTTCCCTCATCAGGCAGCTTTTAAGGATCTCATTGCTTTTGGTCTTCATGAGCTCCTGACCACTCTCTTCCCCAGAACACCCTTTCCAGTTTTACTGGAATCTGTGTCTCCTGAATTTCAGTTTTTAAGACCTCAAATAAACTATTTTCTTACTTGCAACCTCTCGTGTTGTTTTTTGGTTGACACCACCATGGCATTGCAGCAGACACATAAGAAAGGGAAGCAACAAATGAGAAAGAGAGATGGGCCAAAGGCAGAAGAAATCTGTGAATACCACATTCCAAGCATTTTAGATGCCATGCCTTCCTGTCTTAAATAGTTATTTCCTGATATTCCATGTGTAAATTCTTTTGTAAAATTAAATCCTGTTTGAACTAGTGCCACAGTTCGGTGAAGAGAATGTTTAGAAATATCTGAAAGGTATTTCTAAATGGATGTTGAGAAATTTCCAGAAATGACTGAGGCACATTCTAATGTAAGAGAGGGCTAATGTGTAGCAAGAAAGCTGATGGGCACTGGCAGATGCTGTGAGTTCGACAATAAAGCATTAATAGGATCTCTTTTTTTTCCCAAAACTCCTTGAGGACAGGAACTGTTTCAATCATCATTGCATCTCAAACCTAGTACAGAACTTAACATGGAGAAGGCACCAACAAATAACTGTTGATGAATTAATGCCCATGTATTAAATTAACACATTTATATTTATATTATTCCACAATATGAAATATCTTACTTCACTTTAATTTTTTTTGTAGATAATAGATGTAATAAATATCTCTACTCAAACTGTGTCTTCATTCTCTTCTGAGATGTTTATTGGGATAAAAATGATACTTCTTAATATTCCATGAATTCTGGCAAAAATATGATAATAATCTAAGAATGAAAGAGGTAAAACTATATCAAATGGGCAGGGAAAAAATGAGGCTGAATCAATGAAATTAGCTGGGGCTGAATTTCCAGTGTTAGAAATAAACACAGCCAATACCCTTGGATACCTACCTGAAAGGGCTCTTATATAACCCTCAATTACTGTCTTATCTTTGGAAATGTAAAAGGAGTGAAGAAAATTTCTCTCAAGGAGAGGACTCTGTATGGTTGGAAAAGCTGTCCAATATAATTCTATATTGGGTAGGACCTGTGCTTCCAGGAAGTAAATACTGGTAGGTAGCAACAGAGGCTCATCAAACTGCCTTCTGTGTCAGCTGGTTCTGGACACTGTGGATCACTGCTTTTGTTTGGAGGAGTATGCAAACTTCTGGCAGAGCTGAACTCAGGATAACAAAGAAGTGCCTAATCCATGCCCACGTTCTAATTTCTGGGTCTTCCCCAACACATCATTTGAATATTTTCAGAAAAATTTTTACAAATTATAGACAACTAGCTTAAAAATATTACTTTGAGGCAGTTGACAGATTATTGGTCCACATCTATGTTTGATCTTTCCAAGAGTATACAGTAAAGAGTATACAGTAGTTTTCACTAAGTGAACAATGTCTAAATGAATTGACAACCAATGGACACAAGTTTTAACAGACTTATGGCAAATGAACCAGTCAATGATGGTTTGTTCCAAAAGTGCTTATTCAGAGCTCTGTAAGGAATATGGAGGTATCTCCTAGCTCAGACCTGCTTCATACTAGTCCTCCTCTCCCTCATGTGGGGACCTAAATTGACCTTGTTCTTGGCCCCCTCTACCTCTTCTCCCAGACACCAAAAATAGAACCTATTTAATCCAGAAATATTTTTCATCAGTTTTCTTTCTTAATTATCTTTGTTACCAAGAAATAGTCAAAATAAAAAGAGAACTATATTAGGGTCAAAGTTAGTTGCTACTATTTTATACCTAAGTGTGGCAGATTGAGGAGGTTCCATCAAAGGAGGAGGGAAGAATGTGGGTATAAATGAAACTATCTATTTGCAGTTGTAATATAGAAGATATTATTGAGTCACAAAAGAATTAAGTTAATTTTAAAGACATAGCAAAGCATGGCCAAGGGAAATGAATCATTCAGATAACAAGGTGCAGCTGCCACTGCATTAAAAGTGAGTTAAAGAGAACTTTAAAGGTTTACCTCATGGTAATTAGCATTGGTGATTTATTTATAAGTACTCAAAGCACTTCATTTTTTCTGATTCCACTGAGGGATCAGCCACAGTGAGAATCAAAATAACTTACAGTCAGAATGGCTTGAATTCAAAAGGGTTGCCAGTCCACAGCTCTAGAGGGAGGTCCTGTGGGCTTTCAGACACTGGAGTACAACAAGGTCTGGACACTATGAGGGAGAGGCAAAGGTGGCTACCGGCCACTATAAGTAGAAGAGTGGGGGATTGAGCTTATGGATTGACCATTTGACAAATAATGTGGGTATATTTTAATATTTCAAATACAAGGACAGCCATGGGGAGGCATTCTGACTGGGATCTGTCCCCTAGGATCATAATACACATGTTCATTTAACAGAGGAAACAGTGAGCCAGATAAGGCTTCTCAGGCATTTCAAAGGTAACAGAGAAAACAAAATCTGGTTTCTTTCTTGATAGAGGTGTTTATATTGTATATCATGGCAAGAGAGAGGACTAACGAAAGACTGCAGATTTACATGACCTGAGAACATAAAAAAATGGAGTCATCATTAACTGAACAAGTTTGCAGAGGGAAGGCTTACAAGGACAAGATGTGAGGTGGTGATAAGCATTTGATTTGATAGACTACACATGAGATGTCTACTAACATTTAACTGAAAATGTAGAGTAGAACATTAGGTATAAGGCTCTAGAGTTATAGAAAGGAGTCTGGATTAAAGGCAGAAATTTGGGAGTAATCATAAAGTCACAAAATTAACTGAGAATATCTAGGGTGAATGGATATGTAGAAAAGAGAAGAGTCCCAATTACTGAATCCTAAAGTATTTGAATACATGGATAAATACAGAGCAATCAGCAAAGATTAAACAGAAATCAGAGACAAGAAGAAACAAGGCTTGTGGTGACTTGGAAGACAAGTATAAAAATGTTTCATGGAGGACTGATTGGGTCATAAACTGCTGACTGCTGATAGAGTGACTATATAATTTATTATCCAAATGCTCAAATGAATCGGAGAGTTTAAGTGGAAGTAATAAATCATTAAAACAACACAATAGACACAAATTAGGATTGTCTCAGGAAAAATGGAATGTATAGTTAAACTATTCATAGATCAACTTAGATGCGCTGAAAGCTGATCGTTATGTTCAGCAAAGTAAAGATCATTAGAGACTGTGATAAGAGTAATTTCAGAGGATTGGTGGGGATTGAAGAATGCTCAAGAGAAAATGGGGAGGCGAAAATGGAAGGGCAGTGACTACAGACAACTCAACAAATCAAGGAAAGGAGAACAGTGATAGATGGGAATTGGAGAAGAGAGTCCTCTGTGTGTGTGTGCGTGCCTGCGTGAATATATGTGCTTTTATGTGGGGTTCTTTTATTTAACAGGATAAAGAATAAACCATTATTCCTAGTTTCCAAGTGGACATGTGCTGCAACCATGCCAAAACAATCCGTGTCCAGGACAGGGAGCAGCCAAATGAAAAACCAGCATTGGCTTCACATGGCTGTCAGGCTGTATTTTATACATGGATGCTTTCATGCTCTGAGCTTGTGCAGGGCCATTGGGAATATTTTGTTGCTTACCTCCAGTGGTAAAGTTTAGTACCTTGATAATATTAAACTTCTCAGTCTTTTCAGGACCTAAAATGCTATTAGTCTGACCTGAGTGCTTACCCCAGAAGCACTAAGCCTCACCAGCATGACAAATGAAATAAATTAGGAAATGCTGGCCTGACAATATCCCCTAAATTCTACATACCAGACCGTATTAGGTATGCAAGGGAAGCAGTATAGTCAAGAGCAAAACTAGACTGCAGTTAAACTGTATAGGTTTGGACCCTGCCTCTAACCAGTTAGCCGTGTAAACTTAAGTGGGTTTCCAAATCTTTCTGATTCAGTTTTCTAAACAGAAAAATTGAAATATAACAACAACAGTACCCTACCTGTTCTTGTGAGCAATAGAAGAGTTAACATCCATAAAGCGTTTGCAAAAATAATAAATGCTCAATTAGACTAAGCTACAATAATTTGAATGTTGAACTGAGCAATAGGGTCTCAGTCTTTATTATCAAAGAGCAAATAGGTTCTAATTTCTAGAAACAGTTCAAAAGCTCCAGAAAGAACACCAGAAGAACAGTGCAATATAAGAGGTAAGAGCCCAGGCGCTGCAGTCAGAGAATCTGCAGCAAATACTGGCTCTATTCTCAGTTGTGAGACTTAACTACTCAGTTTCCTCTTCAATAATTTGAGGTAAGTGTCTAAACTCTATAGCGTTGTTGACGATTACATGAAAAATTTCTTGTATAGGGGTGTAATTATTTGATATTAAATCATGTGTTTTTGTTTTCAATTATTTTTTTAACCTTATATTCTTCCCTCCCCCCCTTCTTCCATCCAAGCATATGTGAGACCATAAGATGTGGATTATCTTCAGGGTATACAAAAAACCCAAAGAACCAGGAGTCAAATAACAACTTTGAATCTGCTAGTGATACTTAGGTAAATCTGTAGTCATGACTTTTTAAGAGGTGCTTGATAACAAATATGTTATTCTTTATCCTCTACATTCTGATTCTATTTATTTCCTTTAATCTTAATTTCAAATTTTGGCTTTAAATATAAAGAGCCAGTGCATCAAAACACAGAGTTTATACAACTACTAAGTGAGAAACAAAATTCATAATAACTTAAGGACCAATTTCTAAGCCAAAGGCATTAATTTTAAGGAGTTAAAGGGAAAAATAATCAGGAAAAAGTGATCAGGGTTTAGAAGCTTGTGTTCTTTAAACAGTAGACTTCACACTGTAAAGTAGTTACTTCACACATACACATACTTCCCAAGATGATAGAAACCAGATAGAAATATCATTAAGGTTTAGGGCATCACAAAACAGAACTGCAGGAGATAGTCCCTTATAGAGAAACCTTATGTGCTACATTGTCTGAGTAGCAGAATGTCAAAGTCTGAAGGAGCTATCTAGGCAGGGGGATATGGCACCTTCCCATATAGTCCTGCTCAAATTCTGCATCTGCAAAGACTAGGCAGAGTGGTTTGGCACTGGGGATGGAGGCGAAGGGTGGGGATATGGACTTGAATGTACCATATGACAGAAGTCTGGGTAGAAGCTGTCTCTGAGACCATTCCACTTAGGAAGCAACTAGTTAATGTTTATTTTTAGCAGCAGAGACTTTACTCCTAAGAATATATTTCTAGTCATCTAATGACATCTACGTGGTCCAAACAGAAATACTGCCTTCAGAATCATGGGTGTGATTCATACTATGCAATGCATTACTCTTTGGCAATGCTGAGCTAAGGCAAGCAGTGTGAACAACCACAAACTCATTGAATCACAATATAATAATTTAATTCTTTATGCATTCAACAGCATTATGCTCCCACTGTGCAAATATCGGAATTTTGTTAGGCATGAAAGATATCGGGAAGAATAAAATTTTATTCTCACTCTTAAGACAGAGAGCCCAACAGGCCAACAAGTCAGAACTTAACTTTTTCTGGGCCCTAGACCCTTCCTAGAATCTGAAGAAACTACAGGCTCTCTCACTAGAAGATGCCTCATTTATATTTGCCCTGGAACTCTAGCACATTTCAGGGGATTTCCTATTAAGGAAGCATAAAATATTTTGTAAAAGTTTGGCCATAGAAATATGCTTTGAGAATAATGAGGTGGTGTCCCTAATACTCCTTAGGAATAAGAAAGTGTTCCCTAGAGATATCTCCTAAAGTGAGTCTTAAAGTATAGGTAAGAGTTAGCTGGATGAGGAAGGGTATAAGGAACATGCTTAGCAGATAGAGCTATAATGAACAAAGACACAGAATCTAACAACAGCACAGCAGGCCAATTAAGCTGGTGAAATAAATATAGGCTAGGGATGGGGGAGAAGGAAGTCAAGTCACAGTGAACTTGTTTGTTATGTAAAAATATATAATTCAAATTATTTTTATCAGTTCAGAATTTTGATCTAGTGAAATTTATACAGAATTCTAGTTTATGAAACAGATTTTTAAAAAATAGAGTTTCTGGGCCTCCCTGGTGGCGCAGTGGTTGAGAGTCCGCCTGCCGATGCAGGGGATACGGGTTCGTGCCCCGGTCTGGGAGGATCCCATATGCCGCGGAGCGGCTGGGCCCGTGAGCTATGGCCGCTGGGCCTGCGCATCCGGAGCCTGTGCTCCGCAACGGGAGAGGCCACAAGAGTGAGAGGCCCGCATACCGCAGAAAGAAAAAAAAAAAAAAAAAAAATAGAGTTTCTGTTGTTGAATTGGTGTGTGTTTCAGGGAAACACCGTATTTATCACATAAAATTGCTATCTATGGAGGGATGGGGTTAACTTATTTTTTTTTAATACATCACACTGTTGACCTTGTGGCATGGATTTGAAGGAAATGATTGCAAATAGAAACTAGGAGGCTCTGGCTGTAGTTTAGTCAAAAAGAGGTAAGGACCTGGAGTATCTCTATCTTTTACCCATTTTTTTAAGTGAAAAACTAAGTCAGACAGTACATCTTTCCTTCAGTATTTAAAATCTTATATTTCCTGTAAAATATCCATCTTCAAGTCTTTAATAGCTCAAATCTGTAGAAGCCTAAATATGAATATTTGAGTCCTCAGATTAGCTGTATAAAGGCCACTGTTGAAGGCCAAAATTTGGCTGTTTTCCATGACAGGAGACCCTAATTTGAAAATCTGTTAATTTAACTTCTAGCTTAAGATAATACCAATTTTAAGTGAGATTGGAAGAAGAAAATAATAAATTTATAGTCATTATATTTAATGGCAAGAACTAGGTTTAATAACACTTCTAATCAAGTAATAAGAATGTTGTAACAAATTTTAAATTATACTTTCCTGATCAGTAAAGTTTGTTTCACTCTTTGAAAAATCTGTTTCATGTATCTGGTCTATAACCTGCTGGATTAAGGAATCCAAGTTCACATTACCAGCTCACCATATCTTCAGTCATATTCAAGCATATCTAAATCCCAGTAATGAACCCAACCTAGACTCAAACTGCAGCTTCCCCTGTCTCACGACCCCATCCCCACACTCATCTTGATATAGCCCTTACATAATATAGTACATTCAATGATATTGTTGAATTGAGAAGTTGGCTCTTTAAATAGTTGATTAATAAATCCATCATATTGAGATTCCAATCTCAAATCATGTTAATGATTACTGGAATACTTCATTTCATGTAATATATGCATGACACATTCTTGAAATTCACATAAATTGGTTTTCTGAATACAAAATATTTTTAATGAACTCTGAAGAAGGTTGTGGCACATCCTTTGGGGAAATAAATTCATTCTTCCTAAGTTATATAATTCATAAATTATTTTTATAGGACACTTTCTTTTTTCACTGAAGCCAACCCACTGAGATCATTTGGTCAAAAGAACAGGATGTCATGTACCCACACAGTCCCATTTACAGTTGAGAGAAGATTGAAATTTGGGTTTATTAAAAGTGCGTTCCTGGAAAGACATTACTAGACACCTCATTTTTTACAACACTTACTTCTACTTTATTCACTTCAACAGCCTACACAATGATTCCTTCAAAACTACAAAGTTAAAATAGTCCTTGGATGTTAAGTAGTAGATTTACTGTAAACTACTACTATTTTTTCTGTCATTTTGTATGTGAATTAGAAAGATATGTTAATTGGAATGTATCCAGAGATTGTGACAAAATTGACAGAAAACTCTCTCCTACATGGAATAATTAATGGAATAAAAAGTATTTAGCTTAGGGAAGAAAAAGTTCAGTACAGGCGTAATAGCTCTTTAAGAATATCTGAAAGGTTATTTAATGGGAAAAAGGAGCAAGCTTATTCTAACCCTCCAGAAACTAGACTCACATGTAAGAATTAGAAAAAAAAAGGAAAATTAGAACTTCAAAAAAATTTGCTCTAAATGTGAAAAGGCTGCTTCTCGAAGTAATGAATTTGTAATTAATGGAAATGTTCCAAAACAGCTGGTTAGTCATCTCTCCAGCATCCCTTAGATAAGGAAATGCATCTTTAAGTGCTCCTGATAAATTCCAGCTCTACAAGTCTCTGTATGTAGCAGATTGTAACAATGTCCGTAGTATGTCATAGTTTCCTTTATCAAGGCATGAAGTCTAGTTCCCATTACAGACTAACTCCGGACTTGGTCATATGACTTGTTTGGTCAATGAGATTTCCAAGCAGAGTCTTGGAAAGAACTTGAGCAGTCAGGCTGGTCCTCTCTTGCTGCTTTTGGAAAACTCTACTGTGTAAACAAGGTCATGCAACCCTGCTAGATGCTGCTGTTAATGCATGGAAGAAATGAGCCACTCCAGCTCAACACCCCCACTACCACCATCATGACAAATCATACTCCAGCTAAACTGGCATCTGGATGTAAATGCATGATTGAACCCAGGATACCACCACCATCTCAGAGAAGCCCAGACAAAATTTCCAATCTACCAAATCTAGAGCTAAAAAATTAGTTACCACCAGCATCCACAGTTTTTTGTCATGCTGCAATTTTTAAAAATTGATCACTATATACAAAGAAAACTAATCATATAGGGAAATATGTAGTACTTGAGTAAGTGGTGCAGACAAAAAAAAAGTAATAATCTTCAGAATGGAGGAGGTCATGGAGTCTTGTTGTTGTCAGGGATTTCTTGAAGAGGAAAGACCATAAATCAGAGCTTGAAGAAAGGGCAGAGTATGAATAAAGGGATAATTAGAAGGCACACAGTGTGGAATATTATGAAGAATATTGTCCCAGTTAGGGTCCTTCGATTACAAGAAGAGAAAGTAACTTTGGTTAAAGTAAAGAGAAAGAGGAATATATTGGAAGGATATGAAGGTTAGGAAAAAGACAATGGAGAATCTGAACAAACAGTCCCTTAAAAGGGAAATGCAATAATAGGACAACTATGAGGATCTGAGTGGCAAGGACTGAAGTACATTCTCTTAAGAATACAATTCATGGTATATATTACCTTCAACCTGTTCTTCCAAAATCTGTCCTTGTGTAACTGCCCAAGATTCAAACTCTTAGGAGAGAAGTTCTGACTTGCCTAGGATGTTCACTCATTCACCTTTGCCTAGAGGAGGAAAGGCATCTCAACTGATAATGCAATGAGAGCCATGTATAATGGAGAAGTGGCTCCAAAGGAAATTCAGGAGATTGTTATCAAAGTAAAGAGAAAGAGGTACTCAAGAAGCAACTCAACTGGAGTCCACTACATGTGATTGTTACAGGTTAATAATAGTTAAATTATAATAATAGCTAATGCCCAATGCCACTTTACGTTGAAATATTAACTCAACCCTAGGAGGAATGGTACTAATATCAAACTTATTTTACAGATATGGAAAGGGAGGCTATGTGATTTGTCCAAGGTCACAGAACTATCAAGTGGGCAGAGCTGGGACACTACTCCTGGCTGCCTGACTCCAGATTCTACAATGATAGACTTCTATTCTGCCTCTCAAATGTGAAAAACTTGTTCAAGGAAGTAAAATAGATCAGTAAGTCTGGAGGAAATGTAAATGAGAAAAGAAGAGGTATAAATGCAGCATGCAATTCCACATACACAAATTATATATCCACAAATTAGTCTATTTATGGAAAATATTTTTTAAAACATTATTTTAGAGGTCAGAAGCAAATCAACAACCTCTATTTCACAAAATTCTGTAAGACTAAATACACACACACACATGCATGCACACTCACTACACGTAATTGGGAGTATGGGGTCTGTTCTTTTAAATGTCTACTATCTTCTCATTGAAAATATAGAGAATTCAGTTATTACATATTACCAAAATATTTCATTCCATGTTTATTCATATATTAGAACTCCTATAAAGAAGGTGAGATTACTAAAACAGTGTCATTTTATGTATCTCATCACAATATTGAATAGAGTCAAATAATTAGAAGCTTAGTCAAGCATAATACGTGGTTAGCAGGTGATGGTGTAATCAATCAAATACCACCCTACCTTTGTGCTTGCATATCAAGACACTGTGCTTGCAAATAGAGCGGATAGAACTGATCAGTCTTGATATAGGCAAAGAAAACAAAGCCTTTAAAGAGGGAGACTTCACAATGTGGCAGTCATACCAACACAGCAAATGACTGCAGTAATAATTAGAATTAGTCAGTCTAAGATCTATGTTACACAGTGTAAGAATTTCTTATATCAAATAAGAAATTTTTACTGGATTGGACTCCAAAAATGGACAAATGTACAATAGCAGAGCTGATGTAAAAATTAGTTTTTCACCAACCATTAAACAAGATCAATGACCTATTGTCTCAGTCTTGCTAGCAGTGAGTTTTCTTTATAGTTTGTGACCTGCATTTTGGACATTCTACTACCAAAGTCAAGGTTTGAATGAAATAGCTAATTTTCACACAAACAACATTGACATGTTTGTCACTAATTGAAAAGTGTAACATTATGTCAAAATGACTTTGTCCTTTAACTCAAAGACTACTCCAACTTTCTGAATTTTCAATATATCCACTTAATGAGTAGTATCTATATTCAGCTTAATGCTTTTAGAGCCAAAACATAGTAAAGACTTGAATGATCTTTATTAAATCCCCACTTAAGATGAAGTACCACAAAGCCCTTTGTGTCAAAACACACTTTCAAACTCATTTCCCATAGGAGTGCAAATCTTTTCTTTCTCCCCCTCCTTTACCCACATGCACCACCATGAGCATAGTCAGCAGAAGTCCACAAAGTAAAACTGTTAGAGAATTTTAGAGAAGATGGGGTTGGGATGATTTATGGAGAGTGAGTAGCATTAAGTTACATTTTTTCTCTTTTACAAAATTATAGAAAGCTTATCCATAAAAATAAATGTGGAGAATGGATAAATGCAATCATAATGATCGCTTTAATGTCTCTAATATTATTTTGTTCTAGGAAAAATCTTCAGGTTGGGGAGAAATGCCAGGCCTTGTTAATAAAGAAAACTAATTATGGGGAAAATATTCAACTGAAAGAGAGATGACAGAGAGACCATCTAATCTCGATGTATTTTCTATAATGCTTATGAGGCAAAGTGTGTAATTTCTCTTCCACAGTTTTAAGCCAAAGTTCCTGTAGTATTAGGATCTAGTCCAAGGAATAGCAAAAAAAAAAAAAAAAAAAAAACATGGGAGGCTGAGTTAGAACTTAAGCTTGAGAAGTCAGAGGAAGAGAAGAGTATAAGCTTTGAAATAAATTTTATTGAAAAACAGACATTAATGAAAATAAAACAGGCTAAAAAAAAGTCAAGAAAAAGATGGGGAGAGGTAAGACTAGAAATAAGCTGTTACATTTGGATAAATACACACTGAACTGTTCACAAGAAGGTTCATAGAGCCACTGAGCTAATTAACAAATATGAGAGAAATTTTTTTAAATGCTCAAACTTTAAAATCAGAGTATTTGTAAGGTATTTTGGAAATTGGGGGAAAAGAGAGAGAAAAATCATTTATACCAAAAAGAATTGTTACACAGAAGAAATATTTATGTCTTTATTCAACACTCATTAAACCATACCTCAGCAGTTTATTAAAATCCACTGAAAAACAGAGATAAAGAGAACACTGTAAAATGAGCCAGCACGAAAAACAACACCCATCTCCCGCAAGGGGGAAACAATAAGAATGATGCCTGAATTCTTAAATGAAACAATAGAAGCTAAAAGATAATAGAATAATTTCTTTAAAAGAACTGGATGTATGGTGGCAGGGTGGTCAAACTAGAATTCTATATCAAGCAAAAATATTGTAAGAAAATCAAATAATATTTCAGAGTAACAAAACCTCAGATAATCCATCACCAGCTGATGTAAACTATACAAGACATGCTAAAGCAAGTTTGTTAAGCTGAAGAGAAATAAAATTGAAAGGGATCTACAAGAAGGAATAAGGTAACTGAAAATGGTAAATACTTGGTTAAATATACTATTCTCTTCTCTTTCCTTAAAGTTTTTAAAAGACAATTAACACTTTAAAAAATTAGAAGGATGTACTTCTGGATTTACAACATATGGAGAAGTAAAATGTGTGAAAATGCCATAGAAGATGGAAGGAGGATGTAAGGTGAATTGTACTGTTGTAAGGTTATTCTATAACATAGGGAGTGGTATAACATCAATTCAAGATAGACTGAATAAATTAAGAATACATGTTGTAACCACCAAAGCCATAAAAATAACAGCATGAAAAGAGATATAGGCAAAATGCTGATAAAGTAGGTAAACAGCTAGAAATAATTAATGTGAAAGAATATGGGAAAGGAGAATCAAAGAAATCAAGAGGAATAGGGACAGAGAACAAATAGCAAGATGGTGTGAATCTCAAATATAACAAAAATTATATTAAATATAAGTAGAGTATTTACTAAAATTAAAAGGGAGAGATTTTATGAATGAATTGAATGTGACGATCCAACTACATGCTATATATAAGTGATGCATTTTTCATGTAAAAGCATAATAAGGTTTGAAGTCAGAGGATGGGGAAGTGTGTTCTATGTAAACACTAAGGAGTATTATGAGATATAGAGTGACAATTCAAAAATAACGAAGTAGAAAATCAAGAATACAATCTTAAATGTTGACATAATTAATATGAGCTTCAAAACAAAAGTAGAAAGAACTAAATGAGAGAAATAGACAAGTTCATAATTACAGTTGGAGTATAAAATGTTACACCACCTTGGAGAACCCTTTGGCAATTTCTTACCAAGTTAAATACACACTTACTCTATGATCCAATTATTCCACTCCTAGGGATTTAAACACAGAAATGTAAACTTATGTTTGTGACATATGCTGTACATATTTACTGCCCCAGGTTCGAGTGAGGAGGAACACACCTAAGTCTTGGTGCAAGCACAATGCAACCATGAGGAAAGCATCCTGAGAATGAAATCAGTACACAGAGACAAGTATACCTTGGGGGGAAAATAATTCAGAAAAAAAAGGAAACTGGCATCTTGACTGAGTGAAACCTGAATCCCACCCTACCTCTAGCCTTGTTTAAGCAATTCTGGGATTGTTTCCTTTTCTGTTTTCTTTTTAATTAATTTTTATCAGAGTATAGTTGGTCTACAATGTTGTGTTAATTTCTGCTGTTCAGCCATAATTCTGTTAGAAAACCAGAAATATTCAAGGCTTTCCTTAGATGTGCTTTCCTCATTCGTGAAATAAATGTTTGAATAATCAGATCTTCACAAAGATATCCCCTAAAACATTAAATCCATAATTCCACACAACACTGTCCAGTACCTGAATTGTCCTCTTGTTGCCTTCAAAGAACTCTCATATCCCTATATAAAGAGACAAAGTAATTTATGAGATGGGATTGTTTAGTCATAGAACTGCTTAATAGCAACTCCATGGTCATATATTTATCATTAGATCAGATTAATTATATCCTTTCCAAATAAAGTTTACTTTTTTATTCAACCTAAGGACCAATCTAGATTGATCACCTAGATTATAGTTGCAAGAAAGCAACTCATATGACAGGTGATAGAATGTCCCCGACTTTCTTGGAAATGCCAGTTACGATGGTGTCTGGATGATCTCTGGAAACATATGCAGTATTAGAATAAGCAGAACCAGTTGCCTTCCTTACTAAGTGATAGAATAAAAAAGTAAAGAGGGCATAAAGCTTCCTTATTTATGAGCTTCCATCTTTTTCTCAGTTTCTAATATCCTGTGATACTTTTATTTACCGATTTACAATGCATGAAAGGTGAAACTAACTTAATACATACTTCATGTGTACATGTGCACTTCTATACACACATTGCATGTATTGGACACATCCATAAATTTCCTCTCTTTCATATCTATACTGAGGAATAGAATTTTTAAGCAAGAGCTCAGACGAAAGAAAAGCCTAAGTGGTCACAATACAACTTGTCCATTTGGAGGAGACTTAATTTTTTATTCCCAAGAAAAGGTAGATCTCCTTTATATAGGGAAAAAACACCCAAATGCAAACCTCCCTATTTGTTATCATGATAACAAACAATGGTGTCCTTACACATAAATAAAATAATTATTTCCCCGCGTGAGGTCACATCAAAAGCACGGGAGAGTTCTGCAGATCCAAAAATATTTTCCCGAATGCCAACTACACCACATAAAATATCCAAAGAAGGATAGAAATTCCCATTCATCAGGAAGTTAGAACCTTTAAAATATAAGCAGATCCCCCTGAGAGGAGAACAACCATATCACTGCTGAAATTTACATGTTAGGAAAATACTTGGAGCCAGAATAGTTCTTGAGGACGTGTTATAATTGTAGGGGGCTTAGTAAAAGAGCACTGCATAGAAACAAAAATATTGCCTTTGCAATCAGGTAACCCTAAATTAGGATCTCACATTAACCTTTTTATGAGTTTGTGACCTTGAAAGTCATTTAACCTTTTTGAGCCTTGAAGGGATGCTGTCAGGGTTGGATAAAATTTAAAACACCTAGCGGAGTCTATGACATTCAACAGTCAATAATTATTCAGAGAGAGCAGCAAGGCTTTGAGGACCTAAAGGGAAGAAAGGAAGCAGCCCTGGAGAAAGAAGAGCACAGAGAATAGGAGAGGCTGGAACGTGAAGAGAGAAAGACCAAACACACCCAGTGATAAGTTCCATTTATTTCCTACTGTTGCCAAGGCCAGCCCTGAATGAAACGCGAGTGCCCAGAGTGAGCCTGCAAGCTCTTGTCAGCCCTGCACTCTCTAGCTCACTCACTCACGTTCACAGGTCACAGTATGATAACAACCTTCATTTTAATTTTCAATTGGTTGCTAATATTTGGGATTTACTGTGCTGGACCCTATCAGGTATTGTTAAGGCAAAATGTCATTTAGTGAAAGTGATGGGACCATGAGTTTCCACTGCTAAAACAGAAAGAAGTGTAAGAATTAATTTTCCATGAAATGGAAGATAATTGTTATCTACAAGTTGATCAGAATGTGGTTTTGGAGACTGTCATTGGCTAAACATAAAGCAGAGAGCATACACTCTAATCCATTATCAAAGTCATTCAAGGTCAGACAGTCACTAGTTCTTTTAAAAACAAAATTTTAAAATAAGATTTAAAAAAAAGTAAGAACATAAAGTCAATGTGTCCAAAAAACATTATTTGGAAATATTAGATAATAGCCCAATGATGAAGACTTTCGATGTTATTTTTAGGTAAACATGAGTCAAAGTACAACATCCATTACTTAGTATCTTTTCAGTCTAGGAAAATGTTGCTGAACTCTAACTGTCAACAAACTCAGGCAAAATGGAGGTCACTGTAGTTTTAAATCTTAAAGGACCACTGTGGAAATCAAATTTTAAAATGCAGGTAAAATATTATAGTGCATGCAGAAATACAAAAGATCATGAGAGATTACTACAAGCAACTCTATGCCAATAAAATGGATAACCTGGAAGAAATGGACAAATTCTTAGAAATGCACAACCTGCCAAGACTGAATCAGGAAGAAATAGAAAATATGAATAGACCAATCACAAGCACTGAAATTGAAACTGTGATTAAAAATCTTCCATCAAACAGAAGCCCAGGACCAGATGGCTTCACAGGCGAATTCTATCAAACATTTAGAGAAGAGCTAACACCCATCCTTCTCAAACTCTTCCAAACAATTTCAGAGGAAGGAACACTCCCAAACTCATTCTACGAGGCCACCATCACCTTGATACCAAAACCAGGCAAGGATGTCACAAAGAAAGAAAACTACAGGCCAATATCACTGATGAACATAGATGCAAAAATCCTCAACAAAATACTAGCAAACAGAATCCAACAGCACATTAAAAGGATCATACACTATGATCAAGTGGGGTTTACTTCAGGAATGCAAGGATTCTTCAATATATGCAAATCAATCAATGTGATACACCATATTAACAAGTTGAAGGAGAAAAACCATATGATCATCTCAATAGATGCAGAGAAAGCTTTCGACAAAATTCAACACCCATTTATGATAAAAACCCTGCAGAAAGTAGGCATAGAGGGAACTTTCCTCAACATAATAAAGGCCATATATGACAAACCCACAGCCAGCATCGTCCTCAATGGTGAAAAACTGAAACCATTTCCACTAAGATCAGGAACAAGACAAGGCTGCCCACTCTCACCACTCTTATTCAACCTAGTTTTGGAAGTTTTAGCCACAGCAATCAGAGAAGAAAAGGAAATAAAAGGAATCCAAATTGGAAAAGAAGAAGTAAAGCTGTCACTGTTTGCAGATGACATGATACTATACATAGAGAATCCTAAAGATGCTACCAGAAAACGACTAGAGCTAATCAATGAATTTGGTAAAGTAGCAGGATACAAAATTAATGTACAGAAATCTCTGGCATTCCTGTACACTAATGATGAAAAATCTGAAAATGAAATCAAGAAAACACTCCCATTTACCATCGCAACAAAAAGAATAAAATATCTAGGAATAAACCTACCTAAGGAGACCAAAGACCTGTATGCAGAAAATTATAAGACACTGATGAAAGAAATTAAAGATGATACAAATAGATGGAGAGATATACCATGCTCCTGGATTGGAAGAATCAATATTGTGAAAATGACTCTACTACCCAAAGCAATCTACAGATTCAATGCAATCCCTATCAAACTACCACTGGCATTTTTCACAGAACTAGAACAAAAAATTTCAAAATTTCTTTGGAGAAACAAAAGACCCCGAATAGCCAAAGCAATCTTGAGAACGAAAAACGGAGCTGGAGGAATCAGGCTCCCTGACTTCAGACTATACTACAAAGCTACAGTAATCAAGACAGTGTGGTACTGGCACAAAAACAGAAAGATAGATCAATGGAACAGGATAGAAAGCCCAGAGATAAACCCATGCACATATGGTCAACTTATCTTTGATAAAGGAGGCAGGAATGTACAGTGGAGAAAGGACAGCCTCTTCAATAAGTGGTGTTGGGAAAACTGGACAGGGACATGTAAAAGTATGAGATTAGATCATTCCCTAACACCATACACAAAAAAACCTCAAAATGGATTAAAGACCTAAATGTAAGGCCAGAAACTATCAAACTCTTAGAGGAAAACATAGGCAGAACACTCTATGACATAAATCACAGCAAGATCCTTTTGGACCCACCTCCTAGAGAAATGGAAATAAAAACAAAAATAAACAAATGGGACCTAATGAAACTTCAAAGCTTTTGCACAGCAAAGGAAACCATAAAGAAGACCAAAAGACAACCCTCAGAATGGGAGAAAATATTTGCAAATGAAGCAACTGACAAAGGATTAATCTCCAAAATTTATAAACAGCTCATGCAGCTCAATAACAAAAAAACAAACAACCCAATCCAAAAATGGGCAGAAGACCTAAATAGGCATTTCTCCAAAGAAGATATACAGACTGCCAACAAACACATGAAAGAATGCTCAACATCATTAATCATTAGAGAAATGCAAATCAAAACTACAGTGAGATATCATCTCACACCAGTCAGAATGGCCATCATCAAGAAATCTAGAAACAATAAATGCTGGAGAGGGTGTGGAGAACAGGGAACCCTCTTGCACTGCTGGTGGGAATGTGAATTGGTACAGCCACTATGGAGAACAGTATGGAGGTTCCTTAAAAAACTAAAACTAGAACTACCATATGATCCAGCAATCCCACTACTAGGCATATACCCTGAGAAAACCATAATTCAAAAAGAGTCATGTACCAAAATGTTCATTGCAGCTCTATTCACAATAGCCCGGAGATGGAAACAACGTAAGTGTCCATCATCGGATGAATGGATAAAGAAGATGTGGCACATATATACAATAGAATATTAGTCAGCTATAAAAAGAAACGAAACTGAGCTATTTGTAATGAGGTGGATAGACCTAGAGTCTGTCATACAGAGTGAAGTAAGTCAGAAAGAGAAAGACAAATACTGTATGCTAACACATATATATGGAATTTAAAAAAAATGTCATGAAGAACCTAGGGGGTAAAACAGGAATAAAGACACAGACCTACTTGAGAATGGACTTGAGGATATGGGAAGGGGGAAGGGTAAGCTGTGACAAAACGAAAGAGTGGCATGGACATATATACACTACCAAACATAAGGTAGATAGATAGTGGGAAGCAGCCATAGAGCACAGGGAGATCAGCTCGGTGCTTTGTGACCACCTGGAGGGGTGGGATGGGGAGGGTGGGATGGAGGGAGATGCATGAGGGAAGGGATGTGGGAACAGATGTATATGTATGACTGATTCACTTTGTTATAAAGCAGAAACTAATAAAAAAAAGGGAAAAATATTATAGTGCACTGACTACACACATTAAATGCTTAGTAATTGATAACTGTTGTTATTCTCACTTGCCTATCAGTGCTGAATACTGATAAGCATAAATATAACATTTAAATTGCATAAAAACAAGCATAAATATAACAATATGTACTAAGCTCAGACTAGGAACAAAAATAAACCACCTTTCTTTTTTTCAGTCTACGGTCTTACCCATGTAGCATCTATTAATGAAAGTTTAGTCCATTCTCATAAGTTGTCATTCATAAACCTAATTTAAAGCAAATATTTGAATGTTTTCTTCCTTCATATTAACTTTGAGAAATCTTCTCCCAAAATTGACATTTTATTTATAAAAATACACAGAGGAACTGTGTTTAAAATTAGCATTCTAAGACCTCATTTCACTTGCTGAATAGCCTGACAATTACCATTGCTTCTTGAGAAGCATGATTATTCCCAAGTTGTTCATACATCTAAACAGATAAAATTGCCATAAAATCAGAGAACATACCCTAGTCAAGGGTATGAAGATAAAAGATCTCTCCTGGGAGAGATGATTATTGAGCAGTGTTGCTGGCTGCATAACGATATGCTTTAAATTTTAGAAAATGATCCCCCAAACTTATGTTTACTAACTACAATAAAATACAAGAAACTCCAGGGTTCCATTTACCTAGTAAGATACAAAACAAATGAGTGAAAAAAATGTCTTCTGTCCAGGATTGTCAGAAACTACATATGGAGTGAGAAATGAGAAGGCCAGCTAGAGAATTTAACAAAAAACTGTTTGAACAGTTAAAGAAAACACACAGAATCAGAATTGTTGTCTTATTTTAAATAATGTTATTTTGTTTTTGTACAAATGATAAATAATGATTATAAATATTTGAAAAGTTCAAAAAGAATTTAAAGAATTAAAATATCATTATTACACTGAAAAATTGCATACTCTAACACTTTCAACATTATTACAGACATTTCTTGTACTCAAGCCCCATGTAGATGCATGTATATAATTTTAAACACAGAGAACTATGCCATATATGCTATGCTGTGATCAGTTTTTAAAAAAATAATAGTCATCATGAACATGTATTTATGTCAACAAATAGAGCTTTATACAATAATTTTAAATGACAGGATCATATTCCCTTGTATTTATATTCATTAATACTGGGTAGTGATTTTAAAAGATTGTAGAGGTAGTACAGCCCCATATTTGCAAAATGTAGCTATATCTAAATCAAGTAAACATAATTTCACATAGAAAATATGTGCATTAAAGTTACTTTTTTAAATCTTCTCCATTTTCCAAATTTCTACAATTTATATATATGTATAATAAAAAAATAACCAATATTTTTTTCTAGCCCCATTGTCAGTAGTGGAACTTTGGAAGCATGATTATTACTGTCCTGATATAGCCACTCTGCAGTACACTTAACACTGTCATTTCATCCCAGCTAACAAACAAATCTAAACTCAAGTGTTTTCAACTCTGAGTCAGGATCAAAAAAGGTGCCCATCTTGGTCAAGTCTTCTAGCCACAGATATTGAATATTTCAAAGATGCTCCCTTTCTGATTTCCTTCCATATATTAATGACATAAAACAATATTTTTAATGTAAAGTAGATGTCCAAAACCTTTAGAATGTTGCCTCCAAAGAGCCCAAATAAAATCCATGGGAACTAAAAGAGGTCCACCCTAAACAGGAAATTCCTTAATGTACAGACTCTTTTTTTTTTTTTTTTTTTTTTTTTTTTTTTTTGCGGTAAGCGGGCCTCTCACTGTTGTGGCCTCTCCCGTTGCGGAGCACAGGCTCCGGACGCGCAGGCTCAGCAGCCATGGCTCATAGGCCCAGCCGCTCCGCGGCATATGGGATCCTCCCGGACCGGGGCATGAACCCGTATCCCCTGCATCGGCAGGCGGACTCCCAACCACTGCGCCACCAGGGAGGCCCAATGTACAGACTCTTAAAACACCATTGTTTCTTGATGATCTCATCCATATGTTGCATGAATACCTACTAAAAATTTCTCCAGATCATCCCTCAAGGTGTAACTCTGTAGTCTTTGAATTGTATCTTTTAAAATTATCATCAGGTATAAGATACCCCTGAAAATGACAGAGTATAGGAACATACATGATTCAACATGAATCAACATGAATCAAGACTTCAGATATACTTTGCTGGACTCAAAGTGAAGTCCTTTTTCTCCTTATATTATCCATTATTCAATAAGATTTTGTATTACTATTTAATTATTTATTCATACTAACTAATCTTAACTATTTTTCCCTTGGTACAATAAATTCCTATTTAGATTACTTATATTACTGTGTTTTTAGGAGTTAGGGCACAATTCTCATTATTCTCCTCACCCATTCAATTCACAGTACAGTTTTACAATTTTATCTCCTTCCATCACATAAATAACATTACCAATTAATCATGATGAAACAGGAATCTCTCATCAATATGCTGCTTAATAATACCCTACTGAAAAAAAATCCTATCCCCTCACTAGATGACATTTACTACTACTTTTATACTAACAGCAGACATTTTGAGAGAAATTAAGTGTTATCACATTGGAGAATTTTAAGTATACTGACATATGAACATGACCAACACGGGGCACATCCAGGAATCATCTCAATATGATGATGCACTGGAAACTCAAGATGCATTTAGTAAACTATTTAGAAAGGTAAGTTATTTTATACTAACATTAAGCATTTCTAAGTAGAATATTTGACATAGACAGAACATTGAAATTACCAAATCCAACATCCTCCCTTATTCACCACAGGCAAAAATGAAACAAATCAACTGTAGAAACATTCAGTCTGAATTAAAATGAGTATCAGAGATGCTATAGGAGAGCACTGTATTCATGTATACTAATCTGCATGATCTTCTCATGATAATAACACTTCTGCTTTGAGAGCTGAGGTCTCTATTCCCTCTCCTTGAGAACAACTGAACAAGTCTGTGATTATGACAGATATTAAGTGGAGCTACTTCCAAGATAAAGTTAGAAAATGTGATAGAACCTCCTCTCTCCCTCTTTCTCCTTCCCTCCATCCCCCTTTTCCCTCCTCTGCCCCCCACCCTGGGTGTGGGTATGAGGGTAGGTGTCTTTGGAGCTCTGAGCTGCCATGTAATGAGACACTATCTTGAAGCTGTCATCCTGGAAAGAAGGTGCAGGGACCACAATGAGATAAAGATGTGCAAACAAACCCAGAAGTTCTAGCCCCTAGCAGTTCAAGTACTCCCTGCTCAGGCACCAGACATGAGTGTGAGTGAGCATGCAAATGACTAGAGCCCCTGGCCTTTGAGACACTCTATTGAATCTAAGTGGAATAAAAAGTCTAAGCTCTGCCCAAAATGCAGATGTGCAGGCAAATTAAATGTGTTCACTAACTATGGGTTTATTAAAAAGTCTTTGATGCCAGACCAGAGAGGTCTTTACAATGGGTTGAATGTTTATGATTTTCAAGAACCATCCCAAATTACATAATTGGGGCTATTTTGTGAAAAGTTGCTTCCTGACTTCTTTTGCAGATAAAGAATTCTACAATCTATCATTAGATCCTAAAGAAATTCATAGAAAACACACCCTGCTTTCCTAATCAGATAGAGTTATAGGAAGGAGATACAATGCCTAGTTCCTACATCTCAGTTGGTGCTTGTTATCTAGAAGTCGCAGTGTGTTGCTGGGAAATAGAGAGACTAGATTAACAGAGACTGGTTGCTTTCTCCACTGGATTGATATATGACCGTGAGTAGATGCATAACCCACTTGAACCTCAGTTTCCTCACCAGAAACGTGAGGATAAATGCACTTGCTTGGTTTTCTTTCCAGGATTATTGTCAAAATACTTTTAAACCTCTACATTCACATAAAATGCAAAATTTATAATTACATAAGATTTTTTGTTTTAATTAGCTCAGAGAAATGTGATTCTTATTAAAGTTATTTCCGTAACTCCAGTCACCAAATAAGTAATCATTTCTAACTGTAAATAACAGAAACTGCATTTCCTAATATCTAAGAAATGTTGGACTCATAGTCCATAGTACTTGGTTATGACAAAAAGAATATATTTGTTTTCCTATGATCTCTTGAAAAAGCCTATTTTTATTACCTGCTGAGTTTCACTGTTGACTTACATACTGAAGTTCCCTTACAACACCTGCAAAAGTAATTATGGAAGCCATCTGGAACAAGAGCAGAGGGGCACAACTGGCACCATAATAGATGGTGTGTCAGAGGCACAGTATTAACAAACCCACTCTCATTAAGGGAGGGAGGAAAGTGATTTACCTAAAGGAATCACAATTGTGCATTACAAGGCACAATGGAGTCATATAAGGATCCACTGCTAAAACAGGAAAAGTTTCATCTCTTTTGCTTTATTGAGTCACCAACCTGGGGCCCTTAGTTCATTCATCATGGGGAGCAGTTCAATCTAATGGACTGCATGCGACTGTGCTGGATGATAACTCATTAAGTCACCTTGCAGAAATTAACTCGTGTCTTCAGAATCCTGGAACCATTGAAAAAATACGTAATTTCACCACCAGCTGACCCTAAAATGTCACAGTATTATTTGTGAAAGACAGTGAAATATTAATAAGTTAGACCTTGTGGTTGGGAAAATAAAGAAAAACAAAAATCCAAAATTCAGAATCTTCCCAAACATGTTCTAGCTACTAAATTCCACTTATGAGGGTACTTTTACCATGCAATCATCAATTTCAAAGTAGCCTTCCATATTTTCTTTCCTATCAGAATCCTCTTATTTGATTAATTGCTTCACAAAACTTTGCTGTCGTTTTCCCTGAGCACTGTGAGAAAACAGTAGGAGTAGCTACTTTCTTACATTAGAAATATATCTTGATTTAAGGTGGTGACAGCCTTGCTCAGACAGCTAAAAATACTATCAAAGCTGCATCTCAAGTCATCTCAAGCCTGGATCCCCTCCACCTGGTAGAGAGAACTGTAGATGAAAGACTTTGGGCTGAGGCAGACTTTATCCCTACTTCTGGTTCACATCATGTGCTCAGATGGCTGAATTATTGGCTCAATTTATTCTTTAGAAACGTTGTAGTCTTAATTTTCATTAGCATTTGACTTGGGGCTGCCCCCAAACCTAGCTTTGCTTTCCTGACTTCAGGACTGCTTCTTTTTTTTGACCTCTTACAACCAGAGGATTCTGTAGAACTTCCTTGATCCCAATGCACACCTATGACACAGAGAAATTCAGGATAAGACCTAAATGTTGTTAATTTCATGGTCCAGTTGTCCATTTGGTATGGGAAAGAAATCACAAACTATCATAACACTGAATCATGGAATGTGTAATGAAAGGTGAATGATTTAGAGAGACTACAGTGAAGACCTAAGACCTGTAATGTGTCTTTACTCAGAGTTTGTAAGCTCAAATACCCACAGAGACCATAAATGTAGCACAAAATAATGACATTACAGAGAGGTTGAAGACCAAAAGAAACATCTGACAGAAGTAGCCTTTTAAAACACAATCTGGGCCAATAAAAGTGTCATTCAAAACATGTCTGTGAGTCACACGTATGCTTTATATTCCTCAGTGTGGTTAGTATCAAGGAAGGTCACACAGTGACGCAGCAAGCTCAGTCCAGATGGAATGCTGGCACCTGCTTCAGTTTCTTCCTTTAGCACTTTCTAGATCACCATGACTAGAACCAATGATGTCTCTATCTGTAGGCTCAGAACTCTACTATATGTGGGACACCTCTGGGATGCAGGAAGAGAGGACTTTAGTATCTTTAGCTATCCTTCTTGTACTCCTCCCCAAATCCACTGCATCTTGCTTAAGTTCCAGGCTTCTTTCTGTTTGGCCTGACTGACCATCATGCAGGAACCAGGGCTGACCCTAGGACTCCTAATTCTTCCCAGAGACAACACTTGCCCTTCAATATATGTCTTTCAGTTCCTCATATTTTTCTCCAGTCTGCACCAAATCCTTAACCTGCTTCTGCACCCCAGCCCTTAAAATTATACCCTGAACTCTCTCCCACCTAACCTGGCCCATTAACCCTATTTCTTAAGAAGAGCTTCTTATTGGTACTTATAGAAGTTTTACCCAACCACTGTCCTCATAATGTATACAAAACATTCTTATACTCCTTAAACAAAGAGAAGGATTTAGTGCAAACTTTCCTGTAAAAAGCATCTCTCAACCAATAGGTTCCATAGACTGATTTAGAAAACATTTCTGTGTGATCTGGTTGCAGGTGAGAAAATGCTCCATGAGTCTTATTTGAAGCTCTGAGTAATATACCAGAATGCATTTTTGGTGTTTTAATTGCACTAGACAAAGCTTAAAAATTTTTGATTACTTTTTCTGCCAATGAATTTTTCTTAGACACCAACATTCTATACACTCTATATATGCTGCAAAGCATATAGAAGAAAAGTGATTCACAGTCTTGCACTCAAAGAGCACCTGTGGAACTCTTTAAATGTAGTTGAGGCCAGAAGACAAATAGCCATGAAACAATAGCACAGAATATATGGCAGAATGTAATCACAATGTTTAGCACTATTGAGTTTCTACTGAATTAACTGTGCTGCGTAAGTGATTTCCCAGTCTCAAGACTGCTTATTGTAACACTTTTATCGAATTCTCAGCCCAAGGTCATACAACTGGCAAATGGCACAACAAAGGATGTCTGACTCAAAAGCTGGTGTCATTTCTGCTAAGCCAATGAATTGATTCTTCTCTGTCCATTAATATTCTTGAGTATATTTTAATAATAGAAAGAACAGGGCCACATCATCAGGGATTCCGATTCAGATGAAGATGGAGCATGGGTAAGTTTTCAAAGGGCCACAAGCTATTATGATAAGCCAAGGTGGAGAATCACTGCACTAAACCTTATAACCAGTAGATGGCCCAAACTCTAAAAGGTGATTATTGTCAGAAGAGTTTTCAGAAGGTAGCAATTTATAGTAGGTGAGCTGAAATGAGACAATTTGCCTCTAAAACCAGTTTTGGGGCTTCCCTGGTGGTGCAGCGGTTGAGAATCTGCCTGCTAACGCAGGGGACACGGATTCGAGCCCCAATCTGGGAGGATCCCACATGCCGTGGAGCAACTAGGCCTGTGAGCCACAACTACTGAGCCTGCGCATCTGGAGCCTGTGCTCCACAACAAGAGAGGCCGCGATAGTGAGAGGCCCATGTGCTGTGATGAAGAGTGGCTCCCGCTTGCCACAACTAGAGAAAGCCCTCGCACAGAAACAAAGACCCAACACACAAAAATAAATTAATTAATTTAAAAAAATAAAAAGAAAAAGAGAAATGGTCACATAATTACCATTAAAAAAAAAGAAAAAAAAAAACAGTTTTGCCATCCAGAAAACTTAACTTTCACTTAAACTACTTCAAAGTCACAAAATTAGTTCCATCATTCTTCATCAGGCTCTGTTTTATTTAAAAAAGACAACTGTCCTGAATAATAGGGATACATCTCAGCCTACAACTGTTTTTTATATATAACGTCTTATTTGAATATGACAACAACCTGAAGATGAGGAAAGGGTGTGGCACAGGTAAGACATTTCATGTACCAAGGAGAAAACTGAAACCCAGTGTGGTTACATAACTTACTGAAGGTCACACAACTAGCTAGTGATGCAAACCAGTTCTCACTTCATTATACAGCTCTGGATTAGTAGATTCACACCATTATAACCTCAAGTTACCAAGCGTCCTCAGCAAATTGATGTATTTGATCAATAATTCAAGAAACTACTTTTTGAACAGGGCACAGGATGTATTTAAATTAATCACTTATCTAAGGGACACCATAAAAGCTCTTATAACAGATACAACTCAACCCACATTATCTTAAATAGCCCTCCAAGTGAATTATTTAGACCACAGGACACCTTTGCCCATTAGCTTTTGGTGAAATGCAAATAAACACATTTCTTTCCAAGTCACTTGCTCAGAACATTAATATATATATATTTTCCCAAATGTAATGTACTTAATACATTTCAATCCCTAACTACATGAAGACATCAGAAATCTTCATTTCAGCAAAGGAAAAGTCCCAAATTGGCTTGTTGCTCTCGACAAAACTACACTTTTGGGACTATGTTTTCAACATGTCATTTTAGGATTTTAAAAAAAAAAAAACTACAGAGAAGCACCTCACAGATGGTTACAGAGCAGAAAGAGAAGCTAAAATAAGTGCCTGGTGGTATTACCAATGAAAAGCAGATGTTTGCAGGTGAGCTGGGATCTGAGATTTAAATTCCCAAAGTAACATGATCTTCTGCAGTGGAGAAAAGACTGATGTTACCAGACACACTTGTAGAATCACTGAACACCAAAGAACTAATTAAACATGAGCATCGGCTCCAATCTGTGTGAGGAAGCAAAGAGAAACCCGAAAATTTCTCTTTGTTCATCATTAATGATTTAACATTTCTAGAAAATCTGATAAATGAGAATTCTAGTACTAGAATATTCAAAGAAAATCTTCCAAAAGGGGAATTATATTAGTAATTGGGAAGTGGAGGAAAACATCCCCGTGCTGGAGTCTGTGATATATATTTCTTATTAAAAATCACAATATTTGGTCTTCATCCCACTTTCTGGCACAGAACTCCTAAAAACCCTTAGAATGTAAGTGATGAGAGGGATACAAAGGTATCTTTTGTTATGTTAATGAGGAGACTTTTGGAAAGCCCCTAGGTAACCTCAGGATGGGGGTGGGGGGGTACTGGTTGTCAGCGAAACCAATCCTTGAGTGGAGAGTTAGAACTTTCAGTCCCACCCCTTGACCTCCAGGGAGGGCAGAGAGGGGACAGGAGTTGGAAATTGAGTTTAACCACTAGGGTCTGATGATTTAATCAGTCATGCCTATATCATAAAGCTTCCATAAAAACCCAAAAGGATGGCACTCAGAATGCTTCTGGATTGACACATGGAAATGTGAGGTATGCCTCACATATGCCTACAAAGGGCATGGAAGTTCTTTGTTCCTTGCCTGTAACATCCTATGTATTTCTGCCATTTGGTTGTTCCTGAGTTATGTCCTTTAATAATGAATTGGTAATTGGTTTATTCTAGTGAATAAACTGTATTCCTGAATCCTGTGAGCCATTCTAGAAAATTAACTAAACCCAAGGAGGGAATCGTGGGAATCTCTGGTTTATAACCATTAGGTCAAAGGCACAGATGACAACTTGGACTTGCCATTGGAACTGGGAGTGTGCGTGTTGGGGTTAACACTGGGAAGTGTTATAGGATTGAACCCTTAACCTGTGGGATTTGATACTGTCTTCAGGAAAGAATTGAGTTGAATTGTAGGACAACTACCTGGCATCTGAGAATTGTTTTTTGGTGTATATACCACACACAGTGTAATTGGTGATCAGATTAGAGTCAGAGCAATCTCTCCACATCCTTAGAGCCACACTTTCCATGTGGTCTGTCATCCTCAAGTGGGCTGGTCAGAGCTTCTTCACATGGGCCTTCTTCTCAGGACCAAAAGAGGGTACAAGGCTTTTGAGGCCCAGGTTTTGGTCACATAACATCACTTTGGCCAAATTGTCTTGGTCAAATCAAGCTACAACTTTGCTTTTTAATGGAAGACCTACAAAGTCACATTGAAAAGAAAGCACACAGGGGAACGTCTTACTTATCATTTCAGTCCACCACAGTCCCATCAATTGTAATGTCTGAATTATCCATAACATGACAAGCAAATTGTCCACCTCTTCCCTTACTGCTCTATGTGCTCACTTCCTAAAGCTGCTTCCCTGCTTATAGATGACAGCCCTGCTAAATTGAAAAGGATCACTTGAAGCAGCAACTCAAATTATTTCAGAGTGATCAAATGATGTCCTTAATCTCTTGAACAAGATCTAACCAGAATAATTGAAAAATCATTCAAAAAAGCCACTCCACAAATTCAGCATGGAGATTCACAGCTTCACAGATGAAAATAACTGAGTCAATCATGAGATGGCTTTGTATCAGTCAGGGCTTAATCATGGAAGTAGAGCAACTTTATTATGGGCATAAGAGATGGATAATGGTTATTAGATATGATTAAAAATAGGAGGAGATGGCAAAGTAAAGTCTAAAAGGGTGGTTCAGTGGATCAGGAAAAGAATCACTAACCAGTCTACCTGAAACACTAACTTGGGTGGATAAGTTGAAACCTGTAGGGAAATCTTCGAAGCCAAACATATCTAGGAGGGGGAATGGGATGGTGGTGGGATTCATGGAGATGAACACAGGGAGATAATGCCTTCCCATGGCTCATGACTGTGAATCTTCAGCTGTCCATCGGCTGATAGGCTGGGGCCACTGCTAGTCTGCAAAAGCAGCTGTTGGGGAGACAGAATGAACATGGAGAGGAGGAAAATTAGGAGAAGCTGGTACCTGCAGAGGAGTTCATCATTACCTCCTCACATACCTAACTGTAATGACCTCCCAAGAGTATTGACTTCCTGCACTGCTGCTTTTCAAATCTTGTGTAACTTCCTTTTTATCGCCCAACTTGAACACAAAACCATATAAAGTATTCAGAAGAGTGTAGCACTTACTCTTAAACAAGCTGACACAGCACAGTCTTGCACACATTTTTCAAAGTCATATTTCTGTAATAATATAAATGTATATGATTTTCATAACCAGGAAAAAAGGATCCAAATTTAAGGATTAATGTCTCTTCTAGAACAACGCAAAGATTTTACATGGTTGTTCATTCCATGTTTGCTCCTCTTGTATTATCTCTAAGGCTTCAATATTTTCTTTTTTCTCTGCAGATGACCAAGTTTTCTTCTCATTAGAGTAGTTGTGATGGTTAAATTTTATATGTCAATGTGATTGGGCCATAGTGCCCTGGTATTTGGCCAAACATTGTTTTGGGTATTTCTGTGAAGGTGATTTTTAGATGAAGTTAACATTTATTTTTTTTCTTTTTGAATTTTATTTTTTATACAGCAGGTTCCTATTAGTTATCTATTTTATACATATTAGTGTATATATGTCAATCCCAATCTCTCAATTCACTCCACTGCCACCACCACCCCACATTCTCCCCTTGGTGTCCATATGTTTGTTCTCTACATTTGTGTCTCTATTTCTGCCTTGCAAACTGGTTCATCTGGATAAAGAAGATGTGGCACATATATACAATGGAATATTACTCAGCCATAAAAAGGGACAAAATTGGGTCATTTGTAGAGATGTGGATGGATCTAGAGACTGTCATACAGAGTGAAGTAAGAAAAACAAATATTGTGTATTAACACATATATGTGGAATCTATAAAAATGGTACAGATGAACAGGTTAACATTTAAATATGTGAACTTTGAGTAAAACATATTACTCTCCATGATATGGGTGGGCCCCATCTAATCAGTTGAAAACCTTAATCAAACAAAGACTAACCTCCCCTGGACAGAAGGAATTCTGCCCGCACACTGCCTTTGTAATTGAACTATGGCTTTTTCTCAGTTCTCCAGCCTCCCTACAGATTTTGGACTTATCAAGCCTCCACAATTGCATGAGCTAACTCCTTAAAATAAATAAATAGATAAACAAATCTCTCTCTCTACACCCCTCCCCCACCTTGTTGGTTCTGTTTCTCTGAAGAACACTGACTAAATCGGTAGCCCTCTTGTTCCTTATTCTAAACTCCTTATAAATCATTGTCACTCATTTCATACTGTTCTGACAACAAATCTTCAGTGCTGACTGTGACCAAAAGGCTCTAGATCTGAGTTGTCCAATAGGGTGGCTACTAGTCACATGTGTGGTTCTTTAAATGTCAATCTAAGTAAGTTAAAATGAATACAATTATAAATTCATGTCTTCCCTCACACTAGTCACATTCCCAGTGACCAATGAACAGAGACACACTCAGGTTTGCATGCCCCCTAAGCCTTCACTGTTTGTGACCCCCATTCTGTGCAGCTATCATTCATCTCCTAAACAGTGTCAGCCTCTATGATGCATGAGACACTATGTTAACAAACAGTCCTTACTTCAACATAAGGAACAGAGATAGGATAATGAGATATAATGCCAGGTAACACATCTGTACTCTTCCTAAAACAGTTTTATTTACTTAGAGAGTAGAAAGTATGACTTAAAATCATGTTTTGCCAATAGTCAAGCATTTTTTCCAAGAAGCAATCTCCGAGTGGAAAACTAATTTTAATTATTTATAATTGCCAGCTCTCTGCCTTGGAGGAAATCATTCAAATTTTGCTCCAAGTATCTTTCCATCATTTCAACAGCAAACACTAAGTTAGATTAAGGAGAAAAACCTACAAATAAATAAGCAAATAACAAAACTATTTTATGACATGTATAACTTAGTTTTTTTCTATTCTCTATCCTCAATTAAATTGTGCTTAAAGATTTTTCTTTTCTTTTCTTTTCATTATCCAGCATTGACTAAATGCCCCCAACCCCTTCATTGTTCAAGGATCAACTGTAAAATGAGATCTCATTTCAAGGGTGAGGACATACACTGTGAAATAAATATCATTATCCCTATTTTCTAGGTGAAGATGCTGAGTCTTAAAGAAGTTACATACGTCACCCAATTTCATACAGCTTGTCATCATTCAAACCCAGGTAACCTCACACTATACAGCCTCAACCAAGACCAATTAAAATGCAATATAATTTACATAAATTAGCAATTATCATATACTTAAACTCAAAAGCGGGCATTATTTGTTTAATAATGGTAAGTTAAAACTTATTCTTAACTGTCACAAATGTTATATATTTTGTATTTGATTTGTAATGCAATTTTAATGATATAGTCAGTGATCTAAAACATATTTATCAGATGATATTCAAAATGTAAAATATAAGTAATACTTAAGGGTCTACATATTACTATTATGCTACTTAGTGTAACTACCCCTATCTGCTATGTAAACATACCCCCGAATCATTCTAGCTTAACACAATAAAATGCATTAATAAGCCATGATTCGGTAGCCACAAGCTCTTGAAATGTGGCTAATCCAAACTGAAATGTGCCCTAAGTATAAAATGCACGTCAGGGGCTTCCCTGGTGGCACAGTGGTTGAGAGTCTGCCTGCTAGTGCGGGGGACGCGGGTTCGGGCCCTGGTCTGGGAGGATCCCACGTGCCGCGGAGCGGCTGGGCCCGTGAGCCACAATTACTGAGCCTGCGCGTCTGGAGCCTGTGCTCTGCAGCGGGAGAGGCCGCGATAGTGAGAGGCCCACGCACTGCAATGAAGAGTGGCCCCCGCTTGCCAAAACTAGAGAAAGCTCTCGCACAGAAATGAAGACCCAACACAGCCAAAAATAAATTAATTATTTAATTTAAAAAATGCATGTCAGATTTCAAAGACCAAGTAAGAAAAATGGGTGTAAAATATCTCACTAATACGTTTTTTGGTAATATTGATTACACGTTGTAATGGTAATGCTTTACACATACAGTGTTAAATAACATATATAATTAAAATATTTTTTTAAATAACCCATGAATCCCCAAATCCCCAGTGAGTCTCCCATGTTTTTCACTGTTGCCTGCCTTTCCATAGCCCTAACAGGGATTCAGATTTCATCTGTCTTCAAGTTCTTCCCTCCTTTATATTCTTGTACAGGATCCTCTACTTTTAGTAAACAAAAAGGGTAAGGGAGATAGGAAAGGCATAGAAGTGGACTATATTACTTCTGTCTACTTGCCATGGACCAGGAGTTAGTCTCTTGGTCACATCCAATGGAACAGGTCTAAGGAATATGGACTACGATGTGGATGTCAATGAGTGTCTGTCATGATTATAAAAGGTACTTATAAGTCAAAAAGTTTGGATAACACTCACCCATTAAAGCAGGAATTTGTTTCCTAAGACCCATTTTAGTTTTTCCATGATGCTTTTTTCTCACAGAGATATGGAAAGTTTAAAATGAGCTCCTATGTCAACCCTTCATTTGGATATTGCTCATGTATTCCCTAGAGCAATCACTGAAGTCCAAACTATGGCTAAAGTCCACAGTAAAGAAATCAGAGTTAAGAATTTGTCCTTAATTTTCTATTCTCAAAGCTGACTTCTCTTTGATCTCAATGGAGTTTTTGCTTTGTTTGAAGTTATTGATTAGACTCCTGGATATGCAATGCAAATACATTTGTATGTTTCAAAGCTAGGGTTCAGAGGATAAGTACAATATTATCATTGATAATGTGGGCACAGATGAAGACAATGATAACTAGTAATCATGAGTACTAAGTCTGAGATGATTACCATATATTTCTCCCAAACTGTCTCAATCCCTTGTAACAGTTTTCCTCATCTGTACATCATCTTAATAAGACTTACAAGAATTAACTATTATCACTGTTTTTTTTTGTAATTTCCCAAATATCCTCCACTCTGTACTATTTTTGGAGTCTCCCTTCTCAAGACTGTTACAGAGAATATTTGAGAATGAACAGAATGATCTAGGACTTTAAATTCACAAAAATGACAGCCATTTGTAATCAGCCCCACACAGTCACTGTGTCCCCAAGATAAAAAATGCATTTGCTCCTCCAAATAGAAACATATGGAGCAGAGACTTACCTATTTTTTCAAGTCTAAGCCTGAGTTAATGATGATAAGAGTGAATGAAAATAAAAGTGATAGAAAGTAAGGGGTGGTTAGATCTGCCAACAGAAACTGATTATTCACCCATGTCATTCAAAGTTCTCTTCCAGTCTTAAAATTCTTTAACCCTTTCTGAATTCTAGACAGAATTGGGTAAGCACCTACTATTTACATGGTGCTCTACAGGAAGCTCTCCAGGAATGACTAAGGAAGAGACGGCACCACTGTCATTGTCATTATTATCTTAGCAAACATTTATTGTATAATTACTGTGTGCCAGGCAACACACTAAACCTTCACATGTATTAATTCATTTAATGCTCACTATAAGCCTATAAACCTACAAGGTATTATACTAGTCAGGACTCTTCCAGTTTGTGAGAAACTCCAACTCAATGTAGCTTAAGATAAGAAAGTGGTTGTATCAATAGTTAGCAGATAATGGCAGTTCAAAATACTGAAAGACAACGTTCAGTCTGATACTCAGAATACTTATGTATTCTATTTTTCTCTCTCATTCTCTCCCTTTAGATCAGGCATCTTTCTTTTCTTACAAAAACATGACTCCTCTTCGTGACAGGGATGACAGTCACATATAGCTACAAGAGGAAAGTACCCCTACTTATTCTAGCTGAGAAGCACCAAGGAAGAACACTAATTGGCTTGCCTTGGGTCACATGTTCATTTTTAAACCATATCATAGTTTGGGGGAAGACCTTTTCTGGTTGGCCTATCCTGGTTCCCATGGCAAGCCTTGAGGTCCAGGGAGTAAGTCCCTTTACTGTTGACCACTACATCAGAATCATCTGGAAAAATATTAAAAGTGTTAGACAAGGGCTTCACTGGTGGCGCAGTGGTTGAGAATCTGCCTGCCAATGCAGGGGAAACGGGTTCGAGCCCTGGTCTGGGAGGATCCCACATGCCACGGAGCGGCTGGGCCCGTGAGGCACAACTACTGAGCGTGCGTGTCTGGAGCCTGTGCTCCACAACAAGAGAGGCCACAGTAGTGAGAGGCCCACGCACCATGATGAAGAGTGGCCCTCATTCGCCACAACTAGAGAAAGCCCTCACACAGACACGAAGACACAACACAGCCATAAATAAATAAATAAATAAATAAATAAATAAATAAGTAAGTATGTAAGTAAGTAAGTGTTAGAAAAAGCATATGTTCATTACAGCTAGGCTTTATTGTTTCACTATATTACATTTGATGAAATGAAACTTAGAGAGGTTAGGTTATTTGCCTAACATCATCCCTGTATAAGTTTTGGGGCAGATTTGACCCATTTAAAAACCCATGCTGTGGGCTTCCCTGGTGGCGCGGTGGTTGGGAGTCCGCCTGCCGGTTCAGGGGACATGGGTTCGTGCCCCGGTCCGGGAGCATCCCACATGCCGCGGAGCGGCTGGGCCCGTGAGCCATGGCCGCTGAGCCTGCGCGTCCGGAGCCTGTGCTCCGCAATGGGAGAGGCCGCAGCAGTGAGAGGCTCGCGTGCCGCGGGAAAAAACAAAAAAACAAAAAAAACAAAAAACCCATGCTGTAAATTAATATGCTGAACTGTATTTCCAAATTCTGACTTGGAGCTAGGTATACTGGGAAGACTATCAATGCAGTGTGCGTGTGTGTGTGTATGCCACACTCTTCACTTTAATTCTGGGTGTATACAATATACCATAAGGATTTAAGATATATTTTTGAAGAAAGAAACTTAGGTGTATTTAAAGAAGTGTTTGGAATTGGGTAACCAGAAAGAGGAAAGCGCTACTTTTAAAACATCATTAATATATTTAAAAGACAACCAGGGTTTTGTTTTAGTCATTTTGAATCTTGACATCTAGTTGAGAGAACTTATGAGTTAAAGAGAGTTCAAGTTCAGGCTCAGTACAAGTAATGTACATTCTGTAGTTTATCTAAACCTTCTACCCCACCTATTTTATGCAGTTATTCAAGATTAAATTTATGAAACAAATCTCAACATTTTGAAAAGTTAAAAATATCCCCCAGATGATAGTATTACTATTTTGTATTATTTGTGCCATCTATGCAGAAAGCATGTCACTGTAGTCTATGGATACTTTTCTAAAAATCTAAAATATTACAGCACTTCTATGAGCTGGCAAAGTTTACTCCAGCTAATTTACGCCTCAATTCCTCTTTTGCTAAGTTGTCATTGCTGCTGCTGTCATCCTCCTCCTGTCCTCCTCTACCACTTTCTCCTACTTCTTCTATTCTTCCTCTTATTATTAAAATTTCATGAGGTTGTCTATGGTGTCTAATCCTCTGGGTAAAACTCTCAGATTAAATCCTCTATGCTCAGTGAATGGTTTTGTTTACATCCAAATTTAAAAGTTTCCTTCTGATTAGATCTGTTGACAAAGGTATTCTACTGGTTTTCTCCACACTAGTCATGAATGCATATTCGTCTTTACTTTCTCTACCAAGTCTTTTTCTCCACAACTTAAACAATTCTTTTCACTTTTCCTTACAAGAAATCTCTTTTTCCCTATAATATCTTCAGTCAGCCACAGGTTTACTCCAGATGAAATTTGGGTATTGACTTATAGTAAGCCTTCATCCATTGCCCTAAGGAGATGAGACAATAATGCCATTATTTTCTGATAATTGGTTTAGAAAGTCAACCCCAAGTGCTGCAGGCTAAAACAATGGGATTTATGCTGCACCTCATTTATTGCGACAGTTGTAAGATTCCATGTCTGATTATACATTTGGTGCCGTTAAGATACAGGCAGATGGTAGAGAAAAGGAAAGACATGTTACTGTCAAAGCAACTCTCACAGCATCTCAAAAATCGTTTAATTTTGCCTGAGATTGCTGGTCATGCAGCAGATTATGCATGTTTTTCCATGTCTTATCCTATAATGGAATAAGTGAATAAAAGCAGTGACACGTGGAACCCTGCATTTCCACTAGCTCCCATCCTTGAGATCACTGAATGACCTTCGGTATTGGATCATTGTCTCCTTTGGATAGACATTAATCCTAAGGGGACCAGAACACTGAAATGAGAGGCAGAGGGATCCCCATTTCCTCATTGCCTTTCACCAAATTTCTCTCTTTGAACTCAATATCAAGAGAGAAATAACAAGGAGGAGAGATGAGCAAATTACAAAGACAGTTCCTTAGTGGATAAACCAAGATATAGTGATAAGAAAGTATTATAAAATTATGTGTTAACCACCATGGCACTAGAGTCAGAAATGTTTAATAATGGTTGCATTTATGGGTAAGACTGCGGGTGGGACGCAATGGTATGAAAAAACATTGCTTTTAATTACGAACTACGGCATGTCCACACACATACACACACGCACACACACGTTTGCTATACGTATGCATGCTATTAATAAAAAATATATTAATAATGGTTTAAAATATGGTTGTGGACCAAAGCGACTGAATTTGACATGAAATATGAACTAAGTCTAAAAATAATGAAACCATCTTCCACATACAAACCATATAATACCACTTCGGGGAGGAAAAAAAAGACATGGTTGATGATTTAGGCAAGAAGCTGTTAAATTTTCCAACAAATATCTATCACAGATAGAGGAAAAATAGTGATTATTCCATGGGAACGGACAGAGAGGTTGGAAGGCAGACAGAGATGCATAGTAGTAGAGCAAAAACAGACACAAAGGCAAAGACACAGTAGGAAGTCAATGCATACAGAATGTTTAGCTCTTTGACTCTCTAGTAAAAATAAAGAGAAGAGGCTAATAAATTCTTTATTTCAAGAACCAGGAATCAGAGAGTCCAGTCACAAATTTTGCTTCTCTACCATGATTTCTCGGCTTCCACAAAAAGGTGTGTGTGTGAGTGTGTTTGGAAAAATATCTATGGGGATGCGTATAGTGTGAATGTGAAAGTGGCTCAGAGGAGCTACTGAGCAACCCCCTATATCCGCTAACTTTTAAGACTATATTTATTAAAAAATGAGAATTTTTCACTCTTGTTTTGTAAAAAGATTTTATGCCTGGCTTAAAGGGATTTAGAACATGTTTATGGGCTCTTTTGTTGCATGTTTCTTATTAAATGAAAAAATAAAAATAATGCAGTACTAGTCAGTTTGAACTCCGGGAGCAAAAGTAAAACACATCTCACAGGTGTTAGAGCACTTATAAAAGTGAGAATTATTAACAAGGTGCTTCAGTTTTCTATTGGCTTGGAACTAATAAGAAGATTATATTATCCACCAGGAGAAAGTTTTCATTTTACACCTTTTGCAGAGCTGATGATATTCACAAGGCTGTTTGTATGACTTGATATTTTCAAGTTTCCTGATGCCTGTGGATCTGAGCGCTGTAGTCTGAGGCTCTTTTTAGAGCACACAAGGTTGTGGCTGCTTTTCTGATGCATTTATTTATAAGACATACTCAGCTTATTTGAAATAGTTAAGGAGAACTTGCCTTTGTACCAGCTCTCTGGCTGAGAGCTATAGCTGGTTCCATTCATCCCAACCCAGCAGTAGCTCTGTTTGTGGGAGTGGCTGGCGTGGGTCATATGAGGGTGGGCAAGGATTGTCAGTTACTCCTTCAAAACTAAAACCTTATTAAACCTAGAAAGATTTTTTTTCTAGTTCTATCCCGTTTAAAACTCCTATAGCAACAGGCACAAAGTAGGCTATTGGTTGTGAAGATTTTGTGAACCTCAGAAGCAAGGTTAGCAAAGCTTCTAAACAAAGCAAAGTTTTCTAAAGGAAACTCCACTGGATTTGATTCAATGCATCTTGGGTCAAGCTGAGGAATCTCGGTGTTTAACCATCATCTGAGGTAAATCTGGGAGCTGGGATCTACTTTTTGAGAAATACTATTGTTAATACTTAGAATGATTTTCTAGTATCTGCACTCATTCGTTGGTCAGCCCCTGCTCTTTGAGTCCACTCACTCCCACTCCCCATCCAGCCCTTTACAAAAATTTCTCTTGGCCTTTTGCATGAGGATAAACTGCCCTCAAAGGGAAAGGGTACCCTACAAGACTGAAATGCCTGTCCTGTGTGATAGTGATAGAAAAAAGAGGTCCAAAGAAAAAAAAGATTATCTCATTGTATTTACAATAGTCTGTGAAGAAATGCTTGACCTTCTCCTTTTTATAGTTGTGGAAACTGATGTATAGGAAGCTCAAGTTACTGGGTCAAGGTCCCACAGTTAAGAGGAAGGGGAGAGGCACTGACAGAGGGACCGTAGAGAAAGTTGTATAATATTACAGGAGGGCAGGTTGCAGAAGTCATCATGCGCTGGAGGTCTTTGATTCTCAGTTTGAGGGGTCCATCTCTAGGTAACAACAGATGGATCATTAGTTCTTCAGAGATATCTGTCAAAAACTTGTCTGTGCTACATGCAGCGTGGTTTTGAAAACAAAATTAACAAAAACTTAGTTTTATTTACAAAATCATAAGTGAAAGCCATTCAAGGTATAAAAATCTAAAATATGAGGTCCTAGTCTTTTATTTACTGACTGACAGGTTATGCCTAGCTTATTTGTTTGTGTATGTATGTGAGACAGAGTGAGGGAGAGTTGGGGGAAGGGAGAGAAACTTATAGCAAACAAATTTGGTGCATATTAAAGCAAAGAAAATCTGAGTTGGAGTTTATCAAAAGCTGCCATCTGACATAACACCTAAATAATTATATCTGCTGTCTGTACCTCTCTTCTGAAAGGACACAGGTACATTACAAGTTTCGCAGATCACGTGAAAAAAACTGCAAGTCATTGTTTTTTTTGTTTTTTTTTTTCCCAGTACGCGGGCCTCTCACTGCTGTGACCTCTCCCGTTGCGGGGCACAGGCTCCGGACACGCAGGCTCAGCGGCCATGGCTCATGGACCCAGCCACTCTGCGGCATGTGGGATCTTCCCAGACCGGGGCACGAACCCGTGTCCCCTGCATCGGCAGGCGGACTCTCAACCACTGCACCACCAAGGAAGCCCTGCAAGTCATTCTTATTTCAAGTCTTGGTCACTCTCCAACACATCTTTACTCTATCTCTAAAAATCAATTTGCATTTCACGCTGTGGGGTTGGCTTACTGTCTTCAATAAATAGAACAATGAGGGTGCTCATCCAGCACCTCAACTGTAAAATATGAATCACATTTTAATCCATTAAGATGAACAGGAAAAAAAAAAGTGCTTTACAAATTTCAAGTTTAACCTATATTTAATTTTGGCCAGTACAAAATTCCTAGGTAGTTATGTTTAAACTGCTTTACACTAATGGTTCTTAAGGGTCTTAAGTAATGTTTTAGAAGGAGTATAGTTGTATTTTATAAAACAGGTTACTGATTGTCTAAGGACAATTGAAGATGAGATTTAAAAGTGAGAGGGTCTTTGTGGCAGCATATAATGAGACTTATCTCCTATAGCTGCAGGGCAGAAAAAAAGATGTTCTGGTTTAAAGAGAAGAAAGCTTCCACCAGAGGAGAAGAAGACAAACATTAAGGTTTGGCTCTTGCCCAGGCACTATAAGCTACTTCTGTGGAGAGACTAGTAGACAAAGAAAGAAGTCATTCATCCGGGTGGGGCAATTAACCTCAATCAAGAGAAAGATGAGGGGTTGCTGTTACACAATGGGGACAGGGAAGAAGAGTTTAGATTTCTGTCATATGATGAAGCAGGAAAGCTCAACGTTTCCATGTAGCTGTTCTTGGCACTCCCCTATCCCATTTTTATGGTAAATTGACAAGTGCAGTGGCCATGATCTGAGAAGGACGTGGTTATCAGGGGTTCTCACACCTCAGTGGGAAGGATCTGATCACGCAACCAGGTAAGCCACTTAGAGCAGCAGAGGCACCAACACGAGTGAGGGAAATCTAAATGTGCAGAACAGAAGGAAAATTCAGTGGCAGTGCTAGTCCCCAAACCAGTCCTAGCCAGAGGGGTAAAATCTGTCTCAATAACCATTCTCTTGAAAATTTCCCCAGGAAGAGTCTGACGAGCATCCTAGAGAAGCAGTTTTCAATGGAATTTAGGGGTGCAGAGGGGGAATGTAGTAGAGGTTGTACGTTGCCCATAACCCCTATAGTATCAATTCACTTACTTTCTCAGCTGCCAGGATGATTACCTGCTGAAAGTTCAGGTAAGTCCTCCTCAAGAAGTGCTGGGAACTGACTCACCTGAGGTTAGACTCTTTTCCCCCCAGAGGAATCCCCTGTCAATGATTGGCCGATGTGCCCGATTTTCCTCCGTTTGGAAGGTCTTTGAAAAACCATCCCAATGTCCGTGTCCCTGCGGGAATGGCTGAGGCCTCTGTTGCATCTACATTCCATCCACCTCAGTTCTCTCCCTCACTCCTTTATAGGTATGGTTTCTTGAAAGACTTCCCAATAAACCTCCTGCAAGGAAATTTCAGCCTCAGGGGCTATTTCCTTTGTCAACCCAATCTATGATACTTCCTTTGATTTTTATTTTTTCCTTTTCCAAAGATCTTTGTTTAAAAAAAAAAAAGTTTCCACTTTCTACTCAGTTTTGGAAACTGAACACCTGAAAAACCATATTCAACACCTCCCTCCCCCTCAGTTTTGGCCAACTTCATCCAACCTATAAATGAGCCCGATCAGTTTACTTAGAAAATCTTTCTTAAAACTACCTGTTCTCCAATATCCTAGTAGGAGCTATCATTATCTTTCTTTGGGAACTTTTATTTTTATTTTATTTTATTATTTTTTTTTTTTTGCGGTACGCGGGCCTCTCACCGTTGCGGCCTCTCCCGTTGCGGAGCACAGGCTCTGGACGCGCAGGCTCAGCGGTCATGGCTTACGGGCCCAGCCGCTCCGCGGCATGTGGGATCTTCCCGGACCGGGGCACGAACCCGTGTCCCCTGCATTGGCAGGCGGACTCTCAACCACTGCGCCACCAGGGAAGCCCCTATCTTTCTTTATTGCTTGAAATGTTTCTCCTCCTCTTACCCTTTTAAATTCCTCCTTCACGCTGTGGCGAGTACTCTTTCCAACAGACAATGGATGAGACACCAACCCTTAACCTGACCTAGAGACCCTGGATGTGCCAGCTCTGCCAGCAATACGGGCCTCTGCTCAGCTCTTACCTTCATGTCCTCTGACTTGCCAGGTTTCTTTGAGTTTTGGACCTTTGCACATGCTGCCCCCTCTGCATGGCATTCTCCCTCCAACCAAGCATATGTAAACCTTGAAAGTCTCAGTCTTCTCCCCCATAAAAAGGGACTAATCTGCTATTTATCGGGGCTATTTAAAGATGAAATTAAAAGGCATATATCTGACATATGTTAGTTTTAAAACATTTATTCTGGAATTTTAAGTTTCGTCCTTTAATCTTTTCCTTGTCATTTTTGAGAGCCTCAATATTAAAGGCAAACTTTAAAGGAATGATTTATATCAGTTAAATTCATAACACACCTTGCTGTGAAGCACTTTCAGTGAAATTATTAATTGCTGTCATGTTAATAATATCCCCTAGAATTTTGTGTTTTTGTCAAATATAGATGTTGGCCTGCTATAATTTTCAAAACAACTACTTCGCTTGACAATCTGTTTAAAGAGCAGATAAAAGCCATTAATGAAATTTGCACACTTTCAGGGGCCCTGAAGAAAAAGGAAGATTCCAAAAGAACATTAATTAGCATCTAATTAGTAATAGCAGAGTGCAGTGCTCAATGATTTTAAAATAAATGGAAACTCTGTAAACATATGTATAAGAGAACAGCTAAGTTCTCCTTGAGGTAAGATTAATGTCACTGTAATATATAAACTCTCAAAAAAACCCCTGTTTTGTTAAAGAAAACAAAGTTTCATTTTATAAGTAACCTCAGAATCAAGACATAATCAACTTGTTACAGCAAGAAGGAAGGACATTTAAAGGACTACATAAGCCTGTAAAATGTAAAAGTACAGTGTGGTTCTGAACATAAAAAACACGTATTTAAACCAGCAGCAATGATGTTATTTAAAAATATTTAAATAGAATATTCTATTAAAATATCAACACTGTCAAAAAATCAAGAGAGATATATATTTGATTTTGATCATTAGAAATCATTGATTTTGGTATCAGAGCTAAATTTAAAAAATGCACCTTTAAGGAATAAATTCAATGTTCAGCAGCATAAAAAGTTCCCCTTGGGAGAGCCCTTAAAATTTTCAGCTCTGCATGATATGAATCGCCCTAGCAATCTACACTCTTCTTTTAGTAGGAAGGAGTCATCAAAATAGATGGCAGTGACAAAGATAAAGGGATCTGAGCCAGCAGTTTTGAGCCCTGTCATAGTCCCTTCAACTGAGGGCCTGGACTTTGCACTCAGGAAGATCTGGGCCAAATCCCTCCATTTTTCCTTGTTGGCTGTATAATTTAGCCTGGTTACCTGCCACTTCTAAGCCCCAGTTTCCTCATCTGTTAAATAAAGGTAATAATACATGCTCATGGCATTGTTGTAAGGATGTAATAAGTACATAAAATGGAGAGCCAGATTTAAAGCCAAGCAGTGTGACTCCAGGGGTTTTACTCCTTTTTTTCTGGTTTTTTAATTAGCATGCAATATTGTGTAAGTCTCAGGTATACAAGATGATGATTTGATACACCTATATATTACAAAATGATTACAAAAATAAAGGGAGTTAACACCTCCATACCTGACATAATTATCTTTTTGTGTGTGTGTGAGAACGTTTAAGATTTACTAACTTGGCAACTTTCAAGTATATGATATTGTTAACTATAGTCACCATGTTCTACATTAGATCCCCAGAACTTACTCATAACTGAAGTTTGTACCCTTTGACCTACATCTCCCCATTTCCGCCACCACCCAAGCCCCTGGCAACCACCGTGTACTCTTCATTTCTATAAGTTGAGCTTTAATAGATTCCACATACAAACGATACCATGGAGTATTTGTTCTTCTCTTTCTGGTTTATTTAGTTTTGCATAATGTCCTCCAAGCTTAATCATGTTGTTACAGAAAACAGGATTTTCTTCTTTTTATGACTGAATATTATTCCATTGCACGGGTGTATGAGTGTTGTGTGTGTGTATCACATTTATTCATTTTTCATTCATCTGTTGATGGACACTGAGGTTGTCATGTCTTGAATATTCTGACTAATGTGGCAATGAACATGGAAGTACAGATATTTCTTCGAGATAGTGATTCTGTTCTTTTCAGATATATACCTAGAAGTGGGATTGCAGGATCATACGGTTGTTCTATTTTTAATTTTTTGAGGAAACTTCATACTGCTTTCCACAGTGGCTTTACTAATCTACATTCCCTCCAACAGTGCACAAGTGTTCTTTTTTCTCCACATCCTCACCAGCTCACTTGTCTTTTTGATGATAGCCATTTTAACAGGCATGAGGTAATAGTTCATTGTGGTTTTGATTTGCATTTTCCCACGGTCCACACCCTTGACCCTTACCATAAACTTACAAGTCCTGCTACATATTAAGTGGGCCTAACACCCAGGAACTGCAGGATAGATGCAGGTACTAGTATTTAAAACATACTTGTTTCAAATCTTTGAACACTTGTCCAAAATTGGTCAAGATGATAAGTATTGGGCTGGCCAAAAAGTTCGTTTGGTGTTTTCCATAAGATGCTTCTAATAGTGCTTAGTGGTCTTTAACTTCATTCGAAACAATTTTGTTAGAATGTATTGTGACAGCTGTCATAACACTGAGCATTTTAAAAAAATATCAAAATTGGTGAATTATTGTGTAGCCATTTTAATATTGAAGATGGAAGAAAAAAAGCAACATTTTCCGCATATTATGATTTATTATTTCAAGAAAGGTAAAAACACAACTGAAACACAAAAAAAGATTTGTGCAGTGTATGGAGGCTAATTGCTTTGATGTTTGGGTTCCACATAAGGTAAGTGAAAAAAACTTTCCTGACCATATTTCTGCATGTGATTTTCTACTTAAATGTAATGAAAATATTCTGTTTTTTTTAAAAAAATTGTGATGTGTGATGAAAAGATGCTGTACCATAATGTGGAACAGAAGAGGTCATGGGGCAAGCGAAATGAACCACCACCAACGACAGCAAAGGCTGGTCTTCATCCAAAGAGGTGATGTTGTGTATATGGTGGGATTGGAAAGGAGTCCTCTATTATGAGCTCCTTCCGGAAAACCAAACGATTAATTCCAACAAGTACTGCTCCCAATTAGACCCACTGAAAGCGGCACTTGATGAAAAGCATCTAGAATTAGTCAACAGAAAAGGCATAATCTTCCATCAGGATAACACAAGATGACATGTTTCTTTAATGACCAGGCAAAAACTGTTACAGATTGGCTGGGAGGTTCTGATTCATCCGCCATATTCAACAGACATTTCACCTTCAGATTTCCATTTATTTTGGTCTTTAAAAAATTCTCTTAATGGAAAAAAATTTCAATTCCCTGGAAGAATATAAAAGGCACCTGGAACAGTTCTTTGATCAAAAATATAAAAGGTTTTGGGACGATGGAATTTGAAGTTGCCTGAAAAATAGCAGAAGGTAGTAGAACAAAATGGTGAATATGTTGTTCAATAAAGTTCTTGGTGAAAATGAAAAATGTGTCTTTTATTTTTACTTAAAAACCAAAGGGACTTTTTGGCCAACCCAATAATTGAGCTTGGTCATAATATGTCATACTCAAAGACTGAAAAATAGTCTGGGAAAGAATCAGGTAATCCTGGGAGTGAGGAGAGGGGAAGAGAGGAGAACAAAGCATGAGTAAGAGATAGAATAAGGAATCCAGTTGCTTAGGGCACTTATGAAGTCAGTATGTTATATGTCTGTGTTATTCTTTTAAAATTTAAATAATCATACAATAAAATGCAGGGCTCTTAAGATCTGAAGACCTCATTCTAATGAGGAATTGGTTATAATGGGGTATGGGGGAAATTCCTAGGGGGTGGAGATGTTCTATACATTGTTTTTCATAGTGATTACCTGGGATGTGTACAGCTGATACAACTCATTAAAATGAGTGAGGATAAGAATACTAAGTACTTCATACGCTTTCAATGAATAAGCTAATACATGCAAACCATTCATAACAATAGCTAGGATATAGCAAGTAATCAATAACATGCATTATTATTATTCTCCATATGCTAGTATTGAGTAGCATTCTGAGTGTACAAAGGTGAAAAATTAAGCTTAAGATCGGGACAAGGGGTTAGATCAAAGAGAGACCCATGGGTCAAAACAAGGAGTTTGTATTATGGTCAGATAGCAGCAGGGAGTGTTTTCATTGGAGCATGACATACGCAGATTTTCTGTCACTTGGCCTCACCCTAGCAGCAGTGTGGAGGATAGTTTGCAAAGTGATAGACAAACATGGAGTAAGTCATTCAAAACATCTTGGACATTGCTTTCCTCATCTGTAAAATAAAGATAATACTAAGTGCCTAATATAATTCACAAAGATGGAGTTGACAGAGAAAATGATGGAATGTATAAGAAAGGATGTTGACAAATATTAAGTTCTCTGGAGAACAAGGGTCAAAATTTTGGATGTGTGATGACATCCGGATGCACCAGATTTGCTTACAGATTATGAGCAAGTAGCTCTGATCCAAAGGAAAATATTCAGTAGTAAATAAGCCTAACACTTCCCATTTTCAGCTGCCTATTGGTTCCACTGGTGAAACATGATGGAGGAGAACAATTATATAGCTGTGACTATATTAGCATATTCTAGGCACAAAAAGAATAAAAGAGAAAGGAGAGGAAAAGTTTACCCTGTGCAAGCACTGACAGCTTGCAGGACATTCCAGAACTTTGCAGAACTGTGTAAACTATTGCCTAAATAACTTATAATAATCACTGTAGAAGGAAAACTTGCCCCAGGAGAGGCTCTGAAAATGCCCAGCTAGCCCTTTGCCACTGTTTTCAGTGGCTGTTATTTCTTCTTAACAATTCTTGCTCTGGTGTTGATCATGTTTCAAAGAAACAAAGTGAAGTGAAGATTCCTGTAGTTATAGCCTGAAGTAACTCAATTATCAGTAATTTTAACTTCCATCTTTCTTTAACTAAACAAATGGAAAACTTCCCCATTGCCAAATATATTATCTCTTGCCAATTAAGTCATTAACAGAGGCTCCAGGGCTGAATTCTCCATTGAAAGAAACAGCTTTCTGACAATTCACTTTTGGATTGAGCGCTGATAAGCCTCACCTAAATTTAAGCCAGGCAAACTGAGCAGTTTGAAAGCAAGTCTGAAAAACAAGAATATTGGGTATAGATTTGTGCTGTCCTAGACAGTAACTAGTAGCCAACTATGCCTAGCTGGTACTTGAAATATGACTAGTCCAAGTTGGAATGTGTTGTAAGTATAAATACAAATTGAATTCTGTAACTTAGTACAAAACTTAGGATATGAAATATCTCAATTTCAATATTGATTATATGTTGAAATAATATTTTAGATATATTCAGTTAAAATGTATTATTAAAATTGACCTGTTTCTATTTATTTTACCTTAAAAAGTAGCCATGTCTTAATGTGGATACTAGAAAATATTAAATTACATATGTACAAATGCATTTGTGATTCATGTATTTCCTTTATATAGTGCTAGTACAGACCTTCTATGGTTATATGAGATATGAAATTAAAAGTCACTACAGGGCATTACATAATGATAAAGGGGCCAATCCAACAAGAGGATATGACATTTGTAAATGTTTACGCATCCAACATAGATGCACATAAATATATGAAATAAATACTAACAGAACTAAAGGGAGAAATAGATAACAATATAATAGGGGACTTTAATAACCCATTTCCATAAATGAATAAATCATCCAGACAGAAAAATCAGTAAGAAACATTAGCCTTGAAGGACACATTACACCAGATAAACTTAACAGGTACATACAGATCATTCCATCCAAAATCAACAGAAAACACCTTCATCTCAAGTGCACATGGAACATTCTATAAGATAGATCATATGTTATGCAACAAAACAGTCTCAACATATTTAACAAGACTGAAATCATGTCAAACATCTTTTGACATCAATGGAATGAAACAAAGTAAAATACAAGAAGAGAACTGGAATATTCACAACTATCTGGAAATCAAACAATATGTTACTGAAAAACCAATTGATAAAAAAAATCAGAGAAAAATTGAAAAAAAAATGAGACAAAAAATGGAAATGCAACATAACAAAACTTACGGGATGCAGCAAAATCAGCTCTAATGGGGAAGTTCATAGCAATAAATGCCTACCTCAAAAAACAAAAATCTCAAATAGAAACATAACTTTATGACTTAAGGAACTAGAAAAAGAACAAATGAATCCCTAAGTTAGTAGAAGAAAGGAAATAACAAAGATCAGAGTAGAAATAAATAAAATAGAGACTAAGAAGACAATAGAAAAGATCAATGAAACAAAGAGGTGGTTCTTTGAAAAGATAAAACTGACAAACCTTTAGCTAGGCTCACCAAGAAAAAAAAGAGAGAAGATTCAAATAAAATCAAAAATAAAAAAGGGGATGTTATAACTGATACCCCAGAGATACAAAGGATCAGGAGATTATTATGAATGATTGTATGCCAACCATTAGGACAACTGGTAAGAAATGGATAAATTTCAAGAAACATACATCCTTCTATGACTGAATCATGAAGAGGCAGAAAATGTGAAGACTGATTACTAGTAAGAAGACTGAATCAGTAATCAACAACCTCCCAACAAACAGAAGTCCAAGAAGAGATAGCTTTATTGGTAATTCTACCAAATATTCAGAGAAAAATTAATATCAATACTTCTCAAACTCTTCCTAACACTAGAAGTGGAGGAAACACTTCCAAACTAATTTTACAAGGTCAGCATTACACTGATACCAAAAGCAGACAAGGACACCACAAGAAAATTTAAAGCCAATATCCCTGATGAACGTAGATGCAAAAGTCCTCAAGATATCAGCAAACTAAATTCAACAACACATTAAAAGGATAATTCACCATAATCAAGTGGGGTTTATTCCAGGGATGCAAGCATGGTTCAACATCTTCAAATCAATCCATGTGGATGACAAAATAAAGGATAAAAGTCATATGATTATTTCAATAGATGCAGAAAAAGCTTTTGAAAAAATTCAACATTCACTTATGACAAAAACTTTCAACAAATAGATATAAAGGGACATGATAAAGGCCATATAGGAAAGCCCATAGTAATATCATACTAAATGGTGAAAAGCTGAAGGCTTTTCCTCTAAAATCAGGAACAAGACAAAGATGCTCATTCTTGCCACTTTTATTCAACACAGTATTTGAAGTTCTAGCTAGACCAATTAGGCAATGGAAACAAAAGCATCTAAACTGGAAAGGAAGAAGTAAAACTGTCACTATTTGCAGATGACATGATATTTAGAAAACCCGAAAGGTGCCACCCCAAAACTGTTAGAATAAATTAATTCAGTAAAGCTGCAGGATACAAAGTCAATATATAGAAATCTATTGCATTTCTATACACCAAGAACAAACTTATCAGAAAGAAAATTTAAGAAAACAATTCCATTTACAACTGCATAAAAACAAAATATCTAGGAATAAATTTAACCAAGGACACAAAAAAACAGTATACTGAGAACTACAAGGCACTGATGAAATATACTGAAGAAGTCAGAAATAAATAGAAATATTTTCTGTGCTCATGGATTGGAAGAATATAAAAATGTCCATACTACCCAAAACAGTCTACAGACTCAATGCAATCCATATCAAAATTCTAATGGCACTTTCACAGAAACAGAACAAAAAATCCTAAAACTTTTACAGAACCACAAAAGACACTAAATAGCCAAGGCAATCTTGATAAAGAAGAACAAAGATGGAGCAATCAGGCCCCCTGATTTCAAGCTATATTACAAAGTTGTAGTATTGGAAACAGTATGGTAGTGGAATTAAAAACAGACACAGAAATCAATGGAACAGAATAGAGAGCCCCCAAATAAACCCACATATATGGTCAGTTAATTTACAACAAAGGAGTCAAAAGTATACAATGGGGAAAGGTTAATGCAAATCAAAACCACAATGAGATATCATCCCACACCTGTCAGAATGACTGCCATGAAAAGGACAAGCACAAGTGTTGGCAAGGTTTTGGAGAAAAGGGGAATCTTGTGCTCTAGTGGTGGGAATGTAAATTGGTACTGCTACTATGGATAACAGTATGGAGGTTCCTCAAAAAATTAAAAATAGAACTATCATAAGATCCAGCAATTCCACTTCTGAGTACTTAACTGAGGAAAACCAAAGCACCCTCTCAAAAAGATATATGCACGCTCATGCTCATTTCATCATTATTTAAAATAGCCAAGATATGGAAACAAACAAAATGCCCATAAATGAATAAGAGGATTTTTTAAATGTGGTACACACACACAGACACACACACACACACACATATGTACGCCCACACATGATAGATTATTATTCAGCCATAAAATGAATGAAATATTGCCATTTGAGACAACAGAGATGGACCTCAAGGCCTTTATGCTAAGTGAAGTAAGTCAGATAAAGAAAAACACCATATAATCTCACTTATATGTGAAATCTAAAAAAATTTTTAAAATCCAACCTCAAAGATACAGAGAATAGACTGGGATTGGTGAGGGGGGGACTGGGGGGGGGGGCAAAATGTGTGAAAAAAGGTCCAAGGTCCAAACTCCCAGTTATAAAACAAAGTCAAGAGATATAATGTGCAGCATGGTTACTATATATTGTTAATAATACTGTGCTGCATATTTGAAAGTTGCTGAGAGTAGGTCTTCAAGTTATCACAAGAAAAATAAATTCTGTAACCATGCATGGTGATGGATATTGACTAGACTTATGGTGATCATCTCACAGTATACACAAAGAACAAATCTTTTTGTTGCACACATGAAACTAAAATGTTGTATATCAAATATACCTCAATAAAAAAGAAATTTTTTTTTAAAAAAAGAGAATGGTTTCCTATGGCCAAAGGAAGAATGCAATTTGAGAAGGTACAAATGGTCAATTGTTTTAAAAGTTGTGGGTTGTACTACTTCATCATGGAGAGTGTTGACACAGAACATTTTTGTCAGAGTATATTCTGCTACAGAGTCAGCAGTTTGGGGCTTAAACTCATTAGCTGCTTCCTCCGTCAAATGAGAGTATGAAAAAGAAGAAAAAAGGCAGTACATACATGGATATATATCAGGCTGGTGTAGGATGAGTCAAGGGCAAACTATAAGAAAAGATCTTAGAGCAAAGGACACTGGCAGGAAGATTCTGGCATGTGGCCTGATTGCTGACAAAATTCTGAGTTTAGGGACATCGACTAGAAATTAAAAGTCTGATGGGGGTGGCATATCTAAATGAGCAACACCAAAAACGTCAGAGGATACTGTGGTTTTTACTGCTCAGGGCACACGATACATGAATGCTCATTCTTGAGCAGAGCCTCTTTACTTTAACTCCATTTCATTCTCCCTGTTTCAAGTGCATATTTTTTTGCATTTTTAATGAATTTTTACTGGAGTATAATTGCTTTACAATGTTGTGTTAGTTTCTACTGCACAGAAAAATGAATCAGCTATACATATACATATATCCCCTCTTTTTTGGATTTCCTTCCCATCTAGGTCACCACAGTGCATCAATCAGAGTTTCAGGGGGCGGTGGTGGTGTGATGAACTGGGAGATTGGGGTTGACATGTGTACACTAATATGTATAAAGATAACCAATAAGAACTTGCTGTATAAAAAATAAATAAAATAAAATTCAAAAAAAGCAGTTTTAAGTGGGCATTTTTTATATGTAAAATAGATCATGCCATGCATAAAATCAGGTACCTTGATTTTTTCACTCAATATTATACTCTGAACATTTTCATACATTAAATTGCTTTCAAACTGCCATTTTAATGAGTTATACAATCATTTATATAACATTTTTATTATTATTGGGCATTTGTATTATTTCCTAACATTTATTATTGCAGAAAATATCACTGTGGCCAGCAATATCGAGCCTCCATTGCCTTTGGAAAAAGTGAGCAAGTACCACTCTTTGTGGATTAAATGAGATAGTTAATATTGCAGAGGGCATAACAGGTAGTAGAAATTTCATGAAGTTTTCCTTTTCTCCTTCCTTATAGGGAAGCATCTGTCATTTAAGAGCTGGGGGGACTTAAAGGAAGCCTTTAATTTACTTTAATTCTGGAGAGCAACAGCTTATTTGAGGTGATCTCTGAAGAATCAGCAGCCTCTCTTGGTAACTGGTCCTAAGGATTTTATGTTTCCTGCCTCGCTGCATCCATTTCTCATCCTACTTCCATTCTTTTTTCTTTTTTTTTTCAATTAGAGTGTATTGATCAAGAGTACAGATGCCAGAGTCATACACCCTGGGTTCAAATTTCAATGCCACCATTTACTAACTACAGGATAGCAGTCACATCTGAAGGATAGTAAGGGCTAACAAGTGCTCAATCAATGTTTGCTTGAAAGATAAATAAGTTTATACTTATGCAAGGAGCTAAGTCTAAGATTTACGAACTAGTCTATGGCCTAGCTCATAAACTGGTCATCTCTAGCATGGATTATTGCAATAATCCTCTCATAAGCCTCGGCTGATTTGTAGGGATTAAATGAGATAAGACATTTACAGATTTTAGCATAGGACTCAACACAGAATGCTCATTATCAGCTAGTTAATACAGTGATGATATAATATGCAAAACAATCATTTATTATAACAAATTATTACGGACTGAATAATATATCTAAGGCAGGGAATAGGTGCTGCGGGAGGTACTGGGTGGAGCCTCTGCTATTCAGACACAAACAGTAGATTTGGGGAGAGGGTTAGGGCCAAGAAAAGAAATTCCCAATAATTAAATGGATCATTTCAAACGAAGCAGATCTTTGCTACAGTCCTGACATTGAGTCACATTTTAAGAGAACTCATTATGACAATCAAAAATGACTTCAAATTAATTTAAATCAAGCTTGTAGTCTCCTTATAAATACCAAAGCGAGTTATTGAAACCACTCAGAAAATTTCTTTATTTTTTCAAATCTCTCTCATATGTAAGTTTCCACACTCATTGTGGAATATCCTCAATATGTTCTCTTTTCCTCTATCTCTTCTGGGGAAAAAAATATCTTTTTAACTTAGCACCAGACAGGCAGGCTCTTATGTTTTCTCCCTGCATCATCTCTGGCAGAGCCACTGGTCATTTGTATCAACTTAAGCTCCTGCCCGTTTTTTTTTTTTTAAAAAAAACCATCTTTATTGGAGTATAATTGCTTTACAATGGTGTGTTAGTTTCTGCTTTATAACAAAATGAATCAGCTATACATATACATATATCCCCAAATCCCCTCCCTCTTGCATCTCCTTCCTACCCTCCCTAACCCACCCCTCTAGGTGGTCATAAAGCACTGAGTTGATCTCCCTGTGCTATGCAGCTTCTTCCCACTGGCTATCTATTTTACATTCAGTAGTGTATATATGTCCATGCCACTCTCTCACTCCGTCCCAGCTTACCCTTCCTCCTCCCCATGACCTCAAGTCCATTCTCTATGTCTGCATGTTTATTCCTGTCCTGCCCCTAGGTTCTTCAGAACCTTTTTTTTTTTCTTAACTCCCAGATTCTGCACTATAAAAGAAGATCCAGGATCTGACACAGAAATCAATAATTGCTCCATTAGAGAAGGAATCACAAAGGGGAGGGAGGAGTTCAAACACTTATAAATAAGTGAAAAGTATAAAAATGCTACAAAATAAGTACACATAATAGCTAGGGAAAATATCCTGCATGCTGAGGCTGCGTGGAGGTGACGAGCATTCTGTGAGTGTGAAGTAGGGGTGGATAAGGCAGGAGACTGAGGTTAATCATTCACACCCCCAGCTAAGAAAAGAGGGGCTGGGGCTGGGTTCCCTTCAGGGAGGGTCATGCTTTCTAGTTACAAATTAAATGACATTAGGACTAATAAAAAGTAGGCTGAGAGAGAAGCTGAAAATTACAGCAGTAGCCATCGTCCCTAAGTTAACAGCAAGCTTCAGACAGACATGTGACTCTTGAACAACCAAGTCTGAGTTCTCGGTTCCCCCAAAGCCCTGCTCCCAGGCATAATCAGGCAACACAAAGTACACTGGAACCAGAGTCCTTCCCTGGGATTTCCTCACCTGCAGTGGTGGGGAAAAGTTCTCTCATATGTTCAGAAGTTCTACATCTGTAAGTACAGAACTACCTGCAACCATAGGTCCAAGTTTGTTGGGAAAAGAAGCCTGAAAGAGGAAAGTAATATTCAGAAAAGAGAAAAGAGAGGCATGAAAGAGAGAAACAAGTGGTGATTCACTGTTAGAACGATGGGGCACAGTTTTCCCTGAAGCCAGCCCTATGGTTGACTATGCTGGTTTTTGCTTATCTAAGCCAGTAGATTTGACCCTTGTTTTTGCTTATACTTATTCCACTAGACTTCTCTCACTTGTAATCAGAACAGCCCTTTCCAAAACAAAGGACTTGTAATATTCACAGTAAAGCATTTAAAGGTGAGAAAGATTTGGTGAGGAAATCAAGTAAGCCTTCATGGAGGAGGTGGCATTTAAAAAAAGGTATTTCCCATGGTAGGAAATGGGAGGAGACGTATTCCTGGCACAGGAAATAGTATGGGCAAAGCCAACATAGTTACAAAGAACAGAGTGTATGCAGCGTAGAGACAAATTTGGTCAAAGTCTGAGAGCAAAGACTGTCACATCCTCCCATAGATGTTCCTGTGGCTGACACTTTGTCATCTCTCTGATATCAGCTCAAAAGCTACTTCCTTAAAGGAGCCTTCCCTGACCATCCTATCTAATGTCCCCAGTCACTCACTGTCACATATTTGTTTTGTTGAATTTGTAGCACTTACGCCAGGTGCAATTTTCTAAATTGTTGGTTCATTGCTCAATTGTCTGTCTCCTCTACTGGCCCATGAGGTCCATGGAAACAGGCGCTTTGTTCATCTTGCACACCCCGGTCCCCAGTGCCCACCAAGGAGCCTGCATGAAGCGAGTTCTCAGTAAATGTCTGTTGAGAAAGTGAGTGGGTGATTGAGGGTAGAAAGAAAAGCTGGAGCCAGAAGGTGGGAGCTGCAGAATCCAAACTTTATGCAGAAGAAAATAAAGAACTGGGGGTAACTTGTCAGAGCTATGCTTTTGGGAGACTGACTCATCTGGTGCGTAGGAGGCAAAGACTGAGAGAGGACTGAAAGGTTGGTAGGCTGCCACAGCAAACACACGGGCAAAAGGTAACGTTTGCTGGTTGTGTGAGTTACCTGAGGAATTTTGATTTGTCATAATCACAACAAAGAATGATAAATGCATCATGTCTTTTTCCTTTCCTCCACTTCTCAGGGCTAGACCTCCTGCAGGATCCCATCTTCTTTCAGACAATGTTTTTCCAACAAGCATTTTTAATATCAATCTACAATGTCAATCCCCTCTCCCCCTTCCCAAAAATAATGGCTTTAAAAAGAACAGCAGTGATGGCTATTTGATCAGATAATAAAAGCACCAAACCTGCATTCATGGGTTCCCCAGGCTTCCTGTGTCCCTGGTCCAGAACAGGCTACATAAACTTTTGCTATTCCAACAGCAACCCCTGTACTGCCCTCCTAGATCATGTATGTTCACTTTATGTGTATTTTTTTTTATTTTGCAAGTCTTTACATTTGTTATAAATAGTTTCACTTGTCATAAATAGTATATTGCTATATGGCAAGGTTTTGTTCTTCTTTCAACATCTGATTTGGGGATTTAGCTAAAGTAATATATAACTTGAATTCATCCATTATCATCGCTGTATAGTTGCCCACTGGGCGAGTTGAATATACCAACTTAAATATTTTCCTATTGAGGAACATTTTAGTTCAATAATTTTCTTTAATCTTCCACACAATGCAACACTGAACATGTCTGTATATGTTTCCTTGTATTCTAATGTAAGAAAATCTCTAAAAATTTCTAAACATGAAACTGCTGGATCCAAAGTATGGAAATATTCTACTTGATTAGTCATTATCTTATTACCTTCAAAGACTGTCGCATCACTTATATATTCTTCAGCAGGATAAAAGGGCTCCTATTTTTCCCCACATCCTTGTTAATTCCTTGGAATTACAAGACACTTAATTTTTTTAATATATTCTTACATAAATGTTGGGGATGAATTATTTCACAGTTCCTTTATCTCGTCTATTCAAAAATATTATAATTCTTGGCCATTTGTGTTTCCTCTTTTGTGTCAATTTTTCTATGAGGTTATGTGTCTTTTTGTCTTTGTAGGAGTTCTTTATAAACTTGGAGAATAATCCCTTCCCAACACTGATGCAAAAATACTCTCCTCTATTTTCTTCTTTTAGGCCTCTAATACCCCAGAATTTAATTTTGTGTTAACCTTTTCCTACTCTTCTTATAGTCTCTGTATTTCATTTCCTTCTAACCCCCCTCCAACCTTATCTAATTCCTGACTCTCTACAGGACAGTTTGATTCCCATTTCCTTCATGAAGCTTCCTAATTGCTCCACACCCCACCCCTGCTCCTCCTTCCCTAGAATCCTAAAATATGTGTAAATGCGTTAGTGACTTAATTTTACCTAACACAAGAGTTGTAAACAGATATCGGCAGCATCCAGACAGGTAATCTAAATGGATAAAGCGAGCCTGAATTAAGGCAATTGGGAGTTTGGGAGACTGTTAAAATGGAGAGCAAACGCTCTTGCTAAAAATGCTGAATATTGCAATGACAGAATGTAGGCCTAGTTTTGCCAGATCCTCTGATATTTGTTTTTTCCTGCCAGGAATATAGATTTTTATGTGTAATTCAAAAATATCTTCAGGTAGTGAAAACACTTTTAAAAAGTATTATGTGGGTCAAAATAAAATATCTCTCAGGCAAGATTAGTTTTTTGGCCTCTGACTGTTTCTAGTGACACAGTGATTTGTGAACATTATTTAGTTCCTCAATTAAACCATAACCCCTTTGTGTACAGGAATACTCACTTTGTATGCACACAGACCTCCCCAGAGCCGAATATTGCAGTGTTTCATAGGGGATTCCACAGGGAGTTAAAATGACCCACCGCCTGTCCATCCACTTAGTGTTTCTCATTCCATCCAAACTTATGTCCACAGAAAGGGCAAAGAGACGAGCACATGCTCCCAATGCCCAACACCTTCCTTCACCCAGGCAGCTGAGACTTACTCAAGCCCCAAGCTTTTAAGACGGTTCTGGCCTTCATGCTGGAAAAGCAGTTTCACAGTCCTTGGAGAAGCAAGCATAGGGGTAGAGAGGAGTAGAGTAAGGATTCAACTAGAGGAAGGCGATCTCGTTTTTAAGGAAATTCAAAACATCACCATTGCAGTTTCCCAGTCCTGGATCCTTGCCTTCAGAATCAAGTCTCTCTTTCCCACCTGGTCCAACTCACATACAGCCAACGGGGTGATCTAAAGGTCCATTTTCTGGAGACATCAGTCACAGGACTGAAATCAGAACACTGGATCCCGGGCTGCCTTTCCCCATGAGGGAACTTGGCTGATGGGCTCTGCCTCTGTGACATCCAATCAACCCCTATCTCAGGGAGTCTAGAGACAGGGTCTGACGCTAGTTAGGATCACAGCTTCCCAGGCCAGTCACATGTGACATTGTATCTCAGACACTCTACTTTCTAGCTGGGTGTAAGGGGTTGAATGGTGACCCCAAAAAAGATATGTCCACGTTTTAAACCCCAGAACCTGTGAATGTTAACTTATTGGGAAAAAGATCTTTGCAGATGTAATTAAGGATCTTGAGATGAGAGGATCATCCTGGATTAAGCAGGTGGGTCCAAAATCCAATGACAAGTGCTCTTATAAGATGTACAGACAGAAGAGGATTAGACAGCCACACAGCAGAGAAGGTGATGTGAAGACAGCGGCAGAGGGTGGAGTGATATGGGCACCAGCCAAGGAAGCCAAGGAATGGCAACAGTAATCAAAAGCTGGAAGAAACAAGGAAGGATTCTCCCAAAGAAACTCCAGAGGCAGTGAGGCCTTGCCAACACCCTGCTTTCAGACTTCTGGTCTCTAGAACTGTGAGAGAATACATTTCTGTTGTTTAATGCCACCAAATTTGTGGTAATTTTTTATATGCAGCCATAGGAAACTAATAAACTGGGTGACCTCAGAGATATAATTAACCTCTCTGAGGCTTTGTAGTAACAACTTTTAAAAAGATACTATAATAATAGTCCTTATTTAACTAGGATTTTCCAAAGATCACAAAAGATCAAAGCTAGGGACTTCCCTGGTGGCTTAGTGGATAAGACTCCATGCTCCTATTGCAGGGCCCCAGGCTCGATCTTTCGTCAGGGAACCAGATCCCACCTGCATGCCACAACTAAGGAGTCAGCGAGCCGCAACTAAGACCCAGCGCAACCAAACAAATAAATTGAAAAAAAAAGAGATCAAAGCTACAAAGCTCTGTATAAGTGGTAGGTGTGATTAAATAAGCTGTTGAGTATGAACTCACATTGTAAATGTAAAGAGAGCCACACAAGTATTATTAATTAACATGGTGACCTGCTATTTTGATCTGCTCACCCATCTGTCAGCACCCTAAACCAGGTGACTTTTTTGTTCCCTTCCCAAGGCTGCAAGGTCACAGGAGGCAGAAATTCTCAGCAAAATACCCTCTCCCTTTGATTTTATCACAATTCAGTATGGAGGATGATTTACAGTAATTAAGTCACCTGGTGTAGCAAAGGGATGACTCTCCCCTTTCCTGCTCGAGGAAGACGATCCATCAAAGGAACCTATAAATCAACAGCCTCCAAATTAACTCATGGAAACGGAGGAGAAAGTCCCTTCCCAGCCCACCTTCCTTCCATTTCAGCTAATACATGTCTTCCTTTCATTTATAGGATGTATAATTAAGAAGCTATATTCCTGCTTTAAAGTCCATATAAACTCTTTACATCCACTTCATATGTTTGACAAACAAAGAGCACATATGGGTATAATAAAACAAGTACTTCATAACAATTTAAACGTGTGTTTTGGAGCATTCTTTGCAGAGGAACAAAAAGAGGAAGACAGGAAATAAGACAAAATTACCAACCTTGCCGAGTTAAAATCCAAAAGAACAGAAGGAAATCTCAGATGCTTAAAATGTGGGATGCAAGGATCCGGTCCATAACAGATCTTTGTGAAAATTAGAGAAATGTTTTATTTTTCTTTTTTTTAAAACAATCTTCAACATACTTTTATTTTATTGTATTTTACTTTATTTTTTAACTTTATTTTTGGCTGCATTGGGTCTTTGCTGCTGTGCATGGGCTTTCTCTAGCTGTGGCGGGGGGGGTCTACTCTTCATTGCAGTGCGCTGGCTTCTTTTTGCAGTGGCTTCTCTTGTTGCAGAGCACAGGCTCTAGGTGCATAGGCTTCAGTAGTTGTGGCACACGGGCTTCAGTAGTTGTGGCACACAGGCTCTAGAACCCAGGCTCAGTAGTTGTGGTGCATGGGTTAAATTGCTCTGTGGCATGTGGGATCTTCCCTGACCAGGGATTGAACCTGTGCCCCCTGCATCGGCAGGTGACTTCTTAATCACTGTGCCACCAGGGAAGTCCCTGTTTTGCCTTTTTCAAGTTTCAGCTTCTGCCTGCCTAACTGGGTGCGTGTTATCTGGCAGTTGGCCTCCTGCTGTCCTGCTAGATGGGATGATCAGCAGGGCAGGCTGCCTGTGCATCCATGTGACACTTCTCCACTCCCAAAGTCCAGCTCACACCCTCAGAGAACACTAAAAAGTCTGGGGACTTGGACTCTGTCACATTTATTAGGTATTTTTTAATGTTTCTTGGTACCTAGAACTACCCTGAACAGTATACCAAGAACATAGTAGGTGCTTTATAAATATTTGTTGAATGAATAAATGTGTTACTATCCAATGACAAGTTGGACCTGAATGGGCAACTTGGATAACAGATCTCTCCCAACAGATAAGAAGCCAAAGAGCCAAGGGGAAACTTTGTTTCCAAATTTGTCAGCAAGGCAACATTCCTTGGAACAAAGTAGTTTGGAAAAATCACTAAGGGGTTAGAAGTAGCAAACACAGGACTGTGATGATCAGCATTAACTGCTGATATCAACCAGGACAGTGAGTTTGGAGGCTTGTAAACGGGAAGAGGCCAACACCTGTTCCCATGAGAAAGAAATTCAGTTTCCTGCTCTTTCCTCACATGATCCAGTTGAATTTTCTTTCCCTCATTTCAAACATATCTATCCAAACAGCTTGTCCTGTGTCTTCAGGTTCATAACCAGAGTTAGAACAGACAGACAAACTGAGACCATCTTACCAGCTTCCAAAATTGTATGTGACCAAATTGTCATAATAAATACATTGTATTATATCATCCCCGATAGTTCTCTTTCTCAAGTTGAACTCTGGAATTGATACTGGAAATAGTTTCAGAGGAAAAGAACTTTAATGACAGGTTCTCAGAATTAATTATGGGCCATATGGAAGTTATTCCCTGATATGATTAGATTTAGAGACTTTAACTTAATCTGTTCTCAGTAGTAAGTCAAACAGCATTGGTCTAGATGATAATTAAATGATCATCAAATTAAAGATTGTAATCAAATACCTATAGAAGTCGATGCTGTCCATAAAACATTTTAGTGAAAATAAGGAGTAATTGTGGTTGATTTGTTGCTTTCAATTCACTGGAGAACTTAGAATAAAATTATGAGCTCAGGGCTTTAAATTTCCAGGTCAATGACAGTTTCAGAGACTGAGAAGTTTCTGTGACTGCCCCAAAATAAAACTCATTATCTGTAGCTGCAGGATTGAGAGTTCTGAAAACCAAACTCAAAGTCTAATCATGCAGATTACTGAATGACAACGCATTGAATTTCCAACTTTGTGATGTCTTTTATGTCAAAGTTAAGGCATCCGTTGGGAAGGAATGGGATCCTGGAATTGAGAATGGGGGCGTGTGGGAAGAGTCTAATGAAACAGGTACATTTGACTTGTAAATGCAAAGCAGATCTTCCTCCTCTAAGTAGGATAGTCTTCCCACTGCCTAAAAAATCTTTAAAGCTCTTCTATGAAGTAGATTTGGTACAAGGAAGTGATTATCCTTTGCATTATCTATACACACCACCCCTTACTGCTTTAAGACCTATAACAAGACCCAAGTCTCAGCAGACTATGAGGGTGAGGTACAAAGTGTGACCCCTGAGAAGCTGCAATATATACCAAATCAACTGCATTATTTTGAAAATTTATATGTAAAATGCCTGGGAAATATGTGTGAAAATAAATCCTAAAGATGTATTAGGATTAAAGGAATATTAGTTGGAAAAGGATAAATTTGGGCTCATCAAAGATATTTAGATTTAATATGTTCTTCAAATGCTTTGAGGAGAGTTTCTAATAGTTTGCTTCAATAGTTGAATTAAATTTGACCTCTATATGGCCTATATTAAATAAATTTGAAATGTCATACCCGTTTCAGTAAACTACAGAGAAAGTTAGTTAAAAGTGTAGCAAGAAGCTTTGTGTTAAGCTCAGAGTTGTAAAGACTTAGAAGTAAACATTTCTATTCTTTTAACAAGAAAAGCTATAAAAATGGAAAAACAAAACCTGTTTTTTGTCTCATCAGATAACTGAGGTTTTAGGGCAAACTACCATTCCAAAATCTGGAAAGACAGATACATCTAGGAAGACATAGGACCTGAGAGTTGCTTATCTGGATTCTGTACACCTTTAGATACATAAAGGTAAAACAAAAAAAAAAATTGATAAACGGTTAGTGGCTAAGTGTGTATCAGTGTAAGAAGAAGGTACTGGGGGCAGCAGTCACAGGAAGGTTTCCACAATTTTGCAATTTTAATCCAGTAAGTATCAGTAAGCAGTTTAAATGTAAATGGTTTATACTCACCAAATATAAGGCAGATTTTGTCAGATTAAAAAAAATAAACAAAACTCCTTACATATAAAGCCTCAGCTAAGCTAAAAGTGAAGGAATGGAGAAAGACATACCACACCAGTGGTAATCAAAAGAAAGCTGGAGTATCTATATTAATTTCACACACTAGCTATTTTCTGTGGAAGAAGTAGTATGACTCAGATATTAGAACCAATTCAGAAGGTAGAGCCAAGAGTTTTGGAACATAATTCCCTGTAATAGAAATTAGACTTTATTAAGGAACTCCCAACATGTGCTCTGTTGGATTTCAAAATTACTATTATCTAATGACTCCATGTGCTCCTATTTTCTCCTTTTTTACATTAAAAGGCCTATGGTGATTAGCCTTTATGTCACATGTGTGTATTGCATGTGTCGGGGACAGGTAGCTTGTGTCTTTTGTTCATAAGTCTCCAGATGTGTAGGAGCTGTATTTGAGGAATGGTATCCAAGAAGTCTTTTCTGCACAAGGACTTGACTTAGATGATGGAATAATGGATTTTTAGGTGATGTGGTACTGAGATTATGAGTTTGGAGGCTTTAAGAGGTAGTGAGTGTACTTTTCATGACAGGAGATTGTAAATCACTGAGGTTGGAGGGCAGTCTCTGGGAGCCAGCCTATAGGATAACTCCTAATTACCCTCATCTCCTGAAATTCATGCTCCCCAGCACTGAACTAGGACTGATGGTATGACCATTAGAATATGGTGGGTATGAAGGTGTATGACTTTTGAGTCTAAATTGTGAAAGGCACTGTAGCTTCCACCTTGGCCTTCAGGGTTGTCTGCTATGGGGGAAGCTAGCTGCTATGGACTCTTAAGCAACCCTGAGGAGAAGCCCACACAGAGAGAAAGTAATGTGCCAGCACAAACTTGTTGGCCGTCTAAGTGACCCCCATCAACAACTAACTGAAGTCTCATGAGATATCTCATACCTGAAATACCCGATAGGGTGCCTCACAAACTCTTGACCCCAAAAAACAGAGGAAAAAAACAAATGATCATTTTTCAGAGTTACTAAATTTTAGAGTGATCTGTGAAACAAAAATAGAAAACCAATTTGAATAGATAAAAATGCTAGTTAATATTTCTTGAATCTTCACTATGTACTAGACACATTATTTTCACGGTCCTAGGCTTCATATGGTTGTCAAATTTTATTTTCTTGTCTACCTAATGAAGTAGCTATAAATTACACAAATTTCACAGCTGAGAATAAAACCAAGGTCCAAGAAGTTAAATAAGTACCTAGGCCCACAAAACTAGCAAGTGAACGAGACAGGATTGCAACTCAGGCCATGTGATTCCAGAACCCACATGATTAGACAGTACAGTGTTTAGTTGCTTAACACAAAAGAGTTACATATTATCACTCGTAACAGAGAAACTGATAAATGTGGAGACGTGTAGAAAGGGGTTACTTGGAAATTTTAGGAATAATTTCGTTTGTATTCCATAGGCTAAGCTACTTAGGACCAACACAAAATGTCTTCTGATCCCCCAAATTTCAGCAGTGACTTCACGGGGAAGACATGAGATTGCATTGCTTAGTGTTTTAAGTCATGAAAGGATGGCACCTCATGAAAGTTTAGAGTGGGCAGGAGCCCCAGAGACTGTCAGTCTAGGTTTTTCATTTGATAGTTGAGGAAACTGGTGCCAGAAATATGAAGTCATGCATTGAGTCACTCAGCAACTTAGGGACAGGACCAGGATGAGGTCTACATAGTCCTCATCTACTGCTTATTCCACCATGTGCTTTCTTTTTTTCTTAATTTTTTAAACATCTTTATTGGAGTATAATTGCTTTACAATGGTGTGTTAGTTTCTGCTTTATAACAAAGTGAATCAGCTATACATATACATATATCCCTATATCTCTTCCCTCTTGTGTCTCCCTCCCTCGCACCCTCCCTATCCCACCCTTCTAGCTGGTCACAAAGCACTGAGCTGATCTCCCTGTGCTTTGCGGCTGCTTCCCACTAGCTATTTTACATTTGGTGGTGTATATAAGTCCATGCCACTCTCTCACTTCGTGCCAGCTTACCCTTCCCCCTCCCCATGTCCTCAAGTCCATTCTCTAGTATGTCTGTGTCTTTATTTCCATCTTGCCCCTAGGTTTTTCATGACTTCTTTTTTTTTTTTTTTAGATTCCATATATATGTGTTAGCATACGGTATTTGTTTGTCTCTTTCTGACTGACTTCACTCTGTATGACAGTCTCTAGGTCCATCCACATCACTGCAAATAACTCAATTTCGTTTCTTTTTATGGCTGAGTAATATTCCATTGTATATATGTGCCACATCTTCTTTATCCATTCATCCGATAATGGACACTTAGGTTGTTTCCATCTCCAGGCTATTGTGAATAGAGCTGCAATGAACATTGTGGTACATGACTCTTTTTGAATTATGGTTTTCTCAAGGTATATGCCCAGTAGTGGGATTGCTGGGTCATATGGTAGTTCTATTTTTAGTTTTTTAAGGAACCTCCCTACTGTTCTCCATAGTGGCTGTATCAATTTACATTCCCACCAACAGTGTATGAGGGTTCCCTTTTCTCCACACCCTCTTCAGCATTTATTGTTTCTAGATTTTTTGATGATGGCCATTCTGACCAGTGTGAGATGATATTACATTGTAGTTTTTATTTGCATTTCTCTAATGATTAATGATGTTGAGCATTTTTTCATGTGTTTGTTGGTGAACACTTGCATCTTTAAGTCATTTCTCTCTTCTCACATTTTACTACAGCAGTCAAAAGGAACAAGGCTGCTCCTTCAACAGTTTGCTTAGAAATTTCCTCATTCAAATATCGTTTCATCACTCACAAGTTTTACCTTCCACAAAATACTAAGACACGGGGTTTCCCTGGTGGCGCAGTGGTTGAGAGTCCGCCTGCCGATGCAGGGGACACGGGTTCATGCCCCTATCCCGGAAGATCCCACATGCCGCGGAGCGGCTGGGCCCGCGAGCCATGGCCGCGGAGCCTGTGTGTCCGGAGCCTGTGCTCCGCAACGGGAGAGGCCACAGCAGTGAGAGGCCCGCGTACAGCAAAAAAAAAAAAAAAAAAAAAAAAAATACTAAGACACGAACACAATTCAGCCAACTTCTTTTCCACTTTATAACGAGGACTGCTTTCTTCCAGTTGTCAATAATATGTCCCTCATTTCCATCTAAGATCTCATTTGAATGACCTTTACTGTCCCCATTTCTACCAAGATTCTGTTCATGACCACTTAGGTATTCTCTAAGAAGACAGAGGCTTTCACTACAGCTTTTTTTTTTCTGTGCTCTCACCAGAATCACCATTAACTGTCCCTTCACAGCAGTACAAATTTTTTCTACCATGCATCTCAAAACTCTTCCAACCTCTACCCTTTTCCCATTTCTAAAGTCACTTCCACATTTTAGGTATTTGTTACAGAAGCACCTCCACTTCTAGGTACCCATTTTCTTTCTTAGTCTTCTTGGGATACTCGAACAGAATATCACAGACTGGGTAGTTTACAGACATAAATTTATTTCTCACAGTTCTGAAAGCTAGAAGTCCAAGATCAAGGTGTTAGCAGATTCAGTGTCTGGTAACATCCTACTTTCTGGTTCACAGACAGCACCTTCTAGCTGTAACCTCAAATGGAAGAAGAGTTGAGAGAGCTCTCTTGGGTCTCTTTTATAAGAGCTCTAATCCCATTCAGGAGGGATCTATCCTCATGATCTAATCACCTCTGAAAGGCCCCCACCTCCTAACTTTGGAGGACAGGTTTTGACATATGAATTTTGGGGAGGGGGGACACAAAGATCCAGACCATAGCATGCATGATTTAATCCAATGTTAAAAATTATAGTTTTAGATTTCAGTTACTAATATGAAAGACTGTTAAATCATATCCCTCCTCTCTAAGGAAAGTAGACAAGATAACTCTTTGAATATTTAATATTTGCTAAGAAATGATCTTCTAATGATATCACTGCTAATAGTACTGCATATAGAGTTGTGTTTGCCTTATACTTCTCTTTCTACAGACTAAACAAGGTATAAATCGGACAGCAATGAGTAAGCAGTCTCACATTTATCCACATAAAGGGAGCTCTGACAAAAATACACAAACTTAAGCAAAGGAAAAATGGAAAACCAAGTTGCTGGCATCTTGAATCTGAAAAAAATAAGTACCCTTTGGTGAGATGTGGAGGGATTGTGAAAAGTGGAGATGGCGACTTAAGTTGTTGTTTCAACTGCAACTTTCAATGAAACGACTTAAAGCAGGGATATTGCACAAAACCTAGCTCAGCCAAGAGTTCTCAAGGGGAAGAGAAAAAGCATGGTGCTCCAGAGACTCTAAAATTATATCATTTTATGCTTTTTATGCCTTCCTTTACCCTCCCTCTTCTTTCGTGCCCAACTTCCACAAACCATTGTCCTAGAACATGAAACCTCTAGCTAAACAGTAATCTAGAAACTCCAAGTGGATATCATGGTGTCCTAGGAATCAGTAATATCAATCCTCACTCCCATGGTCTGACATATAAATGGACAGAAAATTTATTTTTTTCTAAATATCTAAATGCCACTTAAAAAATATAACTTGCCTTATTTATTTTTAACTCCAGGGAAATAAACATAAAATTCACCATTCTATTTTTAAGCCTACAGTTCAGAATCATTAAGTATGTTCGTTCATATTCCTGTGAAACCATCACCATCATCCATCTCCAGAACCCTTTTCATCTGGCTGAATAGGAACTCTATACCCATTAAACAACAATTCCCCATTCCCCATCCCCTGGAGCCACCATCCTACTTTCTGCCTTCGTGAACCTGACTACTCTAGGTACCTCATATAACCGGAATCACACAATATTTGCCACTTGTGACTGGTTTGTTTCACCTAGTATAATATTCTCAAGGTTCATTTATGTTGTAGCATGTGTCAGAATGTCCCGAATGCCACTTTTAATGTGGGCTTTCCCTGCTGTAATTTGCTGGCTTAGGGAGAAAGATAAAAATCAGGGCATATCCATCAGACAATAATGGATTGATACACGACCAACACCAAAATGTCAAGTCCCCAAGGGTCTTCAATACAACTCCTTCAGAACCTTCTTCAAAATCAACTCTGAGGGAGACAAGCTCTTGGATATCCTTGTAACAGAAACAGTTATATGTGTACTAAGAACCTTTTACTACAGCTGAAAAGCTTCTCCCACAAGTAATAAACTCATATCCCACGAATAAGACCTCTGTGTTAGGATCTAGCAGAAATTATTGTAAATTCCAAGAGCAAGCAGGATGACAGATCTGAGTTATTGAGCTTGGAACTTATGTGTAGACATCTCTACTTAAATAATTTCCTCCTGGGCTTCCCTGGTGGCCCAGTGGTTGAGAGTCCGCTTGCCAATGGAGGGGACATGAGTTCGTGCCCCTGTCCAGGAAGATCCCACATGCCATGGAGTGGCTAGGCCCGTGAGCCATGGCCACTGAGCCTGCGCATCCGGAGCCTGTGTTCCACAATGGGAGAGGCCACAACAGTGAGAGGCCCATGTACCACAAAACAAAACAAAACAAAATTTAAAAATTAAAAAAATAATAATAATTTCCTCCAGACACTTCTAATTCCAAGTGAGTAGTGAAGTTTTCCTTGTCTCCCCTATCTGCAAAGGACCACTGGACTGTGTGGGTCAACTGGCAAGCACACACATGGATAGGGAGTACTTAGAAGGTTAGAATTCATCTCTACTGCTGAAGTGACCAATATCCTTCCCAGGTGGTCCCTCCCCCAAAGCATCCACACTAGCCTAACAACCCATCACAGTTCATCAAACTTTGAGTATCTATCTCTCCTCAGAATCCCCACTTTCTTTGCTGTCTTCACTGCAGTAGTTTCCCCCTCAACATCCAACTCTTGAACAAAACTCTCCCAAGTTCCCCTACCTCTTGGATCAGAGATATTAGGGGTTTCTTCAGAGTCATTTAACTATTATGGATATATTTGGGATTTGAACACAGATCTGTCTGATCGATACCAATGTTCATCCGTACACATAACTTCCTGTCCTAGTAAGAGACAGGGTTGGGTTTTTAATGCAGACAGCCCAAGAGCAGAATTCATGCATATTCTTAATCATTTAATCACTGTGACCTCTAAAAAGCCCTATAAAGTAGTTGGTCAGACTCTAAGTAGTGAAATTACATTGTCACACACAGTCTCTCTTTTCTCATAATTAACTAAATAATATATTTGTGAGAGAAGGTGATGGATATTTGAAAGTGGATAGGAAGAACTCATAACACTGGCACACGAGGTGGTGATATCGTCATAGAGGAAAACACCAACTGGTGGCTCCAATGGCAGTTTCTAACTTGTGTTCCAGAAATGTTCTAGGCAAGGAGATATTATGTTAGGTTCAAAGCCCAATTAAACTGCTGAGTCAAAGCTTTTACCATGTGCTTTATTCTTTCTTCTTTATTTTCCTTGGCTCCTTGTGAGTATTTGCTGAAGGATGTTGATGAAGTTCAGGAATAAGAGGGGAAGGCAGCTAATGTGGTGGTGGCCTGATCTAATTTAGAACCGAGTAAGGAAGGCAGCTAATAAAAACAGTAGCATGGCAAGATTTGGAGACAAACAGGAAGAGGGCTGAGTGAAGGAGTGGACCACCAGGATTTGGGGCTGAGAAAAGTGAGTATCTGAGCAAGTTTCACTCTGGGTGTTCAGTGCACAGCAAGAACACATATAAGTAGGGTGGCTGTCCTGGTAAGGAGTTGGTAGTGGATTAGAAACACACAGGGTAATGAGCAAATAAGAAAATATACTGAAGATAATGGGAGACAGGTTTCTCATTATTGAGAGTTACAAATGTGGAAAGTAGCAGCCTAGAATGAACCACAAGTTGTTGGATTTGAATTGGAAGTACAGATACAGATATAAACATAGGAAGAGTATGTGTGTAATATATACACACATAATATTTCCAGCTTTATCCACTGAAGTCAGTAGAAAGAGCAAACCTAAATAGCAAAGTCAGTAGAAATAGCAAACCCAGATCTTGATTTTTAAATCCATTTTCCATTAAAATGAACCAGAGCTCATTGGAAAAATAACATTAAGACTTGGATAGTGAATGCACAGATGAAACTGGAATAACTTATTGTGCCAACCAAGAAAAAGAGTTCAGAGAATAATAAAAGGCCCAAAGGACAGAGGAGTGCCCTTGCAAGAGGTTTCTACTGGTCAATTTGGGTAATTTGAGCATAAGAATTAATAATGATAGCAAACAATTAAAATCCATTAAGTAAAATAAAAACTCATGAGTGCATATTGATATAAATATATGTTTAAATAGATGAAGAGGAAACCCTTCTTTAGAGCAAAATGCCCACTAATAAATGTAGGAGGAATGACAGTATTATAAACATTTGATACCTTCTATAGCAATAATTGATTCAGGCAAGAAATAACGATGTGTCAAAACTAATAAGAAATGTAACGAGAAAAAAGAGTTGACAGAATTTCAAATATGTCCCCATAAAACACTTATGTTCTTTTCTCTTTGGAATAATTAATTGTACAAAGGAGAAACTGAAACACAACCTTAACCAAGCGACACTAATGTTAGCACAAATTATGAGACAAATCCATTTGTAGTGGCATCAGATATGATTCAACAAGAACACAGTAATTTTTCTATAATATTTGGGCCAAAATATGTAACCTGGATCCAATCATGAGAAAACTCAAATTGAATAGTGAGCAACATTTGACAAAATCACTTGCCTGTAATCTTGAAAAAAAAATCATGAAAGATTAGAAAAAATGGAGAAATGATCCTCAAACACTAAAAAGACATAACTGAATTAAATACATTATCTTATACTGGGTAATTTCTTAGAGAAACAATGTCGAACACTTCTGGTTTCCAGTTCCACATGGGAGGACCTTGGAGGTTGCTACTCCATCCTATCAAGTAAAAAGCTGAACAGACTGAAAACTCAACCATCCTTGGATCTATAAGAGAATGGGAGGACACAGGGCCAGTCACTGGTCCCAAGACTGGAGAAACGGACAGGCAAATACAGTCAGTCACAGCTTACCAAAACCAAGACTTGCACACTGAAACTTCTATGGGAACCAGTGCCTGCATAGGAACACCTGAACTGTAATTGATGGATTACTTGAAGTTCTGTGCAGACAGCTCTGAGAATTAAAAAATCCAGGGAGACCCAGTCATAGGAGGAGCCACACAATTTTATAAGATTTACCTCCAGGAGCTCAAGCAGGTTCTCACAGTATACAGAGAAAAATTCCCCCATGCTTCTGGCAGGGGGCAGAGGAAAGGAACCATTTTCAAATACTCCAAGATCACTCTGTTCTTAACAAGGATTGTCCTTGAGAAAACTAATTAACCAGAGCTTAACCTACTGGGGTACTATCAGAGCCTAAGTGACTTCAGGAAAGGGAAATATCCAACTTCAGTCCCCTCTATCCTTCCTGCCCTACGTAAGAGGGGAGAAAAAAAGAAACAAACACTTGTGAAGTTCTTAGTCCAGAGCACAAGCTCACTAATCCTATTATTTCCCCATCCCACCCCCCACCATCTCACCACCACATTACTAACAGCCTATTCACAGCAGTTACCTTTACCTGGTTATGTCCAGCTAGCAAAAAATTACAAGGGATACTAAAAGACAAAAACACAGTTTGAAGAGACAGAGAATCATCAGACCATACATGAAGGATGTTGGAACAATCAGACCAAGTATTTAAACTTATAATTAATATGCTAAGGGTATCTGGATAAAGTAGATAGCATGTGAGAACAGATGGACAATGTTCACAGAGAGATGTAAATACTAAGCAAGAACCCAAAAGAAATGTTAAGATCAAAAATATTGTAATAGAAACAAAAACTTTTTTGATTTGCTCATTAGTAGATTGGACATGGCAGAGGAAAGAATCTCTGTGTTAGAGGATATATCAATAGAACCTTAAAAGCCAAAAAGCAAAGAGAACAAAGACAGAAAAAAAAAACACACCAAACAAACAAAAAAAGAACAAAATACCCATGGACTGTAGGACAACTACAAAAAATCATAACACATGCATGCGATAATACCAGAAGGAGAAGAAAGAGAAAGGAACAGAAGAAATCTTTAAAATAATGTCTGAGAATCTCCTAAATTAGTGTCAGACACCAAACCACAGATGCAGAAAGCTCAAAAAACACCAAAACTCTGACAACACCAAGTCCTGGCAAGGATGTGGAGGAAAAGCAACACTCATTCTCTGCTGGTGGGAATGCAAAATAGTACAGACACTTTGGAAGACATTTTGGCATTTTCTAACAAAACTCAACATAATTTTACCATAACATTTAGGAGTCAGGCTCCTTGGTATTTACCCAAAGAAATTGATAACATACGTCCACACAAAAACCTGTACAAAGTTGTTTACAGTAGCTTTATTTATAATTGTCAGAACATAGAAGCAACAAAGATGTCTTTCAGTACATGAGTGGATAAACTGTGGTACATCTATAAAAGGGAATGCTATCCAGCACTAAAAAGAAATGAGCTCTCAAGCCATGAAGGAAACTTACATGCATACTACTAAGTGAAAGAAGCCAGTCTCAAAAGGATACGTACTGTATAATTCCAACTATATGATGTTCTGATAAAGGAAAACTATGGAGACTAAAAATATTAGTGCTTGTTGGAGAAGATGGGGAGGGAGAGTAAAACAGGCAGAGCACAGAGAATTTTTAGGGCAATTAAAATACTCTGTGTTATTATACTGAGGGATATATGTCAAAATATCTATGATATTTTCTATAAAAAAACAATATTGACAAAAATTGTCCAAATTATTGATAGCATTTGTAGATTAGATGGTTGTATTTATTAACATTAAGTTCTTGATTTTGATGTGTTTTATGGATATTTAGGAAAATGTCCTTTGATGTAAAGAATGCACATGAAAAGTATTCAGGGTAGTGAAGGATCATGTCTATAACTTAATCTTAAATGGTTCAAAAATATTGCACATACACACATATATTTATGGCAGATTTAGAGAATTATAAAAGAAAAGGTGGTAAAATGTCAAGAGTTTCAGAATCTAGGTGAACGTTATAGGAAATTTTGGTGTATTATTTTTACAATTTTCCTATAATTTTGAAATTGTCGAAAAGAAAGAAGCAAAATAAAAGTTGTTAAAAGTGTTATCATGTTGATAACTGACAACTTTTCTCCTGGAGAAACATTCATGGGACAAACTACTTCAGGGAAACAACATCTTTTGTATTTTTCCCTGACAAATCACAGCTTAACACACACTGCTATTTTCTGAAGGGCACTAGATGATCGATAAGGCCTTGCTGAGGGAAATTCCACCTACTTTCCTTGATGAATGTAGCAAAGCCACTGCTCAAAATAGGCCACATTTTAAACCTAAACTGTGCAGACAAATTTCATCTGGGTTCACTTTCTAGGGATGCTAACTCCTGTGTCTGAGGATTATAAACAACTGAAATATGGCTTTAAGAAACTTCCACAGATATTTCGTAAGAGGTTTTGAACTGTCACTGCTACATAATTTAGCTGCTTCCCAGGACACTGGCCTAGCAGGAAATCCCTTGCAAAGCTTTTAATTCTGCTTGAACTCTCTGGCACCACCTCATTTCATCTCCGTAATAGCTGTCTTAGTTATCAATATATCGATTCATTAACCTTCAGAAAAGAAACGGTCCTCCAACTATTTTAATGACAATATTTGGTATCAAACATAACTTCAAGGCTGTGTTGAAATCTCTGTGGTCCATTTTCACAATTGTGCTGTTCTTTGTTCACTGCCCCAAATCCCATCTATCCTATAATCCTAATTAAAAATTCTTCTACCCTCTGGAAGAAATCCCTCCCCAATTCCAAAGACCATTGCCCTTTGCTGATTCTTATCCTCTGTGCTTCATCCTCAAGTTACGTATTTACACGTTATCTTCTTTACTAGACTGAGACTATAAGCTTCTCAAAAGCACGTTGAGCTTTGTTCATCTCTGTAGATTTCACTTTGTTGAGAAGATCCCAAAACATACAACTAATTCAATGCATTCTTGTTAAATCGAGGTTATATTTCAAAGATCAACAATTTAAAATCTGTGATAGATTTTAGGGTGTCCTTCTTGATCCCTGCCTCCTAGGATTCACACCCTTGTGTAATTTTATTTTCTAGCTGGCAAGACCAGCTACTTGATTATAACTGATAGTGTCATAAAAGTGACAGGATCCATTTAATTATGTATACTTGGCTACAATAAGTAAGATTATAATAACCATCATAAAAGCAGGCTCTCTCCTGGCTGACTTTGAGGAAGGAAGTAGTCCTGTTGAGAAGGCTTTGTAACAAGGGGTTGAGGTAACAGTCTGCAAGAAAATGAGGCCCTCAATCTCATAGCTTGCAAGAATTAAATACTGCCAACAATCATGTAAGCCTGGAAGCAAATCTTTTTCAAGTTGAGCTTCAGATAAAACCATAGCCCCACCTGATGCCACGATTGCAATAAAATACTGTTAAAGTCGACTTCATTTTCCATTTCTATGTTTCCAGTCCCCGATATCATTTTTGAGACAAGACCCTCAACCTATTTTCCTTTCCTCATCTCCCTACCCCAAAGAACCAGTGACTCATAAAATCCAGATTAATTATAAAATGTGTTTTGCCATTGAAATAAAGTTTCCAGGCAAAATTCTGGAAATGCGGTTGATAATCTCTCTCTCATTTCAATCTCAAGCACTCTCTACCTTTGGAACACTTTCCTTTCATTTGAAATATATATTTTCTGTCCTTGTCCATTCTTTAGTTTGTCTCTATATGTTATGTCTTCTCTTTTCAGAGAGGCAAAGTGGCTCTTTGGGATTAAGTTCAGTTTCTGGCAGAGAGAAAGTCCTCCACACATTTTTTTCCAGATAAAAATTCAGAGGTCAACAACTTTGAAATCATATAATGGTGTTGTCTAATCTACCCTCTATTACAGAGACCAAATAAAGCATAGTACTGAGGTTGGCACCTAAAGTTTTCAGATTCTAGAGAGTTTCTGGAAATGCTTGTTGGTAAATAGAATACTACTGCTCTTTTAAAATGCATTGGAAAAGTGAGAAGAACCAATGCCCAAATAAGGGTAGCAAATGCAGACCCATGATATTCATGAAGCATTTGCCATAGGTGTAATGGTTTATGCTGCTGTCTTATTCTTTATGGTCCTTGATCAAAGTCCAGGGATGAGCTGGGAGCTCACAGAGGATCACTTATCCCTAAGATGTTTTGTTCTATCTTGGAAGGTCAGTAAAACTGCCTTAAGTATAGAGTTCAGGCTCATCCCTGAGTCTCATGGGGCCAAGAGAGTCTCTTCCCTTGGAAAAAACACAGTAATGAGGATCAAAGTAAATCAGCTATTCTATCTTGTGTTTCATGTAAGCAAATAAAGCTGCATACATCTCTCTATGGTAGAGATGAAATGACAAGATGTCAATGTATGTGGTAAATGATAAAAGAATAGGTATAGCTGGAAACTGTTGTTAATGTTAATTATTACTAGTGAACACTGACTAGGTCCTAGTATAATATTATGCTGGACACTTAAGCACCTAACTCACTTTATCTTCCCTGAAACTTTATGCAATTAAGTATTATCAGTACAGTACAGGTGAGAAGATGCAGGCACAGAAAGACTGCAGTTTAAACCTTTCCCAGGCCTAGTGAACACCAGAGCCAGGATTCACACTCAGCTTTCTCTGTTCCTCAAATCCACATTCTATAAATTGTTCATTTATTTTGTCTTGCCATTATCTGCCTTTGGATTCATATTTACCAGGTAAGAAAATCCATTAAAATATATTAAAAATTATTTTCCAATAAGGTTTTGGGACTGAAAGCAGTATCTACCCTACCCGAGTCTTCATGCCAATTCATAAAATAAAACCACGACCATGAGAGTCTCACTGCGATGCTATCAAGAATGAACTTTAGAACTTAACGGAGATGGGGCCATAAGACATACAAGGGAGCAGCCGAGATGAGTAAGAAGGTGTCAATTTCACATGGTCCCATCTTGGATTATAACTTTACTCCCTGTGATGCCTTCCCATTCCTCACCTTTGAAGGTATGGGAGTGAGGAGAGGTTCATTAACATAAGCCACTGCTCCTGCCTGCTGAAAAGATGATGGTCATAAACTGCAGGCTAGGCACCTATGAAAACTGAAATGAGAGACCATGACTCCCCTGAGAAGACTGAGGAAAAGTCTCCATCTATTTATTTGAGAGCTGCTCAAACTATCCTGAGGAAATTTCCTTTTCTGGCCAAAAGCTACATTCTCTGAGGTAAGACTATCATGTCTCTTATTTTAAAATACATGTGAAAATATGTTCATGAGCACATACATGGGAACAAACACAATCACATACATGTGCACACCATGTACATGCACCCTAACTTTATCTTGGAAAAGAGAAAGCACCGACAGGCATCATCTCCCAGAATGTGAGTATGAAAGAATCGAGCATTAAAGCATGGGGAGAGGTGGGTCTCAGTCTAACAGACTGCAATTCAAACTCTAGCTCTTTTATATATTATCAGTACAATCTTGGAAAATAACCTTGTCTCTGATTCTTAATTTACCATCTATAAAAATAAGGACAAAAATACCTACCTCCTGGTGTTGCCATGAGGACTTAGTTAAATAGCAGAATGCATGTTAAAAAAGAAAAAATATATATTTAGCACATAAGCTGGCATGGAGTAATCCCTCAACAAATGCTTTTCTTAGAGTGTGTGAGTTTCTGATTTCCAATGAAGAGATAGGCTTCTATAAGTGTGAAAGGGAAAAGGCTGGGTTTTTGGTTCAAAAGAGAAAAATGATGACAAGGTACTAGCTTGCAGGTCCTGAGACATGAAGTCTCTCTTGCCTTCTGAGCCAGCTTCGTTTCAGCAAACATGTATTGAAAAGCCACCATATGAAGTTGATGGTTTGTATTTCTTACACTTCTCTTCTTCAATGTTCCCTCCTATTGGTCTCTAGGACCACATTTCTGGCTTTCCTGGGGGAATTCAATTTGCCTCCTTTTCAGAGATTAGATCTTTTAACATAGTTGCACAAGTAAATACATCATAATATTTTCCCACAGACACAGATGTTTTATTTCTGGGGCCCCATTCGCTTCTAATAAGGATGCCATAAAAATGAACTGAAAATCCAGAGAAGCAAGAGGACAAGGTAAAAAGGAAAGGAGAATAAAACAAAGAATAAATGGTGGGGACAGAGATGCCCAGAATTGCTATCCTCAATCAGTTCCATAATGGCAGGGACCACATCTACTTTCTCCATCTCATCCCTTTAGTTTTAGAACATGGTCTGACAGGTCCCTGTTGTAAGAACAATAAAGGTGAGAAGAACAAGCCACTGTCAGAGACTGGAAAAAACAATTTTAGCAAACTAACTTATTTTTTCAGCATTTATAGTCATTGTGTCTGTAATTATTTCCTTTTTCTTGAAAAGAATCTATAACTTGAATTGAAGATAGGAATAAGAGCTCAGGGGTCCTGGCTATAGGCAGCTGGCACTGCGCACAGTAGGGGACAAAGAAAACTGGAAAGTCACAATCTCAGTTATATGTTTGCCCACTGGACATACCTTTTCCAATAAATCCTCATTTCCAGGGATAAATGAGCATTTTATGGTTCTCCTATAAAAATATGCATAATTTTTCTCTTGCCTGTATTTTATTATTTTTTACTTGTTTGTTTTTCAAAGCACAGGCAGAGATTTTGAAGAGCAGGGAATAAAGGAAACAATGCACAGTTGTATGCAAAGATGTCTTCTGAAACACATATGCCCCCAAATGAATGAATGCATCATTTAACTCAGTTTACCTCACTGAGTTGTATCCTCTTTTGGACCAAAGAAGGGTCTTATTTCAGTAATTACCTCATGTTTTTCTTTGCATAGATGTCTTTTGTGAGACACTTCAGTATGAAAGCAGGAGACGAAACATACTATCCACAAAACAGGGAACCCTGAGTTTGTCATCATTAATGTCAACTAGCCAATCAGTTCCTGGACAGACTTCAGCACCATGTGTTGGGGTAATGAACAGAATAAGTATAAAACATTAGAGAATTCCAGCACCCAAGACATTAACCGGCAAATTAACCCTGCATTAGATATCCACGGCCTCTTCCAGGGTCAAATATAAGCTCATATCCTTTACTGTGACTCCATTACCAAAGCCATCTTCCAACCAATGTAAATTAGTTCAATAGCCCTGGACCCCAATTGTAGGTGGCACCTCTGTATCAGCCAGTGACTTGGCATCAGATAGCTGGATCATGACTCAGGACATGCACAGATTAGCCCTCATTTTCATGATTCTGCAAATAATTTACAACTTTTGCTCATCTGCAACTTTTTTCTTTTCTTTCTGCTTTTTTTTTTTTTTTACCAGCCACTAAATCTGCATTTTCCTGTCCCACAATTTCCATTGAGCTTCATCTCTCACTCCTCTAATTTTTCGTGTTAATTTCATGTTGGGCATCTACCGTGCAGCAGGAACTGTGCCAAGTACAGGGCAGAGAGTTAGAAAGACAGCTGCAGTCCTTAGCCTTTGGAGTTTATATTTTAAATCCTGAAATAGGAAGGAAGGGAGGAAAAGGAGGAGGACAGTGATATAAAAATAATTAGTGGCGATAACTTTTAATTAACCCCAGTCATACCTTGCCTCACGTTTCTTTAAATCTGTGATTTTATTTAGTGACCCTTATGCACCCAGCATTTACAGATGGTAGTTCAATAAATCTACCCAACATCCCTAGAAAGTGATTCCCATTCCCATTTTATAGATAAGGAGATTGAGTTTCAGAATACTAAGGAATAATAACAACAGGAGCCAAGCTATTTATAGAATCTGAGATGTACCAACACTGTAAGACATGCCAAGTATTTACTCACACTACCTCATTCAACCTCACAATAATCTCGTGAGGAGGCACTATTATTATCCCCATTTAACAGTTGAGGAATGGAAGTTCTGATTGTTCAGCAACTCTCCTAAGGCCACAAAACTATCAATTAGGAAAACGAGAATACAAACCCAAGTCAAACTACTCCAAGTCTTCATTCTCAAGCACAGACGAAAAATACTGAGGCCTAGGAAGTCTAGGGTCTTGTCCTATAATCCACAAATAGAGGAAAATTTGAACCTAAGCCCATCTGACTCCAAAGTTCCTGTTCTTCCTCTTACCCATGAAAGATTAATCTCCTCCAAATTCTAAAAGTACACCTTGAAGATATTCCTATTTTGATCATTCATACCCTGGATATCTCCAGTATGGAAACTCGTCTCTCAAGCAGATAAAAAAATAGGCATGGCTGCCACCTGCCTCAGGCTTCTCACCTGAAGCACAGCTCTTCCTCCCTCCCCCTCTGCCAGTCTCTGCATCTCCTTGCCTTTGAGCCCTCTCCCTCCTCTGTACTACAGCCTCCTTCCATTTTAGCACATGGCTGGACACTCACTACTCTACATCCCCTCAGCTCTCACCAACTGCTGGGGTACTGTTGTTCATTTGTACCAATATATACTTCTCTGGCCATGTTCTTCGGCCATGTTCCTGTGTGTGTGCACATACACACACACACAAACAGAACAGTCACAGCCAAGGACATCAGAGGACAGCAAGATAAATAGAAAGTAGCAGGCGACAGAAAAGGAAAAAAGGACATATCACAGAGATAAGAGGAGACTGTGGGAAGTCATCAGAGCCAAGAGCTTTCCAGAAGCAAGAGACAAAGAGGATGATTTCCTCTTACTGTGCTAGGCATCATGCCAATTACATTAGAAACTTTGCTTTTGAACCCATTTATATCAACCCTGTATGGAAGGTACTCCTATTGTTTCCCACTCTACAGAAAAATAATTATACACACGTGTTAAGGAAGTTTTCCAAAGTCATACAGCTAATAGGTGAAGGAGCCAGGATTTATACCCATATGGCTCTGTTGTCAAAAAGAATGTATTCTAAAAATGTAAAAAGAAATAATGTTTTCTAGACCAATAATCCCCACTGTGGCACATACAACAGAAGGATCAGTGAGGCTGAAGACTAAGTGCCTCTGTCATTGGTGACTAAGACATAGGCAATCCTACAAGTTATCATCCATATCAGGATACTTCGGAAACCAAAAGCAGTGCTCTTAATAATTATGCTAAGACAATAGGTGTAAAAGGGGATGTGTAGCCACCCTACTGAGAGGGAATTGGTGAGTTCCTGAAAAATAGTTTTAGTAGAACAGTGAGGTGCGAAGCAGTTAGCAGTAGACCAAAGAGGTAAGAGGAGACAACAGTAGAAAACGAGGAAAGTGGAAAAGATCTGGGCCCTTTGAAAGTGGGATTTTATTTTTTTTAAACACTTTAAGGCCTTTTGTAGTCAAATCAGGGATTCAACTTGGGGAGGCTATTCTTCCAAATCAAATTTTAACTATGCAGCGGCCACACCATTATTCTTCGCACTACTTGTAAATTTCCAATAAAAGAAACAATGCCCAGGATTAAACCCACTTCCCCAACTCTTTTCAGGACTTTATGAGACTGAAAATCTGAAAAAAATGTAAATTTTAGGGAGCTTGCAAACCCTGAAGGAGCATAAAATGTAAAAATACAGTGAGTGACTGTAACTGCAGTATTAAAATTCTTCCTGGTTGACCTAGGATTGTTTATAGGCTGCTAAATTAAACAGTAACCTAGTTCAGCATCAGGGACCCCTGGAGGCTATTTTTTATCTTATCAAACTGTACCTACAAACTGTGAAAGGAAGCCCAAATATGGAGGCTTTTGCCCTTGCCATGCATGGGGTAAACAGAAGGCCCTCTCATAGAGCCCAACTTCTCTACACAAAGAGGTCAGGCCTGACATTCAGCATTTCATTTCATTTAATTCTTACTACAACCTTCTAAGATGGGTTCTATTCTTATCTATTTTTCAAATTAAATATCTGGATTTTGGAGTAGTTTAAGCTATTTGCCCAAGATCATGCAGCTAGTAATTGTTGGCAGTTCTGCACACTTTCACTGCTATTCTGTAAATATGTTAGAAATTTTGTTCATTGATTTTATTAATAATTTATTAAGTATCTTCTACATGTCTGACGCTGTGACCCAAGAAGCTACTACTATCATTGGGGAGACTTGCAAAAAACCACATGATAATAAAATGGAACGGTTGGCTAAGATTCAAAAGGAAAGTAAATGCTAAAGAGATTTAGGGGAGTGAGTTTCAATTGGAGCCATCAGGAAAGATTTTAAACACACAACTTGTGATTTGAAATAGACTCCACAGGAAGGATTTGAAAAGATACATAGGAATTTGTAGGCTTTCAGGAGAAGGATTAGAGGCAGAGGATATACCTGTATCTGTATTGTAAGGCAGATTTGGGGCATTCTAGGGCCAAAGGAACATCACCACCTGTTGTGAAGAACTCTGCATTTAGAGCCAGGAGACTAGGAATCATTATGACATTGAACTATGTCTGCAGTTCTGACCTGTTTTCTCATCTGTAACATGAGGAGATTGGCTGGATGACACACAGGTCCCTTTCAACTTCAAAGCATACTGTTGTTTAGAGACCAACAATGCAGTCAGAAAACAGAACATCCAGGCTTAAAAAGAATTCCTCTGCTCTGAGACGGATCATGATCAGTGTATCCTTTCAAAGGTACTGTGATAGGAATAACTAAGTCTTAGTGGCTACCACTGACAACTTCAGTTGTTACTATGGTTGCTTCTTGGTAATAATCTATTCATTTGGAAAACATTCACTCAGCATCCTGTGTAACAGGCCTTGTGGAAAAGGAGATAGTTTTGTACCTCCTCAAGAAACTTGCAGTCTAAGAGGTCATACTTAACCTGGAGCCCATGGGCCAAATTCAGGTCATGGATTATACTATTAAACTGCTCAGTTTTTAAATGGTGATCAGTTGCCAACATTTAAAAATTGCACAATTTCTCATAAAAGACCCTGTTGCTCTAGTTGGATAAGCAGTAATTAAGAAGGGGTTGGGAAGGAATAACCTCTCTCTGGTACATCCTTCATGGATAAGAAGCATTTTTTCCTTTTTAACCAAAGACAGAAATGACTCCTACGAAATTAGTAACTTGTGTGTTGAAGGAATGTATCCTCATATCTGAACTCCTTTGTGAAAAGGATATAAACTTCACAACAAAGATAAAGAAAGCAAATCAAATAAGACCTACCCTCATGGGGTAACTCTCCAACTTTAGTCTAGTACCCACTTTTTCCATCCAAAATTTTGTATCATTTATACAAAAGTGAGAAAAACTATTTATTTTGACTCACATTTTTATTACCCAATCTTCCCTTTGTGCTCTTGTGAAATTACAGTTTTATCCTGGTTCTCAATCTTTATAGGGCCATGTTACCTACTTTATTTCTCTTGAACCTAAATGCCAAAAGCCAAGGCAAACCCAAGCATGAAGCTTCAGGCATAAAGCACCTGGAAATTTTTGTTTCTTTGGGCTTGGCCAATTAAATCAAACTTTGCTCTGAAGCCTGCCTTGGGAAGTGACAGGCTTAATGGCCTGGTGAACAAACATTGGAGTTGCCAACCCACTTGAGTTATGGTCTGTTTAAACTACAAATCGGCTGCAATTCATAGCTTCCATTTTCTAAGAAAGAGAAACCTTCAGGGTATCCTAGAGGAAATAACAACTGAGTTCTAAAGAGGAGGTCCCTAGACTTATGGAGAAGGGGAGGGAAGTGACTGAATGACATGATCAGTATGTGTCTAATTATTCAAAGAGAAACATTTTCTTTAAGCCAACTCTTATGGAACAAATTAAAAATACAAGCAATTATAAACCAAAGGCATCTAATGACTGATCTATAGTGAATCAAATATATCCTGCAAGTTTGAAGTATCATTTCCATTTTTCCTTGTCCTGGTTACAAATATAACTGAGAACTAGCTCTGAACCTTCCTTTCACCTAGACATCAAGTTGAAATCAAGGATTCTTGGAAAAAGAAAAAAAAGGAAAATAATTTTTCCTAGATTATGTTTAAGTATTTATATAATATTAATAAGCTCTTATTATTAGCATAACCAATATTGTTTCCATTTCTCATCATAGCTCTGATGATAAATACACTTTATCTGCAGTCCATAAACACAGCCCTGCCCTGTGTTTCCAGATTTTTTGGACATTTTTTATAGTGTTTTTTCAGATTAACAATATTGCTTTAAATTTTAAGAATACCTAAAAGGTAGAGGTTGAAGAAAATCAGTTTGAGCATATTATTTCAAAGTATGGCTAACATGTTGTTTAAAATTAGTTTAGTCCATGTTTCCTGATTTTTGAACTTCTGCTAGATTAGTTTATTTCACTTTCTGGGCCTCCAGTTGGAGCAAGTGACAGACATGGCCAACTTTGCTTTAGTGAATGACCAAAGGTAAGTTTTGGTTCATTTTGTTTTAAAATAATTCAAATCAGAGTTTACGGTTTAATGAAGATAGTTAAATAAATGAGTTTATAAAATGAATTGTATATAGTCATTAAATAGCATGAGGTAGACATAATTATCAATATGGAAGATGGCTAAAAAGTAATACCAAGTGAAACATTAGGTTATATGTGTATATTATGATCCAATTTGCATGTTTGTGTGTGTATATAAATTTAAACATATATATTCACATGCAGTATGTTTATCCACTAACAGAAAAAAATCAGGAAGGCTATATATATAAGCTATATGAAAGTTAAAGATTTTCACATTAAAGTTTGCATATCATTTGTTTATATCGTGAATATTTTTTATTTTAATAGTTATTTTATTTTTTGTCAAAAATTTATATTTTTGGTGGGAAGTTATATGAATTTTAACACATGAAAAAATTCTTGTAGCCATCATTACAAAATATATTACAAAAAGTATTTGTCAAAGATTATTTTTATAATGCAAAAACAAAACAAAAAAAAGAAGTTACAATAAATCCAGGCAAAGTGTTGGGATTCTCGAGGCCTCTGCCCAGAAAACCCCCTGCAACTGAGGCTTCCTCAGAGACCCCCATCAGTAGCAGCTGTTCCAGCACTTCCAGCCTCTAGGCCTGGAAACAACTCACCTGACACACAAAGAGCTCGGTGGGAGAAAGATGACTGGGAAGGCACACAGCTTTAATATTTTTATTTGCCAATTATAAATACATTCTCATGACAATAAAGATGTTTCGAATACCATTCTAGCAGTTGGAATTTGATCATTAAGACTCTGACAGTTTTGCCTTCATTGGCTAGAAAACCCTGGCTTCTGGTGGGGGGAATGCCCCTGCCAGAGTTTTCAGCTTCATACAGTGCATGCCTTTGCTGTAGCAAGATTACTTTTGCATTATTCTTCAACAATTAAAATAAGAAGATCAAATTTGTACAAAAAAAATATTAAAGCAGTTTGAGGGTTGTACTTAGAATCTGAAAACCAGAACAATAACAACAAAAAGGCAGGCACCAGAGAGAAGGATATGCAATGCTAGGGTGCTGGCTTGTGCCCTGCTTTCCCCAGAGCATCACATCTAAAAACTGGAATATATGTGGATATAGGTTTGGTCTCTCTAATGAGGCACCAATAACCTCCTGGTGGCCCTGTTTCTGCAGTTCCTTCCTGTGTACATCTCTAGAGAGACACTAATTGTTGGTCACTGACACTGCAGAGGGGCAGAGAGCAGACCCAGGATTCACCACCACATCTTTACTGAGAAGTCACCACAGGTGACACACTGAAAACACCATCCTGGCACTGAAATGACAGAAGCATCAAGGAGCTAAGATGCTGCCCTTGCTCTGCTACCATCAGTGAGCCAGGCAAGCTGAAAGGGTTCCCAGTTGAGAGAATCCAAGCCATTGCTGCTGCAGGAGAGAACCACTGAAATGTCCTCTTACTCCTCATTCCTCAGAGACATCTTTATTACTACTCAGAAGACCCAATCAGGCCCCGACTGAGGATAAATCCCCACTTTAAGAGGTGTACACACACGCCTGGGATGAAGTGCCTTCCTCATATAAATAGAAATTTTGTGTTTATTTCATTTCTCCGGAGTATCTATTTACTCGCCTCTGCTCCTTTAGTTCCTGCCAGACATTTGAGTTTTTCCCAGAATTTTAACCACCTGCCTAGCTCTGTCCTTTGGAATTAGTGTTCATATGGCTGTTTCTGCCTGACTTGGGATTCAGGTTGTCTGCCCTGTGCTATGTATGTCTCTCCCAGTTGTGACCCATGACTTGGCGAAGCACCTTTGTGATCCTTCAAGCCCTGTTTCAGGTCCCTGGGACCCCCTCATCTGGCACCCTGGACACTTGCACACAGACCAGGATAAGACATCAAGGCTTGGCTTCTGGTCCCCTGGCTTTTGTTTGGAAGGTCTTGACTTCCCCTGTGTGGCCACTGTGGTCTTAGGAGAGTGCCCGTACCACCTCTCTCCTTGTCCACGGGAGAACTGGCACACTAGGTAATGTTCTACTTCTCAGTTCCTAAATGTTTCAAGGAACACAGGAAGATTAAGACTCTCTTATATACAGTGTCAGGAGGCCTCAGTATCCACCAGGCTCTCTGTACAAAGTCACATGTTGCTATTTTTGCTACATATGTCTCAGCGGAGCTGCCCACAGGCATCTGCTCTTCTGCATCTCATCACTTACCACTCCCAGCTGCAAAATTTAAGAGCTCCATAATGGCTGGGGGAGAAAGAATCTCTCTAGATGATGGCCTAATAATGAGACCTATTACTTTTAAATGATTTGCTGGATCCTCTAAATTAAAAAAAAAAAAAGGATAATGGTGTGGTGAACAATACCTCCCTTTCCGTCACAACCCTGCATCCTCATAACTTTCCTCTAACTGCTCTCCATAAGAGAATCCACCTCTCTCATCGTGTTCTGTATTAAAACCAAAGTTAGAGATTCAAACATCAGAATCTTCTGGGTTTGAAAACACATAAAGTATTAAGAAGAAACAGGTTATACGGCTCTTTACCACAATTAACTACCCAAAACTCCACTTTGCCAGAGATGAACTCCCCTCAGTCTAAAACAGAGGGCAGGTGTAAATAGGAACTAACAGAGGGTGTTCACCAATTACAGAGGCACATGATGTATGTGACTAACAGCTCATTATCCACAGGCGTTGCTCCTGCATTACCAGGAAAACACGAGCAATATTTGTAAGGGATCGCTGCACCAGGACCAGGACGAATACATACTTGTGCTGAAGAGAAAGCACAGGTCAGACGCAGGCACGCCTGAGCTCTGGGCGATCTTTGTCGTTGGTTCCTGAGACCTGTTCAGGACTAAACCTCCAGAAGCATTTTTTTATCTTTTAGAATTAACCATGTGTTCTGCCTTATAACAGTCAGAGCTCCCCAAATATAGGATCAGCTACGTCCTGAGGCGGCACTCTCTCCAGACAAAATGGTGTTGTTATAAGCTATAGGCTCCCTTGACCAGATGCTAGCAAGTGGAGAGATCAGAGATGGCTGTGTTACACACTTATCTTTTTACTTCTACTCTCTCAGATCTAAGGCCCTAGAGTAATGAAGTTGTGATTTAATCGCCATTATTATAAGCAATAAGATAGTCATGACTCCTCCCGTTACTGTCATTAGTGGCAAAACCTGGACCAGCCAAAACCTTATTGACTTTCAGCCCAACGCTCCGTCTGCCAGCATTCAAGCAAAAGGCTACATTCCCAACGCCAAGAGGTCCACAAAGTAAAACCCAGCAAAGATTGAGAGGTGACACTTACCTAGTATTGAAGAAAGTCACCGAGGACTGGCAGCAGCATCCATCAATCCCTTGGACTCCATCTCTGATTTTTTTTCTCTCTCCAGGACCATGACCTCATGTTTCATCCAACATCATAATTTCTAAGAATTCACCACTGAGGCCACATCCCAATCCTAAATCCCTAAAAGGTCATCTCAGTTCAATCACACCATGCAGTACCTCCCCATGACCTGGCTGATCTGAAGCCGGCTGGGGGCAGACACAAGGAGGGAAAGAACCTGCTTCCACTCCAAATCATAAGAGATAGCATTCCATGAACTAGAAAATAATCCTGGTGTAAGAAGAACCACATACCTTTGGTTCCAGCTGGGGAGAAGTCTTCTGCACCCATAGTTGTATGGACCCTGAAGACACATGTGCAATATTCCTGCCAAAAAACCCACAAGGACACAGCTGCTTATCAGGGCATGGATCTACTCCCTCATCATCATTATCATCTCCTCCTCTTTCCCTCCATTTCTAATTCTGCTCCTCCTTCCTTCTCTTTTCCCATTTTCTCCTGTTTATTTTCTTCCTAGCAGTCCATCCTCAGCATATATAGTATTCATAAAGTGAGTTAAGTATTTTGCTCTACCACACAGATAATCAGGGGGAAAAAAAACACTATCAGACAGATTTCACTAAATCTTCTAAAAGAGGGCTTGGTAAAGAGAGAGCTATTTTCTATACAACCCCATAAAAGCAATTGAAGGGCTTCCCTGGTGGCACAGTGGTTGAGAGCCCGCCTGCCAATGCAGGGGACGCGGGTTCGTGCCCCAGTCTGGGAAGATCCCACGTGCTGCGGAGCGGCTGGGCCCGTGAGCCATGGCTGCTGGGCCTGCGCGTCCGGAGCCTGTGCTCCGCAACGGGAGAGGCCACAGCAGTGAGAGGCCTGCGTACCGCAAAAAAAAAAAAAAAAAAAAAAAGCAATTGAAGATTTTGCCTTGGATAAACTAATGTGAGGTAGGTATGACTATTACGCTCACTTTACAGAGAAGGAAACTGAGGCACACGGAGCTTAAGTCCTTGTCTAAGGTTCCATAGCATGCAACAGAGCTAAGATTCAACTCAGGAGGTCTCACTCAGAGTGCAACCATACTACATGGTTATGTGGTTATTTGACAAATAAGGAATCAATGCTGAAAAGCTTATCTAATTTGCTCAAATTCACTCTGCTAATCTGGAGTGGAGTCAGAATAAAACCCTATTCTCCTGAATCTGGTCTAGTGATCCTTCCTCAGAATAAAAACAATACCCAGACACAAAGCCTAAGTTCTCTAGAGTACTAGTTCACACATACAGCTCAGAGATGAGTTGATAAACATAGGTTTGCCCTATTTGCAAACACGAGACCCTTATTACTTGGAGACGCTGCCTGAAAGTACTCTTTTGAAGAAAATACATTACATAGAGATTCAACCTATGAACACTATGTGGACCAGAAATCCCCAGGTGCTAGTTGCTCTCATATCTTATGACACCCTTGCAACCTCCTAAGAAAGTGGATAGTAGTATATAGTCATTTTCCACAGATGGGAAGAGAGGAGGTCACAGAAGATGTTACTAATAACAGGTCATAGAGCTGGTAAATAGCAGATAAGACCTGAGGCCAGATCTCCTGACTTGTGGTTCCAGATTTCTCCCATTCAGTCTAGAACACGTCAGAATCTGAGCAATGTATGCCAGTTAAGAGAGTATGAAGATACCTCAGAAAGTGGAGTCTATAATTAAGAGTTTGAAAGAAGAACAAAGGTTTTTTTGCAATCTGGTCTAGATACTGTACAGCAAAGAGTCCTTCACCTCATCCCTCGTCAAGGACTAGAGTTCTAGTATCAAGACAGAAGATGAAGATGTTTAAACTTGAATCTTAATCACCTTGACCTTAACAGAATGCCTTCACAATTTCTGCAAATGTCTTACCCTTTAATAATTAATAATATAGAACTCATAAAATGGATAAGCCTGACTCTACACTAATAAACTGCTTTACTACCCTTCATATAATCTTACTGATTCCTACAAACTTGTTTTATAATAGCAATGCTCTACTTAAGAAAGCAGAGTGAGTTCTGATTTTTTGCCTCCACGTTGCCTTCTGTAGACTGGGGTGGGAGAGTCCCCAAAAAAACACAATAATGTATGCCAACTCTCTTTCTCAAAAAAAAGAGATAAAATTTGTTTTTAAGTCAAAATAAACCTCTGTTGAAGAAAGAACAAAGTGAAATTAACTGTTAACTGCACTGGGTGGACCAGTGTAGTAGAAATGAACTCAGCCAGCCTCTGACCCACACTCCTTGGCTTCAATGGGTAATTTGATTCTTGGAAGATGCTGCACCTAAAACCATCTGGTGGGCACTTGTAGCTTCAAGTCAAAGTAAAATAGAACTGTGTTTTGGACAAAGTAGACTAGAGCTATAACCCAGTTCCTATTTTTGTGGAGGGGAGGGATTTAAGAGGCAGAGACCTAAGGACACTGCATGCTGTACCATCACTTACAACATCTGCACTCGTGATCCCTGCAACAGAAAGGATATTTTGGCATTCTGATATAATTTATATGTGAACAAAAATTCATATAATTATCTAAATGACCCGAATATTTTGGGTTGAAGCTGTTACTATAAATAATAGATGTCCAGTCTTGCAGTGACTAAGCAGTTGTTTCCACATAATTGGTTAAACTCAACTCTTAATTAGGTTTTCCATTAGCCACAGTGCTAACCTCAAATTAAAAGGTATGGCTCTGGTCCACCTGTCAAAGCACTCACAATCAGTCACTCTGTTTTCCTTCCTTAGTTATACACCTGTTCTTGCTCTCTGTCTCTCACTGGCTTTCATATCACAACCCATTTCCAGCCCTAGATTCTTCTCTGTGATCCTATCATAGAAGATGACTGTGACAAAACAAGATGTAAGAGGAAATAAAGCAATTAAGCAAGTTATCCATTTTTACTCTTTCAATTATTTAATCTAACTTGAATAAATGAATCCCTCATTTCACAAGGACACAGGACAATCACAGGAACAAAAAACAGACTGACAATGGATAAACTAGACTATAAGCCTCTAAAATGATTCCTATAAACCTGCTTGACTTAACGTGAAACAATTCCTCACCGGGAAAAAACATTTATGTCCAACAGTTATTTGTGGGAACAGAAACACATCTATGGTATTTCAACAAGATGGCTGGGATTTATAGCACACCAGGTTCACATTCTTTTACTGAGCAACTAAGCCAATGAATTCCACCTCATTGAGGGACAGAGTCTCAAAGACTGGCCCTAGAAATGTAATTAAACTTAATTCAACTATTCTTACTCTCCTACTGTTCAAAGAACCAGTCAACATATCTCTCCAACCAGATGATAAGCTCAAGGGAAAGAGTGATAACATATTTATATCTCCATCAATATATGTCTAAATCAAATCAAGGACTCAAAAAGAATTGTAGAACCTACTTTAAAAAAAACCTGAGCTTGTTCGTTATGGGGATTGGGAACAAAGAAGCAAATCTGTGAATTATAAATCTGTGTCCACATTTCTGGCAGTCCCAGGCTCCAGCCAAAGCCTCCAGCTCATTCCTTCAGCCTTGATTCCATGAGATGTATCCAATTTCTTTTCCAGAGAGGAAATATGTGAATTATTTTCCCAGTTTGACAGATAGTGATATAATGATTTTAGTCTGCTGAAAAGCAAGTGAGTCATAGATACTTTCATGTTAGAATACATTTTTCAAAATTTTAAATGTACTTTTAAAAATGGTCCTCTTTCAGGAATTCCCTGGTGTTCCAGGGGTTAGGACTCACTGCCATGGCCCAGGTTCAATCCCTGGTTGGAGAACTAAGATCCTGCAAGCCGTGCAGCACGGCCAAAAAGAAACAAATGGATCCTCTTTCCCCACAACGTCACTGAGTAAGTATGTGTAGTATCACAAAAGACAAAAGAAACAGAAAAAAAGATACCATCTAAATATTAACTAAAATTATGCATTAAAATAAGCTCAACTATTGAAATTACAATATCACATCAAAGTATATTATTGTACCACCTAACTAAAATCATCTCATACACCATGGCATTACATATAATACACTTGGAAGGAGTTGAGGAAGATGGTGGAAGAGAAGGCACGGAGATCACCTTCCTCCCCACACATACATCAGAAATACATCTACACATGGAACTGCTCCTACAGAACACCTACTGAATGCTGGCAGAAAACCTCAGACCTCCCAAAAGGCAAAAAACTCCCCACGTACCTGGGTAGGGCAAAAGAAAAAAGAATAAACAGAGACAAAGAATAGGGACGGGACCTGCACCAGTGGGAGGGAGCCGAGAAGGAGGAAAGGTTTCCACACACTAGGAAGGCCCTACGCGGGCGGAGACTGCGCGTGGCGGGGGGGGGGAAAGCTTCAGAGTAGTGGAGGAGAGCGCAGCCACAGGGGTGTGGAGGGCAAAGCGGAGAGATCCTGGCACAGAGGATCGGTGCCCTTAGGCACACACCAGCCCGAGAGGCTTGTCTGCTTGCCGGCCGGGGTGGGCGGGGCTGGGAGCTGACGCTCGGGTATCGAGTTTCAGTCGGAGCACAGGGAGAGGACTGGGGCTGGCGGCGAAAACACAGCCTGCAGGTGGGCTAGTGCGCCACGGCTATCCGGGAGGGAGTCCGGGAAAAGGTCTGGAGCTGCCGAAGAGGCAAGAGACCTTTTCTTCCCTTTTGTTTCCTGGTGCGCGAGGAGAGGGCATTAAGAGAGCTGCTTAAAGGAGCTCCAGAGATGGGCGCGAGCCGCGGCTATCAGCGCAGACCCCAGACATGGGCATGAGATGCTAAGGCTGCTGCTGCCACCACCAAGAAGCCTGTGTGCGAGCACAGGACATTATCCACACCTCCCCTCCCGGGAGCCTGTGCAGCCCGCCACTGCCAGGGTCCCGTGACCCAGGGACAACTTCCCCAGGAGAACACATGGCAAGCCTCAGGCTGGTGCAACATCACGCCGGCCTCTGCCACCGCAGGCTCGCCCCGCATCCATACCCCTCCCTCCGCACGGCCTGAGTGAGCCAGAGCCCCCGAAGCAACTGATACTTTAACCCCATCCACGCAGAGGCGGGGCCAAATCCAAAGCTGAGCCCCGGGAGCTGTGCGAACAAAGAAGAGAAAGGGAAATCCCTACCAGCAGCCTCAGGAGCAGAGGATTAAATCTCCACAATCAACTTGATGTACCTGCATCTGTGGAATACCTGAATAGACAACGAATCATCCCAAAATGAGGAGGTGGACTTTGGGAGCAAGATAGATTATTTTTTCCCCTTTTCCTCCTTTTGTGTGTGTGTATATGTATGCTTCTGTGTGAGATTTTGTCTGTATAGCTTTGCTTTCACCATTTCACCTAGGGTTCTGTCCGTCCGTTTTTTTGTTTGTTTGTTTGTTTTTTACTTAAAAAATATTTTTTTCTTAATTATTTTCTATTTTAATAACTTTATTTTATCTTACTTTATGTTATTTTATTTTATCCTCTTTCTTCTTTCTACTTTTTCTCCCTTTTATTCTGAGCCATGTGGATGAAAGGCTCTTGGTGCTCCAGCCAGGAGTCAGTGCTGTGCCTCTGAGGTGGGAGAGCCAACTTCAGGACACTGGTCCACAAGAGACTTCCCACATCCACGTAATATCAAATGGGGAAAATCTCCCAGAGATCTCCATCTCAACACCGAGACCCAGCTTCACTCAATGACCAACAAGATACACTGCTGGACACCCTATGCCAAACAACTAGCAAAACAGGAACACAAAACCACCCATCAGCAGAGAGGCTGCCTAATATCATAATAAGGCCACAGACACTCCAAAACACACCAGCAGATGTAGACCTGCCCACGAGAAAGACAAGGGCCACACTCATCCACCAGAACTCAGGCACTAGTCCCCTCCACCAGGAAGCCTACACAACCCACTGAACCAACTTTAGCCACTGGAGACAGACACCAAAAACAATGGGAACTACGAACCTACAGCCTGCAAAAAGGAGACCTCAAACACAAAAGATAAGCAAAATGAGAAGACAGAAAAACACACAGCAGATGAAGGGGAAAGGTAAAAACTCACCAGACCTAAAAAATGAAGAGGAAACAGGCAGTCTACCTGAAAAAGAATTCAGAATAATGATAGTAAAGATGATCCAAAATCTTGGAACCAGAATAGAGAAAATGCAAGAAACATTTAACAAGGACCTAGAAGAATTAAAGAGGAAACAAGCAACGATGAACAACATGATACATGAAATTGAAAATACTCTAGAAGGGATCAATAGCAGAATAACTGAGGCAGAAGAACAGATAAGTGACCTGGAAGATAAAATAGTGGAAATAACTACTGCAGAGCAGAATAAAGAAAAAAGAATGAAAAGAACTGAGGACAGTCTCAGAGACTTCTGGGACAACATTAAATGCACCAACATTCGAATTATAGTGGTCCCAGAAGAAGAAGAGAAAAAAAAAGGGACTGAGAAAATATTTGAAGAGATTATGGTTGAAAACTTCCCTAATATGGGAAAGGAAATAGTTAATCAAGTCCAGGAAGCACAGAGAGTCGCATACAGGACAAATCCAAGGAGAAACATGCCAAGACACATATTAATCAAACTGTCAAAAATTAAATAAAAAGAAAACATATTAAAAGCAGCAATGGAAAAACAACAAATAACACACAAGGGAATCCCCATAAGGTTAACAGTTGATCTTTAAGCAGAAACTCTGCAAGCCAGAAGGGAGTGGCAGGACATATTTAAAGTGATGAAGGAGAAAAACCTACAACCAAGATTACACTACCCAGCAAGAATCTTATTCAGATTTGATGGAGAAATTAAAACCTTTACAGACAAGCAAAAGCTGAGAGAGTTCAGCACCACCAAAGCAGCTTTACAACAAATGCTAAAGGAACTTCTCTAGGCAAGAAACACGACAGAAGGAAAAGACCTACAATAACAAACCCAAAACAATTAAGAAAATGGGAATAGGAACATACATATCAATAATTACCTTAAATGTAAATGGATTAAATGCTCCCACCAAAAGACACAAACTGGCTGAATGGATACAAAAACAAGACCCGTATATATGCTGTCTACAAGAGACCCACTTCAGACCTAGGGACACAAACAGATGGAAAGTGAGGGGATGGAAAAAGATATTCCATGAAAATGGAAATCAAAAGAAAGCTGGAGTAGCAATTCTCATATCAGACAAAATAGACTTTAAATTAAAGACTATTACAAGAGACAAAGAAGGACACTAAACAATGATCAAGGAATCAATCCAAGAAGAAGATATAACAATTGTAAATATTTATGCACCCAACATAGGAGCACCTCAATGCACAAGGCAAATACTAACAGCCATAAAAGGGGAAATCAACTGTAACACATTCATAGTAGGGGACTTGAACACCCCACTTTCACCAATGGACAGATCATCTAAAATGTAAATAAATAAGGAAACACAAGCTTTAAATGATACATTAAACAAGAGAGACTTAATTGATATTTATACGAAATTCCATCCAAAAACAAAAGAATACACATTTTTCTCAAGTGCTCATGGAACATTCTCCAGGATAGATCATATCTCGGGTCACAAATCAAGCCTTGGTAAATTTAAGAAAATTGTAATCATATCAGGTATGTTTTCTGACCACAACATTCTGAGACTAGATATCAATTACAGGAAAATATCTGTAAAAAATACAAACACATGGAGGCTAAACAATACACTACTTAATAACCAAGTGATCACTGAAGAAATGAAAGAGGAAGTCACAAAATACATAGAAAAAAATGACAGTGGAGCCACGATGACCCATAACCTATGGGATGCAGCAAAAGCAGTTCTAAGAGGGAATTTTATAGCAATACAATGCTACTTTAAGAAACAAGAAACAGCTCAAATAAACAACCTAACCTTGTACCTAAAGCAATTAGAAAAAGAAGTACAGAAAAACCCCAAAGTTAGCAGAAGGAAAGAAATCATAAAGACCAAATCAGAAATAAATGAAAAAGAAATGAAGGAAACAATAGCAAAGATCAATAAAACTAAAAGCTAGTTCTTTTGAGAAGATAAACTAAATTGATAAACCATTAGCCAGACTCATCAAGAAAAGAAGGGAGAAGACTCAAATCAATAGACTTAAAAATGAAAAAGGACAAGTAACAACTGACGCTGCAGAAATACAAAAGATCGTGAGAGATTACTACAAGCAACTCTATGCCAATAAAATAGACAACCTGGAAGAAATGGACAATTCTTAGAAATGCACAACCTGCCAAGACTGAATCAGGAAGAAATAGAAAATATGAACAGACCAATCACAAGCACTGAAATTGAAAGTGTGATTAAAAATCTTCCAACAAACAAAAGCCCAGGACCAGATGGCTTCACAGGCGAATTCTATCAAACATTTAGAGAAGAGCTAACACCCATCCTTCTCAAACTCTTCCAAACAATTTCAGAGGAAGGAACACTCCCAAACTCATTCTACGAGGCCACCATCACCTTGATACCAAAACCAGACAAAGATGTCACAAAGAAAGAAAACTACAGGCCAGTATCACTGATGAACATAGATGCAAAAATCCTCAACAAAATACTAGCAAACAGAATCCAACAGCACATTAAAAGGATCATACACCATGATCAAGTGGGGTTTATTCCAGGAATGCAAGGATTCTTCAATATATGCAAATCAATCAATGTGACACACCATATTAACAAATTGAAGAATAAAAACCATATGATCATCTCAATAGAAGCAGAGAAAGCTTTTGAAAAAATTCAACACCCATTTATGATAAAAACCCTCCAGAAAGTAGGCATAGAGGGAACTTTCCTCAACATAATAAAGGCCATATATGACAAACCCACAGCCAACATCGTCCTCAATGGTGAAAAGCTGAAACCATTTCCACTAAGACCAGGAACAAGACAAGGTTGCCCACTCTCAACACTATAATTAAACCTAGTTTTGGAAGATTTAGCCACAGCAATCAGAGAAGAAAAAGAAATAAAAGGAATCCAAATTGGAAAAGAAGTAAAGCTGTCACTGTTTGCAGATGACATGATACTATACATAGAGAATCCTAATGATGCTACCAGAAAACTACAAGAGCTACTCAACGAATTTTGTAACGTAGCAGAATACAAAATTAATGCACAGAAATCGCTGATTTCCTATACACTAATGACGAAAAATCTAAAACTGAATTAAGAAAACACTCCCATTTACTATTGCAACAAAAAGAATAAAATATCTAGGAAGAAACCTACTTAAGGAGACAAACGACCTGTATGCAGAAATTATAAGACACTGATGAAAGAAATTAAAGATGATACAAATAGATGGAGGGATATACCATGTTCCTGGATTGGAAGAATCAACATTGTGAAAATGACTCTACTACCCAAAGCAATCTACAGATTCAATGCAATCCCTATCAAACTACCACTGGCATTTTTCACAGAACTAGAACAAAAAATTTCACAATTTGTATGGAAACACAAAAGACCCCGAATAGCCAAAGCAGTCTTGAGAAAGAAAAACAGAGCTGGAGGAATCAGGCTCCCTGACTTCAGACTATACTACAAAGCTACAGTAATCAAGACAGTATGGTACTGGCACAAAAACAGAAATAAAGATCAGTGGAACAGGATAGAAAGCCCAGAGATAAACACACGCACATATGGTCACCTTATCTTTGATAAAGGAGGCAAGAATATACAGTAGAGAAAAGACAGCCTCTTCAATAAGTGGTGCTGGGAAAACTGGACAGGTACATGTAAAAGTATGATATTAGAACCTCCCTAACACCATACACAAAAATAAACTCAAAATGGATTAAAGACCTAAATGTAAGGCCAGATATTATCAAACTCTTAGAGGAAAACATAGGCAGACACTCTATGACATAAATCACAGCAAGATCCTTTTTGACCCACCTCCTAGAGAAATGGAAATAAAAACAAAAATAAACAAATGGGACCTAATGAAACTTCAAAGCTTTTGCATAGCAAAGGAAACTATAAATAAGACAAAAAGGCAACCCTCAGAATGGGAGAAAATATTTTCAAATGAAGCAACTGCCAAAGGATTAATCTCCAAAATTTACAAGCAGCTCATGCAGCTCCATATCAAAGAAACAAACAACACAATCAAAAAATGGGCAGAAGATTATATAGACATTTCTCCAAAGAAGGTATACAGATGGCCAACAAACACATGAAGGAATGCTCAACATCATTAATCATTAGAGAAATGCAAATCAAAACTACAATGAGATATCATCTCACACTGGTCAGAATGGCCATCATCAAAAACTCAACAAAAAATAAATGCTGGAGAGGGTGTGGAGAAAAGGGTACCCTCTTGCACTGTTGATGGGAATGTAAATTGATACAGCCCCTATGGAGAACAGTATGGAGGTTCCTTAAAAAACTAAACAAAGAACTACCATATGACCCAGCAATCCCACTACTGGGCATAGACCCTGAGAAAACCATAATTCAAAAGAGTCATGTACCAAAATGTTCATTGCAGCTCTATTTACAATATCCAGGACATGGAAGCAACCTAAGTGTCCATCAACAGATGAATGGATAAAGAAGGTGTGGCACATATATACAACGGAATATTACTCAGCTATAGAAAGAAACACAGTTAAGTTATTTGTAGTGAGGTGGATTGACCTAGAGTCTGTCATACAGGGTGAAGTAAGTCAGAAAGAGAAAAACAAATACCATATGCTAACACATATGTATGGAATCTAAGAAGAAAAAAAAACGCTCATGAAGAACCTAGGGGCAAGACAGTAATAAAGACACAGACCTACTAAAGCAGGGACTTGAGGGTAGGGGGAGGGGGAAGGGTAAGCTGTGACAAAGTGAGAGAGTGGCATGGACATATATAAACTACCAAACGTAAAATAGATAGCTAGTGGGAAGCAGCAGCATAGCACAGGGAGATCAGCTCGTACTTTGTGACCACCTAGAGGGGTGGGATAAGGAGGGTGGGAGGGAGGGAGATGTACGAGGGAAGAGATATTGGAACATATGTATGTGTAACTGATTCACTTTGTTATAAAGCAGAAACTAACACACCACTGTAAAGCAATTATACTCTAATAAAGATGTTAAGAAAGAAAAAGAAAAAGAAAAAAAAAAAAAAACAGAACAAAGACCATCGCTCATAATCCAGTTATACAACAGTTAAGTAGCAACCTACTGCAGTCACCCACCCAGCGTGGACATATTGGAATTCCGGATAAGAAGTAAAAACAGGATGAAGCATCCTGTGCTTTGGATAAACAGACCTCTAGATAACTTAAAATGTATCTCTCAGGAAGCATTTCCATGTGACCCCCAATTCTCACATCTTCCCATATGCAGAAAAGGACTAAAATCATTAGCATGAGGTATCTGTTCTTTGTGATTTGCAGTAATATTTTACGAAGATGTGTGCTTGAGTACACATATTTCTTAGTCAAAAATTCGTATATATACTGGCTCCTCTCCTACCTCTTCAGAGAAGTTTACTCAGAGCTACTGAAATGCTGTCTCACAGGCTATAATCCTCAGTGAGACGCTGAATAAAACTTGAGCCCACTACTCTCATGTCGTGTGTTTTTAAGTCAAAAATCACAACATTAATATTATGCTAGGAGTACTAGCAAATGAAATAAAACAATGAACAAAGATCCTGTGAAGTTGAAAAGAATAAAATTATACTTTATAGAAGACAAGTCTGCTTATCTAGGAAATGCAAACTAATATGCAAGGTAAAACATTAACATTAATTGGTCTATGTAGCGAAGTCACAGAATACATGGTTAAATATTCCACCATTTTATTCTACCCACACAACTAGAAGAAATTGTAAATGATACCATTTACAATAGTGTTAAGTTGTAAAGAAAACATTCAGAATCAAACATCTAGAATTAACATACACATAAATTACAAAATTTGTGTGAAACTTCTCTGCTAAAAACTAAAAATATTAAAGACAAAACTCTAGGAGAATGAAGTCAAAGAAGAGATACCAAAGATTCATGATTTGGAAGACTCTATTATGTACCAATAAACATTGTCCCCAAATCAATCTGTAAAATTCAAGGCACCCCAATTAAAGTCGCAACAGTTTGTGTGTGTTAGTGATTGTGGAAATTGATGGGTTAATTATAAAATTCAAATGGAAATTCAAGGACCCAAGATCACCAGAGGCAATGTTGAAGAAAACTAGCAAATGTACAGTACCAAATAGCATTATTTACTTCAAAGTTGTGGTAGCATGTCATGATCTTAGTATAAAGGTTAGATATACAACCAAGGATACAGAACCTAGAAAGTCCTCTCACCTATAAATTCACCTGGTGTCACTGTAGTAAGGTGAGGAAAAAATGGTCATCTCAACTAGATAAATTAGATTAAAAGATATATAGAGAGACATTAATTTCACTTAAAAGTAAGTTCCAAATTGATGTCAGATCTAAATATGAAAAGTAGTAAAAAAAAAAAAAAATCTTTTTGAGCAACAAAAAAACAGAAGACATCATTTTGACTGTAGAGTGAGTAAAGATCCTTAACAGGATACAAAAACTGTAACAAGAAAGCAAACATACCAAACATACTAAAACAAAAACTTATGTTCCTCACAGGACGTTAATAAGTGATAAAAGGCAAACTACTGGCAGAATATACTGACAGTAATATATATGACAAAAGCACTGTAATTTATCATATATGAACAACATCTACCAATCAATAAGAAAAAGTCACACAACCCAACAGAAAAATGGACAAAAGCCTTCTCACTTTACAAAATGTATACCAAAACAGCCAATAAATTTATGAAGAGATACTCAACTTTAGACATCATGGAAGTATAAATTAAAATGTGAATGGTTAAATGAAGATAAACACCAACGATTGGCTGTGAAATATTATTGATGCTATGAATAAGTCAGAGCCCTAACATACACTGCTGGTGAGTTAAGCTGTCACATCCCTTACACTATTCAGGATAATCCAATAGAGCACATACTATGGCCCAGCAAGCCCAGGCTTATACACACCAGAAGTATTAAGCAAAATGCAAATATCAGAATATAGCAATATTTTTTATAGAAAAAAACTATTCACATCAACATTAGAATTGAAAAAAATTGGAGGATATTCTCACAATGGCATTATTTCATATCAACAGAATTACTAGATGAGTATGATAAATATCTTTTAAGAAAGAAAGAAGGCAAAGTAGATACTGCATTTTCCATTTTTATAAAGTAAAAAAACAGACAATTATCTTTATTGTTAAAAAGTAGGACCTTTGTGGGCTTCCCTGGTGGCGCAGTGGTTGAGAGTCCGCCTGCCGATGCAGGGGACATGGGTTCGTGCACCGGTGGGGGAGGATCCCATATGCCGTGGAGCGGCTGGGCCCATGAGCCATGGTCGCTGAGCCTGAGTGTCCGGAGCATGTGCTCCACAACAGGAGAGGCCACAACAGTGAGAGGCCCACGTACCGAAAAAAAAAAAAAAAGTAGGACCCTTGTAAACCACAGGAGCTTGTAGAGACTGGAAGAGAAAAAGAAAAAGAAAAAGCAAGCTTCTGGGCAACTGGTCATATTTTAGGGGCTGGTTATATAGAGGGTGTTGTGTCTGTAAATATCCATTAAGCTGTAAACTTATGATGTATGTGCCTTTCTCTGTTTATAGTATTTGTCAATAAATAGGAAAAGAAAAAGTATTTGACACAGTGGAACATGTCATGGACTCTGAAAACAATGCCTGGGTTTAACCTAACTGCCTAAGTGCTTACTATTTACTAGCTGTGTTTCCTTGGGCAAGTTTCTTAGTACCTCAGTTTTATCGCTTGTGAAGTAGGAATCAGAAGAAATTATGCACATGAATCTTCCCTTAACAAATTCCTGTTAAGGAATTTGATTATTACAGCAACAGAAATGGAACAAACAAGAAAAGTCATACATATGCCTCTTTATAAAAGTTCTCACTTATACAAAAAGAGAAAATACAAAGAACTTAGGTTCAATGGGTGAAAATGCAGACCGTGACAAAGAATAGTATTGGAAAGACTACTAAAATATTACCATCCCAAAGGAGTTTCAGGAGTTAGAAGTATACATGGCTGAAAAATAAATCCAAAAGGGGAAAAGAGAAACAGGGTAAGAGGATAAATGACAAATAAAAGCATATAAGTGAAGTAACAAAAGACTGGGAAACAATTAGCATTGGAACAGCATTTAAACTGTAGAAAATTAATAAAAACTAGATACATTTTTAGCTTCTTCAGTACAGGAAAAAATGATAAAAATGAAGGCAAAGATGGAAGATCTATTGAACAGAGATAATACACTGATAAATATTGTCCTTGAACAGACAAGTTCCACAGAAGCAACTACCAAAAGAGTAAACTACAATAATGTAAAACACATTCTTAAATAAAGCAAAATTCATGGCATCATTACAAACTTAGCAAATTTTAAAATCTAAATCGTTATGAATATTTAGGAAAATAAATTAGACTTATCACAGTGCCAAGCATATTAGAAGGGATTTAATAAGTTTCTATTGAATTAACAAGTTATTAACTTAAAATGATACAAGATGAGTAAAAATCTTTCCCCAAATGCTTAAAATTGGCTGAGGCAGGTACACAGGCAGTGTTCAAAGTGTTTTTGTCTTCAAAGTGCTGTGTGTAGTAGAATTAGTAAAGTTCTAAAGTCAGAATTAGATGTGATTTTTTTCTTTCAATTTTTATTGTGGTAAAATACACAAAATTTACAATCTTAACCATTTTTTAGTATTCAGTTCAGTGGTATTAAGTACATTCATATTGCTGTGCAACTACTACCACCTTCCATCTTCAAAACTCTTTTCACCTTGCAAAACTGAAACTCTATAGCCATTAGACAGTAACTACTCATTCCATTCTTCACCCAGCCCCTGGCAAATACCGTTCGACTTTCCATCACCATGGTTTTGACTACTCTAAATACCTCCTACAAGTGAAGTCATACAATATTTGTCTTTTTGTGACTGGCTTATCTCACTTAAATGTCCCCAAGTTTCCTTTGTAGTGTAGCATGTCAGAGTAAGTTTCCTTTGTAGTGTAGCATGTCAGAGTTTCCTTCCTAAGACTGCATAGTATGCCATCGTACATATATACCACATTTTGATTATTCATTCATGTATTTGACACTTTAGCTGCTTCACATTTTAGCTATCGCAAATGATGCTGCTATGAACAAATCTCTCTTCAGAACTCTGCTTTCAATTCTTTTGGGTATATACTCAGAAGAGGAAGTGCTGGATAATATATCTATTTTTAAATTTTTGAAACCACCATGCTCTTTTGCATAGGAACCGTATCATTCTACATTCCCACGAACAGTACACAAGGGTTCCAGTTTCTCCACATCCTTGCCAATGTTATTTATTTATTTATTTATTTATTTGGATTGGAGGCATCTTAATGGGAATGGACTGGTTTATCATTGTAGTTTTTGATTTTCACTTCCCTAATGATTAGTGATGAACATCTTTTCATGTGCTTAGTGGCAACTTGTACATCTTCTTTGGAGAGATGTCCTTTTGAGCCCTTTATCCATTTTCAATCAGGTTGTTTTTTGTTGTTGAGCTTTAGGAATTCTCTAAATATTCTGGATATTAAACCCTTATCAGATATGATATTTGAAAATATCTTCTACTTGGTGGTTTTTTGGGGTTTTTTTTTACTCTGTAAATTTGTCTTTCAATACTTTAATTTCATGAAGTCCAATTTCTCTGTTGCCTTTACCTTTGGTATCATATCCAAGAAATCTTGCCAAATCCAATGTTGTGAAGCTTTTGTCTTATATTTTTGTCAAAGGTTTGTGTAGTTTTAGGTCTCAACCTATTTGTGGTTTTTGGGTCTAAAGTGACTTAATATGAAAGCATATAGTTGCATCATTTTTTTAAATCCCTTGTTCCAATCTGTCTTTGATTGGAATGTTTAATCTATTTACATTTAAGTAATTGATAAAGGACTTGCTATTGTAACTTTGCTGTGTGTTTTCTATATTCCTTATAGCTTTGTCTTATGTCCTATTTTTTTTTTTTTTTTTTTTATAGCTTTTTTTTTTTTTTTTTGGCTGTGTGTGGGCCTCTCACTGTTGTGGCCTCTCCCCTTGCGGAGCACAGGCTCCGGACGCCAGGCTCAGCGGCCATGGCTCACGGGCCCAGCCGCTCCACAGCATGTGGGATCCTCCCGAACCGGGGCACGAACCCGTGTCCCCTGCATCGGCAGGCGGACTCTCAACCACTGCGCCACCAGGGAAGCCCTGTCCTATTTTTTTGTAGGGAAATATTTTAATTCCCTTCTCATTTCCTTTTTTGTATATTCTACCACTGTTTTCTTTGAGCTTACCATTGGGATCACATTCAATATCCTAAAAGTATAACATTCTAATTTGAATTAATATCATCTTAACTTCAGTAACATACAAAGTGCTTCTCCTTTACAACTCTATTCCTACCCCTTCCAGATGTCAAGATATTACATCTTTATATAGTGAGTCTCCAAAAAAGTGAGTTTGGAATTAGTCTTTTAAAGTAGGTAGAAAACAAATGTGGGCTTACAAACCAAAATTACAATAGTACTAGCTTTTATAATTGCCTGTATATATAACCACAATCTTTATTTCTTCATATGTTTTCAAGTAACTGGTATCCTTTCATTTCAACCTGCAGGGCTCTCTAGCATTTCTTGAAGGGCAGACCTAGCAGTAACAAACTCCCTCAGCTTTTGTTCACCTGGGAGTGTCATAAATTTTCCCTCACTTTTAAAGGACAGTTTTGTCACATGTAAGATTGATTCATAGGGTTTGGTTTTGTTATTTTTTAAGTAATTTAAATATATTAGCCCACGGCCTTCTGAGCTTTAAAGTTTCTGATGAGAAATCTGATACTGGGGATCCTGTTATGTGACAGTCACTTCTTTGCTGCTTGCAAGATTCTGTTTCTGGCTTTCAGTAGTTTGATTTTAATGTATATTAGTGTGGCTGTCTTTGCGGTCACCCTGCTTGGAGTTAGTTGAACTTTTTAGATGTTCACCTTTCATCAAATTCAGGAAGCTCTCAGCCATTATTTCATCAAATATTTCCTCTGTCCTTTACTCTCTTCTCCTAGGATGCCCACAATGTGGGTGTTGGCCAACTCTATGGTGTCCCACAGGTCCCAAGGCTCTGCTCACTTTGTCAACCTCTCTATTTGCTTCTCAGACTTGGTAATTTAAATCACCCTATTGTTAAAGTTTTTCTGCTTGCTCAAATCTGCTTTTGGATCATTCTAGTGAATTCCTCATTTCAGTTATTGTACCTTTCATCTCCATAATTTCTTTTAGGTTTTATATTTGAAATTTCTATTTTGTTGATATTTATATTTCATTCCTGATCTTAACTTTTTACATGTCTTTCTTCAGCTTTTTGAATATTTGACAGTTTTTTAAAGTCTTTGTCTAGTAGGTCTGCCATCAAACCTTTCTGTGGGACAGCTGGTCTAATTTTTTTTCCCCTTGAATTGCCAATACCATACCATTTCTTTGTATCCCTTGTGATTTGTTGTTGAAATCTTGGACATTTTAATGTTTGGAGGTACAACAATAGCTACTGCCTTTGTGTCTCCATGATCAGAGCATAGATCTTTGATATTTTTAGGACAGAATTTTTTGCCCACCTTGGCTCCTACAAGATATGTTAAAGCTGCTCTAGAAATACATGCTTGGCTGCCTGCCGTGAGCTGTATTGCCTCAGTGATGGATAGCTGCTGCCTATCAAAGAGCTGAATTTGACTGAAATTAACTGCAATTTGCCATTCAAGACTTCACCTGGAAGTAGAAGGGCTTTAATAAGACTAGAATTCCAAAATAGTTAAATGGGACAGATTCTGACAGTGTAATTGTTGAGATGGGGAGACACATTCCTGCTCTGCCATCTTCCCACAATCCCTTCTCTGGATGGGATTCTGGACTATGACTCTTATTAAATGATTTACTTTTTCAAATTTCCAAAGCCCTGCCTCTCATAGCTTCCCTCCTTACATATGAAGAAAGATAACAATGATTGTAATAAGAAACCCTTAAACAAGGGCTTACCATGTGTTTAAGGCAAAGTGCTATGCACTCTAATACTAGAAAATTCTATATGGTCAATGACACTGGAAGACACTTTACACATGAGAAAAGGGATAATCAGAGAAAGCAAAAGAATTTCTCAAGGACACTGAGCTAGTATATTAAGCAGTGAACTACTCCAGGAAACATGGGCACCTATTTTACCTTGCAGGTATATGAGGTACATGTAAGTTTCCTGGCACAGTTCTAAGCATAGTGTTGATTCTCAGAGAGAATGCGGAGCTTGCGGAGTAATGACAGTGGTTATGGCAGTACCTGTACCTAATGGAATTATGTCCAAGTGTTGCAATGGCCCAGTTACATGAGGGAAAGCATCTTACCCATCTGGACAAATGAGATGATGAATAATGCAGTCAAAGCTTATTTGATACATTAAAAACTTTAAGAGCCTTTAAAGTATATATTTCCCCTTAAAGTAACAAAATAACAGTTTTCACTTTGCTTTGCCTACCCCATCCCAAGAACAATGAAGCTACCAAGCGGGGAAAGCATGATACTCTCCCAGTTCTTGACATAGGCGTAGCTCAGAAAGATGAGTCTAGAAAACTTACAGGTAGAAGCCTATGTTGGGACACAGCATGGCTGGTCTCCTAGTTTGCAGTGCATATGACCCCATCACCTTATGGAATAGGAAAATGCATCATTTTTCCATATAGGAAAACAAATACACCTTATTCTTTTGCTTTTTTATCTAAAGCAGACTACTTTGATATAAATAGCAGGGTAGGTCAGGAATAATTCTTTTTCTAGGTCTCCCTTCCTCTTTGCTTTCTTCTGTAAAGTTCGGAACATTTAATATTTGCTCTGAAGAAGACACAGTATATTCTATTAGGCAAATTTCAAGTGTTCTAAGTGTTTCCCTTATGATTTTCTTTTTGCTACTTTATACATATGTGTATAAATTTGCATATGTTTTAGGAAGTTTCCTTGAATATAAATACCTCATGCTTAAATTTTAGCAGAAATTATTTAGGATAAAATTGAGTTTTGTATAAAATTTGGAGGAAAAATCTCAAAGCAATATGAATCTCAGAGACCCAACTGACACTTTTAGGTGATCAGTTAGAGAAGATTTTAGGAGAAACATTAAGACCTTTCTCTCATACTCAGAGCCAGAAAAAACTGGGCCTGAAATGTTCTTCCTTCTAATGGAGGACTTGGGAGGGGGAATTTTTCACATCTCTAGGAGGGGGCCAATTCTGTTTTCATGTAACTGGTTACAAATGAAGAGGCAGTTAATCTGGAAACAATCATATACCTATTCAAATAGGTTTTTCCAACTAACAATTTTAGATGGTTTAAAATTATACTGACAAAACTGCAGCAGCTATTAAACTAATGACAATCCCATGAATAGTTTCCTCTAAATAGCACAGAGATGTTAGTGGATAAATCATATATTATTGCAGAAAATGATTTCCCCTCAATGAATTCTACATGCTGGAATCTTAGTGCTTCATAGAACAGGTAAAAACTTTCAATTAAAATAAGGCTGAAGCTGGCTCTGAACCAAAATCTAAACCCTAAAGCTGAGATAGCTGTGAATATACTTAGACCTTTCTATTTTCTATGACCTCCTGTGTTTCAAATGTATTTCTGCACATAGCAACTTTGTAAAGGAATCCACTGATGTAAGTGGCTTTAAAGATTTCTCCAGATTCCATCACTTAATATGAATTGGCTTTTACTGATGAGTTACCAACATGCAAATATCTTAACTTCACCCTCCATCCCTTGCAGTGCTTTCTGAGGTTCAGTATGTATTAGATATATAGGTATTGGATGAAAAAAAAAATTCAAGACAAACTATCAGTTCTTGGGAAGCTGTAACAGAAAGCATACACTGTAGCTCCAGATAAATTTAGAAACAAAAGAATAAAGCTAATAAAGCATATTTTTAATTGAGGGTTTTAAAAAAAATTTTATGACAGTATTTTCACTGAAAATGGGACAAAATTTAATAGGGGAATTCTATTCTCTTTTATTTGCCTACCTGTCCTCTTTGTTTAGTTTGGTTCCAATCTGAGAAATAAGAAATCTTCCTAGGATAAACTTGAATGTTACAAAATTTTTACAAAATTGCATATTACATAGGGAATCAGGCTCTAATATAGATCTAACATTCTTTCCTTGAGTTGTAGGTTCAAACCTACATCTGGTCTTATGCTGATTTTGCTGTGAGTGTTGCCCTTGTAGACACATTATATGTTTATTCTGCTTCAGGGTCAATCCCGTCCCCCAGGAGTGTTGAGTACATTAATGTCTGATCACAACAAAATGGCTTTGTTCAATACTGGCCCATGACAGGTAGAAGCAGTTACTGGTGATAGAGTTGTTTTAGACAGGTTGAATTTAGGGGACTTGAAGCATGTAATACATAACCTGCAATAGTGGAACCACAGCCAGGGAACAATGTATTTGTGTGTGTTTTGATTTCTAGGATCATCTCCCTATCCTACAAAAATAAATGCAAGTTTAACTGCAAATATACTGTTTTAGTCATTGCCAAATATTTGGCATTATAATGTCAATGTCAATAACAGGATTAGAAGCACTGTGCTACAGGAATAAAGAGAACTGGGTGTCTGTCCCAGCTCAGCCACCCATACACACACACACACACACACGTAATTGTGGTATCTTGCTATTTAACCAAGACAGGTCTCCATTTAGTGCCCACATCTGAGAAAAATGAGAACTTTGGGCAGAACAGCCTGAACTTCTTTAACAATCTGGACCTATGAAATATAATTTAACACATTTTAAACATTTATATATGTGAATAATCATCTAAGTAAATTTCTTCTGTATCCCAGATGTCAAATAGAAATTTAATACAAGAATTACATCATTTTGGCCATAAACAATGTGTGAGCTTTCTGTATGGTCTGTAATGTGATGAGGGACAACTTTAAAAGTATGAAATATAATATATGCATGTCACATCTTATTTTGTTTTGCCGCCAAGTTTATTTTTGTTATCATTAGGCGAGCTATAAAGTATTGTAACATGTTATAGCTCTTTGGGTAAAATTTCTAGGTAATGATCTCCCTGAGCCTCCTCCCTTACTCAGTTTATAGTATCATCCTCTCATCAGCTGTTTGACATCCAATAAATCCTTACACCTCTTTGCCTTAGTCATCTCTTCTGTGAAACTGTTTAGATTCTATTAGACCTGTACTTTCCCAAAGTATAACTTACTGTTTGCAAAAAAAATACAAAAAAGGAACTGTGACCTATATGGTTCTATGGACAAAAATGTTCAGAAGAGCTGCAAACTCCATCTACTCTCAGATTTGCCATCACATTAGCATTCTAAAGACTGAGAATCCTGCACAATGGAAACCTGATTCATTTAAATTAACCTAGTGTGTCCTGGACCCATCTATTCATGAAATCTTATTTGAGTAACAGTAGTTAAACACCTCAGAGAATTGGGTTGGGACATTTAGAGAAATTTCAAAAACATGAAGAGACCTTTTCCAAGGTCTCTTGAGGTAGAATATCTTATGAAATCATGAAGGACAGTTCTTGACAGAAATTAAATGTACAGTGAACTCAGGAATCTAGACCCTGTGGGACCCCCCCACTCCTCCATTAGCATATTATTGGACAGGTACCTAATCTAATAAGATAGGTTAAGTCCAAGTGCTGGAGATAGACGGAGGATCATTAGTCTGGAATCCAAGTATCTGGTTCCATGGTTGAAACTCAGTCTTGAAATTGCCCACTTGAAATTTTAGGCAAATTGTAACACCTCCATTCTTTAATACACTTACCTGAAAATATACTCAGAACAAGACATAATAAAAAGGCAGACAACACAACAACTTTCACTCTTTGTAGAATTTGGGTGATTATACAGAATGTTTGAAATAATCTAGGTTTGAGTGGGAGTGCATGTCAAGTTAATGAATTTTACCATATCCTGGGGTGAAAAAGCAAGGTATGTAAGTAAAGAGGTTTATGCCTGTAGTGCTGGTTTTGCTTTACTCCCTATACCTCCCTCACTTTTTGCCATGTTTCTGGGAGATTGGTTATTTATATGCTATTGCTTAGCAATTTTTAGAAAGTTAATGCAATTATTGAATAGTTGAAAGGACTTTTGGGTTCTGTCAGGTAAGGAGCTTGGAAGTCACTCTGCCCTAACTGATAAAAGCCAAAGAAAGTAGAAAAGAGTCATCTAAGATCCATAAGAGTAGGAAGATCACAATGTAAACCATCCACACACACCCCTCAAAAATAGAGAAAGACAAGTAGGATACAGAGAATCATGATTTACCAGAGAAGAAACACGCTAGCAGAAACTTCTGTGGGAACCAGTACCAGGGCAGAAAAACCTGAGCTATAATTGATAAATTACTGGAGGTTCAGTGTGGACAAGTGTGACAATTAAAAACTCCAGGGCAGGGCTTTCCTGGTGGTACAGTGGTTAAGAATCTGCCTGCTAATACAGGGGACATGGGTTCGTGCCCTGGTCCAAGAAGATCCCACATGCCGTGGAGCAACTAAGCCCGTGTGCCACAACTACTGAGGCCCATGAGCCTAGAGCCCATGCTCCACAACAAAAGAAGATAATGCAATGAGAAGCCCATGCACCGCAACGAAGAGTAGCCCCTGCTCGCCGCAACTCGAGAAATGTTGTTTTTCAGAGTGAAGGAAAATGATGTAGGTCATAAACTTAGACATAAAGGAAGGGCACTGGATAAGGAAAGAGGTAAAAAAATAATAATATAATAATAACATTTTTCTTATTCTTAACAAAGTTTGCTCAAAATAACAGCAATAATGGATTCAATTATGTATGCTTATATGTCTGTGTGCCTAAGTATGGATGCTTTTGTGTAAGTGAAACGAATAATAGCAAAGATACAAGGGATAAGAAAGAAAAGTTAGGAATATTTCATTGTAATAAAGGTACCTGCACTACCAGTAAAGAGGCATAGTGTTATTTGAAAGTGAACTTGGATTAGTTGCAAGTGAATATAGCAAACGCTAGGGCAACTACTAAACAAAATTTCTTTCGAAGTATAATTGATACACTATGAAGAGAGTTAACAGTCATAAGGTGCTCAAAGCCACAAAAGAAAAAGTGGAATATAAAAATAAGAGCAAAGTATAGTTAATGGTAACAAATATGGTAGATATTAATCCAACTGTATCAATAACCAATTTTTAACAGAAATGATGTAAATATACCAATTAATACAGATTGTCAGAATGAATCAACAAAAGACAATTACATGTTGTCAACAAGAAACCCAATTTAAAGATACATATATTAAAAAGAAACAAAAAAAGGAAAATGGAGAAACACACGAGGCTAACACTAGTAAAGAAAGCTGAAGTAGTTGCATTCATTTCAGATAGAACCAACTTCACGAAGGGAAAGTTTATCAGGGATAAACAAGGGCATTACATAAAGATGAAGCACTTAATTCTCCAAGACGACATAGCAATCCTTATCATAGAAATCCTTAAGAAGAGAATTTTAAACATGGGGCAAAAACTGATAGTAGGAATATCTATTTCTCCTGCAGTTCTATCATAGTTGGAGACTATCAGAAATAGATATAGCAATCAAAATCATAGGATATAATTGAACTTGACAGCATCATAAATCAACTGTATATAATTGACATCTATGGACTATTTAATTTCCAAAAAGTAAAACATACATTATTTAAGCTGATATGGAAAAGTCACCTGATATAATCCAGATGGATAACACACCTAAACAAATGAAAAACAATCATATAATGTCTGCTATCAGACCACAATAGAATTAAACTAGAAACCAATAACAGTAATAACTAGAAAATCCCAATATGCATGGAGATTAAACAAAAAATAAAACTTGTAAACAACACATGGATTGAAAGAAATTATTCTGCACCAAAAAATGAAAATACAACTCATCAAAATTTGTAGGAGGCAGTGAACACATAGGTTAGAAAAGGATGTTATAAAAATCAATAATGTTAACTTTCTCCTTCCTTAAGGTAGAAGTTAAGTTCAAAGCAAGCAGAAGAAAAATAAAGTTTACAACAGAAATCAAGGAAATTGCAGACAATCAGAGAAAAAACAATGAAACCAAAAAGTGGTTCATTGAAAATATCAATAAAATTGATACACCTCTAGACAGCTTAACAGAAAGAGACAAGTTGCTGTTATCAGAAACAAGAGAAACATCACTTTATATCCCATGGACATTAAAAGGATAATAAATATGAACAACTTTATGCCCACAAATTTGATGACCTATATAAAATGGACTAATTCCTTGAAAGGAAATATATCAAAATTCACACAAAAGTAATGCACAGCATGATTAAGATAACACTGCTGGACATTACTATGAAAGTTGTTAAGAGAATAAATCCTATGAGTTCTCACCACAGTGAAAAAACATTTTCTGTTTTTTTAATGTTGTATCTATTTGAGATGATGGATGTTCACTAAACCCATTGTAGTAATCATTTCCTGATGTATACAAGTCCAGTCATTAAATTGTACACCTTAAATGTACAACTATGTATGTCACTTACATCTCAATAAACCTGGGAGAAAAGAGAAATATTGTCCTCTTCAGATTACAAAAAAAAAAGAATAATTTTCCAAAAGGGAAAACACCATTCTCAGATGAAACAACTGGTGAATTCTATTGAAAATGATACCACTTCTCTATAATTTTTCAGAAGACAGAAGCAGAGGAAATATTTCTTAACTCATTTTTATGAGGCCAGCATTACTCTAACACTGATACCAGGCAAAAATGAAATTTTTCAACTAGAAAACTACAGACCAGTATCTCTCTTGAAAACAGATGCAAAAATCCTCAACAAAACAGTAACAAATTGAATCCAACAATGTATACGAATCATACATTACGACCAAGTGTGATTATATCAGATATGCAAGGATGGTTCAACATTTGGAAATCAATATAATCCACCATATCAACAGGCTAAAGATAAAAAAAATCATATGATTTTATCAACAGATACAGAAAAAACATTTCACAGGAAACAACAACAACAAAACCTGTTCATCAAAAACTCTCAGCAAGCTATGGATAGAAGTGAAGTTCTTCAACATGATAAAGAATATCTACAAAGAACCTACAACTAACATTGTGTTTAATGGTGAGACACTAGAAGCATTCCTGCTAAGATCAAGAACAGGGCAAGATGTCCCCTCACACTACAACTTTTCAACACCTGGAAGTCCTAGCTAATGCAGTAAGACAAGGAATGGAACTGCAAGGTACAGAGATTAAGAAGGAAGAAATAAAGCTGATTACAGATGACATGACTGTCTACATAAAAAATCTGAGACAATGACCAAAAAACTCTTGGAACTAATAAGTAATTATAGCAGGGATACAGGATAAAAGGTCAATATATCAAAGTCAATTACTTTCCTACATACCAGCAATGAACAATGGGAATTAAGCTAAAAACACATTACCCTTTATATTAGCACCCACACCCCAAAATGATGCAGGTATAAAGCTAACAAAATGTGTACAAGATCTATATGAATAAAACTATAAAGCTAATCAAATAAAGCAAATAACTAAATAAATGGAGAGATAGTCCATGTCAGTGAATAGGAAGACTCAATACTGCAAAGATGTCAGTTCTTCCCCAAATTGTCTATAGATTCAATGCAATGCAAATCAAAATCCCAGAACATTATTTTGTGGATATCACCCAACTGATCCTAAAATTTATACAGAGAAGCAAAAGATCCAGAATAACCAACTCAATATTAATGGAGAAGAACAAAGACAACTGATACAACCTAATTTCAGCACTTACTATAAAGCTTTAATAACTAAGTGTGGTGTCAAAAAAAAAAATTACCAGTAGATCACTTAAACAGCATGAAGAGCCCAGAAAGTCACATAAATGTAACCAACTCATCTTTGACAAAGGAGCAAAGTCAATACAATGGGGTAAAGGTAGACTTCAACATATGCTGTTGGAACAAGTGGACATCTACATTCAAAAGGAAAAAAAAAAAACTAGACATAGATCTCACTTTTCATGAAAATTAAGTCATAAAGTTGATCATAGACCTAAACATAGAACACAAAACTTTAAGACTACTAGAACACAGGAAAAAATTTAGATGACCTTGAGTATGGCAATGACTTTTTAGATACAAATCCAATGGCATAATTCTAAGTAATTGACAAGCTGGACTACATGAAAATTAAAATCTTTTGCTCTGCAAAAGAAACTGTCAAAAGAATAAGATACATCACAGACTAGAAGAAATCTTGGCAAAAGATGCATCTGATAGACAGTTGTTATTTAAAATATACGAAGACTCCTAATTGAGCACAAATATCAGTCACCTGCTTAAAAAGGTAAAGAGACCTGAATATACTTTATCAAAGATATACTGATAAAAAAAGGATATACTGATGAAAAATGTTCAACGTTATATGCAATTTATTTGCAATTAGAGTACTGCAAATCAAAATACAGTAAGATACCACTACCCACCTATTAGAATTGCCAAAATCCAAAACAGACATCCACCAAAATGCTGGTGAGGATGTGTAATAAAAGCAACTCTCACTCATTGCTGGTGGAAATGCAAAGTAGTACAGACACTTTACAAGAAACTGCCAAAATGTCTTCCAGAGTTAAACTTACTCTTACCATAAGATCCAGCAATCATGTTCCTTGGCATTTATCCAAGTGAGTTGAAAAAATTATGTCCACACATAACCTGAACATGGACCTTTACAGCAGCTTTATAATTGTCAAAGTTTGGATGCAACCAAGAATTGTCAAAGTTTGGATGCACCAAGATGTCTTTCATCCGGTAAATGGCTAAATAAACTGTACTACATTCAGGAAATGGACATAGTATTTTCAGCACTAAAAAGTGAACTATCAGGGCTTCCCTGGTGGTGCAGTGGTTGAGAGTCCGCCTGCCGATGCAGGGGACACGGGTTCGCACCCTGGTCCGGGAGGATCCCACATGCCGCGGAGCGGCTGGGCCTGTGAGCCATGGCCGCTGAGCCTGTGCATCCAGAGCCTGTGCGTCCGGATCCTGTGCTCCGCAATGGGAGAGGCCACAACAGTGAGAGGCCCACGTACAGCAAAAAATAATAATAATAATAATAAGTGAACTATCAAGTCATGCAAAGACAGGGAGGAATATTAAATGCATATTCCTAAGCAAAAGAAACCAATCTGAAAAGACTTTATACTGTGTAATTCCAACCGCATGATATTCTGGAACAGGTAAAACTATGGAGGCAGTGAAAATACCAGTGATTGCCAGATGTTTTGTTTTGGGGGAGGGATGGATAGGCAGATCAGAGGATTTTTTTTATGGTAGTGAAACTATTTTCTGCAACAGCAAAATGGAAGATAAATGTTATGTATTCATGAAAACTCATAGAATATACAACACCAAGAGTGAAACCTAAAGTAAACTATGGCTTGCGGGTAAGACATGACAGTGTAGGTTCATCTATTATAACAAAGATGCCGCCCTGGTGCTGGATGTGGATAGTCGGGGAGGTTGTTTCATGTGTGTGGGTAGAAGACGTATGGGAACTTTCTGTACTTTCTTCTCACTTATGCCGTGAACCTGAAAATACTCTAAAAAATAAAGTTTGTTTCTAAAAATAATTGGATACTTTAGATATTATTAAATACCCATGTATCTGATAGATTTATAATCCCAACTGAAATTTAAGCTCTTTGAGGAAAAGGAGGATGGCTTATAATTCTCCTGTTTCTTTCTCAGCTACTAGATGGTGGTCTCAGCCAAAGTAAAAGCTACAAATAATAAATGAGCATGTGGATAAATGGATAACTAGGTAAATCCAAAACTGATTTTTCCAGATTTCTTTAATACAAAAGACATACAAAAAAGCACAATGACTAATGAGTAATTGAACACATCAGACTCATTGTAAAACTGTGCACCCCTCCCTCAATTACTCAGAGGAAATAGCTATAATGAGTCTGATGTTTATCATTCCCGTTCATCTCTTTCCCACTCAGGTAGATTCTTGTAATATAGGGCATTCCTCTTCCTTGTTTTTAAGCTTTATGAAATATTTTTATTTAGTCTCTACAACTTGCTTTTTCGCCAATAATTATGCTTGTGAGGTAAATTCATGTTGTTCTATTTCATTCATTTCCACTACTTTTCAGTATCCTTTCTATGATCATACAATTTTTTTTTCTATTCTTATGTTAGTGAAAACTAGAAATGACCCTAATTCCAGTATTACTACAATGAACATCTGTATACATCTGATGTCTGATAAGCAGTTTGCTCTAGGTCATGTCTAGGAGTGGAAATGCTGAGTCTTAGCCTGTATAAATCTTCAGGTTTAAGTTTTTCCAGAGGGCTCTCTGAAATGGTTGTACAATTTATACCCTTATGAATCCTTTTATAAAACTGCAGTCTTCCAACACTAACTTAGCCATTTAGGCACTGATATTTATATGATACTGTTGGCTGTCAATTTTGTTGAAGGAACTGTTCTCAAAATTCCTAATTCACTCTGCTGTCTGTTCAAGATCAAGGATTCAAGATCACCATCTTTCAATGGAGCCCCAACTCTTACTTCATAGCTCAGAGCCACCAGAGTTCCGTGTCCAAAACTAACGAGTTACTTCTTCTTAACCCTCAACTATTTTGAACACTCTCATTTTAAACACAGCTTCTATTATAATTGAAAATTTGGTTTAATGACAAATAAAGGGCTACATTTATCTAAATGTGATCTGGTTTAACAGGATGGATTACACTCTGATTCATATGCTCTAGTCTCCCTATGTCCTGACAAGCTTAATAACCTGTTTCATGGTGATGTGAAATAATAGATCCACAGGGCAATAATATGGCTGCTAAGATTCTAAGGTCTCGATAACTATCTACAGGCTTCTGCTAATGCCTCAGATTTATTATATAATGCCTCAGCACAATTTAACAAAACAATGAAGATTTCAGATCTTATCTCCAAAAAAAGTCCATGTTGAGTCATTTAAATAAGGATTAATGATCTAGAATGGCCCATTCTGGTTTAAAACTGAGGTTACTACTGTTATTTATTTATTTATTTATTTATTTTACTAACAGTTACTTTTCACCTCCGATTTTCTTTGGAAACTGGTAACCCCTGCCAATATGATCATGAAGCAGAATAGATAGAAATATACTTTTATTTGACCTTTTGTTCAGTAAGGATTTGAGATGGCTACTAGAGTTCTGTAGTATGTCTTTTTTTCTTTAAGCACAAGATGTAGAAAACTACAAGTAAGTATACAACTTGATGAATTTCCCACCCAAGTGAATACACCCATGTAATTGCCGTTCAGATGAAGTGAACATTACCAAACTCTAGAAACGTTCTTGAGCCCTCTTCCAAACATCCCTACAAAGATAACTACTACCACTTAAAAAATAACTTTATAGATCAAATACTTGTCTAAACAGAAGAAGTAGTTTCTTATGAAATCAAGTGAGAAACGATTTAACTCAGGATCATAAAAGACAGAATAAGAATTAAGCACAAAATTAGACCTCCTGATGCCTTTCTAGTGTCTGTTCTATTACATTATACAGCCACTCACAGCTCACTTTCACTTCCATTTAAAAGAAGTGAGAAATTCAGTAATATCTGAATGATGTTATATTTTCTTTGCATTATAGAAAATGATATTCTCCACTCTGGTTGGGAGACTTCTACCCCAAGCAACTCTCCACTACTAAAGCTTTTTGCCCTTTGGACACTTACATGTTTCAAGATCCTATACACTCCGGCCAGTGGCGAGCCCATGCTTCCACAGAAAGATTTGAAACAAGCATCCTATCTTTTCAGACCCTTGTCTCTGCCCTGGAGATGCAGCTGTGGCCAGAGCACCTGAGAATCTGCAGACTGCCACCACTAGCTGTATCCTCTGGGGCCTCTGGTTAGTTGTATTATAGTATATGTCACTGTAGAAAATGTCACATTTAGTCACTTGGAGCCCATTCACCTGGTGACACTGTTTACTCCCAACCCCTTTCCTGAGCATCCTTTTATTTCTCTTGTCTGAGAACAGTACTCCTATTAATCTATTGTAGAGCAACCCTCCTGACTCAATACCATAGCATGATGTCATTGTTCAAAATTAAGTATTTTTGTGCTAAATAGCAGTCTCTTGCATCTTCCTGTACATAGAAAAGCACTAAATTCTTCAGCTCGAGATGTCTGGTTTTCCTTAATGAACGGTAATCTTTTGATGTTCTGATTACCTGGTCTTTGTTGCAAAAGCTGCTATATATCCTGGCTTCCCACCCTTCCCTCTTCAGAGTGATTTCTCAGTTATCTGAGATGCTGTGTCCCAGGCTTAAGTCCTCAGTTTTGTCAACTGAATAAAACATAACTCTCAACTTTCCGGTTGTACATTTTTTAATCAGTTGACAACACTTACCATGTGACTAAGCAACTCTACTCCCAGATTACTTAAGAGGAATGAAAGCATGTCCATATAGAGACTTATATATGAACTTCAGCATTACATATTGTAGTCCCAAAGTGATGACCAAAAGGCCAAATTCTACTCAATAAAAAATGAACAATAGATATAATCAACATGGATAAATCTAAAAAATAACTATGTTGAGTTAAAGAAGCTTAACCAAAAAGACATTGCATTTTAGGTAAAATTCCATAAAATGTATATTAATCCATTATGACAAATTAGTTGTTTCCTGGGAAATAGGAAGAGGGAGTAGAGAGGGCCAAGACTGAGGAATTACAAATGGGTACAAATCAACTTTTGAAATAATAGCTATGTGCATTATAGTAACTGTGATGGTTCCATAGGTAACATGCATATGTCAAAGTTAAATTTTACATGTAATTATGTGCCATGTGTGTCATAGCTCAAAGTTGTTAGTAGTTTATCATAAAGTAAATAAGAGTATTGTTAGAAAGGAAATTTCCTCTTAAAAATTGCAGTGCTCTCATAAACATTTCCAACGTTTTTTTAGCTCTCTGGCTTTCAAGTCTTGATAAGTGTCATTGTATTAACCATGCCTTCTGTTTTCTCTGTTCTGATGCTTTGACATCTGGGGCTTTGCTGACCCAGGAGGAACTGCTCTTCCCAGAGGTAGCAAAATTCCTGGAGGTAGTAAACAACTTACCCAGTGAGAGTGCTTTTCAAATCCAAACAAACTATTCCAGAGCCCACACCCCCACCTACCTGCTTTATGAGGCTCTCACACTGAGCCACTATCCACCTGCCCTGATCACCCCAGGGCCAGGTATCAGACAACTAGGGACAGCTCCTCTGCCCCAGAGCTCTCTGAAGCTATGCAGATTTGTCATTTCTAAACCTGTTTACCCTGTTTCACCATTCTTTCCCAAAGAAACTACAAGGAAGGCTCTTGTCCACAGGCACCTCCTCTTCTCTCCCCCAGGTCAAGGCATGTTCCCTCCTCTTTGCAACTGTGAACAGCAAACAGTCTTTACAGTGGCAGTCACCTCCTGATCTGTGGGTCTTACCATACTCATGTAGTAAAATCTACCAAAGACAGTCATCTTCATTTAGTAGTCTCCAGTTTGTGACAGAAATATTTATACCTGTTTTCAGTATGGATAACTTGCCTGGTTAATGGTATCTCATGAATTACATTTAAAAATGGCATATTAACAAAGTTTCTAATTAACTAATGCCATCAAATGATATTTGGTAGTAAAAGCAATGTATTTATGAAATATTAAGTGTTTTTTTGAAACAGCCCCCCAAAATCCACAGTATAGTAATTATCCTATCAAAGAGTGCATAGATTTTTCTCTCGGAGCCATTTATAGCCCTTGATTTGGGTTTCACAGGCTGTCATGCAGACTGTAAAATTCACACCTCCTCTAACTACAGCAAGGCAGTCAGTTTTATAGAAAACATATTTATGAGAAACACTTTTCAGAAGATTATTAGTGAATTAAATGCACAATTATTGGAATAGCTTAAATGCTTGGGGGCGGCACACAAAGGAATCAACTTTTTGGAGCTCTGGAGTGTGGTCAGCTGTCTTAGAACATATATCTTCTCACTAATTAAAAAGTCACCAGTAGTTAAAGTGTGTTCCTTCCAAAATAATTTTGTCCCTATTTGGAGCTCAAAGGAACTATTCTGAATATGTGGAATTTGACCTTTTCTGTACCAATTTCCAGGGTTTGCATTTTCATGAATTAAATATAGAGCACACATTATTGAACCTTAATAGCTCTTTAAATGTCTGAGTGGCCTCCTCTCAACCACAGATATTTCATACATGAATGATTAGACACACATGGTGATCTAGTGCTTAGGACCAAGGCTTAAAATCCTCACTGACTTCTCTTCTTGTTTCTATTATTTGTGTTTCTGTAGGGTGATTTGGCTGGTCTACATTTTCTCTAGTTCCTCAGATGTTCACTTCTGGTCAATATTGCCTATTTGATGGAATTCGGGAGCACACAGAATTTGTTTTGTGCTAGATCCTGGGGGAATATGCAAAGAGCGTATGATCTAACCCAGGTCTCAGAGTGCTTAGACTAACACTAGAGAATTAAACTTGTGTTAGAGAACAAAATACTTTATTTTGAATATAGTTACATGTGTTAGTGAATCCTTTAGTAAAAGCACAAGAACAGGGCAGTGTTCGGAATCAGGTTTCCTGCATCTGAAATCTGATTTTACCACCAACTAGCTATGTGGCCATGGGCAGTCTGACTACTATCTCCCTGTCAAATTTGGTTTTGCTATCAACTGCATAAGCTTTGTGAAGATTAAATGCAATAATCTATATAAAATGCTCAGCATAGAACCTGGTCAAGTATCTAAGTCTTACTCAGAAACAGGAGCTCCACACACAGTCTCCCTTTTTCAATGACAACCCTATCAGGAAAGGACATCATTCTGTATGAAACGAAGTCGGCCTATAGAAGCAGAAGCCAGATATCTGGGAGAAGACTCAAATTAAAGTTGTTATCATGGTCAAAGAGTGTTGACTTCCATGGGATAGGAAAAAAAAGAACCAAAATATTTAAAAATTTATAAGTCCTCAAAAAACTTGGAGGTAGCGTAAGTTATCAGAATAGGAAGGTAGAACTAAGACCATGAACCATATTGGAATATCGAGGGACAAGCTTACCTGGAGATGGCAGCATGGTATAGGGGTTAACAGTCCCTAACTTTAGGGAGTCATGCTGAATTAAATGAGTTTAAGACATTATTTTGTTTCAGGGAAGTAAAAGCAACATCATATGTATTGTTTAGATTAATAGCAACAGGGTCAATTCTAGGCCTAACATTCTAAGAAAGAAACTAGAGTGTATATATAAAATGTTAGTGAAAGTTATAGAAACCTGATCACATGAGAAACAATTGAGAAACCTAGAGATACTATGCAGACCATTTACAGGGAACAAATGAGGCCTAGCCTAAAGTATAATACTTGCATGAAATAGATGTTTAATTATAAAATTTAAATAGTAATATTAACAGCTGCTAACACATATATAGTATTTACTATGTGCCAGGCTCCCTAACAGATGCTTTCTATATTTTAAGTAATTAAATATTTTTAAGCTTAGGACATATATCTTCAGCATGGGTACACAACAATAACTATAAAAGTGTAGCATTATTTGCAAGAGGAGTTCAGAGGAAAGAAGGCTAAAGAGGTGTGCAGATGTTGGCCCACAGATATGTGCTTAATCTAAACAGACAGATGGAGAGCTTGGAGCTATATTCCTAAATTACTTGTCAGTAACATTGCCACCACCACCACCGGCATCATCGCCATCCTCACCACCACTGTTAATATTTTCTGAGCACCTATTTTGTGCTGGACACATTTAATACACACCACAAATCTGGTTAGAAGAATTCTCCTACCCTCTATTAATGTCATAAACGAGGCTCAGACTGCATACGTAGTTTTCCTAAATTCACAAAAATAAGTAGAAAAAGAAAATCAGGATTTGAATCCATATCGGCGGACTTAAAATTCTACCTATTTCCCCTATACTTTACATGATTTTTAAAACAAGTATAAAGATGGAACTACCACCACAGGATTTGCTATCCCACTTGTAATTGTCCCTTTTTTCTTTAGAGACACCAGGAGTTACTAGAAATAAACAAGATTAGTATACACGAATTTAAGTAAAAGACATTTGTTATAAGGACTCAACTCTCCAATAAGAGAATACTGTCTCTCCATCTATGTCACCAAGATCTCAAATCTGTTATTCATAGCTGCAGCAAAATGGTGAAGCCAGAGCTGCTCTGCTTTCACTTAGGCTATAGAAAGCTGCAGAGAAATGTTATCCCCAGTCTAACAACAAGCACAAGCTCAGTGGTCAAGAAAATCATACATATAAGGGGCACAAGAGAACTGAATTCACAAGGCAACATAATAAAGTGATATCCAGAGGGTAACTGGCCCTCCAACTCCCCACCTGAAAAAGAAATGTAAGGTGCAAATCGCATCACCTTTGGCAGCAAAGCAGGGTTAAATTATAGCCAACATATAAGTGGGTAAAAATAAGATATACAAATTAATAAATGGAAACTTCAGTAGAGTTGGGAGACCAGAAGGGGGAGTACACACACCTTGTGAGGGTAGCAGAGCCCAATGGGAAGAAGAAAGACTTCCTTCCTGGCAAGTACTCAGCCAGTGAAAGGCCATGGACACTGTTTACTCGACCCCTCCCAACGTCCTTTTCTTCTCTGTAAATGGGTTCTCCTTTCCTTGCCCTGGCCGACTAGCCATAGTTGCAAACCACGGATTACAGGTCTCTGTTGATCCCAAATAAACCGATTTTTGCTAGAGAAATAGCTGGCAGTCTGTTTCAGGTCAACACCAACTTCCAAATTCTTCTCCTCTTCTAATTGTCTTTCCCCAAACAATTATGAACATAGACCATAATCTAGCATTTGTTTTCTTTTCAGTTATTTAATGGTTTATGCCACATTTCAAAATGGGTTCTAGTCTGAGAGCAAAAAAAACAAAAACAAACAAAAAGTCTTCTCTTACATCCTATTTTTAACAATGTTCAGACTAGATACTCTAAACTGTTGGGGAATACCTTCAAGAACACTGGTCATTGAATATTTGGTTTTTCCCCTAAAACAGATATGGACTCCAGAGTTAAATGGACACAGGTTTATATGGTTTCTGCCATTTACTGTGTTCTTATATAAAGATTTAATGAACAAATTCATTGTTCATTACGTAGTTTTAAGGTTAAAATTAAACATCATGGGTCTAACACAGCACAAGTGTATAACACACCAACTGTTTTCAAACGGTTCAGTGACTGCAAAAGCAGGCATTCAACTGCTCCCTTTCATTCTTTTCCTTTGCAGACTTTCAATTATTCATAGCATATCCCACCTCCGCACCCTTGTCCCACCTCACTGAGCCAGGCAGAGCCTCAGATTCCTCTCACAGATTCATGCAAAGACTATCAATAGGAGCTGGCAAGTGGCTTATAACCTCTAACATCTTTGAGTCTAATTAGAATAACAGTGAAGCAAATGGTATAGTGGGCTGAAAAGCATGAAAATACGGAGTACATGTTGGAAACAGGCTAAACAGGTGAGGAATGGCTTCTCAAATGAGTTGATATGACAGGAGACACAGGATTATGTCAAAGTTCAATGAAATGAAAATTCTGTTTACAGAAGTGAAGTGTACATGGGTAATAAACAGATAAAGAGTCAAGGGAGCCAGATAATACCTTTGAAAACTGGAATAAAGTTCAAACTACTTGGCACAGAGGATTTTCAACAGGGGGATGGGTCAAATGCATTTTCAGAAAAATGTTTAATGTGTAGAATTAATTGGCTGGGAGGTAAACTTGACAGATTAAGATCAGTTCAGAACTACTGTAAAAACATAGATAAGAGGTAAATGATGGCTTTCACAGTGGGAATCAGGAGAACTAAGGTAATCATTACTGGGGATGTCAAGTAGGTAATGTTTAGAAATACTAAAATGTATTTCTAAATACTAAGAAGTATTTCTAAATATTTTGTTATCTATATTCCCAGCTACTTCTCACCCCACCATGAGGTTCTTAAAACAAAGCAGGCTCATCTTTTTCTGGTGGGTGGGTGAAGAGATCTACTCATCTTGTGGCCACCCAGGGCAAGCCACGTAAATTCCTTTGATTAAACCTTCCACCTACCAATCTTCCGTGGCCTGCCACTTTCTTTGGTATCGCAGATTTCAGGTGGAAAACACCCAAGGCTGTATCTTATTACCTTTGGATAATAAGGGGAGGGAAGTGTTGATGAAAATAATCAATGAACAATCCATAATGGAAATAGAAAAGAATTTTATTTGAGCCAAACTGAGACTATAGCCTGGGAGACAGATTCAAGAAGCACTTGAATTGTGTTCCGCAGGACTACAAAATGGGGGAGGCTTATACACCACAAGGGTAATGTTAGTTATAGGAGTTGTTTATCAATTATAATTGGAGCTGGCAAGAACTGAGCGTGCTTGTTAAGCAAGTGTTGGCTGTGGTCTGAAATGGTTGCATAGTTATAAGTTTAACTTGAGACCATAAGGTTATGGCAGCTGCTAGCAGATTTTGAGAATGGGTGGTCATGCCCTCAAGTCTGATACAATTCAGAAAATTTGAGTTCTTAGAAATTCAGGAATGTGTCTGAAACCACATTCACAATGGCCATCCAGCTCCATTTTGAATGCCTGAACCGCACATTACTCCATTTGATTTTTAAATACATTCTTTTAATTGTTAAAGCAGATGTACAAAGTCTGTTTGATGGGCTGTAAGACAGGCAATTCCAGTTAAAGTTCAAGCCAAATCAGGCATAAACCAGAATGACTTCCCCATACAGTATGTGAACATTTCTTCCATCAGAACAATGTTTGGATTTATGGATCTTATCAGGTTAGAGGATAATGTATTTTGTTGAGATAGAAATCACTGGAGAAGTGGAAACTTTGTTAGAATAGAAACAAATGCTGTTGATGTTTTCTGAACATGCCTGTGTGATTTTCTGGTGCATAAGCACCATAGTTGGGTAGTGTCACCAGTGTGTAGCTCAGAAGGTAGATAGCAGTTTTTAGTTTTGTAATCTTCCAGTCATGGCTTGTGATTAAAATGAGTGTATGAATTTGCTCATGGTAAGTGTCTAAAGGGAGAAAAGTTGAAGATGCAACAAACATATTTTTAGGCGTATTAGAGAAAGTCTTGCTTGAAATATTTTAAGACTATGGACCCATGATATTCAGCCATATAAACAGAATGCTGTAAGAGGAAGAGAAATAATTGATTTTTATTAATGAGGTCTGACAAGGCCTCTTAAGAGGTTAGAAGCTGTACCCTAAAAACAGTTAGGGAACTGATATATGGATACAGGGGAAGCCATCCAGGCCTATGTGGAAGCACTTGTGCAAATGCAGAGGAAAAAAAAAGAATAGAATGTGTTTGATTGTTCCCCCAAGCAGTTAACAACAATAGGAATTTGATGTAATGATTAAAAATTTGTTTACATCTCAAATAGGAATCTCCTCAGTATAAATATTATAGTAACCATCTGCCACCATATGCAAGAATTCATCTTGATTCTTATTGACTGAGTTCATTCACCTACAGGCTTGAAGGCATGCTGCTCTAAAGGCCATTCTGTGTTGCCTCCCATCAACTTAAACCCAAACTTGTCAAACGTGCCCTAGAGAACAGCAGTGAGTTGTTATAAATAATTTTTATACCATTAATTTGTCTAAAACTTGATGATAGTATTTCAAGGACTATATTAGGAGGGAAATGTTACTACTATTTTAACCATCACTTAAATATAATTAAGAATATCCTTCGAATTCTACACTTCCTAATTCATCCTATGAGGTCAGCATTAAACAAAACCAGATAAAGATATAGCAGGAAAGGAAAACTGTAGACCAAGACAATGATCAGGACAAAGGTTATGTAGACCCATTAAACTCAAGATTTCACCTGACCAATTCCTGAATATAATGAATTATTATAGTCAAGTTGTACAAAAATGTTTTATGAAAATACTTTGTCCTTTAACACAGTTCTTCTAGAGACAAAAGTTATGGGTGAGAGTAGAGGATGACTGAAGAAAATGTAAAAATATGAGTGCTCAATGGAGCACACTGATTTTGTATCAGTGGAGAAAAAATTAAACCTTGGCACCCGGGCAGTGCATGTAACTGGGGTGGGGGAAGGGCATTAATTTTTTTGTTTTGTTTTTTAGAAATGGTCTGGGGAGCTTTTCCTCTTTCTTCAAGGAATACACCCCATGCTGCTGCATGTCTAAGCTTTGTGAGTATTTTGAATTAAAACTGCTGGAAAAAAAAAAAAGAATATCCTAATTCTAAATTCCTAAAATTTCTCAACAGGGATTCTTACGATGTTATACTTTCCTAAGTTGTTACAGAAATAGAGAGCACTCATTCAGTAATAGATCTTTCTGAAATCATGGTTAGTGATCAATTGCTTCTATTAATAACTGAGTCTCTCCTCCTGATTAGAGGGCCTTTTTATTCCTCTTCTGTTTCTAATATGAATACCATATCATATGCATTCAGACCAGGCTCTCAGTCAAGGTTTAGGATTCTCTAAAATAAAAGTTGCCAAATGACTCTCAGGGGGCCAAATCTGGCTCAGAGGAGAGGTTTGCATGTCCACAGAGGTAGACTTCTTAGTATTTAACTTTAAAAAAAAGGAAAAAAGAGAGTAACCAATATTTAAAGATTAGGAGATTCAAATAAGAATTTCTGGTTGCTTGTTAAAAAAATCCACAAATACCGAGCCTCTGTTTCCCATATTAGCAGTCAGCTGCAGCTAATAAGAGGCCTACTACTGTAATATGGAAGAACAAATCTGACAAATCTGACTCCATATTAGATCTGTTCCTTTTTACTTTAAACTTGTGCTTTACTGCCTGTGCTTAGTCATGCTGGCTCTGTATCTTTTGTAAAATAATGTTGCCTATAGCCAGAAATATATAGGACAGCCTATTCTCAGGGCTCTGACCTTTAAGAGTACATTCAAATAGAGATAAAAAGTTGCACAATAGAGAACATTTGGCTTGTTGGAGGTTTACAGGAACATCATGACCTGACCTGTGTGGACAGCTGCAAGAATAAAGGATTTTGACACCAAGTTTGCAACAGCTAACCACACCCCTCCCTCACCTTACCTTTAAAAGTGCTTTGCTGAAACCCTTCAAGGAATTCAGAGTTTTCTGGGCATGAGACACCCATGTCCTCGCATGGTCGTGCATAAACCTTTCTCTGCTCCAAATCTGACGTTTCGGTTTGTTTGGCCTGTTTGTTGGGCACTTAAACTTGTGTTCCGTAACACTACCCCTTGTTAAAGTTCAGTACAAAATGGAGACCAAACAAATTCTGAGCAGATGAGACCAATTAAGCCATGTAAGCAAATCTAGTTCTAGTTTATGTCATGAACATAAGTGCAACTTAGGTTATTTCTTGTGAATGACTCTGATAATCATGAAAGACATCTAATTCATCTTTCTAAAATGGTATAAGATAAATCATTTTTAATCATTCCTCTGCTGTCTAGAAACCCCAATTGTAATTACCAATCATTGTAAAGGTTAAAGGACTTTCTCATTTTCACCTAAGCCATCCTGTAACATTATGCCTCTGAGCTTCATATCAGTTTGAAATTTGAAGACTTCCAGTTCAAACTGTTCTATGTGTAAACTATAAGTAAATGCTATTTTAACAATCTGGCTTTAACTTTTACTATTTCTGGATTTGACACCCTTTAGAGTACACTTTCCAGTTTTCACAATTGCTACTACTCCTAATTACTTCTCAACTTTGAAGCCAAGAGATGGTTTTCCTTTTATATAGCTGTTACACTTAAAGTCAATTACATGGATACCCTGGACATATCGAGGGTTTGGTTCCAGACAACTGCAATAAAGCAGGTATTCCAACAAAGGGAATAGCGTGAATTTTTGGTTTCCCAGTGCTTAAAAAAGTTGTTTACATTATACTGTAGTTTACTAAGTGTACAATACCATTATGTCTAAAACAATGTACTTACCTACCTTAATTAAAAAATACAATATTGCTAAAAATGCCAAAATATTAATAAAGATCAATGATCACAGATCACCTAACAAATTGTGAGAAGTGACAATACTCACAGAAAAATGTGACACAAGACACCAAGTGAACAAATACTGTTGGAAAAATGGCACCAACAGACTTGCTTGATGCAGGGTTGCCACAAACCTTCAATTTGTAAGAAACACCATATCTTCAACGTGTGGTAAAATGAGGTATGTCTGTAGTTTTAAAAGCAAAGGAAAATATTTGATTCATGTCTCTAGCAGAAGTGTGACCATTAAGTTAGACCAAGAGAATAAGATGTTTATAAATAAGATGTTTATAATGATGAACAACCAAGACACCAACTTTTCCATAGCAGTTAAGACTATGCCTGTGTGTTGAAATGTGCAAACCAAATGTGAGTATGTTGGGGAACAGGGAGGAGGGAAGCAATCCCGGTTTACAAGTTTACTCTATCAATAAAAAACGCATGCCATTTAGGCAGAAGTGTTATTATTTAGGTACTGAAGAACTGAAAAGATAGGAAGAACACTAATGCATCATGACAAGATCTGAGATCCAACAGAAAACAGCTACCCAAACCATCTACTGACCCAAAGGTTGAGAAAAAATAGGAAGAGATTGGAATTAATTAAACCTGTAAATTCAGATTCCTGCAGAAAAGAACTTCAGATCTGTGAGAAGAAGGGGTGGTGGTGTTGTCTTCTCTAAGATGAAGTGCCCCATTTGGCTGGGACCTAGAACTCTGAAGAGGTACTGGCAGGAGGGTGCTGGAGTCTGAGGGATGCAATGAAGGTAGTTCTGCAACCATTGGGAAAGCTCTGTGGAATCAACTGCTGACACTGGAATCTGCTACCAAAAGGGTGAAGAAATTTTGCTGGGGTGTTGCTAACAGGATAGAAGTTGAAAAAGACAAGAAGCAAAAGGATAATAAGAGGCAATCAGAGAAAATCCTTTTTCCTTTCTTCAGCTTTCCAGTCCTTCATTACTGTGCCCTATCAGAATTTAACAGGACGCAGCTGGCAAACCAGAAATGCAGTATAAGTCCCAGCTCCAGCTGGGAGACAACACTCTAATAACTGGCAGTTGCCTAAGTAGTTATCACTAACTGGTGTTTTGATCTACAAAGTTCTTGCAAATACGTACGTCATTTACTGTTTTTGAGCTCCACATAGCAGACATGACAACATCAATTTTCCACATGAAGGAACTGGGTTAGGGCATATGACATTTACATATCCAACATCATATGGGTTGAAGAGTCAGCATTAGAACCTAGGAACTTTGTCTACCCTTCCGTTGTTCTAGTAATCACAAGATGAAAATCCAACAGGCAACTGGACACAAGGCTAATTGATCCCGTGAATCTCACTCCCCTGCATCTCACTCCCCTGCAACAATAGAAAGCTGGATGTTTGGGATGCCCTAAATCACAGATGGTAGCCATTTGCTGACTTTTTAAATTAAAAAAAATCTCAGCTGAAGATATGGGATATCCATGGGCAATTGATTAATGTTCACTGAAACATCTATACGCCTTTCAAAAATGCCTGAAGAATACAATTCAGTTTAGCACCTCAAAGTATCTCTAGGAGAGGCACCACCCTTCCCCATTAAGGGTATAGATTCTAGTTGGTTTAAAATATTTTTGTCACCCTGCCACTACCTTACAAGGTAAACTACTGTGACTTCAGTAAAAAAAAAAATAATAATAAAAACACATTTCTCCCTCAACTGACGGTATTCCTTTTCACCATCTGCCAAAAAACAAACAATAGTTTAAAAGATACATATGGGGCTTCCCTGGTGGCGCAGTGGTTGAGAGTCCACCTGCCGATGCAGGGGACACGGGTTTGTGCCCCGGTCCAGGAAGATCCCACATGCCGCGGAGCGGCTGGGCCCGTGAGCCATGGCAGCTGAGCCTACGCGTCCAGAGCCTGTGCTCCGCAATGGGATAGGCTACAACAGTGAGAGGCCCGCGTACCACAAAAAAAAAAAAAAAAAAAAAAAAAAAAAAAGATACATATGTTTCCGATAACTACAAGGTTAATGGCAACCAGGAGCCTTTTTCAGTTGCGCACTCTGAGCTTAAACAATTCTAACTGACCGCCTGTTTTCCACAGAACACTAGTTATGTAGGTCCCCTGACAATTTTTTTTTGGGGGGTGGTACGTTTTTATAAGTTTAGCAAGCATTTACCTTAACTGCAGGACTTAACCAGTATCTTTACTATTTTAATGTGTACTACGGAGCTTCACTTATTCTCCAAATTTTTGTGCCAAAATACAAGCAAAGACTTTTGAGGAACATCTGCAGAGATTTATGCTAATGGTCCAGGAAACAGATTTGGAGAAACACTTATTTAAGGAAATAACACCCCTGGTCCTATCTCCAATACCCTTGTCTAACCCTTACTGAAGATTTGCTTGGGAAGAAAAATTCCACTTATTTTCAAGTTTCCTTTCTTCTTTTTCTTAATTCCCCTTTTACACACTGACACATGCACACTTAGGTTGCTTTTACTGTTCAGTACACAACTGTAGTTCTCCTACAACAAACAGACAAAAACGCCCACACAAAATTTTAGACCGAAAATATGCCAAAGAGACCTCCTCAAAATCTAGTATTTTTCATCAGGGTTGTTTCAGGGTAAAGGTAATTTCAAACTTCCACAACAGACTATCTTTGCTCTTCAAATATTCATTTCTCTTTTCTTCCTACAAACCCAGTCCCTTTCTTCCACTTTCTAAAAACATGCTTGTCATTTGTGACATGAAAGTACAGAGGAAATCTATCAAAACTGGTATTTTCACCCCTTGATTTGCAGCCTTCCTTGGCCTAGGCATCCCTCAAAGGCAGGAGACATTTCGGGATGACTATGGGCTTTGCTTTCTGGATGGCAAAGAAGATGGAAACAGAAAAGGAGGCATAGAATTTGCAAAGATAATTACATCTTTTCATTCCAGACTGCTTTCTCCTATCACAGGGTATTACAGCTAGAAAGGTCACCCAACTCTTACCTTGATACAGTGAAGGAATGGGACAGTGAGGTGACTTATCCAAAGCCCACCAGTTAGTGCCTAAAGCAAAAGTAAAACTGAGCTCTCCAACACGCTCTCCCCTGGTCAGTGCTATTTATTCAATGAAGAACCTTCTTCAGGTGAGCTGGGTTTGGCTAGGATGATTTGAACAGGGCTTAAATCAATGCTCTCCGAGACTAGTTAATCATAATATTCACCTGGATTTCTCTTACACCTATAGATTTCCAGGTCCCATCCCAAACTTTGTAATATCTAAATCATGGAGTCTATACTTCTCTAATTTAAATTCTGTCCCAATGAGTCTGAGATCATAAATGTTGGATAACTCTGGAAAAGACCATGGAGTATGAGAATTATAAGATATAGCTTCATTTGTCCTAGACTTGCCTTTATTCTGTAAGTAAGTTAATATAAGAGATGGAGCTTCCTAGGTGGAGTCAAGGGTATGGATGCTACTTTAACATGCCTAACTAGACCTTGCTACGTGACCTATGGTAAGTTGGTTATTTTTTTTTTCAAGTCATATCCATTATGAAAGCTGGTTCACAGTGACCTGTCTCTGGGTTCCTATCAAAGCCCAATTAATTATTAGGAGAAAAGATCTTTAACATTCCAATAAAAAGTATCAAAAATTTAATGCCTCTCTCTTTCTTTTTTTAAACAGCATTTTAAATTCCAAATACGCCGAGATGAAAGAGCAACTTCTATGTAATTAAAAACATGCAAACAAACAAAAATGTAAACAAAACAAAACAAAAAGCCTGATCTACACATGGGCCCCCAAATTGGAAGCTTCATTTGAAACATTTGTTTGGAGAAGAAACAGGTGCTATGCATTCTAAAAGCATGTATCACCCTAAGTAGAATCGTCTCTCCTATTTCTTTCTCTTTCTCTCTCTTTAAAGTTGGGCCATCTTACCTGTTTTTTTATGAGAATAAAAGGACAAATGGTATTTCTATTACAGATAAGAAATATATATTTTTAGGCATACTCTGGGACATTTACCAGCTGGGCAGTTATGATTAGAAATGAGCTGCCATGGAAAATGAAATTCCACTGAGGTCCCTTAAGTATATGCATGTTTTAAAAGATGCTAGTGTTTATACTGATGGAAAATGGTTTTCAGATCCTTCAGACCAAAAGATCCAATTTAAACAGAAGAACAAACCAATAGCTGAAATCTGACTTCTGTCATAAGTCTCTTGTGATTTTTTTTCTCTTCCATTGTAGGTCTGTAGAATCTAAACTGTGTTAGGAATTCTTCATTTAGCAATAATTCACTTTCCTGGAACTTGAGGTGAGAACAGCTTTCCTTCTGGGCATATTGCAAGTCAATATTATTAGCAGCCATCATTATTATCAAGAACAAAACACCCTTACTGGGTACCTGCTCTACATGAGAGGATTACAGAATCAACCAAACACTGAGAAATAGTATAAAGTGGTGGTAAGAATATGAGTTCTGACACCAGACGTCCTGGAACCAAAGTCTGACTCCATCATTTTATCAAGTGTGTATACCTGGGCAAGTTACTTAACCTCTCTATGCCTTAGTTTAGTCATTTGAAAAATGACAGAGGATGTGGTATCTCCAACTTGGAAATTTTTTCAAGTGTCAGATCATATACTGCAGCAGTCCCCAAACTTTTTGGCACCAGGGACCGGTTTCGTGGAAGAAAATTTTTCCACGGGAGTGGGGGGTGGGGTGGGGGGAGGGGAATGGTTCAGGCGGTAATGTGAGCGATGGGGAGCAGCAGATGTATCATCGCTCGCTAGATTGCCCCTCACCTCCTGCTGTGTGGCCTGGTTGCTAACGGGCCGCGGACCTCTACCGGTCTGCACCTGGGGGTTGGGGACCCCTAATACACTGCATGAGGAATACTCAGCAAACTATATGTTTGAGTAGTGGGCACCCAATAAATGGAAACTATTGATAATGAAGAAAATAGAAACATAATTCTTGAGTAAATTAATAGTAATTCCAGGGAATATAATATTCTAATTTAACCAAATCACTTAACAAGTATTTATTGAGCTTTTTACTATGTACCAAGCATTGGGCTATAAGGTAAAGATGATATAAAAATGAAGATGGCACTTTCTTGTCTCAGAGAGAACCTAATATATGTAAGGTGTACATGTCTCAATGAGGCCACAAAGCTGTCTGTGTGAACAATTGCAAACAAATAGTCAGACAATAGATGATTTAACTCACAGGAGGAAGGGAGAATTCATGGACGAGGAAACACTAAAGTTTGACCTTAGAGGAGGTATAATTTGGCCAGGAAGAGAATGAGGGAAATGATATTTTAGACCCAGGAAACAGATTGAACAAGAGTATGGTATTTGGAACAGGCAGGTGTATTTAAGCAACAATGAGCAGATCCTTTTGAATGTAGCAGATTCCTCTTATTCTGAAAAACAAAGGGAAACAAAATTAGCATCCTGGCTTCATGTACATTGAGAGGCAAGCTTGAGCATAGTGTAGACAGGAATTGCCTAGTAAAGGAAATGTCCAGTGTAGGGTTTCAGGGAGCTCCCCAGTGCCAAAACTGACATAGGGATGTCTTAACCTTGAGTGGGAGATGGGTGGGTATCCTTTGATGTCTTTCTGATGTCCAAATTTGTGGCTTGGCTTTGCTTGCCATGGAAGGCAAGGACAAGCCACCAGAATAGGAATAACAAGATGAAAGAGGTGATTTCTGGCCTCTGCCCTGCCAGATATTCAAAGTGTAACCATGGGCAAGTCCCTCTCCCTCCCTTAGACCCCTACAGCCTTCACAGCATCTCTCTCACAGACTGGCTGTGAGGATTCAATGAGCTAATTCCTAGGACAAGTGCCTTGTGACTTGTCAGGGGCTGTGTCAATGAAAGAATAAGGAAAATAAGATAAATTTGATAATACCCACTGAGAATCAATTCTGAGAAAAAGGCAGAACAAAAATCCAACATTCAGCACCCCTTGTCTCTTCTTTCCCTCCTAGCCCCAAACCTGTCAACACCTCTAACCTCCCTCTCAGTTTATGCTGTGCTAAGTGCCTTCTAATCGTTATTTCTGTTAGCCAGCACAGCTGCCCTGTGAATTGGATGCTATTGGTATCTCAGTTTACAGATCAGAAAACTGATGCCCAAGGCTATCTAGTCCACAGTGGACCAAGCCATGCCTAGAAACCAACCCAGGTTTCTCTGATGCCAAAACCTGTGTCATAAACTATTTTTGCACTGAGCCTCCAAGTTTATACCACAAGGACCCTGAAGCCATCTGTTCCTTAGGACCTGGACTTCAGGGTGACCAGGGCTGCCCACTGCTGCCCTCTTCCCCTGTGTTACCCTCTTGGACTCTGGGTGCCTCCAGTTTGCCTTTTTGGTTGTCAATATGTTCATATAAAAATACTAGACTAGAGCAACTCCCTGCCATTGAGAGAACAGAAGCACTTATTAAATGGGCCTTTGGTTAGAAGGCCTCTCCTGATGCAGTGGAAGGAGCCATCATGAAACATCCCACAGAGAAACTTCTGACTCTTGACTCAGCCACCAACTTCCTATGTTCCCTCAGACAAATAGTTTAACTGCTTTGAGCCTCAGCTTCTTCATCTGTAAAAGAGAACACTGCCTGTCATTCCTACTTGCCCGAATTCCTTTAAGGATAAAATTAGATGATGCATATGGAACAGGTTTATGAGCTCTAAAGCACTACCATGCTAATCATTGCTGTTTTACAGCAGTTATGGTGTGATGGAATGGTATAGATAAACTGAACTTGAATTCAAGTCCAAGGATGAGACTTAAAACTCTGGGATATTGTTCAGGTGAATTCTAGTCTCTGAACCTCAGTTTTGTAATCTGATAACAAGGGATATAAAACCTACTTTTTACTGTGGGGCTGTAAAGAGAAAAACGGAAAATTGCTTAAAACTGAACTCTACACATCCTTTTAATATATGCCATAATTGATTACTGTTAACAGTTAATATACATTAATTTTTCTCTAATTATTTAAAAAACCTAAAACACATTAGTTGGGTTTATTATGACTTGTCAAATGGACTCAAGGTCCATTTTTGGGGGAAGCTGTTAAAACACAAATAACCTATCTTACGGGGTGAGGGGAGGGTTGGAGGAGACACAGCAGCCTAAGATGTAAAACCTCCTTTTAAGGATGGAGGTTTAACAAGACTTAAAGAATGGACACTATTAATGACACAGACTGCTCTGGGCAAGGGTTAGGCCACCTCCTGATATTTCTCTTGGCAGGGATTTCTAGGTCTGCTTGCATCAGTCCTTGCCTTTTCACCCTTGGAAGAGCAGCTACAGCAGCTTTTTGCTATGAGGGGCCTTGGTAACCAAGTTCTTGGAGTTAACATCAAGACTTTCTTGCAATCCGTGTTGCCCGCTCCTTTGATGTTTTCCTGGGCCTGAGCTTGCTCAGGGTTGGGACCTGGAGGCCCCTACCCTGCATGGAATGAAGTGAAGGTGGCCCTTCACATGCTTGCGGTCCCCAGTACCTCCAGACGCCTGACTCCAGAAAAATGATGAGGAAATTTGTGTGTTCTGAAAGGGAAGAAGTAGCCTAAGAGAAAGCAGGTGGTCCCACTTAAGAAAGCAATGGTTTATAGGTCTTACATGGATTTGGGGGTCGGCCCCATCATTGTCTAGATTTGTATCTTTAGGGCCTTATATAATCTCTCTGGGTTTCAGTTTCCTCATCTGTTCAAAGAGGAAAATAATGGATAAAGAAATTAGCCTACCAATGAACTCATTTTGAGTATTCAAATACAGTTGCTTTACTATTGTTTCTTTCCCTTTGCAGATCATAGACGTATGCGGGGACTTTACAGCAAGCTTCTGCTGCTTTGTCTCTGAAGAGTTTTCTTTAGCACTGATCTCAGGCAAGAGGACTTACTAGAAGCTGTGGGGAATACAAAGATGTTTACCTTGTGGCTCTGTCTTTAAGTAGCTGGTAAGATGGAGCATACGCAGAGAATGAGATCTAATAGGAGATACATATGGGTGCCTAATGAGTGGCCCAGCTGGCAAATGCTGCAGGAACTGGGAGGTGGGAAAGTCACTTACTATGGGATGGAATTGTTGGAAAAAGTTTTTTGCAGAAATTAATTCTTTTAGTCAGTGGGTCAAGTAGCTGCTATCATTGAGTGTCCATATGGTTCCATAAACTGTGCTCAGAGTTAGGTTTGAGTTGAGCCTTGAAGGTTAAGTAGGAATCTAACTATTATACGTTGTCTTCATTTCCTTGGCTGCAATTTCTTTTGGCTTTTATTCATCTCTCTCCACTCCCCAGCCCTTCCTACTACCTCTAAGCAATGTCCATTTATCACCATGTTCTGCAGGAATTTCAAATTCAATATACTCCAAGCTGAGATTATCTTTCTGTCTTACAGGGCCTGATCTAGAATTTCTATTTCATTTCCCATCCCTGTACATCCCATGTCCCGAATTATGAACCTTAAAATCAGTTCTAATTCCTTTATCATTCTATGTTTTGCAAACAACTGCTCAGACAATGGAGATATCAAAACTCTAAGGCAAGTAGGATGTCTTCTGAATTTTGTCTCCTATCCTTATTGTCACATCCATTTTCTTAATTCAGGCATCATTCATTTGGGGAGACAGTAGTACGTAGCGACTAATTCTTCAGACGTGAAGTCAGACTAAGTGTGAATCCCAGAAACACTATTTGCTGGCTGTTTGGCCTTAAGTAATTACTTGATATCTTTCTGCTTTGGTGTCTTTCTCTGAAAAATGGCAAGCAATTGTCATTAGCTTAGGAAGTCGTGGTGATACATATGAATTTAAGATAGGAAAAGCACGTGTAACTGTACCCAGCCCTCAGTAATTGTCCAGAAAGTCCTATAGCTGCCTTGTTACCTCTATCCTAAACTCTTCCACATGATTGCCCTGCACCATACGGTCTTCAGAACTGTTTTCTTAAAAGGTAAATCTGGTCATATGATTCTGAGTTTGACAATATCTCTACTGATTCACACTCGAGTGCAAATGAGGTGACCAAATCTCACACTCTTTGCTTTTCAAGATCTGGACCCAACCACCCTTCTCCTTCAAATACCCCTCCATCTTCACCTCACTTAAGCCAAACTGAACAGTGAATCTCTTCCTCTCCTACTAATGTGTCAGATACTTTCTCAGCCCTTTCAAAGAACTCCTCCCTGGTTCTTCCTCCTTTTTCACCCAAACTCCTTTACATACTTCTGTTATGGCCACAATTTGTATGTGTCCTAGTACTGTGGCTGGTATATATTAAGTGTTCACTAAATATTGACTAGGTAAGTAGATGAATGAATGAATGAATGAATGAATATATTTAATAACTGAGTAGTTTCTAGAAGAATCCCATGATAGTAGGTATTTCCCATTATTATAGACTACATAAAAGTCCAATGTCTTAAATAAGCTTGTGGATTATTTTCATACTCAGGAGAAAAAAAAACCCAAAATAATTAGTGACTTTTTTATGTACTTATATTTTATTTTCTGGAGAACAGAAACAAGTATAAGTTCATCTTTCCTGGAACTTGAACAAGTTGGTTTTGATAACATGTTGTCACCACATCTCATTATAAGTAAGGGAAACTCATATCCTGGCTTCCCAGGAGAGTCCCAATTTATGCTTGTTATTCTGTATTAATTTTAAAAAGCACCTTCATTCCCTTTCAAAATATTCTGATTTGGGTGATAAACTACAGTGTCACCCTAATTGTAAAGAAGATTCACTTTTAAGATTATAGGCATATTAAAGGTTTGTGTAGAAGGGGGTCCAAAGGTAATTAACCCTGTCTACAGACAATATCCCAAGAGCATGCTAGCATAATTTACATCATACACAATATACAGCTTATCTTTCAAAAATGTTTATTGGGTGTCTTCTGTGAACTTCCGTGTTTTATACTTTTCTAGATGATGGTCTGCTTATTTCCTGCCCCATATGCATTCTCTTTCTTCTTCTTCCTGTAGCTCGAGCCATGACCACATTCTACAGACACAGGTTCTGCAAGATTTAAGGAGCACAAGTTAAAAATTCAGAACAACTCTTCACCATTTAAGTGATAAAAATTCAAATCACATTGACTATGGTGAGCTGAATAATGTGACCCCCCTCTAGCCCCCAAGGATATCCATCTCCTAATTCCCAGAAGGTATGAACATGTTACCTTATATGGCAAAAGTGACTTTGCAGATATGATTAAGTTAAGGATGAAGAGATTATTCTGGACTATCTGTGTGGCCTAACATAACCACAAGGTCCGTTTAAGAGGGAGTCAGGACGGTCAGATTCAAAGAGGTATAAGGATGGAAGCAGAGGTCAGAGAAGAGAGAGATGCTACACTGTTTATTTTCAGCCTGAAAGAAGGGGCAGTGAGTCAGGGAATGTAAGCAGCCTACCAAAGCAAGACCAAACCAGGAAACCAATTCTTCCTTAAAGCTTCCTGAAGGAAGCAGCCCTGCCAACTCTTTGACTTCAGCCCAATGAACTTGGTTTCAGACTTCTGACCTCTAGAGCTATATGAGAATAAATTTGTGGGTTTTAAGCCACTAAGTTCTTGATAATTTGTTATAGCAATCATGGAAAACCAATACACTGACTAATTGGAAAAGGGGAGGTTATATGCTACTATAAGTCAAAATTTCATGGACACCTTCCTTCAAATATGGCTGGATTCTGGTGTTCAAATAATGCCACCAAAAAGCTTTCTCTGTATCTCATTTCTGCTTTCTCTGGCTGGCATTTCCCACATAGAAGCCTAGAACCTCCACAATGACACTCTTATAACTGTAAACCTTATAATAATCTTTATTTCCTTGTAACATAGACAAAAACCTAATAATAAAAATTGGCCTAATTTGGGTTAGGGGTCCATTTATCACTGTGGAGGAGAGGAATTTGTTGTGGTAGTTTTGATCCCTGGGTCATATGCTCACCTCTGAATTTGGAGGGAGATGGGGGTCAACCCAATGAAACCACATGAACTAAAGACAGAGGTTTCCCAGGAATACTGGGGTAGTGCTATTAGGGGAATGGAGTTTGATAATACTGGGAAGACAAAAATCCACACAAGGCATAACTATTAGCCTGTGAGCAGCCTTGTGTTTGAATAGTAGATTAATTGTTCTAACACTGGAAAATGTCCATGTCTTATTACAGTAAAATGTACTTCTAACACAATGGTGTGAGACAGGTGTTCCTGGTTGGGTAGGTTTTGTTTGTATGGGGGAACATCCTGGAAAATTCTGACAACTAGCAAGTGTGTGCACACTCTTACAAAAAATATCATTTGTTTATGAACCTTTAGGTAACAATAACTCACTCTGAACAGGTACTCTGAAATTTCTTTGTATACTATTCTTGTTACTATACAATCATACACTTGTACATGGCTTAGCTCCCTGCTTTCAGGTGATTAATCAGAAATAGGGTGTTTCCAGCCTGAGAAGACATCACAACCTCCTACTATGGGAAACTGAAGGATCAAGAAAAAGTAAATGAAAAACAAGTGATAACTGAGAGAAAATGGGGAAATGCAAGAAATAGAAGATAGACTATAAAGAAGGCCTTTATAAAAGTATGTATTTTCACCAATAGCCATTGATTTATTCACAGGCTTCTATTGAGCATCTAGTATTTCCTGCATATGTGTTTTACTAGGGATACCAGGCAGGATTTTTCTGTGAAAAAATTAAAGACAGTAACCACTGAGTGACAAAGGGTAGGTACAGATTCTCAAAGGCTGAAACTTTCTAGAAGGAGAAGTCTGTTCCAAACTAGAAAACTCAGAGAAAGTTTCCTGGAGAAATGAAGTCCAACTAGGGCTTCAAAGGCTAGGGAGAACCTGATAAACATAGATAAGGGATGGAGACTTATTAAAAAAGGAAAAAGATAAAAATACAAATAAAAGGAGATCTAAATCACAGAACCTATAGTGTATGAGCTTGGAATGATTGAGAGGACAAAGAGTGGTAAAGAGGATGAAAAAGAAACATAAAAGCTGATGTGACAGTAAAAAAAAAAAGAACAGTAACTGGATAAAGAATGAGGAGGAAAAAATGGGGGGGGTAGAGAAGAGTGAGAGAGAGGAAAACGACCAACACAATTTTAGATGTTCACAAGTTGCTGCATTTGAACCCACCATGCTGGTGTCGGAAAGGCTGGTACTACCAAAGAGTTGAACCCTTGTCTCTCTGCTCTTCTTCCAGTTTTCCATATGGCTTGTGGGCAGCGAGTTCCAAGCTGACTTGGTTGTGATGTCTTGAATCACAGTTCCAAGTATAACAGAAGATATTTTGTAAGCCTAAACAAACAAACAAGTGAAATGAGAGAATTGAAACAGGAATATGTAAATTCATTCAGTGATGAGTGGGAGACTTTCTATATTATATTAAATTTCCTTTTAAATATTCTACTCTTTTTTAAATGGTAAAACTCCTGATAGTTAAATATACACCATGATGGTGTAATTTTCTTCCAGTCCAAAATTAAATAAATAGGAGAGGGTTTGTTTCAATCTGTTTTGCATACTGGTTACTAATGCATTTAACAAATTAGTTATTATTGAGACTCACTTGTGATCTCAACTGTCAACATTTACTTGTTGAAGAAAAACAAGACAAAACTGAAGATGTATCTATTATACATATCTTTCATAATACCCAAAAACTTTAACCTGGCCTCGCTGGTAGTTTTGCACTGTGACAATTTAGCTAAAATGGAAGTATGTTTCCTTTAATTCTCTCCCTCTAGGCTCTGTGTTAGGATTATTCACAAAAGAAATTTGAGTAAGATTTGGAAGGCAGATGTGAAAGTAACAGTGATACTTGCATTTGGAAAGTTGGTGTGGAATCAGGTGCTGTTGCAGCTCGTGTATATTGTTGCTGATCTTCTGGCTCTGTGAAGAAGAAAAGACTGGCAAATGGTATAAGGAACGTGGGATTATAGCCATATAGGTGGATTATAGCCATATCGGAATTCCTTTATTTCTTGATATACTATTTCATTTAAACAATTTGTATTGAGTGCCTACTCAATGAAAGATACTGTGTAAGGTTCTAGTGAGGAGAAAGGGGAGAGTACTAAGATGTCCTTGACAGTCACAAGGCTTTGCAAGAAGAGAAGGGAAAAAAAAATATGGCCCTGGGATAAAATAACGTGAGGTCTGAGTCTTATGGGATATACAGACCACGAAGTACAACATTTGTTCATTGGTCTCTTACTGCAATTAATTTCAATTAAGAACCTCCCACATGTCCTGTTGCTGTGATGGCACCAAAGCTGCCAATCTGGGGAAGGCAGGACTGTTGCTTTCAAATTGTAGAGACCTTATGAGGTGATCAAGCAAAGCTTCTCTCTAAGCAAAGTTTCTTGAAAAGGTAATATCTGGATTGAGGTAGGATTTTAATAGGCAAATGGGGAGGGGAGAGTACCCAAGAGAGTACCCAAGAGCTGAAGATGGAAATTCAGGAGAGGGCAGTGTCTGGTACAACCTGAATTCAGAAGATTTAGGAGAAGGTGGCAAGCAAAGGAGGTTGAGATTACACGGACACGGGGGCCAGTCTTTGTCTTTAAAGATTTAGAGAGTGAGTTCATTTGAGGTCAGTCTATGTGTTTGATAATGAGATTTGAGAGTCTTAGATCTTCCCTGTGGTTTGATCCATTAACGGCTTACAGTAAGGCCTCCACCTCCATGAACCCAGACAGGAGAGTGGAAACAGTTCCAGGTTGACTTTAGAACCTTGAAGCCAGAATGTCTTCTCCCAGAACGGGAGGGTTTTCTCTGGGAGACAGTTGTTCAGAATGTCACATTGAATCCATTGATTCCAGGCCATATTGACAGGGGAACAGACAGAAAGAACAATTTCTGCAATAAGCACAAGGTTTTACTGTTTCCCACAAAGGATGAGGAAGACTGTCCTGCTGCAGCTCCTTCCTAAAGAATACACTTCTTTTCTCAATTTTGCCAGCTTATAGATGAGCACATGCCCCCATCAGAGAAGGTTGTCCCTGAAAGAGTTTAAAATTCTCCCATCCAATCACATTTTAATCCCCAAAGCTAGTTAATTTGGCTAATTAACTCTTCGTGGTGAAATGCACAAAATCTAAAGTTTAATTTTCACATGTGAATTCCTGATAATAATCACTAATCTCAGGGGAAAAAACATTTCAAGTAAAAATAGTGTTGTCATAAAGAGAGAAGCTTCAAAAACAAGTTTTTCTTCAAATAGTTGTATTGAATATTTAATATGAATTGTTGAAAGAAAATCTAAACATGAAAATCAATGAGAAAATAAACATAAAAACCAATCATACTCCCTCCACCTAAAAAGAACTTCTGTAGACACTTTGGATAAATACACATAGTATCACCTACCTACATACATATTTCCCATTAAAAATACTCTTGTGCTCTGCTGCAATGCTTTTAACTTTGTTTTAAAAGCAGATTAAAATGGTCATTTTCATATTAATAATTATACTGTTGTAACATCATACGTTTAAAATAAGTAAGTGTTAAAATAAACTGTTTAGATGCCCACGTTCATAATTTACCCCTTTGAAAGCTGTGGCAGGAGGGATGGTAACAGGGCCCCATTCATTTTGATGTATTTCTTCAAATCTTTCTGGGCCAGCAGAATCAAGATGTCTTCCCTCAGGTAAAAAAAAAAAAACATTTTAATGACACAATCTCTGATGAGCAATGGCTTCCATCATGTTTAGGAAAAGGCAGCCTAAAACAAACACATGAATAAACTAACAAACAAAAAGAAAGAAAGTTCAAGTAGCTTCAAAGAGCATCCTCCTGGGGCAACATGGGGGCCCTGAACTCCCCTATTATCACTCTTGATTGTATTTGAACTGTCCAAGAATTTTCTCTCTATCTGGAGCCATCAGAGGAAGAACTACAGCTCTAAAAGGCTGACTTGCAGGGAGGCGACTAGAGGGAGCCTTTCCAGGGCTACACATTAACTTCACACAGAATAGTTCATGATTAAAAATAACCTTTGTTTGTATGGGAGTTCTTCTTTTGTAGCAGGTACAATACTGGGCTACAGATTTTAATGTCATTTGGGTCTTTCTTTATATGAGGGTAAAAAGTGCATTCCTGCAAGGTTGGGGGGTGATTTCGATTTTTAAAAATTGAATTATACTTAAAATGAGATTTGAGAGTCTTAGATCTTCTTTAAGATCTTAGATCTTAAAATTATACTACCATAGCTCAATCTTTAAAGAAACCCTGCAGTGTATCCCTTGGAAACTCAAAGAATCCTTGATTCTGTGAATAACCATGGTTCTCGAAACTTTACTGCATTGTTTGTGTCAGTTCAGATTTTCATACTGAAGGAGGGGAGTCCATGGTTTTATCTCTGGTCAATTTTTGTTCATTAATGTTTATGAGATTCTTGATTTTAAAAGGTGAGTCTTTGTTTCCGTTTGTAGCCACTATGATTCTTTCCTGAAATGTGATTATTTTCCGTTGGCATCATTGTTAATACCATGCTAAATATTTCATATGTTCATATTGTAGATTATATCTGGGAAAATAGAGTGAAAATGGAGCCAATTAGCACACATATTTATCATGGTTTGAGAGCAACACAGAAGCACTGTTATCATATCAACAAAGATACCCTGTTCCCAACTGTGAGAGGAAGAGAAGATGCTCATACCAAGGAAATGCATCACAGACACTAGTGGAGGATGAAGAACTAAACATGCAAAGCCAGTTACTAAATTTACTGACTTTTACATTATTTGCTTCTGGTAGAAAAAAATAGACAAAAGATTAGCAGAAAAGGATGACAAAAAAGACACATCTTTTATAAAATTTTCATTTATAAATTGTTTAACAAATAGTTGGCATCTAGATTTATTTATGGAACAAACTTCAAAGCAGAGAAAACCATTGTAGATTTTTTTCTTGTTATTATTTTAGAATTGTGCTGTCATAAATACACAGATTTCCACTGAAATTGGTCACATTTCCACCAGCCCATTATGAAGAACGCAAAGTACCCTTAACAGCGTGAGGGTTCAAGAAATATGCCTAGGATACTGTGGCCAGCATCTGTCATTACAGGCTGAACAAAAAAGAAAACTTTATACCATAGATTATAATTTAATATTAGCAAAAAATATGTGAAACAGTACATTCTTTGGTGTAAATACACATAATAAATTCACCCCCCACCCCCACCCCAGGCTACGTCAAGAAGAGAAATCAGATTTTAGCTGGGAGTTGGCTGCAGATGTGCCCGAGATCACGTGTCCTTCCTCCCCTCCTACATTGTTTCATCATCAGCTGCCAGAGGAGGATGATACCTCATAGCAAGGGCCTTTCTTCTAATCATTGTGGGCTTCAGGCAGTCACGAAGCAGCAGCTGCATCTAGAAAGACTGTGAGTTTTCCTAGCCTATGTGAAATCCATTTATGCTATGTACATTCCTTTAACAAACACACAGCAGTTACAAATATACATTCAATGTTAGGAATATTCAATTATTCCTGATTCTGTTACATAAGCTCTGTGAGTTTAGGGACCTGGTGCTTTGTTCACCTTTGTGAATTCTGTCAACCAGGCTGGCAACTGTGAAGATAGGTGCTGGCAATGAGCAGCTGCTTCAAATTAAGAGAGAACATTTATTTACTCTGGAAGCCCACAACAAAGATGGGGAAGCAGAGCAGAGGGTCCACTCCATGTCCTCAGGCAGGACAACTGACTGAACGTTTCAGCCTAGGGGCCTGGCAGAGCTGACCTTGGGAAGAAAACAATGTCCAGCTTTTGGGGCCACGGGCTGCCTAGAGCCTAAGATCACTGCACAACTTGAGGATGGTTTGATTTAAGGCTAATTACATTTCAAATGTTTGATTCCATTCCTGACAGGTTCTTATGGCAACTCCTTGAGGTCTTGGGCTGTATATTTGATGTTCCTTACTGATGCATCAATGCCCAATACATGGATGGACCCCAAGTACAGAGGCTGGTAGACTGATGGGGACTTGAAAAGCTTTTATTACAGAAGGACTATCCAGGGTAATACAATTTCTGCTTCACTCTTAGCCTCAACCAGATGTATCCAGTTAAATGAATTGGAGGTCCTGGAAGCTGCTCAGGGCAGCTGAATTTTACCAGGATTTTTTTTCTAAGTTGAATGGCTGGGACAAGGAGGTAGGGCAGAAAAATAATTTTATATCTGCTTACATGGTAAGTCATCCTATGTGTGTCAATATAATTATTCTGAGCAAGTTGCCCAGTGACATTAAAGAGACATTCCCACATCGTATTATGAAAAAGAGAAAAGCACATAGGAAAAAAGTGAAAAGCAAAGGGCTTCTCCCTCTGGGACATGCAAATAATGAGAATGTAAAGGAGGGAACCTCACATTCAACCTGCACATGCCTACCCACAATATTCTCACTAAGTGAAGGGTATCAGAGAAAGAAAATGGGCAAAATACATGAAAAAAGTCTCATCAAAACATCTATTAATAGCTAATAAGCACATGAAAAGATGCTTAACATCATAACTCATTAGAAAAATGCAGTTTAAATCACAACAAGATATTATTTCACACCTACTGGAATAGTTAAAATAAAAAGAGACATTTTTGAGAGGATGTGGAGAAACTGGAACCCTCTGGTAAGAATGTAAAGAGCACAGTTACTTTGGTAGCTTCTTAAACAGTCAACTATAAACTTATCATATTAACCAGCAATGTCCCTCCTAGATGTCATTCCCAGAGAAAGAAAAACTTATGTTCACACAAAAACTTCTATACAAATTTTCATAACAGCATTATTCCAAATAGCCTAAAAGTGGAAACAACTCAGATGACCATCAATTGATGAATGAATAAACAAAGTGTGATATATCTATAAGGTAGAACACTATTCAGCAAGAATAAGGACAAAGGATTGATAACAAGCTACGACAGATCAAAAAGCAAAATGCTGGCTGAATGAAGCCAGGTGTAAAAGACCGCTTATGATGATGATTGCATTTATATGACATGTCCTGAAAAGGAATATCTACAGAGACAAAATGGACACAGTGTTTGCCTGGGGCTAGCTGTGGCAATGGGAAGTGAATGCCAGTGTGGACTAAGGATCTTTTTGGGGAGATGGAAATGTTCTAAAATTGGATTGTGGTAAAAGCTGCATAACTGTAAATTTTCTGAAAATCTTTTAATTGTACATTTAAAATTGGAGTATTTTATGGTATGCAAACTATACTTTTAAAAGCGTAAGATTAAAGAAAATAGCTGTCTTGTAATCCAAAAGTTTGTAAAACAAGAAATGAATTATTTCTCTATCTACACAAAACCAGAACTGAGACAAAAAATATATGTTCTAAATATAGTTAAATGTATAATAATACACACAAACTACACATTCATATAACTACACAGATATTTAAAATTACAAACTTTTTGCAATATTTTTGATGGGTTTTGCTTTGAAAAGTTTAGAGCAATGTATCAATAAATTTAATATGAAAAAAGTGATTACTATTCTTCTCCATGCAATTCCATCATAATCATTATTATCAGATTTAATAATAATTGTAGGTACTAACCTAACAAACACATTCAGCGACACTTGTGGATACAACCAAACCATTCATCTGACATCCCCATCAAGGATATCTCTTCAAAGATTAGGAATGTATTACTTCCTGAGGCAACACATTTCATGGCACTCTGAATACCAGTAAAACATAATCAAGTTTCTAACAAATATATTTACTTGCATAATCTAGAGCAATGTTGTCCCATAGAACTTTCTGTGATGATATGTTTTATAATCTGTGGTCCAACAGAGTGATCACCCACTAGCAACTTATTGCTATTAAGAACCTGAAAAGTGGCTAGTGAGAATGAGGTCCTAAGATTTAATTTTACTTAATTCTAATGAATTTAAATTTAAATAACCATGTATGGCTAATGGCTACCATATTGGACAGCACAGGGCTAGAGGCTCATCCAATTTAACTGAATAAGGAAAACTGAAGTCATAATCTTTCTTGAAAAACCTACTTCTCCTCTTGTTGTATTCCCCATCTCAATGAAAGTTACAATCATTCATCCATTCCAGAAATCTTGGCGTCATTCCAGAGTTATTCTCTGCTTGCCATCTGTTGTCCAACCCTAGAAATTCTACCTTCAGAATGACTCGTTACTCTTCCTTGGCCTCTGTATTTCACTGCTTCTTTTTCATGCCTCCTTATTTCTTACCTCATCCTGTACCAGTCTGTTTTGTCTCCCTGTCACTTAGTTCACTAGCCTACAACCTCTGTCTCTGCATGACTGCCACAGTAAGCTTTCTACAAGCCATGTCTGAAAATGCCTCTCTACTCTTGAAATCCTGCAGTGTCCTCCATTGTATTCTAGATATAATCTAGATTTTATTTGAGATGCTTAGTGACCTGGCCCCTTCCTGCACTTGTTATTACTCAGCTTTGCTCCCTCACATCATTTGCACAGTTTGTCCCCTGATATCATATTAGAGACTTTCTTCTATGTTATTACAGGGAAGGCAGGACCCACAGACAAGAACAGATGCTCCAGACCCAGAATGCCTGGGTTAAAATGTTGGGTCCACCACTTAGCTTCTCTCAGGTGACACTTCCTTACCTGTCAAAGTGGGATAATAAAAGCAACCACCTCTTAGAGTTAATGAGATAATACTCATAAAGCATAAACAGTGTGTTTGAGACTAAGCATTCCACAAATGTTTGCTATTGTTATTAATATTCATGACTTGTCCAACTTACAGATCCCTACTTATATATCAAGATTCAGATACCACATTGTGAAAGATATCATTTGTAATGGCCTTCTTCCTCCTAATCAGTTCTTCACCCTAAGCTATAATTCTATAATTAAATTGGCATGCAGTTTTATGGCTCTTAATGTATAGAAGATAATTATTATTTTTTATATTTATCTACTCTATGAAGCCTGTAAACATCAGACAGTAAGAACTATGGCTCATTCAGGTATGACTCACTTGTGCCAGCATCAAATCTACTATACACATTCAGTAAATATGAACTTCCCATATGAAGTTAGAAAAAGAGTGCAGTTTTTCAGGGATGAGTATGGGTCTCCCCAAATGTGGAGGCTGCTATGATACTGAAATTTCTAGGATTGATGGAGGTTAATTATTCAATAAGCTTCCAGATCAGTTGTTGAAATGTATTATCTACTAGTACTGCTTTGATTACAATGGAGAACCTGTAACTCAAGCATTCCACATGGGCTTTGGATCAAAAAGCTGGGATGCAGCCAGCCTCGGGTCAGACTAGGTACAGCTGATTTTATTCCAGGCTGTTCATTTAATTCTAAACCAAGTCTTCATCAGAATCCTACTGGGGATAAAAGTACTAACTATGAATTTCCTCTGATATATCTTGCCCCTAAGAAGTCAACACATGGGCAAATATGAGAGGCTACCCTCATTAAAGTCAAGATGGAAATATGATCGCCTCACTTTTGTTGAAGCTGTTATCTTGTCTACCTGTTCATAGTGGCTCTAAACTCAGCCCCTCACCAGTTTTTCAAACTTTCTCTTCTACCATGATTATTCTGCCATAGTTAAGGATACTATATTGAAATCTATGATGGTTAGTTTTCTTTGTTAACATGTCTAAGCTATAGTTCCCAGTTATTTCATCAAATACTAACCTAGGTGTTGTTATGAAGGTATTTTATAGATGTGATTAACATCTTCAATCATTAATTTTTTTTTTTTTTTTTTTTTTTTTTTTTTTTTGCGGTATGTGGGCCTCACGCTGTTGTGGCCTCTCCCATTGCGGAGCACAGGCTCTGGACGTGCAGGCTCAATGGCCATGGCTCACGGGCCCAGCCGCTCCGCGGCATGTGGGATCTTCCTGGACTGGGGCACGAACCCGTGTCCCCTGCATCGGCAGGCGGGCTCTCAACCACTGCGCCACCAGGGAAGCCCCAATCATTAATTTTAAGTAAAGGAGATTACTCTTGATCGCATGGGGCCTCTGATCCCAACTGAAAGACCTTAACAGCAAAGAAATGTTTCCTAGAAGAAGAAATTCTGCATCAAGATGGCAACATAGTTTCTTTCTGCTTCCTGAGCCTGCTGTCTTGTCCTATAGACTTCAGACCTGCCAGGCCCTGAAATCTTGTGAGACAATTTCCTCAAAATCCCCCCCTCTCCATTGATAGATAGATAGATAGATAGATAGATATAGATAGATAGAACTATACATACATACATATATATTTATAGATAGAAGACACCTATGTATATGTATTATATATCCCACTGTTTCTGTTTCTCTGGATTAACTTGCTCATGAATAAGGGAAAGTACCAAGGGGATGAATCTTTAAAGTATGATTAGCTTCCAATCTGTCTAGGAGGATTTATCAATGCTTTAAGGCTCATTTTTAGAAAACTTGCTTTTGTATCCCAACAACCTTACATCCAACCTTTCTGATGATTCAAGATCACCTGGCAAAAACTTTTTGAAGGCACAAGAACTTGATAGACCCAGTGTGTGTGCATGAGTGTTTGTGATTTTGGCTCTAAAATCTTAGCTCTACCTCACTTCCCATCTTATTCATCCTCTTTAAACCCTTTCCTGAACGATCCTGTTTCCAACTTAATTTCTGAGGACATGGGTGATATATAATACTTAACTCTTGCAAAAATGCATCTAATCCTTTCTATTTCTATAAATGGATAATTTTACTACTGTTTATGTAACAGTATATCACTAGCTGCAGCATATTTTTGATGGCCATTTATGTTAAACACAATGAAATACCCAAGTGAGAAATCAAAATGGCTTTACTCTATTCTTCATGTACATACTAATCAAATAGCTTATTGTATGTGGGTAACAATACACCATTTTATTATAAATAAGAAATGCTTTTAGAAAAGAAAAAGCTGTTAAAAACAAACTCAATACATTCTTATTACCTCGCAGTTATACATTTAGGTTTATGTTTGACGACATTTTGTATAATGATTTATTATATTGCACTCTTATGTTTATATCCTTGAAGCAATTTTATAGAAATTGAGAATCAATATGATTTAGGGAAAATGTGAATGCAAATTTAACTTTCTGTTTAAATAACAGCAATGCCATGCAGAGATAAGTATCCAAAACACATAGCATGATAGGTTTTCCTCATTTATGTTCTAAGAAGACTAACAATTTTATGAAACATGTTTTTTTTTGCTATATATTTTTATATAACTACAGCATATAAAATACTTAGATTCATTCCTTCTCTGTTCCTGTAGCTCCACTGTTGGATGATTCCTGAGATGCTTTCTTATGCTTATATTTACACATCCCTCTCCAATTTGTGGACAAATATGGTTAAAAGACTCATTCTTTCTTCAAAGAAAAAGATGTGGGAACCAGAAGAACACCTAATGTGTCAATAATTAAGTTGTTATATCTCATCTACTAATGCACAGGCTGCTACTCTGACTGTCCTCTGATTTTAAAACTGTGATTGTATGAAGAATGGATCTAGGAACTGCAGCATCAAAGGTAAGATACTGGGAATGATCTGGTAATGGCTTTGGCTCTGAACACAGTGCTAAGCTTCTTTCTAATAGGAAACTGGATACTAAAAATCCAAGTCATGCAATAGACTCATGATGAATTAAATCACTGCTTTTGATTAATTGTGATTAAGTGCCTACCTAAATAAGAGTATGAGAGAAGCAAATAACCATTAAGTATGTGTGTGGGAGGGAGGGGAGAGGTTAATAACATATGCGTCTTATGTACCACAGGGCTGACAGAAGCAAAGTAACAAACTCGGCTTAAAATTTCAGCATGTTACATTAAAAGGAAAAGGACTTAATGATTCTGGCAAGATGGGAGTATTCTCATCACTTCCAGGTCCATTCTTTTACAACCAGAAAGCTCTGAGAATAGCACAACAACCAAGGAAAGATTTAAAAAGGTGAAAATAAGAAGGCATACTGGGTTCTCTGGGTTTCCTAATTGCCTCCCAGATATTAGGACACGGCACTTCACAAGTCTTCAATCCAGAACTGCCAACAGGCACAAACAACAAAATCTTTAAGAAAAGCCTTCTCATATCGAAAAAGACAAACAAATGGAGAGGCACACTGTGTTCATGAATTGGAAGACTCGACATAGTAAACATATCAGTTCTCCTCAAAATTGATCTCCAGGCTCAATGTGATTCCTATAAAAATCCCAGCGTGTTTTAGTGGATAAGGACAAGCTAATGCTAAAGTTATATGGAAAGGCAGAGGTCTAAGGATAGTTAAAACAATCCTTAAAAAAAAAGAATAAAGTGGGAGAAATTACTCTACCCAATATAGCTGCTAGACAGCTACAATAATCAGGAGAGTATCATAATAGCAGAGGTATAGACACACAGGTCAATAGAATGGAATAGAGAAGCCACATATAGACCCACGCAGATAGGCCCAAGTGGATTTTGATAAAGGTCCAAAAGCAATTCAATAGAAGAAGGATAGTCTCTTCAACAGATGGTAATGGAGCAACTGGATATCAATAGACTAAAAATAAAAACCTTACTTAAAGCTCAGACCTTGTACAAGCATAACTCAAAATAGATCCCAGATTTAAATGAAATCTATAACACTTTTAGAAATCAACATGGGAGAAATTGTGCAGGATCTAGACTAAGGAAAGCATTCTTAAAATTGACATCAAAAGCACAATCAATAAAAGGAAAAAGTGATACATTATACCTCATCAAAATAAAATCACTCTAATCTCTCAAACAGAAAAATTCTAATTAATTTATATAGCTACTCTGTCTTCCATGAGGTTGTTTATAACTCCCTAGTCCTTAAGTGACTTTTTTTGGTGGGGAGGTTAACTTCACAGGAGAGGAAAACTAATAAGCACCACCTCAGTCAGATGATCAAGGTTCATAACAACTGTGACAAGTCATGTTAATAGCATTTACTCTTGACATGATGTCATGAAAATGGTACATTATGTCTATGGTCTTCCTCCCCCAAGCACACAAATCCAACTTAAAACTGAGAAAAACAGACAAATCCCAATTGAGAGACATTCTTCAAAATTCCTGGCTAGTACCCCTCAAAACTGTCAAGGCCACCAAAAAACAAGGAATGGCTGAGAAACTGTCAAAGCCAAGGAGATCCTAAGGAGATATGACTACTGAATATAATGTATCCAGAATGGGATTCTGGAACAGAAGAAAGGATATAAGGTAAATAGTAAGGACATATGAATAAAGTTTAAACTTTAGTTAATAGTAATGTATAAATATTAGTTCATTAATTGTAACAAACACACTATAGTAAAGCAGGGTGTTAATATTCAGAGAAAACTGGGTGCAGAGAAAATGTACTTTCTTCACAATTTTTTCCTAAATCCAAAACTGTTCTATAATAAAAAGGTATTAAATAACAAAAATAAAATATTTTAATCTGTAAAAAATTTTTCACAGATATACTCACTGCAAATCACACTTAATGTTTAATTGTGCTGGTTTCAGTACTACATAAATGAATTTACAGATCCAGCTATGTTTACTTGCATTCCACATCCTAAATTCATGTAAGTTTCAGAATTAACCTCTTCCTCAACCAATTAGCTGCCAGATTCTACTAATGATTAGCTATTTAATCAGTTTCTTCTATTTTCCTAACATATGCTTGGCCCAAATACAGCTTCTGAAGCATGCTTCACTGTTAGATTTTTCCTACTCCATTTTAATTGTCCCCTAAATTATTCTCCTATTTCTTTCCTTCCCTTTCACTTCAGAGTATAGTTATTAACAGAAATCTATCCAATCTCTCTAGAGAGCCTACACATTTTGGGTCATAAGAAGGGTATCAACACAGACAAATACCTAGTTAAGGAGGAAAGTACTATAGCATGTCATAGGGGCTGTGTGATTTTTAACACTTTTGTATCTGGGAGAACCAAAGCCTCTGAGTAAGCAGAACTGTACAATACAAGTGCCTCATTGTCTTCTGCAGGAAGTCATTATCTCTAAAGTTAATAGTATGGTATTAAGTCTAATGAGTATATTTACAGTGTTGTTATGCATATCAAATAAATATATGCTGAAGTAAATAATAATTGCCTCTTGCCTCTGCTGTTGATAATTCTGGATATATATTCTATGCTTCACTAGCCCATACTGATGGCATCTGCAAGCATCTTCATTTAGTAAAAGAGCCAGGAGCAAAGAGAGCTAGATGTCGATTTACTGTTAATGAAGAAAGTGTCAAAGCTGGACTGACCTTTACTTATCCAGATCCCATTTTAATTTAGAAAAATTCACTTGGCTTGGAATAGAAAAAAAGTGAAAACGTTATTTTCTTATTTCCCTTTCCTATCCTAGGGGAAGGAATAAAGAAGTAAACAGAGCTGCCTGTTAATTATAAAGTGCCACTCTGCCTTACTTTGATGTGGAGACATGGGAAATTGAAATTTACAGCACAGAGGACACTGCTCCCTTCTCTGGATTTGGTCATCCTGATTGTGTTTGTATTATTGGCTTGCTTTACATGTTCATCACATTTCTGCCCAACAAGCTCATTTTGAGAAAGTTCTGTATTGCATTGAAGACAGGGTTGCATTACACATGGGCAGGCAGCCCAGGACACTAACTGGATAAATATCATTACATTTTGCAAATAAATTTTTCTCAGATTTTCTTTTGCCTCCTCACCCTTGTCCCTTTGTCCCTGACTTTTGAATTAATTTTACTCATAAACTCACAGAAGCCAGCTGAGATCACAGGGCCAAGTTGGGAACCTGGCAATCTCAACTGTTCCCTTTGAGTGTTCTGCTCACAAACCTGTCAAAGATATTGTTATTTTCCTGGGGGTGCACGTTTTACCCATTCTCCAAGAGCACCCCATGTTTTCTAGGCAAAAAAAGATACTGTATGCAGTATGTGTAGTGATTGAGAGGCTTTGAAGTCAAAATCGTCTAAAATAAAATTTCTGCTACATCACACACCAGCTACATAATCTTTCAAAGCCTCACTTTTCTCATCTGTAAATTCCAACATACTGCAGAAAGATGGGATAAAGGTAAGATAATATAATTAATATAAAGAGAAATATCACAATAACTAGGCCAGATGGAATATTTTAAAGGGAATCTCTGGGTTAGAATAGGCTTTAAGAAGAACCTACTTACTACATTATTCCAATGGGCACTCAGACTTGAAATGGGGACATTTGGATGGACTGCAAAAAGCTAAGAAGCTTTAACCTCTAGTTTCTCATTACCTATTCCTCACTCACTATGTCTAATGCTAAAATCTCTTTTGGAATATCCCTAACAAGTGTTACTTTGATCATCATTTACATATCTCTACTTATAGAAACTCACCACTTCTTAGAGGAGAAGCCTTGTCCATTTTGAACTGGTTCCTTCATTTTAATTCATGATCAGCACACCTAAGTCAAAATTATCTTATAAGGTTGTCCTGCCTACTGACAATCACTCCCCTTTACCTCTGGGATAAAAATTCAACAACATCCATCCAAAATCAAAGTCTCCCTCATCTGGCATAACCATGCTGGTCACTCTTATTTCCCTCTACATCCCAAGATGAAGACTGAAGCAGCCAAACCGATCCCTCCCGGTCCATTCTTCAATATTCTGCATCAGTAGAGATATTTTCCAGGTTTACAAATTCTTATCCCATTTCCCTATCCATCTAAATCACTTGTTTAAAAGATTCCACTGAAATGTCATGTCTTTTGAGAGCATGTCCGTTAGAAACACAGCCTATGCTTATCTCTATAGAGATAGGTAGGCACTTTCTACGACTCATTCGACTCAATATATTGTTAGATATCTTTCTGAATGTATATTATTATTAGGAGGGTAAGAAGGTCTTCAAGGTAAAACTTCTGCTTTATTTGTGTTTGATCTATTGTCAAATTAAAAAAAAAACTAAACGCATTGAACTAGAACAATGACAGAATTGAATACAGTGTAAGTTCCATGAGTAATTAAGACAATCGGTGTTTATTAATGACTTGGCTGTGAGATATCACAGTTAGACTCTCAGGTTTAGGCACTGGGGCATTTTAGTTTCAATCCAAGGATTGCTTGACAGAGCAAATATTTCTGAGCCTTAGCTTCCTATTATCCATAAAATGCAAATAAGGCCACTTCTTCCTAGTTACAGGAGAAATTGAGCAAGTAAAATAATTGAAGCTAAACTGCATAGGACCTTCCTGAATGACATCCTGTTTGAGCCCAGAAACCTTGGGGCAATTACAGAGTGTATTCTCTTGAGATATTCCATACTGTATCCAAGGCTTTGAGAAGCCTCTAATCTTGGCAAATACTCATTAAGGCCTGGAGACCCTGGAGAAGATCTCTGTCAGGAAGCCAATTAGCTTAGGTCGCCCCTGACTCTGCTCAGTAGTTGCTCTAAGACTACTTCCCTATTCCCTTTTTATAACCTGTAATTAGTTACTGTGCCATATAATTTCCATGACCACAGGAAGCATTTAACTGCAGCATCAGGGCACCTGGGAGAAAGACACATTCTTGGGAGATTATATGTTGAGTGATTAGAGCACCTCAGGCAGAATATCCCAATTGTCTGAGATATGTCCCTAATTTGAAGATCAAAGAAAGATTCTCTGTTTTAATGTCATAACAAATACCCTCCATTATGGCTGTGTCATCCAGCTGAGAATAGCATGGGCTCCTGAAATAAGTGTCATTATCACATCTGGTTTCTAAGGTTGTAACCAGATGCTGGATTTGGTTCTATAAGAAATATGACCATTTTCCCTTCACCAAACAACAGAAGAAGGCAGTTCAGAATCTCATTTCAAATTATGACAGAAGTGTACTTTAGTAAAATAGTGAAAGTTGGTTAATTTGACATCTAAGTTGCATCATCCATCTCTCCCTCCCTCCCACACACACACACACACACACACACACACACATTGCTATCTCATAACCCCCCACCTGCTTTCAACTTTTCCATATATTTGAAAATTTCAATAACTAAGTTACTTTTCACAGGGGTATATTCCTTGCTATTCATCCTTTCACTTTTATTGAATCCTTACTATCTGTTTAGCACTCAGCCAGTAGTTTTGAAAGACATTTAGATCAAACCACAAAAGGCTGCTGCTTTTAAGGAATGTTCTATTCAGGTTAGTAGGAGGAAGGTAAAGCCAATATCTGTAGCTCACTCCTGTGTAAGGGGCATGGCAGTTTATGTGCATTATTTTGTTTAATATCTACCATAAAGTATTATTACTCCCATTTTTTTTTTTTTTTTTTTTTGCAGTACATGGGCCTCTAACTGTTGTGGCCTCTCCCGTTGCAAAGCACAGGCTCCGGACGCGCAGGCTCAGCGGCCATGGCTCACGGGCCTAGCCGCTCTGCGGCATGTGGGATCTTCCCAGACCGGGGCACAAACCTGCGTCCCCTGCATTGGCAGGCGGACTCTCAACCACTGCGCCACCAGGGAAGCCCCTATTACTCCCATTTTTAAAGTAAGGGAACTAATATTTGAAGAGGTTCAATGAATACTTAAAGTTCACAGATGTATCAAAGTTAGAGCTCTGATTTGAACTCAGGACTGTTTGTCTCCAAAAATTCCTGTTCATTTTACTATAGCATTGTTTATAATAATTGTAATACAATATTTTTAAAGGATATAGCTCAGTTAAGAGAGGAACTATCAAAGCGGAAATTATGCAGATGTTGTCTTTGTTTGAAACTGTATCTGTTCCAAGTATGAAACCTAGAATAAAAAATTAATAGAAATTGGGCTTCCTTGGTGGCGCAGTGGTTGAGAGTCCGCCTGCCGATGCAGGGGACACGGGTTCGTGCCCCAGTCCGGGAGGATCCCACGTGCCGCAGAGCGGCTGGGCCCGTGAGCCATGGCCGATGGGCCTGCACGTCCGGAGCCTGTGCTCCGCAATGGGAGAGGCCACAACAGAGAGAGGCCCGTGTACAGCAAAAAATAATAATAATAATAATAAAAATTTGTTGAAAAAATATGACAGAGGAAGAAATGCTTTGTGGTCAGGACATATATCAACTGAAATCATGCATTCCAGGAGTCCCAGGTAAGGCTGGCCCTGAAGAGTTCCTCCTCTCAAACACATAGAGTTTCTCTCCTTTAAGGAAACTTCTTCATGTACAGACATTTTTGTGTATTAAAAAAAAACACATTTGTGAAACACACAAATCATAATTGTGGGTCAGGCACAGATAGGAAGAAATTACCTACTCATATCTCTGTATAGGAGGTCACCTCAAAGGGTTTTAACGAGGGAAAAGATATAGAATAGAAGTGGTGGAGGGCATTTTACACACATACAAGAGGGCATTCTAAGCAAAACTCATATAAGTAAGAATGCATGTCTTTCTTTACTTACTAAGAATGTGGCTTCATCTGCCTGGTAGTAGATTCTATTCAACACCATCACTCTTTATAATTCTATTCCATTCTAGTTCCTTAAACTGGCATATTATTCAAAGACTCTAGCTCTCCTTCCTTAGAAGTTAGAGCTCCTATTATCTGCATTACTTATTTGCAGTTGCCATCACAACTCTCTTTTGCAGGTAACAGATGTGGATTTAAAAATAAATTCAAGCAAATTATGTGAAGCCCTGCAACCTCAAAAATCATGAGGCCCTTGCTCTGTATCTGTGGCTCCAGCCATTTTTAATTTTGTTCTACCTCCAAAACCTTGAATCTCTTCTGTGAGTTCACAATATATTTGCACATGCTCTTTCCTTTTTATGGTGTGCTCTATCTGCATTATTTTTCTAGCTAACTCAGACCCTCACTCCTGGAAAGCTTCTGTGGTTCCCTGAATCTGGGTTGGTTTAGATGCTCCTCTTTTTGTCCCTATAGCATCCCCTCTCTGTGTGTGTGTGTGTGTGTGTGTGTGTGTGGGATACCTATTTCTGTGTCATACTCCTTCTTGAAGAAAATTCTATCATATGGTGGCCCCTGCCTAATCATCTCTGAAGAAATATAATTTATTTCTTGTTGTTTCAAATAAGATATTCTTGAAATTTGTCATTGTTCAAGCTTGGGAATATGCCTAACCCTAGAACCATAACTGGAATCTAACCCACCTGAACCATTTGGACAAAAAGGAGAAAGGTGTATGGGTAGGGAAATGTTTTCTAAAGGGACATTTATTTTCTGTTATCAAGGAAAGATGAGAGGCAAACATTAGAGGGGATAAAATAAGTTGATTGTCTGTCACCTTGGAAAAATAAGAAATTTGACAACACTTCTACTATACCCTAAGATGGACATTGACATCCTTCACCAAAGAATGGGACACCCCTCCTGTACAGGGAAGTTCCATTTTTGTTTTTTGTCTTCATTTTAAAAAGCAAAGAGATTTTCCTGAAATGATAAGAGAAAAAAATAAATCCCATATTTCTTTTTGAGGGATGGGCAGTGCCAGGAAAGAATTAGTCTTTACTGACCTAGTAAAGATTACATTTTATATATCTCACTGGTTTGTATGATTCATTATGCATCTCATTTCTCTTTTGACAGTTTTTTATAAGCTAGATGCTTTGTGCACTTTTAATCATTTAATGAACACTATAACCCTAGGTTGTCAGATGAATAAACAGTTTCAGCAATACTGTGAAATACACCCAGAGTCACTTAGCTGGCTAGAAATGGCCACAGGATTTGAACTTGAGTATGTGGAAGCCCAAAGTCCTTGCTTCCTTCACTATAGCATGGTGCTTCCTTCCCTTGTCCTTTTTATCATTTACAGTTGCCGTTATAACTAGATATTTTTGGTGCTTTCCATTTGGTACATCAGCCTTATGCTCTTTTCTGCCACTTTTTTGTTATACGACATTTTCTTTCTAGAAATGTGGTATAGAAATGACTAGATTTCTGCCAATAGAGCCTTCTTCCCAGAATGCTCACTGTCTCTTAGATGAAACAGCAGAATAATTACAGGAACTAATAAGAGTAGTTCCTGCCTTTCCAAAGAGTATATCTGTGAACAACAGTGGGAACAGTCAGCTTTTACCCTGTTAAGAATAATAATGTCTGAATTTGAAGGATTATTGATGTGGTCCGTTGCTTACTTGTACGAGTTACGGACCACATGTATGGAGTTTTCTAGGAAAAGGACTGAGGATGAGCATAGCGTGATTTTTGACCTCACTCATCAAAAACAGAAATGGTACTTTAAAGTTCTAATGAAAATAAATCAACCTAAACTAGTTTTTAAAGAGATAATATGTGAGGGAGTGGAAACATAGCTGACAGAAGAGCTCCCTCCTTCTCTCTGCTAACGTTTTAATTTTCATTACTGGTTTTGGCTCTTAACATAAACCATACAAAGCTAGCAAGAGAAATGAGATACATGATGAATTATAAAAAACAGTGAGATTTTAAAATATTTACTTGAATTATAAAAACCAGTGAGATTTAAAAATATTTACTTGCATCAAATCTGTGTTTGATATTATAACAAAGCTATAACTATAGCATTCCACTACTTCCCTATCTCCCCTATGTGGATACTTCAGCACAATCTTATTGAAAGATTCCATTATAGAGAATAAACATGGACCTCCAATGTGTTGCCCACTTGTTCTGTTCTCCAAAATGTAATTTAAATGTAGTCACGAAAGACAATTGGGGCTACAGTTGTTTCTTACTGTGTGCATAAATTCCGTTTTAACTGTTTGCCATTGATGATGCCAGTCACTGTTTAGGAATATTCAGTTACCCAATAGAATCATTGTGGAGATGGAATGAGACAGTGCATGTAAACTGCCAGAATTTGAATGAGTTGGTACAGAGGCTGGGAGGAAAGATCAATTTATGAGTTGCTGACTGTCCCTACCCGACTATCCTGCATTGTTATCTCAATTAGTGCTATTACCTAACAGCAGAGTAGTTAAATAAGCTTTGTAACCACGAGAAATTATTTCCCTTCCCTAAGCCTGTTTCCTCATTTATAAAAGCACCTAGTTCATTCACAATGTTGTTCTCAAGATGAAAAAAGAGAATACATATAAAGAACTTAGAACAGTGTCTGACACATAGCAATGATTAGGTAAATGTTAAGGACTGTTACAAAGATTGAGGATTTACAAAGGTGTCTGAATGGATTTCCTAAAGGATGGCTAGGGCCAACGTCTCTCTTCTACCTCATGTCCATAGCAGTCATCACTATTTAATCCTAGCACACTTTCTGAGCCCAGGCCAGATCTTAGAGTCCCTTTCAATACATATGATAATTGAATTAGAGCACATGAGAGGTAACCTATTTGACATTACTTCCATGGAAAGTCAGTCTGATGCCATTAATCTGAATCACAGCTGAGAGGGAGTTGAATTGGAGAAGAGGGATGGAGTAAAGGTGGACAGAAAAATAATTTTTAAATGACTATTATTCCTTTGAACATCTTCTAAGTCCTTCCTCTATCATGAATATAGATATATTCAGAGTCATAATATGGCTCTCTCAAAATGGCAGAAAATCTCACTTGTGCAACTGGGGAGAGAACAGAGAATAATTCAAAGAATTCCAACTGATGCTTTTATTTAATGTGGCTAAATTTGCCCTTTCTTAAACATTTGCCTTTTAGACTCCACTGACCACCCTTTTATCCTAGATAATAGTCCTTCATATGATGAAGTCATCTCTCCCATGTCTTCTCTTCATTGGACTCTTGGTCCAAATCATCCCAGTCTGAAGTCTTTCTGGAGATCAAGTCTGCATACGTTTTCATAGGTCAGTAGCTCTTCAAACCTGTTCTACATTTGTGAGGATACTTGAGGGAAGAGTTGCCCCTTGAAAGGGACACTAGTATTGTTCTTCCAATCTCCTCCCCACTTGAGTAATTTCTGTAAAAGTTCTGGGACAAGAAACTTACATGGGCATTCTGGGGTTAATCCAAGCAAAGTTACAATAAAGTTGTTACTAGGAAGCTTATTTATGCTTTTGTAAGTCCTGAGGCTCTTATTTCATTACTGCCTACTCAGAGCACAGAATCCGTCTGGAATGATAAAGGATCATTCTAATTATAAACCCAAATTTACCTCCCTTCCACTCATTACATCAACCTTTATTAGAGTAAGATATGACCATCAGAAACCAGAGCTTCTCAGCAAACTTTACCTTCATTTAACATTGGATGCCACTGTAGCTTTTGGTTTATGTGTAGAATAAAGAATGGAAACTGTGCCATTCAGTGGATACATAGCACAGACATCATGATACTCCCTTAATAAAATAAATTGCAGTTCACCTATAAATCATTGCTCAGTTCTTATTCCCTCTCTCTCTCTGTCTCCCTGTCTCTCTCTCTGTCTCATAGAAATAAGACAAAAGGGAAGAAAGAGAAAAGAGAAAGACTGACTGATAAATAGACAGAGGAGATGAGGGGATGCAGATAAGGGAGGTGGTGTCTATTTTGAAAGCAGCAGTTTGTGGATTGACTAATAAAATAAATCATATTGCAGCTAGTGTAAGTTAAATAAATTATGCTTGGTTATTGAAAAATGCATTTCTTCCCAATATCTACCAAACTTTAATATCTTAAAAAAAATAAAGTGAACCAATACTGGTCTCGGGTGCTAAATAATAAATATTCATCTTCTCCTGTATTATCTTTCACCTAGAGATCCAAAGTTTGCTTGGCTAGGCTAGAATTTTGCAGGATCTCATTAATGGAGGTAAATAAAAATATTTACTGAGTGGGTTCTTAAAGTCAAATGAGTTTCTTCTCTGTAAATGTGAACATATTAGGGATATCCCTTCTCAATAATTTCCCCAACTCCTCTGCTGGAGAGTCCCTGCCCTTCAATCAATTCTTGTTCCTTCCTTTCTTTTGTACTTTGTCAGCCAATCTTAATTTTGTTACTAGTGACAAAATACGATCTAAGTCTTCCTTTATTTTTAAAATTCAAAATAAATAAATAAAAGGAAATCTAAAGGATGTTTCTGGAAGCAGGTATTCAAAACCATACTTGGATCTCTCTGCCTATTTATGACCCTTGCTCCTCTGGTGGTAGTAAGCTAATGCCCGAGAGCTTCAGCTAACGCCTCTATGATCCTTACCACCTATGATCCCATATAAGAAAAGTCCATTTCAATCTCCAGACAGGACTCTACAGTTTTTCCACAGTAACTGACATAGTTCCAATCCATCCTCCTAACATTAGTATTTACTTTATAACTCTAATTGGAAAAGTTACCATGTGGTTGGCTGCTTTCCCCACATTAATATTTTCCTTATGCTTTTGTTTTTCCTGTAAACCAGCCTATCCCCTAATGGGTGTCCTCTAACAGATCTCTGTATCCGTTTAACCTCATAAAACAATCTGCATCATGCAACTTTTTGCTTAATAATAGATTACTTTAAGTTCCTGATATTTTATGTGAGTTTGTTCCTCTGCTTCTCCTTTGTTTCTCAGACAGACTGTAAATCCATGCACTATCACAACTCCACTCAGCTTGTTCATACAGTGCATACTGTTTACAGTAACTGGACACTTAAGGATCATAAATATTTTGTATTTAGTGCCTAGTTTATTCACTTGGAGCAATAATTAAGGTAATGTCTACAAGGGATTATCTAGAGTAAGTATGCAATTATATGTACATATATATTAACAACATTCCTAAGGGCAGAGCTCATATCTGTTGCCTCATTATAATCCTAAGGATTATAATGCCAGAGGTGGCATACAGCAAGCATCTAATAGGTGCATATCACTGTCCAACTGTCACACTGAGCTTTTTCTCTTGCTATTTTCCTCATGCTTACGCATCAGGTAGAGTGACTTCCAACATAAATATATCCTTTCAGAACTGAATTCCTTTCTTTAAACTGAGAGACATTTGAATATTTTATTATTTATTTTAGAATGTATAACCCAAGGTCATAGAGAAAAGTTTGGAAGCACACTGTATAAACATATGCTAGTTGAAGAACACATGAAAATTCCCTCCAACATTTCTTCTGAAATCTGCGTGTTAGCAAAAACTAGGGGTTTGAGAAGGAGAAAGGGAATGACCAGGATTTCAGGATGCCAAGGAAATTGCATGTTTTTATTATAATGCTTTTAAGAGTCTTTGAAATTTTGGCTGCCCTGAAAAAATCCAATGATTAAATTTAATGAAAATAAATCATTTTCGAGAATAGAAACAGAGGAGAGATCCAATAGCGTCTTTAAAAAATAAAGATTGAAAATATTCAAGGAAAACATTTTAAGGTGAAACCATGGAAGTGGGAACCTTTACACTGACAATTCTCTGAGTCTATTTTCATTGGGTGGAGGTTATAATGATGGTACATATTGAGAATGGGGATCTGAGGATGAAAATCCATTCTCCCTGAAAGGTTAATTATTTTGTAAAAGGCACCCAAAATTGCCCAGTATTTTATTACTCCCATCATTCCCCATAGGAGCAAATGTAGCACAAGGATATAAGTCATGGCCTTGGAAATAGATAAACTTGAGTTCGGGACTTGAGTCTAGCACTTCCTAACTGATTATGGGCAAACTCTTTTTGAGTTTCTCATCTCTAAAATTGAGATAATAATAGTACTTCTTATATCAAAATAATCGAAGATTAAACTGATTAAACAAGATAATATATGTAAATCATTTGGCAAAGCAGAAGGTACACAGTAAGCCCCTAGTAAATGCTGGCAATGTCAATGATATCAGATTTCACACATAAAGTATGGCCTTAAGGAATTTTTTTAAGGGAAATGCAAATTTCACAAATGGTTCTTCAGACCTGGAAATTTTAGAACGGAATAAAATGCTCAGAAATCTATGAACAAATTTTTTGAAAAAGTATATAGTGGGGAAAGGCTTAAAAGGTCGGAGTAAAAGGACCTTGAACTTACCTCCTGTCATAAGCGCACCAAAATCACAACTAATTGCTGAACAAATATTGACACAGAAAAAAAAACTGGAGCCTACCACAAAAGATATTCTACATCCAAAGACATATAGTAGAAAATCACTGAGACAGTAGGAGGGGTGCACTCGCAATGTAATCAAATCCCATACCCCCGGGGTGGGCAACCCATGAATTGCAGAACAATTATAAACAGAAGTTCTCCCACAGGAGTGAGCATTCTGAACCCCATGTCAGGATACCCAATCTGGAGGTCTGGCATCAGGAGTAGGAGTCCCCAGAGCATTTGGCTTTGAAAGCCAGTGGGGCTTGAATGCAAGGAGCTCCACAGGATGGGGGAAACAGAGACTCCACTCTTGGAGAAGACACAAAAGGTCTTGTGCACATTGCGACCAAAGCAAAGCAGTGACTTCTTAGAAGCCTGAGCCACACCTACATGCTCGTCTTGGAGGGTCTCCTGGAGAGGTAAGGGGGCAGCTGTGACTCATTGTGTGGACAAGGACACTGGTGGCAGAGGTACTGGGGAGTAGTCACTGATGTGAGCTCTCCTGGAGGCCGCCATTTTGGCACAAAGACTTGGCCCCACCCAACAGCCTGTAGGCTCCAGTGCAGGGACATCTCAGGCCAAACAACCAACAGGGTGGGAACATGGGCCCACCTCGGCAGACAGGCTGCCTAAAGACTTCCTGAACCCACAGCCACCTCTAGACACACCCCTTGACATGGCCCTGCCCACCAGAAGGCAGGCACTGGCCTCTCCCACCAGGTAGCCTGCCCAAACCTCTAGACCACCCTCAAACAACAAGTGGCAGACACCAGAAGCAAGAAAAATACAATCCGGCAGCTTGTGGAACCCAGGCTGCAAGCACAGTTCAGAACCTACTCTGGGATCAGTTGGTCACTGGTCCTTGGGTGATGAGAGGGGAGTGTACTGCTGGGACACATAGGACATCCTCCACAGAGGGCCACTTCTACAAAGTCGAGAAAAATAAATAACCTTCCACATACATAAAAATACATATAGAAATTTAGACAAAAAGAGACAGCAGAGCAATATATTCCAAAGGAATAAGATAACACCCCAGAAGAACAATTAAGTGATGTGGAGATTGGCAATCTCCCAGAGACAAATCTACGGTAGATTAAAGATATTAATAAGACAGAATAATTAAATACAAAACGGGCATTTCACCTTGCCAGAGCACAGATTTGAAAGTCTTCATCTCTGGGGAATGATGAAAAAATAAAACACATGCCACATACAGTTACAGCACTAAGTGGACAATTGAATACCTGATATTTGATCAAAGGGATCTGGAAAGTGAAAATAATGTTTACCTCAGGCACTCTGCTCTTCTCTGGACACACTTGCCTCTTTCTAGAACACATCTGGCACGACCCTACCTTTGATCTGTTCTATTTCCTCTTGCTCCCCCTCCAAGCAGGCATGACTTGCCCTCTTCACCTCCTTCAGCTCTTTGTTCAAATAGCTTTTTCTGACAGTCCTATTGCATCTGACACTCATCTCTATTCCCTGTCATCCTGCTCTGCTTGATTTTTCTCCAGGTAAGTTTTACACTAACGTACTATATCTTTTACTTATTTATATTGTATATTTTTGTCTCCCTATGCCCAGAATATAAACACTGTGGAATGTTGGAATTTTGTCTATTCTCTTCACAAGTTTTGAGTACCTACTATATTCCAGCATTCTGTTGTGTGCCGTGTTCCTAGCCTGACTGGAAGTTTCGGTCTCCTAGCCTATATAGGCCTTTTCACAGCCTAGAAGGGAATTCTAAAAGAATAAATGTGAACTTAGCAAATTCTTTGGCTTATGACGGCCAGGAGAATTAGCATAATTCTACCAAAGAGGTCATATTCAGGCTTTACAGCAGAAGTTTTACCTTTCTTCTCCCTGACTAATTATGGAATTTAGATACAAAAAGTCAGAAATTAAAATATAGTCACATCATTAAAAGTCCATTATTATAGAGTTACCATTTTTTCTAGAAGTATTTGCATAGAGATGATGCATTTTACTTGGTATGGTACTTAAGGAAAATCTTGTTGGAAGATAGGAAGAAAAAACCCCACAAGATCAGATGTTAAAGTCTCTTAGGAATCTATCTTCTTGCTGTAGCTATGATGCAATGAGGAACCCCAGTCAACTGTCTATGGCTTGGACAAAGTTGACCGTCCACCCACTTACCATTACTGCTCTGGATGTTAGATGTGCTTTATATTTGAAATTACACTCTTGACTCATGGTTAATAAGCCATTCATTTCCAAGACTTTTCCTACAGGGCAAATCCTTCTGTACTGAACCAAATATGCTGTCTTCCCCCATTTCTCTTCATGGAACAGTCACCCTACATTAAAAATGACTGGTGAGGATTTGATCTGCAGCGTTAGGCCAGGGAACAGTATAAAGTTAACTGAGCCCCACAGCAATTGAAGCCTTCACTGTTGACTCAGCATTACATCACCTTCAATCTCTAATAGCATATTTGAGACAGAATAGTACAGTTCTGATGTCATGAGTTAATGGAGAAGTGCCTGTTTCAGATAAGGGTTTTTAAGAGTATCCCCTGCATAGCTGGTGAGCAGCAGGCTGGAACCTGAGTACTCTCTTTACCTGAGATCCGAACTAGAATGGTGGTAGAACTTCCTGAATAGGCCTGTTTCCAAGACTGGATATCCTGCCACTTAGATAAAAATTGAGACTCTCCTATACATATCCAACTACCCATTCCTTCTCTATTGCCTCAGTAAATCCAGCCTCACTCATTACTTCTTTGCTGTTAGTTCCATGATAAACTGGGCAACCAGAAAGTCACTGCCTGTCCTTCTGTTTATTATAAAGACTCCCTAGTACATGACACAATACATCGGCAAGATTCTGATGACCTCGATAGGTCTCTCTCACTCACTGAATGCACACACAGTGTTAACAAATATTGAAGAATATGTCAAACAGCATTAACAAATATTGAGGTAGCCCAGCAGTGTCCCGAGAGTGATGAGTCTGGGTTAAAATGGAAAAAGCCCACAGAGAGCACTCTGGGGAGATACCAGCAAACCTTAAAGAAACACATCAAACACATTAGAGCTCTGAGGCAAATATCAAAATTAATGAAGTGTTTGTAAAGAGATGTGTATTTGCCAGGAGAGCAGGGTAAATGAGGTGTGGGCCAAGCAGGAAGTCTCTGCATGTGGTTTTGAGGCAAAGGGCTGGGTAGGAGGAAAGCACGATCTCCCAATCTTCAATTCTGGCAAAGTTTCTGACAAGTAAAGTCAAGAATATTAAAGCATAGATTGAACACTTGTTCTTGTCTGCCTGACATTCATCCCTTCCGCATTTTCTTTTTTTAAAACGCATCTGCCACTTGCAAATAATGTTGTTGACATAGAAAGGTTTGCCCCATCCTCAGCTCCAGAGATTGGCATGTGATTCAGGAATGGCCCATCAAAACATCATAGCTGATTGGCTGAAGTGTAGACATGTGACCCAAGTCCAGACAACCTGAGTCAATGAAACTTATTTCATAAACCTTTATCAGAACCACTGAGAAACAGAGCATTTATTTTGCTGGCTTGAAACTAACAGGGTGAAAATCTTGAGCTGCAGGGACCACCATAAAAGGGGAATGAGCTTTATAATAATATCAAAACAATATAAAAAAGAAAGATGGAGGGAAGTGACTTTAATTAAGACATAACTTGAGCCTTTGAATCCAGCCTTGTCATAAACCTTTTAATTTGATGAGCCAATACATGTATTTTAGCTTAAACAAGTTGAAGTAGCTTTCTGTCTTTTTCACCTGAGTCCATACTTCTAACAAGTATTTATAAACTTCTTTCCCATCGATATCTGAACCCTATGCATTTCCTATGCATCCTTGTTTATATTTCCTGAAAATGAGAGGCTTCTGAACCTAAAAAGGATGGATTTCCTTCCATATCCTTACTTGTGAAGTATGCAGCATCTGTTGTAAAAGTACACAGTGTCCCTTATACTATGAGGTTAGAAAACTATCGTTTTCCTCTAAGCTGCCTGAAATTGTTTACTTTATTTGCCAGGATATCCACACTCTACCTTCTTATCATCTTCTTCCAGAATCTCTAAGTGCCTCTGACCACTAACAGCCTCCTCTAAGGATTAAGTTTCCTGTCCCCATATTATGACGCCTCAAATTAATGAATTAAATATTTGAGCTTCTTCTACTTTTTCTCAACAACTGAGACTTGCCTCTTCCTCCAAAACAAACCTGATAATCTGCAGTCTGGAAGCTGACCTCTGCTAAATTCAAGTTTCTTAATCTCCAACTTCTGTACTCACATAAGGCACTACTGTCCCTCCATATCATGAATAAGAACCGGTCTCAGTGGAACAAATAACTCACCATTCCTAACAGACAAGACCTGGTAAGAGTTTTATGTAATAGCAATGGATGCTAAACAGGTGCTTGTTTATATTTACTGAAAATGAGAGGTTTTTCCCCTGAAAGAGAACTAAGTTTTCATACACAGAATATTAAATAAATAAACATTTAAAGATTTTAAATTAGTACATTTACTGTAATAGGAATGCACCATCCTCTGTAAACCCCTGAAAGAAAGACTTAGAGCACAGCTACAGGGGATGTGGTCAGCAAAGAGCCTCCAGCTTTTCAACTCCTTCAGCATCTACTACAGCTGTAGACAGTTACTTGAAATGAAGAAACTCCCTTCTCAGGGAAGTGCTAGACATTTTGATCCAACATGGGACAACTCTGATGAATAATATTTGCTCAAAATATTCTTGCCAAGTCAACTGAGATTTAAGAAACTACATTACAGTTTAATTTATCAATTTTCTCAATTCTGCTTTCTCTTCCATTCACAGGTATCAATCCCTTAAAAATATCTTACACCCAAAGTCCATTTCAGCATCTGCTTCTGGAAAATACAACCTTCAATAGTTGCTACCTTCAATAATTGCTACTTCAATTCATTGCTTGAGAAAACAGGCAATACAATGAAACTTCATGGTAGGTTAATCACCAGTCTGGCAACCAAGATAACATCACTAGTAGTAGGTGGAAGACAGATGGCTCCTACAACAAAGTAGAACCTTAATTGTTAAAACTTCTACCGGTAGACTGAGTTCATATCTGCAGCGCCAAGTAGTAATCCCAACCAGTTTTTTTCATCTGCAGTAACATCTACAGGGCTCTCTCTGATCAAGGAACTTGGCAGGGTAAAGATCTACCTAATTCAGATACTCAAAGGAGGAGTTTTGTCCACACCCAGGCAAAGAGCTGAATCATCCACCACCCCACTCACTGTGAACACTGTTTTCTGGCCCCATCTGACCAGAAGAGCTGGTGACAAAACCTGGAAGTAGTGCAGCCCAGCGGAGCTTGAGCCAAGAGGGAGGCAAGCAGAGCTAATCTGTCCCAGAGCAAAATCTGTACCAGTTGTGGCCCATTCCCATGTTACACACAGGCAGGAGGACTAATTCATGGCCAAGGCTGAGGGTAGCTACTGGCCCCTCCAATTCAGAGAGCCTGTTAGGGAAATTGAGAGTATCTTGGAGTGGCCCCTCACCCTTCCCACCTTGGCAAGGGAGCTGAAACACAGCCCCACCTACTGTAAAGAGTGTCTTTTGGTTTCATCTGACGAGAAGGGCTGGCAACAACTGGAAGCTGTACAACCTAGCAGTGCTTGAACCAGGATGAGGACATGCAGAGCCAATAGTTTGCAGAGAAAATGTGGTAACTCTGTTCTGTCAGGGAACTTGGGTAAAGGTCAGCTTGAGTTAAGACAACAAAGAGGTTTACAGGCTTTATAGCTGCTTCTCCTGCTATTCATAGCCCTGCCATCACTGAATACAGCCTTCAGCCTGTCCAACAGGGAATGTAACCATAGCACACTGGATGCTGCATAGCCCATTCAACAACTCCACATCCAATGGCGTTTTAAAAGAGAGCACAGCCCATGGCTTCCCTGTCTGCCTCACTAGACCAGGGAATTCAATGCATGCTTTAGCCTGATTCACGTCCCTAAACAATGAGCTGTACAGCCCCTGGATCCTGTTCTGCTGCCCTACCAGCACAGGGAAGCTAATTTATAGTCCCATATACTACTGAATATAGTACCCCAGTCCCAAGCAGCTTGTAAGCCTGACCAGAGAATTCAGGCAAATGCAGAGCCTATTCTACAGTCTCACTTGGGTAGGGAACCAAGCCATCAGTCCTATCCAAAAGTTTATAGCCAGTAACATACCCCCATCCCCACCCTCAGAGTTCACATAATTGTCCCAACCCAAAACAGACCATAATAGTGGGCCCCATCTACCCAAAGACATTACCTGGAGCAATACTCAGGAACCCAAAGTGAGATGACTGGTGAAGACCTGTCTTTTCAAAGAAAACCTGTAAAGTCTGGAAGAGGAGCCTGATTACTCAAATGAGCAGATAACAATGCAAGGAATCAAGGATCCCAAAAAATCAGGAAAATATGACAACACCAAAGGACAATAATACAGCTCCGAGAACTGACCCCAAAGAAACGGAGTTCTATAAACTGTCAGACAAATTCAGAATATTCAGCTTAAGAAAGTTTAGTGAACTATAAGAAGACAACTAAGTGAAATTAGGAAAGCAATGCATGAACAAAATGAGAAGTCTGACAAAGAAATACCAATCATCAAAATGGCAACAAACCAGAAACCCTAGATTTAAAAATACAATAACTGAACTGAAGAATTAAATTTCAAAAGTAGACTCAACCATGCAGAAGAAAGAATCAATGAATGCCTGGAGAATAGGTAATTGGAAATTACCCAGTCAAAGTAGAAAAAAAAAAGAAAGAGTGAAGAAAGCCGGTGGAAATTATGAGACACAATGAAAAGAAACAACATTTGTATTACAGGAATTCCAGAAAAAGGAGAGAAAAAGAAAGATACAGAAAATATATTTAAAGTAATAACGGCTGAAAAACCTGGAGAGAGAAATAGACATCTGGATCCTCTAGGCCTAAAATAAAAGATCCTCAAATGGCTAAACCTTAATAGGACTATACTGAGACACATTACCATTAAATTCTCAAAATTCAAAGGATTTTAAGAGCAGCAGGAGAAAAAAGAGAAGATATGTGAAACAGAACCCCTATAAGACTATCAGTAGATTTCTCAACAGAAACTGCATGTGGTGAGAGAATGGGATGGCATATTTGAAATATTGAAAAAAATAACTGTCAACCAAGAATTCTATACCTGGCAAAGCTGTCCTTCAGCACAAAGGAGTAATAAAGGCTTTCCTAAATGAACAAAAGCTGAGGGAGTTAATTACCACCAGATCTGCCTTATAAGAAATGCTGAAGGGAGTTCTTTGAGTGTAAGTAAAAGAAAGCTAATTAACATCATAAAAGCAAAAAGTGTAAATCTCACTGGTAATGGTAAATATATAGTTATAGTTAGATTCTGCAATATGGTAATAGTGGTACATATTTTATTTACAATTATAATTTAAAAGATAAAAATAAAACATAGTGAAAATAACCATAATTACAATAAACTGTTATTAATTACACAATATAAGAAAAAAAAGTAAATTGTAACAGCAATAGCATAAAATGTGAGGGGAAGGAGAAGTAAAAGTGTGAAGTTTACAAATACTATCTAAGTGAAGTTGTTATCAGTTTAAAAGAGGGTATTATAAGTTTAAGATTTTTTAGGTAAGCCTCGTAGTAACAATAAGGGAAATTCCTGTGGTAATTATACAAAAGAACATGATAAAAAAGTCAAACCTTACTGATATCAACAAATATCAAAACACAAAAAAAGACAGCAGGGTAAGAAATAAGAAACAATGGATCTGCAAAACAACCAGAAAACAATTAAGAAAATGGCAACAGTAAGTCCTGACCTATCAATAATTAATTTAAATATAAATGGATTAAATTTTCCAATTAAAAGACATACAATGCTTGAATTAATAAAAAAACAAGATCCAACAACAATGCTGCCTTTAAGAGACTCACTTTAGCCCTAAATACACACATAGATTGAGAGTGAAGGGTTAAAAAAAAACATGTCAAGCAAATGGTAACCAAAACAAAGCAGGGGTAGCTATACTTATATCAGACAAAAGAGACTTTAAACTAAAAATGGTAAAAAGAGACAAAGAAGGGCATTATACAATGATAAAGTGATCAATACATCAAGAAAGTATATGATTGTAAATATTTATGAACCCAACATTGCAGCACTTAAGGATAAAAAGCAAAAACAAACACAGCTAAAAGGAAAAATAAAGAGTAATATGAATCTAATACTCGACTCTCAACAATGGATAGATTATCCAGACAGCGAATCAATAAGAAACCAGCAGATTTGAACAAAACTGTGACCAAATGGACATAATAGACATATCTAGAACATTCTATCCAAGAGCAGCAGAATTCTTCTCAAGTGCACATGGGACAAAATAAACTGAGATAGAGTAGCAGGCAATTGAAATCCAGAGGGACTCTCTGGTTGTCTATGAAGATTTTATCTCCTATAGTTGGTGGACAAAGAAAGAAGAGGACCAAGATTGGGGTTAAACATCAATGACATGAAAAACTCAACCAAGACAGTTTTCCCATGCCATACCCTGGGGCTTTGTTAAGAAACTATGGGTCTCTGACACATAGGAAGGGGAAATATGGGTAGATGTTTCCAAAGAATGTGTTCCTTTGAACACTTTGAGTCTGCAGAAGTGGCATACCCATTCCTTTTAAAAACTATCATTCCCCCTATTCTGGAAGAAAATGCAGATATCTCTCTCCCAAAAGACAATCTGTGTGCCATTCATCATCCACTCCTATCTCCACTCCTGGCCACTAGGTCTAGAACTAAAGTAATATGATCAGGACAACAGTCAGGGTCAGGATGAAGTTCAGGATCAGGGCCAAGTCACTGCTCCAAGTACCAATGCTCTGGTACCATTGCACCAGCATCTTTTTACTCACAGGGAGTCCTGGGAGACCCATGTTCCCTCTGTAACCAGGTTGCCCTAGAGAACTCTACAAAAGTAGTTAGGCATGTTGAAATTAAGTCACAGCATACCCCAGCTGGGGACATGCAGAACCAGATAATGGAGCTGCAAGTTTGATTGGTCAAGTACTGTCATGAACCAATGGGACTGCACTAGGTGTTTAAGACATACAAAAGCCTATGGCTCAAAAAATTCAAGTTATTTCAGAGAGCAGAATAATAAATGGGAGCCTCTACTAGGTCAAGACACAGTTGTTCTCAAGTACTTTTTATATAATAGGCACATATATATATATATATTTTTTTTCCATCAAAATATGAAGTGTCTACTGTTCTCAACTGACTATGAAAGTCCAACAACAATGTTAAGTTTCTTGAGGCACAAAATTAAATCCTGAATGCCACGTGGCTGATATATGAGAGTCACTAAACTTAGGGACAAATCTAGCTTCTGTCCAGCATTCAAATTGCAACTAGTCAATGTGGTGACTGGTGAATAAGGACTCCCCTAATTATTCATGGGTTTTTTAAAAGCAACTGATTCCAGAATGATGGTCATAGCTACAGAATGAGCTCTGGTTATTGCTGATGTACAGGCAGCAGGGTTGCAGCAAGAATGTCAACACCAGTCCATTCACCATATTTCCCTAAGACATTGTTTTGAGCCAGATTCTGAGGCCAGGCCTTGCTTCAGTGCCAAAGATTAATGCTGGATAAAGAGAGTGTAGTTTCTGCACAGTAGTCCTGCAGTCACTGTCATTAGCAAAGGGTGAGAGGGATATCATATTTCCTTGGGTACACCATAAGGAAAATATAAAGCAAAGGCTTTCATTCATGTCATTAATTCAGCAATGCGATCATAGAGGAAGGATGACAAGGGAGTTAAAGATAGAAAGTTAACAAAGAGGCATCACTGAGTTGCTTACTGCCATGGGATACTTATGTTTGACCCTAGGAAATATTATATGAAGACATCAGAAATACATCTTAGAAATTTTCACCTGAAGAATGACAAGGGAAAGAATTTGACAAATTTCTTTCATGACCATTGGACAGAGGTGATCCAGTTGTTGTGTGGGACATGAAATGAGGCTCTCACAGTTTTTACCCACACAAAGCAAGTTCAAGATTATAAGGAACAGTATCGCTGCAGTTAGTTGTATAAAATGTGGGGCTAGAAGGATATGAAATTGTATGGAAGAAGTGATACAGATTTTTATCCACCTTTTTAGGGTTAACCTTCATTATAGCCAGTTCTGGCTCTTTCTTCAAAACTCCTTCAAATCGCACCATTTAAAGGAATGATGTACAACTAATGTGAACTTCTCAGGAATTATATTCCTTAGATCCATAGTCTAATAATTCAGTTCAAATTCAAATTTGATCTCTGAGCACAGTATACCATGCCTTTCAAACTTGAGACATGGCTACAATGCAGGAAACAATATCAATGACATAAAATTAACAATGCAGCATGCTAATAAATTAGGATAAAACAACACTCCCTATAAAATGGATATTACATGATATATACTTATTCTTTTCTGGAAAAATATGATTCCCACATGATTTTGAGGAATTGTACAATAATAATAAAGCAGACACGTAATAAATGTTGACATATGAAGGTCGTCCACAATGGGTTATAAATTTGTACCTTTGTTGTCCATACATTTTCAATGAAATTGCAAAGTTTTAGAATTTTTTAAGATAGAATAGTTTTATTTCTTTCAGCAATAGTGGAGTAATTTTCTTATCTATTATTAGAATGTTTTAATACTTTCATTAATCCATGCATCATAAAGCAGGAAAGGATTTTTATAACTACACTAATCAGTCATTTTTCTTGTTCCATAAAGCAAAACAGCTGTTTTCTGCTGAATCCAAAGATGGAATTAAGACCAATGTGTACATGAGCCACTGCAGTTACACGGCAGGATTTAAAGATAGAGTTGCTATTGTTATCATCTCTTCTATGGCATGATTACGATGGTTACTACAGGTAGGAGAATGCATATGGACATGTTAGAGACCTTGACTTTGCAGAAAGAGAAAGAAACCTGATATTGGGAGCGCAGTCAGTAGGGCACACTGATTTCCTCATTAAGCACATGAGGAACCTAAGGAGTTGTTCATTTCACCTCTTGCTCCTTAATGCTCAGGCAAAAATTATCATTTGCTGAGCAGCTGGACCACGTTTGAAATACACAGATAAAGATCAAGAAAATTTTAGATTCTGTTAGGTATAAACCAGTATGCTTTATCTGTTTCCCTGCAAAGAACACTTGGATGCTTATACAAAAAGTGCCATAGAAAGGGAAGAGGCACTTAAAATGCTATAGTATCAATAATAAAATTACAAATTCCTAAGTGAAGTGGGCTTCTGTGGAACATCCTCACCTGAGGTTGTTTACTGAGAATGCTATAGTATATAAGAGATAGTGTATAATAGAATAAAGGACCCTGATGGCTGGAAGACTGGCCAGAATTTAAAACAATGATGTTCAAAAGACTAAACTGTGTTATGAAATGGAAAGTTTGAATATGTCTGGCCTCAACGAAGACTTTTGGGAAAGTAAGGTCTCAGTTGCTCTAAGGAATGGTGTGAAGGACCCAGGGTTAAAGACACAGGAAAGAGAAACAGGGAGAAAAAAAATCAAAGGACGTTAGGTTATGACATGGATGGAAGATACAGGATACAAATGCCACCACTCCAATTTCCCACACATGGCAGAAGTCATCAATTTATCATAAAAGACTTTTACCTTCTGAACGCTAATAAAGTCACAAAATTTGTGTCAAGAAAACTCTCCATTCCAACACAACCAAAATTTCAAGGACAACCTATTTGTCATCTCTGATGATTTATGTCCATAATCAGTGTTATCTCAGATATTCTAAATACAAAGTACACTAAGCAATTGGGGCATTTGAATGGATAGTAAAGGATTATTGCATAAACCACCTATAATTGTTCATATGCTCCGTTTTTAGAATACTTCTTTTCTAACCCCTCATTTATCACTTTGTCATGTAAGTACTACCTTGAGAATTTATCCCTTTCTCTAGTAAAAGTATTTAGCTAAACTCTGTTTTATAGTTCATAAAAAGACTTTCACATGAATTACTACTTCTGATGATTATGACCATGCTATAAGGGAAAAATTCTAGCATAATTTCTTCCCCACACTAAGGAGTAAAACATGGGGATGAATGAAGTTAAGAAACACATTAGATTATTATTTTTAGAAACAAGAATAACTAAGATAAAAAGTTGGAATTTCAATCAGAGTAGTTCTTTTTATTAATTTTACATATTGGAAAGCACATCTCAGAGTAATGTTTAAAATAAGTTAGCTAATACAAGGACTTTGAGAACTGTGAGAACAAATTATTTATAACGTGTCTTCCCAAAATGTCACCTATTGTTGCTGTGGTTAAGTCTAGAAAGGGTTTTCCTAGCATTCTTGAGGGTTTCAATCTGTTCCTTAAAGTTTAAACTATTAGTTCTCTCCCAACATTAATACTATACACAAACTCTAAGAATAGAGTAACCACGAAATTACACAATGATATACATAGAAAGGAGATTAATTCCTGAACCTGCAGGCATTTGTTTTTGCACTTAAAACTATTTGATTTTTTTAAAAAGCTGTCTTAAGTACAATGACTACAAATGTTATTATACACCAGGAAATTATCAGGCTTTACTAAATTTGTAGGAACAATGTTCAGCTTAACGATATTTTCATGCATCATTAAAATGTGTCACACTGGTGGTAACACTGTAAGCAAATAATCTTAGAAAAGGGCTATGGTCAGGCTTCCCTGGTGGCACAGTGGTTGAGAGTCTGCCTGCCGATGCAGGGGACACGGGTTCATGCCCCGGTCCAGGAAGATCCCACATGCCACGGAGTGGCTGGGCCCGTGAGCCATGGCTGCTGAGCCTGCATGTCCGGAGCCTGTGCTCCACAACGGGAGAGACCACAACAGTGAGAGGCCCGTGTACCGCAAAAAAAAAAAAAAAAAAGAAAAAAAAAAAGAAAAGGGCTATGGTCAAAATCAATAAATTGCCCTCTGTCCTTCAAGTCACAGGTTCTTCCAGAAACAATGAGCCCAGAATTCTTAGCATAATAAATCAGCTTAAAATATGTTATTTAAAAGAAGAAACATATTCCAGAAGGGAAAAAGTCAATAAAACATCCTCTTGGACGTTGCCAGGGGTGGGTGTGAAGGTGGGCACAATGGGTGAAGAGAGTCAACAGCTACAAATTTCCAAGAGGGCAGACAGCAGAAGCAAGAAGAACTACAATCCTGTGGAATGTGGAATGAAAACTACATTCACAGAAAGACAGACAAAATGAAAAGGCAGAGGACTATGTACCAGATGAAGGAACAAGAAAAAGCCCCAGAGAAACAACTAAATGAAGAGGAGATAGGCAACCATCCAGAAGAAGAATTCAGAATAATGATAAGGAAGATGATCCAGGATGTCGGAAAAAGAATGGAGGAAAAGATTGGGAAGATGCAATAAATGTTTAACAAAGACCTAGAAGAATTAATGAACAAACATCTAGAAAAATTAAAGAACAGACAAACAGAGATGAACAATACAAAAACTGAAATGAAAAACATACTAGAAGGAATCCAAAGCAGAATAACTGAGGCAGAAGAAAGGAAAAGTGACTTGGAAGACAGAATGCTGGAATTCACTGCCATGGAACAGAATAAAGAAAAAAGAATGAAAAGAAATGAAGACAGCCTAAAAGACCTCTGGGACAACATCAAACACCTCTGACACCAACACTCGCATTATAGGGGTCCGAGAAGGAGGAGAGAGAGAGAAAGGACCTGAGAAAATATTTGAAGAGAATATAGTCAAAAAATTCCACAACATGGGAAAGGAAATAGCCACCCAAATCCAGGAAGTGCAGACAGTCCCAGGAAGGGTAAATCCAAGGAGAAACATGCCAAGACACAGTAATCAAATTGACAAAAATTAAAGACAAAGAAAAATTATTCAACACAACAAGGGAAAAAGGACAAATAAAATATAAGGGAACTCCCAAAAGGTTAACAGCTGATTGATCAGCAGAAACTGCAAGCCAGAAGGGAGTGGCACAATATACTTAATTAAAGTGATGAAAGGGAAGAACCTACAACCAAGATTACTCTACCTGGAAAGGATCTCATTCAGATTCGAGGGAGAAATCAAAAACTTTACAGACAGGTGAAAGGTAAAAGAATTCAGCACCACCAAACCAGCTCTAAAACAAATGCTACAGGGACTACTTTAAGTGGGAAACACAAGAAAAGAAAAGGATATATAAAAACAAACCCAAAACAACTAAGAAAACGGTAATAGGAACACACATATTGATAATTATCTTAAATGTAAATGGATTAAAAGCCCCAACCAAAACACACGGACTAGCTGAATGGATACAAAAACAAGATTCGGGCTTCCCTGGTGGCGCAGTGATTGAGAGTCCGCCTGCTAATGCAGGGGACATGGGTTTGTGCCCTGGTCTGGGAGGATCCCACATGTCGCCGAGCAGCTGAGCCCGTGAGCCATGGCCGCTGAGCCTGCGCGTCCGTAGCCTGTGCTCCGCAATGGGAGAGGCCACAACAGTGAGAGGCCCGTGTACCACACAAAAAAACCAAAAAACAAAAAAACCCAAGACCCGTATATATGCTGTCTGTAAGAGACACACTTCAGGGACACATACAGACTGAAAGTGAGGGAATGGAAAAAGGCATTCCATGTAAATAGAAATCAGAAGAAAGCTGGATAGCCATACTCATATGAGATAAAATAGACTTTAAAATAAAGAATGTTACAAGAGACAAGGAAGGACACTAAATAATGATAAAGGGATCAATCCAAGAAGATGATATAACAATTATAAATATATGTGCACCTAACAGAGGAGCACCTCGATACATAAAGCAAATGCTAACAGCTATAAAAGAGGAGATTGACAGTAACACAATAATAGTAGGGGACTTTAACACTTCATGTACACCAATGGACAGATCATCCAGACAAAATTAATAAGGAAACACAAGCTTTAAATGACACAATAGACAAAATAGATTTAATTTATATTTATAGGACATTCCATCCGAAAACAGCATATTACACTTTCTTCTCAAGTGCACACGGAACATTCTCCAAGATAGATCACATCTTCAGTCACAAATCAAGCCTCAGAAACTTTTAAAAAATTGAAATCATATCAAGCATGTTTTCCGATGATGATACTATGAGATTAGAAATAAATTACAGGGGAAAAAGCATTAAAAAAACACAAAGACATGGAGGTTAAACAACATATTACTAAATAACCAAGAAATCACTGAATAAATCAAAGAGGAAATCAAAAAAATACCTAGAGACAAATGATGACACAATGATCCGAACTGGGATGCAGCAAAGGCAGTTTTAAGAGGGATGCTTATAACAATACAATCCTACCTCAAGAAACAAGAAAAATGTCAAATAAACAATCTAACCTTACTCCTAAAGGAACTAGAGAAAGAAGAACAAAAAATCCCCCAAAGTTAGTAGAAGGAAAGAAAGCATAAAGATCAGATCAGTAATAAGTGAAAAAGAAATGAAGGAAACAATAGCAAAGATCAATAAAACTAAAAGCTGGTTCTTTGAGAAGATAAACTAAGTTGATAAACCATTAGCTAGATTCTTCAAGCAAAAAAGGGAGAAGACTCAAATCAAGAGAATTAGAAATGAAAAAAGGAGGGCTTCCCTGGTGGTGCAGTGGTTGAGAGTCCACCTGCCGATGCAGGGGAAATGGGTTCGCGCCCCAGTCTGAGAGGATTCCACATGCCGTAGGCGGGCGGGTCCGTGAGCCATGGCCACTGAGCCTGCGCGTCCAGAGCCTGTGCTCTGCAACAGGAGAGGCCACAGCAGTGAGAGGCCTGCATACCCCATAAAAAAAAAAAAAGAAGAAATGAAAAAGGAGAAGTAACAACTGACACTGCAGAAATACAAAGGATCATGAGAGATTACTCCAAGCAACTATATGCCAATAAAATGGACAACCTGGAAGAAATGGACAAATTCTTAGAAAAGCACAACTTTCTGAGATTGAACCAGGAGAAATAGAAAATATAAACAGACCAACCACAAGCATTGAAATTGAAACTGTGATTAAGATTCTTCCAACAGGGCTTCCCTGGTGGCGCAGTGGTTGAGAGTCCGCCTGCCAATGCAGGGAACATGGGTTCGTGCTCCGGTCTGGAAAGATCCCACGTGCCGCTGAGCGGCTGGGCCCGTGAGCTGTGGCCGCTGAGCCTGTGCGTCTGAAGCCTGTGCTCCACAACGGGAGAGGCCACAACAGTAAGAGGCCCGCGTACCAAAAAAAAAAAAATCTTCCAACAAACAAAGGCCAAGACCAGAATGTTTCACAGGCAAATTTTATCAAACATTTAGAGAAGAGCTAACACCTATCCTTCTCAAACTCTTCCAAAATATAGCAGAGGGAGGAGCACTCCCAAACTCATTCTATGAGGCCACATCACCCTGATACCAAAACCAGACAAAGATGTCCCGAAAAAGGAAAATTACAGGTCAATATCACTGATGAACATAGATGCAAAAAATCCTCAATAAAATACTAGCCAATAGAATCCAACAGCACATTAAATGGATCATACACCATGATCAAGTGGGGTTTATCCCAGAAATGCAAGGATTCTTCAATATATGCAAATGAATCAATGTGATGAACCATATTAACAAATTGAAGGAGAAAAAGCATATGATAATCTCAATAGATGCTGAAAAAGTGTTCAAAAAAATTCAACACCCATTTATGATAACAAGCCCTCCAGAAAGTAGGCATAGAGGGAACTTACTTCAACATAATAAAGACCATACATGAAAAACACACAGCCAACATTGTTCTCAATGGTGAAAACTGAGATCATTTCTACTAAGATCAGGAACAGGACAAGGTTGCCCACTCTTACTGCTATTATTCAACATAGCTTTGGAAGCTTTAGCAATAGCAATCAGAAAAGAAAAAGAAATAAAAGGAATCCAAATCGGAAAAGAAGAAGTAAGGCTGTCAATGTTTGCAGATGACATGATACTATACATAGAGAATCCTAATGATGCTACAAGAAAACTACTAGAGCTAAGCAATGAATATGGTAAAGTAGCAGGATACAAAATTAATGCACAGAAATCTCTGGCATTCCTATACACTAATGATGAAAAATCTGAAAGGGAAATTAAGGAAACACTCCCATTTACCATTGAAACACAAGGAATAAAATACCTAGGAATAAATCTACCTAAGGAGACAAAAGACCTGTAAGCAGAAAACTATAAGACACTGATGAAAGAAACTAAAGATGATACGAACAGATGGAGAGAGATACCATGTTCTTGGATTGGAAGAATCAACATTATGAAAGTGACTATACTACCTAAATCAATCTACAGATTCAATGCCATCTCTATCAAACTACCAATGACATTCTTCACAGAACTAGAATGAAGAATTTCACAATTTGTATGGATATACAAAAGACCCCGAATAGCCAAAGCAATCTTGAGAAAGAAAAATGGAGCTAGAGGAATCAGGCTCCTGGACTTCAGACTATACCACAAAGCTACAGTAATCAAGACAATATGGTACTGGCACAAAAACAGAAATACAGATAAATGGAACAGTACAGAAAGCCCAGAGATAAACCCACACTCCTATGGTCAACTGATCTGTGACAAAGGAGGCAAGGAAGGATATACAACAGAGAAAAGACAGTCTCTTCAATAAGTGGTGCTGGGAATACTGGGCAGCTCCATGTAAAAGAATGAAATTAGAACACTCCCTAACATCATACACAAAAATAAATTCAAAGTGGATTAAATACCTAAATATAAGAGCAGACACTATAAAACTCTTAGAGGAAAACATAGGAAGAACACTCTGACATAAATCACAGCAAGATCTTTTTTGACCCACCTCCTACAGTAATGGAAATAAAAACAAAAATAAACAAATGAGACCTAAGGAAACTTAAAAGCTTTTGTACAGCAAAGGAAACTATAAACAAGACAAGAACCTTCAATGGAAGAAAATATTTGCAAATGAATCAATGGACAAAGGATTAATCTCCAACATATATAAACAGGTCATGCAGCTCAATATTAAAAAAACAAACAACCCAATCATAAAATGGGCAGATGACCAAAACAGACACTTCTGCAAAGAACACATACAGATGGCCAAGAGGCACATGAAAAACTGCTCAACATCACTAATTATTAGAGAAATGCAAATCAAAACTACAATGAGGTATCACCTCACACTGGTTAGAATGGGCACCATCAGAAAATCTACAAACAACAAATGCTGGAGAGGGTGTGGAGAAAATGGAACCCTCTTGCACTGTTGGTGGGAATGTAAATTGATACAACCACTATGGAGAACAGTATGGAGGTTCCTTAAAAAACCAAAAATGGAATTACCATATGACCCAGCAATCTCACTACTCAGCTTATACCCAGAGAAAACCAAAATTCAAAAAGGCACATGCACCCCAATGTTCATTGCAGCACTATTTACAATAGCCAGGTCTTGGAAGCCACATAAATGCTTATTGACAAACGAATGCATAAAGAAGATGTGGTACATATATACAGTGGAATATTACCCAGCCATAAAAAGGAACGAAATTGGGTCATTTGTACAGACGTGGTTGGACCTATAGACTGTAATGCAAAGTGAAGTCAGAAAGAGAAAAACAAGTATCGTATATTAACGCATATATGTGGAATCTAGACAAATGGTACAGATGAACCTGTTTGTAAGGCAAAACTAGAGATACAGATGTAGAGAACAAACGTATGGACACCAAGAGGGGAAAGCGGGGTGGAAGGTGATGGTGGGATGAATTGGGAGCCTGGGATTGACATATATACCCTAATATGTATAAAATAGATAACTAATAAGAACCTGCGATATAAAAAAAATTAAATTAAAAAAACCCATCCAATCTGGATTGATATAAAAAGAACTTTCTAGTTATAACAGAAATGAGTCTTGAGGATGTAATGTGCAGCATTGTGACTATAGTCAGTAATGCTGTATTGCATATTTGAATGTTCCTAGGAGAATAGACCTTAAAAGTTTTCATCAAAAGATAAAAAAATTCTGTAACTGTGTCTGGAGATAGATGTTAAGTGGACTTATTGTGGTGGTCATTTTGCAATATATACAAATATTGGATCATTATATTGTACATCTGAAACTAATATAATGTTATATGTAAACTATACCTCAATTAAAAAAAAATAAAATGTTAAATCCAGTGGAGGAATGACCATGGCACATTGTATAACAGTCTTTCTGTAGTAAAGCACTCAGGTCCTCTTGTCACAAAGGAAACAGAATTAAAATGATCTAGATCCATCTCTAGAAATGCTTCTTAAGAATTCCTTTTTTCCAAAAAAATGCTTACTGACCACCATTTGTATGTGTTCCACTGTGCTTGCCACTTTTCTTATATTATCTCATGAAATGTTCACAACTGTGATGCAATAACTTTGGGGGACTCAGGTCACTCCCTCCATAAGAGAAATCTTTTTAGACATCACAGTATTTTGACTTATTTATTGATTTAATTATAGAATCATCTCACCTTTTCTAAGATGCAAAATAAACATAGGGTCAGCATAGAATTTTAAAAAGAGGACTAGGTTTAGAGTGGAAGGTTGTGGGGATTGGAAAGGAAAATTTAAGAGGTGGATCCAAAGATGTCAAAGACAACTGAGAAAACACACTTAAATGCGTTTCAGGCAGGACAACATGAATGTTCTCCTTGGGCATTTCTTGGCTGTATCATTCTCTAATGCTACAACATACTTTAAAATGTGTATGGCTGATGTCAATTTGATGAGAAGTCCATTGCCAAATTATAAAACTTTCTTTTTTAAAGAACCTTTCATTTTCATGGATGAAGGCTTAGAAGGCTATTTAACAGTATGTAGATGCATATATCAGAGTAAGAGCAAATATCAACACTCAAAATCATATGCATGACATCCAACTAAGAGGGAGAGTGAATACCAATACTTGAAAAGCAAACAAGAGGAAATTGATCATTGATAGATAGAGATTTTTTGAATTTAAAGCAAAAAAAGTAAGTTCGTAAGTCTAAGGTAGAGGAACCTCAGTTTAAGAACAATTCACTTTGTATAAAACCCAGAAGGGATCATTTACCTCTGGCTGATTATGAACTTGAAGTCCAATCAGCAGAACAATAAGAAAAAAATCTAAGATTTTGACATGTTTAGCCTTCTTCAGAGCTATGTGACTCCGCTGTGCCTAGCATGGTGCTAGGCAATTCACATAAAAGTATCATATAATCCTCACAACAATCTTATGGTATTAATATTGTTATCCTTATTTTGTAGCCAAGTCTGCTGATGCTTGAACTCATGCTCTTAATGCCACACTACACTGTTCACTAGGAATGTTTATCAAGGTTACCATGCCCTGGACATTTCAGATGACCTTGGGAGCAAACTAGATATAACAACCCACATAGGATAATAAATATAAGAAAGGGTTTTGAAACCTGGTCCACATACAAAATAAACTTACAATTCTTAAGTGAATAAAGTTACTCTTTAAAAAAGTGAATGATTTGTCTAGAGAAGATGGTGTGCAAAAAATACAAGTAGTCATTATGTAGACATTGAGCTGTCAGTGAATTGATATTGTTCTGGGAATCTGGAAAATGTTTGGTGGAACATTGTTGTAGAGAGGTGAATTTTGCCTCAGAACAAAGAAATAATCATTTCAAAAGCCATACAATATAATGAGTAGCTTTGCAAAAGTGTAAACTCCCCATCATTGGCAATGTTTGAGAAAACTCAAGAAGACATGTTAAAATTGCCTCAGAAAAAGAACAACGATCAATTTCTCTGTTCACTGATTTATCCACTTCTCACTCAACTCATCAGATCAGGTTTCTATACAATGTTGAACTTCTTTAGCAGTGTACACAGGGTCAGACAATAATAGTTTGAGGCTGTGTCAATTATCATTGAATTAATTGATCACTATCAGTTTATTTTTTTGCAACTACCTCTATATATTTTTATTTAGCTCATCTTTAAATAAATGTCTCAAAGAGAGTAGTTAAAGCAGTGGTGTCCATGAGTGGTGCAGCCATGCCTTTCCTCACTGTGTACACCTTAGCACTGTAACAGTGTAGAAACATATTTTTCATCACCCCTCACTAGCATTTTATTTTTGTGGAATTTTATTGGAAGTTTCTGGCATGAAAATTACACAAGTGACCTAATTAATTACAAAATACCAATTTCACCTACCGGAGGCTGAGTACAGAACCCGTTTGCCACAATTTAACACTCTCTACTAGATTCACCTAGCTGCTCTAAAGAAACCTAATACTAACGTGCACAACTGCTTCTGCTCCCCACAACTTCCATTCCAATCTCTCTCCAAGTTAACACTGGTTTCTGAATTCTCAGTCATGATTTATGATGTCACCAACTATCCAGTTTCAATAACCAGAATTCTAAAATGTGCCCTGAAATTCATCTTTTCTTTTGCTCCCTCCCCCTCTAACAGTACTAGCAAATCATCATTAAGTCCTATTGACTGTACCACAAAGTATCTCCTGAATTCTGGTGCACCTATTTTGGGCACTGTCACTCTCTAAATCAGGCCCCTGTTCTCTCTTTTACTCTCACAGTAGTCTTCCTTCTGGTGTCCTCACTTCTACCCACTTCCTCCTCTAGTCCATCTAAGTTCAGAAGATATCATTTCCAGACCTATCTTCCTAAAAGTAACAACCGTTCAAGCCTGTAGTTTTAGTCCAAACACTGCACTTGGCATACAAGGCCAAATGTCATCTTTCCCCCACCCCCATTGAAGCCTACCTTCCTTCCCACATGGGCTACGTTCCTACCCAAAGGCACCAGCTGGGAAGCTGACCAGGATATCCATCCATAAACTGTTGTTCAAATGTAACACAAAGGAGAAATCTATACTGACTAGATCTCCTTTCAGGGAAAATATGGCATTGATTGGAAGTAACATTTTGGTAAGCTGCTTGGGTTCTGGATTTAGTCTTCTAAAAGTCAAGAATGAATTACAGGGAGGGTGTGACTGATTTACTGAAGCACTTTTGTTCTTCTGAGAGGGGATTTTGGTGTGGAGGTGAACAGCTCAGGAAAATAAGAGACCCAAGCATTCCTTCAGGAGTCCTTTTTCTTGATCCAACTCATTAGTGACAACCCACTACTTTCTAAATAAGTAAATATAAAGAGATATATAAATGAATAAATAAATAAGAACTCAAGCAAATAATGCCAGCTTAAAGGAGCTCCTAGTTATGAGCCACCCACACATCCACCTGCCTTGCTCTGGCCCTATTCCTGTGTGCTATGAAAGTGCTCTGCCTTTGCACAAGCTGTTTCCTGAATCACGAATGACCATCGACTCTCGATTCTCCTATCCCACTGTTAAGAATAGCCTTCTGTTACATGGATAAATAATATTGTATTCTATAAATATATCTCATTTTCTTTATCCATTCACCTGTCAATAGACACAGGTTATTCAATCTTATTGTGGCAACTATTTCACAATATATATGTGTATCAAATGATCACATTGTACACTTTAAACCTACATAACATTATGTCAATTATATTTCAATAAAGCTGGAAAAAAGTGAAAAAACAAACAATAGCTTTCTCATCTCAATGAATGAACTGAAAAAATATCAGCTTTTCCTGATGGGTGCAGGCATCTATTTGTTCCTTCCTCTGTATCCTCACTGCATTTGTTCACACTGCTGTACTTTTTACTCTCATTTTAAATGTGATATATATTTTCACAAGTCTCTTTTCAATAATGGTCTTCGAGTTACTCCCAGGCAGGAATAATGTCTTATTTATTTTCATTTCCCCAGTGCTCGTTCAGTATCTTGTATTGGCTTAGTGCTCAATTAATTTGTGTTGGATTAATTAAACTATTTTCTGCAATGCGTTACCTCGTAAATTGTATACTGTGCTTTCTAGTCTTGATTGAGTCACTTACCTTCCCAGTAACTTCAAAAACTAGGAATGAGACTCCATACATATAAAAAGAAAGTCTGAAAATGGGCAACATCAGCAGAGACAGAGAAAATAAAAATGGCTTCTAGACAGGTCTTTGAAGATTCTTCAATTACACAGTCCTCTCTTGATATAGCATATAAAGGGGACAGTCACCACTAGGTCACAAATGATATAGTTCCAAATTAAAAATGAAGCTTTATTTGCCACTATACTACTAACCAAACAAATGAAAACAAAATTAGATAAATGAGTCAAAAAAGCCAAAGCCCGTTTCACTAGTCTATTTATTGCCTAGTATTAGTGAATATTTACTCACTTTATTTGCCCAATATGTGTTATCCTGTTAAATATCTTTGATTTTCAGAGTCTGCCAACCCCCTTACCTCAACCACTTCTATTTGAGTTGGACTGACCCCTAAAAATAACCATGTGATTCAGGCCATTTTGTTTTTTTTAACATCTTTATTGGAGTATAATTGCTTTACGATGATGTGTTAGTTTCTGCTTTATAACAAAGAGAATCAGCTATACGTACACATATATCCTCATATCTCCTCCTCCTTGCATCTCCCTCCCACCCTCCTTATCGCGCCCCTCTAGGTGGTCACAAAGCACAGAGCTAATCTCCCTGTACTATGCGGCTGCTTCCCACTAGCTATCTATTTTACATTTGGTAGTGTATATATGTCCATCCCATTCTCTCACTTCGTCTCAGCTTACCCTTCCCCCTCCCCGTGTCCTAAAGTCCATTCTCTACACCTGCATCTTTATTCCTGTCCTGCCCATAGATGCTTCAGAACCATTATTTTTTAATTCCCTATATATTCGTTAGCATACGGCATTTGTTTTTCTCTTTCTGACATACTTCACTCTGTATGACAGACTCTAGGTCCATCCACCTCACTACAAATAACTCAATTGCGTTTCTTTTTATGGCTGAGTAATATTCCATTGCATATATATGTGCCACATCTTCCTTATCCATTCATCTGTCGATGGACACTTAGGTTGCTTCCATGTCCTGGCTACTGTCAATAGAGCTGCAGTGAACATTGTGGTACATGACTCTTTTTGAATTATGGTTTTCTCAGGGTATATGCCCACTAGTGGGATTGCTGGGTAATATGGTAGTTCTATTTTTAGTTTTTTAAGGAACCCCCATACTTTTATCCATAGTGGCTGTATCAATTTACATTCCCATCAACAATGCAAAAAGGTTCCCTCTTCTTCACACCTGCTCCATTTATTTTTGTAGATTTTTTGATGATGGCCATTCTGACTGGTGTGAGGTGATATGCCATTGTAGTTTTGATTTGCATTTCTCTAATAATTAGTGATGTTGAGCATCCTTTCATGTGTTTGTTGGCCATCTGTATATTTTCTTTGGAGAAATGTCTATTTAGGTCTTCTGCCCATTTTTGGATTGGGTTGTTTGTTTTTTTGATATTGAGATACATGAGCTACTTGTAAATTTTGAAGATTAATCCTTTGTCAGTTGCTTCATTTGCAAATATTTTCTCGCATTCTGAGGGTTGTCTTTTCGTTTTGCTTATGGTTTTCTTTGCTGTGCAAAAGCTTTTAAGTTTTTTAGGTCCCATTTGTTTATTTTTGTTTTTATTTCCATTTCTCTAGGCAGTGGGTGAAGAAGGATCTTGCTGTGATTTATGTCATAGAGTGTTCTGCCTATGTTTTCCTCTAAGAGTTTTATAATGTCTGGCCTTACAGTTAGGACTTTATTCCATTTTGAGCTTATTTTTGTGTATGGTGTTAGGGAGTGTTCTAATTTCATTCTTTTGCAGGTAGCTGTCCAGTTTTCCCAGCACCGCTTATGGAAGAGGCTGTCTTTTCTCCATTGTATATTCTGGCCTCCTTTATCAAAGATAAGGTGACCATATGTGCATGGGTTTATCTCTGGGCTTTCTATCCTGTTCAGATCTATCTTTCTGTTTTTGTGCCAGTACCATACTGCCTTGATTACTGTAGCTTTGTAGTATATTCTGAAGTCCAGGAGCCTGATTCCTCCAGCTCTGTTTTTCTTTCTCAAGATTGCTTTGGCTATTTGGGATCTTTTGTGTTTCCATACAAATTGTGAAATTTTTGCTCTAGTTCTGTCAAAAATGCCAGTGGTAGTTTGATAGGGATTGCATTGAATCTGTAGATTGCTTTGGGTAGTAGAGCCATTTTCACAAAGTTGATTCTTCAAATCCAAGAACATGGTATATCTCTCCATCTATTTGTATCATCTTTAATTTCTTTCATCAGGGTCTTACAGTTTTCTACATACAGGTCTTTTTTCCCCTTAGGTAGGTTTATTCCTAGGTATTTTATTCATTTTGTTGCAGTGGTAAATGGGAGTGCTCCATAATTTCTCTTTCATATTTTTCATCATTTGTGTATAGGAATGCAAGAAATTTCTGTGCATTAATTTTGTATCCTGCTACTTTACGAAATTCATTGATTAGCTCTTGTAGATTTCTGGTAGCATTCTTACAATTCTCTATGTATAGTATCATGTCATCTGCAAACAGTGCCAGGTTTACTTCTTCTTTTCTGATTTGGATTCCTTTTATTTCTTTTTCTTCTCTGATTGCTATGGCTAAAACTTCCAAAACTATGTTGAATAATTGTGGTGAGAGTGGACAACCTTGTCTTCTACCTGATCTTAGAGGAAATGGTTTCAGTTTTTCACCATTAAAACCATGTTGGCTGTGGGTTTGTCATATATGGGCTTTATCATGTTGAGGTAAGTTCTATGCCTACTTTCTGGAAGGCTTTTATCATAAATGGGTGTTGAATTTTGTCCAAAGATTTTTCTGTATCTACTGAGATTATCATATGGTTTTTAACCTTCAATTTGTTAATATGGTGTATAACATTGACTGATTTGCATATATTGCAGAATCCTTGCATTCCTGGGATATACCCCACTTGATCATGGTGTATGATCATTTTAATGTGCTGTTGGACTCTGTTTGTTAGTATTTTGTTGAGGATTTTTGCATCTATGTTCATCACTGATATTGGGCTCTAGTTTTCTTTCTTTGTGACATCTTTGTCTGGTTTTGGTATCAGGGTGATGGTGGCCTTCTAGAATGAGTTTGGGAGTGTTCCTCCCTCTGTTACATTTTGGAAGAGTTTGAGAAGGATAGGTGTTAGCTCTTCTCTAAATGTTTGATAGAATTCATCTCTGAAGCTATCTGGTCCTTGGCTTTTGTTTGTTGGAAGATTTTTAATCACAGTCTCAATTTCAGTGCTTGTGATTGGTCTGTTTATATTTTTATTTCTTCCTGGTTCATTCTCAGAACATTGTGCTTTTCTAAGAATTTGTCCATTTCTTCCAGGTTGCCCATTTTATTGGCATATAGTTGCTTGTAGCAATCTCTCATGATCCTCTGTACTTCTGCAGTGTTAGTTGTTACTTTTCCCATTTCATTCCTAATTCTATTGATTTGAGTCTTCTCTCTGTTTTTCTTGATGAGTCTGGCTAATGGTTTATCTATTTTGTTTATCTTCTCAAAGAACCAGCTTTTAGTTTTATTGATCTTTGCTATTGTTTCCTTCATTTCTTTTTCACTTATTACTGATCTGATCTTTATTATTTCTTTTCTTTGGCTAACTTTGGTTTTTTTTTTGTTCTTCTTTCTCTAATTGCTTTATGTGTAAGTATAGATAGTTTATTTGAGATGTTTTGTGTTTCTTGAGGTAGGATAGTATTTCTTTTTTTTTTTTTTTTGCGGTACGCGGTCTTCTCACTGTTGTGGCCTCTCCCGCCGCGGAGCACAGGCTCCGGATGCGCAGGCCCAGCGGCCGCGGCCCACGGGCCCAGCCGCTCCGCGGCATGTGGGATCCTCCCGGACCGGGGCATGAACCCGCGTCCCCTGCATCGACAGGCGGACTCTCAACCACTGCGCCACCAGGGAAGCCCAGGATTGTATTTCTATACACTTCCCTCTTAGAACTGCTTTGCTGCATCCCATAGTTTTTGGTTCATCGTGTTTTATTGTCATTTGTTTCTAGGTATTTTTTTATTTCCTCTGATTTCTTCAGTGATTTCTTGGTTATTTCGTAGTGTATTATTTAGCCTCCATGTGTTTGTATTTTTTACAGATTTTTTCCTTTAATTGATATCTAGTCTCATAGCATTGTGTTCAGAAAAGTTACTTAGTATGATTTCAATTTTCTTAAATTTACCAAGGCTTGATTTGTGACCCAAGATATGATCTATCCTGGAGAATGTTCCATGAGCACTTGTGAAGTGTATTCTGTTGTTTTTGGATGGAATATTCTATAAATATCAATTTAGTCCACCTTGTTTAATATGTCATTTAAAGATTGTTTTTGCTTATTTATTTTCATTTTGGATGATCTGTCCATTGGTGAAAGTGGGGTGTTAAAGTCCCCTACTATGATTGTGTTACTGTTGATTTCCCCTTTTATGGCTGTTAGCATTTTCCTTATGTATTGAGGTGCTCCTTCATTGGGTGCATAAATATTTACAATTGTTATATCTTCTTCCTGGATTGATCCCTTGATCATTATGTAGTGTCCTCCTTTGTCTCTTGTAGTAGTGTTTATTTTAAAGAGTATTTTGTCTGATATGACAATTGCTACTCCAGCTTTCTTTTGATTTCCCTTTGCATGGAATATCTTTTCTCATCCCGTCACTTTCAGTATGTATGTGTCCCTAGGTCTGAAGTCAGTCTCTTGTAGACAGCATATATATGGGTCTTGTTTTTGTATTCATTCGGCCAGTCTATGCCTTTTGGTTGGAGCATTTAAACCATTTTCATTTAAGGTAATTATTGATATGTATGTTCCTATTATCATTTTCTTAATTGTTTTGGGTTTGTTATTGTAGGTCTTTTCCTTCTCCTGTGTTTTCTGCCTAGAGAAGTTCCTTTACCATTTTTTGTAAAGCTGGTTTGGTGGTGCTGAATTCTCTTAGCTTTTGCTTGTCTCTAAAAGTTTTAATTTCTCTGTTGAATCTGAATGAGATCCTTGTTGGGTAGAGTAATCCTGGTTGTAGGTTTTTCCCTTTCAACACTTTAAATATCTCCTGACACTCCTGTCTGGCTTGCAGATTTTCTGCTGAAAGATCAGCTGTTAACCTTATGGGGAGTCCCTTGTATGTTATTTGTTGTTTTTCCCTTGCTGCTTTTAATATTTTTTCTTTGTATTTAATTCTTGATAGTTTGATTTATATGTGTGTTGCTGTGTTTCTCCTTTGATTTATCCTGTATGGGACTCTGCACTTCCTGGACTTGACTGATATTTCCCTTCCCATATTAGGTATGTTTTCAACTATAATCTCTTCAAATATTTTCTCAGTCCCTTTTTTTTTTCTCTTCTTCTTCTGGGACCCCTATAATTCCAATGTTGGTGTGTTTAATGTTGTCCCAGAGGTCTCTAAGACTGTCCTCATTATTTTCATTCTTTATTCCTTATTCTGCTCTGCAGTAGTTTTTTCCACTATTTTATCTTCTGGGTCACTTATTCATTCTTCTGCCTCAGTTATTCTGCTTTTGATTCCTTCTAGAGAATTTTTAATTTCATTTATTGTGTTGTTCATCATTGTGTGTTTGCTCTTTAATTCTTGTAGGTCCTTGTTAAACGTTTCTTGTATTTTCTCCATTCTATTTCCAATATTTTGGATCATCTTTTCTAACATTACTCTGAATTCTTTTTCAGGTAGACTGCTTATTTTCTCTTCATTTGTTTGGTCTGGTGTGTTTTTACCTTGCTCCTTCATCTGCTGTGTGTTTGTCTTCTCATTTTGCTTAACTTACTTTGTTTGGGGTCTCCTTTTGGCAGGCTGCAGGTTCGTAGTTCCCATTATTTTTGATGTCTGCCCCCAGGGGCTAAGGTTCGTTCAGTGGGTTGTGTAGGCTTCCTGGTGGAGGGGACTGGTGAATGTGTACTGGTGGATGAGGCTGGATCTTGTCTTTCTGGTGGGCAGGATCACTTTTGGTGGTGTGTTTTGGGGTGTCTGTGACCTTATTATGATTTTTGGTAGCCTCTCTGCTAATGGTTGGGGTTGTGTTCCTATCTTGCTAGTTGTTTGGCATAGGTTGTCCAGCACTGTAGCTTGTTGGTCACTGAGTGGAGCTGGGTCTTAGCATTGAGATGGACATCTCTGGGAGAGCTTTTGCTGTTTGACTTTATGTAGAGCCAGGAGGTCTCTGGTTGACCAATGTCCTGAACTCGGCTCTCCCACCTCAGTGGCACAGGCCTGACACCTGGCTGGAACACCAAGACCCTGTCAGCCACATGGCTCAGAAGAAAAGGGAGGAAAAAAAGGAAGGAAAAAAATAATAAAATAAAATAAAGTTATTAAAATAAAAAATATATATTAAAAATTAAAAAATTAAAAATCATTAAAAAAAGAAAGAAAGATAGAAGAGAGCAACCAAACCAATAAACAGATCCACCAATGATAAAAAGTGTCAAAAACTATACTGAAAAAAAACAAAACAGGGCTTCCCTGGTGGCGCAGTGGTTGAGAGTCCGCCTGCCGATGCAGGGGACATGGGTTCATGCCCCAGTCTGGGAAGATCCCACATTCCGCGGAGCGGCTAGGCCCGTGAGCCATGGCCACTGAGCCTGCGCATCCAGAGCCTGTGCTCTGCAACGGGAGAGACCACAACAGTGAGAGGCCCGCTTACCGCCAAAAACAAAACAAAACAAAACAAAACAAAAAACAACAACAGACAGAACCATAGGACTAATCATAAAAGCAAAGCTATACAGACAAAATCACAGGAAGAAGCATACATGTACACACTCACAAAAAGGGAAAATGGAAAAAATATATATATTTCTATATATATAAAAAAGGAAGTGAGGGCTTCCCTGGTGGTGCAGTGGTTGAGAGTCCGCCTGCTGATGCAGGGGACACGGGTTCATGCCCCGGTCTGGGAAGATCCCACATGCCATGGAGCGGCTGAGCCCGTGAGCCATGGCCACTGAGCCTGCGCGTCCAGAGCCCGTGCTCCGCAATGGCAGAGGCCACAGCGGTGAGAGGCCCACGTACCACAAAAAAAAAAAAAAAAAAAAGAAAGAAAGAAAAAAAAAAGGAAGTGAGCAACGAAATCAATAAACAAATCTACCAATGAAAATAAACTCTAAATACTAAACTAAGGTAAACATAAAACCATAAACAAATTAGATGCAGAAAGCAAACCTGAAGCCTACAGTTGCTCCCAAAGTCCACCTCCTCAATTTTGGGATGATTTGTTTTCGATTCATGTTTTCCACAGCTGCAGGGTACACAATTAAGTTGATTGTGGATATTTAATCTGCTGCTCCTGAGGCTGCTGGGAGAGATTTCCCTTTCTCTTCTGTGTTCACACAGCTCCTGGGGTTCAGCTTTGGACTTGGTCCCACCTCTGCATGTAGGTCGCCTGAGGGCATCTGTTCTTTGCTCAGACAGGACGGGGTTAAAGTAGCAGCTGATTCGGGGGCTCTGGCTCACTCAGGCCGGGGGGAGGGAGGGATACGAAATGTAGGGTGAGCCTGCAGAGGCAGAGGCCAGCGTGACGTTGCAACCCTCTGAGGTGCGCTGTGTGTTCTCCCGGGGAAGTTGTCCCTGGATCACGGGACCCTGGCAGTGGCAGGCTGCACAGTCTCCCAGGAGGGGCGGTGTGGATAGTGACCTGTGCTTGCACACAGGCTTCCTGGTGGCTGCAGCAGCAGCCTTAGTGTTTCATGCCCATCTCTGGTGTCCACGCTGATAGCCATGGCTCGCGCCCGTCTCTGGAGCTCGTTTAGGTGGTGCTCTGAAACCCCCCTCCTTGTGCACCCCGAAACAATGGTCTCTTGCCTCTTAGGCAGTTCCAGACTTTTTTCCAGACTCCTTCCCAGCTAGCTCTGGTGCAGTAACACCCTTCAGGCTGTGTTCACACAGTCAACCCCAGTCCTCTCCTTGGGATCTGACCTCAGAAGACAGAGCCTCAGCTCTTAGTCCCCATTCACCCCGGTGGGTGAGCAGACAAGCCTCTGAGGCTGGTGAGTGCTGGTTGGCAGCGATCCTCTGTGCAGGAATCTCTGTGCTTCACCTTCTGCATCCCTCTTGCTGCGCTCTCCTCTGTGGCTCCAATGCTTCTCCCCCGTCACCCCCCGACTCCATCAGTGAAGGGGCTTCCTAGTGTGTGGAAACTTTTCCTCCTTCACAGCTCCTTCCCTGAGGTGCAAGTCCCATCCCTATTCTTTTGTCTGTTTTTTCTTTTTTCTTTTGCCCAACCCAGGTACGTGGGGAGTTTCTTGCCTTTTGGGAAGTCTGAGGTCTTCTGCCAGCATCCAGTAGGTGTTCCGTAGGAGTTGTCCCACATGTAGATGTATTTATGATGTATCTGTGGCGAGGAAGGTGATCTCCACATCTTACTCCTCCACCATCTTGAAGGTGTCCTAGCCATTCTTCTTGCCACATAAAGAGTTCTTGTGTAAATAGGTGACCTAAGCTGTATGATGAAAATCTTATACAATCCAGCCTAGCCCCTGCAAAAGAGACACTCCCTTGTTGCTAGAATTGTCAAGTAGTTGGGATGTAGGTTTGTATTCTACCTACTTGACAACCTTTGGAACAAGGTGACCACTTCTCCTCTATGTGTAAAGAACTTGCTTGAGGATTAACTGAACCTTGAGGGAGTAAGGTGAGAGACAAAGATAGAAATATTCCAAGGGTATTATTTCCAGTTCCTGAAACATGAGTCATTTTTTCCTGTTAAAAGCAGTTGTACTTAGTTTTCTGTTATATGAAACCAAAAGATTCTTGACTGACGTACCCCTCATGATCTTATACGAAGTCCTTTCTCTGGAGCTTTGCTCACTCTCCCCCATTTATACATGGAAGCTTCCTCCCTACCTTTGCCTCAAGTCTCTCTTCAAGGCCCACCTCCTTTAAGAAGCCTCTTCCCAACCCACCACACAGTGATGGCTTTGCCTTTTATCTCCCAGAGCAGTAGTCATCTCAGGTTCTTGGATATACTTACTGTGAGGTTCAAGTTGAATGAGCCACTCTCTTGGAATCCAGATGTCTGTGGGAGACCCCACCCTGCCTCTTCTCATCCTACCCCCCATTTCTCCACATCTTGCTCCTCCTAGATTTATATCATCTTGGGTGAAACCACCACAACAATTAAAAGCCCTCACCCCTCTCATGATCTCTGTAAGTCAAGGGACTTAATTTACCCTGAGCCCCTCGAATTTCATTTCATGGTATGCACATGGTGATTATGCTTACATCCTTTTTAGTCTTACTTATTTTTTAATTAGTATTGCCTGGATGCCAAGGATTGGAGAGTTAAGAAATCTAAGGTGTAGGTGTGTGTGTGTGTGTATCTTAGACACTGCAGAGTGAAAGTTTTCATCATCATACTGGTCTCCCCACTTATTTCTCCTCCAAATGCTATATTTATTTGTCCCTACCCCATTTCCCAGGATAAAAATAAACTGATTATTTTCCCAATATTCTTAGTTTAGTAAATACTTTTTCCCCTGAACATACACAATCCCCAGGACTTTGTCAAGCATTTCTCCTAAAATCTACCTTGCTCTTCCTAAGGGAAATTCCAGTGAATAAAATTATTTCCACATCACTACTGTTTATGCATGTGTTGTTTTTCTAACTAGACTGTAAGGCCTTTTAAAAAAAGTGTAAAGGGGTCCAGGTTTATAGACAATCATTCCAGATTAGAATCCTGGCTTTACTGATTTTCATCTGTGCAATCTTCAGCAGGTTACTTAAGTTCTCTAACCTGGGGTCTAACCTACTGAGATAATAAAATTTATCTCAAAGTTGGAATAATGCACATCAAATGTCGTGCACATAATGGGGCCTAAATATATGTAATTTTCCTAATCTATCTGAAGCATGCGTCATGTCTGCTGTGTGCATTTACCACTTAAAATATTCTTCAGCACAGCCGAGTTTTTGATTAAATAATTAACAGTGTAATGACTGTGGTGTTCTGGAATCACAGCATAGTGGTACACTCTAGGCGAAAATCAGGAGCATCCACACTCTGCCACTATGATCGCTCCCTGAAGGATATCTTATCTCTTATCCCCTGATATGTTCAATGTCCTAGAATAAAGTGTGTCAACATGTTGCTTTAAATTTAGTGACTTTACCAAAAACGACAATTTATAAATCTGAATGAGAATATCAAAATGAAAATTGAAGTTTACTCTGTGTGTGTGTGTATGTGTGTGGACAAACTGGAAGGACTAAAAGGAAGACAACATCTTTATGAAAAAAATCTCCTTTTAAGAAATATTTAAAATACATACTTTTTATAATCACACCCTCAAAAATGACTACCTATACCATTACCCTGTGAAATTCCTCTATAATGCTAAAGGTGTTATAATAATTAACACTAGTGCCTAGAGAGGCAGGTGGTCCATCTTTAATACTCACTGTACCATTAAGTATGCCAAATTAAATCTTCCTTCAAAACCCAAATCCTTATAACATTTATGTAATGGAAAGAGCAAAGTCACAGTCACAGGCAGAGCCGAAGTTTGAAGGAGTAAAATGCAAGAGCAAGTTTAAAAATAACGACATCAGCAGTATTGTTTCAGGACACTGTAATCAATTAGTACTTTGTTTTACTTCCATTAAAAGGATGACATCAAAAACAAACACCAAAAAAAGAACTACATGAACCATGGGGCTTGATGGTCCTATTAGAGAGAAAAAAAATGCTTCAGTAGGTGACTCTGTAGATGAATACACTTAATTTGAGAAGGTGAACTTTTCCTTGAAACACTAAATACAAAGTGTATTTGTACAAATACAAAGAGAAGTCTCTCCCCCCACCTCTCTTTCTTCTCTCTCTCTCTCTCTCACACACACACACACACACACACATAAATATACACACACAGAGAAGGAAGGAGGGAAGGAAGGTAGGTAAGAAGGAAGGAAGGAAGGAAAGGAGGGAGGGAGGGAAGGGAGAGAGAGAGATCACAGAGGAAGGGAGGGACATACCAAGCTTTGTAATTTGATTATAAAAATTTTCAGTTTTCTATGTTTCTCTGTACACAGACTTTGCAGCCAGCTCAACAAAGATGCAGGAAGAAAAGGTAAGAACCACTCATCTGGTTCAACCCATTTTTCTGACCCACAGAGTATTTAGCTAAATAAATAGTAGTTATTATAAGAAATCAAGTTTTGGGGAGGTTTATTAAGCAACAGCATTATGGTGTCAATAGGTAACTGGTATCCAAGCTTTCATATGATAAATATGTTAATGTCTTAGTCCATCCAAGATCATGGTGCCAACATGGTCAGGTGAGGGCCCTCTTCCAGGTCCATGGATCCTTACATGGTGGAAGGGGCAAGGGAGGTCTCTGAAGCCTCTTTTATAAGAGCAATAATCCTATTTGTGCTCTTATAGGCTCTGCCAAAACACCTCCCAAAGTTTCCACCTCCTAACACTATCCAGCTTTGGGGATTAGGATTCAAAATGCGAATTTTGGGGGGATACAAACATTCAGACCATAGCAGCCTATTTTTATGATTAATCATCAGGGCACAGTGGATGATAAAAAGTGAACACAGAAGACAATATTAATCCCATGCTGCTGACAGTCTTGCTGGTAAGACAAAGCCCCGGGCACCATTTTCCATTGCTGCTGCTGTGCCTATGTCTGCATGTGTAGAAGTGGTGTTCCACAACCTTCAGAGATGAGCTGAGCCCATGGCATCCTGTTTTTGCTTAAAGTTCTTTTTCACTTGTTCTCTGCAAATACTCAACTAAATGTAGCATTTTGCATACTGAATTCAGCCATCTGATAATGTTTTGCATGATCTGAAGTGACCTCATTTTCATTCATGCATTCATCTATTCAATCATTCAGTATTCCACAACTATTTGTGGGGTCCAACTATATGTGAATTTCTGTGGAAGATTTTAGATATATAGCAATAAAATATAGACAAGAATCAACCTCAAGAAGCTTCCAGAACAGGAGAGATAGATAATAGGCAACTGCTATATCATGTGGTCAGTGCTGAGATGGAATTACGGTGGATTCTTTGTCTATAATATATGGGGCACCTGACCCGGTCTTGGAAAGAGGGTGGTCAGTGAGGTCCTCTAATAATCAAGTTTTTTAAAGATTGATCTAAAGGCACTGTTTCAGGGGGGAAAGATTTAGGATCTTGTTAAATGCAAATCCTAGGGCCCCAAAACAGATCTAATGTATCTAAATCTCTGAAGCTAGGGCTGAGTAACCTACATTTTAACAATTATGCTAGGTCATTCATGTGTCCAGTGAAGTTTGAGGACAACTCCTCTAGATTAACTGACATCTACTTGGAGACCTGGAGGGTCTTGATTAAGTTCAAGATTTGTTTCTTCCTCAATGTACATAAATAAGCAGACATCAAGTTAAAAATGCAATTCAGTGGAAGAGATTTCTGAGACAGCATTGATTCAAATGTAAATTATTAACAAACTGATTTTTTTTTTTGAACGATGGTTAACAAGGATGGTAACCCACTCCATAACTGGTGAAAGCACAGAGGGCTGTAGAGGTTATTGGTTAAGAGTTCAGCCTCTTGGGCCAGATATCCTGTGCTTAAATTTTAGCTCTGCCACTTACCATCTGTGTAGCCTGAAGCAAATAACCTAACCTCTCTGTGCTTCACTTACTTTCAAGTGTGAAACAAGGATCACAGTAAGATACTTACCTTATGAGCAGCCATGAGAACAAAATAAATTAATATACGTAAAGCACTCGATACGTAAGTTAATACAGGTAAAGTGCTCGGCACATGGCAAGTACAGTAACATTGTTAGATATTATCTTTAATCTCAGATTCTTAATTCATTGCTTCTCTAGGCCTAACTTAAACTCACTACATTCTCCTTCCTTGCACATCATTCTCCTGCTGTCTTTTCTCATGGAACTTATTTCATGTAAGTCAGGAAAGGCCTGTGAATCAAGTATGTCTGATCTTCACCTGAGAATTGCCTTAAGGAGAGATTTGTTCCCAACAGAGTGTTGGTCTCATCCTGGGTCAGCAAGGTCCTTTGGAAAAACAGTTTATCCTTAGGATTATAGAGATCTAGAAATCTGATACAGTAAGTCCCCTACATACAAACCTTCAAGTTGTGAACTTTCAAAGATGTGAATGTGTGTTTGCATGTCTAATCACTAAGTTAGTTCAAGTGTCTGATGTATGTTGTCCTGTGTGTGCATCCTCTACAAGTGGTTGTGCTTTTGTGTACTTTACTGTACAGTACTGTACTCTGTACTGTACAGTTTCTTTATTTTAACTCTGTAGTACAGTTTCTTTATTTTAAGCCCAGGATTTCTGGAAGCAAGCATAAAAGCAGCAGTGATCCAGACATCACTGGATCGTTTTTTCAAGAGAGTAGATAGAAATGAATCCAGCAAGGAACCAGAACCTGTGCCATCAAGGTCAGGCATGTGTGAAATTGCAGCTTGCCCTCTGTCTCCTATTGCTGACAACTCTTCAGCTCTACAATCTCCCACCTCCTCTCCCTCCTCCAGTCAGTAACTCTTCTTGTCTGTTCACTCGCTGCCAGGCCCTGTATGCCAGCTGTTGTACTGTACTACTGTACTTTTCAAGGTACTGTACTGTAAGATTAAAAATGTTTTCTTTATTTTTGTGTTTGTTTTTTATGTATCATTTGTATGAAAAGTATTACAAACCTATTACAGTACAGTACTATATAGCCTATTGTATGAGTTGGGTACCTACGCTAACTTTGTTGGACCTACGAACAACTTGGACTTACGAACACGCTCTCAGAACTAAACTCAGTCATATGTAGGGGACTTACTGTATTTCATTATTATCTCTTAAGACCAACAAATCACCCCTTTCCACTTCAGTAGCACACTCCCTAGTACTTCAAAATGAAGTTACTGAAAGTGAGGAAATACTGAAAGTACAAAAAATTAGGCAGTTGGCATTTACACCCCCTACTTACTTGTATGTAATGAAATGTATCTCCTGGCTCTTCATTAGGGAGCTACTTGAAGCCTCTGCTCTTAGTAACTCCTCACTGCTTCATGCATTCTTCTGATAATGTGCCTGTAAAAGGGGTTTGGGAAAATTGAATCTTACCACATACCCACTATTCTACATTTTTTAAAAAATTCCAGTGAAATTAAATGAAATAAAAATAGTACAAATTGAATATTTTAATTGCCAACTAAGAAAATTTTGAAAATAAATCATTGCTTTAGAAATTAAACCTCTTTGATTAATGAGAAGAATTTTTAAAGCTATGTGTTTTTTTTTTTGTTTTCTTTTGTTTTTTTTTTTGCGGTACGCGGGCCTCTCACTGTTGTGGCCTCTCCCGTTGCGGAGCACAGGCTCCGGACGCACAGGCCCAGCGGCCATGGCTCACGGGCCCAGCCGCTCCGCGGCATGTGGGATCCTCCCAGACCAGGGCACAAACCCGCGTCCCTTGCATCGGCAGGCGGACTCTCAACCACTGCACCACCAGGGAAGCCCTAAAGCTATGTTTAAAGGTTATTCACTCATGTATTTTTATCAAGTTGTATGTCTTACTAATAAGTTATGAGTTCTTTATATATTATGGATATAAGTACTTTGTCACATATATGTTTTCCAAATATCTTCTCCTACTCTGTGACTTGCCTTTTAATTTCCTGAAGAGAATCTTTGAGAAAGCAAAAGTTTTTAATTTTGATAAACTATTATTATTTTTCACTGATTCATACTTCTTGTGTCCTGTATAAGAAATCTTGTTGTAATCCAAATCACAAATGTTTTCTCCTATGTTTTTTCCTAGAAGTTTAATAACTATAGTTTCTATATATAGAAACTACAGTTATATATAACTGAATAGTTTTTTTCTAGAAGTTTAATAACTGTAGTTCCTATATATAGACCTAACATCCATTTCAAGTTAAAATGGGCAAAATTTTGAAAAGACATTTTGCCAAAGAAAATATGCAAACAAAAAATAGGCAAAGGATAAGATGCACAATACTGTTAGTCATTAGGGAAATCAAATGAAAGGCATATGAGATACTACTGTACCCCTAGTAGAATAGCTAAAAATCAAAAGACTAACAAGGGTTGGTGAAAATGTTGAGTAAATGGAAATCCCATAAATTGGTGATGAGAGGCAAAATAGTGCAACCACTTTGGAAAGTAGTTTTGTAGTTTCTTCTAAACTCGACCATAAAATTACTGCATGATCCAGCAATTCCACTCTTAAGTAACTATATAAGAAAAACAAAACAAAACAAAACAAAACAAAAACTATGTTCACACAGAGACTTGTACACAAATGGTAATGATATCACTGGAAAGAACCCAAATGTATTTCAACTTGTGAGTATAACAAACTATGATATATCCATAAAGTAGAGGACTACTCAGCAATAAAATAAGTGAATGACTGGTACAGCTTGGTGCTTTGCAACAACCTAGAGGGGTGGGATAGGGAGGGTGGGAGGCAGGCTCAAGTGGGAGGGCATATGGGGATATACATATACATATGGCTGATTTACTTTGTTGTACAACAGAAACTAACATAGTATTGTGAACAATTATACTTCAATAAAGATCTATTAAAAAAAAGAAATGACATGGATGAATCTCAAAAGCTTTGTGCTAAGGGAGAAAAAACAGACACGAAAGACTACATACTATATGATTTCATTTATGTGAACTTCTAGAAAAAGTAAAACTACAGTGACAGAAAGCAAAGAAGTAGTTTCCTGCTGAGGCTGAGAGTGGAAGGAAAGCATGGGCTGACAAGGGGCTGAGGGAACTCTTTGGAGTGAGGAAAATATTCTTTATCCTTATTGTGGCAGTAGTTGCATAATTGTATGAATTTGTCAAAATGCACTGAAGTGTGGAATTGCTGAAGTTTGTATGTAAATTACTGTCTGATAAGCTGATTTTAAAATGCAGTTAAATTAAAATGCCTTTAAGTTGAAGAAGAGTGATTTACAAAATCTCATTTGTCCTCTCCCAAAAATAAATGAAGTAAATGTTCTTTTGTGTACAGAAACATAGTTTATGGTATTTATGTTCTGCTGGAGAAATCATACCAAAGCGTTTAGCTCAATGTAAACACTGACAGTTTTAACAACCCCTCAACACAAACTGATTAAATCACCAAAAGGAAGTAAGAACTTAGTCATCTAATTTGAATTTTTTAAAGTATTTAAAAACATTCACCTTGTCTTCTACTGAAAATGTTATGTAATTTGCAATGGCTATGGCAATTTTCTCTGGGGAAGTATGAAGCAACTGGAATTATCTATTCTGTAATGAAATGTCTGAAGATCAGTTCAAGTAAAAATCCTCTGAAAAACATGATATTAGAGTATCATGATCTTCATTAAGATAATTATTGTCAGTAGGTCCTGTGGTCTTTAAACCACTTAAAATCCTTTTGGAAACAAGAGGAAAGAAATGAGAGTAAAAGGGGACACTGGGGATTCCCTAAATATATAAAATGTCCTATGGGGCTACAAACTAACAAGGAGTTCATAACATAGATTTGGAAATAAAAACTAACAAAATAAGATAATATGGCATTATATACTCAAGACCCTGTAGTCCCTGAGCCGCCTAGAAGAGGAAAAGGAGAATTAAAATATTAAAACATAGCATGGCTCATCACACAACTTGTAGTATTCAAATGAATACTAGAATGAAAGAGCAAACTATTGAGAACCCAAAAAGGCAGAATGAGAAATTTACAATGCCTACTTTCCACTGCCATGGGTGTAACAATGATCTAGTGTGAGAAACTTACCAGAGGATTTCAGAAAGAAGAGAGAGGGACTATGATAGTCAGAGGCCTTCTTAAGGGACATGGGACTTAAGCTGGCCTTGTTGGACTAATAGAATTTGGGATGAGTTGAAGGGAAAACAGAGACAGGATTTAAAAAAAGATATGGAGAATGGACTGTGTGTACCATAGTGTAGAGAACAGAGTGAGCTTGGCAGCCACTGCCATCATGCCAAGCAATGTCTCCAAATCGTCAAACCAGGAAGGATGGGGGTGAATGAAAATACAGTTTCCAAAGGATATAATTGGAGTTAAAATAAACAAACAAACAAAAAACAAATAAATAAAACTACCATAGGCTGCTGACTGAAAATGATGGCTTTCAAAATAAATAAGTAAATAAATTTACTAGCAATTTTTCATAACTGAATGACATTCAAATTCAGGTTGAAAGAGTCCAATGAGTGTTCACCAAAGTGAATAAAATGAATCCAAACCAAAGCATGTATTTGGGGAATTTCAGAATGCCAGGGATAAGTGAAAGAGCCTACAGGCTTTGAGACAGCTAGATCAATAAGAGAACAGAAGGGCAATACCATTTTCTCTGTCACAGCTGGAAGCTAAAGACAACAGAGCCATGTCTTCAATTATTAGGCAGGAAAATTAATTTCAGATTAGAATTATGTACTCAGCCACACTTTCATTAAATGTGAAAACATAAAATATTATTTACACATATTTTTGTTGTTTTTTGTTATTTTTAATTTGTTTTGCTTTTGTTTTATGCTTCCATGCATTCTTCACAAGAAGCTACTGAGGAGAAACCGCACAAAAATGAGGTCAGTTAACAAATAAAAAGAAACAGACAGAGAATCCAACATTCAGAAAATAGCTCTAAAAGTAGTTGGTAGAAATTTCAGTATTTGAATGGAGGATGGACACTTGGATAGAGCTCAGAGGAAATAAAACTGGAATCAATTCTCAGAAATGTTTGAGCCATTAAAAAAAATACTGTTAGTCATATGATGGTAACGGTAGACATAAATTATAATGGGTATATTAAAATTATGCAAGTGACAAGAAAAGAAACATGATCTTAATGCATTATTTGACTCTGCAGGGGATAACACATACAGACGCATAATAATATAAATATTGGCATTTAATAAAATTTTCTTTAGTCGGAGAATAGGATAAAAATAGAATCTGGGGATGAATTATTATATGATCATGATAGTACTTAATCTTCACCTATATTAACAAAATATTGACAGATAATGTATAAAATAAAGCAAGAACATATAGATATAGCATTTAAATCTATGAATGCCAAGATAATTGCACATCAATAATTTAAAAAAGGTTTCTTTTGGGAACCTAACTGGAGAATTTGAAATGGTGAAGCAGCTCATACAATTTTATAATAAGTATTTTAGTATTTTATTCTTACTTTTAAAAGTAAAAATAAAATACTAAATTTCTTTATTTTTTTCCCACTGAAGAAAAATGAGAGATCATAGAGTTTATAATATTGGAATTCTTTACAAAAATTTAAACAGGAAACTGTTGATGGCAGTTTTATAAAACAGTTAATTAAACAGTGAGGTTGATGGCAGTTTTACAAAACAAAGAGATTTCCTATGATGGGAATTATGTGACAGTAGTGGTCTGAGCATTCTGTCCTTGTAGTTACTCAAGGAGATCCCAGGTGTCACCCAGTACAGCTGTTCTAGCCTCTAAGTAATTTAAATATTCTTGCCTTTTACTCTGTTCGGTTCTACCATGTTTGAGCTGTAAAGGACTTTCAACACCTCCTCCATTTTACAGATCAACCTCCTCCATTTTACAGATAATGAAAGGACCAGAGGCATTGAATAGACTCAAGGTCAATGACAAATGAAACAGAACAAGTAATCAAGTCTCCATGAATATAGTCCTATACCGTTTTGCCTACTTATTGCTGCTTTAACATGAGTCCAATCCAAAAAAAAAGAGGAAAAGGCCCTAAGGTGCAAATAATAAAACTATATAATAAAATAAAAACATAGAGATGAACAGTTTGTGACAAGAGGCCTGTCCTCCAGTCCTGGAGGACAGCACAAAACAGTACTATGGCTCTGCAGTTTATACTTTCCCTCTGGCTTCCTTTGAATGGAAAGTCTAATAATGAGCCTAGTGCTGTGCTTAACAAACTTTTTTCTATAATGGATCAAATAATAAATATTTTATGCTTTGTAGGCACCACTTGTTCTGTGCCCCATATTCTTTGTTTCGGTTTGTGTGTTTACAACCCTTTAAAATGTAAAAAATTATTTTTAGTGCAAAGGCTGTGCAAAAATAGGCCACTGCCACATTCAGCCTACAGGTCAGTTTCCTGACCATGAGCCAAGGCTGCTAGTAAGAGAGAGGAGAATAATATTTTTTGAGAGACAGAAGGCTGTGGATAAGAAAGGAAGCTCCATAAGACAATGTAGATAGATGATCTTTTTGTGAGCAGAAAATAATTTAAGGATATCTAAGCTACTAAAACGTCCTTGCAAATCTGTTAGAAAGGAAAAAAAACAGTAACAGCCAGAGAAGAGAGGCAGGCAACCATATGCCAATGGACCATGGGTGATTACTGAGACATGATTAGCTTTATGCAGAATAACATTGTTAGTGGCTTGATGTGATATCAATTAACGCCATAATATGGTGATTATAAAGTAATTATGATTAAATCTAACAATGAACTTCATGGCAAAAGGAGATGAAGGAAATAAAATGCATAATTTAGTACTGAAAATGTTGTTTACTGAATCATTAATCAAGAACACAAAAAATGATGAGGATCTTAAAAAATCTCCAGCGTCACAGGAAGAAGAAAAAGACTCCAGTGTGCAGTCATTAAGTAGGTGATATTTTTTCCCCTCAGTGAAAAGTTAAAAACAAGTAAACAGAAATTAAAACCACACCTGTCCTTCTGCTCAAGTATTTTTGCAATGCTCCTGAATACTGAGCTTCCTGTGGGCATAGTCTGGAGACAGATGATTAGATAGAGAGATAGATGATAGATAGGTAGGTAGATACCTAGGGAAATATAGAGATACCTTTATACCATATACTCTACAACTTCACATACATTAATCTTCCCAAATAAAATTACACAGTAGGTATTATATTCCCCATTTTAGAGGTGGAAAACAGAGGTTAGGTAATTGTTCAAGGTCTCATAGGCAGAAAGTGCTAGAGTCAGGTTTTGAATATTGATTACTCTGATGCCAAAGCTTTTGTTCTCTCACCATCTCTGGCTGCTTCTCTTACAGCCACCTTCCATCTCTGGTCATTGCAAGAACTTCCCAGGTTCTATATTCTCTAATGCAAACACAGAGACTGCCTATGTCTTTAAGCTTCAAGTTAACTCTAATGTAGCATCACTAACAGGGTGCCCTAACACCCTGCCTCGTGGTAGATAGATGAAGACTTGGAGAAAGGAGATGCCTTGGAGGTATAGCTGGAGACATGGTGTTGAGAGGAAGTGTGATAATGAGAGAGGTTGTGCATGAGCAAAAGGAACCAGCTGACTTTGCCTGTACCTTGATTCACTGATTCGGCTTTAATGTCATCTACAGGTGTAACTGCCTCCTGCTCCAGCTCTTAACCTCTGACTCTGACCATTAATACTGCTAAAATAACAACAACAACTTTTTCAACAACAATGTTTTGGCTAACAGATTTTAGTTATTAAAATCTTCACAGAGTGATCCCATGACCTTCGCAGAGTTTGTATTCTTTCAGGGATTTTTATTTTGTCTTAAAATAACAGAATTACTTCCCCTTTGTTTCTCAGACATAAGAGAAGTCTAAAGCACCAATGGATTAAGCAAGTGGGGAAAAATACCCTTCTTGATTTCTCAGGACCATTACATTCTTATTAATATTTAAATTTAAGATAGGAGAATGGCAGCAATAGGAATACATTCTTCATCAAAGTCCAGAAACACCAGCAGAGAACACAGAAGCTGGAATGAGGTGGAGGCACCTAGTGAAAGAGGCCAAAGAACAGAATTTAAAAGTAGCAAGGACAGCAGGAGTACGCTTCAGTCAAGTCAAGGGCTGAACCCTCACATTGTACCACAGGAGAAGCATGGCTGATAACTACAAACATCCCGCAGCTTCAAAGTTGAGACAGATCTTTCTCTGGAAGACAACCTAATGGGCAGGAACAAATTCCCCTCTTTGCATAATCCAGACTTTTAAATTAACCTCAGTGCATTGAAGGAGTACATGTACATGTGCTTCTTCAACAGCCTGGACACATATAACTTAGGAACACACATCTGAAATTTAGAGAGAACAGAGAGAAGAGAGTCTACCAGATAAATGGATATACCAAATAATTGCAAATAATGAGATGCAGAATTAATTGTGTTTGAACATGGAATCATGGAAACAACCAGCTTGAGAGCAAAAGAGACTCAAATTCTTTCACATGAGAGATGTTGTAATTGAGAGATAGCATAGGCTTTGACAAGTAAATGTCATTTTTTTCAGAGGAGTTGAGTTTGTTAACAAAAATTTCCAAATTATCCTGGAAGGATGGCAACAAGGAAAGAGAAAACCTGTGTCCCTAGGCATCACCAAGCAGTTGCATCAGTCTAAGTCTAAGGTGTTCAGAACTTCTGAGGTAAATGTGATTGACTCTTGTCCTTAAAAAAATACTGTGTGCATATGTATTTATTTAAGAGTTTTGAAAATTAATTTCTTTTATTAAAAAAATCCTTCCATTTCCCCCAAATACCGATAAGGAGATTCCTCTTTTCTTTGCTCTCCACTTTTTCTCATGGATAGACTTGTGTCTTATTATTTCCTCATATAAAAGACACAACAAATATATTAATCATGCAATCTCCCACAGTATAATCAACCCCTACTCCTTAAAGGCTGATAAACATAGGAGCCTCTTTACAAGATGTGACTTACAGAATCACGAAGATTTCCCAAAGAAAAGTAGAGCTTTCGGGGCAGGAGTCTGATTAAACTATCCAGTCCTCTCCATACATTACTTATCTTTGTTTAAATTAGCAAAGTAAGTGGGCTCCTTCCACAGTCAGTAAGAAAGCTTTGGATTGACTATTGTGTTGAGTTCCATTAATATTAAACACAATTGCTGGCATTTTTATCCTGGTGGTTCATTTTATGTGGCCCCAATCTTTTTAATGTCTTATTACTTGTTCTTGAGAGTGGCTAGGATCTTATAGATGAATGTACACCCATACATAATTTTCATTTTTTTAAGGTTTAGTTGGTCCTTCAAGGGTAATTATCCTTTCTTCTGATATATTCTCATGCTCAATCACGATCAGAAGACACAAAAATATGCTAATTTCATTTGGATTGTAATTTAAACTTGCGTGTAAGTGTACTGCAGCTACAAAAGCTAAGGCTCTCAGGACTAAACAATGATTACTTGGAAGGAGCTCAAGATGCTAAAACACAGTTCTAAGAGGAATTTCAAAAATACATAAATATGCAAGAGCAAGCAGCAGGATAGTTACTCTGATAAGAATTGGAATGAGTGCCCGAAATTGGAGACTTCAAGGACCCACACAATGGACAAGGCAGTGCACTTCCCCTGGAGCAGAATTTAAAAGCTCTTCCTCAACTTGGCTCTTAGGGCTCATTTCCTGGAATTGCTGTTTATCTTTTGCCACACATATTCCTTTTCCTCTGACTGGGTTAGATGCCCCTCATGAGCAGGTTTTCCATGTATCTTCAGTTTCTAGGCTTCATGATGCCATGAATGCCATTGAAACTCAATAAAGCTTTGCTGTTATGCAAATGGAATAGATTATAGTTTCTGTAATTTATGTTGACACATAAAAAAATTTTTGATTATTTGAGAATTATTAAAAAATAGGAAAAGATGTTGAAAATATTTTACATATTTTATAGAAAAAATATTAAAGCTTAAATGAGAAGTTAAACTTATTTGCACTACAAACAATGTAAGTAAACAAATCATATTCTGAGGCAAGGTAATTTCATTCTTCAGCTGGGCTGCTGACTACAGAAGTCAGCCTAGTATTCCCCTGCTTTCTTCCACAGATATTAACAATTTTGTAAAAAGGAAGTAGTTTAATGAAGTAACAGATCTGACCTGAATGTTTTCTTCTGTTATTTTGCTAGCTAGGCAGTACCACTGTCTTACTTTAGAACCAAACTTAACCTTATTTTCTATTATGTAATTACTGTTGTTCCAAAACAAGATAAATTTATTTTCTGCAAGCCACTGAGCAGCTGCCATTAAAATAAGATTGATTCTGAATCTCTCTAAAGCAAACTTACCTTGTATTTTATTTTTCATCAGGTAATGAAACCAGAGTGTCTCAGTAAAATTCAATGTAAGATATCTTTTTCCACATGGAGTGTTTTAGATACTTAAAAATCTCAATTCTTTCTGAAACATAAGAGTTAGAAAAATCTTTTTTATATACAATATTATTTTAAAATAATATTCTAGTAGGAACATGAGGAAAGGGAAGAATTACTCTATTCTCAAATAAATCCTCTATGAGGAAATAGACAACAATGAATCTTCTTGATGGTTTCTGGTTATTTTTACTCAAAACAATCAAAAGTGGAACATGCTCTTAAGATAGTTTCAGTAGTTTGCTAAAAACTAGTACTTACTAAACTTACTAAAATGTAAGATTTATTTGTTTTACTTGTTTTACTTTACTTTGTTTTACTTGTGCTTACAAAATGAAACATCCTTAGAAACCACATTTTGAAATAAAATCTCCAGAAATAGACATTTTGTCTGTGTACAATAAACTTTAAATCCTAGTAAATATTCCACTGGCTAAAGAACAGTAGCATAATTTACATTATTGTCACCCATTCAAGCTTTTACCAATAATTCACTAAACACTTACTATATGATAGGAGAAATTACAGGTTCTATTTAGTTCTACATTTATGTTCAGTTTTACAGTTTGCTTTTACAATTGTCCTCTCTAAACTAAAGAAAAATTTTCTTGTTCCCAAGACTTGTGGATGGTACCTTAATCAATTCTTTTAAGATTAAAGAGTTTGTACTGTCTTAGATGATTCCCTTGGACACCATATATTTGACACATTATTCAAAATTATTTAAAAATTTAAAATATGACCCATGTCAATATAACACTGTTGATTACAGTTATTAATTAAATGAGAATTATTTAATCAAATATTAATAGAAACAATATTCTGGGTTTTTCTGTATTAGATTTCTCTAGTTTGTTTTTTCTGAATACATCTCCATTCAGGTTACTGAACATTTATCTAACATCGTATTTGGCTTTAAAATATAGAAGTAACACAACCTGAGTCAAAATTGTCCTTTCAAGAGTCAAATGACATATTCCAGCAGTTGACTGGAGAAGAATTTTAAAACTTAGAGGTCTGCTCTCATTAATACACTTATTAGAAATTCATTTTGCCTATATTTTAGCCTCCATTATCTTTACTCTGAACACTGCTAAAATCTCCCTCTTACAGTGTTTCTGTACATGTGTGATTATGCGTGCATGTGTCATGTGTGTGCGTGCACATGTGTGTGCACATACTGTGTGTGTATGTGAGCGTGTGTCGAGCAGCATACAGCCTTAGGTGTTAGAGGAGATCATAAAAAGGATATATCAGAATCATGGAGCTGAGAGGTAAATTCTAGGAAAATATGTTCTTCCAGGAAACAATAGTTTGCCAATATTAGCAAAATATAACTGGGATATCACTTGTGAATACTTGGGGCTGTACATAAAATGATTTGGATGAAGACATTGTGTAATAATTTTATTAAAGCATCAAAATGTAGTGTTAAAATCATGGTTAGGACCCATTCAAAGAGGGAAAGAGTCTACTGTATTCCAGACCATCACTGAGAACTACAATTGTATTCTACAGGAGATGAGCAAAAAAGATATATAAACCAAAATTATGTCCACAATTTGAATATGTATGGTTAATGTCACTCTCATTATGTTCTCTAGACCCTTGTGTGCTGGTTCTGATACCTGGAAGACAAAGTATGTTTCCCTAAGCTTAGCCATGTCTAAATTACTCATATTCTATCTGGACAACAATCCATATCTTAAGCACAGTGTCTTGCTTGACTGAAATGTCAGGTGGAGACAGAGCATGAGTGTGGCTGGCTTTGGCCCTTAAATGCTATATGGTCATGAGATATGTTTTTGTTTCCTACCTGTGAGACACTGCAGTTTCATATCCATCCTCTCTCGGTGCTCAAGATTGCCTGCCTTTCTTTCTTTCTTTCTTTTTCTCTTCCTTTTCTTTTCTTTTTTCTTTCTTTTTTCTTTTTTTTCTTTTCTTTTTTTTCTTCCTTCCTTCCTTCCTTTCTTTCTTTTTTTCTTCTTTCTTTTCTTTCTTTCTCTCCTTCTTTCCTTCTCTCCTTCTACCCTTCCTTCCTTCCTTTTTCTTCCTTTCTCTGTCTATATTTATTCATGTTTATATTTTACCGTGATTTTTACACCATTATAGATCAACCAAAACCTGAAACTAAAATGTGGTAAGTCAGACACAGAGGTTGAGAGTCCTGTGCAGGGAATATATGGGGCTTCAGTGTTATATCTAGATCCATTTATCTCTAATTAGAGAATCATACAAATAAAGTAGCTTAATATTAGTGCATAAATTTTCTCATATAATAAGGGGAAGAAAGTTCCAAATTGGTTAAACAGGCAGTTCAGTTACATCATCTGAAACCCAGATGCTTTCCTTTTCCATTTAACATCTTCAACGTATTAGCCTTTACACCCAGCCTTGGTCCCTTCAGCTCACACAGTATGTTCACTACTCCAGCCATTATGTCCTCACACAAATATGTCCAAATGCAGGAGGGAGACTATTTCCTTGCACTAGCTTTCTCAGAAGTCCCTCTGTAGTCTTCCTATCGGGCCTAGATTAGGTTGCATGCTTATAGTCCTAACTTCAAAAGAGGTTGGGAAAATGAGAAAACTATCTGTCAAGTTCAGCTTTTATATGAGAATTGGTCTCTATTATAAAAAGGAGAGGTTATAAACCAGCAGTATCTGCCATAATTAAGAGAGAGAGAGAAGCAGACTGAGAAAATGCCTCAGACTAAATATTATATTCTATCATTATTAACCCTTGTGATTCTTTGGGGGGATAGTGGACACATGCCTGAAGTAAAGAAGGGAACTAGGGAGGTCTTTGGAGATTTTCAGCCTAGCTCGAAAATGAACAGTTTAAATATAATTTTTATAAGAAGGAGAAAAACTCATTTCACTATTTTATACCCCTTTTAATTCTAGGACTCTCCGTTCCCCATAAGGGCTTGACTTGTATAATTGGAGTATATGAACTGAGAGATGTCTCTCAGAAGGTTCCTTAATTCTGCTTTAAGTTTTCAATACCATGTGACCTTCAGCCCATGAGTTCTCTGGGGTCCAGACTGTATTAGACTTAGTGGTATTTTAGGTTCCTCTTCTCTGTCCAGAATTATTAGATCAGATAAATGTCCAGAACTCCAGAGAACTTTCAAATCAACAGAAAGAAATGCAAGAGTATAAGACAAAGAGAATGAGAAAATAAAGGTTGTTACTAGATGGTTAATTTTAATAGATTAAAGAAAACATCAAAGAGAAGGTGCAGCAGTATTTAACCCTGAAGGCAAGAGCATTAAACACCTACCTCTTTCATGGGGATCCTAGAATAATCTTCTAGTTTTATCTAATAAAGGCTAATAGTCATTATTGTCCATTTCCCTTCATTTCTCCATTTAAATATATATGTAACGTCCATTATAGCCTGATTATCAACTTATTCTGGGGATTGGGGGACCATTCAGGGTGGTTTTCTCCATGTTCTACCATGGATGAGTGGTCAGGAGTGATGCTGGCTGGTGAAATTTATGTGGTCTGTATGAGGCTTTGTACCAATATGCTGTCAGCTGTGTCAATATGCCTTCCCTATCATGTCATTAAGGACCATATACAGGTCAATTTGAACTGACAGTCATCTTCTTGCATATTTAACTGAAGTAAGCCAGAGAACCTTTCTATCTAGACTTTAGTAATGGTTGGCAAGAGACTGGGGAGACATGAATCTTCTTTGCCCCCAAAGTTCCAGTTCTAAGAATAACATACAAAAAAAAGATGCATAAAGATGTTCATTGCAGTATTGTTCATAAAAAAGAATACAAGCTAGACATGCATCAAAAATAAATTACGATATAGATACAGGGGGATATAGTACCAGTATTTAATAACAAAAAGGTAAGATGCTTCCATTTAGTCATATACAGAAGATATTCATGGTAACTTTTTTGAGTCCTTAACACGTGCAGATATTGTGGTAGGCTTTATAAAGTATGCAATATTATTATGCTCATTTGCAGCAACATGGATGGACCTAGAAATGATCATACCAAGTGAAGTAAGTCAGAAAAATACAAATATCATATGCTATCACTTATATGTAGAATATAAAATATGATACAAATGAACTTACTTACAAAACAGAAACAGACTCACAGACATAGAAAACAAACTTATGGTTACCAAAGGGGAAAGGAGTGGGAGGGATAATTTAGGGATATGGCATTGACAGATACACACCACTATTTATAAAATAGATAAACAACAAGGATTTACAGTATAGCAAGGAAATATATTCTATTTCTGTGAAAAATTTCATTGGGAATTTTGGCAGGTATTTCATTGAATCTATTGATGGCTTTGGGTAGTATAGACATTTTAACAATATTAATTCTGCTGATCCATGGTTATGATTAAGTGTTACATATTTCTGGGTTTAAATTACTACATTTTTGGAAAATCCCTGGCGGTCCAGTGGTTGGGACTCCATGCTTCCACTACAGGGGGCACGGGATCTATCCCTGGCCGGGGAACTAAGATCCCGCATGCCACGTGGCACGGCCAAAAAAAAATTACTACAATTTTATTTAAAATGTTTGCATTTATGCTTATAAAGGATATTGTCATACAGTTTTGTTATGTCTTTTCTTTCTTTTTTTTTGTTTCAGGTTAATGTTGGCTTCATTAAGTGAGTTTGGAAAATTTTTTTCATCTCCCATTTTCTGGAAGAGTTTATGTATACATGGTATCACTTTTTCCTTAAATGTTTAATAGAATTACCCAATAATTTCATTTATGCCTACAGTTTTCTCTGTGGGGATATTTTTAACTATTAATTTAATCTTTTTAAAAAACATACAACAATTTGAATTATATATTCTTAAGTAGGTGTTAGTAGTTCATGTCTTTTGAGGAATTTTTTTCTATTTTATGTAAGTTTTTAAAGTTATTGGCATCAATTCATTTATATTATTATTTTAATATATGGTGAGCCTAATGTTATCAGCTCTTTCATCCTTGATATTGATAATTTTTCTTCCTTTTTTATTATCAATCTGTTTAAATGTTTGTTAATTTTATTTGTTTTTGAAGAATACATTATTGTCTTTCTTCTACTTTTATTTCCCCTCTTTTTTCTACCTTTATCTTTATAATTTTATGCCTTGTGATTAGTTTGGGTTTAATTTACTTTTAATTTTCTAGTGTCTTATAGTGGAAGTTTAGATCATTGTTTTGTGCCCATTCTTCTTTTCCAGTATAAACAATTAAAGATATAGATTTCCCTATAAAGCACTGCTTTAGCTGTATCACAAAATGTTGGCATATTTTGTCTCTATTCTCATTCAAGTCAAGTTATTTTCTAATTTGCCTTGTGATTTCTTCTTTGACTCTTTCTCTTTAGCAGTGTGTTGTTTAATTCCCAAATAGTTGGGGATTTTTCAAATATTTTTGTTGTTTCTTATTTCTGATATAATTATATTGTGGTGAGAGAAGTTACTTTGTGTAATTTCAATTCAATCCTTTTAAATTAGTTGAAAAAATGTTATGAACCAGAATATGGACTATCCAGGTAAATGTTCCATGTACACTTAAACAGAACATGCATTTCTCCTGTTTTTGGATGAAATATTTGAGGTCAGTTTTGTCTGGTTGGTTAATAGGGCTGTTCAAGTTTTCTATAGTATAATTAATCTTCTCAATACATTTACCATTATTTAGAAAGTATGAAATTCATTAACTGTAATTGTGGATTTGTATATTTTTACTTTAATTCTACTGGTTTTGGGTTATGTAATTTAAAGGATTGTTATTAAGTACCACACAATTAGGCCTCCTTGTATGTTTGTGTGGTGTGTTTATCCCCTCCTCATTGCCAACAGACTCCTGGGAAGCTTTTGACTTGGATCCCAGTTAAGAACAAAACTCCACCACTTACCAGCATCGCCACAAAAGACAAATTCTTAACTTCTCTTGGCCTCAGTTTGGCCATCTGAAAAAACAGAATCATGTGTTTTATCTCAAATTGTCATTCTAGGACCTTAATTTAATAAGAAAAATTCTGTAAAGTATTGAATACCTAGCATAGTTTCTTTCCTCTGGCTCCTATCTAACTCCCCAGTCTCCTCTAATAAAGTGCGGCCCCACCTGGCCACTAAGCTTAAAGCACAGTAAGATTCTCATCATTCTCATAGCACATAGTCAATTTTTCAATTTTGTGTATTTTGTACATACTGTTCTTTCTGCAACAAATGTTCAGCTATCTTTATTCATCTGGCAAGCTCCTACTAATCCTTCAAATCCTGGAGAATTGTAATATCTTTGATAAAGCCTTAGTTAATTCTCCTGAGTGGGTAGGATAATTGCTACCCTTATCTGTAATCCACACATCACTTTTCTGCCCATTAATTACACTTATGATTTAATATTGAAGTTTGTGTATTTACATGACTCCATCAGACTGAAAACATTTTGATGGCAGAAGAAACAGGGTTGGTTTGTTCCATCTTTGTATGTGCAGTAAGTAGACCTTATTAATTAGCTGTGGACCTTAATGTACATGCATATCTCATAATTCAATCCCATGTATTTACTGGGAATCTGTGTGAGCCAATCCTTGTTCTTGACATAAAGATGGAAATAAAACTATAAAACCCATTAAAGAAAAGTGGAAACATTTAAACTCAGAATCTCTAAATTATTGCTGGTTGTGTAATATTGGACCCCAGTCTATTCATCTTTCATATGGAATCATTAAGACATCCTTCCACACGGGGAAGGAGCTGAAAACACACATGAAATTGTGGCTATAAAAGTCAATTTTTATAGTTGTTTTTAAGACATGTTTATTTGACTTTATGGAATTCCTAAGACTTACATTGAATATAATTGGGATTAATAATCCATATATACCCAGAAAAATGCCATGATTTCCATAACATGATAGTAATATAAGATACTATAAGGTGTGTCCAAAAATGGAGCCATTAGTTTTGGGGTTTTTTTAAATAAATAAGACAGAAATGACAACTAGGAGTTGAGGCATTAGGGGAGCACACATAGAGGAGTCATGACTAGAAGAACAGGTAAGATTCAAACATATGGAGTGAAAACTAATTGTTTTTCTGGGGCTCCAGGTCCTCCAGCACAATGTGAATTTGCAATCCATCCAATATACAGTTTCAAAAAACGCCTGCTGGTTTAATTTATATGCAATGATGGGAAACAAAAGGCAGCTACAGGTGCAAAATAAGAGCAGTTTCCTCTTGTAAGATGGTAGTTGCCAAATGTCACTATTCAATCTGATATGTAGCTAGAGAATGGCTTACATGAGAATGTGGAGATCCCAAGAGGAGGTGGATGAAGAAATGGATACTGGGGGGACACCAGAGTAGCCACAGGTTCCTAACTCTTCACATCAGCAACAAAGAGCCTTCCTTGCACCTATGCATTCACTTAAAGGCAATTTCTGACTCTTGATTATGTTGGTTTTACAGGGCCCAAGTCAGTGATTCTACTCTCCCCTTTTCTCTCAGGAGTGCTCCTGCTCATTCTGAATAATGATGGACTTGTTGAATAATTTAACTAGACATTTGCATGCACACTGCAAGCTAACACTGCCTTTACAGGATAGTCAGTGTTAAAGTGAGGTTTTTCACCACCAAACACAATAAAAATAGGGATCAGAAGCAAGCACCATGACCAAGAACTGAGTAAACTTGTTGTAGCTGGTCTTAATGAAAATTAAGACTTCTGCTAACTTTCCTTCCCCAGCCACTGAATCATAAACGGCATCCTTTCAAATCCCTGCAGTTCTCTGTCCTCCAATTACAGACTTGAAAGTTATCTTTCCATTTCTTTTTCACTGGTATGACACCCTAATCCTTTGTGTAGATAACACACAATCTGTACACCTAACAAACATGTTCAGAAATCATTACATTTTGCTTTAATTCACAGTAATGTAATTTACTGCATAGGCACTGCACTTGGCAATCATGCACCCAGAGACCTTAACACAATGAATAAATATGTCCTTTAAATAGATAACAATGTCCAGAAGAAAAACAGTTAAATAAAAACCTACTTGGAAATAATTCTGATCACTTATCACAATTTCATGTGTTTATCTCCTTGACTCAGCCCAATGAAATTGGAAATTAACAAACTGTTTCTCAAAGAGCCAAGGATATTCAAAATAGATATTTGGAAAGAGCCCATTTCTTATACTAATACACAGCTGACTGGTTCCAGCCTTTTTCTGCACAGAGCTGGCTGGAAGGGGCCCACTTCATGCCGGTGCCTGATGGTCTTCAAGAATTAATAAAATATTGGCAAAGAATTGTCCAGAAGCACAGAAGTTTCATTGAGAATGTTCCCTTCCTCCTCTATCTTAGCCTTGAACTACTTGCTTTTTCCTTCTTTAAACCAACTCACTTTCATGGAAGGAAGATGGATTGTTATTTTCCAGACTTTTATGAATAGATGCCATATATTTAAGTCCATGATAGAAACAATAGTGAGCATATTCACTAGCATATTCACTATTCATTTTCTTTACTAAGCCTGTTACAGGCATTATTTCATTTTATGTCCAGCAATCCCCACACCTTCAGCATTATTTCCACACTCCTCAGTTTTCACACTTCACACACACTGGCTAGTTTCTGCTAGATACCCTGCTCTTTCTTACCACATAGGCTTTGAACACACTATTTCCTAAAACTAGAATCCCCTCTCTCTTCTTCCCCTCTCCATCCCTTATCACTAATATATTCTGTTAAAATTTTCATGTCTTTGTTAAAATATCGTCTCATGGAAAGTTACATTCACCTATTATACACATACATACAAATTCAGGGACTCCTCTGTGGAGCTTTTATCACATTTTTAGTTACTTTCAATGTTGTCTTCCCCGATACAGTGTAAATGCTGTAAAGTTAACATCTACGTCTGTGTTGATCAGAACTCACTTTCTGACCCTAAAACATTCTTCAAAAAGGTCTGTTTTACTAGTTTTAGTTACATGTATCTTTGCAAGTGCTGTTTAAAACCGTTTTTTAAAAATACTTCTTATAAGAAAAAAACAAATAAAAGTTCTTAGAGAATAATTATATGTAGGCTATCTGAAATTCTAATTAAAAACTTAAGTCCTAACAATCTTGTATGTTAGAATGTCCAATATCCTTAACAAAAATAATCAAATGCATATTTCTGTGAGTAATCTCCTTTTAAGTTCTATGTAAAATATTGCATTTCACTTTTTGTTTTGATTCTCAGGAATTTCACTTTATCTTTTTACCTTGTGAGAATACCTTCAATAAGCTTTAATTTTCTGATCAATTATTTTTTTACTCTCCATCATTATATTTCAGTTTTCTCCTCCTCCTTCTCCTCTTGTTTCTTTCTCTTCCCCTTCTCTTTGTTTAAATCCTAAGCTTCATGCTGTGATTTGTGCAAATGGCCTTTTCTTTCTTGTCCTTGGCAGTGGTGTTATTTTGGCTGGTTTCTTGGATGTTTTGTCTCGGTAACTGGACATTTTTTAAATGGTCTTTTAAATATTTTGGAGTGCTCTTTAATGAATAAGTAATACTTGTAAATAAGCTATAAATTCATAGAAAAATATACATATGCACACAAAGTATTCATACACACACACAAAAGTAAATGTACTAAACAGATTGTCTTGAGAGATGGCGTTAGGTGTAATTCATGTTTATATGAGGCCCAGTGCCTACTGTAATGGCTTCTACATTGTAAGAGCTCAGCCATTGCTTGAAATTGGAAGTTATACCATCAGTTCGTTGCACTGGGATGTGAGATGCAGGGAGGTACAGAAAGGATTGCTTAACTTACTAATTTCTCAGATGTGACCCATGTTCTTCTTCGCAGTATAACTGCGTATATGAATCAGTATAGAGTTACTAAAGTTTGTCAAAAACTCAAGACAGGTGGGCAGATTCTGAAAGTGGAGGCCTTTGGAATGCCTAGGTTTGGGTTCTAGCTCTGTCACTTACTAGCTGTGAGATCTTTGAGCAATTCACCTCTCTGGACTTAAATTTGCTCGCCTGTAAAATGAATACAGTGCCAGTAATAGAATCAAAATGAATTCAGACTTTCATTCAATCAGCATTTATTGAGTGCCTACCACACGCATGGTGCTATGCATGCATTAGCTGATGTAGTCTTCATATCAGCTCCGTGGTTTGGTGTCACCCATTTTACAGAGAAGAGAAACTGAGGCTCAGAGAGCTGAAGCAAGTTGCCCAAAGTCAGTTTAAAAAGGAACATGATTTCTCCTGCTCATTAAGTGTTCATTCAGAAATCACCATTTTAAAAGGCATCTGCACATTGTGCTCCCATAGCAGCAACTTCTGTACCCTATTTCGGTGTTAATATCACATTATACTACAATTACATGTAATAAAAATATGTTATACTACAATACATAGTATATGCCAAGAACCTTGTGAAGTCCCTTGTAGTATCTCATGTCATCTTACTCTCCTATGAGATAGATACAATTTTTATGCTCATAATTTGAAAGAGAAAACTAAGGCACAAAAAATTTAGGTGAGTTCCCTGAGGTCATATATCTAACCTCTGGAATAATTTGGATTTTAATCTCTATCTCTATCTGACTCAGATAGTTGAAGTCCTTAATAGTTGCTAAAATTCAGTTTGCAAAGACTTTTTAAGGACAAAAATGATAGACAAAAGGAGATCCAAGTGGAAAATTAGTCAAAGTGATGACAACTGAGGAATATAATAAATAGGTAGAACACCCACATCGTTGCAGGTTGTAATAGTATAGTCAAATAACCAAGGAATATGTTTTCCAAATTGCACTGCTATCTCTATAAATCCCTGTCAACACAGGATACAAGTAGATCAGATGAGACCCCAGTATTAGCAGTAGGAGAGAAATTTTAGGTGTTCAATAAGTATGTACTGCTTGATTGATTCATCCAAGCTTTCCTGCCCTACTCTAATAGGGAGTCTCTGAGAAAACAAAACCATCTAGCTGTTTATCTGCAAATAAAGACCCCCATTCTCCTAATGCAATGAATGAAGCTATAAAATATCAGGTTGGTGTGGATATTTCCCCTCAGCCTGTTAGACCCTGCTGGTTGTAGGGAGGATCAAAATTGGAGGTAATGACTTATCTAACTGGATGATAGTTTGCAGCACTCACTTGTTGCTGGGAAACATCCATGCAGATTTATAAATGTGTATGTATTCTTCAAAAAACTTGTGAGATGTAAAGTCTTCTCAAGTATTAATAACCCTGTGAACAATTAAAAATGTTACCCTTTTCTATGATTGCATTTTGCATTCTTCTGCTTTAACCATGAAGAGATTTTATTCTTCCATTACGGAAACATCCTCTTATTGGTGTTCCATTTGGGGTGTTTGTGTCACATGAGTGTGTGAGGATTTGGGTACAAGAAATTTCCACTGCTGCTCTAACAAGAGGATATAATGTATTTATTTATTACAACAATAAACACAGCTGTAAAATGGACCATAAAAAATAAATGACATGAAAATTTCTGTAACATGTGTCAGCTGTAATTGAGAAATAAAAGATCCATCTGCTTCCCACTGTTGATTCTACTATCTTCTCCAGTACTTAGGATATTTAAAATGAAGTCAGCATTATTTATACTAATTATTCATTAACAAAAATGCCACATCGATATTGACACTGTAATGTAATTTTTGCCAATCCTTAACATACTGTTGTTGCTCTTTCCAATACACTCAAATCTAATGAGCATATGAGCTCCCTGTCCCATTAATGTTGTGTTCCTCTTCAACTTATACCATTATCTGTGTCAGTGACTTACAGGCTTTTGTGTAATAAATAGAACAGTAATCTAATCTATTACTATGGTTATGATTTCAGAGAGTAGAAATAAATAAGTAAATGAACAAATAGGTGTGTTTCATGTGTGTTAAATCATAAAATGTAAACTTTGTGCTAATCTGGTTTAATCGTGTGGGTCAAAATAGCTGTCGTTGGAATTATATCACACACTTCTCCTCATTATTAAGAATCCCACAACGAGATAGTATATATCAGCTAAGAGAAAACAACCAGGATTTATCTTTTATCAATGAAAAAATTTAACCCTTTCCTTAATGCTAAAACCATTTTTTTTTCCATAAGTCCCCAGGCATATTCATGTCTCAGCCCAGCAAATTATTTGCAACATTTTGGAGAGACAATGGGAATGCAATGCTGCCTTTGTAAATGCTTTTTCTTCCAATGTTTTATTAATTTAATTATATAAATCAATCATTTTTACTGTACTAGTAATAGAAAATATAGTTAAGAGAAACAAAATAGAAGTCATCCAGATATAACAACCCCTAAGAGCTTCTTGTATGTATACCTCAATTATTTATTGGTACATTGGTTGGTCAAAAAGTTCCTCTGGTTTTTAAGTAAAAATAAAAGACACATTTTTCATTTTCACCAAGAACTTCACTGAACAACTTATTCACTGTTTTGTTCCCCTATCTTCTGCCATTTTTAGGCAACTTCATAGTTCTGTCTTCCCAAAACTTTTTATCTTTTTGACCAAAGAACTGTTCTAGGTGCCTTTTACAGCCTTCCAGGGAATAGAAATTTTTTCCATTAAGAGAATTTTGTAAAGACAGAAATAAATGGAAATCCGAAGGGGCAATGTCTGGTGAATACAGCGGATAAATCAAAACCTCCCAGCCAAGCTGTAACAGTTTTCGCCTGGTCATCAAAGAAACATGTGGTCTTGCGTTATCCCGATAGAAGATTATGAATTTTCTGTTGACTAATTCCGGATGCTTTTCGTCGAGTGCTGCTTTCAGTTGGTCTAATTGGGAGCATTACTTGTTGGAATGGATCGTTTGGTTTTCTGGAAGGAGCTCATAATAGAGGACTCCCTTCCAATCTCACCATATACACACCAGGGAAGCTGGGTTGGAGTGTTTTGACTACTGGGACTGGAACCATCTGAAGACACCCTTGCTCACATATCTGATGCTGTTTCTGGGACCTCAGCTGGAGCTGTGGCTGAAGAAACTCCACATGTCCTTCCTATGTAGCTGTTTGGCTTCTTTGCAGCATAATAGCTGTGTTCCAGGGGCAAATATGTCAACCAGCTCAAGCAAAACCTGTTTTGGCCTATTTTTTGGAAGTTTTTACATTAAAAAAAAATTAAACATGTAAAACTGTTGCAAATTTAGTACACCAGAGTTTCTGTATAACCTTCATTCAGCTTCCCCTAATGTGAATAATTTATATAATCATGGCACAATTACCAAAATTCAGAAATTAGCATTGTTATAATACTGTAACTAAACATTAGACTTTATTCAGACTACACAAGTTTTTCCACCAACGTCTTATTTTCTTTTCCAGAATCCACTCCAGTATACCATGTTACCTTTATCTGTCCTGCCTCCTTAGTCTCTTACACTCTTTAACAGGTTTTTGGTCCTCCTTTGTATTTCATGGTGTTGATACTTTCGAAAAGTTCTGGTCTGTATATTTTAGAATGTCCCTCAAATTGGGTTTATCTACCTTCTCTCATGGTTGGATTGAAGTTATGCATTATTAGGAAGAATAATATAGAGGTGATGTGCCTTTCCCAGTACATAATATCAAGGAGCTGATGATGTTGATATGTTTTTTAACATATACTGTATCTTGATTGCTTGGTTCAAGTGATGTTTGCCAGGTTTCTGTATTGTAAAGTTTTTATTTTTCCCTTTGTGATTAATAAATTCTTTGGGAAAGATACTCTGAGGCTATGGAAGTATACTATTTCTCCTTAAACTCTGCCCTCTAAATTTAGCACTTATTGGTGATCTTGCCTGTTATTTCTATTATTTTACGTTTTACCATTACAATTTAGCCTTGGAAGACACAGTGTCAATTCAATTCCAGTTACAGCCCCTCTCTGATTGTGAGATGAATTGTACTGGCTGGCCATCTTTAAAAATACAGTCTGCTACAGGAACTTTCAGTATTTTTTCCTTCTGCATTTACAGTTTCTTTATCACACACAAAAATGGAGTGGCGGGCTTCCCTCGTGGTGCAGTGGTTGAAAGTCCGCCTGCCGATGCAGGGGACACGGGTTCGTGCCCGGTCCGGGAAGATACCACATGCCGCGGAGCGGCTGGGCCCGTGAGCCATGGCCACTGAGCCTGCACGTCCGGAGCCTGTGCTCTTCAACGGGAGAGCCACAACAGTGAGAGGCCCGTGTACCACAAAAAAAAAAAAAAAAAAAAGGAGTGGCATAGTGTTTTCTTATACTTTCTTTTCTTAATTAATAAAATAGAATGAGGATATTTTCATATCAGTGAATACAGATGGCCGTGATGATTTATTTTGGGTGGGAAAATATACATAATATAAAATTTATCATTTTAAGTGTGTAATTCAGTGGCATTAAGTACATTCACAATGTTCATAGTCATTCATAAGCACCACTAGTATCCATTTTCAGAACTTTTTCATCATCTAAAACAGAAACTTTGTACCCTTTAAACAACACCTCATTCCCTTCAGCCCCTAATAACCACTCTAGAAACCACTATGCCACTGCCTATGAATTTGCAGATTCTAGATACTTCATATAAGTGGAATCATACAGTATTCGTCCTTTTGTATCTGGCTTATTTAACTTGGCATAATGTTTTCACGTTTCATCAGTGTTGTAACATACATCAGAATTTCACTCATTTTTAAGGCTCAATGATATTCCATTTTAAGTATATACTATGTTTTGTTCATCCATGGATCTTCCTATAGAAATTTAAGTTGTTTCCACCTTTGGGCTATTGCGAACAATGCTGCCATGAACACTGATGCACATGTATCTCTTCAAGTCTTTACTTTCAGTTCTTTTGGTTGTATACCCAGAAGTGTAATTGCTAGATCATATAGTAATTCTGTGTGTAACTTTTTGAGAAATGACTAAACTGTTTATCACAGTGACTGTATCACTTTGCTTTCCCTCCACCAATAAACAAGTGTTCCAATTTCTTCATGTCTTTACCAACATGTATAACTTTTCATTTTTTGGTAAGTCTTTCTAATGGGTGGGAAGTGGTATCTTATTGTAGTTATGATGTGCATTTCCCTAATGACAAGTGGTGTTTTCATGTACTTATTGGCCACTTGTATGTCTTCTTTGGAGAAATGTCTATTCAAGTCCTTTGCCCATTTTTTAATTCGGTTGTTGTTGTGATGGCGTTTAATGGTCGCATAGCTATTAGTTATTTAACCAGGAGTATATTTCTGGATATATACTGTAACACATTAAAAATGAGGCTTCTGTGGTGGACTCAGGCTCCATTCTGCACACACCCCAACTTGCGGCCTAGATCACACTCCAGTACTTTTGGGCTGTCTCTGCACAGGCAACTCCAGTCCTCTCCCTGGGTCTGTCCGCTGAAGCCAGAGTTTCAGCACCCAGCCCTTGCACGCACCAGCAGATGCACATCTCTGGCTGGAGAGTGCAGCAAGGTGGCCAGGACCATCTGTGCTGGTTTTGCCTGCTGCATCAGGCTGCTGAACTCGTCTCTGAGCCTCTGAAGCTCCCTATTTCTCCAAGCTGATCAGCTGTAAAGGGGGTTCCCAGGGTGAGGGAATCTTTCTTTTTCTTTAACAGCTCCCTCCCGGGGACACAGGTCCCATCCTGATTCTTTTTCTTTTGTCCTACCTGGTTACTTGGTGATCTTTCTTGCAGCTTTGGTTGTATGAGATCTGCCGGTGTTCAGTGGGTATTCTGTGAGAATTAGGTCACATGTAGATATATTTTTGGTGTATTTGTGAAAGGAGGTGAGCTTCATGTCCTTCTATTCCATATCTTATCTCTGCTCCAGGTTATATATATTTGAAAACACACCTCATTTTTCACACCTCTCATGTGCTTGTTGGCCATCTATATGTATGTCTTCTTTGGAAAAATGTCTATTCACATTCTCTGCCCATTTTTTAATCAGCATTTTTTTTCTGTTGAGTTGTAAGAGTCCTTTGTATATCTGACATATTAATCCCTTATTAGATATATGATTTGCAAATATTTTGCAAACATGTGAATGGCTATGACTTGGAATAAACAGTAAGACCTGAACTGCAAGCTCAAGTACTTAGTTTCTTCTGCTATAACAAATGTATCATCTGTATATCCTGAGATCAAGGGTAGAAAAGAGGGAACAGAAGAGAAATTTTCAAAAAGAGGCCAGATAAAGGAGCTAAAGGGGAGCTTAGCGTGCTGCCTTGGGGAAAGCCAGAGAGAGGGACCCTGTAAGCAGAATTGCCCAAAAGTCCCTTCAGAGTATAGCAAGCCCAGGAAGGAGGAGCAGGGATTAGGTGGTTAGATTTCTTTTTTGGGGAAGTGTGCAATGCAATCCACACCCAGCACCCTCCAGCCCAAGTGCGTTATCTCCTTCTATATTGCTCATTAATGCTTTGAAAGTGTCTCCTTCTGGATCCAATTTGACACGTGAACCAAGCCAAGGAGAGGCTGTATCACAGATTTCAAGAGCAGCATAAAGTGTGAAGTACTGAATGATTGGACATGAAACTATGAGAAATAGAAATAAAAAGAAAACTTCTCACTTGTGTTAATGTTAAAGCATTTGCTTCATGTTGCACTAGCCTCATTTTATAGATGGAACATAAAACTAACAATGTGTGTGTTTTGCGTTCGTGTCAGTTCCAGAGCACACACCTCTTGCTGCCAAATCCAGCTCCTCACTTGGTCTGCTTACATACAGCCCATTTCTTTCCCCAGGGAAGAGCATCTCTTACCTGGAGTAAGATGTGCACCTAATATCCACCTGGAACTTGTGGGCTAAATCTTCAGAGCCCTGTGAACATATAAGTTTGCAGAGTCTTATCATGGTCTAAGTCACAAAGACTGAGCTTTCAGGCAGCAGTACACTGGTGCAGAGATGTCACAGCCACCTGCTTGACTGTCCTATATGCTCAAATCCACTATTGTCTCCTAGATCAGAGCAGTCCCTTCATAAGCAGCAAAATGACTTGGAAACATTAAGCATTGGTGATACTCTTCTCAGTGATGCCATACTTTTCAAATTTAATGATGGAAGAGGGGGAGGATGATTACATTTCCTTTGCTTTGCACGTTGATGATCCGAACTCATTTTTTATTTAAAGCTCTCTCTTGGGCATCAAACAATTTACATGAACACAATTAAGTGATGAGTCATCCTGTCTTCTCTGTCTTAAAACAGTCTTGTTCTTGGCAGCTTGTAACTTAACCATGCAGTTTTCTGCCACATCTGAGGCTGATAGAAGCAGGAATTATGCAAGGTGGTGATGGTAGCAGTTCAAGGCTGCACAGGAATTGGAATCCAGTTGAAGCAAAGAATGTATCAGGTTTCAGGGGCCAGAGCAGACACAGAATAAACTTTGAGAAGTGGGTATGTCTGGATGAAGTTTGTGAGTAATATCTTACTTGTATCTCATTTGCCAGTTATACTTTGGAGTTACTCAGTTTTATTGTTATTTGTATATAAGGTTAAAAAATTTGAATCACTTTTTATTTGCACAATTAATTTCAGTCTATTCTATATGCCAAAAGCCATAACAATTTTTTTCATACATGGCTCTCTGGATTATGTAACTATCAGGCTTCTGTAAGACTTCATTTTCAATAATTCTAAAACCCAGCTGGATATTTTTGTACAACTAAAGGGAGGTGCAAGATGCCACCTTAATACTTTCAGAGATACCAGAAAAATATGATAGTCACATCCTTGATTCCTTGATGATGTCTTTTATCTTAACAGTAGTGCTCTGGAATCCTTTTTTTTTTTTGAAATTGCTTCAAAAATCACACATTTACTATTCTACACTTTCTGAATGTCAGGAGTCTGGGCATTGCTTAGCTGGATCCTTTGCTTCAGAGTGTCTCACAAGGTTGCAGTAAAACTGGTAGCCAAGTCTGGGTTCTCATCTAAAAGCTTGACCAAGGACAGATCTACTTTGAAACTCACTGGGTTGCTGGCAGAATTCAATACCTCAAGGGCTGTTAGACAAAGGGCCTTAGTTCCCACTGGCTGTTGGCTAGAGGCTTCCCAAAGTCTCTTGCCATGTGAACTTCTGCAGTATGAAAACTTGCTTCATCAAAGTGTAAAAGCCTAGTGGGCAATACAGAGATTCTGAGAGCACAATAGAAGCCACAGTCTTATGTAGGCTAAATATGGAAGTGGCATCACATCACCTTTGTCATGTTCTATTGGTTATAACAAGTTATTAGACTACATTTCGGGAAAGAAGATTATCCAAGAAGGTGAATAGCAGGATGTGGGAATAATTGAGGTGGAGCATTCTAGAGTCTATCTGCCACAACAATTATGCACTTACTATTTTAATTATGTGGTTCAGTTACTATCATAAAGTATTGATTTAAAGGTATGAAAAGAGAATTGTTGGCATAAAAACTGTTGTGTACTTTACGAAGACATGATAAACACACCTGCAAATTTTTTCACATGTCCAATTTCTTATTATACTTTAAAGAAATAGGAATTAGAACCATAGATGATCCATTATGTGATTTATGCAACAAAAACTATATAGAAGTTCCATCAGCCATACTAAAAAAGGTCATGTAAATGCATCAAAAACATGGGCAGCCCTAAATATTTTAAACAAATTAACTTTTGGAGTGGATATTAGAAAAAAAATATGGAACCCACATATTAAGTGTCAATTAGGAGAAATTACCTACCAAGATAAATGCTCCTTAGAGATTTAAAGGCATCTGTCAGTAAAATTGGATTAAAGGGCAACCTTACAAAATAAAATGAGTCTAAATTAATATAGATTATATTTACCTATAAAAGTATAACATCGGGCTTCCCTGGTGGCGCAGTGGTTGAGAGTCCACCTGCCAATGAAGGGGACATGGGTTCGTGCCCCGGTCCGGGAAGATCCCATATGCCGTGGAGCAGCTGGGCCTGTGAGCCATGGCTGCTGAGCCTGCGCGTCCAAAGCCTGTGCTCCACAACGGGAGAGGCCACAACGGTGAGAGGCCCGCGTACCGTAAAAAAAAAAAAAAGTATAACATCATAAAAATCAGAACAAGTAGTTTCTATATTCAGAAATCCAAATAAGAAATTATTTGGATTTGTTTTTGGTCCTAAGGTCCATAGAATTTAAATGTTCATAGCTTTTAAATATCTAGAGACAGCTTCATTTTATAACATTGCAATTATCATATTTCTGGGCTCTCTATATTTAATTTCAATTCTGTTCATAAACAGAATTGTTCCTGAGCTTATCTCTTCCTTGGTGAACCTTATCAAATTCAGCTAATAACAGCTTACCTTTTCAATATTCTTCCTTGAGACTCCCTCATACAGTGCTTTATGTTCATGAGGTACATTTTTGCTTTCACACTGTTACAAATATATTGATATTTTTCTAGCCTCCTGTTATAGTTTCCATACCACCTATTGTCCTTTCTCAGTGCTAATGCACTGCATTTTAAGTTTTCCTACAGCAGCACACAACTCTCAGTACTGATTTCTTTACTGGTTGATTATTATGACAATACTACTGCAGAACAAGCTACCCCAAATTTAAAACAGCATTATTATTATGTTCATGGGACTGTAAGTTGGCTGTAGCTTAGCTGATCTAGACTGGCCTCAGTGTTAGGCCGCTGCTTCAGTTCATGTCTACTCTGGGTGTGTCTGTTCAGAGACCTCAGCTGAAAGTACAAGAGTTACGTGGAACGTGGTCTTCTCATGGTGGATCATCAGATCACCAGAGAAGAAGTCCACATGTGCAAACCTATTACAACCCTTTACCTGTGTCATAACTAAACCAAGTCACATGGTGAAGCCCAGACTCAGTTGGCAGAGGGATGTATATTCTGCCAACACTGTGGCTGTGGCAATGGGGAGAAAGTGTGACTCTGTTACATGGTAGTAATGAAAGGGAAACTAAACCATTAACCTACCATTGTATTAGACCCAACTGGGTCAATCAAAGTCCTTTCCTTGGTAATAGAGACTGGAAAACTTGCTTTTGTATCATCTATACAGCTGAGCACAACCCATTCCACAATAAAATTTTGGCAAAGACAACCTAAAGAAAGAGAAGACTGAGGCTGCTTTTGTCTCTGAAACACCTTACATTACAATTTTTTAATCTTAAACTAGCTCAAGTGATACAGTATAACTTGAAACCAAATGTGCTCAACTAATATAGAAGGGCAGGGTGCTCTTGAGGCCAAAGTCATGAATCAGTTCTCCTAGAGACAAGTTTTCCAGCCCCAAGCAATAAGAGTTCAGACTACGTGCTCTCTTTGGTTTCCTTTACTTGTAAAAGTCAATGGAGGGAGCCTCTGAGTGACCCCATTGTCATAGGGAATTGGTATCTTCCACACAATAGCAAGTGAAGGCCACCCAAGGGTGAATGAATTATACCACCACTCCATTATTAGAAAAACAACTCAAAGTGCACACTCTACAGGCAGCATGAGTGACTAGTTAAGCATTCTCTGAGTCTTTTCTTTCTGGGACCAGTTCTAGCATGCCAACTTCAGGATTATTGAATTTTGCTTATGTATGTGAAAAAAAGCAAGAATAAGCAACAGAATGAACAGGGAACAAAAATAGTTTACTTAATAGATTTAAATGGGCTTTACAGGTTGCAATGATTTTATCTATAAAAACACTGCAGCTTGAGGTTGGGGTTGACTGAATCCTTTCATGATATACATCTTTACATGAAACTTTCTGCAGTCCTTCTTGTGCTATTGGGTTAGGAAGTCACTCACTGTGTAGTCATCACATTAAACCCAATAACTTAATGCAGTATATAGAGTAGACCCTAAAGTTGTCCTACCGTAAGTGAGGGTGGTTCTCTTTGGTTTTGGATCAGGCAGAGCACATTGTACACTTCCCAAACACTCTAGCCCCTGTGCAAAATCCATGAAGTCAGTGCCAGCTTAAGGGTACTTACTAATGAACCCGCCATGTGTATGTGTATATGTGCATGTGATGGGGTTGATGAAGTCTGCTATATACAGAATCCCAGCAGCCAAATTTTAGAATATGTCTTTTCTCTTGATATCTACTTTACAGACTTTTATTCCTACAAGGGACACTTCACTATTTACAGAAAATTTATTTTTCTAGGCTAAATGTCAGAAGACCAATCCTATTATATTTGCCCAAGCAATGGAGGCAGGGAGTTTCGTATAATATTATAGATCCTACTGATTGCATGATGATTGACTTTTCTCATCACAAAGACAGATTGAATGAACTCGATAGTGCCACAAAAATAATGAAACAGAAGTGCCGTAGAGTATTCCCTACCACAAAAAAAGTCAACATCTCATGGCTATTATACAACATTTCTTCTAGTATTTTCAGAATCTCCTGATTTAACGTTGAAAACACAACTGCTTTTCTTAGTTCATTCCATACTGAGTATAGGAATAGTGTCTTTAAAATTAGAAAGGTATAAGTTTAAATATAAGAGCACAACTTACTAGACTTGTCACTTTATTCTGTCTAAGCCTTGGTTTTATTATCTGTTAAAGAGGAGATAATAAGGCCTCCTTCTTAGACTTGTTGTAAGGATATTAATAGGACACTATGGGAAATTTTTTTTTAGCGGAGTGTCTGGCTCTAACAAATACTTCTTTCTGTGGTTACTACTCTATTATATTTTATTTAATTTGCAAAGTAACGTTGCATATGACTCTCACATTGTTGAAAATTAACTTGTATAGGTAGAAATTAAGGACATTACCTAATGGCATGTATCTTTCATTCATTCATATACAAATATTCACTAGACTAGGGTAGGTCTATTCCTCGTCAGGCTTTGAGTTGTTGAGCCATGTGTTTATAGGATTTTAAGTTAGAAAAGGTGTTAGAACTAGTTTATTTAGTCTAAACTTTCACTTTATAAATGAAGAAACAAAGACCTCAAAAGATACGGTGAATTTTTTTCAGGGGAATTAAGGTGGGTAGTGACAGCTATAAGTAGAATCTGTCAGACTACTGCAGCAAAGATACTCGATCTGTTGATGCCTCCCTATGTCCATGCAAATGTCCTGGGTAGTCTCCTTTCACTGTGGCTCCGGGTTTAGATATGTGGCTTCCTTTGGTCAATTTGACAAAGAAATCTGGCATATGTAGAGGCTCGAAAAAGGATTGTGTATTGGAAATTGAAGTACATGGAGTGATCCCTACTAAAAAAAAATGAGGCAGCATTTCGCTGTCTTATCCATCACTCCTTGATGGGTCTTGGGATCTTGCTACTTAGATATAAAGAGGTCCAGCTACTGGTAGATAAGAGACTCTGTGGGGAGAGACACCAGTCATCCCAGGTATTCCAGACATTCCACTCATCCTAGCCAAGGTCTCATCCAAAAACAACTAAGCCAGGACCCAAGAAGTAGGACAGCCTGCGGAGTGCAGCCCAAGCACGTTATCTCACACCAATATAAGAAGGTGTTTTTTAATGTCATTCTGTTCTGGGGAAGTTTGTTACAAAGCAAAATCTAATGGTTATAGAACTGACTTCAGTTTCTCTTGTGTTCTGCCATCTAACCTAGGGGCTGAAACTGAAGATGTTATGATTTTCTCTGAATTGACTTCCTACTAATTATTTTGCACTCACTTAAGTGGATTAACGATCTGATTTATTTTGTTCACATCTTCTTAGCTCCAGATTATGCACCTAAACTTTAAATTTTAAGTCTCATAAGCAAGAGGCAGGACAGGGGTGATTATGAGTTTATTTCAGACACTAGTACAAAGTAAACAAATCTATTGTCCCACAACTTCTAAAATAACAATTGTTTTGAACAGTTCACCACAAGTTCCAATGTGAAAATGAAAATATCCTCTCAGAACTCTCATACAGACTAGCATACAGGAACACCTAGCAGGAAACCAAAGGTATAACTTAGAAACAAGCCTGATTATATAAACACTAGTGAACAAATCTAGATCACCTGCACTGTCAAGACACAGGGTTTCTTCAAAGCAGAGAGAATAAAAAAGAAAGACAATTCATCTATTGTAGTTCCATGAGAAACATGCTGTGACTGCTATGATATTCCACCAGAGTATCTGCATCACATAGCTAGATGTGAAAACATCTGTTCTGCTGGATGTCCAGAACTAGAACCAACACTTTAACAGGACAGATTTCTAGACCTGCACTTGGGCATAATGATTGTGAATTGGATGTATAACAAGGCTACTTCAAAACTTAAGACTCCTTTACAGGCACCATGTTTTGGACCATGTACCATGCTGGCCAAGAGAATAATGGGAGGTGGACCATAGTCTCATTGACCCTGGTCTACTTGACCTTTCTGGATAGATGAGGCTGACTACACTCTAAAGATAATGATCTGAAAAATCTGAAAGAGAAATTAAGGAAACACTCCCATTTACTATGGCAATGAAAAGAATAAAATACCTAGGAATAAACCTACCTAAGGAGACAAAAGACCTGTATACAGAAAACTATAAGACACTGATGAAAGAAACTAAAGTTGATACAAACAGATGGAGAGATATACCATGTTCTTGGATTGGAAGATTAAACATTGTGAAAATGACTATACTACCCCAAACAATCTACAGATTCAATGCAATCCCTATCAAACTACCAATGGTATTTTTCACAGAACTAGAGCAAAAAATTTCACAATTTGTATGGAAACACAAAAGACCCCGAATAGCCAAAGCAATCTTGAGAAAGAAAAACACAGCTGGAGGAATCAGTCTCTCTGACTTCAGACTATACTACAAAGCTACAGTAATCAAGACAGTATGGTACTGGCACAAAAACAGAAATATAGATCAATGGAACAGGATAGAAAGCCCAGAGATAAACCCACACACATATGGTCACCTTATCTTTGATAAAGGAGGCAAGACTATACAATGGAGAAAAGAGTCTCTTCAATAACTGGTGCTGGGAAAACTGGACAGCTACATGTAAAAGAATGAAATTAGAACCCTCCCTAACACCATACACAAAAATAAACTCAAAATGGATTAAAGACCTAAGTGTAAGGCCAGACACCATCAAACTCTTAGAGGAAAACATAGGCAGAACACTCTATGACATAAATCACAGCAAGATCCTTTTTGACCCACCTCCTAGAGAAAGGGAAATAAAAACAAAAATAAACAAATGGGACCTAATGAAACTTAAAAGCTTTTGCACAGCAAAGGAAACCATAAACAAGATGGAAAGACAACCAACGGAATGGGAGAATATATTTGCAAATGAAGCAACTGACAAAGGATTAATCTCCAAAATACACAAGCAGCTCGTGCAGCTCAATACCAAAAAAACAAACAACCCAATCCAAAAATGGGCAAAAGACCTAAACAGACATTTCTCCAAAGAAGATATACAGATTGCCAACAAACACATGAAAGGATTCTCAACATCACTAATCATTAGAGAAATGCAAATCAAAACTACAATGAGGTTTCACCTCACACCAGTCAGAATGGCCATTATCAAAAAATCTACAAACAATAAATGCTGGAGAGGATGTGGAGAAAAGGGAACCCTCTTGCACTGTTGGTGGGAATAGAAATTGATACAGCCAACAGAGAACAATATGGAAATTCCTTTAAAAAGTAAAAATAGAACTACCATATGACCCAGCATACCCTGAGAAATCCATGATTCAAAAACAGTCATGTACCACAATGCTCACTGAAGCTCTATTTACAATAGCCAGGACATGGAATCAACCTAAGTGTCCGTCAACAGATGAATGGATAAAGCAGATGTGGCACATATACACAATGGAATATTACTCAACCATAAAAAGAAACGAAACTGAGTTATTTGTAGGTGGATGGACCTAGAGACTGTCATACAGAGTAAAGTCAGAAAGAGAAAAACAAATACTGTACGCTAACACATATATATGGAATATATTTTAAAAAATGGTTCTGAAGAACCTAGGGGCAGGCCAGGAATAAAGACACAGATGCAGAGAATGGACATGATGACACAGGGAGAGGGAAGGGTAAGCTGGAACGAAGTGAGAGAGTGGCATGGACATATATACACTATCAAATGTAAAATAGATAGCAAGTGGGAAGCAGCCGCATAGCACAGGGAGATCAGCTCGGTGCCTTGTGTCCGCAAGAGGGAGGAGATATGGGGATATATATATATGTATAGCTGATTCACTTTGTTATACAGCAGAAACTGACACACCACTGTAAAGCAATTATACTCCAATAAAGATGCTAAAAATAAATTAATTAATTAATTAATAAAATGATCACCTGAAGTATCAAAACTTCATTACCATCTGAGTAAAATGGACAGTGAATTCAAGGGGTATCCAGGTGAAGGGACTACTCTTTGTTGGAGGAATGATGGAAGTCTTCATGAATTGGTTCCGTTAGCCCATTCTCACTGAAACTCCCTTGGTGAACCCTCCTATTTGCCCATTTGGTCTTGGCAATTCAGTTTGGGGTGTATGTGCTTTAGCTACTGCTGAGCTTCATACCTCAACTTTGGGCATTAGAAATGTTGCAACTGTAAGCTTCTGTTTTCAGATCTACCATTCTGAGTGTTCAAATATCTGCCCTAGAAGCTCTTCCTCAACTCAACCTTAGCATGATGATAATAGCTATGCTCCTACTTCCATACATGTTAAGCCCTATTGTCTTCCTCTTGGGGACCTTATCACTCTTCATTCATTCCCACTTCTCCAAATTTTAAGGTGCATTTATCCTAATAATACCTCTACTGCAGTTATGTTTTCCTCCCCACACTAGCATTGCTTATTTTTACATAAACCAGTGGAATTTCTATTGATCTTTTCCTTTTACTCATAACTTTGAATAAAACAACTTCTGAATGATAAACGATTTTTGTGTATCTATGAAATACCAGAGAATCTCTTTACTCTTGTAAAGCACTTGTCAACCTGAATTTAAATATCACAGTTATCTATCCACTACAAAGATAAAAGTATTCTGAGATCCTCTTAAATTTCCCAAGATATATGTTGTGGCTCTTATCCTTAAATAGTATTGTAAGCATTATTTAATAGTGCAGTGACTGCTGTGGGGGAAACATATATAAAATGAGGAAAACAGATGGAAAGAATGTTGAGAAGTTAAATGGTTATGTGGGCTTATTTTAGCTGTGTGGTGGGAAGCACGTGTATTTGCTTTTTAGAGCATGACTGTGATGACTCAAGCAGGCGGCAAACTAATTTACTTTTGGGAAAGACTTTGTTTACTCATTTCAAAACCAGTGGTTATTAAAGGTTCTATTCAGCTATTCCCAGATGTGTCACACCTTGCTATAAATAACCACTTTTTATTATAAGCTATAAGATGCATACTTATTCAACAAAAGAATGCAGGGCTCCATAATGCAACAGGCACTGAGCTGGCACTAATGGTATAACAATGAACAAAAGAGACAAGGACTCTGGCTTCATGGAGCTTACATTTTAGTAAGGGACACATTCATATATTTTCCAGTGTGACTATACTTAATTATACCTATTTTACAGGAAAAGGGCTGTGTCATATGGGAACTCACAACAAAATAAGGGAACCCAATCTGATGGTGATTTTCCTGAGAATATGAAAATTAAGCAATTCTCCCAAAAGTAAGTAGAAGAGATAAGAGGATGAAGGAGGGCAGGGGAGTAGTCAGTAAAACCCGAGACAACTGTAGCACATGGGATCCCTGAAGCAGGAGGAGACATGGAACATTTGACGAAGTCCACACTGGGCCAGTGTGGCCAGAAGGCAGGTTAGAATTGTCAGAGGTGAGTCTGGAGAGACAGACAAGGGCCAGATCACGCAGTGTTCTCTTCATCAAATTGACAAATTTGAGTTTTAGCCCAAAAGCAATGTGGCCCAGTGGATTTGAACTTTCTGGGGTCTGGAAACTTCAGCACATTATATATATATATATATATATATAATATAGCAAGACTTAACTTTGAATTAAAGCATGCCTAAATTTGGCTTGCATGAATAATACTGAGAATTTCTCTCCTTTTTAGATGTCTTTCCCAAAGGTACCCTAAATTTTTATCTGATACTTTTATCTTTATACAGTCCATCGAGAGAAAATGTTCTTGACCACTGGGATAAGCAGGGAAAGAAAAAAAAAAAAGAAAAAACAATGGCTCCATAGAGTTGTCTTGTCTTCTGTATGTCTGCTCTCTTATTACTACTTTCTCAAATGCACTGCTTTGAGGGTGAGGACTCAAAGTTCAAAGAAGATAATCATGGAAATGTGATGAAAGAGGTGGAGATAAGAGGGTCTCAGTGATAAAGTAACAGTTTTATTAAAGCCTGGAAGAGAGTTAAATTGTTTTCTCCACTCCCACCCCAAATGCTCCCACAGCTGATGTTTGCCATGTTATGCCTGTTAACCTGGATAGAAACGGGTTTTTAAATGGATTAAATATTAATTTGAGGTTAACAATATGAAAATTAAACACACCCCTAGATGTTCCTAAAGTCAGCATCTTGAGGATCATTTCAGCTAAGAGAGTGCCATCAATTAGGGATAGCATTTTCCATTGATTCCAGGGGTGGTGTTGCTTTCTAAGATTCACTTGGAGGAATGATTTTTCTCTCCAACCAGTCTTTTCTTTTGATGTAAACTGACTTTGCCCACCTCTTTTCTTCCCTGGCAGGTGTTCTATCAGTGCTGCTTCCCCCCACCCTATCCCACAATGCCCTCATCCTATCCACCTGACAAGTACTTTCTTTTCTTTTTGACTCCCATTGATTTCTTTATGGAGGTGAAATTGTGCAGAAGAAATTTTCCCCAAAATTGAGCCCGGGTATATTATATCAAGAAGAACTTCCTAACATTCAGTTCTATTATATGCCAGAACAAGTTCCCAGGAGCAATTGTAAAAGGCCAATAAAATGAGTTATTTAAAACTCAACTGGACAAAGTTATGGTGGATGTGTTGTCAGGAATTCCCTAGTTTTAGCCACAAGAGAATTCAAAAGACAAAGAGATCATAAAAATATTTTTTTCTCTTCAGTTCAGTTTTTCTCTAAGCTGAATTCTGTAATTTCTGTTGAAATCAATAACATTAATAGACAGCAAGAGTCTCTGCTTTTCTGATGTCAAGTTTATCAAGAACTGGAAGGAAAGAAGGATGGGGATACTAAGGGAAATCATTCACTAGAAAGAAGTGACGTGATCTCATGAATGACTACCTGAACGCAGTGTTTGGGAACTCGTATCCTAATTCTAGTTCTCTTTCTGATTGTGTGATCAAAGAAAAAAGTTGTGTGGAAACAGACAGTTAAGTCCTGCTAACATCTTCTAATAAACTCCTCTAATTATGTATCACTTCCTGCACTGTTCATGTATTTTGTCAACCAAAAAGTATAAATAACCTTAAACTAGTATCTGTTTTGCCATTAAACGTTTAAGATGATTTTTCTCCGATACATTTACTAGTGCTAACTACTACTATTACTACTACTACTGTAAGACTTTGATTATGATTATGGTACATACCAGCCTTGAAGAACATTCCAGAAAACTTCCCTAACCCAAAGATGTATAATATATACTCTGAACCTTTAATAAAAATCCCACTGTGGTTCAATTAATCAATAGTGTAATTAAATGGAACTCTTCATTGGTGGAGCAGTTTGACAGGCACCCTCTCATTTAACCCTCTGGACAACCCTGTGTGGTGGGTTTTATTACCAGTTTTATTGACAATGAATAAAACTAATGTTCAGAGAGAGGAATGGTTTGATCAGAGAGAGAGTTAAGTCCAAACTCAAACCCAGCTTGGATTCCAAAGCCCTTCTGCATATCTGCCCTTCTCAAACATTTTGGGGGCTTCATCATCTAAAAAATATTCAGATGACAAATTGTATATGTTAATTACACTTTCTTTCTTCCACTTCCTCCTCTCTACATTCTGTTCCAGAACAACACACATAAATATATACAGTATTTTAATCAATGGCTCCGAGAAAGGAGGCTTATTTTCAAGTATTTTATTTTTCATTCACAAAGAAATAATCATGTAAATTCCTTTGAACTGTGTGCCTTTTGGTTGAAGTAATTAACCCTTCTCCTTATTACCCCAGAACTTAAATTATTCTGTCTGATCACTCTGCAGGACTCTCCGACCCCTACTTTTCTTAAACAATTCCATTCACCCACCAGGTCAGAGACCATCACATGTTTCACTGTGATTTGAGAAAAGAGTATGTAAGTGAAGAAACAACTAATAATTTTGGTTAGTTTCAAAGGTAGAGATCGTAATATGTATTTTCACTAAGTGTGAGCAAGACACATTTGCATCTGGCTGGTATTCATTGCTTATGTCAGGGAATCATCAAAAACTTTCAATCCTGACCTTAAAAATGAGAAAGAGTGGGCTTCCCTGGTGGCGCAGTGGTTGAGAGTCCGCCTGCCTATGAAGGGGACACGGGTTCGTGCCCCGGTCTGGGAAGATCCCATGTGCTGCGGAGCGGCTAGGCCCATGAGCCATGGCCGCTGAGCCTGAGCGTCTGGAGCCTGTGCTCCGCAATGGGAGAGGCCACAACAGTGAGAGGTCCGCATACCGCAAAAAAAAAAAAAAAAAAAAAAATGGGAAAGAGTAAATTAAATAAACTGGTGAAAAAAGAAATAATGCTTTGATTAATGGGAATACAGATGAAAAGAAAAAGTTACCTCAATAAAGATCATAGTAAGAAGTTTTCTTCATTGTCAGGATGAACTAGTTCTACATACACAATAATGTAAATGAATGTCACAAATATTATATTTAATAAAAGAGGACAGGCATAGAGTACATACTGTACAGTTCTATAGATGATCTTCAAGAAGAAATAATTTAAGGTGATTGAAGTCAGAATAGAAGATACCCCTGGGGAAACACTGGCTGGGAAAGAGCCCAAGAGGGTTTTATTGGATACTAGAAGTAATCTATATCTTGTAGGTGCTTACACAGGTATATGCATGTAATAATTTATTGAGTTTTATACCTAAGATTTATGCACCTTACTCAATGTATTGTATAGTTCAAATATGAGTGAAGGGATAGATCACGAAAGGTCTTTTCATTTATGTGTAGGACTTTGTCCTATAGAAAATGGAAATCACCAATATGTATATTAATCAAGTAATTGGTTAAATTTGCATTTTGAAGACTCCTTTTTGGATCTCTGGATCATCGCCTGGGAGAGTAGAGAAGCTGGAGTCAGATACCTAGTCCAGAGGCTATTTAAATAGGCCAAGTGAGAAGTGATGAGACCAGAGAAATAGAGAAAGGAGGAGATGATTATTAATAGTAACTAATTAATACTTGGCTTTGGAAAACAGTAAAAGAAAAGTTAAGGGCTATTTTCGAGGACTTTGCGATCATCTTAACTGAGATAATTCAAACGAGATGATCCAATAACTCATCACATTTAAAGATAAGCTAATTGTCTTCCTCCTATATTTCCTGTGAAATGTGCAAATATGAGTGTGATTCACCAGGGAGATGTCTTGGTTGGTGAGGTAAGCTTGTGAGTCATTAGCACAAACATATTTTAAGTCATTGTCATATTAAAGATTGTCCAGACGTATTGTTTAGCTAGAGAAAGAGGATTAGGAATGAGAATTTGTAGAGAAAAAAAAAAAGGATGGGCAAAGAAGTAGAAAATGAGGAAGCAAAACAGAGGAAAAATTAGAAAAACAGAAGATTCAGATGGTGACAGAAGTCAAGGAAAAGGAGATTCGAAGATTAAATGGTCAGTGATATTTGGTATTAAATTTACATAGTTTGAGTAATATACGGACTTTACCTTTTCCACTGAATTTGGGTATTAGTGGTTATCAGTGATTCTTGCAAGTGAAGAGAAGCTAAATTGGTAATGTGCGTAGAGATGGTGAAAGGTTTATAATGAACCATGGGAGTATATGGAGGTGAGACACAGGAATAGCAAAAATGACTTGAAATAACTTTGAAAATTTTAAAAAATTGAGGTTTAAAACTAGATTCATGAGGTTTTCAATTAATGCTTCTTTTATAATATTAGATAGACTTGTGGAACTATACTTGAGTCTAAACTGTAGTTGAAAGAAAAAAATAAAAAGAGAAGATGGAAGAGCATGGGATTCAATGTGTTGGTGGAACAATTAGTTTTGGACAGAAGTGTAGCCTTCTATGCCTTTGACGTTGTAGACAGAGATAGATTGCAAACAGAGACAGAGGAGACAGCATGTTTTAAATTGTTCAAGAAGGAGGAGGTGAGGGTGTAAGTCTAAGATATAGAGAAAGTAGAGCAGGTTTAGAACAGACACTGAGTAGAATGTCAGAGAGATTACAGGAATGCTCTCCACCTTTTACCTTTCTCAGCATTTCAATACCTGGCTTGAAATACTGAGACATGGTAGTAGATAATCATTCAAATTTAAAAAGCAATTGTAATATAATGAGAATAAAATGCTACAACCGTCTAAAAAAACATACTGACCGTTCACCGACCTGAATTCCAAGTAACTGCAGAACCGGATGTTAACCAATCCCCCTCAGTCAATGGCAGCCCTACTTCAGTATCCCTGCTTCAGACAAGACAGGACTAGGGTGAGGTGAGTGAGGCACTCAACTCAGACACACAATTTAAGGAGATACCAAATAACTCAGTAATCAGGATAACGGCATGCCTCATTTTACTGTGCTTTGCTTTACTGCACGTTACCAATATTGTGTTTTTTAAAATAAATTGAAGGTTTATGGCAACCCTGTCTCGAGTAATTCTATCAGTGCCGTATTTTTCAACAGCGTTTGCTCTCTTTGTGCCTCTGTGTCACATTTTGGTAATTCACACAATATTTCAAACTCAATACTATATTTTTATGGTGATCTGTGATCAGTGATCTTTGATGTTAGTATTGCAAAGAGATTACAACTCCCTGAGGCTTAGATAATGGTTAGCATTTTTTAGCAATAAGGTATTTTTTAATTAAGGTATGTACGCTGGTTTTTAGACAATGCTATTGCACACTGTATAGACTACAGTATAGTGTAAACATAACTTTTATATCCACTGGGAAGCCAGAAAATCTGTGTGACTCACTTTATTGTGATATTTCTTTTATCATGGTGATGTGGAACCAAACCAATTACTATCTCGAAGTGTGCCTACATTATAAAGCAATATCTTTAAAAAATCAAAATTACTGCAAAAAAGTCATACTGAACAAAATACAATTTTAATGAAAGATAGGCTGCAGCCCTAGATCTCATGACCCTGTCTCACTCTCTTCACCCTAATTTCTACCCTGCTTATGAAAGTCAGCCAGTCTCTAAACCAGCCTTCCATCACTGTGCCTCTAAATGTCAGGCAATCCCTGAACCCATGCGTCCCCAAAATACTATATAAAGTTGGTTCCCTGCTTTGTTCTAAATGACTGAGTTCTGCAACCAAAGTTGTCCTTTGCTTAGCAAATAGAGCAAAAAATAGAGCTTTGTTTCAGACATATTTGCTGATCTTTTTCCTCAGTCCAAGAAAAGCAGCAGGACATCTGTATTTTCTGTGTTGGACAAGGGTTCCTCCCAATCTTGCCGTTAACATATTCTGGACTTGGCTAAAATTGTCCTCTCTGAGTATCTATTTTTGCCCCCATTAAGCATACTCTTGGATTTGTAATTAAAAAGATTCTTTTGGATACCTTTAATGGAGGAGGTTATTGCAAGGAGTCACAGAAATAAACTTGTGGTTGCTGTGGTCATGGCCTTTTAACTGTGAGGGATAACAGCAAGCCTTGGAAAACGCCCAGAGAAATAGTTTGGCTTCTTTCATGATGAAGCCAAAGCACTGGTTACTTTCTTTTATTCTTTAATATTGAAGACATAAAAAATTAAAGGTAGGAATTTCTTTGACAGTTATCTCTCATAAAAGAGGAAGTTAATCTTTGAGAGCTTATAAATTATGTCTGATTATGACACACTCGGGTATTTTTCTGAGTTTTTTTCTATTGAAGTATAGTTGATTTACAACGTTGAGTTAGTTTCAGGCACACACCAAAGTGACTCAGATATATATATATATATATATATATATATATATATATATATATATATACACATTTCTTTTTTTTTGGATTCTTAGATTCTTTTCTCTTGTAGGTTATTACAAAATGTTGTGTACAGTTCTAAATTAGGAGGTTTATTACTCTTTACTGATTTGCTTCATGAATAAGGGAAAAGGTAAACCAATAATCTGTCCATCCAGTGTCCAATGCTAATAGTATTTGACTTCTGGTTCTGCCACATCCTCTAAACTCCAGGCTTTGGCTGCATGACTCTTAGATCCCTGATATTCTTTCCCAGAATAAAGTAATGGAATTCAGAAAATGCCACTCAGAACTGTTTGTGTCTATATTCTGTAAACTGACTGGTTAATAGAAGAATTGTGGAATAGCCACAAGAGAACCAGGATTGCAATTAAGTCACCTTGAGGTCTCAGTTTCCTACTTGCTTTGTGACTTTGGGCAAAGCATGTCACCTCATGAATATTATTTTTCTCCTCTATAAAAGGAATCGTTTGATTAAAAGGTCTCAAGGATATCTTCAAGATAAAAAATATCTGAATCTATGGTTGTATACATGTCAGTAAATTTAATTTTCCTCAAAATAGTTTTGCTAATGGAAGCTTGGCACCTTAAATATGGCCGGGTCATTCTTGAGGATGTGCTCTGACTATTCCAGTATCACTACTACTGTGACATGACAGCTACTTAACAACCCTATTAATGTGTCATTGATTTATTTGTGTGTACACAGTCAGCAAATCTTAGATGCCTGGGATCAAGGGAAGAGCATGGTACTTATGTCATGTAAGCTCTCTTTGCCTCAATTTCCATAACAATAAAATTAAGATAGTTATACCTACTCCTATGATTGTCATGAGGATGACATAATATGTGTGAAGAATTGAGCACAGTGCCTGTACTATACTGGTACCCATGACAGTCTAGGGTTTTTTTTTTCTTCTTGCCTTAATAGTGAAGCTGGCCAGGTCTTATAAGATCAATAATTATCCAGTTCTCAAATAAAACACTTGTCAAAACTTAGGCTGAATGAATATCTCTTCCTCCCGAGTTCTTTGCCTCAGGATTCAAAAATATAAAAGCATTGGAAAACATTAATGACATTCCTCCCTCTACATGCATAGATAGTAAAATAAATTACTTTTAATGTTTTCCAGGAAAAACAACAAATTACATTTGAAAAGTATATGTTTAGGATGATAGAATCCAGAATTTTTGATGCAACATTATAAATACTGTCATTTGACAGTTATTAGTTTACAGATTTTTATAATTATGGTTATTACAACAATTTATATTTCTTAAATATCATCCAGTGATTCTCCATTATGTCAACATCCTAATACGTATTGCATTGGGATACATATTTATATAGTCTTTATTATAAATACACATATACATTTACAGAAAACTGAAAGACATGTGTCAGGACCTTAGATGTTAAGTCTTTCAGTCACCATGTGTTATATAATCTTGAAAGTGACAAAACCCAGGGTGTGTGACTAACACTCCTGATATTACAGCCACCTGAGTCTCCTGTAAGAGCCCACATTAACCCTGGTTCATGATGAGAAAGCATTTCCCTGTAGCCCTTCTTGTTAGACATCCGTATTCTTGACCCTGGGCATTAACCAATGAGTAGCTAATTTTTTTTTTTTTTCTTCAGTACGCGGGCCTCTCACTGTTGTGGCCTCTTCCATTGCAGAGCACAGGCTCCGGACGCACAGGCTCTGGACGCACAGGCTTAGTGGCCACGGCTCACGGGCCCAGCCACTCTGCGGCATGTGGGATCCTCCCGGACCGGGGTGCGAACCCGTGTCCCCTGCATTGGCAGGCGGACTCTCAACCACTGTGCCACCAGGGAAGCCCAGTAGCTAATTTTTAACAGGTCGGGGTGTCAAGTCTGGCAGAAGTATTTCCTCAAAGGCCCCATCACCACTTTCATATTTAATTTGAATTTCTTTGGGTCAAATGTTTAACTGCTCTTGATATTCTCCAGAGCAGTTATATTCAATCTCAATCTGCATAATAGATTGTAGGGAGGGCAAGTCATTTTCTGTCTCAATTTGGTCAAGCTAGCAAAAGTAACCTGTTGCTTTGATAGCTATGGGCAAGTACCCCTACCCATTTTGATTTTATACCATCATCAATAACATAAAGGAATTAGACTAATTCCCTTTTGCCATTACATCATCTTCTGATATTTTATAACTCCAAGTATTTTTAAGTAACTCTTAAGTACCAGGTTCCAAGGGTTTCTAATGGAAGTAAATGCCACTGTTCAAAGAAGTAATTAAGATTCTCCTATTCAGTGCATATGTGAAGGTACTGAGGTCATGGTTCAGTCAACCAGGGGAGAATGGGAAGGTGGAAGTAATTGTCCTGGTTTATGTATCTTCTTGCCCTGAAAGCACAAACTAGGAAGTACTTAGGCATGCCTGTGCTGTCCACACAAATAGATACTTCTGTTTCCTTAATGAAGGTATATAGGGACAGTGAAGAAGCTGTCGACTTGAGTATGAATTAGGGGGAGCTAAAATCTCCTCCCAAACCAAAATATCTTCACCACTTACTGACCATCTCTTTGATACAACAAATATTTAGTGAACAGCCATTTTGGCCAGACATTCTGCCTGGTGCAGAGCATTTGAGAACAAATGAGATACAACTACTGCTCTCCAAGAGTTCAAAATCTGAGACAGCAACTATTCCTGCAGGAAGGAAAATTGGCTCCTGGAAAAGTTAAGGCATTAAGTGTGGTATGTTGAAAAGGCCTGAGTTCAAATTATCCCTTGTATCTGTATGAGTTGAGAACAATTACTTAACTCTCTGACCCTCGGTTTCCTTAACTGTACACATGGCTACTAATAATGTATTTCTTTCAAAGACCTTAGTGGGGAGCAGGGCAATGAGAGGAAAGAGCTTCAGAGAGTTACATGATTAGAGCAGCTGTGGGTAGGAGATTCCGGGACCCAGGCAAAGATATGGTTTAGGTATAAAACAATTTAGCATTCAAGGCTGAACAGGGACTTATTTAGAGTGATTCAGAATATACTGAGTCATCAAAAGTGTGACTAAGGACAACCTAAGGTATCACTGCAGGGTTCTTGGTAGGCTCTTCAGAACTCATGTCAACTATAGAACTTCTGAGATACTAAGTGAGTTAAGCATGGATCTCAGTTACTCAGTCATAGCCTCAGGTTTTTATTCTTGATGTTTCATGTTGCTTTGATATGATATAGTACCTGGGAATGAGGCCAAGGCAACAGACTGGGAGTCAATATCTTCATTTAAAATTTTGCAGCAACATGGGTGGGCCTAGAGTTTGTGCTACTGAGTGAAGTAAGTCTGATAGAGAAAGGCAAATATCATATGATATTGCTTGTATGTTGAATCTAAAAAAATGGTACAAATGAACTTATTTACAAAACACAAATAGAGTCACAAATGTAGAAAACAAACTTATTATTACCAGGGGCAAAAGGGGTGGGAATAAATTGGGAGATTGGGATTGACATATACACACTACTGTATATAGAATAGATAGCTAACAAAGACCTACTGTATAGCACAGGGAACTCTACTCAATACTCTATAATCACCTATATGGGAAAAGAATCTAAAAGAGCGGCTCTATGTATATGTATAACTGATTTACTTTGACGTACACCTGAAACTAACACAACATTGTAAATCAACTATACTCCAATAAAAATTTTAAAATAAAATAAAATAAAATACAATTTTGTGAACCTTGGGATACATTTGGGAGGAGAGAGAGGGAGAAGGGAACAGGTTAGTTGACTGTAAAAGCCACTGTATTTCAAGAGAACATGGAAGTCTTAGGAATTCATTCTGGGGCTAATAATTACAACCTGGGAATCTAAGGGAGAGGGAAAGTTCTCAAAAAGTCCCCTGGAGGAAAGACAACACTTCATCATCTGATAACATGGCAGGGATGTAACTTCTTGAGAGAATATAAGACATGACTTTCCAGTTAACTTTGGACTCCTCACTCTGGCTGTTTAGCTGCTGCACCATCTGGCCTTGGGAGCCCACACACCTCATGCCCACACAGAGGATAAAATGGAGATACAGGGATGAAGAAAGAGGCAAATTTGTTCAGCTTGAAATAGTTGGCATCTATTTTTATCATTTTAATTCTTGTTTTGAAGCCTGGCTGCCTTGGATGCTCCTTGACGTCCCTGTAGAGATAGCTGGGCTGAGGAAAGCCAGTGCTTGCTAACCAGTGAGCTTTACTGCAGGTTGTTCTTGAATACCTGGGGCCTTCCTGGTGACCAGAGGGCACCACAGTTTCCCCTCTAGAACATGGCTTTGCTCCAGGCACAGACAAAGCCAGCTTGGGGTGCTCTTGGTCAAGAGTGTTATGGGCCCTCTGGCCTTTTAAACCTGGTCCTGAGGGAAACAAGAGCAGATACACACCCTCCTCACCCTGGAGGAAAATTCACCTCCACCCAGGTCATCCTTACACCCTCTCCTCGTAGGAAAAGGCTGGTCAAGGCTGCTGGGTCAGCCTTGACCTCACACACAGACAGAACCTGTGCTCAATCTGGCCCTGTCAAGGGAACTAGTGTCTCACCACTCTTCTTGTTCTGTTGTTTATGTCTCTAAAATAACAGAATGACTTGTTATCTCTCTCTCTCTCTCTCTCACACACACACACACACACACACACACACACAGAGAGCTTAGTCGCATTGTACAAAGTTGTAACAAAGAAAAAACATTCCATGACTTTAGAGCATTTCCATGAAGGTCAATTATTTAAGTTATTTTGACATTATTAACTATGCTAATAAAAGCTATTAAAAACTGCATTTGCAAGTGATCAGGTGCATGCTTGAGTAAAACTACTACTTAGGGTTAGGTGCCACCTAGTAATGGTTATGCAGATGTGGGTGGACCTACACTGTTACACTTTTAAATCCCCTTTTGTTTGCTGCCCAAATCTAAATAAATACTTTTGTTAGTAGATAATTGTTCTTTTACTAAGAGATACTCCTTACCTACAGGAATGTATTTTGGGAACTTATTTTACACAGCAATTTTTTATCCATTGAAACTAACCCTTATTGTTTAGATATTTTAAACAGTATTTTTTCGTAATTTATGTTTTAAGAATCATGCCCAATTTTATTATTTCACAAGAAGGAAGCAAAGGATAAAAGTAAATTTAACACTTCCTGGCTATTGATTACCGGCAAGCTGCTGGCCACCTGCTAGACAATCTCTACGCAAATGATGCTCCTTATTCACCAGAGTACAGAATTTTAAAGACAGTTACAATATGAACATGAACATGCGTATAAGCTGTTACACATAATAACAAAAGCTGGTTCTGTCAACTCCAGTCTCATCAGAAAATTCCATCAGAAATAGCTAAATTTTCCCTTGGTGGATCATGCCTTCTCCACTCTTGGCCCACATGTTTTGGTCAAAAGGGACCTAACTCACAAATTTAGGAATAGATATTGAATAACATATAACTTGCTTCTTGAAGTGTGGCAGTGAACCACATCATGAGTATCACTTGGAAACCTATTACAAATGTAGTGATACACACACACACACACACACATACACACATACAATGGAAAATTACTCAGCCACAAAAAAAGGGTGAAATGATGCCATTTGCAGTAACATGGATGGACCTAGAGATTACCATACTAAGTGAAGTAAGCCAGACAGAGAAAGGCATATATCACATGATTTCACCTATATGTGGAATCTAAAAAATGATACAAATGAACTTATTCATGAAATAGAAATAGACTCACAGGCATAGAAAAGAAAAAAGAAAAGAAATGTAGTGTCTTGAACTGCGGCGCATCGGGGCCACAGCTCCAACACAAAGGGCAGGCATTCCCAAAACAATGTGCTAACCTGACTCTGGCCGGTGGGCCCGGCCTGCCGCAGGCGTCCGGGGTCTTTCAGTGTGGTCATCTGTGGCGTCCGTCTCCTGGGACCCCAGCGCTCGGTGGCAGGAAGAGAGGGGAGTCTAGGAGAGAGGAGGGCACGGGCCAGCTCCGAAACTCCTTCAGACGAGGTTAGTCCCGTGGCCAGTAGCACGAGCTGACTGGGGACAGAGGGGCACAGGCTAGCGGTGGGTGGAGGCCCCGCCCCTGACCCCAGGGGCCCCGCCCCTGACCCCAGCCTCTCCAGGGCCCAGAGCCCTCAGCCGCGGCACTGGGCTCCTGAAGGTCTGGCCCATCCTCTCTCCTGGCCTTCCCTGGGCGCCCTCCCTGCTTGGACTCGCAGCCTGCACTGTGGGGAGAGTCGTGCCCCGCCCTGGGCGCGGTGTCGTCCGTGCTGGTGCCCAGATGGCCTGGACGCACCTCAAGTTGCCAAAGAAGCGCTCGGCACAGCGCGAGCCTCAGGCTGCAGGCGCTCTGCCACCTCCCCGACCCAGCGCGCAGGCGCCAGGTGGCCTCCAGGGCGCAGCCAAGCACACGGGGCCCGGCTTGCGAGGGGCCTGAAGCCGCGGGCACCTGAGGACTGGCCCTCCGTGAACCCGCTAAGGCCCAGCCGGCACCGTTCTCAAGGAGTGAGTCACTGAGAACCGGCCTGAGCCGGTGGCTCTCTTCTTGGTCGGGCTCCTCCCCAATCTTCAGCCTGAGGCCCCGGGCTTCTCCCGAAAGATGCTTCCTGACCCGGAGAGCTCCTGAAATTCCTCTGCCCGGCTTCTGTATATACTCAACTTATATTTAAAGTTTTTGTATGTTCTGGGCCCGTTGACTGCTCCTCCGGTTTGAGCACTTCGGTTCTGTACCGTCTCTGTGGGGCGCTGAAGCGTTTTGGACCATGACGACTTGGTATTTTTGTAACCGATTCCAACAAAGACTCTTACCACAGTTCTTGGTGGTCTTCTGCAAACTCCGAACGCCTTTTGAAACCAAATGAACCGACGGTGAGCAGGCTTCAAGGAAGGCTACTCATGAGACCACAAGCAGATGTGCTGGTAAAGTGCTGGAATGTTCCACCCTTTTAAATTCCTAAACGGTAAATATCACTCCGTGACTTTTATTTAAATTATTTAAATATTTTTCCTTGAAAAGAGTGGGAAGTGATGCCAGGATTATAAATGCATTTAAGTTAAACTATGTAGTGTCCTCTGCACAGTACATTTGCTTTAGAAATGTGGTATAGTTCTGTTGCTGTTTTATATATACACATATAGTATTTTTATACCTCAACACTTATTCTTGATGGTATCTGTCAGATATTAGGAGGGATCAGAAATGGGAATTGTTTCAAAAGTCCTTTAATTGGGCTTCCCTGGTGGCGCAGTGGTTGAAAGTCCGCCTGATGATGCAGGGGACATGGGTTCGTGCCCCGGTCCGGGAAGATCCCACATGCCACGGAGCGGCTAGGCCCGTGAGCCACGGCCGCTGAGCCTGCGCGTCCGGAGCCTGTGCTCCGCAACGGGAGAGGCCACAACAGTGAGAGGCCCACGTACCGCAAAAAAAAAAAAAAAAAAAAAGTCCTTTAATTAACCTGATGACCTCACCAGGGACTTACAAAATCTGTTTTTAATATCTAGAACACTACAATTTAAGCTCCAAAACGACATAAAGAAATGTAAACCCTCATTTATCAAAGGCTCTGGGCAGACCTGTCCTCCCACTGTGGGTGGTGCCCTAAGTCTGCAGCCCAGAGTGGCCAGACTTCCCTTGGGGCAGGTGGGCAAGGCCGCTGGACGGATGGATGGACAGAAGCCCAGGCCAGCCCGAAGTTTTATCCCTTGGAGCAGGACTGCTAAGCTCATGTGCACAAGCTTCCTTTGGCCCAGTGTCCAGTCATCCAGCCCTCCATGCTCTGTCTGTGTGAGGTTTAAAAATAAAGCTTCTAATGTCCAAAAAAAGAAAGAAAAAAGAAAGAAAGAAAAGAAGGAAAGGAGGGAGGGAGGGAGTGGGGAATGGAGGAAGGAAGAGGAAGGAAGAAATGTAGTGACTTGGGCCCTGCATCAGACCTACTGAATCAGAGTCTGCCTTTTGAAATATTCCCCAGGTGAACTGTATAAACATGAATCATCATAGTCCAGGTCTAAAGCAGTGGTTATTCTGGATAAACACTGAAATCACTTAGGAACTTTAAAATATACTAATGCCTGATTCTCACTCACAGATGTACAGGCTTAATTAGTCTAAAGCTGGCCCCCAGCATAAGTATTTTTTAAATCTCTGAAGGTGATTCTAATGTGCAAACAGTGATTTTCCACCATTGGAGAGCTTACCTCCCTACCTAGTTTAATTGTTTCAGATGTAGTCATTTAATCTAATCCAACCTATGAGAGGCTAACCTTGGACATTTGTCTGATTCTGAGGGAAAGATAAATTATCTTTCAAGCTGGAGGTGAAGCTAAAAACATATGAAATTCAGAGCAGCTGTACACCTCGGAGGACAAAGATTATACCTGCCTACATGGAAGAAACAGAGCTGAGAAGAAAGATGGAATAGGGTGGGTCCTGGTGGTATTTTTCAAGCCCCACTTTAAGTCATTCCTTTAGCCATTTAAGCTTTACCTTTGTAAGCTTTTTTGACATAATCACTTGGTTGATTTTTCTATTTTGTACAACAGAAAGTAGCTTATTTGATAAACTCTGACCCAAGGAATCTCTTGGTGGACTCAATCTACACAGGAAAATACTGCATCAATCCATAATAGCTATATAATTTTAAAACTTTAAAGAAACATATTGAGTTCTGACTCAATACACTTACTTTATAATTGAGAAGACTAAGGGCTACAATGGATTGGGGAAGAGTTCACTACAAGTGAGGATCAAGGCTGGTTGATAGCACCTGGCTACAGAACAGCAAGAGTAGAACCCACTGCCTTTACAGGAGACTTGCGGTTTCCTGTTTGCAGTAGTCTCCACCTCATTGGTATTTCCTTTTAAAATATTTGAGTTCTGATCTAAGAACCAGTAACAACCTGGTAGATGAATACACAACAAAGGGAGTTCTTCGATCAAATAAATTTGGCAAGTGCTTTTTAATAACTTTTGCCTCCTCCGGGAGCACCTCGATTCACTTAAATTTCTAATAAATGCTTGAGCAAAAACAACTGTTTAAATCTTTCTCCTCTCAAAAAATACCTATTAACAGCTCTCTGGATTGGACTTTTAGAATACAGTTGATGTCTATTAATATGACTTTAAAGGAGTTAAAGTTCATAAGAGAGGAAATGCCTGGCTTCTGTTTCTCCCAAAGCAAACCGTGACAAAAAGACTGAAATAAAGTTATTTGTTTAGGAGGTGATCTCAGGGAGCTGAGCAAGGGTGAGGGAGTAGGTGAAGGAGGGGTGGGAGGAAAAGCCAACCGAGTATGTGGAATGAGTGAGTCATGACTGTTGGCAACTGGAGTTCCATCCTGCTGGGATGGTTGGGAACTTAGGTTGAGAGTTGTCCTGAGTGTGTTAAAAGCCCTCTAGTTCTGGTCTGCTTTGCATATTTCGGAGCAAGCTCCCATGTCACTGCATGAAATCCTCATCCAGAGAAGCAGAAACACACGGAGCTTGGAAGCTGCCAGTATCCTAGGAACTTTTCTCTGCAGATGTTGGAGACCTTACGAGTGACAGAAATGGATAAGGGGGCCATACGGCAACATCATGTACTATAGGAAGAGTCATAATACATTTCCCCCAACTAGGGCCTCAGGTAAAATTAATAAACAATTTGGGAATGATGAGAAGATAGATATAAGGTGTATTATATATGTATATATGGAGAATGAAAGAAGACAGAGAACTCTGTGCTGGCATCTCATCAAAAATGAAGGTTTGGAGAATTAGGCCAAACAAAAATTTTGCAACTGTCTATGTGGTCAATCGCAGCAAGAACCAAATAATCCTGCAAATAATTAAGCAGAAACTTGAGTTCGATATGCTGTCAGTGAGTGTTTCTTCTTTTGCTCGATATGTTACATTATGAGGAATGTACCTTTGACATGAAAATATGTCAGTATGAGAACACATGTCTTTCAACCTACTGGGTTGTGTGTTTGTAGTAAATTCTGCTGGAGCATTTGAGGATTAATGGTCACCTTCTTATCCCCAAGGTGAACTCAGACTGATTAGTCAATTTCACATACATAGGTAAGCAAATAGTCATTTGTTTGCTGACTTCATTTTTTTCCCACCTTGGCAGATGTCATTCAGAAAAGAATGGTTCTGCTTTATGCTATAGGCTTGGCTTAGTACAATTTCAGATAATTAGTAGGTTATAATAATTTTTGACTAGATGGATTTAGTGGGGCTTAAATTTTTTATGAGTTATTCCCCCCCTCCAATACTGAAATAAAATGTTAATTTAGAAAAAATTTAAATACAAATTGAATAAAGATATAGTAAAATGACCAAGAGGAATTGAGGTTAATAGTAGCCTTTGACACATTTTCTACAGGTGTTTTTCAAGGCTTATTTTAACATACCATATATGATTTTGTATATTGAATAACATAAATTTATAACAGAATTATAAAGAGTCTATGCCAACATTTAAAATTAACCTAAGCAAACTACTAAAAAATCCATGAAAGTTAAGATGTATAAATAAAATGTGGCATAGTCTCTCAACGGAAAACTATATAGTAGTGAGGATGAACAATCTAGAACTGTATGCAAAAAGAGAGATGGATCTCATAGACATAATGTTGAGCGAAAGAAGCCAGATGTAATAGAAATGCTATAGCATTTCATTTATGTTAAGGGAAAACATTACACAACTAATCTATGCTGTCGTGAATAAAAATATGTTGACCTTTCCAGGAGTAGTGACTGGGAAAAAAGAGAGCTTCTAGGGTGCTGGTAATGTTCTGTTAATTGGTCGGAATGCTGGTTACATGGGTGTTCAGTTTTTTAAAAAATTTCAAGTTGGGTACTTGTGTATACTTTTGTGAACATACTTTATATATAAATATGTATCTATATCTATACATAGATATAAAATATCATTTATAAAGAAAAAAATTGCCTAAGCAGTTATTTCACAGCCTTTAGTGAGCAACTACCCCTGAAGACTAGAGACCCGCCTTCTGATTTCTCCCTCAATAATGGCTGAATAATTTGTCTCCAGTCTCTTGCCCCCCTTTTTTTTTAACCTCTTCAATCACTATTAAATTGTTAATTTAATTAACAAATTACTGAAGTATTTATTATGAATTATTCTTTATTCTTTATTATATCTTGCAGGTAGACATAACCCTTCCATTTTGATAACTTTATTATAAAGCCCTTAATTCTGAATCACAGTCACAGATAAAATTAAAATCTCTACCTTGCAAAAGGTAAAGTTTCCTAATTGTTTTCCTGATCATATTTAAGGAGTGTTCTAAGCCTGAGACCTGGAATAAATGACGCAGATCTCTTGTTTTTACTTAACTTCAGTTGGCTCAGAATGCATGTAGTGTAGTTTTGAATTATACAATATATTGAAACCAAAAAACGTTTCTGTTCAACAAGGGAGGTTCTATCCATATAGTTGAAAGTACCAGGTCAGCAACAACCTATGAGTATGTGTTACACTTATATTTGATTCAAATTAGCTTTGGGGATGCATTTCAACGTGGATTATGATAATGGAGTTTCAAAAATAAAAAAATTATCCATTGTAAAGTTAATGATGCATTTTCCCCATTCAGATTAAACTTTATTATTTGTATTAAATTGTTTCCTCAAAGAAAACTTGCTAACTGATTATTATGAATGCTGGAAAATTCTTTTTGTGACATAGATTGTCACATATGGTGACTGAGAGACATATCTTGGGAGAGTCCTTCACAGTTGGACATGTGTCTTTGATGCTAATAAATTTAACTCATAAGGAGACAGTCCCTGGCTTCCTATCCCGAGGGTTAGAGGTAGCCTTCTGATTTAAAGACCTCACTAATTTTTGGTGGCATAACACAAGCGACCTCCCAAGGACTGTTGCCAATAGAGTCTCTCTTTCATGCTCATAGCAGCTAAGCAGCTTTTACTCAATTTGAAAGGTCATTGTGGGGAAAACCTGGTAAATTGTCCTCAGGAAAATTAGAGACAGAACATGTTCTTGCCAAGTAATCTTGGAATTTCTCAATATATTTTAACCCTCAGCAACCCAGGCATTTTTCTTAACCACAAAACACAGTAGTGTGCCCCTGATGAAACAGGTCTAAAAATTATAACCCTGATAAGGAAGACAGCAACAATAACAACAAACAAAAGAATGGGAACAAATATGCTATCTGTAGGAATCTCAATCATGTATGATCAAGAAGCAAGTGAGCTAGCTGGTATGAACACAAACAAAATATTATGACATTTATAACATGCTTTTAGACAAGGGAGAAAAATTTTACTGGATATTTAATACATATCTTGGTTTGATTTATTGAGAAGTGAGGTGTGGAACCAATGAATCCTATCAATCAACAAAGGATGCTAAAGTAATTTAAGGATTTCCTAACAGTTCTCCTAGATTTAACATTCCCTAAATTTACTAATCAAAGGACAATTTTAGTTCAAAATATCATAGAGTAGAAGAAAAGCGAAATTGTGTTAAGTTTGGGTTAAAAGAGGGAGAGTGATCTTTAAAATTATTTTTACAGTTAGATTTTGAACATAAAAGAGGAAATAAACATCATTTACCTTTGTGCTTTTGCAACTGAAGTGCAGTACCCATGAGGGCATGAAGTGGTATACTAGGGATTACTAGAAATCAAAGGCTAAAACTGCTTCAGCTTTCAGGAAGATTTATCTTCACTTAGAAGATTTTATACATAAAAATGTATTTTACATTAGAACAAACATGGGTAGATTTTGAATTAAAATGAGGAATGTGCTTGAATTTTAAAAAGTAAAATTTGACATATCATAGAAACTCATTGATTGTTGTAGAATCCATAGGCTGTGCCTGGGTTTAGACTTTGAATTGCTTTTGGCATTAGGCTGAAGCATAGAGTGAGTTGCCAGCCTCGTCACCATTTTTTTAGATCAGAAGAAGTGGGACCTAGAAAACCAAAATGCCTTGTCCAGACTTTGTAGCTGACAATAGCAGAACCTGACCTGGATCCCCATTTCTATATCTCTAGGACTCTTCCCCCGCTGTGGCTTTAGGAGGATGCTGAGCAGAACTGGAATAGAGGTAAGTGCTGAACCACACATCTGCCCCACTCTTGTATCTCGAGGTAGAAACACATTTTCTGGAATGTTCTTTCATCAGGATATTGATCTCTAGGTTAATGTTGCCCTGTCTCAGATTTTAAACTGTTTATTCACCCTCAAAGCACACTCCCTGTTGAATAGACCCAAGGTACACTTCTGTTTGAATATGTGACTATTAACATTCATTCAATTATTTTTATTAAACAGATGTTTGTATGTTGCCCATTATATGTTAGGCTCTGTGCTAGGTTAGAGTAGTTTCATAGAGCTTATTATATTGGGTAGACTAGCAGGAGAGAAGAATGAGCATGAATATATTCAGCTAACATTATTTTACATTCCTCCTTCCCTATCCTAACCCCAGTAGGAGTTTTAATGGCCCAGCCATTCTAGTTGCAGTGCCTTGTACCCCACCTCAAGACTACCAAAGAAAGTAATGGCTTGTTTCTGTGTTGTTCCCATGCCCACAAAATATACCTGCAATAAATTTAGAATTGAAGCTGTGGAAGTGAGTTATATTTGCAAGCATGGGGCCATCAGTGGCAAACCTTGGGAGTACAGTATTGGTGTTACCACCAAGATTCAAGTGCCATTTTGTTCCTTGTTTTCCCTTGTTCCCATGTATCCCCTTGGCCTTAGTAGTGTGTTCTTTCCTCTTGCCTCCCAGCTGTGTCCATGTGAGCACAGGATGGGTATTAAGGCCACCAAATCCTAGATAACCATTCCGACCAGCAGTAACAGAGGTGACCCACGGCTGTCCTAATCATAGTGATTTTTCTCCTTGGGCTCCTTCTATGAGTCAAACCCAATCCGATGGTCTTTCTAATGCCTCATGTGATCCTATATGGTATTGAAGGAGCATGCACCTTGTTGAAATCAGTTATTCACCTAGATCCTCTGAAGGAGGAAATGGTCCTACATTTCTGAAGCAGACTTGACATGTAAAGAATAGGCTTGTGACAGAATGAGTGTTTCTAAGTATTTTTTTAAATGTGGCTTTTGTTTCAAAGTATATCTTCATTTTGCCATGCCTTGCATTTCTCCATACTCTGTATCTTACTTGAAAACAACAAAAAATATAAATAAATAAATGTAAATAGCGGGGCTTCACCTTTCCCTTTTTGATTCAGTATATGGTGTTTGTTTTTATCTCCTGATGAGCAGCTTGAGGTTATGCATTAGGGTTTTCACAACCTAGATTCTTGTTTTGTTGATGAGCAATTATATGATTTCTCACAAAGATTTTCTTTGTTTGGGGGATTATAATAACTTCTGACATACACATGATTTGTTAAAATTATTATTTGTATTTTCTTTATATATATATATATATATATATATTTTTTATTTGTTTGTGCTGGGTCTTAGTTGCAACAGGTGGGCTCCTTAGTTGCGGCTCACCAGCTCCTTTAGTTGCAGCACGTGTGCTCCTTAGTTGCGGTTGGTGGGCTCCTTAGTTGCAGCTCACAGGATCCTTAGTTGTGGCATGTGAACTCTTAGTTGCGGCATGCACGTGGGATCTAGTTCCCTGACCAGAGATCGAACCCGTGTCCCCTGCTCGGAGGTCCTAACTGCTGCGCCACCAGGGAAGTCCCTATTTGTATTTTCGTTATCTGTTATTTATTTCACTGATCTAATATTCCGTGAGATGGACAGCATAGTCACCATTATATCATGTTACTGAGGAAGATGATTATTCAACCATTTTATTAAATGTCTAGGAGTAAATGTATGATGGGTGATATGGATGGCATGAAATCAAAGTTGGGCAAGGCACACTTTATGTTTTTAAGACACATATCTGATAGGGCCAGCAAGTATGTAGACAAAAAATCACAAGAATGTGATTATTGAAATCTATTGCCACCATAACATTTTATATACCCAGTATAAATGTTAGAAGTTGTCATTATTGTTGAATATATTTTACAGTCATCTCTAACAAAGAAGAGCCAGAAAAGATCTAATGAGGCATTGCTTGAGTGAAGACTTGAAGGAAAAGAAAGGATATACTATAAGTGGACCTTATGGAAAAGGGAAGAATGATTTTCCTGCAACGGGAACAGCTTGTGCAAAGGCATGGGAGCATTAAATAGTTTTCATCAAAGTGTCTTTCATGGAACTTTATGGTAGTAGTAGTATGATTTGTCCAGGGTCATGCAACTCTTTAATGACATTGCTTAGGGTCAAGTTCACTGCTCTTTGCATAGTGTCTTTCTCCCTGTTTCTAAGTGTCTGGACTTTGCCTAATACATTGAGCTTCCTGAATGGAATGTTACCCTACAAATGTATTCTCAAGAAAATAATGTTTCATATTCTTGATTTCAAGCCACATATCCTTGGGTGACTCTCTATAGTGACAGAATGAAACAATTGTGATCATAGTAATAACACTGTAAGAATAATCAAGTGCAATTGATTGAAGTAAAAATGCATCATTCTAGCCTGCATTTCTGCTGTTGAACATTTTAGTTTAATGCCTTTTTTTTTTGATAACCTAGGATCCATGAAAACTGCCTCTGAATATGGTTTAGTTTAGCAATTAGTATTACCCCCATCCCTCAAATTCAAAAGGGAGGGAAACCAGCCCTCTTTTTGAAATCAGATCATATCCAAACTAAGCTAGGGCTAAAGAAATGAAGGCAGGTAATTTATAAGTAACTATATTAAAAATATTATCACTGTTGGGCCAAAATTGAACTATTGTAAAAGAATGTGTAAATAACCTTTATTTAATGAGGAGTTCAGCAGCTTAGTCCTTTTCTCAGTTTCCTGAAGCAAGGAAGATGGAACAGTCTCTTGTCTGTTGTTCATGCTTCAGTTCCAGCTCCTTTGGTAATTCACATAATTTTTATCCAGACAGCATCTGCTAGGCTTGTCAGTGACACTACAACAATTGTTTTGGAAGTGTATTTGAATATCTGATACTGTTTCTGTTTTTTATTTTTAAAGATTGTGTGCTTACTTGAAAAAGTTTGCCAAGTAGCTAATGGAGCACGGAGTGGTAGAACTAGAAATCTCCCAAGTCACTTATAGTGACAACACTCAGAGGCCAGGTTTCCTTCTATCCACAGTGAATGCAGTGAGCCTTCCTGGTGGTTGATCTTTTACTGTAATTGAGCAGCTATGTATACATCCTGCACAGAACCAAATTAGAGACAACACTCAGGCTTTGTGACAGTTTACACCAACAAATTGGGATCCAGTATCTCCCTCCTGGCTTCACACACTCATGTACATGTGGAAAACAAACAGAAGTTTGTTCCCCAAACAGAAAGCCTGCTGGAGTGACTGAGCATGGGGAACATACAGACATGAGTAAGAGATAGCCATGTCCCCAAAGTGTTTTGTTTTAGGTTAAAAAGTGCTCTACTTAAAAACAAAAAAGTGATGTTTAGTTAAGTGCAAAATCTAGCAGCCATTCATATTTTCAGGTGAATCAGTTTAACCAGATTGAGTTATTCTCACTCAGCAGTTCAAAAACTTCACAGTGCATCTGAATCATCCTGAAGGCTTGTTAAACATGAATTGCAGGGATTTCCTCCCACCCTCAGCTCTGTAAGGTGTTACCTGACAATTTGCATCCCTAACAAAGTTTCCCAGTGATGCTAATGCTGCTGGTTCAGAATGCACTTTGAGAAGTGCTGACCTAACTGTTAGCTGGTTAAACTTATTTCCATGGGTTGTTGAATGACTAGTGGCTTTCGCCTTTCCTGAAGGCAGGAAGCGAATAGAAATGTAACTGCTCTGAATGAGGAATGGAGGAGTCATGGCTTGACAAGCAGCACAAGGTAGGGTAGGAACTAAATGTAGGCTGGGAGTTTGGAGTGATGGAAAGCAATGTGAGACTGCTGGGAGGCTGTGTGAATGGACACAAATGTATGATAGAATCTAGAAATGTGCATGGGTGGCCCTCAAAGTCAAGCTCACCCACAGGGTGTTTTAACCTAGAGCCAGGCATGTAGTGATTTGGGTCAAGGAGGACAGTGGAGATCAGTGTCCATTGTTTCTCTATTGTCCTTCTTGCTTTGCTTGTTAAGTTTCATTGATTGGATAGCTGTGTGAGGTCCTGAATCTCCAAAGTTCTCCTTTGATGGAACTCAGGCTTCTGAAATGACAAGAAAGGTAACACAATGCCACTTCCAGAGAAGTCCTCTGTGGTGCAGATTTGGGGTGATCACCTGGTTGGGGGAGTATTGTAATAAAAATTTCATAGATGGGAGGATTCTTCCTCACCTCCCAGCTGTTTGCTCTAATCCTGGGATGTAGTTCGTAAGCCTCTACCCTCCTATCTCAGCAACAATGAGGTCATCTCTGGATCCAAAATAATTCTGAGCTTTCTAATTAGAGAATTTCAGGGCAGGCAGGAAGAAAAGTACTTCCATTTCCCTCTCATATGGTCAAATTTTATTTCTATTGATGGCTTAGACTCCAGTATCCTGGGTCTCATCAGAAGCTAGAAATCTGAAAGTAAGGACTCTGAAGCCAATATTCTCTAAATATTGTAAGCAAAATGATGTCAGCTCCATTGACTGGTAGGGTTGCCTGGTTGAGTGTAATGGACTGTGGTTGAGAAATATAATATTAAAGCATATCTTTATTAGATTTTACATGGAAAAATTGGGAGGGACACTTCTGGGTAAGTATTCCAGGTTTTGTTTGTTTTGTTTTTTCTTTTTGCCCTGATCCCTGTCTTTACAGCAGGCTGACATGGGTTGATTTATTTACCACTGCCTAAAACCCTAAAATGACCCTTTCTGTTTATCAAAGTGGCCCTTGTGTCTTCTGTACATCACTACTCATACAGTCTTCCAAAAGTGACAGTTACATATAAAGGGCTCATGCCTTCTCCATTTAGAGGCATCTCAATTTACAATCTATCAAATACCTGGGCTGCAAGAGATCTGACATTATTGAAACAGACCAAAGCTACATGCCATGTCTAAGTTTTATTTTCAAGACAAAGATTGCAATCTTGGAATTAGTCTTATAGGCCAAATTTTCTTTAAACAGAGAGCAGGATCAGTTCTGCAGACAGAACACTGGAGTCTACCTGGTGAGAGAAGATGACAAAGTTAGGAAAGTCAGGCATTTTAAGCTTGTATTTAAGTAAGTTTGAGGATAATTAGAACTCTATGCTGTGAATGAAGTCATCTGGGGGATGGGAGTCAGAATCAACTATAAAATAATTTTTAAAATGTCTTTTCTGTTTTATTTTGGGATATCTACCTTAAAATTTATACAACTGCCCTTCAACCCAGGTACACTACACACTGATGATAATAACAATTATAACAGGGATTAAGCTAAGGGCTTTACCTATGTTAACTCTAATATGTGCATAGCAGACAATCTATCGTAATGAATAAGTAATGACAGTGAGGAGAAATTAATTTCTTATACAAGGGGAAACACATGTTTATAACATTAACTCTGACGTTAGTGTTGTTGAAATGAATTTCTAAGCCCAAGATGGAGCTGCATGTGCCCAGGGTGCCATGTCAGCAAACTGAAACTTAGCTAAGTCTCACATCCCTGTAAATGCTCCACAGTGAGCCTCCTGCATGTTTGGTAGCCAGTCAGTAATGCAATAGGCTCCTTCCTTCAGTTTCTCTAGCTCCTGCCCCCTCCCTCCCTCCCTCCCTCCCTCTCTCCTTCTCATTTTCTTCCTTGTTCTCTATCTGTCTCTTGGTTTGGACCATTAGTCCCCCCTTCACAGAATGATAGAATTTCCCTAATCCCTTCAAATGAAGAAGCTGAAAGAGTGAGAAAAAATAAACTTCCAAAGGGTGAATTTTATTTCAGGTTATACAAGTTAAATTGGATTTTAATGCTTATAGTATAAGGAAAATACTTGCAGTTTTGCCATCTGGAATGGCAGAGGTGTGAAACGATGAAAATAGACTGTGTTTGTAGGTGTGGAAGAAACGATGGTGTTTGGGAGGGGCTATTTTCTGCCTGAGCTAGAGTGAGAGAAATTATAAAGAGTTGCTTCAGCCCTTTATTCTGTAGCTGAATTCCATTTATTATTCACTGTGTCTCCCAGGCATGATGTGGCTGAAACCAGGACTCCATGGTTGATTTCTGCAGCCACAAATCTGAACTTAAGGCTAGTTGAGTCAGGGACTTTTGGGAGGAGAAGGGATGCTTTTCCAAGGCTGACATCTCAGAAAATTGGAGCGCTCTTTACAAATATCTTTCTCATAACATGGAACGTTTGCCTTTGTTTCTGGCTTGGACAGAAAAGGAGAGAACAATGGAGAGGAAGGAAAAGAGTTGCAACATGAAGAAATCATTTTCAATTCTGTGATAACCTGGCTGTCTTTGAAGTCTGAGTGTAAATTCTAGTTATCCCCTTTGTTATCTGAATCTACATATTTATCCCTAACAAACAGATGACAATGTCCTGAGAAGTTCAGGGAGTTATTTCTTTTTGAACAGGTGAGCTAGTTCCTAATGGAAATCTTTTCTCATTTGCATTGGAGTGATGGTAGTCATGTTTGACTCTGACTCCCCACTACCTATTATGCTGTAATAAACAGTAAATGTTTATTAAGTTAGTAAATGAATGTACTGACTAGTTATTTAATGGTTTGTTAGTATCCTATTGCTGTGTAACCAATTACTGCAAACAGTGATTTAGACAACACCCATTTATTATCTTACAATTTCTATGGATTAGGAGTCCAAGTACATGTTGGCTGGGTACTTTGCTCAGGGAATCACCAGGCTGAAATCAAGATGTTGGCCAGGGATTCAATTCTCATCTGAGGCTCAGGATCCTTTTCCAAGGTCACAGATTGTTGGCAAAGTTCATTGCCTTGCAGCTCTATTACTAAGATCCCGTTTTCTTGCTAACTGTCAACCAGGGGTAGCTTTCAGCTCCTGGAAGTTGACCTCAATTTCTTGCCTCAACAACCTTGCCTCCATAGGTAGTTCACAACAAGGCCACTTGCTTTCTTCCAGTCATCAGGATTGCATCTCTCTGACTTCTTAATTCCTCTCTAGTCTGCTAGGAGGAGGTAATATAATACAACATAATAATGGGAGTGACTATTCTATCTCCATATGCCGTATATAAAATAACCGAATCAAGGCAGTAACTGTCCATCATATTAACAGGTTCTGCCTCAGAAGGGAAGAGGACTATACAAAGGGTTGGGGAACTTGGGGCCATCTGAGAATTCTGCTTATCACAGGTGGGAGATACCCATCCTCTTTTGTGATGAAAAATATGTATTTGATTTATGCATGAATTTCATGTGGCTTGTTTAAGACATGGCCAGGTTTGAATCAGCCATTGTGGTTAATCTACTTCTTACATTTTCAAAAAGTTCTCTTTGTCATTAGTATGGCAATAATTAGTAAAAATATTACTAGTAGCTTTACTAATTTAGTAAAAATTATCACCTTACCCTATGGCACAGAAGACGCAGGCCAAACTTACCCAAATTTGCACTGGTCGTTTGGTTTCTCAGATAGTTCTATTCTTGGTCACAGGGAAGACACCTTCATACTGATCTTTTTGTTTGTTTGTTTTATTACCTGCTGAATTTTGGTAATCCTTTGGTAGAGAAATAAACTGTTCACATCACACACAGACACACACAAACACACACACACAGCTTTGCCATCTATGGTCTTCCCATGTGGCCTCAAACCTTTATCACTATTCACTGGACATTGACTGATCATCGGAACCAAGATAAGACAGCAAGGTTCCCTTGGAAATAGAATTTAATAAGTATACTTTGTGAAAAGGTCCCTGTGTGGTCATGTATGTAGCAGCCAGCGTGAGAAACACACACTTAGATAAAAATAGTCCTTCCTACAGAGACAAATATAAAATGCCTAATTTTCTGGGGAGAACAACACCAGACTTCATTAGTAGTAAGATGTAACGACATTCTCAGAACGTTTTTCCGTGTAGATTTTTATCAAACCTAGGGAATTATTGTTCTGTTACTGAAAGTAAGGGCCACTGGAAAAGTAGAAAGTAGCCTGGAAAGAGAATCTATATAGCATCATACCACTTGGTCCAGTCCTCCAAAGATATGATTTCTTGGAGGAGCTGAGGCCAGGCCATGTTCTTCCTCCAGTTTGTTCACCCTGACTTGGGAATTATTTGGAAACCTTCAAGGTCACCCCTTTATGTTTGTCCATAGTGGCAATATAGTCAAACGTTCCCAAGGTAGACACAATGATAATAATCAAAACTTCTGAGAGATGACATAAGACATAAAATAAAATGTACTTCTCTCTTCTAGAATAGAAGCTACAGAGGGAAAAATGCAATGAGAGAGATATTGTTTGTTGGACTAAAATAATTCAAAGTCATAAGTACAAGAGTCGAGGACGTCTCAGGTATATCAAAATTCTGGAGATCTAATGTCCAGATTTCCAAATTGACTGAGACATGTACTATATAAAAGCATCCAGAGCTATATAAAAATATAAATGTGTTAGTTAAGCCATTATAGGTATTCTGAACCGATTGGTGGTCAATTTTCAATAGAAAAAATCATACCCTGAAAAATGGAATTTTACTACTGATACATAATACCTTAAATAACATAATTTTTTGTACATGCAATATCATTTATTATTTGTTTGCATTATGGATAGTTAATTTCATTTTATACTTTGAAGACATTTGCCTTAATTATTTGGGTAAATTTGAACAGACAGTCAAATAATAGGTGTTACCTAGAAACAAGAATTAAAAGTCATTTGACATAAGCTTGTAACTTGGTTAATGTGGAGATTTTTCAACACAGTAATGTTTGGTCACTTCACTGATGATAAAAATATTGTTGTTTGCATTTTGAACTCCTCTTGTTTAAAATGAAATAGATTTTTGAGAATCTAGATTTGGTATCTCTGGTTTTTTGATGAATATCTGTGCTTGTGATATTTAGGAAAAAGCATCCAGTTAAGGATAAGAATAGGGTGAGAAGGAAGAAACAGATATGCCTAATAACCTTTAGAGCACTTTAAACTTTTCAAAGACATTCACATATTAATATTTTTTGAGTACACACACTCTGTAGGAATATAGGGCAGTCATTTTAAGTATAAGACAATGACGTTTAGAGAAAGTAACAACTTGCCAAAGATCATGTTACAAGTAAATGAACAGAAACAGGAATTCATATTTTATTCAGACATTACTACTCTTAGATAATTCTATAGAACTGCATCCCATCAATATTAAAAATCACCTAGACCAGCCATTTGTTACACAATTCTATGGAATGTGTAATATGTTCCATATAACACGACTAATGTGTGGCCGACTTAGAATTTCAAAAAAGGACTTAGACTGAAAGGCAGAAAATCTTCACTCATTATACTGAATTGCTATTGCAAAATTATTCCATATCATTACAGAAGGTTTTAAAAATTAAACTCACAACTGATGTTGCCTTGAAAATCTGGCATTCATCAATGCACAGACTTGCTATTAGCTCAGCTTTGGCTCATTAAACATCTTGAATTTGAAACAAATTGTTTAAGATGCAAACATGTGTGAAATCAGTGTATTGATTAAACATGACTCATGACATAAAACAAAACTTTATCTCTCACTCTTCCTTTAAAATGTTTAAGATCAGATATTTCTCTGGCCCTGAGTGAAAATTCCCCAGGTCCATGACTTTTATATTCACTTTTTGGTAAGAGGGAATTCTACTTTAAGTCACAAAGCAATCTCACATCAGAAATTAGGATGTCCAATCCAATTTTAATCAAAAGTTTGAACTTAATTTAGCATTGAAATCTGTCTCTGCCCCCAGTTATAGACTATGTCAACTCAAAACCCACAGTGAGAAAGGGAATTCTATTCTGCCACTGTCATGACCACTACTCAACTTATACAGATATACTCTGTTGGAATAGAAAGGCCCCAAATCTACTGCATCTGCCTTCAATTAACCTCATTCATCTTTGGATAAGCTCCTTGAAGTTAGATGGGTAGAACAGATACCTTCTTTGCTGACATGGCCTGTCACTATTCCTTACAGAACATTTGGAAAGATACCCATTTATCTTGCTGTGCTTCCTCAAGCTGATGATCCCAAATAACTTATAATGGACAATTTGGGCGTTCCAATTCATTCTTTTCATTTATACCTTTTAGAGCTGGCTTTTTGAATTCAGTACATCGTGTTCTTTTTAACCTGGGCTAGTACGTCAGAGAACTGTATGGGTTGGTTGAGGATGATCCATTTCAAGACCAATGTATGAAATGACAAGACTAAAAGTATGTTGAATGGTTTCAAGACTATGTGATCTAATAATTTTAAGACCTTGCCATAAAAGGAATATTCTGGAAAATCTCATAAAGTTGAGTTTCCTGGATGTGTAAAGTTTTTCGATAAATTTAGAAAGTTTTCTGCCATAACTTCTTTGAATATTTCATTTGCTCCTTTCTCTGACTCCTCCTTCTAGTTCTCTTTTACATATATGTCCAGAGAGTTAGTTTCCCACATTTTTCTAAGGCTCTGTTCATTTTTCTTCATTCTTTTTCTCTCTGTTCTTTGAATTGCATAATCTCCATAGATCTGTCTAAAGTTTTTCAATGCTTTCTTTTGTCAGTTCAAATCTACCATTGTGCCCTCTAGTGAATTTTTATTTTAATTATATGTACTTTCCAACTTCAAAATTTCCATTTGGGTCTTTTTTTATAATTTCTATCTCTTTTTTTATATTGACTATTTGATAAGATTTTGTCATCATTCCATTTTTTAACTTTAATTACAGTTTCCTTTAATTCTTTGAGCATATTTATAATGACTACTTTTAAGTCTGTTAAATATGACATTTGATTGCTCCCATGGGAAGTTTCCATAATCTGTTGTTTTTGTTGTTCTTTTTTTGTTTGTTTGTTTCTGGTGTATGGATCATACTTTTCTGTCTCTTTGCTTGTCTCTTTTTTTTTTTTTTGGAATTGGACATTTTGGATAATATATTGTAGCAATTCTATGCACTACTCATAGAATTTCCAGCAATTCTATGCACTACTGCTTATTATTATTTCCTTGTTTGTTTAGTGATAGTCTGAATTATTTTAGTGTAAACTATCAGCCCACGCCACCCCTGCTCATAAACACACACACACACACACACACACACACACACACACACACACACACACGGTGTGAAGCCTCTGATTTTGCTCCTCAGGGGACATAGACTTGGATATGACCACAGTCAGCCTAGGATGACAGTGATCATGGTAGATCTCTCCTTGGCTGTCTCTTTTCCTGATCACACACAGCTGTTAGCTCCATTAATTCTGGCCAATTACTCTGTTATTTTCAACAATGCCTTGGGTCATAAATTCCTTTACAGACTAATCCAATCAAATTGGGACTCCTTTGAAGGGACAGTTCCTGAGGTCAGGGTTTGATATATGTCCCTCCCAAGAGAGATCATCCCAGCTGGCACTGTCCTTATTTCTCTCCACTGAAATGAGGACAATCACAACTCCCATGCAGCCTTTATCACCAATGAATCTACTGATCTTTTTCCAATTGCCTTTCATCATAATTTGTACTGATTTTCAGAGTGCCGTTAGGCTTGAACTTCTCCATACTTTATTGCAATTGAAATCAGTTCCTTAGGGGTTGGAGATAGGATTGGAGCTCTCTGTTCTCTGGCCTGCCTCTGCCTGTGAGCAAAATATCTGAACCACTGGTCTAGTTCTGGAGGTGGGGACAATGGTTGGCTTTTTTATGAGTGAAATTCCACCTTGAGTTGCTGAACGCTCAGTTGATACAGGGTGGGGAATACTAGCCCCAGATCACCACCTTCACTGAGGAACTCCCACCTTAAGAACCCATTCTTTCTAGTACCTTCACAATTTTTTCTGTAAATCCACAACTGTACTAAAGTAGTTTAATTTTTAAATGTGCTGAAAAAAAATTGCCCAGCCTCAGTGAATTCCCATAAATGACATAAATGAATCTCTTGGACCACCTCTTTAAGTGATCTAGGGAAATGTATCTGGAAGATAGGGAAAAGTAACATTTATATGGAGGAAAAAAAATCCAAAGCATCTGTATCTTCACCAAGTTTCTGTCTGGATATCCATTCTTTTCTGCTAGGAGGATGACAAACATCTAGGGCTAGAATATTAAGAACACTATTTCAAAATCAACATTAGTCCTTCCCCTTCAACGTTGGTTATGCCCTCTTTCCTTTGCTTTATCCAGCTCTGTATTTTTATAGGGGCCTACTTGTATTTTGACATTTTAATCTGGTTTTCCACCTGTGGAATAATTTTCACACTCTCATCATGGCTAGAAAGGAGTTAGGAAGGTTTGTAGAAAAGATATTAAACAAATGCTTCTGCAAATTCTGAAACCAGAATTTATGAGAGAAGAGAGAAACAGCTATTCTGGTCTTTAACAAATAGCATTTGTGGTTTGGGAAGGGAAGAGGACCACAGGTTCCTTTCTTCCATATACAAACCACAACTGGTGGGCGTGTTGCTTTATTAGTAGGGTACAGGTCAGTTTTCTAAGAATAAGTCCTTACTTATGGGTTTTAGAGACATTTTTGGAAGAATATTCCAGGTTTTTTAATGAGTGAACTAAGCTACCATTTAGGACGCTCTCTTGTTCATGAAACACTGAAATTTAATGGCTGAGATGGCTTCTTTGCTTGATTTTGCTCCTGTTTTAGATTGTTCTAAGGAATAACTCAGAAGATTATCCTAAAAACACATCTCACAAAAGAGCTTGTGTACAAGAACCTTCCATTAAACATGTTAGAAAAGGTTTAATTATTAATGAGTAAGAGTTACATTGTTATCTTCAAAGTGGCCCCATCACAGATCCAGACATTATATTTTTCAATGAAGTTACCATGGAAGAAACAAAATTTATATTTAGAAGAGGAACTTTTACATTTTGTTATAACAGCTATTATCTTTCTGACACTCATTTATTGAATGTTGAGTACCTACATGTGCATACAGGAGTATTACTAGTTTTGTGAAGACTGCAAAGGAATCTGAAGACATTTCACCCTTCTAGAAATAAACTGTCTACTTGAAAAGGTTTGGATTTTAAGAAGTACTTTGCAATTTTCAAAGTCATTTTTCCTCCCTAAAATCTCCGTTTGAACTTTATAATAGCAGCAGCAGGAGAGCTGGCTTGGTAGATATTACAGTCATACAATTGAAGAATTCTAGTCTCAGAAAGGTTGTAAAGGTCATTTAATCCAAACCTTTTATTATTTTTTTAAACATCTTTATTGGAGTATAATTGCTTTACAATGGTGTGTTAATTTCTGCTTTATAACAAAGTGAATCATTTATACATATACATATGTTCCCATATCTCTTCCCTCTTGTGTCTCCCTCCCTCCCACCCTCCCTGTCCCACCCCTCTAGGTAGTCACAAGGCACTGAACTGATCTCCCTGTGCTATGCAGCTGCTTCCCACTAGCTATCGGTTTTACATCTGGTAGTGTATATATGTCCATGCCACTGTTTCACTTTGTCCCAGCTTCCCCTTCCCCCTCCCTGTGTCCTCAAGTCCATTCTCTAGTAGGTCTGCATCTTTATTCCCGTCCTGCCCCTAGGTTCTTATCATACCAATTTTTTTTCATTTTAAAACAGTACCAGATGACAAAATGTTGCAAAAATGAAATTCTTCTATACCTTTTGTTTAGCTGCCACACATATGAACATCTTGTATAACCTCAGTGGAATTTCAAAACTGGGAAATTAAATGTGATATGATACTGTCAACTGATTTTTAGAACTTATTTAAATTTTGCCAATTCATCCACTAATGTCCTTTTCCTAGGCTAGGATCCAATCCAGGATCACACCTTCTGTTTCCTTTTTTAAAAAAAAATAATAAATAATAATTATTATTTTGGCTGCGTTGGGTCTTCGTTGCTACGCACCGGCTTTCTCTAGTTGTGGCGAGCAGGGGCTACTCTTCTTTACAGTGCGTGGGCTTCTCATTGAGGTGGCTTCTCATTTTGGAGCATGGGCTCTAGGCGCGCGGGCTTCAGTAGTTGTGGCGTGTGGTCTCAGTAGTTGTGGCTCGTGGGCTCTAGAGCGCAGGCTCAGTAGTTGTGGTGCACGGGTTTAGTTGCTCTCCGCGGCATGTCGGATCTTCCCAGACCAGGGATCGAACCCGTGTCCTCTGCATTGGCAGGCAGATTCTTAACCACTGCGCCACCAGGGAAATCACACTGTTTCTTTGTTTCTTAAACCTTCTCTAATTAAGGGCAGTTCCTCAGTTTCCTTGTCCTTCACGATGCTGGTATTTTTTAATTGTACTGGTTCCTTATTTTGAGAATGTTCTCATTCGTAACCCATTCATTTTCAAGCTTAAGCAACCAAACATGGTTCTTCCCTGAGATCTCAAAGAAATTAGTGGCAGAGCACCTTGCACACAAATAAAAGACTGCTAGTTTTATGGAGAGTTCACCCCAAGGTTTCAGAAAGTATGTCTTCCTGCAAGAAGGGTGAGGGTTGATACAAGTAAATTGTATCAACAATTTGTATAATATATGTAAATTATATATATATTAGATTACTGATTTCCTATGGAGTCTTGGGTTTTATGCTAAGCCCTGGGACTATAATAGTGTGCAAAAACCAAAACGGTCCCAAGCCCACAGTTTTAGCTCCTTTTTGAGTCCCCCCAGGACTTTGTAGTGTTTTGGAGGACCTGGAAGTGTATGCCTATGTAAACACAAAGAACATTCAGAACATGGCTAGCAGCAAAGTGCTCTTTCAAATGAGATTATGCAAAAAGACTCGTTTTAGACAGAATGAGTTTTATAGAAGGCGAAGGAAGGGGAGTAAAGCATGGTGACTGATGGAGAAACCCCTAAATACAAATACCATCACCATCATCGGAGAGATGGAGGGACAGGTAGGTAAGTAGGTGGTCGGTGGGTGGGTAGGTAGGTAGATAGATAGGAAGAAGAACTAATATATCTATGTTTATCTGTATTTATAGATATATCTAAGACAGATCAATCTGTTGATCTATCACACACACACAACCCCACCGCATGTCCTCTAGTAGCCTCCTGGCGTCTCTCCCAGGCCAAGAAACATTGGCTGTGCTCTGGGTTAGATCGAGGTGCCAATTCACAGAGACAAAGGGGTAAAAGTAGGACTCCCTCAATCCCTCTCTTCCCACAGACACTGGTGAGAGTTCTGACAGTTGAGGAAATCTGGGCAACTTGCAAAGAGAACAGAAGGAAGAGAACAAAAGGAGAGCAAAGCAAGAGGCAGCGCGCGGGAGAGGGAGGGTCGGCAGTACTTGCCGGGGGTCTCCGCCAGCAGCCGTGCCCTCTCGGAGTGCGTGCCCCGCCCCTTGTGGCCCCATGCGTGGGCTCCGCAGGCGGCCGCGCCCCGGTCTCCGAGACTCCAGCCCGCGTGGTGGCGCCTTGCTCCTCGTCGGGGCCGCCACCTGCTCGTCAACCCCTCCGCCAGCCCCCACCGCGGCCCAACTTGACTGGAGTTGGGGTCCTGAGCGCCTGCCCGCTACAGCCGCCCGGCGGAGAGCCCCGCCCCGCCATCCCAGGTCCGAGACCCCTTTCCGCTCTCGCGATGGGAAAAGTTGGCGCCGGCGGCGGCTCCTCAGCCGGGCTGAGCGCGCTCCTCGCGGGCGCGGGTCTCGCGGTCCTCCAGGTACCGGGTACCTGTGGCGGCGGCTCCTGCTGGCTCCTGTGGTACCGGAATCCCGACCCCGGGGATCCCCTCACCCGTCGCCGCGAGGACGGGCTCCTACCATCCCCTTCCCTTCCCGAGCGGGGCACCGTGAGCAGGAGCAGATGGAGCGGCAGTAGCCGCCCCTGGGGACTTCGGGAAGCCGGAGCGTAGGCTCCGGAGCGAGGAGAAGAAGAAGCCGCAGACTTCAGGGATGGAGGCGCGGAGGCTGACAGCCAGCCTGGGAGCGGTGGCAGGGACTCCACCACACCAAGGCTGCTCCGTTGTCCTGACCGCCCCAGCCGGTGAGTAGAGAAGTGTTGAGGGGGCGGGTCGAAGCGGTGAAGGGCGAGGGGTGGTGGGCTTTAAAGGGGGCTGGAGAAGCCGGTGTGAGGCTTCTGACTGGGGGAGTGTGCAAAATGGAGCCTCTGCCCACCTCCCTGAGGAACTGTATCACCTCAGAACGTGCCAGCGTCCCTTCCTCAGGGACTTCCATCTTCTGCTCCCAGCACCAACCCTGAAGGAAACTGCCGAGTTAGCACCTAAATCCTACTTCCTGTCACAATGGCCGGTGGAGTCGAAGACCAGGCAAAGAGTAGGATATTATTAAGTATTTGGAGTGAGGGGGTCATAAGGTTAACTTTTAGGGCAGTCCGTCATTCCCTGGAGTGATTTTCCCTTTACTTGCTGCAAGCTTACTGATTTCTCTAGTTAAAGATGACATATTTATAGGCTCGATGAAAGGGGATGAGAACTGACATGGGCAATCATTGCCGTTTAGTGCCATCCTTATTTCTTGGCATTTAGGGGTTGCAAGTTACAGAGAGAGCCTGTATCACCTTCTAAATGACCCAGCGTGTGCTTGCGTGCGTGTGTGTGTGTGTGTGTGTGTGTGTGTGTGTAGAACCAGGGCTTTGTAATTTGTGCATTCTTGATTGTTCTCCAGTGTGATCCAGTCCTAGAAACATCAATACCCCAGTGATAACAACCCCTGATCTCCACCACTGCCTGACTTTCTGCAGTGAAGAGCATGCACACAACAAAAAATGGACCTTTTCTTATGAGGTGAAAGAGGTTAATAGATTGCAGGAGGCTGACACTTAGGGACAGGGGGTATGTGATGGGCTTCTGCTGGACACAGAAAGGTCAGTACGGGTGAAAGTTGGTAATTTGGGGCCATGCCAGGAGAGGTTTTAGATTTGAGGTAATAAATGGGCACCTCTTCAATCTGTCAAAGCTGTCAACAGTGAACGGGGAAACTCTTATTGGCAGAAATAGTAAAACAATAGCTTTTCTGGTAATGATTAGAGACCATTGAAAAAGCATGTGAAAGTTCTCTAGGCTACCGTAAAGCAGGGATTGAGAAATTACGACCAACAATAGACAAAAAGTAAACACATATATAAATAAGTGGGGATTCAGTCAGGAAACTGAGCGTTTACTCTTTGGAACATGCACAGGTTATCCAGCCCAGCTACTTCTACCATGCCTTCATTTATGAAAGAATCTCCAGAAACCGTCCCAGAGACATAACGTTGAGTTGTGCTCGTTGTTAGCTTTTGAAATAAATGTTTTGAACATTTTAGAATAAATATCTGCTCATTAGTAATTCTGTTGGTACATAGGTATAGATAGTATTGATGCAAATCATGATACCAGCACTCAGTAATGACAGCCCTATCCCAAGAGCATTCACCTGACCTAATGTCTGGCATTGAGGACACCATTTCTGGTTCGTATGTTGTTCATATACAAGTTTACTAAAATAATTGTGGTAGATATTCTCTCCATCAAGCTCTTGGAGACCTTTGCCCTCACTCCCTTCTTTAATAATCGCATCTTTAATATCATTATCACTAAAATTATTCATCCCATTTAAATTTGAATTTCTAAAACTTTTGCACTTCTTCGGTTAGTTCCTTCAGAATTTCTGGCTTTAAAGGGAAGATTCAGACACATCAAAGGACTCTGAAAAAGAAACATATGCTGTTATCTAAGCTGCAGAGTATCCCTTACCTAGTCCTGAAAGATTTTATATAGAATAAGAGAGAGAAAAAATACATCTTTGGCAAAGCAGATGCTTGTTCATTTAAGAAATGACTGAAATGTATTGTCAGATTGTGTGTGTGTGTGTGTGTGTGTTACATGCATGCTAATATGTTTGTGCTTACAAGCCAGATAATGACAGTGTGGGTCAAATCATGGATGGGTGGCATGTAGTAGTCCACTAAGGCTACTTACTGTAATAAATAATAGGAGTGGTGACTGTTAATGTTTGAGCACCCAAAATTTGCTAATTAGTGAGCTTTCTTTCTTGTCTGAAGTCTTCCATTTCTTAATGCCAACCCCCAACACACACACCTTTTTTAGTACGTGTGTACATGTCCTCATAAACAGAGCTAATCAATTGCATCTAGCCAAATTTATCTGTCTGAGCATGATGGAGAAAGTAACGTTTAAAGTTATTATTTTTGTCAGTTGGAGTATGGGGAATCAGAGGAAACAGATAGAGGTGACTTGAAATAGAAAGCAAGAATGGAGATTTGAATTCTAGTCCTGTTTATTTATCATGTACAATCAGCAAGTCGATATAATGATTTGAGTTTGAATTTCTTCATCTGTAAATTGGGGTCCATGCCAGTCGGGATTAGTTGACAGAATCACATATATTGATACAGATAAAAAGGGCATTGTTGTTGTAAAGTCATATACACGTGTGTGTCACTGCCATTCCTAACACTTTTTTCTCTCAAATCATTAAGAGGAATAGTTCATCAACCCTAAATCTGAAGACAAAGTCAGAAATTCATAATTTGCCACTTAGATTTCCTCCCCCAGAAAGAGGTGGGACGCAGGCACCACACATCTTTTGGACCTGTCTGATCTTTAGCTAAAAGCCAAGGCTAAGAAAGACTAATGATTATAATAACACCTGAGTTAAAAATATTAATTTATGGTAATTATAGGCTATCCATATAACTTGTCAAGAATTCTGAGTGGCTTCTTTGCCTCCCTCTCTCTCCTTTCTGTCTCCTTCCTGCTTGGAGCAGCCATTGGTAGATGTAATTTTTGCTGTGCACATGATGAGACCTTTCCCTATTCTGTGAGTGTGTGTTTGTGTGTTCAGAGGAATTCCCAAAATTTGAGAGCCATTATTTAAACCCAGGTACTGATATTTGCATCCTTGTCATACAGGACAGCCCTTCTTGATGGAAATGTGTGCAAGATCTGGATCAAATAAGGGAATCCCATGGCATCAGGGATGCTGAGTGCAGATAATTTGTCAGAGGAAGAACATGCTGCTTCTGCACAACTTATTTTATATGTGATCTAATTTTATAGGATGATATTTACTGTCTTGTGTGTGTGTGTGTGTTATTTTTTCTTCCATTGAGTTCCAAAATGGTAACCAGCATTAGCTCATTAATCCCTGTGAGATTCTTATTAGGTAGGTAGTAAGCATTAATATCTCTTTCTCACATTTTTACACTGAATATGATTGAAATATTTTGTTTTCTCACCCCCGTCTCTTTCTTACTGGCAGTGTTTCTCAAAAACAGTCATCTGCAATATGCTATTTAACTTACATCATTATGATGGTATTAATGCTGCATATATCAAATGCTGCATGACTGTCTGATTGTTTGACATTGCATGTCTTCTCCTTCTGATATTTTTAGACTTGAGATGTAACCACACAACCTTGGTAATTAAGCTAGGTCATTTTTTGTTTTGGGGGTTTGGGGAGTTTTTTTGGTAAAATGCTTTATTGTCATCATTTATTTAATTTTCACAATAATCTTGTGAGGGACACATTCTCACACCCATTACACAGATCAGCAAACAGGTTAAGAAAGGGTAAGTAACTTGGCTAAGGTGTTAGGGAGGGTGAGGAACAGAGCATAATTTGGAACCTGCTTTGATCTGACTCCAAAATCTATCCTTGCCTTACATATTTTAATGTAGAACTTAGAAATCAGGACCTTTTAAGATTGTAAAATTATTTATCTTGAGTGGATTTCAGAGGAGGTTGAGAAGAGGTAAATCCTGGTTAGGGAAGCTCTACCTACTTGTGAAAAAGGAATGTTTTTAACATGTGCCTGTCACATTTCATTCCTTAGTTCCAAAAGTGACTGCACTGTTCCCCCACTTCATCTTTAGAGAGTCTTAAAATGAACAATTGGGTGATATACTGAGCGTAGGGTCACAAGCAGATTTTGAGATCTGGTCTTGTTTAATACATTTCTGAGTTAACAACAAAATCTGATTTTATTTTGACATTGGCTGTGAAAACTGGGTTTAGTGATCATTTGTGTAAGATCTTTTCACCTGACCTTTTTTCTTTTTTAATAAATTTATTTGTTTTATTTATTTATTTTTGGCTGCGTTGGGTCCTTGTTGCTACCCGTGGGCTTTTCTCTAGTTGCAGAGAGCAGGGGCTACTCTTCTTTGCCGTGCTCAGGCTTCTCATTGAGGTGGCTTCTCTTGTTGCGGAGCACGGGCTCTAGGTGTGCAGGCTTCAGTAGTTGTGGCATGCAGGCTCAGTAGTTGCTCACAGGCTCTAGAGTGCAGGCTCAGTAGTTGTGGCGCATGGGCTTAGTTGCTCCACAGCATGTGGGATCTTCCTGGACCAGGGCTCGAACCCGTGTTCCCTGCATTGGCAGGCAGATTCTTAACCACTGTACCACCAGGGAAGCCCTCACCTGACCTTTTAAATTTTAATAGAATTGGCTTTAGCAAAACTTTAGCAAACTTATATTTTCCTTTTCTGATCAAGGCTCTGGTCCTGATCAAGAATGCAAATGCAGTGTGGCATGGAAGGCAATTTGCTATTGAGGAAAAAAAGCATAAAATGTGGAGGCAGATGGACTTAGGTTTGAATCTCAGATCTCCTTACTAGCTGTCTTTAATATAGGGAGACTGTCTGCTGTCTGCTTTCTGATGACGCATAGATGGTTGTTTCTCTGACTGTCCATCCAGGTCTGACACAGTGTTTTAGTGTCTTCAACTTGAGAGGGTTGAACACTTTGTACTTATAAGTCAAGTTCTGGGGAAATAAAGGTGACACACTCATCTATGCCCTTGACTTGAGGGTGAGCAAATCTTATATTTCACATGATTAGGTGTGTCCCTGTTGTTCATATACATATGTATTTATAGAAATTCCTGAAATTTGAATGCCACTATTTAAATCAGGTACAGGTATTTGCAGTAAGATATAAAGGTGTAGTAGCTTGTTTTACATCATCTTTGTGTTGGCAAATATGGAATCTCTAGCTACAAAATGCATAATTTAAGAATAGAAATTAACCCCTTTTTGAAATTGCTAGTACCATCTAGAAAAGATAATTAAATATTGACTCTGGGAATGATTCACATTTTTAGAGTTATGAATAGAGTATAACTGGGCACAAAATACATGGAGTGTCTTCTTTATTTATGATGTTAATAATTGCTAACATTCAGGGAGTACAAACTGTGTGCCAGGGACAAGCCAGCAACCTTATATAAATTATCTTATCGACTTTTAATTCCACAGATATTTGCTGAGTGCCTAATTTGTTCCAGGCACTGATCAAAAGGTGTGTGTGAAGTGGTACAAAAAGTTATGAACATTCCTATGAGGCAGTAGAAGATCCTTGTCGTCTGATGACAAAACTGCTAAAGAAGTAAAGGTGAGATGGGAACCTTCTGGCTGGGATGGTTGTGAAGGCTCATGGCAAGGGTGATGCTTGCATTGGACCATGAATAGTAGTGAGAACTTTAAAAGGGGAGTTTTGAGATGACTCTAAGTACATGGTAGGCAAAAGAACTTGCAAGAGCAAGTGTGGAGAGGAAAGAGGTTACAATTTCTTAATCTGTGACCTCAATTTTGAATGATTATAGATATATTGCATGCCCAATGAGAAACTGAAAATCTATGCCAAGAAAAAAATCTGTGCCATCCCTTAAAGATTTGATTGCCCTTATTTGCACCTTTAAATCTCATCTTGGATGTTGTAGCTTTTTTTCTATTATGACTTCTTTCTCAAACACAGTTTTCAAAAAAAAAATATATAGACTGTCATTTATTTAGTAAACTCTGTCAGAGACATCCTCAGCCAGGCTGCCCAGACTGCCACGTTGCTTTATGTCTTTAAATTTATATGCAAATTCTGTGACCTGCCTTTTTTTGTATCTTAATTATTGTCCTATACCTCTAGGAAGTATGGAGACTACACCTTTGTCTCCAGAGGGGAAATTGGACAAAGAGCATCCCTGCAGTGGCCAAAGGTGATGGCCTGAAAGAAGTGTGAGGAGGAGCCAGACTCCTCAGAATATAATGGTTTCTGCAGAGGGGGGGGCTCTAATCAGATCAGATGGATGCAATAGTTAAAACCTTGGCGAGAAACAGAGGTGAAACCCTGCTGTTCAACGTTTACAGTGAAAGAACAGAGCTTATTTTAAAGTGTTGGTAGGGATAAAAGGACCTGAATGCTCTGACATGAACTTTTACATGTACATAAAAGGTCTCATATCTGTCTGCTGAGATCTGCTGAATGTTTTTATACTACTTAAATCAGTAATGTACCTTTGCACTGTTCGAAATGACTCACTTTTGAAGAATTTTGTCATGTTACTTCAGTTTTATTTTTATCATAGTCCTAAGAGATTAGAAGGACAGATATGATTATTACCTACTTTTTGTGGGAGATGAGACAGGCACCACTGGATTACCTGTGTGATTTACACTTCAGTTGTTGGAGGAAGAGGGGCTAAACCTTAGGACACAGCATTCCACTGATCCCTGGACTTGCTCAGGCTTTTTCTGCCGTGGGTTTGAGACAGAATTTATGTTTTGGCTGAAGCCTGCACTCCTGTCCATCAGGGACCTCGGTGGTTGGGGAAAAGCATGGAGATTGGGCACAGGAGAACCTATACAAATTACATGTGCTGAGCTTTAGAGCAAGTTGGTTGGTCCAGGTTGATTTGTGGGTCATTATTAGCCTTTAAAAAGGGCATATACCCTGAGAAAATCATAATTCAAGAAGAGTCATGTACCACAATGTTCATTGCAGCTCTATTTACAGTAGCCAGGACATGGAAGCAACCTAAGTGTCCATCAACAGATGAATGGATAAAAAAGATGTGGCACATATATACAATGGAATATTACTCAGCCATAAAAAGGAATGAAATTGAGCTATTTGTAGTGAGGTGGATGGACCTAGAGTCTGTCATACAGAGTGAAGTAAGTCAGAAAGAGAAAAACAAATACCATATGCTAACACATATATATGGAATCTAAAAAAAATAATGGTTCTGAAGAACCTAGGGGCAGGACAGGAATAAAGATGCAGAAGTAGAGAATGGACTTGAGGACACGGGAAGGGGGAAGGGGAAGCTGGGATGAAGTAAGAGAGTAACATTAACATATATACACTACCAAATGTAAAATAGCTAGTGGGAAGCAGCCGCATAGCACAGGGAGATCAGCTTAGTGCTTTGTGATCACCTAGACGGGTGGGAAAAGGAGGGTGGAAGGGAGACGCAAGAGGAAGGAAATATATGTGTGTGTGTGTGTGTGTGTGTGTGTGTGTGTGTGTGTGTGTATATATCTGATTCACTTTGTTATACAGCAGAAATTAACACACCATTGTAAAGCAATTATACTCCAATAAAGATGTTAAAAAAAAGTGACCATGCACAGCATTACCAAGATTTACTGCAAGTGAGGTGCCATTGCCTGTTGGTACAAAGGTTATTTTAAGTGCCCACCATTGTAAATGACTCATCAGTGCCTTCTTTTGCACTTGTATCTAATTGAGACAGGGTGGGGGGGTGGGGGGAGAGTTTACAGACAAAGCAGAGAGGAGTTTGCTGAACACTGACAACTGTGCTCCACCCAGATGTGCTATCTACATGATAACAGAAGCTGACTTTTAACAATAATAAAAATCGCTGTATCTTTTAAGCAATTCTCTGTAAGCACATTGCAGAATATCACTACATTATTTAATTGAGACCTCACAACAACCTTGTGAAGTAGGTATTATCTCTGTTCTAATACTGTGGAAACCCGAGGCTCAGAGGAGTTAAGAAAGCTGCCCTAAATTACCTAACCAGTGACATATCTGGGATTTGAGTTATGTTCTAACTTTGACACTAAAGTTCTTTCTACTGGATCACGCCGCCCCTGTGTATGGGTTTATTTTGGGGTTCCTTAGAGAATTTATAAGTCAGTTCAGAGTGATGGTAGGGAGAAGTCTTGGCATGAGAGGAAAAATCTTAAGTGTGCCCCTTTCCAAGTCACCCTGTTCTCAGGTCCCTGGCCCATTTTATTCCTTTCATGACCTCCGGTTATCCCTGCGAATGACTCCCACAGCATCACTAATGTGTATTGTCTCCAGCTTGTTATCCTGGAAGATGTGTGGAAGCTGCCACTTGCTTTCTCCCTGCTGGCTGCTGACCCTAGAGAGGCAGCATGGACACCATGGACACTTGCCTTAAGATAGGGCTACTGAGACATGTTATCAGGTATTTGGTGAACAATATTGAGTTGTCCAAGAAGTTCGTTCAGGCTTTTCCCAGAGCCAAAGGTTTGAGGGTTCTGGTCACCTTCCCTAACTAGAATGATGGAGGATATGGGAACCCAAACTCATGGTCCATCTGATTCAGGGCTTGCCTATTTGGAAAGTAAAAGGTCTTTGGTTTAGTCCTTCACTTCCTACCACTCTCAATTAGAATTATGAAAAGGGTATTTGTCACCCGGACTTGGAAGTTCTGCCTCTAATCTCCACCTGACCTGCCCTGTATTTTGCCCAGTGGGTCAAGGGATTTTGAACTGGGCTCTCTTACTGACAACAAAACTACCTTCAGGTAAGATCCTGAGGCCCCTGCTTTTAAGTGACTATCCTTTACCCTTTGAATTGTCTTTGTAACATTCTTGGTAAACAATTGACCATATAACTGTAGGTCTATTTATGAACTTCCTATATTGTTAAAATTATCATTGTTTTTCTTAGGGAAAAACACACCATCTCGAGTCCTATTATTTTATAGGAAATCTTAGTTTCATATAATAAATAAACAAACATATAAAGTTTTATTGGAACACAACCCCATTCATTCATTTTTACGTATCATCTGTTTTTGTGATACATGATGCAACAGCAGAGTTGAGTAGTTGTATTGGTTTGGCCAAAAAGTTTGTTCGGGATTTTCCATACGGAAAACAGAGACCATATTTTCTATCTGACCCTTTACAAGAAAAGTTTGCTGACCACTGGTCTAGATCATGGGGAGGAGATTTTTAACCATTCCTTTCATATTTGTCTATGCTGTTTTAAAATTTTTTGCCATGTGTATGTATTCCTTTTGTGATAAAGCTATTAAAACATTTTAAATGATTGTGCTACATACTAAAATGTAGCCTTTGCCCTTGAGGTTGCATGTACTGGTGGGAATAGACAGCTACACAAACAGAAAAATTGCAGTTTAGAGTGATAAGTGCATAATAAGCATAATAAGAATCGTGAAAAGTACTATGAGGACAAAAATGGGTGGGAAGCCAACTAATAATCCTCCTGGGAGAAGGAAGGAATGATTTTATAAGAAATTGGTATTTGAGCTGGCCTTTATTAATCCCGGATTAGGAATTTGCAAAGCCAGGGATGATTGGGAAGAGGAGAGGCTATCTATACCCAGTTTTCCCTCTTTTTTATGAGAATTAGGTCCACCTTAGTGGTTCTTAGTGCATGTAACAATACGTGATCGATCATTCTTCCTTTAGACTCTCCTCCATCTCCATGCCATTTGGGACCCAGACTAACAGTCTTTAAATATCATGTTTGATTTCCTTTTTCCTTTTAAGCATCGTGTCTCTGAGTAGACCAAAGTATCTGAGCTCCCAAACAGATAAAGACTTGCTTTAAATCTTAAACATTTGCTCTCTCATCTCTTCACAGCAGAATGTCACTAGCATGGTTGTGACAGTTTCTGCTTGATATTTGTGATATTGCTGCTTCTGCACAAGATGGAAATGGGTGATCCTGTCATCTTCTTGGGCCTGTGGCCTGAATCAGTGTGGCTCTTGGGGTGATTATGACAAGTCGGTTGTCATTTTCTGTTAGTGCGATGTCGCTTCCCTAGGTGGTGTGACGGTATGTGAAAGAGGGAATGACATCGCCGTATCCACAGTCACCTTGATATATACGTGTAAATGTGAGGGATGGTGTACCTAAATTAGGTCAGTGCATAGCTCATGATTGTAATCTCAACAGTTTTCTCAAAGCTGCTCCCAGAGAAAAAAATTAACTCATAGAGGACTTTACATTTTTTTTCCCAAAGACTCCTGTCCATCTCTTCTTCCTACTATGGATATTTTAGTTTTTTAAAGGTAACTGTACATTAAAAAGTATCATCACTGCGCTGCTTATAGGATTTTCACAAATGAACACACACACGAGTGTAGCCAGCACTCATGTCCCTGCAGTGTTCCAGAGGCCCCGCTAATACCCTTCGTAGTCAGTTCCCTCCCCTAGGATAACCTTTGATATGACTTCAAATAGCATAGGATGGTTTTAATTGCTTTTATACTTCATATAAAGCTTATATAAGTGGAATTCAATTCTATGTCCTTTTTTATATCTGGCTTTTTAATTCAGCATTATGTTTTTTAATTTCTTCCAAATTGTTTTTATTTGTGAATTATTTGAACTCTGTAATTTGAGATTTATACTCATATGTGTCTTTTTGATGAACATATAAAAAATAAAATGGGGGAGCCATTCAGAGTCCTCTGCCCCCCACCCCCCCACAGTAAACCAGCAGTCAGTCCTCTCTACCAACAAGTGTCCTAGGGATACTATGAAGTGAGAGGTTTGTTTATTTAATTTGTAAGGAATTAATGAATGAGAAATGAAGCCTGCCCCTTCATTACTGATTTTCTTCTCTCACGTCTTGCCTCCTCAGAGTTATCCTTCATTTAAGCATCTCAGGAGAGAACTTAAGATTGGAATGGGGTCTTGATGTGGGAGACTGAGAGGGTATAAGAAATGGTGTATAAAGAGCATAGAGAGTATGTGACTGTTCGTGATTTGACCAATGCCTCAGAGTACTGACTTTTAATGCTCCATTCCCTCTGGAAGTTACGAATGTGGCTAGTGGAAAAACGTAATTAAGAAACCAGCCTGACTGTAGAAAACACAACTTTTGATTGAATTTGGTGGGTTTCTATTAATAGCAATATTCAACTAAAAGTATCAGGGCTATTTAGGTAATGGCAGGGACTTTCTTTCACTGATGGATTATCTGAAGAGGTATTATTTTCTATTTCAGAATGTATGGTGAGGTTGTTCCAAGAGCTGGCACCTCTGTAGCCCCAGCGTCTCTGTCTACTGAGCCCCTTGCCAATCTAGTATGTGTAGTTGGCTTCCAGCTCAAGTTCATTTCTTCTAAAAAACTGCTGTTTTAGACTCTTGGTGTTACAGACTTCATGTTGCTGACTTCAGAGCTTCACTGAAAACATCTCTGTGGAATTGCTAATTCATAAGGGATGGCTGAGTTCATTCCTACCATAGTGGCTGCTTGTGTGATACATATTCATTCTCTGTATAGATGTAGATATAGCTCTATCTCCAAAGGCTCTGTTTGGAAAGGCTTGGCTCTACCAATTTTACCTAATCTCTGGGTTTTGGGTTCCTCATGGTCTATGAGAAGGTAACATGGAGACCAAACCTTAGAGATGTCAACTCGCTTCCTTGAGAAGGGCAGTTACTTTTGTGGAAAGTGATCGTAGAAATCAGTAAAATTATATGAGGGAGACTAAAACGCCTCATTATAGTAGAGTCAGGATTATCCTATTTATGAGCTCAATTAATTATTAAAGGCTAAGACATTTAGAGAAAATTTTAACAGCATTCTATTAAGGTCAAAGTGGCTAAGATTCAAGTTTAAATGGTTTTAGCGATTGCGTTATTTCAAGAAGTCTCTTCCATTTGGGGAGGTAATCTAAGATGTGAAGTGGAGAGACCTGGGCTAAGGGTCAGAAGACTTACGTCAGATTCATCCTCTGCTATACACTGGCTCTGAGGTCTCAAATATGGCACTTACATTCCACAAATAAGGAGATAAAAATACCATTTCCCGAGTCAGCTTCCCATAAGCTATGAGAGCATCCGACAGTGTGAGGGCCTGACTCACTGTAGATGTCCAGTGAACTTTTGGTTCAATTATATATGTCCATCTTCTCAAAGAGAGTTTGTTCAAGAAGTTTCTATGAGCCAGGAAGTTTCATGAGATGCTAATGGTCATGATTTGTGAGCATTGGTCCAGGATATTCTTTTTAGGTAGGGGGAAGATCATCAGTCTTCTGATCTAGAAGATTGGAGTTTTAGTTCTGATTTGTCCTTCATTTGTTGTGAAATTTTGGGGCAAGTCACATAACCTTCCCTGAGCATTCAGTTTCCTCCCCTGGGCTATAAGAATAATACCTTGGACAATTTACTGCAATTTCTCTGTGTATTTCCTTATCTGAAAGTAAGCACAGTGATAGTAGCCACCTCAGAAGATCTTCAAGAGACTAACATGATTCAACACCTGGAAATGCTCTAGCAGAGTGCCTGTTGCATGATGTGTGCTCAATAAACGTTAACTGGAATGATTTTCACTTCTTCCTAGAACTCACTTGA